>NC_143395.1:385144825-386344825 GCF_052110815.1 Crocodylus siamensis
TGCCAAATCACAGAAAATATTTCTTTCTTTTCAAACTAAATAAGAAGCTTGAATAAAATTGGGAGCATTAGGACGCAGTTCTGGTGGGGGGGGGAACAAAACCTCTCTCATTGTAGAGCTTCCAACCTGAACTTTCCCCAGCCCCACACCTCCTGGACTTTCTGTGTAAGATTTAAAAGAGCGGGGCACATGTCACAAGTCAGGAAATGGCTTCACAAAATAACTTTCATGCAATTTTTATTATTAACCAAAAAGATGAATGTCTGGAAAATTGGTCCATTCTTGTTATCTGTTATCAAATTCTATCACAGGCATAAGGGGAGAAATTGGGATTTCAAATGAAACATGCAAGAAGCATAGGCAACACACCGGGGGGGCACATAGGGGCATGTGGTCCCCCAGATTTCTGGGAGTTTGTGGAGCATGTCTAGGGGGTCTGAGAAAGGTGGCTGTGCTGCTGCTGCTCCAGGTCCCCCCATGGCTAGAGGCTGGGTGAGCAGCAGCAACAGCAGCCTAGTGTCAGCAGGCAGAGCCTGTTGCAGTTCTCCCCACACCTAGAGACCACCTGAGCACCAGCAGCAGAGCACAACCAAGTAGCAGCACCTCATCCTGTCCCCACCACTGCCTCAGGTGCTGAGTAATCACACCAGCTCCTAATTAGTTGCCTCTGGCCTCACTGCTACTGCCTTTGCCCCCTTCCCCATGCCCAATGCCTCTTTTCTTCACACTTGGCTTTACTATTCCTTTCACACACACCCTCAGTTGGAACAGCTCCCTGCATATTGTGCAGTGAGTACCCTGCCTCTCTTTCAAACCCCCCATGGAAAACCTGCTTCTTCTACAAGTCCTTTGTGTGTTAGTTTCTTCTTCAGTTTTGCCTCTACATTTGGCTCTTTCTTTTGACCTGTGTTAAATTATAAACCCTTCAAGGGACAAGATCTCATTTGATTTGTTTTGTAAGACACAACATACATTTATAGAGCTATATAAATAATTAATATATGCCTTAATTTAAAGATTATGAAGAATAAGGTGGTGATTGCTACAGAAAGATGAATGCGAGGAAAATAATTCAACCAGACTATAATTTTCTCTGGTGACCAATGAAAGAATTAACCTAAAGGAGGCCCCTTTAAGTACTTTTGCAGATAATCCTATGAATTCCAGGTATGGCTTTACTTTGCGTTCTTTATTTGCTTCCTTGTTCCAAGATACATCTGTCTATATTGTGTGTCTTCACACACTTATCCTTTCGTATTCCTCTGGGGATAATTTCTCCAAATCATTTTGCACTGTGACATCTACTGACCGGTACTTTTTTATGGCGCGCGCGCATGCACACACACACACACGGAGAAGAGCTTAAGTGACAAATATCCTAAGAACCTTCAGCATAAATTTCTTCAAGTAGTGCTGCAAGAAATATTAAGAACCAAAGTCCAGACCATAAACCGCACTTAGATATCTAAGGCAACACTTCACTAAAATGTACCCTTCTGCCTAGGGGAATCCTCAGTCACAACATAGGTGCCCAGGATTCCCACAAAATGCTTGGGAAGAGTCAAGCACCTAAAGAAAGTAGCCTCAAAAGCCAGCTGAGTGGGGAGCTAACATAGCCAGATGCAGATAAAGAGCTGGGGCTTATATGCCTCAATATCTGACTGGCCAGGTAGACATTTATGCCTCTCATAAAGCAGGTATCTCCTTCCACTCATAGTTCTCAGCCATGAATCTTCTCTTGGAATTAGGTGCCTTGGTCTATCTATGGAAAGCAAGAGAGAGAGAGGTTCCAAAATAGCCAATAGCCTAGTTGTCAGAGCACTCCCTTAGGACACAGAAAACAAGGTTCATAAATATTTAATTATGGATATGCAGAAGAAAATTTCAACAGAAAAAAATGGAAGAGACTCACCCCATCATACCCAACAACTTGGTCATTTGGGCATGGTCCTGAAACCTAGGTACCTACTACAAATCAGAGTAGAGTTGAAACCATGTCTCCCCAGAGAATGCGCTAACCACTGGCTTGTTGGGCATACTGGGACAGGTGATGTATGCTTTGAAAACAGGCCAACTGGGCTTTGCAGGCACAGTTGCCAGGACAATGTTGAAGGATCCCACTGGGGCTGTAATCCCTACTTCCATTGAACTGCTAGAACCAAGCTGTCCCACTGTAAACGAGGACAGCTTGGTTCTAGCAGTTCAATGGAAGCAGGGATTAGATTGCTCTACATGTACTCTTATTTCAGGGGTGTTGGCTGTAGCCATGTTGGTCTAAGGGCATAGGCAGGAAACATTCTTTGGGTAAATGTGATATCTTCTATTAGGCCAACTAAATAGTTGGAAAAATTGTTCCTTGCAAGCCTTCAGGTTCAAGTACCTTTCTCAGGCTGAGGGAGACTCTCTGGCAGTCTCCTGCCTGCAGAAGGGTGCTTGTACCTGAAAGCTTGCAAAGAACATTCTTTCCAACTACTTAGTTGGTCTAATTAAAATTTTCACATCTACCCAAAAAATGTTGTCTACATAGGCCCTTTAGACATTTAGGGACCTACAGAATTAGTCACCTGCTAAATAGGGATGTGTTAATACCAGTTAACTATAAATGTTGGATCTTAGCACCCAAATTTCTCCTAACATACCTAAGTGTGAAGCTAGCCCTTGGAAGAGGGCTGCAGTGACTCAGACCGTTGAGCCTGGTGAGGGATCATTAAACAACAGTTCTTTGAAGAAATGATCCACACAGGTGGCCTTTGTTAGACCATGGTAAAAGTGAACATTACTTTATCAGAGAATCTCTGAAAAGTTGTACGTGTGATTGTGTGATAAACATGGCCAGGAGCAAATGAGAAGGTTGAACTTTCATTGTATGTGACTGGTCACAAGTTTCTTTCATGAGTCTTTAGCTTTCTCTCCCTTTTCTTCTGAGTAACTAAAATAGCTCAGGCTGTAGAGACTGAAAAGTGGGGGGGAAGGAACGCCTGTGGTGAGGTCAATTAAGATTGAAACAAGTGAATACAACACAGCTGCATGGTTAAAGATTTGGGCTGGGTCTTTTCCCCCTTCTCTCTCTCAAGCAATGCCTTTTAGGGGAAATGATTCTTATAATGGCCAGGGATTTCATATGCCAAGGGGGAATGAAGGAAAGTTACTTATAATGCAAGAGCAAGCTGTTCTTCATGGTAGCAGCAGCTGAAATGAAAGGCAAATACTTTCCACTAGCTTTAATGATTTCACAAGGAACAGGGCAACAGTGATGTGTGTGCTGAAGCCAGGAAGAGAGAACTCGAAGAAGTATAAACTTGAATATTCTTGTCTTGTTTCTTAACTCAGTGGAAGATTTGTTTGATTGCCTGAGTAAAGATTTCAGGATGGGGTCCTTTGTGCAACCATATACGAAGGGATTCTATGTACAGAAATGTATTCTTTCATGCAGGCTGGATCTAGCATAGAGAAGGAATATCTGAAGGGTTTTTGTCCTCTGGAAGCCCTGTAGGCAAATATATGTTTGTGCATGTGCTCATGTACATGTATCACAGGAAGTTCCCCCATCCTTATTTTTTAGCAATGTCAGCCTGCAGTAAGGAAGAACCTGTATGGATGTATGGCAGATTAATTTGAGGGCCAAGGAGACTCTTCTCCCTTGAAACTGTAACATTTCCTGCCTTATTAAAAGACTTCAGGCCATTTCAAAAGAACTTATGTAAACACTGTATATTGTGTGTTCATCTGCCTTCCTCCCCCAGACGGAAAAAAGAGATGAGAAGTAGAGCTTTCTTTAGAAGAGGAAGCAGAGAGCTAGCATCCAGCTGGAACAAGCAATCTTCCCCTATGGGGAGCTGCTTCTGATCCATTTATTGGTGGGAAAGGCACTGAGCCCCAGAAACTCCTCAGGCAAGCACCTGCTCCTCCCACCTCTTTCAGCTTAGCTTTTCCTGAACAAGAGAACTCACTTCACCAGCACATGGGGAGGAGGGAGCCAGAGTGATTGAGCCAAGCAGCATAAAAGGGAGTTCTCTTTTATCCTTGTGTGGCCTCAGACAGCATCACTCCTCCATCTCTCTCACTTTTTCTCCTACCTCAGTGCAAACTCCTGTTTCATTTGATGCCCTTAATTCCCCTAATCCTTTCCAGAGCTGCCATTTTCCAGGTATCTCCCCCCTTTTAAATGCATTTGCCCAGACATAGAAGTTTGAATCTTCCTGACTGCACCTCATGTTATTTCCTGCCCCTTTGTTCACTTAGCCTCTCTGCAGTGCACAACACTGCCTAGTGTTACAATGCAATCAGCAAGATTAGATGCTGCATTTAACTCCTTGCAGGAGACACTCAGCTCCAAGTGGGAACTGGTGTTACTTGGCACTTTGTCAAATTAAGCCCTAAACATAACCCAGTCCACAGAACATTTCCCATTACCTTGATTTACAGTAATTTATTAACTTTTTTTTTTTTAAATCATCCAGCCAGTTTTCAGGCCTTTACCAAATATATTATCTTTATATCTTAATATTATCTACTGTGTTCCATTTATCAACCCAATAAGAGAAGAGTGATGTAGTAACTATGAATCTACCAACCCTGATAAGTTCTAGGTACTAAATTTTTTATTTATTTATTTATTTACTGTACTATAACTGAAATTAGCCATCATCTGGGAGTTCTACTTTTATTGCATTCTCTGCTATGTTCTACCCCACAAGGGAGAAGAATCAATTCCCTATGCATGCACACCTTAGTGACAGTTTCCATTAAGTGCATCTCTGTTTATCCTGTAATAAATTACCATGTAGGTACTTGATGGTAATGAAGATCTCTTTGGATCCATATTTGCACTTAAGGTGTACTACATTTTGGGTAGATTTGTTTATTTATAATAGCTCAAAGAAATATGGCAAGCCTTGAAAGAGGAATTTAAAACGTTACAAAACCAAATGTGTTCAGTGTGATCCTCAATTCATCAGTAAGTTTAGTATTAGTGTAAACTAATACAATGGTAAAAAGTGATGGTAGTACGAGTGCTAGTTTATTATTACATACAGAATTCATAACTGTACAGATCCTGAAGTTAGCTCAAAACTTACATTTCAACTCACTTCACCCCCTCCCCCACACTTTTTACAATTTCATTGCAACACTTGCAATGCAAAAGAAGCAGTGACAAACTGTTTCTGAATACAATATTAACTGTATTCCAGTTGTGCTATACTGCAGTTTCAGTGCAAATAAAAATTTCCATCTCTTGTCCAAAACTGGATACAAACAGATGAGTTTATACTGAAGTCAGATTATATTGGGTTCAAAAATAAGGGGAGAAATTTACCTCATCAAGCTTACCCACTGTATCTGTGGACCCCTCTATGCATTGCAGATATGGCAGAATTAACTGGTTGTACAATTAACTGCCTGACCAACCCGATTGCCTTCTATGGTGACTGGCTTTGTGGATGCTGGGAAAACAGTGGATACGATATACTTTGACTTTAGCAAGTCTTTTGATACAGCCTCCCACAGTGATCTTGCAAGCAAGTATGGTTTGGATTATGGACTGTAAGGTAAAGAGAAAACTGACTGGGATCATTGGGCTCAGAGGGTAGTGATCAATGGCTCAATGTCTAGTTGGCAGCTGGTATCAAGTGGGGTGCTCCAGGGGTCAGTCCTTGTTCAATATCTTCATTAACAATATGGAAGATGGGATGGATTGCACCCTCAGCAAGTTTGCAAATGACACCAAGCTGGGAGGAATAATAGAGACACTGGAGGATAGGGATTCAGAGTGACCTAGGCAAATGGAAGACTGGACCACAAGAAACTTCATGAGCTTGAACAAGGACAAGTACAAAGTACTGCACTTAGGATAGAAGAATCTCATGTACTGGTACAGACTTGGGACCAACTGGCTAAGCAGCAGCTTTGCAGAAAAGGATCTAGAGGTTACAGTGGACAACAAGCTGGATACGAGTCAACAGTGTGCCCTTGTTGCCGAGAAGGATAACAGCATCCTGGGCTGCTTTAGTAGGAGCGTTGCCAACAGATTAGAGGGGAATAATTACATCTCTTATTCTGCACGGGTGAGACCTCATCTGGGGTACAGTGTCCAGTTTTGGGCCCCTCACTACAGAAAGGACAGACAAGTTGGAGAGGGTCCAGCAGAGGGCAAGGAAAATATGATTAGGGGGTGGAGTGCATGACTTCTGAGGAAAGGCCGAGAGAACTAGGCTTATTTAGTCTGCAGAATAGAAAACTGTGGTGAAGTGGGAGTCCCTGGCTAGCCTCAGGGCTAGTTTCCCACCTGCCTTTCATGCCACACCTTGTTGGTGATTAGATTGTTAATTAAGGTGGGAGGCTGCCCATTGTACACCCCAATAGTGGGAAGGCTATCTGATACTATCTGTGAGGCTTGGGCCATGATGTATCTCAGGTAATTAGCTCAACCATCCCCTTCACCCATTAGCTGTGGACCCCAATCATGGGGACCTTCCATTTCCATAAGCCCTGGCCCCAACCCAGGCCAGCTGGGACCCCAAGCTTCTTCACTCATCATGGGCATCCCTCATGGTGGGCCCTGGCCCTTTTGACCCTTCCAGTCCTGGCCCCAGCACTGACCAGTTGAATGCCTCAGCTGGGTTTCTGCCTCCTGCCTGCGCTTAGGGATCAGGGTCCCCCGTTCCCAGCTCAGATGCTCCTGGAAGTGTGCCTGGCCCTGCCGGGTCATTCCCCAACAGGCTCAGGCACCTCCAGAAGCTTACCTGGCCTACTCTACTCTGATGTTATCTGACCCACCCAAAGGTGAGGGCTGGGATTAAGGCACCTCTACTCTCCTTTCACCAGGGTGGTAACTGACCTGGCATTTCCTGGGGGCTTCTGCACCATTGAGAGCCCCACAAGGCCACCCACTCCCAGTAGCGTGCAGTTTTAGGTCATGCCCAGGACCAGGAGCCTCTAAACCATCCCCTACAGCTCCTCCCTTACCTCCAGTACATTCTAAGCAGCCCTACAGCCAGGCAGTTTTACTGCCTGTAGCAAACTTCCCTGTTTATATAGGCAGTCATGGATCTAAAATGGCTGCTGCAATTAAGCACCTACTGGTTGCTTGGCTCAGCCCTTAAAGTGGCAGGCACCAACAGCGCCCTGCCACAAAGATGAAGGGGGATTTAATAGCAGTCTTTAACTACCTGAAGAGGGGTTCCAAAGAGGATGGAGCTGAACTGTTCTCAGTGATGGCAGATGACAGAGCAAGCAGCTGGAAACCAGCTACATGTTCAAAGTAGCTATAACACAATTAAAAGCTCCAACTAGATATAAAATTAGATCTTGAAAATGTGTACTAACTTTATAGCTAGTTGGTATCAAGCTGTAATTTGCACGTGTAGCTGGGTCTCCCCTGCACCATGCCCAGTGAAAAAACCCCAAGCCCTAGGGATTGAGGCAACTGCGATTCCCAGGGTCTAGATGTGCATGAACCCTCAATCCTCCAGCCCCTACAGCAGTCCTCTTGCCCTGGGGGTTTCCTGCACCCCCTGGGCAGGAAGATCACCACAGCAGGGATCCTCCAACCCCAGGGGGGCATGGGGCACCTCCACAGCTGGACGCCCCTCAACTGGGGTGCATGGGGCTCCTAGCCACAGCAGCCTGATTCTTGCTGGTACAGGGGGAACCAGGGATCAGCCTCCCCCTGCATCAGCAATAGGACACAATGACATCTCATGTGCGATCCCAGAATTGCACCTCCTGCCATGCACATATGGCATGGCAGGAGGCACACCTGTGTGAATTGCATATTAAATCCTATTGCACCTTTACCAGCATGTGTAGAAGGGGCCTGTTTCATCTATCTGCTCTATACCGTTGTAAGTGGTAAAGGTAAACCACAGTAATTTAGCAGCTGTTTTATTCAGAGTTAAACTGCCCTGGTTTAGTTTCTGCCTATCACAAGATTGAGCAGGCTCAGAAACAGCTGCTGTGGATCCACTGGCACATAATAGGTCCCTACACTTTTTAAATTGCTCTAATTGTTTTATTTGTCCATGCTGTATAAATATTAGTGTGGGCTATTAAACAACTACTACACTCCATCACCAAAGACAGATGAATTGTGGTAGTGGACTAGTGAGTCTTGGATTCATACATGTATGTGTATATACACACACTTCATAAAGTGTTTTGGGAACTTGAGGTATGGTATTAGAGAAACCTGAGCTTAGTATGGGTTTCCAGGACTGGAATCTTAACTGCCTCACAAGGATCAGCAATGAAAACAGCAGAATACGTTTGTTGTAGTAAAACTGCAAAACAGTTTAGGACAATGGAAGTTCAATCCTGCAGGGTGCTAAGCACTCTGGCACCAATCCAACAGAGCACTTAAACATATGAACTGTAAGCAACTGAACAATTCCAGTGAAATGATGGTTCAGTACATGCTGTGCTGGATCAGACTCAGAGTGTTTAGCATGCTGCAGGATTGAGCCCTAGGCAGGCAGGGGCACGTGAGGTTATAGCAGTAAACACTAGTGGGCAAAACTAACATCTTACTGGTGTTTGGTATCCTTGATGAAGGAAGGATCTGTTCCCACAGTCAATCGGTGCACAGGGTGTCTGTTGAGATCAATGTGTGGTTCATGTTTGGTTCAGGCTCAGAGATTGAGCAAAAATTTAAAATAGAGGATAGAGGATAAAAATTTAAAATGTAGATAGAGGATTAGTGAAGTGGACAGAGCAGGTGAACTAATCCAGACAGTTGTCATGGGAGAGAAATAGAAATGACCTCCCAGAAAGAAGAAGAGCACATGTGGAAGCCAGAGAAGGTCAGAACTGATATGCTGGAGGGAACACAGTCAAGTGGGTGGGATAGGGACACAATAAGCTTCAGAGTGTAATTTTGTAGTAGAAAATAAAGTAACTAAAGCTTGTACTAATTCTGTTATACGGCACCTTGATCTTTGATGATGGACACTCAGAAATCAAATTAGATTAGAGAAAACGGGGCTCTACCCTGCAAAGAGTGTGATGTGGTCCACAGTGAGGAACTGTGCTGCAGCACTGGGAACAGACTGAAAGTTGAGTGACTTTGGAAGATTTCTGAGTGAGAAATGGAATGAGCAAGCCATGAGGTGCCCGATGTGTTTCAAAGCAAAGATGTAAGAGGCTCATGTTGCACTGTACAGCCTTTAGCTGGCAAGCTGGCAGCACAGCAAAGGAGAACTCAATCAAGGCTGATTCCAACACAGGCGTATAGGTATATTTATGCTTGCAAAAGCAAGGAGTGTCACTTGCACAGATATATTTCATATAAATGAAAAAAAAACAACCTTTATGTTTCCTGTAGTGCCGTTAATGCGCCTACATTCCACATCCCGCAAGAAATATAAATTGGAGATCCATTGCCCCAAAATAATGCAGTCCTTTCAGAAGCTCCCTAGAAACAAGGAGTTTTCTAAATCCCAGCTCCTGGGAATCTCAGCTTTCATTTTCCTAGAAAAGACATTTTTGGCCCTTATGGTTGTGAAGCTCGAAACTTAAAGAACCATAATACAGAAGGCAAACAAAACAGGACCCAATATTTACAATCTGTTCAACCCATCTGGATTTTTAAGCAAATATCATGACAATTACAGGGGCTTCTTATGTATTTTGAATGCCTGAAAATTGGCAATATTGCAGTACAAACAACATTAAACCACACTGTTTTAGGACAAATATGTAGATAACTCTTCTCTACTCCTTCCCATCTTCTCAAAGATGATGACGTGAAAAACTTTGGTCTACAAATGTTTTTACTTGATTCTGCTTGGTGTTAATATGCATCCCATTAAATTGTTTCTTAACTAATGGGAAGTTTGCTTTTCACAACTGGGTAAATGTTAATTTCAGTAGGAATGTACTACATGTTTTTGTTATTTACTATTGAACATCTACCTGGACATTTACACTGTATACACTGCATTTTACTAAAATAGTATATGTGTATACAGTCTGTACATACTTCTATATTCATTCATATATTCAATATCAAATGCATTGCAGAAAAGAGACTAATTTTTCAAGATTATATTAATCCTGTATGAAAGGGATTCTTTAACATGGTTGTCTGTCATAGGGACTAGATTTGATAATCCACAGGGTGCATTTCAGCTCTGTGTTCCTTCTTTCTAGCCACTTCTTTACTCAACTACAGTAGCTGGTTCTTAAATATAAATATTTAAAATGTTTTCATGAAAACTTAAAACTACTTAGAATATGCATGACCATAACTCATGATCAAATTCACGGATGCATGTGGTTTCAAAAGTATATGTAGACATTATATGATCTAGTACAATAAACAGATTACACCACTTTCTAACCGGAAACTACAGGGTTTCAGAAGACATATTTTTGCCTAATGAAGTACCAGACTAAAACACAATAGTATGAGACCAGCAGCATCAATGCCATGTAAATTAATTTAAGTGTGATGTTAGCTGTTGCTGCCACCACTATAATGAATGTTTGTTCAGTCAAGAACTTAAGCAAAGCCAAATTAAACTGCCTTTCTAAGTTTCTGGTTGCAGATGGCTGATAAAATTCTATCATTTCAGCCTTCTAACATAACTAATCCTATTATAACAAATATTTTTATTGGCTGGAACTCAGCATATATATCTAAATGTTTGGTTACATATTATTTTAGTTCACTGTAGTAAAAATAATTTTTTGGAAATAAATTAAACAAAACAAACCCCATGAGTCTAAATTATTAATGGTTTTATGCCAGTACAATTGCTGAGTGCTGTACAATTAATCCAATTTCAGCAGTCGTATGGCATGAAGCAAAATAAAGTATGTATTCTAAGATGTAAAATACTTTTTAGTGCATGAAAATTATGTTTAAGAAAATTGTGTGTTATGCCACCTTGATGTACGAAAGTGAGTCCTAAATTAAAGCAACCAAGCTCCATATTGAAGGTATGTAACTTCTATGAAATTATATTGAACATTGTTTCAAATGTAGCATGTAAAATTAATTAATTAGAAGCAACCTCTTTATATTAGATCTTGATCCTGTTCCAGGGTAGAGTATTTAATGTACTATTGCAATCATTTTTGATAATCTAAAACTGGGAAGTTAAGGGTACCCTCAGCTCCCAATAGGACTAGCAAAAGTTAGGTTTGCCTTGCACCCTGCAGGGTTTCCAGTATCTTTAAAGTAAGCATAGACCATTATGATTGTCAAGCTATCTCAGTTGGCTGCACACCTGTGATTTCCCTGAATGTAGCCTGTCAGGTGTCACGCCTCATGTCATGGTGGAATTTTGTAAGATAAGGTACTTGGCTACAGCACCCTGTGCTTACCCAGAAAGCTTGACTGAATTTGGCACTTTTGTTTTTTCTCTTTGAAGGTCTATGGCCAATTGGGAATGTAATAACCAAACAATAGCATTGTTTATTTTAATAGTAGGAACAGAGCTTTAGATAAGCAGGATTTTAAGACAACAGTGTATGGACATGCCTATCTCACTTCAAGGCTTCTCATCCCTTGATGTTCAGTTACTCTGACCTAACTTCTGCTATTCCCAGCAGATCCTGGTTTCTAGATGTCTTCTGTTTCACTTCATTTTCAAAAGGTAATTTAGGGACTTTCAGAGATTTTTAGGGTCAGTAGATCATCAAGTTTGACCCCTTGCCCTGGGCAGGAAAGAGCTCTGGGTCAGATGACCCCAGCCAGGGACTTGTCCAATCTCCTCTTAAAGACCTCCAGGGTAGGAGAGAGCACCACCTCCCTTGGAAGCCCTTCCAGATTCTGGTAACGCTTACTGTGAAGAAGTTCTTCCTGATGTCCAATCTAAATCTGTTCTCTGTCAGTTTGTGGCCATTGTTTCTAGTTACCCCAAGGGGCACCCTGGTAAACAAAGCATCTCCTATTCCTCTCTGCTGCAACTCCCCCCCCCCGCCCCCAATGGATTTGTTGATGGCCACAAGATCACCTCTTACCCTTCTCTTGCAAAGGCTAAAGAGATCCAGGTCCCTCAATCTCTCCTTGTAGGGCCTTACCTGCAGGCCTCTAACCATATGAGTAGCCCTCCTCCAGACCCTCTCAAAATTATCCACATCCTTCTTGAAGTGCAGCACCCAAAACTGGACACAGTACTCCAGCTGTGGCCTGACCACTGCTGCATAGAGGGGAAGTATCACCTCCTTAGACCTATTTGTGATGCACCTGCTAATGCATGATAGAGTGCAGTTAGCTTTACTGTTCATCACATTGATGACTCATGTTCATCTTGGAGTCTACTATGACTCCGAGATCCCTTTCTGTGGCTGTGCTGCTTAGGTCATCTCCCAATCTGTATGTGTGTTGGTGATTCCTTCTCCCTAGGTGCAGCGCTTTGCACTTATCTTTATTAAACTGCATCCTGTTCTGTTCTTCCTACTTTTCCAACCTATCCAAATCTGCCTAAATCCATTCCATATCCACCCATTTGCTTACTTTGCCCCATAATTTGCTGTTGTCCGCAAATTTGGACAGAGTGCTCTCTACACCCTCATCCAAGTCACTGATAAAGATATTAAACAACACTGGTACAAGGACTGAACCCTGGGGGACCCCAATGCCCACATCTTTCCAGGTTGATATCGACCCGTCCACCACCACTCTCTGGGTGAATCCCATAAGCCAATTCACCACTCCACCTGACCATCTAATTATCTACATCACAGCTGCTTAATTTATTTATAAGAATGGGATGAGACACCCTATTGAAGGCCTTTTAAAATCCAAGTAAATGACATCTACCTTGACTACTGCATCTAAGCGTTTTCTGACCTGGTTGTAAAAAGAAACAAGGCTAGTCAGGCAGGATCTACCTGCTGTGAATCCATGCTGGTTGCCCTTCAGCATTATTTTTACTGCTGGACTCCCACAAATGTGTTCCTTAATAATTTTTTCAAAGGTTTTCCCAAGGATAGAGTTGAGACTAATTTATAGAACCTATAGATTCATAGATGATTCATAGATGCTAGGGTCGGAAGAGACCTCAACAGATCATCGAGTCCAACCCCCTGCCTAAGCAGGAAAGAGTGCTGGAGTCAGATGACCCCAGCCAAATGCCTATCCAGCCTTCCCTTAAAGACTCCCAAGGGAGGAGAGAGCACCACCTCCCTTGGAAGCCCATTCCAAATTTTGGCCACCCTTACCATGAAGAAGTTTTTCCTGATATCTAGCCTAAATCTGCTCTCTGTCAGTTTGTGACCATTGTTCCTTGTTACCCCAAGAGGTGCCCTGGTGAACAGAGCATCTCCGATCCCTTGCTGCATCCCCCTAATGAATTTGTAGATGACCATAAGTTCACCTCTCAGCCTTCTCTTGTGGAGACTAAAGAGGTCCAGGTCCCTCAGTCTCTTCTCATAGGGCTTGTCTTGTAAGCCCTTAACCATATGAATGGCCCTTCTCTGGACCCTCTCAAGTCTATCAACATTCTTCTTGAAATACAACGCCCAAAACTGGGCTCAGTACTCCATCTGTGGTCTGACCAATGCTGCATAGAGGGGAAGTATCACCTTCTTGGTTCTATTTGATAAAATGCAGTTAGTTTTGCTGATGACTTTGTCACACTGACGACTCATGTTCATCTTGGAGTCCACTATGACTCCAAGATCCCTTTCCGCTTCTGTGCTGCTGAGAGGGTCACTTCCCAGCTAGTAGATGTGGTGGATATTTTTGCGCTCTAGGTACAGCACTCTGCACTTGTCCTTGTTGTACTGCATCCTGTTGTGTACTGCCCACTTTTCTAACCTGTCCAGGTCTGCCTGCAATCATTCTCTACCCTCTGGAGTGTGCACTTCAGCCCACAATTTAGCATCAGCGACAAACTTGGACAGACTACACTTCACACCCACATCCAAGTCACTGATGAAGATATTGAAGAGTACGGGTCCAAGAACTGAACCCTTAGTTACCCTATAGTTACCCAGCTCCTCCTTCCTTCCTTTCTTGAAAATAGGGACCATGTTGGCCCTTTTCCAGGCATCTGGGACCTTCCTGAGCACCACAAGTGCTCAAACAGTCTTGCCAGTTGTTCTGCTATGACACTGGCTAATTCCCTCAGCACATTTGGATGAAGATCGTCTGGGTCTGCTGACTTGAACACATCCAGCCCCTCCAAGTGTCTCTTCACTAGGTCGGTGCTAACTGTTGGTGGGCTAGTATCCCTCTTGTGCCTGTCTATAATCCAACTGGGAGATACGTCTTTATCTGTGTTTAAGAATACAGATACAAAAAACTCAATGAAGAGCTTTGTTGCTCCTATCTGTCACCAATTGCCCTAGTCTGTCCTGTAGAGGTCCTATGTTGCCACGTGCCTTCTTTTTGCTCCCTATATACCTGAAGAAGGACTTTTTGTTGTCTTTAATTTTTGATGCCAGCCTGAATTCTATTGCTGCTTTGGCCTTTCTAACTGACTTCCTGCAAGTGCCAGCCAAGCAACTTCTCCTTGGTGGCTACCCCCTTCTACCACAGTCTGTATGCCTCTTCCCCGCCTCCCCCCCACCAGCTTTCCTGGATTTCCCTGTTCAGCCAAGAGGGTTTCTTGGCCCCTCTGCCCCCCTTTATGTGCACTGGGATTGTTCCCTTCTGTGCCTGAATGATCATTCCCTTGAGGAACAAACACCTTTCCTGGACACCCATCTCACCAATGCTCCTGTCCCAAAGTTAGCCTTTCTGAAGTCTCACACTTCTGCCCTACTGGTTATCTTCCCCACCTTTTGCCAGATAGTGAATTTCAATACTTGAACTTAGTGGACTAATTCTCATTCTTATCAGTCACAATCATTTTAAGTGTCTAACTCAATTTCTGAAAACAAGTCTTAGCCATCTAAATGCCTTAGGGGGACATCCACAAAAGGACTTGGTTATGCAACATTGAATATTGCATTGCATAACTTTTAGGAACCTTACCACCTAATGGAATCCACAGAGCCAAGGTAAGCACAAAAAAGACTTCCTGCACAAGGCCTGCGGAAAGTCTGGTTTCTACAAAAGGGATCAACTAAGCCATCAAGCTGAGCAGAGAGCAACCTAATCTATCCAACCCTGCTTTTCCCTGGGACTTAAATATTTATCTCTAATTGGTTTCTGCAAACTGGAATTCTCTCCTGGAGTTAGGTACCTACAACAGCCATTCCTCACAGGATACAGCTGGAGGGAGGAAGCAGTGGGGCAACCCCCTTCTATATGACACCTTTGTGATGGGAGCGCTCACCCAGAATATGGGACACTCTGGCTCCATTTCCACTTCAAACAGAAAGGATTTTGAACCTCTATCTCCTACCTTTGATATGAAAGCTCAAACCACCAAGCTATGAAGTGTTCCAGGGAAGGGTTTTTCCCGTACTCTTGTTGAAGCTATTCTGTTTTGCATTACTGACAGAAGAAAGCGAGTGACTCTAACGTGTGACTAGGTCATTCACCTGGGATGAAGGAGCTCTGGATTCCAATCCCTCTTCCTATGATTTCTAATATAAAATGACCAGTGAGCAGGGACTAGAACCTGTCTATCATCCCAGATGTAGAGGTGTAACTGGTAAAATTTGTAAGCTGGATAAATCAGAATAGCCCTGCTCCCCTCATCAGCCTTGCACCCTCTCCACACCCTTCCCTGTGGGAGATGCTGCTACTGTGTGGGAAAGGTGTCAGCATGGCCAGCAAGAGGTTTATACAGCAACCTTCTTGCAGCCCACTACAGCCAGTGCCATTCCCCAATGCCACTGAATCATTTGCCACAGAGATATCACAACACAAAATTCTTGTGCCCCAGATACCCACTGCTAGTTCCTCTACTACACTACTACTTACTACTTCTTTCCCTCTTTTATTGGCCTACTCAATGCTACCCTGTAGTGGGCACTAAGCAAAGGATGGTTCATACTTGTGTTTTGGATGGAATGGTAAACACACCTGAAAACCACCTTTGCATCCCACTGTTCCTGTATTCTCCTGCCTCTTTGCAGTTCAGCCAGAGTTCTAGATCTGTATTAGTTCCTCTGAAAATGATTTAACATTCACACTGCCTGACACAGTGGCATAAGTCGTGTAAGTTACTTTTGAAACAACAGTCCTAGCAATGGCAATATCCAGAGTGGCTGTCCTCAGAGATTACACAGAGTAAGTGCCAGTGGGCACTTCCTGATGTGGACACCACATCCTGATGTGGACTGTGCTGAAGTGAACTTTCAGGAGAAAACGTGGATGCTTAGTACTCAGCATATGCCAGTGTAATGGTGATGTTAATTGTCATGTACTGTAAAGTTATAACATGAACTACAGTGCCCAGAAGCCCCCAGAGGACTGGAGGAAGGAACTGTAATTTGTTCTATAACCCTCAGAAGGTGGCAGGGGCCAGGAGGAAGCAGAAGGAGCTGCATCAGAGGTGGGGTGGGCAGGGCAAAGAAGGAGATGCATGGACAGAATCAGAAGGAGCAGCAGAGCTACAACTGTGAGCTGTAGCAGCAGGGCTAAGATAGGGAGCCCAGACAGATGGCAGTTAAACATTTTCATAGTTGTTTCATAGTTGTTAGGGGCTGGACGGCACTGTATAGATTATCAGGTCCAGCCCCCCTACACATGGGCAGGAAAGACTGCTGGGATCAAATGACCCCAGCAAGACAGACATCAAGAAGTTTTTTGAAGATTGCCAGGGTGGATGACTGTACCACTTCTGGGGGAAGCGTTCCAAACCCTTGGCATTTGGCTTGTAAAAAGGTTTTTCCTTATGTCTAGCTTGAAGCGATCTTCAATCAGCTCGTGCCCATTATTTCTTGTCCTTCCCTGGGAAGCCTTGGTGAATAGATGCTCCCCCAAACCCTGATGTATGCCTGTAACTTGCAGTGCCTGTCCGGAGCTCCCCGCTTAGGTTTTTCTAGTTGCCCTGGGCCAACTGTGGTCCTATGGGCCAACAGTTTGCCCCGGCACCAGTTACCTAACCCACTGAAGCTTCTCACCTGCCGTGTCTTTGATGGAAACTATTATCTCAGGGACTGCTGTTATGCCTAGTTCATTGGTGTCCTGCTACGGTCTCTTGGTAGTGCAAGGATCTTGGGGCTCCCACCCCCCCTATACCCCACCTAGTGCCAACATGTTGTTACTTTGATGTTGCTCAGACACAGTGTTTTTCTCAGCCATCATCCTCGTTCTTCCTCCTTGGTCTATTGCAGTCCTTCTTGGCCCTGTCCCCAGTAGGGCGCCCACATCTCTTCTGATGTTTCATAGTTTCTAGGGTCGGAAGGGACCTGAGTAGATCATCTAGTCTGACCCCCCACCATGGCAGGAAACAATACTGGGGTCAAACAACCCCAGCAAGATGTTCATCTAACCTCCTCTTAAAAACCCCCAGGGTAGGAGCCAGGACCACCTCTCTTGGAAGTTGGTTCCAGATCCTAGCCACCCTGACCACGAAGTAGTGCTTCCTGATATCTAGCCTAAACCTACCCTCTGCCAGCTTGTGACCGTTATTCCTGCTCACTCCTGGCAGTGCACAGGGGAACAGTGACTCCCCCAATGCCTGCTGATCCCCCCTGACCAGTTTATAACAGGCCACAAGATCCCCCCTCAGCCTTCTCTTTTGGAGGCTGAACAGGTTCAGGTCCCGTAGCCTCTCCTCATAGGGCCTGCCCTGCTGTCCCCTGATCATGCGAGTGGCCCTCCTCTGGACCCTCTCAATGCTGACCACGTCCCTCTTGAAGTGCAGCGCCCAGAACTGGACGCAGTACTCCAGTTGCGGCCTGACCAGTGCCGCATACAGGGGGAGGATCACCTCTTTGGACCTGCTTGAGATGCATCTGTGGATGCATGACAAGGTACGGTTGGCCTTCCTGACTGCCTCCCCACACTGCTGGCCCATGTTCATCTTGGAGTCAATTATGACTCCAAGATCCTTTTCCGCCTCCGAGCTGACAAGAATAGTCATCCCTGGTGATGACCCCTTCCTTCCATTGGGTATACGCCTCCTTTTTAGCAAGGAGACAATCTCGGATGCTTTTGGTGAGCCATGGAGACTTGTGTGCTCTCCTGCTCCCTTTGATCCTCATTGGGATTACCTTCCTTTGTGCTTGGAGGATCGCCCCCTTAAGGAGCAACCACTCTCCTTGGACATCTGGCTCCCCTCCCCTCTGGGACCTCAGCGCATCCCCGATTATCCTCCTTAGCTCGCTGAAGTCTACCTTTCTAAAGTCTAGGGCTGCTGCCTTACTGCATGCCCTTGCCACCTTGAGCTGGATGGTAATTTCCAGCAGGCGATGATCGCTGTCGCCCAGGTGGTCAAGCACCTGCAGCACCCCCACCAGGTCATCACCCGTGGCCAGCACTAGGTCCAACAAGGCATCCCCCCTGGTGGGGCTGTGCACCTCCTGGGTTAGATGGAGGTCCTGCACTCTGTCTAAGAACCTACGTGAGCGTTCAGACCTGGCTGACTGCTCCTCCCAGCAGACATCCGGGAAGTTCAGGTCCCCCATGACTACCACATCTTTAGCCTTCACCACCTCTGTGAGCTGACCTAAGAATTCCTGGTCAAGCTCTTCTCCTTGGTTGGGAGGTCTGTAGTAGACCCCCACCATTAAATCTCTCACCCCTCGACTGCCTTGTACTCTAACCCAAAGCACCTCAGAGTGCCCCTCCTCTGACACCTTGCTAATTAACGAGGATGTGTATTCCTCCTTGATATAGGGTGCCACGCCCCCACCTCTCCTTCCTATCCTGTCCCTCCTGTACAACCTATAGCCCTTGACGTTCACCGCCCCGTCATGCATAAAGTCCCACCACGTTTCCGTGATCCCCACTATGTCCGGGCTGGTGTCAGCCATCAGGAGGGTGAGTTCCTCCTGCTTGTTTCCCATGCTATGAGCATTTGTGTAGAGGCATTTGAGGCCTCCCGTGGATGTGTGTACTGCCCCCCTATTCCCAGCATTGCCCTGGCCCCCATTGCTTACCTGTTTGCTCGTTTCACTCATTCATCTGGGCAGGGTTGTAGTTGTGGGTGTTGTTTGGACTGGCACCCTGATGCTTCCTCCGCCCTCATCTTCCCCATCCCCCAACGAGCCTAGTTTAAAGCCTGTCGGAGGAGGTCCACCAACCTAGAAGAGAACACATGCTTACCTTTAGGGGAAAGGTGGAGCCCATCCCATCCAAGCATGTCTCTCATTGCGATGTGCTGGTCATGGCTGAAGAAGCCAAAGCCTACCTCGAAGCACCATTCCTGTAGCTGCCAGTTGGTCTCCGCGATGCACATTTCATGCCGTCTGCCTCGTCCACTCACTGGCAGGATAGAAGAGAAAACCACCTGTGCGCCCATCTCGCTCAGCACACGCCCCAGAGCGTGGTAGTCCTCCATCAGGCGATCGGGGTGCTCCTGGCCGCATCATTAGTGCCCACGTGGACTAGGAGCATGGGGTAATAATCAGTGGGCCGGATTACGGTCTAGAGCATCCGTTTCACATCCTGAATCCTTGCTCCGGGTAGGCAGTAGACCTCACATGCCGAGGGGTCCCGGCGACAGATGGGGCCCTCCGTACCTCTCAGGATGGAGTCACCAATGACAATCACGCGACGCTTCCTCCTCCTGGCCTGCTTGTCTCCTTCAGCTCTCTTGGGATGCGGTGAGCGTGCAGTTGCCTCCGCCCTGGTTCCGTCCTCTCCTTCTTCCTCCTCCAGGGCTGCCAGGGCCTAGTACCTGTTCTCCAGCCAGACTGGAGGAACTGGTGCTGCCATGGTACGAGCAGCCCTGGCACGGGAGGTGACCGTCTGCCACTTAACAGTGGAGGGCACTTCTTGAAGTGCATCCTCCTTGGTCGTACAACCCTGCAGGGAAAGAAAATACCTGTCAATTTCCTCCTCTGCCTCTCGGATTCCCCTCAGCCTGCTAACCTCCTCCTGGAGCTCCCTCACCCGCGCCTCCAGGGCCCCAAGGCGGGCGCCTGCAGGACAGGTGTGGGGGTCCCCAGTCCCTGCCCCCCCAGGCCCTGCTGGGCAGCTCCCGCAGGCCAAGGGGGTGGGGGCCGCCAGCCCCCCCGCAGGCTCTGTCTGGGTGGAGGCCTCAGACAAGCCCCGGGAAGGGTGCACCCCCCAGGCAGAGGCCCTGGCAGCACTCCATGTCAAGACCATCGTAGGAGTTGCTGCCTGCTACTAGCTGGATGCAGTGCCTCTGCCCATGCTTGCAGGAGTCAGCCTCCGGGCCCCTTCTGCTTGCCCTCCGGCGCAAATGCCGACACAAATGCTGACGCAAATGCCTGCGCACTCTTACAGAGCGCACCTGTTTGCACGGCTCGGGAGTGCGGCTCCCTACCGGCTCAGCTAAGAGGGATCTGGGGGGCTTCCCCTCCGGATCCGGCTCAGCTGTGTCAGTCCCTCCGCCCCACTTACCTTAGAGGGATCAGCTGCTGCTCCCCACACTGCTGCTCCGCTCGCCTCTGCTTCTCAGCTGCTCCGCTCGCCGCGGCTCCAGGTCCCGTAAGGGGGCACATGTGTGTGTAAGACACACGTGTGCCTGTGTCCTTCCTCTCCCCGCTGCTCCTGGCTCTCGATATGAACTCCTTCAAGTCATGATTGAAAGCAAAGTGAACATAAGCCACCAATGCAATACTGTAGTTGGTAGAGCTAACCAAACACTGGCACGCAGCCACTGAGGCTTCTTGATCAAGGCAAAGGATGTCATCCTCCTGCTTTACTCGGCCTTGGTGAGACCGCAACTGGAGCACTGTGTCCAGTTCTGGGCACTGCACTTCAAGAAGGATTTGGAGAAGCTCAAAAGAGTCCAGAGGAGGGCTGTCTTGGTCTCCAGGACTCTAATCATGCATGTGACAGAGCCTGTGTGTTGTGGATTATTTCTCCCCAGATAAAGCACTTCACATCTCTCTGTATTAAATGACATCAGGTTGAGGTCTGCCCACTTCACAAGCCTGTCCAGGTCAGCCCATATTGCCAGCCTGCCTTTCAGTATGACAACACTCCCGGATAGCTTTGTGTCATCAGTGAACTTTGCCAGATTGCTTATAATACCTGAATCCAAATCATTAATGAACATGTTGATGAGCATTGGTCCAAGTATTGAACCCTGAGGGATGCCACTGGTCACCTTCCACCATGATGACTCAGTTCCATCAATCAATACCCTTTAGGTCCTACCATGCAGCCAGTTACTTAGCCACCAGACCATGAAGTAGTCGAGGCTGCATTTTCCCAATTTGACCATGAGGACATCATGGGAGACCAGGTCAAAGGCCTTTTTGAGGTTCAAGTATATGACATCACCCTCATTTCTCCTATCCAGGTGACACGTAACCTGATCGTAGAAGAAAATGAGGTGGATCTGGCATGACCTGCTTGTAACGAAGCCATGTTAGCTATTGTGTCAGGGCACTGTTGGTGCCTGCCACTTTAAGACTGGAGCTAAGCAGCCAGCAGGTGCTTGATTACAGTGGCCATTTTGAATCTCTGGCCACTCATATAAAAAGATCGGTTTCCTGCTGGCAGGGCAGGCAGTAATGTTGTCTGGCTGCAAGGCTCCTGGAGGTAAGGGCAGGAGCTGTAGGGGATGAACTGTAGGCTCCTGGTCCTGAGCATGTCCTAAAACTGCACCCTGCTGGGAGTGGGTGGCCTGGTGAGGCTCTCAGTGGCACGGAAGCCCCCAGGAAATGCCAGGCCAGTTATCACCCCAGTGAAAGGTGGGTAGGGGTGCCTTAACCCTAGCCCTCACCTTTGGCTGATATCAGGAGGCGCTACTTCACGGTCAGGGTGGCTAGGATCTGGAACCAACTTCCAAGGGAAGTGGTGCTGGCTCCTACCCTGGGGGTCTTTAAGAGGAGGCTAGATGTACACCTTGCTGGAGTCGTTTGACCCCAGTACTCTTTCCTGCCATGGCAGGGAGTCTGGCTTGATGATCTGCTCAGGTCCCTTCTGATCCTAGAAACAATGAAACTATGAAACTAAGTAACACTGGAGGTAGTTGGGGGCCAGGTGTGGCTGAGGCCACCTGAGCCCTGTGGGGTGCAAGACCCTGAGAGACTTCAAGGAGGGAGAGTGGGAACCAGGCATGGCTATGGCCACCTGAGCCCACTGGGGAGTGAAGCCTCGTGGCCCCAAGTGAGGGGGCGGCATGAAGCCCCAAGTGAAGGGGGAAGAGATGAGTATCCCCAAGTGAGGAGGCAGTGCGGAGCCCCGAGTGAGGGGGGCAGAGATGAATAGCCCCGAGTGAAGGGGGTGGTGCAGAGCCTCGAGTGAAGGGTGCAGTGCAGAGCCCTGAGTAAGGGGATAAAAATGCCCTGGTGGTGGGTGGCCCCAGAAAAGGGGTGGAGATGAAGAGCCCCAGTGGGGGGGAAGGAAAACCAGAGGGCTGAGTGCACAATAGGTTTACGTATATAGAGTTGCCCCCAGAAGGGGCTAGAGCAAGCTTAGACCTGGTTGGGTAATTGGCTGGTCATTACCCTGGTGAGGGTCGCGGGAGAGGCCCAAAAGATAGTATATCTGCCACCCAAGGGATGTACTAGCTAAGCCTATGGCCTAAGGGGCCCACTCCAAGAGGGAGCAAGGCAGGATGAGTCACTGATGTATGAAAGAGACCCTGTGAGAGAGGGTGGAGTGAGAGAGGCCCTAGTGAGAGGAGGACAGTACGAATGGGTGTGACTGAGGCCTGACGGTGTGGCCTAAGCTTGGTCCGGCTATAGGCCGGGAGCACTGTAACATCTGGATGCCATCTGCGAGGCATGGGCTGTGGTGCAGGGGAGGTTCAGAGCTGCAGATAGTGCCCCCTGGCATCGGGGAATAAAATGGGCAGCCTCCTGCCTTAATTAACAACTATTAATTAATTAAGAACAAGGACTGGCAAATGAGTCAGGTAAGTGGTGTGCCCAATGGCAAGTGGGGAACCTAGCTCTGTAGCTGGGTGGGAAGCCCCACGTTGTCACAGCTCTCCTTCAGAATACTGTCTTCAGTTAACTTCTGTGATGGTTTCTTTGATGATTTTCTCCTGGATTCTACCTGGGACTGAGGTCAAACTGATTGGCCTGTAGTTTCCTGGGTCCTCCCTTCTCCCTTTCCTAAAGGTAGGTACCACATTGACTTTTTCCAGTCTTCTGGGACCGCTCCCACTTGCCATGGCAAGTCTTCAAATAAATTCACCATCAGTCGTGTGATGTAGTCATAGATTTCATAGATTTCATAGACATTAGGGCTGGAAGGGACCTCGGGAGATCATCGAGTCCAGCCCCCTGCCCAAAGGGCAGGAAGTCAGCTGGGGTCATAGGATCCCAGCAAGATAAGCATCCAATTTACTCTTGAAAAGCATCCAATTTACTCTAGTCAACTAGTTCTTTTAGCACTCTTGGATGTAGTTCATCTGGTCCTGCTGACTTACAGATATTTAGCCTTTGTAGGTGCTCCCCTACAAGATCTTTGCCAACTATGGGAGGGTAGTCTCCCCCACCATGGTTATCTTGTATCCTGTCAAACAGACTAATTAACCAGTGGAATACCAACATGAAGTATTCATTCAGGTGTTCAGTTTTGTCCTGAGCATAGGCCGCAGAATGGGGTGGGCCACCTGGGCCATGGCCTGACCAACTTTTAGCACATTAATTTATATAGCCCACAAATGCACAATTGTCATTCTGGTTAAAACTGCATAGCTAATTTTTAACAGCATAGCTAGCTAAATTAACGTGCTAAAAGTTGGTCAGGTCATGGCCCAGGTGGCCCACCCCATTCTGCTGCCTGTGGTCCTGAGTGTCAGTTAACAGCCATCCCATTTCATTTACCAGGGGCCCTATGCTTCTCTTGTTCCTTTTGTGACTTCCTACATGTCTAATGAAGGACTTTTTGTTGTCCTTGATTCTGGTTGCCAATTTATGTTTGGTTTCACTGTCCTGATCTGCTCCCTGTAGGTGCTGGCAGCTGCTGAATACTCCTCTTTGGTAGTTGTTCCTGACTTCCATCCCTTGTAAGCTTCTTGCTTTAATTTCAGGAGGTCTATGACTTCCCTGTTGAACCACAGGGGTCTCCAAGCTCTTTTGCTGACTTTCTTGTGAGAGGGAATAGACTTTTTGAGCTTTTAGGATTGCTTCCTTGAGGAAAGACCACTCTTCTTGTATTCCCTTCCTCATCAGAACATGGTCCTGCAGGGCCTTGCATTTTATGGGACCAGAGACTGGTTTGGAGCCCTCTGGAGTTGTAGGAAAGTTTACAGTTCTCAAGTCTATATATCATGGTGTTAGTGTTTTCTACCAGTTACCTGTTCTTGGGTGATTTCACCACAGTGTCACTGTTTACTTTATGTTACCCAGATCCTAAGGGTATGTACCTTAATATTAATGTTTATTTACCTATGTCTGTCCAGCTCTTCTTAGCCCACCAGCCTGAGACCCTAACCCCCCGCATCCCCTATATAAAAGTGGGAACTTTCCTTGCCAGATCCCCTGCCAGTTTCTGAGGTTGCAGGGTTTGGTACACCAGAAAAGGTAAGCAAAGGAAACTGAACTACTACAGTTAGCCACAAAACCAGGCTGCAAGGGTGTCTCTTATACATCAGTATATATAAGACCATCAATATGCCCCAAAGGTACTCTGAAAGCACACAGTCTACTGAGAAGCAGAAAGTAGTCAAGCCTCCAGTACACCTGAAACTGAAAACCATGATGAGAACTTGTAAATGTTAGTTAAACTACTAGGCAATGATAAGAGCAAGCATCTGCTAATAACTGGACTGAAAACCACAATTTATACCTTCCAAACCACTTAACAAGCATCATTACTGACCTAGATATGATTCAAATAGTATCCCCAGCCCAGCTGTATGGGCAATTGCCAACTTCCCCCGTAATATTTTTAATAAAATTATTGTAAAGACATTCCATATAGCTGGTTAACATTATCATTTTTACCAAACTAATAGCCATGCTTTGCTAAAAGTAAGTAAACTGTGAGGAGAATATACTGCAGCTCATAAAGCAGCTTTTCTGCAAAAGTGCTCTTGGATAAATAACCGTATGAGTTCTTGTAAACACTCTGTACTCTCCAAATGTAAATAGTCAAAAGGTGTGTTCGAAAACCTGAAGTGATGCCAGTTCAGCATTTTATTAATAAGGGATGGTGAATTTTAGTTCAGTTTTTATGTACAAGTTACATTAGCCAATATAAAAAAGTGTTTACTTGCCTAACAGGGCTTACTGCTTAAATCAGGCTTCCTCCAACATTTTTGATAAGAATATGCAAAGCAGTAAAAGATATTTTAGATGTTAGCAAACACCTTATGCAATATATAAAGATAAGATATGGGTACTTGCCATAGAATTCAGACTGGCACTGAAAACCAGAGGGAGGTAAAAATGGGTTAGGTGTGTGGTATTTCATGCCATAGGGGACTCGCAGCAAAGTGTTTGAACTGGAATTTGGTTCTGAATTCAGAAAGGTTTTGGAGGGAGTCTGAATCCAGGATTAAGATTATCCATGATAGTGTGGAAGTTGGAGCATGTTGTCCTGAGGGTAATCCTGCTGACCCACCTACCAAATAGGTATGTTTGTGAGAAAAAGATGTCCACAGGAAAAATCCATCAAAGCAAGTGTAATGATGTGTCTCCACAGGAGTTAATGCTTATGAGGTAGATGCTCACTCCATCTCTGGCTTCCTCGGAAGGGTTAAATGAGAAAACACTGCAGAAGCTACTAAAATGGGGTCAAGGCCTCAGAGTCTGATCAGCCAATGAGAGACTGTTCCGACTGTGGGTAGGTAGTTCAGTACTTGTGCCAGGATCCAGCATTTAGTCTCCTGCTGGGAAGGTTCAGGAGTCAAAGCTCCCTCGTGTGCAACAGGTCAGTTAAGGCTTATTAAACTTATGCTTGTTTTCCTAACTTGCTTTCAGAATCCTAATTACTATTGTTCTAAACACAACAATGTCATAGTACCATGAAAGCTATAGACAAAAAACACCTGTTAAGGTCATGCAGTTCATTTCCCTCCTGATTCAGGATTATTCTTACCATAACATTTCCTAGCTTTTCCCCCTCTAGTCTGGTTCTGAAACTCCCAAACAGTGAAGTCTCCACTGTTGTTTTCAAAAACGGTTCCACAGGCTAAAAGGGCTCATTGTCCCATAATTTTTCCTTTCCCAGTGAAGTAGGGATTGGTGGTGCCTAAGCCGGGAAGGTATTATAAAGAACATAAAGGAAACAAATGAAGAAAATGGGCTGATTTTTTACTGACACTGGAGTTTTGGTTTGAAGGTGTACAGAGACTCAGTACAAGAGGTGTTGGGATCTTGCTGGCTGAACTCTGAACTCTGCATTTGGATCTCACATGTAAGTCATGTGTATGCAGTAAAGAAGTGTCCCTAGAACACACTGGGTGCATCTATATGAGATGATTTACTGCAAAATAGTATAGTTTACTGCACAGTAAGCATGCTTGTCTACACATGCATACACTGCACAGTAAACTTTGCTACTCACAAGTAAATTTGCTACCTGCACGTGCAAGTAGCAAATTTACTCACAAGCAATTACTGCTCAGTAGTACATGTGTAGATGCCAACAGGGAGCATATTTACTCCCAGTCAGCCCTGCCACTAGGGAGCCAGCCTGAGCTCAGCCCCAGGGTCCAGGGACTGAGACCCTCTCCTGCCCTAGGGCTTGGCTGCCTCTATGGCAGCCCCAACCACAGGCTCTTGAAAAACCTGCAAGCATGTTGAGCCCTGGTGCACAACAGCAGGGAGCCTGGGGTGACTGTTGGCCTCTGCTGCCCCTTCACAGGCTGCAGGCTACCTGTGCCAACCTGCCTGCATCCCAGTGCCACTGCCTGGCACCACAGTGCTGTGTAGGTGCCAGGACCACACCATCCAGCCCTGCAGGCTTCTGCCAGGCCTGCCAGAACACAAGTCCAGCTGCAGCCAGCTCCAGGCCACCAAGGCCAGCTCCAGCTGCCCACAGCCAACCCCCAGGGGCCTGCCTGGAGCCTGCAGGTGCTATGGGGCATCACCTCACTGCACAGCTCCTAGTTCCATGCCATGCCCATGCACTGGGCACTGCAAGCAGCTGTCCAGGAACAACAGCACAGGGACAACTGCACGGAGGCCCAGAAAGGCCTCTGGCCCAGAAAGCATCTGGTCCATGAAGGAGACTGGTGACATCATGGCACTGTGCAGCAAAGTGGAGATGCAGCAGCAGTTTGCACAGGATGGGTGCTCCAGTGCGCACATCTACAAGGGGCTGTCAGGCTGGATGCAGGAGCAGGGACATGACTCATTAGGTGGCAGTACCACATATAGGTCAAGCCCTTGCAGGCACAGTGAATTACAATCATCGACCACAAGCATCAGTAGGGGAGTGCTTGCAAGTTCATGCCCTTTATACGGCAGCTGACTGACATCCTTGTGCCCCAGAGGATGAGGACCCAAGCCACAGTCATGCTGTGTACTGCAGCACAGGCAGCCTGCCCAAGCCTCTGCTCCAGCCTGGAACCTGCAGTGATGTGACACCGAGGACAGGCCCCTCAGGGCACCAACAGCCTGTCCCAGCAAGCTCCCTACCCCCAGCCTCCACCAGCAGCTCAGGGAGCCTGGGCCAGTGCTTGCCCCAACAGCTGTATGACCTCAGCCCCAGCAACAAGGCATGGCTGGCCATGTCACCACTGGCTGCCAGCAGTGCCAGCTCCTTCAAGAGGGGAGGCCCTACCCGGGAACCCGCACACTGCACCCCGCTGCCCGAGTACAGCAGGAGCCAAATACCATGACTGCCATCTGGGGCCAACCAGAGTCACCAGGCATGCCCTACACAGTAAACCCTACAATGGGGTGAGAGCCCTCCCTGACCTAGCCCTTGGCCCTGGCTCTGGCCCCTGCCCCTACTCCCCACTGAACCTGGCCATTCTCCCCTGGCCCCTTGGCTCCCACCCCACAGCCTGCAGGGAGACAGGAGACAGGGAAAATCTTTGTTGAGCAGCCTGTGCCCCCAGAGCTAGGCAGGCATGGGCCTCTCATATACCAAGGAATACATCAATGCCAGTGGCAATGTCCTCCTTACCTGCAGGTGCAGGGACATGTAGCACAGCCACAGGTAGCCTTCCAGGTGATGGCAGAGGTTGCAGGATAGCCTGGGCTTACCCTCACACTGTCAAAGCTCAGGTGCACAACTGCACCCAGGGCACCATGGCC
This sequence comes from Crocodylus siamensis, assembly GCF_052110815.1. NCBI lineage: Eukaryota > Metazoa > Chordata > Crocodylia > Crocodylidae > Crocodylus > Crocodylus siamensis. Next base: position 385,172,981 of record NC_143395.1, read on the forward strand.
ATCAGCAGCAGCAGGGCATAGTAGGTTGGGCACCCCTTGGTCCATACAAATAGCTCCTCATGCATTGTCCAATAAATGTGCAGCAGGGGCGTGCTCAGAGCAGAACGGCAGCTTGGTGGGGGCTTAGTTTCATAGTTGGTAGGGTCGGAAGAGACCTGAGCAAATCATCAAGTCCAAGCCCCTGCCATGGCCCATGGGCTTGCCCTGGGCCATCTCCCTGGAGAGGCCCCTGTGAGGAGGATGGGGGTGCAGGCATATCCCAGTTATCCAGAAGCTCCACACTTCCCAAGACCAGGCACCATGGTCTTGGCAGCAGCATAGGAGACAGGCTGGCCTGTGGGAGGAGAAGGGCAGGGGGAGCAGGGTCTGGAGCCATGAAAGCAAGTGATGCCAGAATCCTGGCCTGTCCCAACCTGGGAAGGGGGTGGGAGAGACAAGCTGCCTGAAGCCAGCACCCAGCAGCTCACTGGCCCCTGGGGAGTGAGACTGGAGTGAGCTCAACCACCAGCTGCCTGGGCCTTCCCAGCCAACTTACCATGGTTCACAGGCACCCATGCACACCCAACCCCCAATCTGAGGCTGGGCAGTACACAGGCATCTGGTACACAGCATCTTATCTCAAAAATGTTACAAACTCTCACAAACAGCTTCTTTCTCATGGCTCTGCAGGCCCTGCAGCTGCACATGGGAAGAGGCCACAGTTGGCAGCTGGGATGCAGCATCAGGGTACTCACCACCCACAGCTGTGCCCTGCAAATGCAGCAGCTCCATAGGAGAAGGACTCAGGACTGGACCCTCTTCCTGGACTGGCTGGTGATAGCCACAGAAGACTGGCTGGGATATGCACAGACATGGCAGGTTAGGACATTGCCCACCAGGACAGGTGATGGGTGGAGGACATCAGCCACCAGGACAGGTAGTGTGTGGAGGGCATGGCCTGAAAGAATGCGTGGTGGGCAGATGACATGGCCCATGAGGATATGTGGGACTGGCACATAGCCAGACCCTAGCAGACCAGGAATTCAGGGTTCATCTCCTGGTCCTGGAGCAGGACCATATGGAGATCCTGTGGGAGGCTACACTCATGGTCAGGGCAATGGAGGCCATGGAGGAAGACCACTGGGTACTGGGATACCATTCTGACCCTGACTGTCAATTTCATGCTGTCAACCCTAGCTCCACCTACCTCCTAGAAGCCACCTGTTGCCCAGCAGCAGGCCCCTCCATGAGCCTGGGCAGAGGTCCAGAGTTGCCTCCATTGGCCAGAAGCCCTTGCCCTGGTCCCCACCCCAGGTCCCCCACTACCCAGTCCCCCCATCTTTGCCCAGGCTTGCTGCTTACCCCATCTCTGTGCAGACATGCAGGCAGGACCAGGACTGCACATCAGCCCTGCTGGTTCTGGCCATTGGCTGCCGAAGGAGGAGCCACCTGCACTGGGGGAGGAGCAGCCACCATCACCCCTGGATGAGCTCCCTGTATGCTGGGCTTGCTATGGCATGCACACCCACAGGGAAACAGCCAGAGGCCAGTGTGCTGGCTACCTGTCCCCAGGCTCTGCCTCCTCAGTGCCCCCACTTCATGGCTGCTCATCCCGGGAGGGCATGCACACAACTAGAGCACTTCACTTGTTGTAAACAGTTTATATAGGGAAGAAGATGATTTATTGGTGGTAGATGGGCTGGGTGGTGGAGGGGCCCTGGTGTTGGGGAGGAAGGGAAGACAGACTCTGTTGTTGGGGGGGTATGTTTGTTGTGAGGGAAATAAAGTATTTTTCTGAGACCTGTCTGCTGGGGGTGGGTGGTGGGGCGGGGGGTCCACTGGTGGCTGTCCAAATGGGCTACAGAAACGAATGCAGGAGCAGGCGTTTGGCCAGCACCTCTCACATCCAGTGACCTGGCCCCTGCTGGTGGGTCACCCCGAGGCCTCAGAGGCAGGGGCCCACTGGGACCAGCAGAACCAGCACCATGGCCAGCAAGAAACTGGGTCACTGGGTGTCAATGATAGGAGCAGGGGCTGAAGTAGCCATGACATGAGGAGGAAAAGGCTACAACAAGAAAGTTGCCGCATAATGAGTCCAAAGTGGCTGGCTAGGAGCAGAGTGTGGGGCTGCCTAGAAAAGATGGCTGCCAGCTGCTGGCAGGTGTGGCTGGAACCTTGCACTCCCCCTGGTGGTCACATGGCTGCAGAAAGGGGGAGCAGTTTGCTGCTAGGAGCAGCATATCTGCTCCCACATGCCTGCATGTGTAGACACCTGCCCAGGAGCATTTACTCATGAGTACTTTACTCACAGGTAAACTGATCCCAGATCAAATGCATATGTAAATGCACCCACTGTTTTCACTGCACCACTTGTCAGTGTTTTTATATCTGCTCAAACAGGACATAATTTGCTCTCCATACACTGGACACATATCAAGCCCTTGGTGCTGTTTATACTCCACTTAAACAGCAAGAAGTAGGACCCATTCTACTGGGGTGAAACTCACCTAAACTGGGGGTGACCATATGTCCTGGTTTAGCCAGAACAGTCCAAGATTTCAGAGGCCAGTCCTGGCTGGCTGTTGAGAATTATAATGGACATCCCAGAAATGCACGGACACAGGGCACAATCTGACTAGAAGTTGGAGCAATGCAGAGCACCTTGCAGGTTGGCAGGCAGGCACTGCTGACTGCCGGGCACACTGCTCCACCCCCACAGGGGTGCACGGGGGGAGAGGGAATCATGTGGTGTCCCAGATTTCCCCAGTGAATGTCCCAGATGTCCTGGATCTCCTTATGGGCAGCCTACCTAAACTGCACACTAGGGCTGATTAGAGAGTCCCCATCTCAAATTTTCCCCTCTGTCTCCTCAAAACTGTCTTTGTAACTGACCCGTGCTTAGATTGCTGCTATACACAAGTCTTTTCCAGATATCTGATTTAACAGGCTTTGAATACCAAGAGTCCTGAGATAAGTACTGTAGGTCCCCACCCATGCACCAGACTCTAGAGTCGAGACCACAACCGATATTTGAAGCAACAGAATTCTGTTACTAAGATTGTCAGGTATAAAAGATACTTATGTATAACCGCTTTTAAAAGTCACAACAAAAGACTAAAACAGTTCCTAACTTGATCTGTAACAGTAGTCTAGAAAAGACCTATGAAAATAAGAGTTCTACTGATCTCCACGATGGCAGGCCACTGTCTTGTATTGGTGGCACCTTCTAGCACCCTGCAAGGTGCAGGATGTATTGTTGCCAAACATGCCTCAGCCAGCTCCTTCTGCAGTCCGTCTTCCTCATGAGCTTGATTCCATCTGACCTCAAGCTGTACTTCCTAGTCCTGTACTCCAGTGACTGTGAACTCTGTATTGACCAAGTGCCATAACAAAGAATGATGCTTGATAAGCAGGGATCCTGGTTTCTCTGATAAAAACTAGGGGTGGATAGAGATTTTGGGGGCCAATACCGATAACCAATATTTAAGGAGGCATATGAGCCGATAGTGATCCGATTTCCAATACAGCTGCCTCCAGATGGTAAGTCTGTTGTGGTGGAAGGGGTGGGGAGAGGGAGGGGGTGGGAGAGGAAGATCAATGCCCCCCCCACAGTGAGGGAGGGGGCAGGGGCAGGAGCAGGGGAAGGGGCACAGGGGCACGGGGGCCTGGAGCCACAGCTTGTGGTGGGGGTGGCTCCTACCGCTGCTTGCACCCCAGATGGGAGGAGGCATATGCCCTGCCAGTTCTGTGCAGGGTGGGGTGGGCTGCAGCTGGGGCTGCGCAGGCCTCTTCTTGGAAGGGGCAGGGCTCGGTCTGGGCGCCGGTGGCACTGAGAAGATGCAACATCCACCCTAAATTCCACCACAGTTCTTCTCCCAGCACCATCACCACTGCCAGCTGCCCAGCACAGCCCTGACTCAATGCCCCACCTCCACCCACATGCTGGGAAGAGCTGGGGCTATGCTGAATGACTGGTGGCAGCAGCACTGGGAGCAGAGGTGCAGCAAAATTTGGGGTAGATGCAGCATCCTCCCAGCACCACTGGTGCCCACTCTGAGCCCAGCCCCCACCTAGAAGAGCCCCATGCAGCCCCGGCTGCAGCCTGCCCCACCCCACACAGATCTGGGCGTCACATGCCTCCCCAGCCACCACTCCCAAGCAGTGGTGGGAGGCACTCCCCCCATGAGCCATGGCTCCAGCCACCGCCAACCCCACCCTGCCTAGGTAGTACCTGCCCCCCCTGCATTATGAGGGGGTTGATCTGCTCCACCCCCATGCCCTTCCCTCCCCCCTCCCCTTCCATCAACCAGACTTACCAGCTGGAGGCAACTTTCCACACTCCCAGCTCTGCTCCTCACTGCCTCAGTGCTGTGCTGTGGCTATGCATAGCACGGGCATTTATCGGCCAAATTATTTGGCCCCATAAGGCTGATATCTGATACAGCCAATTTTCTTTATATCAATACTGATCTGATATTGAACCAATGTATCAGTGCACCTCTAATAAAACCCCCCAAATCCATGATTAAAATGAAACACCACTCTACATATAGGTACCAATTGAACACAAATTTTTATTGATATATTTAAAATTTTAAAGCAATTTGGAAGCCCACCAGTGCCTCAATCATTATAATTAAATAAATTCTAAATACCTATATATTTTGCTATTTGATTCCAGGGGGTTTTTTATCATGAAAAATCAGAGGTCCCCTGCCTCCTTTGTTCACAGATCACAGGTTCAGGCCCCTCATTCCCAAGCCCCCCAGCCTTGCTGGTGCCCCTCTCACTCCCCTCCACAGCCCCCCAGCCCTGCAGGTGCCCTTCACTCCCCACCCACAACCCCCTGGGCCCTGCTGGTGCCCCTTGCTCTCCACATAGTCCCCTGGCCTAGCTGGTGCCCCTCACTCCGCACCCCCACAGCCTGCCCAGCCCTGCTGGTTTCCCTCACCCCCTCAACAGTCCCCTTCCCCACCAGCCCTGCCAGAGGAGGCCCCCAGCTGCCAGGGCTACAGGGCCAATCCAGGTCCACAGCTCCCTGTCTGCTGCAGCAGTGCCAGAGCCATGGCTGCCACCCGTAGAAGGCAGCAGCTGCTGCAGCAGGGCAGAGCATGGAGCCCAGCTCTTCCTCCCACACAGGGGGCACAGCCAGAGCCATGGGAAGGCGAATGCGGGCTGCCTGCTGTGGGCTCAGGCAGGGGCAGTGGGGCTGGCTCCCCGCCACCGCACGCATTCCCAGGGGAGAGGCAGGGGGACCTATGCCCCTCAGATCTGTGTGCAGAGCAGGGACAGAGACAAGCTGCCCACTGTGGGCTCAGGCTCCCCACCCTGCTGCCCTCCCCGCCGGGGTTCTGTGGCCCTGCGTCACCCTGACAATGTGCCCCCTGCCCACCCCACAGCAGTAAGGGACACAACCCCACACCGCTGCCCCCGCTGCTGGGGGGAGGGCAGGGAACTTCTCACCAGAGCAAGGTGGCACTCACAGCTGCAAAAAGCTTCCTCACCTGGCCCCACTCTACCCTTCTGCACTGCATCCCACTCATTGGTGCGCAGATGCCTCAGGGGAGGGCAGCAGGGTAGGGAACCCAAGCCCACAGCAGGCAGCCCGCACCCACCTCCACCCCATGCAGAGATCTTGGGGGTATGGGTTCCCCCTGCCCCACCTGGGAGTGCACGCAGCAGCAGGGAGATGGGCCCACCCCTCAACCCCAGGATAAGCTGCCTGCAGCCCTGTCCCACTCCCTGCTGGGACCCTGCAGCCATGCAGTCCGACCCCAGGCCCCAAGCCCCACACACCCCCAGGCTGGACAGTAGCCCCAGCCTTCTCCAACTCCCTCCCTCTCTATGGGGGCCTCAATTGCACCCCCACCCCCAGACTTACCTGGCTGCCTGGGGGCCATGTACATATACATGCATATGGTGCCGCCTACCTGACCGCCCTCCTCTCGCTCCCTCCAGTCCCTTGCAGGCTAGAACTCTGCCAGCCTGCAGACAGCTCTTTGCAAAAGTGCAAAATCTCCATGTTTCTCCATTAAAATGAGAAATCCATGTTTTTCTCTGTTTTTCCATGGGAAATGGAAAACCCGGATCCCTGCTGATAATGAAACAGCAGTTTCATCCCAACATCTTCATTCTGTTTATGGCTTGTTAATACTATCTTCAAATATAGTTTACCATCTTTAAACACTAGGTTCAGGGCACAATGAATACAGGAATAATAAGGGCCTTAGGCCTGGATATTTTTCTTTCCTCAGCAGTGTTTGTACTGCTCTGTTTACCTAGGTGTGTTTCCTTGTTCCTCTTTTTAGAAAAAGCATGGGCGCCATGTGAACAGTGGTAAGAAGAGTTTTGCAATTCTATTCTGGAGCCTGGGAATTTCCCACACTAAAATTAAGTGCATTGCCAGCATTCCATCAGTGAAAAATCCAGGAACAGGTGGGGAAAAATGTGGCTGTGGGAGAGGAGGGTGAGTTGATTGTGTTTCATAACAGTCTGACCAATGTGCGCTATACATCTCACTGCATTTTGAACGTAGCCTTCAGCGTCTGTGTTATAAGTTCAGGTATTGTAAGTAAATGGCTCATATAATTAATAACAGAATAATCATTTAAACCAATTCCTAAATTGCTCTTACAGAACACAGGTGGGCTCCTGGCTTGTGTATTTGTTCCTTATGCTGCTGTTTTGGTATACAGGAGCCACGCAAGCCCTACATACGAAAAGGCAGAAGAAAGTACCCCTGGTCCCCCTTCGTGCTTAATCTACAGAGGTTTAGATACAGGCCTAACTAGAGAACAGTAACTGAGAACTTCACTTACGTGGCAACCACCATCTTGACTGACTCAATGCCCACTGAACCATGGAGTTGCAGATGTAAAAGCAAATGCTGCCACGGCTTGAACTTAGGAGCTAAAATTATCAAGGTGGAGCTGCAAGAGACTCACATCCTTTGCAGAATGGGAAGGTAAAGGGGCCTGTAACACAGAGACTCACCAGTGTCTTATGTTTGTGCAAAGGGAAGGAAGTCTGTGTGATGTACAGCATTGTGGAGGATTCGTGGGGGTGTGGAGCAAACCATAATCATCCCTGCTGGGTGCTGCATTTAGGTACAGCTGTACAACTCTTCAACTGTATTGTATCAGGGGACACATTAGCTGCCAAAATTGGCTTAAAGCCACCTTTTACCTCTCATGATCTGAGCTGTGTAGTCTCTGTGAAGCAGGTTGATATTGGAGGGGCAGGAGAGGGTGGGAGTGAGGGTGTTTAAGTTTAGGTTAATTTTGTTCCTAGCCTTTGCCTTTCTCTAAAGCATTTTTGAGTTTTTAAATGTTTTCCATAGCATCTTCACTGCTCTCTGGATCAAGAGGGGAAAAAATGCAGGAAGCAGCTAAAAATGTGAGTCTTCTGGCCAGACCAGGATATTTAAGATCTGCTCTGACCTTTTCATTTTTAACCCCACATGTGAATTAGAGCAATGCATCTTCTTTGCCTTCTGCTTCTCCAAACCTAGCACTAAATTCAGGGGAAGCCTACAAAGAAAGAAAGATAAATAGAGACAAGGTGATATAGGATAGAGACCTACCTTACTAAAGGCTGGAGAGCACAAATATAGAAAAGCTACTAACACAGAAATCCAGAAATTCCTTTGGTTGTAAATTAGTTTCTTTTTTAGATGGTGGTCTCCATTCAGCCATAGCTTTGTCTGAAACTACTCCTCCTTAAAATTTACCCTACCCTTACACTCTTTGGGGACCTTCCCCTTCTTGTCTGTCAACACAAACCCTTTACTTCAAAAAATGAGAAGGGTTCCCTGCTGCTTCTCACGCTAAAGGGGCCCCTAAAAACAAATGTAGATCACCAAGGAGACCTGCCCTTGGCCCAGCCCCAAAAACACTTTGCAGAGAATAAAGACTCTATCCTTTTCTCAAGCTTAGGGGAGAGAACAATACCGATTATCTGAATTGTATATAAGATTCCAAAAGTCAGTTTCTGCACCACCGGACTCTATTCCTCTTACATGAATTAGCAGGCACGCATATGTCTAACTAATCAGAATTTTATTTGCTTCATATTCTAGTGTGCTTAATAACTGTGCCAAAGATTTTTGACTTTGTGAATCACTGGTCCAGCCCCAGTTGAAAGGAGAACTATATTTTGCCCCAACTTTCATTTAAAAATGTAGAGTATATTAAATGGAAAAATCAGTGATAGTCCAGGTAAATTGAAGAACACTGCAACCAGAATGCAGAAACAGTAAATGACTGGATGTGTATTTTCTATGGGGAATTTTCTAACATTTGGGCAGAAAGTGCAGAATTCATGTGTCAGGAAAACAGCAAAAAATGTCTAATGTAGAAAGCTGAGAACTGAACATGTGCAGGTACCCTGAGAACTTGAGGGTGGCAACAGAGCAATTAAGGTGTCTTGCTGCACCCTCAGGGCATGAATTCAAGCTCTGCTTTAGACTTCTGCCAAAGGCAATGTCCAGTGGACCCAGCTATAAGTTCTTAGCTGTACTCATTTGGTCTAAGGTGTCAAAGGTTGCCACATCACTCGCTTGTATGGAAGCAGCTTTGGAATCTGGCATGGCTTAACTGTGTTAGCCTAATGGACTATTTGTTTTTCATGGACTTTTGACTTGTGTTAGGGTGCTCTGAGATATTAGCCAGATAAACACAAGTAGAGAGTACTATAAAAAAGTGATCATCCTTCCGTGCTGCTATTCTTCATAAAAAATGCAATTGGTACCTATTCTTAAATCTTCTGGAACAATTTCTGCCATCATTTAAACCAATGCAAGCCCATAACCTTCATTAACGTGTCATTCTGGAACACAAACCAAGCAACTCAGTCAGGGTTGAGCTCAGAACTTGGTCCTCTTGATGACAGTCAGCTGGTATCTCTTCTCCAAAACCCACTATTGTGTAGCTTTTGGGGGCATTTACATCACTAGCACAAGCAGTACTATCAAATCAGAGAGGCACCAAATTTACACTATGGCCACACAAGGTATATAACAATAGTGGATTGGACCCCACTTACTGCCAATTGATTTAGTTTTCTCTCCATTTCTAGATACTTAGAATTTCCCTATGTCATGCAGTACTCTGATCTCTACTACAGCTTTCTATTCTACATGGATTATTGCATGTAGAAACCCACGTGGTATCTGATGGAAAACAAACTATGCACAGAACTTCCCCCAGAAAGGATCTCATAGAACAATGTTATCTTGAGGCCTGTATCATTAGTAATCTTTTTTTCTCTCTAGTTAAACACATTAGAAGTGCATTTTCAAACAGCTAGTCTCAATGATGAAGGTATCGGTTCTGTTGTCACTACTACAAGACATCCATTCAACTTTCTGAGGCAGATTTGCTCTGATCAAAAGTTACTGCTTGTCTGCCAAAGCTGGAGAGAAAATAACTTGCTGTTACAGGCTAATGAACATCTCTGTGATAACTGTACTTCCTGCTTTCAAATCATCTAGTAGGCTCTGTCTCTTGCATAGTACTAGCTTTCCTTCTGATAAGAGTGGTTAATGTGTTTTTAAAATTTTGCTCTAGAATCTACAGTTCCTGAACAATGTTTTGTCCTGTGGGTCTTTTTAGTATTGTTGCCCCTTTGGACCTGAGTGTTCAAAATTCAGGATCCTGCACTGGAAAGAGAAATTCATGATGGAGAAGAGAATTCCTTGGATGCAATTCTCTTTATTTCCATTGATAAAAGTCTTGTTTCCCTGAACATAGCAGGGATCAAAGAGGACAATTTCTTAGCTCACAAATCTAATCTAGCCAGTGTTTTCCCCAGCTGCTCACTTGCTTAATTTTTTCAGACGGTTTAACCATGAGTTTCCCTGGCTGTATCTAGGTTTTCTTTGCTCTTTTCTGTGTCTTTCTGTCCTCAGGTTCACACTGAGGAAAGGGAAATGTGCTGAGGGGGTAGGAGAACATTGCAGCAACTGCCAGATCTGTCTTTGACTTCCTTGCTGTACTCCATCCATTGGAATGGGCTCTGACTTCAGCCATCCTCCGCTGAGAAGAGTGGCTGACAGGCCAAGCCAGGGCAACATCTGTGTAAGCTTCTCCCTCATCCTTGCCCAGAAGTTATACCTCCCTTCCCTCCCCTAGCTAAGAGGCCTGTTCCTCAGTGTCCTGGAGAGCATCCACAGAAACAGGGTGTTGGCTGGGTCATTGCCAAGAATGGTAAGGAGCTCACTGATAGAAGGGAAACCTTTATGGGATGGCTCCAGATTTTTTGTTCTGGGGTTCACAGTGGGGTACACTTTAGCCTTGGCTTTGGGCTGGCAACACTTCAGCCTTGTTTGGACCCCTTGACCTGCATGCCCCCACTATCTCTTTATAAATATCTTTGTTCTTGAGTTTCCACACCGTCTCTCCCCATAGGCTGAGATCCAGAACCCCCTTCTTGCTCAAGGCAGGTGCAAGTGGCTTCAGTGCATACATCTCTTTGTAGTAAAAATGAATGGATGGTAAGAAAAGAAACTTTTTCCAAAAGAAAGAGGAGGCGATAGGGGGCTAGAGGGAGTTTATAATTTTGACCAGAGTAGTTGGCACCAATCATTTTGGGATTGCTGATGGATACTGCTACAGCCAACAAGAACAAAGCCGTGTGGATTTTGCTGCTTGAGAATGTGATGTCAGTCAGCTGAGCAGACCTGGGGTTTTGTAGGCTTATGGATACTTTACTGGTGGGGTCATATTAGTAGAACTTTCTAGTGCAGGCCAGGCACAGACATGCACAGCTGCAATTTACAATCAATCCTGCCTTGCCCCACATTTACATTTGGCCCACAAGCTGCAGATTCCTGATCAGCTTCACATGTGGCTTGCATCTCTGGCAGTGGCTCCTATTGTTACAGCTTTCCGCAAGCAAAGGGCCTGAAATAAAGGCAGCTGTTATGTGCACCATTTCAAGAGGCCTTGCTATATTTAATTTGATGTTAGCTTTCTCTCTCCTTCCCTGGCAGACAGGGTTCATTGGGTAAATGTGATATCTTTTATTAAACCAACTAAATAATTGGAAAAATTGTTCTTTGCAAGCATTCAGGGACAAGCACCCTTCTTCTGGCATAGGGAGAGTCTGCTGTTGTTTTGTGCTGTCCTGGATGGAATAGAAGCTAATATGCAAAATACAGGTCTGTGAAAATGCATGGCAGAGGCTATGAGAGACAATAAGTGTGAGACAGGTAGGTGGGGAATGTTGACCTGGCTATTTCCCTGGCTCTTTTCACTAGATTCTTCCAAATTTTGCTGGCACCTTGATGAAGTCTTCAGTGTTTCAGAGAGCACCATCTAGGATGACCATCTTTTCAAAATGGAAAGGTGGGACATATGCCTGCCTCTCCTTCCCTCCCCCCCACAACCGTCTGCAATGGCCAGAGCAGACCCCAGAAGGGGCAGGCTGTCAGCTGCAGGCTTGGGGCTCCCCACCCTGCTGCCTTTGCCCTGGGAGCCCTGCCTGCACCATCTGTGCACCCCCTGCCCGCCCACAGCAGCAGGAGGCACAACTCCATGCCATTGCTGCTGGCAGCCAGCAGGCATGCAGGCAGTGTGGGGCTCCTGGGGGAAAGCCAGCAGGGTGGAGAGTTCAGGCTACATTTACTCTGCCCTGCACACAAATCTGGGGGTCACAAATCTGGGGTCCCCTCCCCTGCCCCCTGGATGAGCCACCTGTGGCTCTGTCCTACTCCTGCCCTGAGTCCCATGCACCTTCCTGGCTAGGCAGTGCTCCCAGCCCCTGCCCCATTCCCTCCCTCTCTGTGGGAACCTCAATCTGCCCCCTCCACGCCCCCTGCCCCACCATAAACTTATTTGCAAGGAGCTGCTCTCCTAACTGCCCAGCTCTCTTACCAGCCAAGTGCAGGTGTGCATATGCACATGGTGCTCCCTGCATCCCACTCCCAGGAGCTCCTTGCAGGATGGAACACTGCCAGCCTGCAAGGGGAAGCCCATTGTTTCCCGTGGATGCCTGCACAAGACTGATAATCTGAGACAAATGCTGTCCTGGAATCGTGCAGCCTGGGACCAGGACTTGATGATCCCATTCCGGCCCAGTTAAGGAAGGGTGCCTAACACCATCTTATCCAGGGGACCCCTGATCATAGGAAAGTAGGTCTGGAACAGACCTCATGAAATCATCAGTTCCAAAAAAATCAAATCCTAAATACAAAAACAAGATACTTAAGTTGACAGTTTAGTCCATAAGGAAGAAGTTAATGATATACAGTATAGTTGAGGGGTGGAGACTGCAGGCACCCACAGTAATGCAACAAACAGTGGACAACCAGAGCACTATCTTAATTTTAGGCCTTCCGCTAGCACAACTGTATCAGCTAGTACATGGAGAAAGATCATGACTCATAGCTAACATGGCTAGGCTGGAGGCATGCTCATTATGGACACAGCTTTCCTTGTGGAAGAAGGCTTCTGCTGACAAAGCTTCACCCATTTCAAGAAGCTGGTGAAACCCTGGCAGCACAAAAGCTCCTTTTGTCAGCAGGATACCTGCAGTTGCAGCCCTGTTAGGTAGACTAAGCCTTAATCTAATTTTCCTAAATACAAAGAGAATAGTCAGGTATAGGAGATGCAACAGGGTCCTCACCAGGGGTGGCCACAAAGCCCCTGAAGCCCACTCTGCCCAAAGAAAGTAAAGTTGACAAGGGCTATCTCCCCTTCCACCTGCCACACTTTGACGAAGTTAGCTTTAATAAAACGGGAGGCTGCCCCAGAGCTTCCCAAACGAGAACACAGATGTCGCTTCACATCACCTTAAGGGCTCCTCATCTCCCCTTTAGCCACATCCAGGCCTCACAGATGTTACTGATCACTCACTGACTCAGGTCTGCCTTCTCTGTCCCTCCTAGGCTCCAGCCTCTGTCTCCTTCCACCCATGCCCAAGCACTTAGCCCATCTTGGCTATTCCTGGGCACAGCCCTGGGTCCCTGATACTATTTCCACCTCTCAGAGGCAGTAGCCTCTGGCCTTGTTGCTTCCCTTTTCTGGGTTGCAGGTCCCTGGCAGTAGCCCTCCTTGGCCTTTGAACCCCTCCACCTGAGCCCTGGCCCTGCTCCTAGGCCAGTTTTGATGTGCAGGCTCCTTAGCCCCAACAGACTCTGACTGTGGCCCCTCCTCAGCCTTTGGCCCCTACTCTTGGCCCTGGCACTGGCCCCACTCCCAGCCCAGTTGAGACCTCCCAGGATATGGGCTCCCTGGCCATACTTGTTCTTGCCCCTATGGGCTGGTCCATAACCCTGGCTCTCACCCCTCATGGAGCATTGTTCCATGACCCTGGCTGTGGCCCTGCTCCTGGACCTTGGCCTCTCTCCCTGGGCCCACTCCTAGGCTATTTGAGACCTCCACTGCTCCTAGAGTCTCAATCCCTAAACCACCAGTCTTGCTTACTCCAGCTCAGTATCAGTCAGGCACCCTGCTGCTCCAAAGCTCTTCCCTCCACAGCTCTCAGAGCTAGACAGCCTGCTCAGCTTAAGCCCTGGCCTTATATCCTACTAACCCAGCCCCTTTAGGGCATGTAGCTCCTAATTGCCTCCTGCCGCACCTGCAAGCTGTTTCCTGTGCAGCTTGCCTTCTCTTAAAGTAGCAGGAACACCCAACCTCTTAAGCTTGGTGCCACTTAAGCAGAAAAAAACACACTTGGAAGGTTTCTCAGCTGAGCCTCCTTTTAGCCAAAAAAGATCCAGTTCTGCAGGCCTCCCCGATACACAATCCCTCCTGAGGTCAGGGGGAGTTCCGTGAATGGGAAGTATTTAGGATCAGACATTCAGTCTCCTGAGAATATTTCTCAGGCCTGACTTGCTCTGGAAGTAGCTGTTAACATCTGTGGAAAAAAATGGAGCAAATGTCCCTGGGTCATAATGGGAGCATCTGACTTGCTTGAATAGAAGCAGCCAAGGGAATAGAAGGCCTTCCAAAGGTAACCTAAACCACATCTCTGGAGAACCGAAGCTTCACAATGCCAGTGCATTCCATCCTGTTCTTTTTTATTATTTCCCACTCTGGATAGATACTGCTGTTCATTCAGCAGTGCAAAACCTTTTTCACAGCAGTACCCTACCAATGTCAAGCATAGGACACATTGCAGACTGACAGTTTTCTCATTTTATTCCAATTCCCTTGCCTCAGTCCACCAGAGAGAAAAAGAGGAAAATGAAGAAAGGCACGGTTAATTTTCCTTCTTTTAGTTCTGTAACCTTAATTTCTTATCTGGCCAGCTGCACCAGAATACTTTTCTTGGGGTTTTTTTGTAATTATAATAGAATCAATTCACTTATGTGTGAAGTTATTTTTAGATTCAGTTAAAAAATTAAGCCTCAAATACATCTAGAATACTTCTTTGTAATTGACTTGCAAGAAATGAAAACTTTGTTGGAAACCGTGCCTATAAAACCTTGCATGCAAGCTCGTATGCTCAAGCACTATTCATTACCTAGGTTAAAAACTTCTGGATTTAGATTCCTTTAAAAAAATTAAGTGATAATGCAGCACTTTGGGTGCCTCAGAACAGTCTTAATCCATGTAATGTGTTCAAAAGAAATTCTGTCAAAAACCTCTTCTGTAAGGCCCAGATCCTGGCCTGGAATATAGACCATTTGTGCCACTTATGTATTGCAAAGGACACACAAAGTTCTTCTAAACAGAATTTCCTCTTTCCAAGTTAGCATCCATTTTTAGTCCTGGACATACAGTAATTTACCACAAGGTAAAAGGGGACAGGCTTTACCATGCATCAGCTGCTCTGAGGTAACTGCCCGTGTGCATACTTAATCATGAGCTCCAGCGGTTTATGACCATACTGGCTGCTGAAATCCAGCCAAAATTAAAACAGAGATTTGGGAATGCAAAATGCAAAGCAAGACAGCAATTGAGTAAACTGCCTTTAAAATGTAAGTGTTGCTTTATTTCTTAAAGTAGACATTTAAACATGTGTAGAACTTTAACTGCATAAAATTGAATAACTTCACAGGAACTGAAGGAATATATGTTGTTCTCTCTCATAGAAAATCAGATTGTTGTTGGCATTACAAGCAGCACTTTTAGGCCCCTTCAAGTAGAGCTAAAATGTCCTAATGAAATATGAGATTTTCCTTTTCTTTGTCTAAATTTATTCTTTGTACTCAGTTTCAGGGGGCATGCGCAGCTCATCCTCAGCATGGAAATTGGCAGTGCTTGTGACACCAGCCAGGGAATCAAAGGCTCCTCCTTTTGCTGAGGAGAAATAATTTTACTGAGAGAAGGAGCCACTGCTAAGGACCTCCTATAAATTTTTCTATTGATATTTGACATAATTTAACATAGAAAAAATATTGCTACGTTATTTCAATGCATTAGATAACGCCTGTAGGCCCCATGACCTGCCAGGGTTAGAAATATTTTGCCAGATCAGCACCAAGTTTTTTCAGGATGGATATACTTTCTTCAGCATTGGTAGACTCGCCACAAAAATGAAAAACAGTCAAACCTGACTTTCTGTCATACTATGCTCTAGTGGGCACACCAAAAAAAATGTACAGTTGATTATCACTTAATTTTTGTATTTCATGGACTGCACTTTCTGTCAGGCTGCAGTGCTTTCTGTTAATTTCAAATGCCTGTGTCATGATTCAAATGTGCCCCAAACCAAATGGTCTCCACTAAGTTAACAAAAATAAGTATTTAGTCTTATGTTGGAAATCTATTCACATTACTTAGACATTGGGTAGACATGCATCAGGGTGCCATTCATATGCTGTATCTTAAAAAGCAAAGTATCGGAAATTACTTACAAAGAACAGAAGAGTTCTAGGAATTTTGGAAGTATGGTGTTCATAGAAACAATATCTCATGCCAAGTACTTTTAAGCAGGAATGCTACTGATGAAGTGGACATAAATAATGAACAAGTAAGGACATTTGCCGAATTACAGAGAATGTTCAACAAACCAGGGGCCATTTCTTCAAAAACATCCATGTTAAACATAGTAGATTTGATTCTCCTCTCACAAGCACACTGCTGTACCTTCTGCGCATGTCTACATGAGACTCTTTAGACTAATTTACTACACAGTAAGGTGTCACCATGCAACTGTGCACAGCAACTACTGCACAGTAAATTAGGCTAGTACACTGTTTTCTACTCTGATTAACTCTGCAGTAGCTACTGTGCAGTACCACTCATGTAAATGTTGACTGGGAGCAAATTTTCTGTCCTGCTTGTGGGAGCTGTCCTGCTTGTGTCCCAGGAACAAGAAAGATCTAGGCCAGCCCCTGCTGGGCAGGAAACCCCCACGCAGCCAAGGGCTCAGTGGCAGCTGCCCCAAGAGTAGGACTGGTTCTGCCCAGCCCCCTGCTGAGCAGGAAATCCCCACCCAGCAAGGGATTCACCAGCAGTTGCTCCAGAAGCAGGAGAGGTGAGCCCCCCACTGGGCACTGATCCCAATGCCCAGTGGGGGGCTCACCTCTCCTGCTTCTGGAGCAACTGCTGGTGAATGTACCTGGGGCTGGAGCTGGAAGAGCTCCAGGGTCTGGAAAAGCTACCTGGGGTTGGAAGAGCTCTGCTGGCTGCTGTGGCAGCTGTCTCCTAGCCCCAAGCACATAAGGACCCCTCCCAGTGTGCACAGGGCCTGGAGACAGCTGCCACTGTAGCTGACAGAGCTCTTCTGGCCCCCTGTGCATTGGGACCAGCCCCCATGTCCCCTGCCAGCCCCCAGGCGAGTAGGTATGTACGAAATTTTTGGGTGCTGATTCAATTTGGAGGAAATTTGGCCTAATTCGGAGGCTGAATCTCCGGATCCAAATCAAATCAGGAAACCAGTTAAAAGGTCTGAATCAATTCGAGGCTCTCTGAATTGATTCAGAAAAGATTTGGAGAGCTTCACCTATTTGGGCAGTCCCCACTCGCTGCAGCAGGGAGCTGGACCCGGACTCCATGCTGGAGGAAGGGGGAGGGGGGAGAAGACCATGGGGGGACCCCTGCCAGGCCCCATCCCCTGCCTGCTCACCCAGACCCCTGAGTGCCCCCCGACCCCCGCCCGCGCTCCCAGCCGCCCCATGGCTGCCCCACCCACCCCAGCTCTTTAAAAAAAAGCCCCCACTTACTGGCTGCTGCAGTAGCCTTGAGTCTTCTGGGGGCTCGTGGCAGAGCCCCCCACGCAGCATGGGGCAGGGGGGAGCGGCAGGGATCCCCCACCCCCACCTAGCAGGAATCAGTGAATGGTGGTCTTTTTTTTTTTTAAAGGGCCAGAAGCTGGGCCGGGTGGGGCAGCCATGGGTGGGGGCTGGGGCTGCGGGCGGAGGTCAAGGGGCTCATGGCAGAGCCCCCCTGCTGCCCCCCACATGGCATGGGGCAGTGGGGGGGGCAGCAGGGATGGCCCCCCTGCCTGGCAGCAGCCAGTGAGTGGGGGCTTTTTTTTTTTTTTAAAGAGCTGGGAGACCAGATGGGGCAGCCATTGAGAGCGGACAGAGGGTGGAGCCAATTCAGAGATTTGGCTGATTCAAAGACAGTTGAATCTCCAAATCAGATTCAGCCAAATTGATTTGGGACAGTGATTCGAATCACCGAATCGAATTTCTGACCCCCGAATCAGCCAAATCCAAATCCAAAGCGAATACTAGCTGCTTTGTACAGGCAAACAGGCTAGCACCGGGGGGGCCTGGAGCTCCTCTTGGGTGCTGCAGGGGGGCAAGAGCAGCCCTGTAGTGGACTGCTCCCATTGGGAACAGATTTGTTCCCAACAGGGTGCACTTGTAGAAGTGTTCTGAGGGGAGGCTTACTGTGGAGTTATTCCAGATTTATACCAATGTAAGCAAAAGGATCTGACCTTGTCTTGCTCTATTTCTGCCTGCCTCAACTGTATTACTATAATTAAAACTAAATGGGATGATATGAATAATGTCCCCAGTGCTTCTCTAAAACTAGGAAGATATTGTCAAATCTGAAAGTTATATGAAAAAAATCAAAAATCAAGAAAAGCAGGAAAGCTGCCTCATGTTTAATTCAAAATGGTTAGATTTTTAGCTGCATTTATAATACCTCCAGTTTATCAAGACTGTGAACAAAATATAGTGGTGTGCATGCTGTATGTCGTGGATTCATCAGTATGTGTCAATACATGTCAATCTGCAGCATCCACTCTGTTATGAATATTGTCATTTACCTGATTACATGGATGGCTCACAAAAGATATTTCTCTATCAGGCAAGTGATAACAGTATCATCCCAGCTGCAGTAGCATGAAGACTTCTGCTGTAGGTTTCATAGCTCTCTGGTGTTCACCTTGGTAGAACTGCCAGTGCAGGCTGTGAACAAGTGGAATCCTATGGCATCACTACCTCTTGTTTCCTACTGTTTCAGAGAGATTTGTTCACCAACTGAAGTTCTTTGAAGAATTCAAGATGGAAACTTGATGTCAGCCACAGAAGTTAAAAAAGTGTTGGGTGCCTATAGACAAGCAGGGAAGCTGCTCCGATGCACGACGTGGAGGGCAGGGGGCATGGGGTGGAAAGGGGAGTGAACATAGCTGTAGTCAAAGGATGCGAGACAGGGAATTGGGGGGAAAGGAATGAGACTAGCTGGTTAGAAGTGGAGGGTTTACCTGGGGAGTCAGATGTGAGACAGGTTATAACGTGTCATAAACCCAATGTCTATATTTAGTCCATGATTTTTTGTATCCAGTAGATTGATAAAGTGAAGTTCATAGGCTCGCTTGTGAAAGATATTTTGTCAGAGCTAAGAGCTGGCATTTTCCAAGAGATACCTTGAATCTAACAAGGTTGAGAACCATTGTCATATGCTAATGACTGGGGGTTCATATCCCCTCAGAGTTGCTGGTTTGGGGATTTCAAAGGCAATTACATGTAATAATACTATAGTAAAGAATTCTTTATGGGCAAGAAGACTGACTGGATGGACTAACAGGACATTTTTCCTCTCAAAGGAACTCGCTATAATACAAGTCTGAAATAAATTAGATACCATATCCAAAAAGGGTTGGCTACTTTAACAAGTGTATTAGCAATAGGAACAGGCAATGCAATGAATTAGGAAACTAACCTTTCCCCATAAGATGTGCTGGCTGAAATCCTGGGCCCATTGCAGTCAACAGCAAAACTCTCATTGGTTTAAATAGCAACAGGACTTCACCCTTAATCTGTGTCAGAAAACTATAAGTGGCAGCCTCCATTGGGACTAAATTAACAGGAATATTGAAGGTCAGGATGGAAGTGTATTTGCAAAGCTGTGCTAGGCAGCCTGCATAGTTTCCAGTTCAAATTAATTTTTCCTCATGACCATTATGCTCACATTTTGTGTTTGTATATTTTATTTGCTAAGGGCAGGTGGAGTGGTCATTGCTTTACAAGATAAGACAATCCCTGCCCCAAACAGTTTATCACCTAAAAAGCTAAACAGAGAGACAGAGTGTATTGTGAGGCCTAGAAAAAGGATAAGTGTGGGGAAAAATTGCTAGTGTAGCTTAATACTCCCTATCTTTTTTATATAACTTTACTAGAACATTTCAAAGGATTTAGTAGAGGAGGAAAAAATCTATGTAAACATGGATTTGGGGAAAAGTTGAAACTATCTGGACTACTTAAAGCAGTCAGAGTGCAGTGCATTGAATTCATCTTTTCTTCAGGCAGGGAGGAAGCAGATTTGGCAAAATGGTCACTTACATAACAGCAGGGGATCTGCTTAGCTCAATACTGACTCATGCTGCTGCAGCTCTTTCCTCTACTCTAAAACTACAGCTTTGCTTACTCACTGCAGCATCAGAGAAAATCAAACCTGACGCACTAGACAAGACCCAATGTCTGCTAGAACTGTCTGCTAGAATTGTAGCTGTCATTAAGGTAGATTTTCTGAGCAAAATCATCAGCTGTGCTGAGGTATCCAGGTTGTAGCCATATTGGTCTAGAGGAAAAAGAAATCAAAACTCATGGAAGAGGTGATATCTTGTATTAGAGCAACTAGATATTAGCATACAAATTGCTGAGCAGTTTTTGGCCTTAACTCAGGAGGTGAATTAAACGCTACATTTCCCCCAATCCTGGGACAATTCTACACCAAGTTGAACCTACAGGCCCATTTTAGAGCATCCCTGAAATTGATGCCATCTATGCAAGCTGCCCACAGCCTCAAGGAGAAAATGCCAAAGGTCCCTACCTTGGTCTCAGGAAGAAGTGATGCAGTCATCAGTGACTTGGACAAGGGGGTAAAAAGCACCCTGTTCAAATTTGTTGATGACATTAAGATGTAGGGGGATGTGGCCACGCTAGAAGGGAGGAATAGGCTGCAATCAGACCTAGACAGGTTAAAGGGCTGGGCGGATGAAAATAGGATGGGATTCAATACTGACAAGTATAAGGTGATGCACCTGGGGAGGAACAACCGGCAGCATACCTACAGGCTGGGGAACTCCCTTCTCATCAGTGCAGAGGCAAAAAAGGATCTTGGAGTCATCATTGACTTCAAGATGAACATGGGCCAGCAGTGTGGGGAGGCAGTCAGGAAGGCCAACCACACCTTGTCATGCATTCACAGATGCATCTCGAGCAGGTCCAAGGAGGTGATCCTCTCCCTCTATGCGGCGCTGGTCAGGCCACAGCTGGAGTACTGCGTCCTGTTCTGGGCACTGCACTCCAAGAGGGATGTGGACAACACGGAGAGAGTCCAGAGGCAGGCCACCGGCATGATCAGGGGGCAGCAGGCCAGGCCCTATGAGGACAGGCTCAGGGACCTGAACCTGTTCAGCCTCCACAAGAGAAGGCTGAGGGGGGATCTAGTGGCCTGTTACAAACTAGTCAGGGGGGACCAGCAGCCATTGGGGGAGTCCCTGTTCCCCCGGGCACTACCAGGACTGACTAGAAATAATGGTCACAAGCTGGCAGAGGGTAAATTCAGACAAGACATCAGGAAGCAAAACTTCACTGTCTGGGTGGCTAGGATCTGGAACCAACTTCCAAGCGAAGTGGTGCTGGCTCCTACGCTGGGGGGCTTTAAGACAAGGCTAGATAGTTACCTTGCTGGGGCCATTTGACCCCAGTACTCTTTCCTGCCATGGTGGGGGGTTGGACTTGATGATCTGCTCAGGTCCCTTCCGACCCTACTAACTATGAAACTATGAAACTATTAGGACTCCCAGAGTACCCAATGCCTGCTCTGGTGGGTGCATGTTCCAGCAGCCTCAGCATCATGTGTATTCAGCGTCCCCATACTTCAAAACGGCAGCAGGGGTGCTTTAACTAAAGTTCATTAAACAAGACTCTGCGGGTGCTTTAATTAGAGCAGCTCCCAAGACAGCCTACGATCCTACCACCCCGGAGCACGTGTAAAGACACCCCCAGTGTTTGCAATGTGCTTCCTGGGGGCAACTGTAGGCAGAGCCCCTCCTCCAGATGCTGGATGCTAATAATTTAGGACCACTTTGTGCAACTGGACTGGCCTTAGGACCTATGTCAGAGAATATTGCCCTCTCTGGCCATGAATGGATGTTCAAAAAGCCCAAGGAGAAATTGATATAAGTTACACAATTTTCTGTAAGTGACCTAGGTTAGATTGGTAGTCAACAGTATACTTATTTGCCCTTTTGTTCGGAGTGGAGGGGCACAATATCTACCTGAACTGGCCAAGGTCTGCAGGTTGGGGGCACACTGCACACCTCCCAGCATGCCCCGTGGGCTCCCCAGGCTGCCAGAGACTTCCAAGATCAACCAAACACCTAGGCCAGCCCAGACTGGCTGCCAGGCATAGGCAAGCACACCCCCAACTCCCTGCCATGTCACTGTGGACCCTACCCCATTTCCAGGCCCAAGCTTCTAGAAGAGCACCAGAACAAGTACCCTCCATCGTGAGTTATATGTGCCTCCATGTCCCGCCTGCCTGCTGTGGTGTCCCACCACCTACGCCCAAGTACAAAGACTCAGGAGCTGCAGTGTGTCCTGCTTTTCACCCTATGTGACTCTCAGTAGAGATTGCAGGATATCATGCACCCCACCTGGTCATAACCTGGCAGCTGGCCACCATGGGACATGGCTTCAGCCCCAAGCCAGATAGACAACTACCTCCTCAGCCTTGAGGACCAGAAGCCTTCCCTGAATGAGTAGGGCCAGAAGGCTTAGAGTGCTCATGCCCTGGCACTAGATCTCCTACCCCGGGCTCCTCTGGCCCTGCATCCCAGGCACCACTGCCCACAACCCCGGCTGCCTGGACACTGTTCCCCTCCCCACTCCAGGGGCACACATTGAGATGTGGGGAAATGTGGCACGACAAAGAAATGTACCTCAGTTTATAAGGTGGTAGTTACCAAATTTTTCTCATGTTTAATAAAAAAACCTGTTGAACATTGCCTGTGGCAAAACATGGTCCCTCTTCCCATTGACACAAACCAGCAAAGCTCTGGAGAAGGTAGAAGTCAGGGCAGAGGAGCAAAATAACCTGGAAGGTGTGATTCGGACAGGAAGGGGTTGCGGTCACGGGGAATACCACAGGGCCTGAACTCAGCAAACACAAAACCTTGGAGGGGAGCATGGGGTAGGGAGCTATAGACCTGGCACACTAATTCCCAGACTTGAGAGTGAAGACCAGGGACTTCACCATGCAGGAGCTGGCCAGATGTGTGATCTTGGACCCACTGTCCATCTGAGAGCTGTAAGGCAGGGGCAGGAGGCAGCTGCAGGGCCAGGGAGAGAAGGCAGTGGAGCAGAAGACAACACCACAGTGAGGGCCATGAACTCCTGGCTCTCCCTCATGGACCCCAGTCCCTTGGTCTCCACCCCCAGGGCCCAGGCTCCCCCTTCAGGGACCCTGGCCACACAACTCTCAGCCATACCTGGGGCTCATGTCACACTGCAGAACCATGGACCTGGGTGAGGGGCACGGGGGATCTGGGACCTGTCCCAGATCCCCCTGTCACGCCAGTAGCTCCCAGTCGGGGCAGGATGGGAAGCATTCCACCCCAGCTGGCATTCAGGGATCCCTCCCCTAGGACCCCTGTTCCTGTAGCCCCTGGGAAGGGTCCCTGGAGAGGGGCATGGCATGCCATGGGGGTTTGGATGGCAGCCTCACTTGCCACTCCCAGCTGGAAGGGCTATGGGCTGTCTGCAGGAAGTAGTGCTAGTGCCTGTTAGGCATGTCATAGGTGGATGCAAATGATCCAGCATCCTGTCCCTAATTCCCTCTCCTGGTGCTGTGACTCTGCCACTCCACAGAGGCCCAGGTTGCCTCCTCAAAACAGCAGGTGGCCATCTCAAGCCCCTGTTCCTGCACCTTGGCAACCCCCTCAACCTGAATATGTCCCCCCCTCCACATCTGGAGTCCCTCCTCATGCCATTCCCCTAGCTCCTGGTACTAGGAATCAGCTGTGCATGCCGGGAGCTTGGAGGCAGTGACCAAGGCCTGCAGCACCTCTTCCTTGCTTCTTTAACACCTCCTACAGATACCCCTCATGCACTCTGCAGCTGTGTGGGTCCCTGGCTTTGTGCCAGCATCACGTCCTGCCTGCACCATCCTCCCTCACATAGGTGGCATCTCTGCAGTTAGACAGGGGAGACACACAATCTTTGTGTGGGTTGCAACTTTTGCTGATAAAATGAAGTATAAGAGCAGGCATCTAGGACCCTCCCAGCAGTTGTCTGGGCACTCACACAGAGACAGCAAGGTAGCTATAGTAAGTCCCCTGTCTGGACTCTTCCCCCACCCAGGGCCAGGAGCCATACCACTTCTCTACACCTGTCAGAGCAGAGACCAGGGTCCCAGCTGTGCTGCAGTGGTGCAGGGATGGATTGCCAGGGAGGGAGGGTCTGTGCCCCCTCCAGGCACTGCAGTAGGCAGTTGCTCTGATCCCTCAGAGAGTTCAGGGACCCAGGGTCCAATAAGGACTTGGGCCATCCCTGGAGCAAGAAGGGACTGATCACTCAGGGGAATGCCAGCAGAGCTCTTATACTACCCCACCCCCACCATTCTTCCCTTACAGGAGAGGCATTTCAGTGTTGTATTCATGTAGGAGCAATACTTCACCTCTGATATTTCAGTGACAGTCAGCTGGGCCTGGAGAAATTACTTTTTCTACTACTCTCAAGGGAACGCCAGCCAATACACTCCACTCCTGCTGCAGGACATGGTTCTCTGGGAGGTGCTCAACAGCTGAAGGGGGACCATCTGCTTTGGCAGTGCACCGGGGACACCTATGTTGCCATTCAATGTGAGAATCCACCTCACATACTACCTGTAGCTCCACTATGATGAACTGATGCCCATAGACACCTTCACAATTGCCAATGCTATTGGCACACTGCCAGGGGCAGCACTAGGGGGAAGCTTGGGGGGCTACAGCCACCCCAAAATTCACCTTAGCCCCCCATAGCCACACCTCCCAGTGTCACCCCTGTCCAAGCCCCCCGCCTCTTCCCCAAGCCACTGCCACCTGCCCCACACAGCTGAGCCTACCCTGCTCCTGCCCACAGCCCACAGAGGTGCAACACTCCTGGCCCAACCCAGACAAATCTGTTTGCATACAGTATATATTTTTATTCTCCTTTTGTGGATAACATAGATAAAACAGATATTTAAGTGGGTATTGTTAAAACTAATAAGTATATTAGGCCAGAAGATGTATAGTGCAGCCCCCCTCAATTTTCTGTCTAGCCCACTTCAGCCCCTCGCCCCCACCAGGAAGAGGATGGCATCACTCCTGCATACTGCTGAACCGATGACTTGATCCCAAGAGAGATTCCCCAGACTCCAGCTGCCTAAAAAGAGTCCTGCCATGCACTGTCCTTCACTTTCCAGTACCATTCTTCTACTTCGAATACTCCAGGAGGGGGTGGAGTTGGAGGTTGCTTTGCTTTCAGGGGTTAGGGCGGGGGGGGGCGGGATCCAGGACTGCAGTAGGGACACAGTTGCAGGAAGGGGTGGGAGTTGCCTTGAGGGGACAGTACAGTGACTGCCTGCACTGTGACACTTGGAGTCACCTGGCGCACATGGATTTTCCCCAGGGGTCAGATCAGAGGGGAGTGGGGAAGATGCTGGAGTGCCACTTACAAGCCTGTCCAACTGGACAACTCAACCCTGGAGGTAAGAACAGTTCAGCTGAGATAATGGTTCCCACATGAGACTCCTGCTATCACAGCTGTGCCTTTCTTGGACTGGGAGGGGGGGAAAGAGAGGGGTTGTTTGGCAAGGGGGAATTTTCTTGTTCTTGCTGTACTGCAACTCCAGTGGTTCTTATAGATAAACTGCATGTTATCTCCTGTCTGTGACCTCAATGTCCTCTCTGCCACCGGGCCTGTGGCATTGCCAGCCAGGGTGGGGTGCAGAGCACTGACACTTGTACCTGTGTTTTACACTGCATCTGCAGACCTCAATAAACTCTTTTAGTGGCTTTCTGTGAGTACAAGGGGTAGGGGGAGCTGTTTCAGTACCAATGCTTTGGCCAGCTGGGAGGAGGCTCCACTTCTGAGCGTGAGCATGGCCCTGAGAGATAGGGCAGGGGGATGCAAATGAGGCAGATTTATGTTCCTATAGAGTGGGAACATAAGAGATAACCACCCAAGGCTAGAGGCAGGGGGCCTGGCACCTCAGCTGGGGTCCAGGATGGGGGGCAGGTCAGGGGAAAGAGGGTAACTAGTCTGCCCAGTGTTGAAAGACAGAAACCTCTTAAGAATTTAGTGTCCTGAGGCCCTGTGCTTTGAGCAGTCAGGCTAGGGCAATGCACCCCCTGTGAGATTCTTGGCTACAGTGGCCTGAGAGATGACTGTGACTATGGGGATGGCCTGTAGCAGCTGTGGATCCCCCTGCTCCACCTTATTTCCCCCCTTACACCCCAGGAGCTCCACATTTCCCCCAGTGACTGGGTATCTATCATAGCCAAGTGAAGCATGTGCTAACCATAACATCCCAAGCTGCATGGTGTCATCAGTCAGTACCTGACTCATCAGCAGAAGTGTAGGGGGAAGGGCTGGCTGTGGGTCATGCTGCAGAAGCAGTCACTATAGGTAGTGAGGGCTTGGGGGGCACTCTGCACATCTGGAAGGGAGGCAAGAAGGTGTCAGAGGAGTGGAAGAGGAACACCCATGGCAGTTGTGTGAGGAATGGTGTCCTCGAGCCCACATGCTCAGCTGCTGTCTATGGGGTCGGGGACTGGGGTGAGGGGCTCTCATCAAGTCGGGGGCATGAGTCTCAATTGTTATGGCACTGGAGCTTTCCCCCTGCCCCTGGATGACCTGCTACCTGCTCTCAACCAGACCAAAGGTCCAAGAGTGCTCAGGTCCAGCTACAGGTGAACTCAGCTCCCACATCCTGTGATGATGTGGAAACCAGCACCAATGGGGGAGGACTCCTTGTGTTCCACCTCCAGAAGCTGACCTCTTGCCTCAGACCTGCTCCTGGGTGCCCAGTTGTCCTGTTGTCCCAGGGCCTCCCTGTACCTCCTCCTCCAGTGGCGTCCTGGCTAACGACTCCTCCCACCCCTCGGTGGTGCCATAGGTGTGCAGATTCTTGACACCCCTGTCCTTGGCAAGGAATCAGGACAGCTCCTCATAGAAGAGCATGGTCTGCCTTTGGACTGTGGACCTTTTGTTGGTATCATTCACAAATGTGTACTGCATCTTCATTCATTTAGTCTTGGCATGGCACTGCACACAGTCCCTGTTGGGGCTCCATGCCTGAACCTGCTGGGTAATGCAGTTTAACACATCCCTGTTGTGATGCCCCTTTTGGAACTAGTGCTGGATCTCTTCCTTGCCCCAGATGATGACAAGATTCCTCATCTCCCCGTAGTTCCAGTTGTATGACCAGGGTTGGGTAGTGGAGAAGGATGGGATGGGTTCATCCATCGACTGTGGCTGCACCCAGGGAGTCTCCGTATCCCTGGGTGGATGAAGGTCTGGCCATTTGGAGGTGAATGGAAGGATAGAAGGAAGGCTGGGAGGAGGGATGGATGGAAGGAGGGGTGGATGTACATAGGTGCGAGTACCAGTGCATGGCTCTCCCTTTCACTGCAGCTGGGTGTGGCCCTTGCTTCAGAGTGACTGGGGCTCCACTGGTCAAGCCACTCCTGCAATCTCAAACTTTTCAGGGGCTTCCAACAGACACCCCCTGATTCTGGCAGTGCCCTGTGCCCCAGCTTGGAAATTTCCAGTGTCCTCTATGTGTAACATGGAAACAGCTGGACAAACCCAAACTTCTGAAGTTTCCAGGGACATCTGCCTGCTTGCCCTGGCTTGGATGCTCAGTGCCCCTTCCCCCTGCTAAACCCACCCGGTGCTCTGGGACCCTGTAGCTGTGGGCAAAAAAAGCCTTGCAGCACCCTAGATTCACATGGCCTAGGTACTTGCCAGGAGTGGCCAAGCCAGGGATATCATGCAGGCTCAATGCCAATGTTCTCCCATACCAGCACCTGCTTGGTGATGGGGGGAGGGTCCATGATGGGATCCAGGTAGCAAGGTGCCTGGCTCTGGTCTCTGAGATGTGGTGTGCAGGAGCCAAAGTCAGGGTCCGTGGGTCTGTGCCAGAGTATGGGGGCATAGGGGTCCCTGGCTGGATGTGCAGGAGCCAGAGTTGAGGTTTGTGGGGCTGTGCCCAAGTGCAGGGTCATGGGGTCCCTAGCTGGGTATGCAGGAGCTAGTATCAGAGCCCATGGAGCTGTGCTCAGCATAGCGGGTTTTCTGGGCTCAGTATCAGGTCTGTGTGTACATGGTGGGGTGCTTCATGACAGGGTATGGGGGCACAGACCAGGGACTCAGGTGCCCAAACCCTGAGGCTCATGCAGGGGACACAGATGCTTCCCTTCCTCCCGCTGCCAGCCTGTGGCTGACAGATGGCTGGAGGCAGGGCTGGAGAGACGGGCTGTGCTAGCTCAGAAGTTCAATGCACTGGTCTAACTTAAATAATCTGATTTAACTGTACCTTGAACCAGGTCTATCTTAGATCTCTTAGACTATTTTTAAACAGGTCTATGTGTGCCAAATTTCTAGACAGTTATGGTTTTAGATAAATTTCCGATCATTTAGACCAGTCTAAGTGTAATGCCTGTACCTCCTCCCCACTCCCATTGTAAAACCAAGACTGTTTCATTCAAATAAGTTTTGCAAACAGAAGCACACCCAGTCTTGTTACATGGTAAATCCAGGACTAAAAATCAAGAAGCCATGCTTCTTGCCTCCCTGTGCTTAAACTGTGCTGCCTCCACAGCTGTTATAAACTATGGGACTAACTTTATACAATACTAAAGCAATAAATGTCATGGATAGATATTATATTCTAATATATTTCTTTGTACTTAGTTTTTCAGCTATCACTTCTAATGCAATTCAGTGAGGTACTGGTTTTGCTTGTAACAGTGTCTGTTTAACGCACCCAATAAAAACACTTCATATGAAAAGCAATGAGAAAAATTCTAGTAAAACTCTGACAGTGAAATTTCTATGGTGAATTATGTATTTTTTGCTCTCCTCCTCCAATAATCTTTGTCATTAACACAAATTAAAACCAAGCCTGATAGGCTGCTAACCATGGAGTAATTAACATTCCAAGTGCCTGTTTTTGTTTTCAAAGAAAGGGTTGAAGTAATCAAGGTCACTTTAATGCAGTGGGGAGAATGCATTTTGCAGCACTGCATTTTGGCAGATCTTCCAAAGGTTTAATAATGTAAATCAAGCATTTCTCCCAGGTTTTAAAAGGTTTAATAAATATAGATTATTTGACATGGTGTTCTTTTGCCTAGTGTGAAAAACAATCAAATTATAATTCAGTTATTTTACCCTTTGCTTATGTCACTAGACCTTAAGCAAGAAAGTCCATACATGACAGTCATTGGTAGCTAGATTCAGTAAAGGGCTCAGGGCCAGATCTGAAATAAGAATTAGGCAACAAAAGTTAAATGTAGTGGAATTTAGGCACCTAAATCCAAGTGAGTGATCCACAGGACAACTGCTTAACTACTTAATTACCTGAGACACTGTCAGCACCCATTTACATGCCTAGAATGACTGTCATCTTGACCAAGCTAAGCAGAGCCAGCCTTAGGGGTGGGTGATGTGAGCAACTGCCCAGGGCACCATGGTCAGGGGGTCACCAAACACACATACAAATGTGCATACATGCAAACACATGTTTGAGCAGCCCAGGCTCACAGCAGCACTCTCCCCCTGCTCTGCTCTCCCCCAGCCTCTCCCTGCCTCAGGGAGGAGGAGCGGTGCCCAGCCCAGCCAATCCCCTGCTTTCAGTCACTGCTCAGGAGGAGCCAGGCTGGGCATATGCAGGCAGGATGGCACCTGCTCCAGTCCACCCACCTTGCTTCCACAGAGCAGCAGCAGCGCCTGCCCACCCACCTGCTTGGCACACCATGCTGCTCTACCTCCCTTCCAGAGTGCACCCCACACCCTTGCCTGCCTGCCTGCCTCTGCCTTTACCTGCAGCAGTGCTGCTGACTTGTGAGGAGGGGTGGCAACAAAATACAAGTTTGCCCAGGGCACCATTTTCCCCAAGGCTGGCTCTGAAACCAAGCATTCTAACAATTAGTGGCCACCTGGATTAATTTAGGATTCATGAACTCTGTGTCTACACATCTCCCTGAGGGGAGCTCAGAGCATGCCTAACACCTCAAAAGCACTGAGTTCCATATAGAACACCACACCCAGGGCTATTTCCATATCAAAAAATGGCTAGAGGAGGTAGGGAAGTTCACCATTTTTTATGGTAGCCTAATAGTTAGAACTTTGTGCAGGAAGTGGGAGACTTAGCTTCTAGGCCCTCTTTAGCTTGAGGTGGTAGAAACAAATATCTCCCATCTCCCAAAGGAGTGTCTGAATGTCAGATGGGCTAGGCTAGGTAAGTGGGAATTTTTGGCACCCCTTCTGTTGATTCAGGATCTCCATGCATCAAGAAAGCAAGATCCACTAGGCCAGGAAAAGAGCCTGTGACTCCGTAGCCCAATGGTAAGAGAATTCCCTTAGGGAAAAGGAGATCTGGTTTCTCTCCCTGCGCCCAACTCCATGTATGCATTTTATTCATTGACTATTAATTGAAAATGCACAGGCCTGGGGTACAAGCTGGTACCCAGGACTCCCTTTCCAGTAGAATAGCCTCATCACAGCTACACAGTAGGGCTGTGCAAAGGTTCAGGGAGTGATTCGATGTGAAGGAGATTCGGCCCAATTCAGTGGCCAAATCTCCAAATCCGAATCAAATCAGGAGACCAAGTAAAAGGCCCAAATTGATTCGAAGCTCTCTGAATCAATTCAGAAAAGATTCAGAGAGCTTTGGAGATCCAGGCAGTCCCCACTTGCTGCCGCAGGGAGCTGGACCCGGACCACTTGCTGGTAAGTAGGGGTTGAAGGAGGGGGACTGGAGATGTGGGGAGGGGACATGGGGGCACCCCTACCAGGCCTGATCCCCCGCCTGCTCTCCCAGCCTCCCTGCGCACCACCCACCCCCGCCCAATCTCCCAGCCCCACCATGGCTGCCCTGCCCATCTGAGCTCCCACCCAGCCCTTGAAAAAAAAAACAACCTAAACTCACCAGCTGCTGCAGCAGCCTTGGAGCTTCTGAGGGCTCACGGAAGAGCCACCCACACAGTGTGGAACAATGGATCATCCCCTGCCTGGCAGGAGCCGGTGAGTCATGGCTTTTTTTTTTTAAGGTCAGGAACTGGGCCGGGCAGGGCAGCCATGGCAGGGCTGTGAGAAGAGCCCCCCATGCAGTGTGGGGCAGGGGGGGAAGCAGGGATCCCCCTCCACCTGGCAGTAGGCAGTGAATGCCTGGCTTTTTTTAAAGAGCCAGGAGCTGGGAGAACAGGTGGGGCAGCCATTGACAGCGGGCAGGGGATGGGGCTGATTCAAAGATTCAGCGGATTTGGCTGCAGCCAAATCTCTGAATCAGATTCAGCCAGATCAATTCCAGACAGCGATTATTCAAATCACTGAATCGAATCATTGCGCCCCAAATTGGCCGAACCTGAAGGGAATACTAACCGCTTCACACAAACCTACTACATAATCATGATCCTGCTTGCTTTCTCTCTCTCATTTTCTTGGATCCCTTTCTCTACAATGATCCACCTTCAACAGGAGAGGCAGGCAGGGAAAATTACACTCTCCCCCCATCAAGATCCTTGTCTTGTCTCTAGCCTGCTGGTTAGAACACTCTTCTAGGACATACAGAGCCGGAAGCTGGGAGAGCAGGCGGCTCTGGTACATCTGAACCCTTAGGGCTCTTCTAGAAGTGCCAAATCAGCTACTTTCTGGACAAATGCTCTAATCACTAAGCTCTTATCTGGGTGGGTGTGCTGACACTTAAAAGAAAACAATGAGCCAGTCCTCCATACCAAAGGGATAACTTAGAAACCTATGTCTTTGAGGGGTTTGGGGCTGTGAATCCAATCTTACATGGGCACCTAACTCAGGGCTGCAGGTAGGAGCCTAAGTCTGGGAAAGAAACACAGTTTCAGACACACCCCTCTTCAGCATTTTCCAATGGATGGCTTATGTAATTCCCCACTCTGCATGCTTGCTCTTACAAGTCCTTTCCCAAAGTTCCTAAATCAGGTGAGTTACTTCCACTATCAAATCTGGGTGCCTAAAAGTGAATATGTGGCTGTGGTGAGCACTGCCACATCTAAGTCCCATTTATGGAACTGGGCCTGAGTCTTTATTTGGGTCTAACTGGTTCTGGCTCTACCTACCCAAGCGGGGTCTGCAGTACCAGTCCTTAAAGTAGATACAGCCCTGCTTTCATGCTGATCCATGTGAGCTTTGCTTTTGGCTCTCAAAATTCTAATATAATAAAAGACTTTGTCTGTCTGTCCATAACACTCCGGGCCAACCGCACATGTGCTGCTGAGAGGGTGTGCAGCAATTGGCTGTGAGAGCCCAGAGTACTACAGCCAGAGGGGGCAAGGGAGCCACCAGGGAGGGGGAGGCGGCGGGAAAGAGGAGAGGAAGGGAGGGAGGGTAGGAAGGGATTTCTGACGGCAGCGCCCCCCTGCTGCTGCCTCTGTGACCACTGCCCAGCCCCAACAACAGCCAGCAGAGAGGGGGAGGCAGCAGGGAGGAAGGGATGAGATGGGGAGGGGAGACAGGGAGAGGGGGGATGTTTTGTGCCACCCAGTGTCAGCAGCTGCCACCGCATGCAAGCTCCTCTCCCCGCCATTCCTGGGAGCCAGCGGCAGCATGGGGTCAAGTGGCAGGGGGTGGCAGGGTGCACAGGGCCACACCAGAAGCAGTGGGGGGGGCTACAGGACCAGATGTGGGGGGGTGCATGGACATGGGGGCTGGGGGGGGCACAGGAGAGGCACATAGGGCTGGATGCAGGGAGCACGGGGAAACGCTGGAGGCAGGGGGGGCACAGAGGACTTAGACGCAGGGGGCAGGGAGGACACAGGAGTCAGGGAGGTGCACAGGGCTGGAGATGGAGCAGCAGCACCACAGGTCGCTGGGTGGCAACGCTCCGTCTCCGCCTACCCCTCCTCCCCCCCGCCATCATTCATGACAGGCAATTTGCTAGTATTCAAATAATGGCTCATCAGTTAGTGTTCCAGCTACTTGAGGAGATTCCCCTGCTGTAAAAACAAAAAGAAACAGCACTTGAGCAAGACTGACTAAATAGGCCAATATAAATGGAAAAGCCTGTATAACAGCCCCAGGCTTACTATATGTGGGCCCTCAGACTATGGGGCTGGTGACTGCCAGGAGTGGGAGACTTCAGCTGAGTCTGTTCTCCTAACAGTTCTGGAAGACTTGAAC
Organism: Crocodylus siamensis; assembly: GCF_052110815.1. NCBI lineage: Eukaryota > Metazoa > Chordata > Crocodylia > Crocodylidae > Crocodylus > Crocodylus siamensis. The sequence continues at coordinate 385,205,712 of NC_143395.1, forward strand.
GCCAGGCATAAGCAGCTTATACATGTGTACACTTATACACAATATTGGTTTGAAATTTCTTGGAACTCTCCATTGTATTTTAATAACCTTTGCAGTGGTGGGGCATCGACAGTTCCCTTGTCCCCCTGCTTTACCTGGAACAGGTTAAGGTGTTCTTGGTGTTTTGGGGCAATGCCTCTAGTTGTGTGACAGGGTTGTTTGTATAGTTTTAGGAATAGGTTAGAAAAGCACTTCGGATAGCAATGATCCTGCCTTCAACAAGCTTGGACTAGATGATTTCCTGATACTAGATGAGTTCCTTCCAGCTCTACTTTTCCATAATTCTGTGATTTTTTGACATATAATCAAGCAAGCAATAAGGAAATACAGAAATGTATGCAGCAGACACTTACACTGCAAGCTTCATTCATGGAAGTGTAGGCCTAATTCCTTACTTCCTTGCAGTTTGGACCAGATAAGCAGTACAGGATAAGGAGAAACCTTCTTCATCTGTTCTCATGAGCATAGGGTAAACCCCTAGGTGCCATAAATGAAATATTGTCATCTCGATACTGCCTTCCTCTAGTCTCTGGTACAGAAACAACCAAGGGAAAATAGGCAAGGCTCAGGCATCCTTAGACTCCAGTGTTCTTTTGTTGCTGCAGTGCACTACTCAGGGCTATGCTACTTTGTGCAACTCATGGACCATCATAAATTGTACTTCCACATGATCCCTGGGTCTTATGCATTGTGTATAACAATCCCTGTCAGTACTCTCAACAACTGATCTTAGATATCCCTTCCTGTGGGTTAAAAAACAGGGGGCTTATTTATTCTTCATTCCAATTGTTCATGTTTTGGGTTTTCAAACAGATATACCATGAACAAATATCTATAGTGCAAATTATTTCCTAAGCCATTTTGTTTAGCTCAGGGGTTTTCAACCTTTTTCACTAAGTGTACCCCCGGCAACTGGACATGGAGCGGGCAAGGGGGAGGGGAAAGGAGTGCAGCTGAATGCGGTGCAGTGGAGCAGGGTGGTGGATGGTGGCAGCAGATGCCACCACATGCAACTTCCCTTCTCCTCCCCGCACCCTGCATCTGACTGGCTGGGCGGTGCCTGCGCGACCTGCAGAGGGGCACCACTCCCCTTGTCCCACCCCGGTTCTGCTTCTGGGAAGCAGTGACACGTGATGGTGGATGGTGGCACTCTGTCCCTGCCTCATCATGCATACTCCCTAGGGCCTTTCCAAGTACCCCTGGGGGTTTGTGTACCCCCAGTTGACAACCCCTGGTTTAGCTAATCAGGCAGTAATAAAAACTGTGTGCCTAACTGTGTTAGTTGCATTTCTTTCATGGGACTCTGAGTCTCCTCAGCTCCGACCTGGCGGGTTCACAATTTTCAATACCCGCTCTGAGTAAGACAAGAATGAGCAGAAGTCTTTATGGTACCATGAGATTATAAGCAGAAGTGCCTACTAAAAATCAAAAGTGGAGTTATGCTTAAAAATATGATATTATGATACAGTTTAGCTTTGCTCTTGAAATGTCCTGCTGCAGAGATTAAAAGAGATTTAGAACAACTTCAGATAATAATCACCACAGCCCCTAAAATTAGAATGATTATCCCAATTTGCCAGCTTGTTCACCTTCCTAAAACCCATTTTTTAGGGTTTGCTGGTTTTAAGAACTTGTGCTTGTTTTTGTTTTAAAAGACCAGGTCCAAGTGACCTGGTGGCATATTGCTAATATGTGCTGTGAAGATGTTAAGCAAAACCAGGCAGAATGAACACTTCTTGGTTTTGGTTTTTTTTATAGCCTTTGCTTCATCTCAAGTAGCCTGGATTTACAAGAATATAAGTGTCAAAATCTCAACCCATATCTCCTCCTCCAAGGTGGTGGGGCAAGGACACACTCAAGAGCCGTGAAAAAAATGAGTCATATATCTCCCAGCAGGAGCCTCTCCATTCAGATAAGAAACACGCTTGACTGCCTCCTAGGGAGTGCTGTCTGCCTCAACCAAAAATGTGGTAATGGCTGTATGGAGCTTCAAGGTGAAAGCATGAAAAATAAGTTTTTCTGGTGTCATGTCTGATTCAGTAGATAAAGAAGCCCTCATCCTTTTGTGGAAAGCAAAGATGGAATAGCACACAATCACTGTAAGATGCAGCTGCTAATCAGAAAATGATGTTGGAAAATGTGATATTTTTTAGAACAAATTTTGTAGTGTAAGAAAATGAAGCAGAACAGGGAAGAGCAGATGACAAGCTGTGCACTGCAGATATTTTCCAGAAGCATAACAAATATCTGTAAGAGGGAACAGTAAAAAGACAATCACCGCCTTTGCCACCAGTGAGCTAAAGAGCGCATGGGGACCAGCAGACTCAGATGTGGTTCTCTGCCACAGTATCAGGAGTCGGTGTAACAAACAGGTTAAATTGCCCCCAGCTGGCTTCAGTTACTGAATGGGCCTGGCTGTCAGTGGCCTAACTACCCCAGCTGGTCTCAGTTGCCTGCATGGACATTGCTGACCAGTTATAAGCAGCAGCCCTTTCAGAGCCCTGGAGGCTCCTCACCAGTACTCTGTCTAGCTTTGGGCTACTGACCCCTTGTTCTTAGTTTCCCAGTTCCTAGTTGCTGCCTCTTTGTCCCCGGTGTCTTAGGTCCTGCTTGTTTGTTCCTAGTTTCTTCTTCCCTATGTGCTGGCTTCCTCCTTGTTCCTGGTTTGTGCCATGGTTTCCTGCCCGCTGGCTCCAGCCTGGACCCCATAGACTCCAGACTACCTTGCCAGCTCCCTGACCCTTGTGTTCCGGACCTGCTTTCCTGACCTTGTCTGTTCCTGGTCCCCTAGGTTGTGATCCTCCAGGGTCAAACTCTGACTACCTACGTCTTGGTAGTACCCCTGACACTATGGGTGTTTGTCCATGTGCTCAGGGGGAGGGGGAGGGGGCAGGCACTTTAATTAGAATGGCTCCAAGAGGGACTGCTTTTCCAAGAGACTTTTTGACCACAGTGAAGCTGCCTGCCCATGCACCTGTTGCAGATATCCAAATGATTGGGGAGAGGAGGGAGAACCCATCTGCAATGCGCCTGAGCACAGTAATCTGCACACAGCCTTGTGAATTGTAACCATGAGGGCTAAAAGGCAAAAGAAACAGAAAACACTAAGGCAGTGGCATCCCTCCTGAGTTTTAGGTAGCCAAAAGAAGTATCTCTGTGGTGTTAGCTTAACAACTTAATTAAAATTAATAGTAAACAGTGGAGACCCTCATTCAATTAGTAAATTGATCATTCTGAAATCCCGTCCACTTGGGTCTTCTGTTGCTCCACAGCAGAGGACCCCCACTGAGCTGACAGCTGCTTTCTGCCACTCCATGGGATTCTGGGCGCAGATTATTCTGCTCAAGTGCATTGCAGGTGGCTTTTCCCTCCCTCCTCTCCCCACTCATTTGGAGATCTGGAACAGATGTGTGGGCAGGCAGCTTCAGTGTGGCCAAAAAAGTCTCTTGAATAACAAGCCCATCCTTCTACCAGCCAGCCCCACTGGCTGATTGAGGCCAGAACAATTAATATATAAATCTAAATTTCCACAACCTACAGGAGTATTTGGTCTGGGCTTTTGGTGCAGGCCTATCTGGTATTAAAGTGGATGACATTAAATCTGGTCTCTGTCAGCTACTGAAATATAGCACTGAACAATGAATTAGTACAGGCAAAATGGTTGGAATCATTTTTTTTTTTTAAATACTTTTTATTCTTATGGAGAACCACTGCTGTACCAGGAATGCCCATGAAACGCAGAGAAATTGTGGGTCATGATTATTCTGTATTTCCTTAGAATTAAGACCCATTAATAATGGCACTGATTTCACTGAGCTTCTCAGTTTTAAGTTTCCCCATAGACCAGACTTTGCTATAAATATCTTCATAAGAAAATATATCAAAGAAAAAGTCACCTAAAGGTTTAAGCTCTACTTCCTAACTAGAAAACTGCTTTAAAAAGTGCTAAAAAATCAGCATAAACATCAGTGCCCATAACTTCCCCAGGAATTCCTTTGTTCATCCCAAACATCATTATTGCAATGGACCAGTGCACTATGGGTTCAACTGACGTAAAGAAGTACTGAAGGGAGCTCTGTGATTTTATGGAAGCAAAGATCAGAGGTGGACCTTGGTTTGCAAACCCAAAATCTTCACCATAGACTGCAGCTTTTTGGTAGTGTTTTTAAATTTTAAATCAACTAATTATTTGGAGTCAAACAAATGAGTTTAAACACATGCAATGAGCAATCTTTGTAACTGTGCTGACGCATATCACTTTCATAATAATGCTCCATTATACAATAGTAAGTGGAAGAAACGAAAAAGAAAAACTGAAAGAGAGATAAGGGCCTTATCCACTTGGGCTTTAAGTTTTTTCATACTGTACTGATTTTCTAAAATCTCCATGTAACCGGAGGCACTTCTGTTCTGTCCATATATTGTACAGTACTTGCTGCCTCTTCTTCCTCTCCCCTCAGGGACAGCCAACATAGCCTCTTTTTAGAAGGCAGCACCTTGCATAGTTGATTTGCATCCTTTTAGACTGACTGAGGAACAAGGCCTCACTGTACTGGCCCATCCAGGCTTTCTCAGCTGGAAGCCAGGCAGCTGAATGCAGGGTCAAGAGGAAGGCCATCACATGGGAAAAACAGAAGGGCTTGGGGAAAAATATTGTTGTAGTAAAAGGAGAATGCTCTATTTTATCAAGCCTTAAATTTCAGTACACCTCTATAATGGTTGAATATGGTCTGCAAGATGATGCTTCTGTTAAGCAACCACATTCTCCATCAGGAAATGAACTGATGCTCCAGTTGTGCATTTATTCAAAGCTATTATGTATTCCCCATATGAATGATCACATGGCAAACCAGGAGGCTTCACTTTATAAAAGTTCAGCCCAAATACACGTTGGCTATTCTTTTTCTTAATTATGTACAGAGGCATAAAAAGGCAGCTGGGAACCCAGAGCAGTGGAATGCATGGGGACAGGGGCAAATTGCAGCTGCCAGTAAGATCACACAGCCTTGGGCAGTAGATGTTAGTTTTGTAACCCCCAATCCATGTCAGTGCCCAAGGCTGCTGCCCCAGTAGCCCCACAATAGTTATGCTACTAATCATATATTTAAAAATACAAGCACAGAAGAGAATAGAGCTGGCTTGACATGCACATTCCTGCTAATTATCAGAACTTCTTTTAACCCCATCAAGGCCATCCACACGCTACTCAATAGAGGGCCTTACAGGCAACCCATAGGAAAACAAGGACTCTGCCTATCTTCCCTGAAAAAATTGGAGGGAAGTCCAAGTCATAGCATGCACCATTTCATCTTGATCTTAGGGCTTCTTCTCAAGATTAACACTCAGAGACAAAATGAGAAAACCTGTTAAAATCTTTGAAAGATCCTTGGAGGGATGAAATCCTAGAGAAGGTGTTAAAGGTCCAAGTGCTTTTGAAGCGATGTATGGAGTCTTTGGTATAATTTGGGAACAGGAAGAAGTTCCTAGGAGTAAAAGAAAGGTGGTTAAACACTAGGGCTGTGCAAAGCTTCACTGATTCTATTTGGCAGAGATTAGGCCCGTTTTGGCAGCCGAATCCAAATCGAATCAGGAGACCCTTTAATCTCTCCAAAACAAATCAGAACCCTCTAAATCAAATCAAGGAGATTCAGAAAGATTTGATGATTCAGACATAGACACAGCTTTAAATGTTTTTTCTACATACCTCAAGGTACCAGGCAGCTTGTGAACACTATGATGCTGGGGTAGATGGAGAATCCCACAGAAGCACAGGGAGGGGGGAGGAGGGGAGGGGTCCCCAGTGTGCTAGGCAGCGGACCCAGAAGTGGATCAAAAGCACTTCCAGTCCACTTCCAGGTCCACTGGGGAGCACATGGGGGACCCCCCTCCACCCCCTGGCTCAGCAACTGATGCCTCCTGGGTCTGGGGGTGGCACCCTGGGTCCCCCTGCAGCTGAGTGTTGAGCTAGAGGAGCACGGGGGGGGGGGCATGCACTCAGAAGCAGGCCTGGAAGTGGACTGGAAGTATTTCCGGTCCACTTCTGGGCTCACTGCCAAGCATTTGCCGGGACCCGCCATGCTCCTCTGGGATGCTCCATCTGCCCCACCATCACAGTATTCACAAGCCATGCTGGTACCTTGAGGTATGTAGAAAAAACATTTAAAGCTGTGTCTATGGCCAAATCACCGATTCTCTGATTCAGCATCGAATCTTCAGATTCAGATTCGGTCAAATTGAATTGGGACAGTGATCCAAATCAATTAATCAAATCACTGTCCCCAATTTGGGCTGAATCTGAATCCAAATCAAATATGGGCCATTACACACACCCCTATTAATCACCCAAAGAAAGATGGTCTTTTGCAAAATAATAATTGGAGGCATTATATTCTCTTTTGTAAAAACAAACTACTGGCAAAAGTATTGTAAGAGGAGGAAATAAACAGTGGACATACGATTTGGGGACAAACACGTTGGCTTCAGGAAAGAGAAATCATGGCAGATCATAATGTTATATGAAGAATCATCACTGAATAGAGTATCAAATGTATAGGCTTCCATAAAGTATTTCATAACATAGACAAGTGTGTCACTTGCAAATTACTGAGACATAACAAAATTACATAAAAGACTTAAAATTGTGAAAGCCTTTTATAATGGATCTGATTGTAAGGTAGTCCACCTAACTCTCCCTTAGATACAGACAGATTATATGAGATAATGGTGATTTTGTCACCCTTGCTATTTCTCCTGGTTATTGATTGAGTGATGAGAAACATAACTGGAAATGAAGAGACATACAGTGGCTTTGGGGGTCTTAAATTTTGCAGGCAGCATCTGCTTATTGGCCCAGAAATTTCAAGGTGTGGTTGAGAAAACTAAAAGCTTGGAAAAGAAAGCTGAAAAGTAGAGTTGAAGATAAATATGGGAAAAATGTATATAAGAATAAATGGAACCCCAGGTTCCATAAATGGGAAGTAAATGGTACATGTATTGAATAAGTATACCATTACCTCAGAACTATTGTAAGTAACACGTAAGTATTTAGTCATTCTTGCTGAAAGGATTACACAGAGGGCACATCTACGTGTGTCATTAATACGCAGCAATAAACTTTATTGCTCCCAGGCACAGTGTTTGAATACATGCACACTGAGCCAGGTCAGAGCCAGGGATCAGCCTGCCAACCTGGGGGCTGCTCCAACCCAGCTCAACCTGCTATGGAGGGGCTGGCTGGGGCACAAAGGTGCTCCAGTGTGGGGCCAGCCAGCAGGTAGCCCCTGAACTGAAGCACCCTCATGCCCCACCCAGCCCTGTCAGTGTCTACACGAGTAGCCGCAAAGACAAAAACTCCGCCATAAGATAGTACTTCTGTTTACAATTACTAGCCTACAGTAGAATTAATTAGTTTAATGTGGCCTAATAGCACTGCACATGTAGATGCTGAGACATTTATTAAGGAGCTAGTTACACAATTCCACAGTAAACGTCTCGTGTAGAAGCGCCCAGAGACAAGTTTTTAGTGTGGCAATTAATATGTGAAAATTCCTGAAATTTCACCACAACTCCGAAATTAATTGTGGTAGGTAATTTTACTCAAAGATAACTGAGTTCCCCTTGTTGGATGTTGGATGACAACAAACGGAACAATTTACTAGTGTCTTCCTAGTAAAAACATAAGATCAAAAACAGAAAATTAGTACAGCCAAGGAGAACAATGATATAGAATTGGCAACAACTGAGTCAGTGTGTGCAGAGTAACAGCAGGCAGCATGATTAACAAAGAGAGTATGAGTTGGATTAAAAGAAGGTATGCAAAATAAAGAAGTAAGCTAAAAAGGGCATAGCTATAAAGAGAAATGGTAATGAGAAGATCAGAGCACTGTCTCAGTGTCTATAATCACCTCTCAAACACTGTTTATCAGCAATTAACTTTGCACTTGAAACTATAGAAAGCCTCCATTTCAGAAAATGCAATTTTAGCAAAATGCATGAATTAAAGAAATGCACTCTTCCTCTAGGTGTATTCCTTTCAGTTTTAAGATAAATATAAATAATGTCCTGAGTATACAGAAACAATCCATAGGTCACATTTTGCATATCATCCTAATCTGATAAGATTACCTAGCATAAACGTGAAAAACATGTTGACAACTGAATCCATTTCAAGGCTCTTTCATTAGCTATTTCATAGTCACATCTTGTAGAAGGTGAACATAAAAATAGAGCTCCCTCTTTCTTCAGCAAAGAATTTTCAAGGAGGTTTAAATGATTCCTTATCATTAATAATACATAGCCAAATATTAATTTATCCATTGCAAACTGTAATAGGAAGTGTACAGATGTAAGGGGGAAAGAGACAGCACTTTAGTGGTATTCTAGGGAAAGTCTGGGTTTCTGGAGTATTATATCAGATCTCATTCACAATCAACAGCAAATTTTAATATTATAAAAGCCTTCGCCTGTCTGTCCATAATGCTTTATTTGCACTCTGATTGATTGTCTGAAACAACCAATCAGAGTGCTCCAAGAGCATTCCATACAGGAAACATGACAGCAGCGACAGAGCTCCCTGGAGGCAGCGGCAGGTGGAGTGAGCCCAGAGCCCAAGCAGCAATGGTGGGAAGGGGGGCAAGCAGCCCTGGGCCCAATGTGGCAGGGGGGAAGGGAGGGGTAGTCCTGGGTCTGACATGGTGGGGGAGGGGGGGAGCAGAACCAAACCCCAAGTGGGGGGGGGTATAGGGGGAAAGGATGGAACAGGCCCGGACAAATGGGGGGGGCAGGGGTGGACACAGGGCTCTGTCCCTGCTCCCCCCCACCTTTATTCTTGATGGGCAATTTGCTAGTGTGATTCAAAAAAGGCTAAATAATGTTTTTGCCTCTCATGAATGACCTGGAAGAGGAGATAGAGTGCACCCTCAGCAAGTTAGCCTATGACACCAAACTGGGCGGGGGGGCGGGGAGAGAAGTAGTAAATATGCTGAAGGGTAGGGCTTGGATTCAGAGAGACCTAGACAAATTAGAGGATTGAACCAAAACAAATCTCATGAAGTTCAATAAGGACAAACAAAGTCCTAAATTTAGGACAGAACAATCCCATGCAGTACAGGCTGTAGACCAACTGGCTAAGCAGCAACTCTGCAGAAAAGGACCTGGAGGTTACAGTGGACAATAAGCTGAATATGAGCCAACAGTGTGCCCTTGTTGCAAAGAAGACTAATGGTATGCTGGGCTACTTTAGTAGGAGTGCTGTCAGCAGACAGAGGGAAGTGATTCTTCCCCACTATTTGGCACTGGTGGGGCCACATCTGGAATGTGATGTCGAGTTTTGGGCCCCCCACTACATAAAGGATGTAGACAAATTGGAGAGAGTCCAGCAGAGGGCAACAAAAATGGTTTGGGGGCTGGGGCACATGACCTCTGAGGAGAGGCTGAGGGAACTGGACTTTATTTAATCTGGAGAAGAGAAGACTGAGAGGGGATTTAATAGCAGCCTTCAACTACATGAAGGGGGGTTCCAAAGATGTTGGATCTGGACTGTTCTCAGTGGTGACAGATGACAGAACAAGGAGCAATGGTCTCAAGTTGAAGCAAGGGAATTTTCAGTTAGATATTAGGAAAAACTCTCTCACCAGTAGGGTAGTAAAACACTGGGACAGGTTACCCAGAGAGGTTGTCGAATCTCCATCTTCGGAGGTTTTTATAATCAGGCTAGTCAAAGCCTTGGCTAGGATGATCAAGTTGAGGATGGTCTTACTTTGAGCAGACAGTTTAAGTAGATAAGTGTTTCTCAATCTGTGGGTTGCAACCCAAAAGTGGATTGCAAGAAGAGTTTAAAGGGTTGTGGGAAGGTCTGAGGGAAATGCTGAAAGGCTGCATGAAGCTGGCACGTGGGGCAGGGGGTGAGGAGCAGGGGCATGATGAGCATGCAGCAGGGCAGCATAAAGCAGTGGGAGAGGGAGAGAATGGGCCAGATGCAGTAGCTGTGGGGAAGAGTGACAGATACAGAAACAGAGAGAGAGACTCTGTGGGTCAGGGACCAGGAGGGTGTGGGTTACGGCATGCTGATAGTAATGCTAATAGACCCCAGTGTGAAAAAGTTTGAGAACCACTGGCCTAGATAACCTCCTGAGGTCCTTCCAACCCTAATTTTCTATGATTCTACATTGTGGCCAAGTCAACAAAAATAGTGATCATACAAAGTACTTCAAAGATTCAGAGCACAGCATTCCTTTTCCCAATAAAGAAGAATGTGCAAAAGCTATTAAAATACTTAATTACCAAAAAAGGCAAGAAGATTGGTGTTATGCAGTATTTTGTAAATGACACATAGTAATCACTCCTATAATCCTACCTGCAAGGTTCCCTTCTTTCCCATCTTTTGGTTTCTATTCCCAACTTGGACTAATAAATTATGTAACAAATTATTATGGCCAGTGTTGGGGGGGAAAGTATCAAATATGGGTGCCTAAATTTAGGCACTTAGATGAACAGTTCAGTTTTCAAAACTTCCAGTTTCCAAGGAATCAACAGCACTTCCACATTCAGCACCTCTGAGAATCAGGCATGCCTAACTTTGGCATCCTCATTTGACAGTTGGGCTCAGCCTTTCTTTAGCCCAGTTTTGCCATTTGTAAGATAGGGAAAATAGCCACTTGACCGGGATATTACAAAGCTTATTAGTAAGAGCATGAGTTCATACAGAGAAGTAAGATGTGCAAGCCTGTTTCTACTTTTGTACAATAAAAGCCCATTATTTCTAATGTTGTATATGAGGGCCTATATTTGCCTCTTAGTTTGATACCTTTACTACAAGGCTAAGCAACATGAAATAAAATGTGTATGAAATTCAGAAGGTGAAGGCAATGAGCCCTCTGAAGGATAAAATGAGTATAGGGTGAAGGCACAGAAGCTGCTGCCATATCTTCCCCTGCTTCCTCCTATGTTGTTTTAGGGGAAACCTAAATACTATCTTGAAGCAAGTGGTTTACCTCATCATCTTCTTCCTATTTGTGTTTTTATTAAATGAACTTTTGTCCCATTCACATACCCCAATGGTAGCACTCACCTCATTCTTCTTTCACCCTCTTCCTCTCCATACAGATTCTTATACCCAATAATTAAAACATTCATTTTTCTTCTAAGTGAGAGTGAGTGAAATTCCATTCTGACTGGCAACCAGACCATTTTCTTCAAATTTGTCTCTTCTTCCATTTAGCATCTTCCCTTCTCTACCAAGTTTTCCTTTGCCTACTTTTGAGCACTGCTTGTCCCATATTAGTGCTAAATCAGAACCAAGAAACTCAGTAAAGTCGATTTAGATGTTAAGCACATTTTTCCATATTGGCAAAATACTTTACAGATCTGCCCTGAGTGAAATCCTTGAGAAAGCTTCTAGCAGAAAGATCTTCCCACCTCCTCCCAAATTAGGAAAAAGAAATGTAAATGTTCATGGGTTTGCTATATGTGGGATTTCCTAGAAATACAACCTTTTTTGAAATGCTGTAATTCCATAAACGCATCCTTGTGAAAACCAGCTCTAAAGGGATATCAAGTAAATAATACCAATTTTCAAAATTCTATAACAATGTATTTATACAAATTACAGAATTCTGTATGTATTTACACACCATTACAGAATAGCAAGTAAATAACACCCATTTTTCCAGATTTTTCTTCAATGAATTTTAGTGCTCAAGAAAGGTGCCAGATTGATAGTACTAAAAAATGAAGATTGATGTTTGTTTACAGCCCAGGCACTGCATCCAAGCAAGCTCCCCCAACCCTTTGTTTATTCCATTATCTTCAGACTGCTTTCAAAGGTTCACAAAAGCACTCAAAGGGCTTTTGAGTCTCTGTGCCCATTCAGTCCTTGGCAAGGCTGCTAACTGGCACCAGGGTGGTACTGGTTTTGTGGTGTGGACCATACTCCATTAGAAAACAAAAAGAATTAATTAATTTTACATAAGTGACCAAGCAAACTTTTGTTCACTTTTTGTCATGAGCTAAATTCAAACCAGTAAACCTGGGCTGAAAGGTTCTGTGGCCTACTGCCAACTCCTGGACCATCCAGTCTTGCAATAAATCCTACATTAAATTACATATTTTTATATTTACATAAATTCAGTATTTATATGCCATTATGGGTTATTGGTAAATTGGTTACAGTTTATATCGACTGCTGTAAGCTTATAACATTTTTTCTTGTTTTTACTCCTTTCTTTAGAAAAATACAAAATAAATTAAATAAAAGCATGACAACTAATATTAATGATCTGCCCAAGACTAAAAATCCAAGGTAATTCAATGTTAAGACTCAAACTGTGGCCTACCATCCTAGCCTCAATTCATGGCTATATTTTAACATTTGTAACTACTGTCCTGGTGTTTGTGAATTTACTACAAACTCAGATCATTATAATCTTTTTTTTTTTTTATTTTTTGCAGTTCACTTAAATGAACCTCTTTAATGCTACATAAAGAACCTGATACATCCTGGAAACTCCATTTCTCCATTTTGACCAGAAAGGCATAATGTCTTCTATCTAAGTAGTTTACCATTTGGTTAACCTGTAGCCAAACTATTTGAACATTTCAGCTACATTGGAGGGATTAAAATAAACAATTCAATGTTTTGATGTATTATATTAGGATGCTGTGACTCCTTAGACAATAATATCATCCATAGGCAAATAAATAGGCAATCCCTAATTATCTTAAATCAACTAAGTTAATTTATATAGCTGTATCATTCAGTAACAATTATTAGAAAATGCCATATTTCATTTAATTTAGTCTACTAGTATTGAGAGCCAAGATATAGCCTCTGCAACCTATTACATCACACCTTTGAGCACAGAGAGGTCACATGTGGTCATAACCTTCGGCCATATGCTGTTCCTTAACAGAAGTCAAATAATGTGCTTTTCTATCGTGGACAATTTATTATCAGAACAAAATATATTTTTGGATTATTAAATTAAAACTGGTGGCAAACATATGTGTAGCTACCCCAAAATATATCAATGATCATACTCAATTTCCTTGTGCAGGTGTCTAGAAGAACCTACCCTTGCTCCCAATGAAGTCAATGCAAAAAGTTGCATACACTTCAGTGGAGGTAGGCTCAGAACCTAAACTTCCATTGTTTTAAATTATGCTGTTAACAATCTATCCTCTATTTTCTTCAGAATATTGTAACAAGATAGTCTCTTTCCTAAGGGCAAAATCAAGCATCATTATTGCTAAAAATGTTGTTATGAGCTAAACATAAAATGTTACAAAAGCTGCATATATTACATATTATAAACTCACTTGTAACTCATGGATATTGGACGGTAGCTTCAGGAAGAAAAAAGCAAGTATAATGATTTTCCCCTCATTATTAATAGAGATTTATTAGTTTCATTTTGCAAGTTTTACTTTAAGAAGGGTGCTAATATCAAGTATTATGACAGTTCACACTGAAAGCAAATTTCATAAAAGATGTTACAATGACCCCTATGGAACTTGTATAATTCATAGTAGATAGTCAAGTGCACAAATAAACATGTTCTCAAAAGTGATCCTCTTTATCTTGTTCTTGTCCTTTTAAACCATTATGTGCTATTTGTGAGCATTTTATTTAGTACAATTGCTGACATTACTTAGCTTGTCTCTGGGATTCTGCTTAAAGAAGTATGTTTATCATTTAGCTTTGGTATAATCTGCAGTAGGTTTTAACAAGTAAAATATATTCCACCCCCTATATTTTCCAGAACTGTGAAGTTTACAATGATGGAATAAGTCACTTTTTATCAGAGAGGAAATATTACAGACACAGAATAAATTTGAAGACCCAGTTTTATCTTTAATCCTCTGGGGATAAGCTATGGAACAAGCAGTCAGAAGAGTGAATACTCAGTGTCATGAGTGGTGTGCATATTTTTACAATAATATGGGCACAAAATAGATTGTCGCCTTTAGTACATTAGGGTCACTAGAATTTTTTGTATCCATGCACCTTTATATTTACTTGCATGAATTTACCACAGGTTCATAGCGGCCTTTGCCATTTTAATGCTTACAGAGCCTAAAGCTTCCAAAATGCCTATCTGGCCTGTACATATTTCATTAAAAATAAACTCTATATAATAAATAAATATATAAAATAAATAAAATGTTGCCTTTGGAATTTCTATAAATAAATTTAACCTTTTATTTTTTTACTAAGAGGTCTTTGCTTTAAACTCACTGGGATGCTGCCCAGGGAGCAATTAACTGAAAAGTCTCTTGTTTAAGTAAGACTGCACCCTCCATGCCTTTGTAAATGCAGCGTACACTTGAGCAGGCCACCAGCCAAAAATCCTGATGAATCAAAGTATGGCAGCTATGCTGATATATGACGAAGTACAACTGATCAAAAATTTAAAAGCATGTCTATTTCCCAGCATGCATCAGGCCTTTTTCCTTCTTGCTTTTGCTTCTCTTTCTCTTTCTCTTTCACTCAATCTCTCACTCTCACACACTCTCTCTCTCGTAATAAATCAAGCGAGTGGGCATAGGCTCTCCTCCAGGAGGACAAACCTTTAAGTGCAGAACAAAATCAGCATGTTCCATCCAAGCCTCCATCATACATTATGCATGCGACAAAGTTTGGCAACAGTGGAGCTGATGTGATGACACAGCTAATCAATAAGAACCCACCGCATGAAACCTTTATAGTGGTTACTTTTTAAGGGCTCAAGTGAAGGAATTGTCTTTGTCAACTTTGGCTTAAAATATCCTTATATAGTTCAGGTACTTTCTCAGGGTCCACTGGTCTAGGTAAAAAATGTGTAAATTTTTGATGCCGTTTAGTCCTAGTCCCCTCTCTTGGAGTGCCATCTTTATTTAATGCAACATAATATCGTCTTCCAGTGTCCACATGTTTATATAGATTTGATGAATATGTGTTATACCAGTTCTCTTCAAAATGCTCTCTGAATACACACTCCTGGGTTAATTTTTCCTGTGGAAAAGAAAGAAAAAAGCAGTGAGGACATAACAGCAAAAATAACTTTCTACCCATTTAATGTGCCTCATACTGGGTATGTCTATACATGCTGCTACAGTATCGTTGTTACTGCGCCACCATTTACTGATTCCTAAAGGAAGTACTACATGATGGCACAGTAACAATCATTAGTGCGCCGTGCTAGCAGTGCATGGTTATTTTTAGCTGCTACGTCACCACGGTGACACGCTAAGTGAGAGAGCGTGTCGCTAGGGCAACGTAGGTGCAGCATCATGGTTCATGCCTGCTGACACTATGTCACCACAGTGTGCTGCTACAATGACGTAGCATCTCGTGTAGACATGCCCACTGTATTTTAAAAATTGTATCTGGTTACCTTCAATTATCAATATTAGTGACTCACTGGGTGTGTCTACATGAGATGCTGACTGCGCAGTAGCTGAATAATACTGCAAAGTAGCACGTCACAGCACTAACAGTGCTAGTGTACAGTATTATTTGGCTACTGCTCAGTAGCATCACTTAAAAGAATTCGCTGGCACTACTGCTCAGTAACTCCAGTTACTGTGCATTTATTTAGTACTTAATTATACAAGTACTAAATAAAAGCATAGTAACCACTGCGCAGTAGCGTCTCGTGTAGACACACCCATTTTGTGTATAGTATATAGCAAATAGCAAAACGTGCATGTTAAAACATTACTAATATTAAACTCAAGATTCAACAGAACTTTCTTATTTGTGCATTGCACAAAACATACATATATACAATACATGTGTGAATAGGAAAATGGTCTTCCAATAACTTCGTTTGAGAAACAACAAAAAATAGCAAACACTTTAATGCTCTATATTGGCAAACAGCTAGTAGCAAAATGATGTTACTGAACTTTTATTCGTACTCGCTCTAACCTTTATTACAAAGGATTCAAATTGTGAAATACAGCAAAAGAAAACTAAACTTGTTCTATAGGCTTCAAAAATAATGATGATGATCTGTTTAGGTCCCTTCTGACCCTAAGTACTACGATACTATGATAACTTAGGGCAAAATGCACAAAGACACCCTAGGTACTAAAACTGGACTTAATTAGAATTTGGGTGAAGTGCTTACATCGAGAAGGAAGGAAGGATTCTACTGCAAAAACAGTAAAACCCAAGAGTTGCTTAACCTGTAGTCCTGAAAGCTCCCTACATATCTGAGCAGGCAGGCACCCAGCTCCCACCTAGATATAAAATATGGAAGAAATGCACCTAAATTTTGCCTGCTTCCCCAAAGAAATCAATCCAATAGGGGTGTGTGAAGTCCGCCTAACATGTACCAGCAGCACTGAGTCAAGTTTAAAGCACAGTAGTCACTGTCCAGAATAAAACATGCCCACCAGAGGAGGTACTGATGCTCCCTAGCTCTTTATAACTTTGGGTAAAATGCTTATGTAGGAAGTGGGAGACCTGGTTTCTAGGCTCACCTCAGCCTGAATGAATTCAAAACCTCATCTTCCTCCTCCCAGAAAAGGGATAAGCACCAAGCTACAGAACAGTCTATAGTTGTATATAGTTAAACAGTCTTAGGTTGGATATTAGGAAGAACTTTCTAACCATGAGGACAGTTAAGCTCTGGAACTGATCACCTAGAAATGTTGTGAGATTTCCCTCCCTGGAAGTTTTTAAGAACAAGTTAGATAACCACCTGCATGGAATGGTTTAGACAGGGATGATCCTGCATCGGATTCTAATTCCTTCCCTACCTTTTGCAGTGCTGTGCTTCATCTGTCCATACTGCTAGTCCCATTAACTGCAATACACTTTTCTATGCCCTTCCTCCACCCCCCTTTTACCCTCCCCGCCCCTCTTTGTTTGTGTGTATATACACATGAGCGACTCAAATGGCCCCTTATTTTTAAATAAGTTTATAAAATGCATCTTTCTTGGGACAGTTTTTATCATAATTTTGTGAAATATTTTGTTTCTAGCAGTACTATTAATGCTTGTGAAAAAATAAGAAGACACATTTGTTTTAAGTAAATCCTCAACTGGTAAAGAATTCAATTCTTTAGCTTCTTACTTCTGTAAGATATACTGCCAGAAATCACCACACTGACTTTGAGCAAGGAGTTGCAACTATAACAAGTTTTACTAACATCAGCAGAAGTTGAGGGAGTTAAATGTTCTCTAATAGCTATCCAGAGAATACACATAAGACAAAACAGGCATCTTTGTAATGTACATCTTCTTGATACTGTACAAACAGAATAAAATTTAAGTACAGCTTGTGTTGTCCTAACATTTTGTTTACTTGGAATGATTTTTAAAATTACTTTGTTTTCTTTAATTGCAAAAGCAGATGCTGAGTACTGTTGTATGCTGAATGTGTAGCTCCACAGGGGACATGAAACTAATTCAAATTAAGTTTTTCTACTCTCTGCAGGGAATCAGATCACATGACATACACTGCAGATTCAATCCTTATTAAAAATAGAGATCTTCCTAAAATGTCATTCTGTCCTTTCTTGAAGACATTAATTATTCACTTCATCTACATTTCATAAATGATGAGGTTTTTTTTTTAGTATCATCATAAATGTATATTTTTAAAAGAACAAGGTTTTTTTTCCCATCCCCAGAAGGTGCACAGTCTAAAATAGCCTATCCTTTCTCTAGCAGGCTTAATGAGTTATGACAACACTGCAGTATACTACTCAACAGACCTTGTTAAAAGTTTATATATTACACTGTATTCTGCATTGTCTACTAAATGTTTTAATTTTCCTTTTAGAACATCATTAGACCCCTCCTATATTATCTCAAAATGCATGTTACCCACTTAGAAGGAAAACTGGTATTAGATCTTTACATATAATCACAACTTCAGGGCAGGCTGGAAATATAAACTGTTTTATAATATTCTGAAACAACTGTTTAGAGCACAAAGAAATTCTGGCTTGACCTAAAGACCACAGAAATAAACATTTACTTCAATTGGCTTTGAATTAGGCCCCATATTAGCTACTGTATAAGGAATACAAACAAATTACTGCAAGACAGGCTTGGTCACAATTACACTTGACTTTATACTCCCCCCATATCTTGGATGTCACGGTAAAAAGGCTATGCAGTACTCGCTATGAAGCAATCAGTTCTCATTTTACTGAATTTCCATGGTCTACTTTTTGTTAAGTTATTTTAAAGTAGTTGTATACACATATCTTGTATCACAAAGCCCAAGTAGTAAATATGAGTTTAATTCAGAAATCTGCTAACTTGGTACGTTGAAACAAAATCTGGCAAATGTTAACTACTATGGAAACCCCTTTTTCTTTTTATATTATCCACTACTTAGCAGTAGAGAAAATAGTAATTACAACATCAAAACTTCCAGCCAGCCACATTAAACTCAAGACTATGAATTAATAAAGTAGAGGACTATACAATACCACAGTGAAGGCTTGAATAGATTATTTTTAATATATATTCCTGTGGAGCAACTGATTTAAAATGTATGGAAATAAGAAAACACTTAATCCATATGGGCAGTATTATAAGAATAGCTTAATTCTCAGGGCTAGTAACTTTTATTGGAAAAATATTTAATAGTAGACATTTGTGTTGATCAGTAAATGAAAGTGTAATAAAATGCCCTGTCCCAAAATATTCTCTTTTTCCTTTGAAGGCCTGTTAATTATGGTTACATGTAAACTATGTGACTTACTCTGAAATGTGACCAAAAGAAAATTATTTTGCCCAACTTTACTAACATAACAACAAACAAGCCCTGTTGTGCGTTTGGGTCAAACAATTTTATTTTAACGAAACCTACAGTTTTGTCCTGCCCCATGAAACTACTATACTAATCTGAATCAAAACAGACATTTCAAAAATACTTACATAATCCAAAAATCCCCAAACAGTATAAAAAGAAATCAGTAAGTCAGTTTAAAAGGCCAGTCAATACTCTTAGTATGTCTCCTATGCATTATATTAAAGACTGTTCATCTTTTATAAAGTAAGCTCATGGTTAGATGTATATTCTTCCCTAAATATATATATGCTACTTTCATCTTACAGGTCTAGTGTGTGCCATGAAAAATTTAAAAAAGGGAACTATTATTTTAAGCATTTCCCTTCATATGCAATGGTCTGAACAGGCTATTGAACTTAGATTACAATAGTGTAACATCATGTTCAGAGACTGTAATTAATTGAAGAGATGTCATAAATATGACTGCAGTCATAAACCCTTTGGCTATCCTTTCGTCTGATTGCACATACTAAGCAGGCTTGTTGTCTGATTGGATAGAGAACCTCTAGGGAAACCACAGCCACTGTTGGAAACAGTACTGGTAACTAGGCAGTGCCACTTTTTCATCTAATAATATTGAATAAGGCTCATTGAATAAAGTTTCCATAGTGAAAAAAGCTCATTGAATACTTCCTGTTAAATATCTGACTTTGTGCATGTTGAAGAAAAACAAGATAAAGATGATTCAACCAATATTTTAATGCTATTCAGTCAGCTCTCAGCTGTTAAATAATTTGATAATTTATAAAAACCTATCAAAAAATGTATTTCACTTTAAAAGAGTTTTATACTGCTGAAAGAATGTCCCATAATAAAAGTAAGAGGCATTGTACTTTTAGAGGAAAGGTCTACCTACTACTATGTTAAATTGAAGTTCAGGCCAGATATGATTATTAAATATTTTTTAACAAGAGCTAAGATGTTAGGGCAGGTGTCTTGGCCAGCCCACAGTTGTGCAATTATATTTGGTCTGCCTTAGGTCATCTTGTTCTTTCAACAAGATACCATATTAATCTTAGCTAAATTGTTAATGTAATTTCATAAGACAGTTTTATTGTGCATGCACCCCCACTAGCAAACACTGTACATGGTGAAACATTTCAAAGAATTTTGGGGGCACACCCTATGAACAAGTTAGGCCCAACAAAGTTAGGCCCTGCAAAGTTAAATTTTAGGCTTCTGGACCCCAACATAGAACCCAGCATCAATAATCAGGTGCCCAAGCTCCTTTCACCATGCCTGAGCAGAGCTGGGTGCCTAAGAATGGCAGTACAAAAGCCTACATGCTAAGCAGAGAACTGCCTAGAGTTAGCTAATAGGAAACACCAAGTACAAAGGTGTTTCTGAACTCCCATTCCTCTCCAGAGCATAAAGGCCCAAATTAGGGTTCCAAAGTAGGTTCGCTCCATCCTCTCAGGATCCACAGTCCAGAACCTACTCTTGAGATCAGGAACCTACAGGCCTTTTTGAGGTGTAGCCAGACTAAATGGTAACAATGCTACTGCCCTCCCCTTATTTAATGACCTACCGGTTAGAACAGGTACCTAGGAGGCACATCTACACATTCATTTATGTGCAGTGGTTACTGTGCATTTAATTTAGTTCTTGTATAATCAACTACTAAATAAATGCACAGTAACTGGAGTTACTCTGCAGTAGTGTCTTTTTAGTAACGCTACTGCGCAGTACCCTAATAATACTGCGCAGTAGCATATTACCACTGTTTGTGCTATGACCCACTACTGCACTGTATTATCAGGCTACTGCACAGTTAGCAACTCATGTAGACACACCCAGGAAGTAGAAAACATGGGTCACAGGCCCTTTGTTGGCCTGAAACTATTCAAATCCTTATTTCCCTCTTCCAAGGGTGGCAGTATTTTTCATCCCTATTGTTAAAGCTCAGCCACTGTACAGCTAGAATGCAAAAATCATACAGCCAGAAAGAGGAAGAGGTATCATTACTGTAGCCTATTGACTAGGGCATTCTGCAAGGGGTAGAGGTAATGGGGCAGGTGTTGGGCTGTGCTTCTTGTACCCAGGATTAATTATGTGTTTTACATTTGGCAGTTGGGTTAAAAAAGAGGAATGATTCCTGAGAAGTGTTTCTTTAGGATTCCAATTTCAGATTTAACTATCTGAAGTCCATCAAAGTGCTGTGTTAGTCACCTAATTCCTTTTTTTAAAAAAAAATAGGCTTCTAAAACAAGATTTAGAAAGATTCAAGTTGCCTATGTCTAAACTTGTGATCCACTAGGCATCTTCCTGTTGGGTCTGAATGTTCCCTGCATGCCTCTAGTTTTGTACTGTGGGCATACTAAAAGCTGCCCTGGCCTGCTAGTTTGGATACACACCTGAGAAAGGGAAGTTACAGTTTTGAATCCCTGCTTCTGTCACCAGTCATATCTTTTATATT
Organism: Crocodylus siamensis; assembly: GCF_052110815.1. Lineage (NCBI taxonomy): Eukaryota > Metazoa > Chordata > Crocodylia > Crocodylidae > Crocodylus > Crocodylus siamensis. Next base: position 385,226,961 of record NC_143395.1, read on the forward strand.
TAGTAGCCATTGAACAAATACTGACATAAAGCTGGGATACCCTGTCCCAGTTGATTGCCCCACCACTATGCCACAAAACCAGAGTTCCTCTTATACTCTCTTTTCCTGGCTCCAGAAATTTTGAATTGATTTCCAGGCAGCAACCCCACTTCAGTAAGAGAAATGAAAGGTGCCTCTGCCCAGCTTTGCTAATAGCTTGGTTACACCCTCCAGAAATGTAGCTTTGAACCACCTAAAACTGAGAAGGGCCTAGAAAATCATTTAAAAATTGTCAGCAGAGCTGGTAGCACTTGTTTCCCTTGTTAGTAGAGTCAGCAATGAAAAACTACTCAAAGAAGCTGTGGTCCCTCTATATCAGGGGTAGGAGACAATTACTTTTTTTAGATAAATAATTTCGGCACTCACATTGAAACTATGAAACTATGAAACTATGAAATCCCAAGACTTTTATCACTGATTTCAATAAAACTAGAATTTCTCTTTCTTCTACAACACCTTTTACAAGCACCAAGTTCATTATACATACCTTCATTTTACTGATATCCACTCCATTTGATTTTCAACATTTTAATTCAGTCAAGTCTTTAAGTGTGCTCTCACTAGAAATGCAAATATTTTTAAATGATGAAAGCTTTACTGCACTTGGAGTCACTCTTGCCAAGAATGCCTCTATTCCAAGAAGGGGATCTACCTGAACATGGGAACACTTTACATATACCCAGACAAATGAAACTGATAAAAGTGCCTTTCTTTCACTGTTCAGATACTGAAATGCATGGAGTTCACCCATAGGAAAGCTTGCCCTTACTGCCATTGAAAACTGACAAAATTACAAAGGTAGAGACTCTGTTAGTACAAATGATCATTGCTCCACTGATTTCAAAATACGGTACCAGATTGGAAGTTGAGTTTTATTTACCAACCCTGGCCAAGGAAGTCTTTCTGTTGTTTTCTTTACAAATTGACTAATTCTGGGGTGTTTTCAATTGTCCGTAATGACAGTATGTTTGGAACTATACAGTGCCATACTTTATCCTTCTAACGTCTATTTTATTTTTGGTTTTCCTGGCACAATCAAGGATTACAGTCCTTGATGTTATGTAAATGTTACCTGAGTATCTAATTCATGTTTGGCTAAATGTATAACAGTAAACCCTTCCAAGTATCAGTAGCAAGGTTTTACATACCCTTTGGTCTTGGAGCCAATGTAAGACCCAGCCACATTTCTAGTGAAATCAACAGAAAAAATGCCATTTAAATAGGAGCTGAATTATGAAGTCTGGTAATAATTTTTAAAAAGGGAAAAATACAGATTTTAAAAGAACAGCTTCAAACACGTTTAGATTGACTGAAGACTGTACCTTCACCAAACTCACCTCCAACTTCCACATTCTATTATGTCAAAAGACATCAAATATGCCAAGCCTACACTGGAGCTTGACAGAACCCTGTAGAATTTGCTTATGGCCTTAGTAAAGATAGCTGGAAACCTGAGGCCATAGCCAATGTTTGTCCCCCATGGAATCTACTTTTTCCCATTGATTTCAATCCCTACACTGGTCAGTTGGGTGGACAAGTCAGCTATTTTAAGGCGATTTGAACATTTGCTGTTTTTTTAATTAGAATTCATAATCTTACTAATTTTAGCTGTTTAAAAATTATGCTTTTGTTAGCTTCCTGCTCTTTTGGCCTTACACTTTGAAGACCCGGTATAAATAAATCATATTTTTTTCCCGTTAAGACAGTCATTGATTCTTATTATACAAATGTTATTTCTTGATTTGTTTTCCAAATTATCCTGATTCATTTGTCCTTTTTTCTCTCCATGGAAAGGCACCTCAGGGGTTTCAATGATAATTTTTTTGTAATTCCTTTTCTAAATATGACACAGGAGATGTAATATCAGAGAACTCTAAAAAGGCCAGGAATATGTTCTGTGCTGTTATGCCTTGCATTAGGCTTTCAGATGTGCAGCTGCTTCTGCCATCAATGATGTCTTAGACAAGTCAGCTGGCTTGGGTCTTTTGTTATCTCCATACTCCCCACCCCCACACCAGTGAAATCCCTCTGTAATGGGTCAAACTTTACCCAGACAGTTAATTTCAGCTTTGATTAAAGACAATGTGTCAATTTGTCTTAAAAAATGTAATGGTTCCTATACATGTGCAGGGATGCTGCTCTGACGCACTTAATCAAGTCTGCTGCTGCTGCAGCATCACGTGTATCAGCACCCCTGTGTTTTATGAGCTCTAGTTCAAAGCACCCCACCGCTATTTTTCAGCACAGGGATACTGATACACGTGAGACTCCTGGAGCTTTACTTAGCTTAGCTGTCAGAGCTGCACCAATTAAAACATCCCCTCTGCCCTCCCCACCCCCAACCTCCTGGAGATCTATAAATGTCCTATGATTTCAACTGAATTGGTGAATGAAAAGGTGAAAGAACAGGCAGTTATTCTGCAGGAATCAGACAATGGACATGCATCCCTTTCCACCCTTGCCCCCCTTCCTCCCCCCCAAAAAAATCAAACTTCAAACTGTTACGGGCAAAATTATTCAACATTATTTCATTCTTTTTTATAAAGCATCTAAAAGGGATTTTTTTCCACACAATAACACTTGCATATTAACATGACTTCAAGGATTCCTTTCAAACTTTCCAAACAAGAATTCAACTTTGAGTGCACTAAGAGTGAAATCCTGTCCCAACTGCAGTCCATGCAATACTTTCGTTGCCTTCTATGTGGCCAAAATGTCGTCACCTTAGTTATTTAAACATAATACTTTTTCAAAACAGCTAAGTGCCCAAAGACTAATTTTTTTCTTTAGACTGCAAACACTTCAGGGCAAGGACCATGCCTAAATGTATGTTTATCATGTGTTAACATAATGGGGCTCTTATTTTGATCAGGATCTGGGGATACTGTCAGAATAACAATAATAGGTTTTGCATGAATGGGCTCAAACTTACCTCCACCACTCAGTGAGAATTTTCTCACTGACTTCTCCAGCAGCTGAAGCAGGCCTAAAGTGCTGCTTCTCCAGCATAGTTACAGTGTACCATAATCACTTTAGTCTGCTAAATTTTATTTTTTCCTTTAATAATAAGCACTCTGGGCAAGATTTCACAAGTGCTCAGCACCAAACCACTAAAGTCTTTTTTTTTTCCTTCTGTGGTCATTGCACAGTGCTCACTTTCTAGTACAATATCCCAAAATCTTCCATTACAAAAAGAATCATGATCTTTTCCAAACAGCTTTTTAAAGGATGTGGATTTATACTGAAGTGAGCACTGTTCCCTAGGATTTCTGAATTTATCAATCAATTGCACTGTTGCACACCACCAGACCAGCATAAATGTATGTAAACTGCAGGGTAAGGACCTAGAGATACAAATCTCCTAATTAAGTCAATGGAGACCTGAGCTTTTAACCTGTTCCTGAAAAGCAAGTAAAAGTATTATATTTCACCTACTGAGCCAAATCTAAAGAAAATTATCTCTATCTGATGTTGTGAACAGCTTCCAAGCATATATCTAACGTGCCATTTTGCCTATGCATTTTAACATGTCATTTCCATATCTTTAGCCTATTCCCTAGGAAACATAATCCACAAAACCACAATTTAATACAGTTTAAGATCACTAACTGTGCTAGCTCCTGAAAAATGTAGGATATGAACAGGTGGGAAGCTGCAAATCTAGAATGAGGTATACTTGAACAGCTGCACAAATAAATTTGCACATTTGCTTATGTCTGTTGGTCCCCAATTTTCATGAGTACCCAGAATTCACACATTTTTTTAAATGCAGAGAAAGAGAAAAGAAGAAGTCATTTAGTTAAGAACTAATCAATGTAACTGTTTTGGAAAATTTTAACTTACTGTGTGTCAACTGTTTAACTAAAATAAATAACTTCTGCATGTCTGGTATATTAGAAGCTCATCACTGAACCATACAACAGCGGAACCAGAGAAATCACTTGGGTCAGTGGTTTTCGACCTTCTTGAACTTCAGGCACCCCTTCATAGACTTAAGGTAGCCCTCAGAAAATTCCAGCTCTTAGTTTTGACTCCTTTTTTATTGCAGAAAATTCCTAGAGCAATTCTTCTGTTATAAACGACTCCGAAAGACTGCTACAAGGCAGAATGTTTTTTAACACCATGGATTCTTATTTGACATTTCTAGGTTAATCTTGTGAATCATGTTTGCACACATAACAGTATTAACATTGTGTGGCATCCCACAGCACTCTTGAATGGATCTTGAGGCACCCCAGGATGCCACAGCACCCTGTTTGAGAGTCACTGACTTAGGTCATCTACTATTGCCCCATCTAGTTTTGCAAGACCTAGTCAGTACCTGCAACTTAGCTCTCCAACAAAAGCCTACATGTCAATGGAAGCAGTGCTGATGATTCACTAGTTGTTTCCCCAAATCAGTATTGATCCAATACCATGTAGGATGACATCATTAAATTATGATACCAGAACACAGTGCTGATTTCAGGTTTTATTAAGAATGCCAATCTAATATTTTTTTTCAAAGGATATTCTCCCAAGTTCTCATATAGATATACAGGTTCCTTAGCTTATTTCTGTATCGCTCACAACTACACTATCCAATTTTTAGTCAGATTGCACTGGACAAGTTCTAAAAGGATAAACTTGGAAGCTGAGGGATACTAGAAAACATACACAGATTTTCCCCAGCAACTACTCTTGAGGATCCTGTGGCATCTCTCACATCTGTAGTCTCAACAAAGATAGTGCCAACAGCAGGGCAAGCTGTTTCCTGACCCACAGCAGAGTGAAGAAAGAAGGTTTACATTTTCCCCATTCATACACAACCAAAGACCCTTTTAGAACTGGGCATCACCTTTTTAGAATTCATTGAGATCCCCAAGCCCCAAAAGAAAGGGTTAAAATAACAGGCACCTTTGGCAACATCAGAGCTAGGGAGAAGGAGGTGCTGAAAGTCAGTGGACCACTGCTTTCACATGAACCTGAGACTCCAAGCACAATTGTCCTAGTGAAATCCACCAGCAAAGGTTCAGACCTAGCCTTCACTGAAAACACAAATAAAAAATTAAGTAGGGCAATGGGACTGCTAGGGACTTTCTAGGTTACTAAGTACAGTCCCCTTATATTGCAGAAAACCTCATCATAAATGTATCAAGCTCCAGTTTGGGTTTTTTCTCCATTATTCTATTCAATGACTGTTCCAGAACTTCCCTCCTCTGAGGATTTGAACCCTCTAGTTTCCAGATAATTTATTTATGGCCAGTATATGTCATTTTTTCTGGTGTGAACATTGTCCTTTAGCTTAAATAGTTCTTTTCCCTATCTGGTGTTTTACTTTCTTAATGTGTATATGGAAGACACTCATTTCCCCTCTCAGACTTTATATCTCTAGGCCAGGGGTGGCCAACCTCCACACATATGTGGCACACAGCATGCCAGGGAGGGGACATGCACAACAGTGGAAGATTGGGCAGGGAGCAGAAAACATGCTAGCAGATTGGACAGGGGATGAGGATCTCAGGGAGAGTATGGAGCTAATTTGTAGCACATCCACCAAAAACAGTGATTAATCAAGCCATGCTTCTAGTTTCCTCTCATAAGATGGGCTGTTACATTTCCTCCAATTATCTTAGCTCCTTTCCTTGGCACCTGTCCCAGTTTAAATGCATCCTTTTTGAAGACAGTTGACTAGAATTGTACACAGTATTCCACAAAGTTTCATCAGTGTTTTATCCAGTTGTCCAATGGCTTTAATATTTCCCCATCCCTAGTGGAAATACCTCCCCTGATATATTCTAGGATAACATTTGCCTTTTTCTCATAGCTATGTCACATTAAGAGATTTCAGTCATCCTTTGATCAACATCCCTTGGTCTTTCTCCTATTGTTTCTACCTCATGACCTCCTAGTTTATAGCAAAATATTTTATTACAAGCCCCCAAGTTCATAACCCTCTACTTGGTACACTTCCATTTCATCCCATTTCTATTGCTCTAGTCCTCAATGTCATCCAGTTCTTCTTGTGTGATATTCTGATCCCCTTTTATATTGACAATGCCCCCACTGTGATATCATCAGCCAATTCCATAAGCACATGCTACTGTTTGGGGGCCTTAATTGACATATGAAATAAGATTGGGCCTAGGACCGAGTAATCTCCCTGCAGCCACACACTTCCTTTTCAAAACAACATATTCCTATAACCCAGCGGTAGGCAAAATTGCAGATTTAGCCGGTGGCTGGACTCCATTTCCCAGCAGCCCTTGCCCGTGCCACAATGACCAGTCTCCATGGAGACTCCAGGAGTGGTGAAGCACTAATAGCATGGGGCTGTGACAACCCCAAACTCCCAGGGTCTCCATGGAGACCAGTCTGAGTGGCATTGGCTGGGCACAGACACATCTGGGGCCAGGGCCAGGAACTTGCGGCAGTGATAGCGCAGGCCAGAGCCGGTGAAGAGCCACAATCCACTGCCTGCAAGTCCCTGCTCACAGAACTCACGTTCTTCATAGGGGCGTATGGGCAGATCACAGCTCTGCTTCGGCTCTGGCCCCACACTGTCACGGCTGCAAGATCTTAGCTCGGGCCCTGGAGCACCAACCCGCTCAACCATGCACCCTGCCACAACTGCTCAGGCCAGTCTCTGTAGAGACCCTGGGAGCAAGGGGCCATGACAGCCCCACACTGTCAAGGCCTGTCGCTCCAGGGATCTCCATGGAGCCCAGGTGGAGTGGCATAGGCAGGGGCTGCTGAGAAATGGAGTCCAACAAGGGCCCAATCTGGCTCACGAGCCAAACAATGGCTACCTTTGCCATAACCCTTCTAGCTTGTTCCTTACCTATCTTTTCCACCTAAACTAATGATTTTCCATATGGTACTCACCCTGTTGCCTTACTATAGTCCACCTGGATTAAACCTATTCCATTTTCTTGGTCTAGAAAATCAGTTCTTATGACACAAAGATTAACCTAGCATAACTTTCCTTCAAGTAAATCAATATTACATTCACCTCCAGATTCCAATGTTTTTCCTTCAAAATTTGTTCTGAAGCCTCGCATGCTACTGCAGTCAACTTAATGGGCCCGTAGATGCCCAGATTATCTTTTTCATTTCTTTTCATGTATGGGTAGTATGTTTACTACTCTTCAGTCTTATGGTACCATCCCCTTTAACAGGTTTATGTCTTGCTACTTGACCTGTGAACTAGCCACCTAGCCTTTGCTCCAACGTTCAACATCATTGCCATTATTGAAAACTGAGGCAAAATATTCATTTAGTTTTGGAGCCATGGCTACATTATCTTTCACGTCCACACACCCTTCACAGTAAAGCACCTCACTTTTCCTTTTTTCTTTATATTTATATCACTGATAAATGTCTTCATATGTATTTTAATATCCTTTGTCAGGTCTAACTCACTTTAACTCTTGGCACATCTCACTTTACCCTTTCTTTTCTTGACCTCTTAGACATAGCTTCCCTTGCTAAGCAGTCCTCTTTTCTATTTCTTTTAGGCTCTCTGCTTACTCTCAATAGACTTTTCAAATAGTTATTCATCCACTTAGCTCTGAATCCCTTCTGTACAATTTCTCCCCCTTACCAAAATCCAGGTTCCAGATAGCTATAGCACCTCTGACTAAAATAAATTCCTAGCCTCCTCCAAATTCAAGTCCCTGTGCTCTTCAGAACAGCTAACCCCACCAGCCAGTTCTCTTAATTTCTCGAAGCTTGCCCTTTTGAAATTGAGACCCTTAATTACAGACCAACTTTTTGTGTATCCTTCCATTTAAGGTGACCATAATTTAAGGTGAATTAGCTTATGACCACTTGATCCAAGGTTATTGGTTATTGGCTAGGATCACATTTCTGATTATCAATATATCCCTGTTTTCATCAATTCTTTTCATAACATTCATGATAAACCCAGCAGGGTACTTAGAGTTAAACCAATCCTGGCACTGCCCTGTGAGTACCAAGCATTTATTCCCATTAAATGTTATATGACACTTTTTGCAATGATGAGGGTGTTAACCCTAGTGTCATGGCCAAATTCCAGCCTTGATAATTGCCGCTCTCTACTAAAATAACCCCCTGTGGTTTTATTCAGGGAACTACTCTTCAATCTCCCTCCTAAAGGTGTTGTGCAATGCAGCTGGTGCATAATGACTGCCCTGTTTCCACCCCAACCCCCATGCCCCAAGTGGCCGCATTCAAATTGATGGAGAAATACTCTATATATCTAAGATAGAATCTAAAGTATACGAGAGACTTTTGGACCAACAGAAGATAATAACAACACCTTGCAACAACATGTATTATCTGCCCCGTCCTTGGATATTTGTAACTATGCACTAACTACCTACTTAGCCCAATTGCTTCAGACTTTTTTTTCCTAACATAGCCTCATGTATTTCTTCCTTGCTCCTTGTCCTACTATCTGAGAAACTGAATAATTCTTGTCCTTTATTTACTTTATAACCTGAAAGGTATTTATAGAACATGGCATTGTGCTCCCTTAACCACACCAAGTTATTTTTGTTAGGTTATTAAAATCTCTCTCCTCAAAAAAAAAATATTTTATTCTCAGTCTGCATAATTCTATTGCTTCTGCTGAAGGTGCCCTTCCAAAATTTGGGGGGTTGCAAGCATATACAAAATTCCAGATATAGACCCACTAGGACAGCGGAGCCTCACCTTTTCATCCCATGGACCAGATGAGCAGTGCCAAGTCTGTCTGTGCGCCAGATACCGTCCATGGGCCCAATCCAGTCATGAAATAGCCCAGCCCAGGCCCAATCCAAGACTGGGAAATTTGGCAGTGGAAGAGCAGTGGCAGTGTTAATTGCTGCCACTCCCCCATCACCAAATTTTTGGACTCAAGGGAATCCCCGTGGGCTGAATGACATGGCTTTGTGAGCTGGATTTGGCCCACAGGCTAGGAGTTAAGCACCCCTACGGTAGGAGAATAAAGAAAAGCACTATGCTAGTTAACTATGGACTACCGCACCCATGTCTTCAACTAGCTAGTTTCTAGACAGATCCTTTACAAATGAAAAAGCAGCTATTTGTTTCTTCTCCCTGTAACAAGACTTAGTTTTCAGATGTACTTAATCTCTGTTGATCTATCTAAACTCTTAAGGCTCCTTTGTCATTTGGATCCTTCCTCCTATTTACTGTTGTGAAGTGGAATCATGAGGGCTCATATCTGCAAGCTAAAAGTGGTCAAAAGAGTGCAAAATGGGAGGGGGCTACACAGTAGTCAACAAGAGTACAAAAGAGAAGGGAAACAGCACTTCCAGCCAGAAAATAACTGCTGGCCTCTTCTGGGACTGAACTTACATTCTTAGCTCTGCATGACTGAGGTTGTACAGAAAGGGCAGAGAGGAAGAATCTGAGAATATCCATTGAGTATAGCATGTTTCGATCTGAGAGTATCACCAGAAATAATTTTATACAGAATTTAAGGTTTTTAAGACCTAGCTCAACAAAGCCCTGGCTGGAATGATCTAGTTGGGGCTGGTCCTGCTTTGAACAGGGGACTGGACTACATGACTTCCTGAGGTTCCCTCCAACACTAATTTTCTGTGATTCTAGGATTTTTGAATATACTGTAAAATACTGTAAGAACTCCCTCACCTTATTCACGCTGACAAACATAGGTGCCAACTTTGCTCATGGGTGGGGTTTTTGCATCTCTGAGCCAAGCCCCGTGCATACCCAGAAGAGGTAGCACTTTACCTCAACCCAGCTCACCCAGTGTGGCTCATGGGTGCTAAACACCCACTATTTCTTTTCAGTGGGTGCTTGAGCCCCAGAGCACCTGCAGAGTCAGTGCCTATGCTGATAAACAAGGAAGGGAGATTGCAAGCAGCTGGTAACCACCTCGCAAATGGGTAATGCTTGGAAGGCCACTGAGAATATGTAAGGGTCAAGACTTGCCAGAGATGACTTAGTTGTTCTCATGGGTCTCTTGCCCTCTCTGAGAATTGACAACAGTCAGGCCCCCAGATGTTCCACTCTACCAGCTGTTCCATCTACCATTGTGAGGTACCATCTTCCCATTATGGGAAGATATGGCCTTTAAAGCAGCTTCTTTGAAGAACTGGATAAATATCACTTTTTGCAGTGTTCTTCTACAGTCATTTCAATGTAAAGATATAGTTTTCTCATAGGATACATCTACACTAGCAAGATTAATGCCAGTAATAGCAAGTCCTAACAGGAATGTACCAATCTGGTCCTATGACTCTAATGGAAATTAAGTTCAGGTGAGGTGTTTTTTTCATCATCATGAAAAAAGAATTGGTCATAAAAACTGTTCCCATCTGTATCAGAATAAAGTCAAAAACTTTCAAGTCTAATACATAGATATGCCTTCATACCAGAACAGTCAATTGTGTAACGGTTAAGACACTCACTTGGGATGATGGAGACATGCGCTTAAGTTCTGCTTTGCCTGATTCAGATCAGGGATTTGGACCTTACACTCCCACAACTCACGTGAGGACTCTATGATACTCTGGAGCACTGTTGAGTACCCATGGTTTCTGCCTCTCAAAGACCAGAAATTCCAAGAGCTCTTTTCAAGAGCAAACTGGATGCTTGTCTTGCTGGGATCCTATGACCCCAGCTGACTCCCTGCCCTTTCAGTGGGGGGCTGGACTCGATCTTCCAAGGTCCCTTCCAGCCCTAATGCCTATGAAATCTATGAAATCCATCATGGACCAGACACACGACTCCTTTTCAAATGGTATATGAAGACCCAGGAAAAGGAATTGTCATTTTCTGACAAAAATCTGTGTATCTGAAAAATTCCCAACCAACCCCAAATGAAAAACTGCTTTAAGCCATACCTGAGTTAGTGTTTCCACAACAGCTGGTAGTTGCTGACATATATGAGTAAAGTACTAATTTTGCAGGTGTTGATAAGCCTTTAAAGCATCATCATCCTAAGTAGCTATTTGAGGTTATTTTTCATTAAAAGTAATGCAATTTGATTACCATCATTCTTCTACATTCTGTTCCCCTATGCAGCATGATGGCCAGCTGTATTTTGCCAATATCTAAACTGCCCTATATTTAGCCAGTCCTCCCTATTGACCAAAGACCTCCACATGTTTTTAATAGCAGTCATTGTAACTTCTTGTTCTTCTTAGAACTTCTTGTTCTAAGTTTCTTCAAGGACTATTTTCACTAGCTCAGTATGACCAGAACACATTGCAAGCATAAATTACAAAAGTAACATAGAAAAGTGCTTTAATAGTAATAAATTTATTAGCATGCTATAATAGTCATTTTTTACATTTCTTTTTGCTATCAGATATTGGGGTTTTTTAAAATTTCATAGATTGTAGCATAATCGAATTGATTCATTGGATACATGCTTATCTAGTTAAATGATTTATTGCATTTCTGATTTTTAGCATTACTGGTTAGTATTACTGTTGTTTCTCTGAATATGTACCATGTCAAAGGACAGATAATGACTTAATTGGTTCTTTGTTCTATCGGTCAACTGTAGAATTGTTTATTATATTATACTTTCTATTCATGGTCAATCAATAATCATCTATCTATAGTCCTGCCCCTCTTCTCTGCCTCCCTTCCTTCCTCTACTCCTCCCTTCAGACCTCCCTGCTTCCTCACTGTATAGATCCTAGCATCTCCTCTCTTCTTCCCCTCTCTCCTCCTCCTCTCTCTTACTCCTTCTCCTCTTCACAAATTCATACATCTGCCGGCCACTCCCTCACACTCTTCTCTGTGTCTCCAGTGATATGTATCCCTCTCCTGTTTCCCGCTTCCCACACAATTTAGTGTTACCACCTCTGCCCTTCTGAAATATCTCCCCCAAATTGCACTTTCCTCCACCTGCATCTTCTTCAAGATTACAGTCATCCCTATCCCCTCCACCTCCCTGCTCTCACAGGGTGATGTCAGAAGAGGGAATACAGATATCTGAATCTCCCTCTGAAATCACTTTCACTGGACCACTCTCCCATGTGGGCTTCTCATTTCCACATGATCCTCTGCCAGTCATCCCCAAAGAAACATGTGGTATGGGCACTAGGGTTCTGCTCTCCTGTTCTAACTGCTTTCCAGCCCTCCTCTCATCTCCATCAGACAATATTCCATCCAACTCCATTCATGTCTCCCCTCCGTGTGGATGTCATCTACTGCCTAACTGCTCTCCACTACTTTTATCAGTGACTCCTTTTCCCTTTCCCAACCTCACCCTTAGTGATTCCTTCTGTGATCTACCTTCCATCATATTCAGCTCCTTTCTTTGTTTCTTTGCAAGGCCTGTCTCACACCAATCTAAAGTTCAGACTGATCACTTGTATAAACCTCCTCATGCTTCTGAAAGAAGGTAAGTATCCGTACAGCCTTGCACCAGGATAGATGCATTTTTCCTCCTTCAGGCCTATTAGCTCATTCATATAACACTACTCCTCCATTCTGACTCTATACCAGAAATCCAGGTTTTTGCTCTTCTCTCTAGCCATCCCTTACTCCTAGCCATCTCTCTTTCTCCCTCCCCACAAACAATCTTGGTAAGTCTTCAGAAAATGCAATCAGCAAGCTTCTTTTCTTCCTCTTTCAGGCCTTTCACAATATAGCCTCCCCTTGCCTATATAGTCTCATCTCTTATTTTGCCACTTCAAGTTTATATACCCAAGCTTTCTGTCCTACTCTATATCCTTCCTCAAGGTACATGTCTGCAACAAGGCCTACAGTAAATCACCAGTATACACTGTGGAAATTAAGAGCTATGATCAAGTTTGCAATCAGTTAACACTTGGTGAAGGGGGATGGAAGGAGTGAAAGTCAAACTCTAATAAGCTATTCCAGTGGAGGGGGGGCTAAACTTTTTGGCAGGCATGCCACAAATTAGCCCCATGCCCTCCCTGAGTACCACTCCAATTTCTTTCCCCTCACTGATCTGTGCTCTGTTTTCTGCTCCCTCCCCTTTGCTCCTTGACCTATCAGCCTCTGTGCTATATGGTCCTCCCAGACCTATATGCCATGCACAGAAGCTGCCTGTGCCACTTGTGGCATGTGTGGCATAGGTTGACCACTTCCGGGTTACATCATGCTCTTTCCTTGTTTGTTACTTTGACCTGTTAAACCATTTCTTAAAATATACAGTAAGATATAAAAGACAGAGATGACCTGTTTGCACTTGTATGTGTCGCTACAGTACCTAACACAAGGGGGTCCAGATAGGATTAAAGCTTCCGGGAATAGCAGTAATAATAATACTTGGTGCAATGTAGAGCAGAGAGGCTAAGGTTTTTATAAAACAATAAAGAACTTACCGAGCCATACAATTCCCCTTTCTCATTCATTCCAAGGTAGAGTCCACTGTCAACCCCTCGAATGCTGACAAGGCCCACTGCTATACTGATAAATTCCAGTATACCTAGAAAATTCAGAACAAAAAAGGTACAGATTGTTTCCATTTAATTACTTTTGCTGTTGGTGTATCACTAACAAAGAAGGTGATATTATCAAATTCTGCTTTAGGGCTGTGTTGCCGAGAAGTTAAGGAACTACTGACTAAATTTGTTTTTAAAAAAGAAAGGTACTTGAAACAGTTAAGTCTCTTAAGTCTACTACAGTGATGCATTGCAGATAGCACAAGGGTGTCAAGCCAAGAGATTATTCTCAACTTTTCCCAGAATTTTTTAAACAAAAAACTCTGCAGCATGTTCTTATTACACAACATTTATTGGTATCCTGATTTGTACCACAAACAACCAATTCAAAAGAAAAATGTCAAGTATTTAGAAAGATACTTTAATAATGTCAATTGTGGCCATAAAATGTGTTTTGCTAAATAAATCCCTAAAACGGTTTAATCGAAACTGCAAAAGGAAAATAAACTGTTATGCATTTGCTATGAAAAGCATTTACTTCCAAGCATCACAGAATGAGGAATACATTGAAAGAGATCTACTCACAGTGTGATCCTCCAAAGGCTTGAGAAATGAAAATCTGTGGTGCAGTCCAGAGCTTCCCAGACATTTGTCTACAAATTAATTATCTAACTCTTGGGAATATATTATTAACTCATCCCAACTTTGAAAATTAAAATATTCCCCAACCTAAATAATAGTGCATAAATGGTTAATTATTCATGTACATTTTACAGTAACCTCATAAAGAGGGAATTGTGCACCACAGATATGAACATTCTGCAAAGAAACATTGCTTCCATAAAACCCCCTATGTTCAGCACAAACGTACGTTGGTACAGCAAGTATCTGCATCGGATACCAATCCACTAGCTCCGTGCCCCCTCTTCTTCCTTTCCATCAAATTGCTTACCTCATCACTAAGGATGCTAGCATGGAGGCTTGCATAAATCTAGAATTCTAGTGGAACAAAATGGAAATAGTTTTCTATTTTCGAATGTCGATGCAAGGTTATTATGATCTCAAAATAGCTATACTGCAACATTCATACAGAAGCATATTGCTGCAGTAAGCTACTTTCTGAGCCATATAATAAAATGTAGAGCAAAGTTTTCAGTATATTTGTAGAATGTACATGTCCAGGCATCAACATAACTATTTTTAAAAGCTATTAGAAATTATCTTTACATGAAAGTGTAAAGTAACAGAGTAATATTGCAGCATTGAGTCTCATGTGGCTAATAAAAAAGCACATTCATGGATTTTTGAACAATTAATTTTGTGTCTCACAAAACAGGTTGTGCGCTAATCAATAACAAGCATGAGTCACATAAATCTAAGAAAGTATAGGTTGAAGCCTATGGGAAAACTTTATAGCCAAGATAATGTAAAGATGAAACGTATTCCTTATAAGGAACAATTGATCATTATTTTATATATTATTCAGCATAACAAAATGTAACCCTGACTTAAGACCTGGGAGTCTTAAATAGATTTGTAGCTATGTGCATGGAAAGAGGCCTCACAAATGTTGTGGGAAAATATCTAGTAATTATGGAATTATGTTTTTGAAGTAATAAAAAGTGGTACTATACTATATACAATATTTATAGTAGCATCTCCGATACAATCAGTCCATTGAAACTATTTAAATATTCCCCTTATTTCTGGATATGTTCAAATCCTGTTAATAAAGCTTTGTCTGTAAAGCTTTCACTGTGTATCATATTACTCAATAATATATATTACCAAGCAATTTTAACTGAGGCCAATCTTATATTAGGTGTATATTATTCCACATTGTAGCTAAGTTTGTAAGCCTGGCATCTTTCACATCAGCATGAAAGTAGAGTGTGACCTTAATTGCTACTCTAATTTCACATATTTGGGTGTACACTGCTGACTGTCATAAAAAAATCAGTCACGTGCTACTGCAAATGCAGCAGGAGACTTTTTAAGGTCCTTCACAATGAGCACCTACATATTTGAGATTTAGATAGCTTCTCTAAACTATTCACAGCTCATTCACAACATGTTTTATATGCAAAATTGCAACGTAATTGAAGAGATTATTTTGGGGCTTCTCTTTCTGTCCTTACTCAACCAAAACTTAATTGGGAGTTTTGCCCGTTTGAGGATTGCATGATTTGGCCCAATGCCCTTGTGAATATTTTCACTTTATAGTTTATATAATGTGCACACAGTACTTAAGAGCTGAAGCAGATATTTAAAAAGATAGTCTCCCTTAAGAGTTAGACTGATCCCAGATCAGAAGAGTCTGAATTTGACAGGTTGGACCCCATTTCCAGTCAGAAATTCTGGAAGCCTCCGAAATGAAGAAATACATTTCTAAAAATGTTTGATCTTGAATCCCCTCTTCTCAGCCATTAAGCATTGAGTTAAAGGAGCCCATTTTAAGGCAGGAAGTTAACTTCCACGTGAGGAAGCCAGGAAGAAACTTCTCTTTGTGGGAAGGTTATTCCAGAAATGTCCACAATCAGCATTTTTGCACCTTCTCTTAAAGGTTCCCAAGTCCCCTGCTGGAGACAAGATACCAGTATGATCACTTCCAGCAATCCCCCAAACATCCAGATCTTTTATGCCATTGTACTGGACATCTTTTACCAAAACAAACTGAACTTTGATGCAGTCGATGCATCATATAAAATACCCAAGAATGGAACCTGAGAATACATTTCTCTTGAACACCTTTGCAGCTGGGGATTGCGTTTGCTCCATACTTGGGACATTTGTGCAATTTGCTAGGTACAATGCTTTCCTCCTTGGCTTGCAGTTACCACCCTAAAATGCCACAAACAAGTAACTAATACAGGAGCTAAGCCTCACTGCCAGCAGCTTATTTGTGAAATTTCCTGAGAGGATGTAATGAGGTGCCCAGCACAGAGGAGGGAAGCCACAGAGGACTTGGAGACAGAGAGCACGGTAAATAGCACTGTGTTGCAATATATTTAACAAGAAATAATATTGCCTCAGAAAGACAGAGAGAGAGCGGGGAGGAGAAAGAGAGGCTCCTGGCCAGGAAGTTCTGACAGTTCAGGCTCCTGGAGCAGACTCCAAGGGGCGCAGGGGAGGAGGGGCGCAGGGGAGCAGAGGCCAGGCGGGATTTCCCCAGGCTTTCCTGCTCCCGCGGCTCCGTCCCCCGACACCTACTGCCTGCTTTTAGAAGGCTCCGCGTTTGCACTCAGCTGGAACGAGCCTGGCAGCTGGGGTGCGCTCCCTGCCAGTCACATCTGCCACCTCCGCCACAATATGCCAATTAAGAGCCCCCAGAGCAGAGCCAGCAGCTCCAGGAGGCGGGGCGGGAGGAGGCTGCTTTAGTGTTAGGCTTTCATGGAGCTGCCTGCGGCCCCCACCCCGCGCGGCTGGCAGGCCGAGCTCCCCAGGGCTGCGGGCAGCATCCCCTGCCTGAGGGCGCGGGGAGCCCGGCCTGGGGGCGGGAACGGGCCGAGAAGCCGCGGCTGAGGCAGGAACCAGCCGCCGCGCTCCCGTTTCCGGAGCTATTGTGTGCCCCGCCGCTGCCCGCAGAGATGCTCCCGCTCCCGGTCCCGGGCGCGGGGGGGAGCCGGCCCCGCGCACGAGCGCCGACCTAATGGGGCTGCATCAGTCCCGGGTGAGTTGCGGAGGCAGGAGGGGGCGGAGCAGCTCCCGCCTCCCCGCCCTGCTGCTACAGATGCTGAGCGCTGCGCTTCCTGGTGACAGCAGGTCCCGGGAGCGGAGGTCACCTCGGCAGCTTTTTTTTTTTCCCTGCATGCTCCTGATTTTTTTTTTTTCCTGCTGTGCATGCAGCCCTGGTGCTGACGCACGGCGCCCCCCCGCCGGATTCACAATGACTCCGCTGTCTGCCCAATGCCCTCGACTAAAGGAGACTGCATCAAAAAAAAACCCTTTGTCACCCGGGGATCGCGGGAGCCGTGCGCGGGGGACGCGCCTCTGCCGCTGCCCACAGATTTTGGGAGGAGGGTGCTGCAAAAATGCCGAGAGCCAGTCGCCCTTGGCTGGGGCAGCTCCCAGCACCCCGGCAAGCGCCCGAGGTGTCGCTGCACGGCCCCAGCGCCCCCTGCCCGCCTAGGGAGGTGCTGGCAGTGCCACCGACGGGGGCCACGTGCGCTGAGAAGGGCCCCGGCAAAAGCAGCGCCAGGGCTGCCCCCTCGGCCGCGGGCACAGCCCAGCAGCTCTGCGCTCCCAGCCTCACAGCACGGCTATGGGGGGGAGGCAGCTACAGGGTGGGGGACGACACCTGGAGGGGGGGTGCTGGGAGTTCCGGTGCCGCAGGGCTGGCAGCGCTGCCCCCCGGGGCCTGAAAGCCATTTGTAAAAATAGCTGGTGGCACGACCGCGGCCGCCGCAGCGCTGGCGGGGAACAGCTGGCGAGCGCGGGGGAGGGGGCGAGGACCCCGCAGAGCCCCTCCCGCCGCTCCCCGGGCAGAGCCGCCGCCGTACACCTGCTGGCGGCGGGAGCCCGCAGCCCGCGCCGCGCCACGCACCCGGCCCTCCCGCTTCGCTTCTCCCGGCCGAGGGGTGCCTAATGCGCCGAGCAGCGCGCGGCCCCCGGGTGGGGGGCGGGGACCGGGCAGACACGAATACCACTTATAAGCCTTCCTCCCTCCGGTCGCTGGAAAGCCCAGCTGCAATTTATTGCATGTCCCTTCCTATTTTATTAGACATTTTATTGCCTTTATCTCGGGTAGTGCAAGACACCGGAGGGAACTCCAGCTGCACTTTTTTTTTTTGGCTGGGTTGTTTTGCCGGCAGCTTTGCAAGCGGGCCAGCGGCGGG
Organism: Crocodylus siamensis; assembly: GCF_052110815.1. Classification (NCBI taxonomy): domain Eukaryota; kingdom Metazoa; phylum Chordata; order Crocodylia; family Crocodylidae; genus Crocodylus; species Crocodylus siamensis. The sequence continues at coordinate 385,245,193 of NC_143395.1, forward strand.
GCCAGAAAGGTGGGTGGGTGCGACGGGCAGAAGCGGCTCTGGAGCGGGACCCTGGCATTTCCCAGGGGCAACAGGACGGGTTGGGCCTCTGCAAGGGTGGATCCTGCCCCCTCCGTGCCGGAGCCCTTTGGCGATAGATGGTCCGGCCCCGGCGGGTGTTATCTAAGCAACCCCACCACGCACTGCCGCGCAGCTTAGATCCTGTTCGACATCTGGTCGTCAAGCATGCGGGGGGAGGGGGGGATCACCCCAGGACTTTGTTTTAACGACCTAGTTTGAGTGCTGTCAGGTGGGTTCACTCACAAGTTAACTCCTTCCGAGAGCCTGGCCGCCTGGCTAGCTCCGGCGGGCCAGATCCCCCCCCTCCTGAAACGCGGAGTGAGTCCGCGCAGGGTGGCTCGGGTTTGTGTATTCGCCCAGCCCAGAAGGGCGGCTGCAGGCCCATCTGCCGGGGGCGCGCGGGCTCTGAGTCGTGGCTGAAGCCGCAAGCCCTCCAGCCTCCAGCCCTCGATGCTGAGTCACAAATAGCGCCCGCTGGAAATGAAATCTGCGGAATGCTCTTCAAAATTAGCTCCCGGCTTCACGCGCGCATAGCTCCGGAAAGCCACATTTTGCGGCGTGCCGCTGCTCCCTCCCGGCGGCCCCGCGCCGGCTCTGCCCTGGATACCTGCCCGCGGCCCCGCGCCTACCTTCCGGGCCGGCGGGGCAGCCTCTCGTGCCGGCGGCTGCTCGGGCAGGTGCTGCAGGGGGAGAAGGAAGGAGCAGCCTGCCTTCGCGTGCGTACAAGGCGGTAGCCACTCCCTGGAGGAAACTCGGTGGATTTGCAATGGTCGTGGTTAATGATCAACCCCCACTTTAAAGTCGCGAAATCAGCCCATTCAGTAGAAACGTCCTGAACACAAAGCCTTTCCATCTCCTTCTCCCTGAGCCGCAACTTGGGGCCACAGGAGGCTGCTACTAAAAATACTGAGACTTCGCTAAGTGCTCCGGCTTTGCTGCAGTTGTGCCTCTCGTCCAGCAGCAACCCCGGACCCCAGCCATCGTCGCCACCACCGCCAGCCACCGCCACCACCAGCAGCAGCATCCAAATCCAGCCTCCTCCCCCCTTAGTTCTAGCACATTATTTCATCACATGGCTGCTAAAGGGTTAAGGATAATACCTACCAAATCTGCTGTGGTCTTGCCTCGTTCCCTGGATAGTACCATTGGGGAAGATTTCTAAATGAAATCCAGTCCTGCAGTAGAGCTGCCTCCGCCTGAGGATCCCCTTTAAATGGTCCAAGTCCGTGACTGCAGGCCCCCTGGGTAGCCCACCTGCCTCGGACTGACCCAGGTGGTCACTTAACAAAACCGGACTATCCACCGGCAAAACAGGCACATTCCCAAAGGCTACTGCATCCTGCACACCGAAATAGTTCCCAACTTCACCTAAGGGAGCCATCAGAAGATTCTGCTTTTAGAGAATAAGAGCAAACAATAATGATGGTGCCAAACCCAGGAGATACAAGATTAGGTATATCCACTCCACTCCCCTCCCTACTGCGGTTACAGAGAAAATGTTCTTTCTTCAATCCATTAAATGCATAAATAAAAGTAATATTCTGGTTGGAGTGGCACAGGTTCAAGGTCAAACCAGTTAGTCTAAGAAACCACCACTTTCTACTCACACACTGACATATGTATAAACATCTATATGTGTATCTCGCTATATGTATAGATCCCCAGCTCTTAGCAAGCAGCAAGGTCTTCAGCCCATCCAACTGTAATAAAGAAAAAAATCCGTAGTTTCTCCATTTGGTTTAAGACAAGAATGACCATAGCAACTTAAATACCTAGGCGTTATAGGGATTTTTTTTAAGATGCACAGGCTACGTCAGGATTTATGGATTCTGACTCCAGAAAGGCATGCGCTGTTTTTACTCTATAACAGACTGCATACATCAGCATGAATCCTGCAAAGGGGGTGGGGGATCTCACGTTGTTGGCTGAGATAAATCCAAAAAGAAAAAAAAAAACTTTTGACGTCCAAATCTATTATCCAGAATCCTCAGGAGGCTCCGCAGATGTCCATTGGCTTAGGATTATTGGCGATCCACAAGCAAAGCAGAACCGTACAAGTGCTTGTGTCTGTCTTGGCTGGCTCGAAACAGGTGTTGCTTCTGCAGGGCTCGCTGTGCAATGTTGTACTCCAGCACTGAGCTGCAGCTCTTGACTGTGGGTCTCCATCCAGCACGCAGAGTGGCGCAGGAAGAGGCATTGGGCTGGGTTTAAGGTAGTCCTGATTGCTGCCGGGAGGATTCTCCGCGGTCCTAGCGCCCAGCCCTACCTGCTGCAATACCGCTCCCCTTCCAGCTCTGCCCTCCTTCCAGCGGCTCTTACTGCTCTGCGGCAATCGCGCCTGCAAAGGAAGAAAGCGGCGGCCAGAAACTTTGTGGTGGGCAGGAGCCGGGCGCTCCCTGGACAAAGCGGCGCTGCCGCGGCAGGCAGGAGCTCCTGGCAGATGCCTGCAGTAGCCCAAGTCCACCGTGACATTGAGGAAACCCCCCCTCGCTCCGCTGCTTAGCCGGGGCTGGGCTCCGGCACCCCCGGGCTGCATCCCATGGGGCCCGGGAGAGCTCAAGGCCGCTGCGGGGTGCGAAGCCTGGTCCCCCGGGCCAGGTGCTGCGTGCGGCCAAAGCCGCGGCTTGCGCCCATCGCTGCGGCTTCAGTGCATGCTGCGGGGGTGGACATGCCGCAGATCCCTCCCCCGCCCCAGTTCCCCTCCCTGGTGCATTCACCACGGCTGAACCCCGCAGCACCGCGGAGGCGCCCCCCGGGGCCGCGCGGGGGAGAGCTCCAGCGCAGCCCGGCCGCGCTCCCCCGCCCCAGCCCAGCCCAGTCCCTTCCTGCTTCGCTTCCCTGCCATGCGGGGCTCCCCCTCCCAGAGCCGGGCTTTCCCCCTGCAAAGCGCCGCACAGGCGGCAGGGCTGGGCCCCGGGCCCCCTGCCCCGACGTCACGGCGCTGTGGGCCAAGGGGGGCGCAGACGGAGCCCTGCAGCAAGCCTTGGGTGTGCTCACGTGGAGGGGACAGACCGCTGGAGAGGGGGGCAGGGCCAGCGCCTGGGGAGCAGGCTGCTTGGGCGGGATGCGAGAGCGCGGGGGGATACTTCTCCAACGTGGCAGGGCTCAAGGCTCCGGAGGCTGGAGATCTGCCTGCAGAAGAGCTTTGCACCACGGAGGGACGTGCTGGTTCTTTCAGCTTAGGGGAAGCACCACAAACTGGAGTGACCTTTCCCACCTTCTCCAAGCACAGCAGCCCTGTCTTTTACCCGAGGGACCCCATCCTTCCTACCCCTCCAGTGTGACCAGCCACTTCAGAGGAAGGAGGGATCAGGATTATCATTATCTCCTATTTTTGTGATCATGGTTGTAACTTGAGTATGTCATACTAGCTATTTTTATGAAACTAATTATCACACCCTGTTCCACTGACACATATGGGGCCTGTTATGCATGGATTAACTTTACTGTGGTGGTTACTGTTTGTATTATGCCAGGATCCAGAGGCCCCTGCCAGTAGCTGTGTGGGCAAGTGCTTGATGCTGTACAAACAGAAAGAGATACAGTTACTGCCCCAAGGTGCCTACTTAGTAGGATTTAATTGTTCAGTGGTAGACAAGAAAAAGATAAGAGAGCCTCTTCCAGCTTTATAAATAAAAATTGTGGTATTCTTTAGGAGGGGCCTTAAGCACTGTTATCACAACTGTATACATCAGAGTTCAAGGACATTACTGACATGCCCAGTGGTGATAACTGTGAAAACCTGTAGAAATATTTGAAAAAAAAATGCAGAACTCCCTGTGTCATACATTTGTTATTGTCAGGGTTCACAGCTCTATTATAGTAGGTAATATAGGCACCTGGGATAAAAGAGATGGTCTCTGCCCCAAAGATTTTATATTTCCAGCAAATGATGAAAAACAACAGGTGTATACTTCAAAGAAGGGTGGATAAGGAGAAAAGACACAGACATGAATAGCATAAGAAACAGCAGGCCTACCTAACATCAAGCATTTTGTGACAGGCAAGTTTTAGAGAGAACCAAAGAAGAACAAAGTAATGGCTTATAGATATTAATGGTAACTCTTTTCATACATAATGAGTTACATGGGAGAGAACCCAATGACCCTTGCTAGAAAATTACTTCAGCAGTGAAGACTTGCACCATTGGCAAAGAAGTGGTAATATGACAAGTGATGGTACAGCTTAATACGTGTTGATCTACCAGAACTAGAAACAAGTGGAAAGGGTATTCCCAACTCCTCCCCAGTCAGTGATATAAAGAATACATTTCTAACCCTACAGGATGATGAGAAATCAGATTTTAAATCTGTCACCAGTCCAAGTCTGAATATCATCCAGCCGGTCTTTCAAACCAATATTATATGGGAAGTACATTTTATTTTGGAGGGTAAAGAGATATTTTTGCTAGTTTTTTTAAAGGCACTTAAGAAAAAGATGCGTATGCCAACATATACACATATTATGGGATATAGAAGAATTTGTGGTATAGAAGGTTTTATCTAACTTGAGGCTTTGATGTCTGAGTTATTTCATAAGGATTAAAGCCACACATGAATTATTCAGGACTTCCCCAAAATTACATTGATCTGTAAGTAGGCAGTGCTCCATATGCTGTATAAAGTCAAATTTACCCCTCCACAGAAGTTTGGTTTCATTGATATCTCGAGCAATATTAAAAGTCTGCATTTTATTCCAAAGATATTCATTCAGGAACATCTCTACCACTGGTTCCCTTCAACAAGAGATTCCCACCCACCTCCCTTATAGCCTGGCAGAGTTAAAAGACTGCATCTGCCACAGTGAGTCATCAGAAGTTACTCAGCAGCTTTATGCAGGATTTTAGCTCCCACTGACAGAGTGGGTCAAAAAAAGCCCTTCATCCCTATGCAGGGTCATAAATCTTGGCACTGTTACATCATTGTGTATTCTTCCCACAAGTACCACATCAATATGGTATCTGTGTGATAGGATGAATGTATAATATAACTTTTACCCAGGATGGAGAATACTCTGTCCTGGACCAACCACATGATACATCTAAAATCCTGTACTTCACACCTTGTAGAGATAGAAATGGATTTTCTATACCATAAGAAATATAAGATCCAGAGTTTTCCAGTAAGATACACAATGTTTGTGTGTAGTCGTAGAAGTTCTTGAGTTACCAGACCTTAAGTAGCTACATTTTCATATAGGGAAAGCCTATTTAGGAGGGAGTGCACCAGAGAAAAAGCTAAATCTGCATGTCTTGCTCCCTTAATCTGTAGGAAAATCTGCTTGTATCTCAACAAATTAATGCTTCAGACAATGTTAACTCTCATTCTGTGTCTAAACCCCTATAACTGAAAGAGGCCATTTAACTAGATGTGGATATAAGATCCATCATATTTGTGGGTTTCTTTCAGTAAATGATTGCCTGCAAACACAGGATTGGTTTTAATGGCCCAAGAGTCCCTTTCCAATCTTACATTCCTATGTTCCTTTCCTTCACGGTGCCATGAAGAAGAGGAGACCTGTCAGCACTATGAAGGAATCAGATCTCTGTGGGGCTGTTACTTCCTTTTTTCCAGGTTCTGCAGATGTTGCAAGTTACAACATGTGCCCCTATAGGCTCCGAAATAACCCAGTGTGTGAACTTAAGGAGGTTTTCCATACTATCCTGCAGATTTCATTGTAGGAAGACAAAGCTTTATTATTGCTGATCTAGCACTATGCAGCATTTGCAATGGGAGGACTTTGCTGGACGTATAACCAACCTGTCCATGCCTTGAAGGGCTTACTTTCACTAGGGAGATGATACAGGATAAAATGAACAGACTAATACATGAATGAAAAACCTTGCTTGCAAAGGCAAGCATAGCTCTGAAATGTAGGCATTATTTCAGGCTTCATCACAAGAATTATGACTTTGAAGGTACTTCGAAATAAGCTGTACTTATGAACATGCTGTGTTGCAGAAGAGGTCAGCATTTCTGCCCCGGGGCTGGGGAGGACAGTCAACTTTTAATAGCACTGATGAAACCTGAAAAGAAGAAATGGTTGGGCAAATACTATTTCAATTTATTAATTGAAGACTACTTACACTCCCGACTACAAAATTCTAGATTACCAGAAAATCAGTAATATACCTCTAAAATGATTTGGCCATGGACTTCAAGTCAGTTGGACCCTATAAAAGAAATGCTTGTAAGTCTGAAAAAGATTGACGTACCAGAATACAGTTCATTTCCCATTTCAGAACTATGTAAGAATACACCTAAAATCAGATAAAAGTCTAAAATCTTGGAGTATTTCAACAACCCTCATGGCACCAAGACATTGGCTGCTGTTGTCTCCTTTCTTCACCTATTGCAGGTTAGGGTGTTATGTCTTGTGGTTCTGTCAGGGTTGACTGTAGTTTTGCCAATAGGTTTGACAATGGATTTGTATAGAATGGCTTGGATAGGGATGATTCTGCCTCAGGCAGGGAGTTGGACTACATGACCTCTGGAAGTCCCTTCCTGCCCTATTTCTCTATGATTCTAAAGAAGGAAATATGGAAAAGTGAAACACACAAGAACTATATTTTGCCTGTGCTGAGTAATTGACATATATAAAACTTTTCAAGCTAGAGGATTATAAAATGCACTGTGAATTTTACACATAGGATTCCAAGTAAAAGCTGTTAACAGGTAGAACTAGAAGATCAAACTAGAAAAGCTACAGAGAAGGGCAACAAGGATGGTCAAGGTATGGCAAGGCTTCCATGTAAGGAGAGACTTAATAGGCTGGGGCTTTTCACTTTAAGGAAAAGAAGACTGATGGGGATATGTGAAGGGTCAATAAAATAATGAGTGTGCCATCTCTCACAATACTAGAAGTACAGGACATGCAAGGAAATTATTAGGAAGCAAGCTTAAAACTAACAAAAAGACATTCTCTCTCACACAGCATGTATTTAACTTGTGAAACTCATTGCTATAAGGTGTAGAAAATGACAATTTAACCAGGTTCCAAAGAGAAATTCATGCAGGATAGGTCCATCGATGAGTATTAAACACAATAGTAGGTGTTTAATTGCTGGAAGCAATAATAGAAGAACGGCAGGGGATAGCTAAGTCAATAAAGACCCTAAATAAATACTCTTACCTTTAGCAACTATTCTGCGCCACTATGCAGTTGAGAATACTGAGCTCATTGGACCCGTGGTATAACCCAGCAGGGCATGTCTTACATTCTTATGTAGTATCACTGTTATTCTTTGATTCACAGTTACAACTCCATGCCCTGCATAGGTTTCTTATAGCATGATGATTTTTCACCAGTCCTAGAAACTAGTGCATGAATTCATTTTAAAAACTGGCTTATCCTTATCGTGATAAGTATGGCAGAATATGGGACTTTTAACTCTCATTGGGAATGATCTAATGGTGTGATTTCAAAAGTCCTGATTTAGCTACAATCATTCTAACACCATTATGAGAAAGCTGCCGGAAATTACAGCATTATAGATACTTACGGTCTTATTTAATGTCTACATCTGCAAGGGATACTTGTAGGTACATAAGGTGGAAGCATGTGTTACTCTGTCAAAATGCTTGAAATTTGTCCCACACATTCCTCTACTGTGATTGTACACATATGTTAATTGTTGGCTCATATTTCGTGTTATTTGTTATGAATTATTTATTTTCTAATGCCTAAATATGCTGAACAAAGTGTAAAACACAATAAAGTGGTTTTTACCAACCTGCATAAATGGAATATATGCCTTAAAACTGAAAAGAAGAATACTGTGCTTAAAAATGAGAAATCTAAGATTTCCTCTAGCTATTTTTGGACACAGAGCCACCACTAGGGGTGGGCAGGGCCCAGAGCAGGGAGGTGGGGTGGTGAGTGGGCAGAGCCAACAGCAGTCAGTAGTGGCTGTCCACAAGGCCCCCCAAAGCTCCCCCACCTCAGGACAACCCTGGTTGGACATCACTTATAATTATTAATTATATATTACATAAGTGTGTGTTTAACATCTATGTATATGTATATCTGATATCTTTCTTCAGCATCCAGTTTGATACTTTTCCAACTAAAGTCTAATCTTCTATTTAACAGTCATTTTCCTCTGCATCTGTAACAGGGGTCTTCTGGGGGCCGATTTACTTTTTGCCCGCCCACCTGTTCCTGGGCTAACCGCCCACCTTCTCACCCACCATGCCTCGATGTTAGTTAGTTAGTTAGTTAATTAATTATCTTAATAAGCAGGAGGCTGCCCATTTCTTGCCCTGATGCCAGGGGGTGCTATCTGCGGCTCTGCACCTCCCCTACACCACAGCCCATGCCTTGCAGATGGCAACCTCTGTTGTCAACATCACCGGCCCCACTCTGGGGCCCAGAATCCTACTGTTTGAATGCCACCTTGATCCCTCCACTCAGGCTCCACTGCATAGCTCCCTGAGCTGCTCCCCCTTACGCATGTGGTCCCCCCGGGACCTTTTGGCTACACTGGCCCTGGCCCACCTCCAGGCCGTCGGGACCCCAGGCCCTCAGCTCTGGGCGTTCCTCATGGTAGGCCCCTGGCCCTTTGACCCTTCTGGTCCTGGCCCCAGCATTGACCAGTCGGGGGATTTCAACAGAGTTTTCTGAGTCTATGGCCCCACTCTCTTGCTGGGGTCCACCTTCTGGACCCTACAAGGGGGTAACCCACCCAGTTGTGGAAGCTGGGATTAAGGCACTCCAGCCTGCCTTTCACCAGGGTGGTAACTGGCCTGGCATTTCCTGGGGGTTTCCGCACCCACTCCCAGCAGGGTGCAGTTTTAAGTCACGCCTAGGACCAGGAGCCTCCTGACCATCCCCTACAGCTCCTCCCTTACCTCCAGAGTGTTCCATGAAGCTTTACAGCCAGGTGATGTTACTGCACCTCCAGCCAGCAGCAAAATGCCCTGCTTATATGGGCAACTAGAGCTCTAAAAATGGCCACCGCAATTAAGCACCTGCTGGCTGCTTGGCTCCAGGTCTTAAAGTGGCAGGCACAAACATTGCTGTGCCACAGTGTCATTAATCCTATGTACATCACTTGAGAATTTGGATCCAAAGCCCTGCCAGCTGTAGGAGTGGGCACTGTCTATGGTCCAGCAACTGCTAGAAATCTTTCTATTGCAGGGATTTATCTCCTACAGCCTGCTTTGGATATTCAGGGTACAGAGATACAACTCCTGTTAGATGTTACAATGAAGGTCTCTTCTGTTTTTAAAATCTATAAATCTAGGAAAGAGAAACAACAGGCTTTCAGTAGAATGAACTCAGGGAACAATCTTAGGCTTCAGACTACTCATGTAGCATCTGAGTGTGGTTCTTTCAAAATCCTGCTCTCTCTGGCTGCCCTGGACCTTGTTTATAGAGGTCTCTAAGGTAGAGCACTGTGCAGACCTACATACATAATACAGCTCCTGTTGTGCTGCAGACACCCCTCCTGTTTTTATCTTGCATTTTCCCCTCGCCTATCCGCAACTTAAATTCCATTAAATCTGGAGACAGTTTGTTGTCAGAGCATAAATAAGTAAATTAAGTCTGTTTCTGCAAATTCCTGAAAGGTAGTAACATAACTGAGGGGGGCAACCAGGACAGCAGACCTGGGAACTGCCTTTGGGTGGAGAGGGTGCAAAAATAGCCACTGTTGCAGTTTGTGACTGAATATACCACCACTACTGGCAACTCAGGAGCCAGCACAGAGCTGCCCTGCTATGCCTCTGCTGAAAACCAATATTTTTTTCTCACCCACTACAAAATTTACTTTTACCACTCCTGCTACTATATCAACAGGTCATTGCAGTATCCCTCTCCCGTTGCTGGGCCCCAGTCCTACTTTGTTGCTTAGCCCATTACATTATACACACAGCAGTTTTCAGGCAGGTTCTTTGCACCCCACCACATCATTTCTCAAGAGAAAAGGAAAAGAGCCCCCAGATTCCTAAATGATAACATGTTGTCTTTGCATCAGAAGCATAACAAACAATTTTTGTTCCCTGAGTGGCAGTGGTGGCAGCCACTATTCTTGTGCCCAGACATGGGCGAACCAGGTGGCCACTTAGGATCCAGGCAGAAATGTGATAAGGACTTCTGCAACAAAAAAATCATTATCTCTGGCAAAGTGGAGCCCGGTTCTAAAAGTCTGCCCAGGGCCGCCAGGAGTGTAGGTATGGTACTGCTTGTGCCCCCTAAGAACTGACACCTGAGGCTGGTGCCCTGGTTGCCCAGCCCTGCTTACACTACTGCTTTGCACTATTTGCATCTGTAGCTGCTCTCAAAAAAGAACAGATTCTCTAGCCTGCTCCAGTTGGAAGATCTCATAAATATGACTCCCAGAAAACTACCGTGGAGATTCCAATCCTCTCCCAGCAGCTGTTATTCGAAGAGAGCTTTATAAACTCATAACACGAGGGTCTGAAAAATGCAGCAGCACTGGGAATCCACAACTTGGATTTCAACCCAAAATAGATGCTTCCTGAACTGTTTGCTTTTTCTAAGCACCAGAGTAAAAACATTTTTAAACAGATGGAAAACCTTTTTTCCAGAGGTTGGATGCCCTTTATATATATATATATTAGTGCTTCTTCCTTTTTAAAAGTTTCTCACAACTAAAACTAAGTTAAAAAAAACCCAACTCTATTGCACCCACTGAGGAATATCAGGGTTGGCTGTATACCACCACCAAGCACTGAAAGTTTATTCATTCTGTCAAGATGCATAAACCTGGGTCTGACCCTATCACCCTTACTCCCCTGGGTAGCCTCATTACAGCCAATAAAGCTACTCACAAAGGCAGTATAATATCAGGCAAGATCGCTCAAGTTATGCGACTCATATAAAACCTAGTATGAACTAACTAAGAAATTAGATGTTAACTTTGTTCAAGATTTATAAGTACACTTTTTTAATGAATTAAGCCCTTATAATTATCAATTTGTTTCAGTTCTGCATCTAGGAACCTAAATTTGGTAGCCTCCTGTATGCTGTCTTGGAGAGTTTGTCTATAGACAACACACAGGTTCACTCCCTCATTTAAATTCTCACAGATGACAACCAAAGTCTGTGTGTTCTAATGGATTTGGTATTTATCACATGCAAAAATAGTGATTTCAAGTCACAAAGGAATGTATTCTGATTTTAAAATTCTTTGAAATAGCTCCGCAGCTGGTATAAATTGCCATTGACATCAGTGGAAGTCTGATAATTTAGACCACTGAGAGTCTGCCTCTTTGTATCTTTTACTCTCTCAGTGTAAAATACATAGCAACAAATTCATCACCCTTCTACCACTGTCCAAATACTCTGCATACAAGGGCAAATATTTGCCCCCACTTCCACAGCTGTGGAAAATTTTCTACAGTAGCACATGGCAGGGCAATTGAAGGCAGAGCAGAAGCCAGGGCGCAGGAATGAAGCTAGGTAATTGTAAAAGGTATAGACAGCTACTTCAGCTATAAAATGAAATAGCCTCTGCAGTGCAGCTCACAACTCAGCTATTCAGATCATTCAGCTTAATCAATGGACTAAGTATGTACTTATTGAACATATCTGACTGTGAATCTAATCATCATGAAATTTGCCTACATGTAAATTTGGTACTAAGAAGGGCACATATTTTGTTTATGAGTCAATATATACTGTTTTCACTATTGTTTTGCCTAATAATTTATAATGTTTCTGTAGAATTCAAAGAACAATAGAGGAGCCCTCTCAGAGCTAATATGATTCTTCCAATTTCCCTTGGGCATAATCAGAGTCAATGTAATCTAGCGTCTCTTTTATATTTCAACATTACTGAGTTCCACAAAAAAAAGTTGAGACTTCATCACAAATTTTTGTGAATTTTTCATTATCTATGTGACTGAAGCTTGTTTCTTATCATTCTCCTAAAGGAAAAATAAAAAGACACAAAAAATAAAAGCCAAGTTAGAAAAAAGAATACAATTGTGGATAATAACAGTATCCAAAAAGAGCTAGTCATTTAAAGGAGTATTTAAATACAAAGTAATTTGAACTAACTTCATCTTGTTCATAAGGCTGATGTGCAGGATCACTCAGTTAAGAAGTTACACCATGAGGTTTTTATCTTTAATATGAATATATGAATAATCAAAGTATTTGTAATTACACTGTTTTTATTAACATACAGGGCATGATTTTTAAAAATAGGTCTCTGAATCTAGCCTGACAGTCTAAGATTTTCAATTGTCTATCTCTGATGGATCCATATTTCACTGAAAGACCTGAGAAACCTTAAATAAGGCTTGTGATATAAAAGTGACTTCAGAAAGTCATGCCACCTTAGGGTATCACAAGTTGGGCCAAAATTAAAACACACAAAACCACAAAATATTTTTACATGGTTTATTTAAATCCTAAAGATTCCAGTGCTGAAATTTGGGCTCCATTTTTTTAAATCTTGCCCATATCTTTATATACAGTGTTTTTCATCACTTAGCATTTTTAACCTGAAAAGTTTCAGATGATACTATGTTTATTTTTATTTCTTCAAAAAAATTTAGCCTTTTCACCATAGAAACATCACCTACCACAACAAAAACCTGCTTAAACCAGTAAATATATTGTTTCTGTAGATGTTATGTGATGTGCAACTATTACCTTTGCATATCAATCTTTCATCTTTGAGTAATTGCTAAGTCTTCAAGCCTGTCAAGTTGTGAAAGACTGGTTATGAGCCACTAAGAAGACTCTTGAACATAATACTTTTATATTCACAGCCTAGCAGGTGGAAGTAAACTGAGAAAGGAAGCTGGTACAAACAAGAGCAACTAGCTTGTGCCCAGCATGTCATGAGTCAATGAGCAGCCAGCTGTGAGAAATTATTTTTCATAGCACACTTTGGCAGCATCTCTGACACTGGTTAGCCCACATGACTGGTCCTGCTATCAATTTCTTTTAAGAGTGGCTCTTGGGTACACTAGAGTCAGCTAGTGCTTATGAATAGCAGGTTGGAAAAACTGAAAAGCCAAAAATGACTAGTCTGTATTTCTTTTGCATTTTCTGGAGAGCTTTAAGCACTTACACACAGAGCATACGGTCTCTGCCCCTCCTCTCCTCACATTCAGCCCCCTCCCCACCAACCTTTTTTCACCATGTCTAAGTTCAGTGTAGGCGTAGAGGCATGCTCTTTCTGCTAACCACTGGCTACATTTTCCCAAAGCCTTTCAGCACAGGTGCGCACTGCACAGGATGCTGAGTGCTAGCACTTCAGCCCTCAGCACTTCAGCAGAGCTCAGCAGCCTGCAGGTTTAAGCCCTAATTGCTGTGCTCATGGCAACCATTAGGCAGCAACCTCAAACTTCCTGGATGTAAGATTCACACAAGAGGCCTCAGTGGCAACTGTTCACTGGTATAGAACTGTATGAGCCTAACTAATTTCCAGTCTTAATCCACTAGGGAATATAAACAGCTCATTATAGGTGCTACCCTCTCAATGCCAATTACCCCTAGATAATGACAAAGCATACATTCATTTTTAAAGCATCCTAATCCTCATATTTACAGTCTTTCTTGGAAACATTCACAAATGTAAGCATTCCTGTTAGCCCCCAGATTGATGACTAAGCTATGTAGAAGTGCTATGTTCATAAATATAAAAACACTCATCACAAACACATTTCCACACCAGGCAGCTCAACCTTTATTAAAGTCAGGTTAAAGCCTATTAAGCTTTAACCTCTACAGAGATATATAAAAGGAAGTCCAAACATTCACACCTGCTCTTATACAGTGGGAAATACAGGTCCCATAACCCAAAAGAAACTTTGACAATCTATACTGCTAGAAAGGAAATTCCTCAGTGTGTTTTCAATACTCCTTTAAGAATTTCTGTTCTTGATTACTGTAGTCCAATTGTTTCCAATCAGCTTAGATGCAAGAAAGTACCTGTCCATACGCAGAGTGATGCGGTGCACCTGCTTTTTCCCCTAACTGCTGCTAGATGGCAATTATCTCACAGCTAATAGGAATTTTGCAAAAATCTGTGCAATATCTTTTTGCTGATGGTTTGATGCCTCTACAGGGTTGCAGTGCCCTCAGTGCTGTATACTGTATAGCCGGTTTCTTTTCCTAATTTTCTTTTTTTCTATATCTACTGAAGTTTGTTTTTATTTTTCTCTAGTTTAGCCTTAAGGCAAGAAGCAATCAAAGCTATAGCCTGCTTCATGTACTGCAGGCTGAGTAATAATAAATATGAAAGGAATCTATGTGTGTAAAATTGTATTGGCCCTTTACTAAGAAAACTAGTTACAGGGATATTACAACTACAACTAACATTTTAGCTATGCACACAACAGACAGACTTCCTGGTACCACTTCCAAAAATCATTCCGCCTCTAATCTATCCTCTTTCCTCCACATTATATGCAGGTAGCTGCATCTTTTCTTTCAACAAATTTTGCTGTTGTGTCTTTCTGCAAATATTTGCTGACTTGCTGCAGCCAGAAGTTACAAGGACATTGGCCACTCCAGGGACACGGTCTTTATGGCAAGTCAATTGCAATGTGTTAGGCCTTGTAGTCCTCTAACTGTGCTGGTTCTTAAAGCAGTCTTTCAGTTCCTAACTTCTTGTTAATACTGTTAACAGGGAACTAGCTTCTACTGTTTTGCTGCCTTCATTTTGTTGGAGAGCATCTTATTGGTCCTCTGTATCTCAAATCACTTCATTTCTTCTCCCTTTCCTTCTGCAGATTTGCTGGTGGTTAAGGCTCTTTGTATGTCCTCCTGACCTTGATCTGAGCCCCCATGCTGGCTGTATCCTGCTACAATTTAGTTGCTTTCAGTTTCATCTCCAATATTGTCCTAGGTCTGTAGACAATTCACACAACTTATGTCTCACTTCATCCTGGATTGTTATCTTGTGATATTGCTCTAAGTGGCCACTTGATGGCTAAACCCAAACCTGCTTCTTTGTGTATAGCAGCTTCCGGTCCTTGTTTCCTTTATGGTAGAAGACTGTTTAGCTTGACTTTCCTTTAACTGCTTCTCTATACTGTCCATTATTCTTCTCCTCTTCTAGTTCAATATATAAGACACCATTCTTGACTTTAAACAGTGAACACTTTCCCCAGCATAAAGCCCTTACTTGGTATGCTGATATTATGATGTTCTGTTGAGTGGTTTTGGCTCAGTGCCAATCCTCAGTTTACCTGAAGCTTTCTCATCACTTAGGGACATAAGACTAACCTGTGAAGTATGTGCTGTAGTTCCCTGCTACCACAGGAACTATATCATGTTCCTGTTCATATGTGTATCAAGCTCCATCTTAAAACCAGGTACGATTTTTGCCTGCAATACTTCTACTGAGGCTGATTCAATTCTGATGATAAGAAACCTTCTTCTCATTTCCATCTTCTGTTTATTCATCACTAGCTTATATGTATTTGATCTCGTACCAGCATTTTGTTTCAGCATAAAAAATTCTTCTCCATCCCTGGTGTTTAACCCCTGATGTATTATTTATTTATAGAAAGCAGTTGTATTCCATCTTCAGCTTCATTTTTGTAGCAAAACAAGCTGAATTCTAGATCTTGTCATTAATATTAATACTTCTTAATTATTAATACTTCTTGATTTCTACTTATACCTGTATAACCTAGAATCAGGCCTGCCTTTTACCTGGCCATACCACATTTAATTATATTCTATTACTCCAGTCCTCAAGGCCATCCACTTCTTGAGTACTGTCAATGACACCCAAGTTCGTTTCATCCTCAAAATGTGAGATTTCCAAGAAAATCATAAAATGGGTTGGGGGAGGGGAGGGGAGGGGAGGGAAGAGGAGGCAGGGAGACCTCAAGAGGTCATCTAGTCCAGCTACCTGCTCCAGGCAGAATCATCTCTGTCTAAACCATCCCAGATAAGTGTTTATCTAAGATGCTCCTAAAAACTTCCAAAGATGGAGATTCTATAACCTGTCCAGGTAACCTGTTCCAATGTTTAACTACCTGCATAGTAAAAAAGTTCTTCCTGATATCCAACCTAAAATTTCCCTTGCTGCAATGTAAGACCATTTCTCCTTGTTCTAAAATAAGGAACAATCTAGGGGGATACAAGTGGCATTTCTGGGTCTTCTGCCTTTGCTTCTCCCACTTCCTGGGAGTCATGTTTCTAATAGAAGTAATCAAGGTTTTCCCAGCTGGCCATGTTTCTTGGAATGCCACAGAATCCAGGGGCTCTATATAACAGGTAATACATTTTAATTCATACTGCATTAACTCTTTTGTGAAATCAAAGATAGTTACTGTAAAACATCCCTCCCAGCCTGAACTCCTGATCCTCCTCATGTGCATAGTCTCAAGTTGGCAACATTTTGGGCATGGTAAGCAGTGACTGGTTCCCCTCCTTCCTGTACATACAACTGGGGATAGGGGGCAGGGAGAAGACTCTTTTGTGCAGCGATCCCTTGGTGGGACAATCAGGAAAATCTATCAGCTGTTTTTACAATCTCTTTCTTTTACCCTTTAACTATAAGATACTAGCTGATCAGACTCTTTTTTCTTGTGGTCATTATTCTCAATGCTTGCTAGGTGGCAATGTACCTTCAGCAAAGAAATAATGTGCTATCTCATAGATCCATGGAAAACTGTGTTTTCCTCTTCTTTCATCATTTTAGTACAGCCAGTGCTCTGTAAGCATACACTTACAACAGAAGATTAGTTGAAGAAATCTAAATCTGTAGTTTTATCAAACTTAAAAATGTTAAAAAGACAGTAAAAAGCCATGTGAATGAACTGGATATCTATTTAAGTTTATCTTATGTACACAAAAGTTGACAGTGTCTCTTTGAAGTAAAATATCTTCACAGTATATTGTAAATGTAGTTAATGTGGTAACAAAATAGATGTTAATATGTATCTGTAAATAATATGTAATCAACCCCACATGTTCAAGTAACTATTGTGAGAAGGCTAGTGGGGAAAGAAGGATGGAGGAGGCTAAAGCCAAGGGGAAAGTACTATTTTTAAATGACATTTTATTGAGCTGTATATGAGATAAAAGACCTGATTTGGAAGCCCTCCCGGCATAGAACAAACACTAACTTCATGGCAATTCTTGCAGGATTTGAATCAAATCCAAAAGCACAGAGTGGTGTGCATTTGTATATATACAGACACGATAACATTACAACTTCAACCTAAGTAGCAATATCTTGTTTTATTCATAGGCATGGCTTCAGTGCTATGCTATAAAGCAGAGATGCTCAAACTTCCAGCCTCAGGGGCTAAATGAGTGGCACAGGGCTGGCCCATGAGCTAGATCCTACACCTTGCCCAAATCACAGGACCTGGTTCTCATGGGGGACTTTAATTATCAGAACACCTACTGAGTGTACGCAGTCAGTCCAGCAGATTCTCAGAATGGGTTCATAATAACTTTGTGATTTAGATGGTAGATAGGCCAACTAGGGGAGAAGCTCTTCTTGAATTGGTGCTCACAAACAGGAAGGAATTAGTTGATTATATGAAAGTGAAAGGTAATATAGGTGACAGTGGACAATTAATGTGAACCAATAAATCCCAGAGTTTATTGCTCTGGAGTTTATTGTTCCCAGGAATGCCATTTGAATGTGCACCTGGACCACAGCACATCAAGCTGGATCAGAGTAGCCCTGGCTGGGCTACTTTGCCAGTCCAGGCCTGCTCCCCCCTGGTTCAATGTGCTGCAGAGGGGCTGGCTGGGGCTCGTGATACTCCACTGAAGCACTCCCATGCCCCAGCCAGCTGGGGTAGCATCTACACATACGTTGCTGCAGAGTAAAAAATGTCACTCTACTTGTATTTACAATTACTATCCTGCTGCAGAGTTAATTAGTTTACTCCAGCCTAATAGGGGCACACATGTAAAAATGCAACATTTACTGAGGAGCTAATTAGTCTGTTCTGCAGTAAATGTCTCATGTAGACATGCTGAGTAACCGCCAAATTATAGTACGCAGGAGGGAAGAGGGAAGGAGAGCAACAGAACTCCTTTCCATACCCCTTCCACAAAAGGCAGCCCCAAAATACATGCAGTACAGATTATTTAGCCCCACATCCATCTTTCAGCCATGCCACCTTCTTGGATATCAAAATTACAACACATTCTGCAAAATCCTGCTCTGTATCCCCACCCTCCATTATTTCCCAGTATGCCTCTAGTATATCTGCTCCCAGCCATTGCCAAAATTTTTCATAGAATTCTACCAGAAATCCATCTCTTCCCAGTGCTTTCCCTCTCTTGCAAGTTTTTAAGAAGTCCTCCACCTCTCTCATACTTAACTTATCCCTCTTTTAGTCCCCCTCTCATCCTGTTGCATATGATTATTGTGGCCCAACCCTCCATAAGGTGAAGCCAGACCAGGTTGCCTTGTGCCTCATCTAAATAATAAATTTTTGAAGCATCCCAGAACTCATGACAAGAATACCTGGTTCCAGTCATGACTGCAGGGGTAATTAACACATGGAAACTTTGTAGGAGGTATCTGTAGTATACACACACACTGAGTTGTGCTGAGCTGTGGGGTCACCATGGCTTAAAATGCTGCTGACTCTGCTGGGGTGCAGCCCAGTGAGATATGGTAAATCATGAGCCTTTTGGCTCTGAACTAACATAATTCATAGTTTGTATTATATATAAGTGAGTACAAAAATAGTGTTCAGGTATGTTTGTAGAGTACCTGTACTAAAAATTGTAGCAGTTTCAAAAAAGGTAAAATGCATTAATTCTGGATGAACTAAGTCTATGAGTACTATATGCAAGTTACTGCAGGTATGCTTATTTCAAAGTCAGTGTTTTCACATTTGCTCCTCAGATCTACGTGCTCAGGGAGAGCAGGGTCTGACAGTAAGGGCTAGGGGAAGGGACTGCAGAGGGAAGACAGTGACAGGAGCCAGAGGGCAAGGGGGTTGCCTGATCCCCAGATTTATTTTCTCTGCTGTAGCAGTGGGAAGGGGACAAATTCCAGGCAAACCTCCAATAATTAGCTTCTATACCTGAAAATTTTTAAATTTTTCATGTATAGAATCTAATTATTGGGGGGTCATCCACTGGACTCTTTCCAGTCTTTCCACATCTTTCTTGAAGTGTGGGACGCAAAACAGGACACAGGGCTGTCTTATATTTGAGTAAATACAGTATTGTAAGGTGGATACAAAACTGCTTTGATCATCATGCTCAACAAGTAGTCTTCAATGCCTACCCAGGGATCTTTCCTGGGTCCAGAATTAGTCAACGTCTTCAGTAATGATTTGGACTACTGTATTGAGTGCACACTTAGCAAATTTGTGGATGACACCAAGTTGGGTGGAGTTATACACACTAACGAGGGTAGAGCTATGATCTGGAATGACCTAGGGTGACAGAAAAAATAGTCCACAGTCAATTAGATGGAATTCAACAAGGACAAGGACAAAATCTTGTACTTGGGGAAAAATAATTGCATGCAGAAAGACAGACTGTGGAATTATTGGCTAGGCTGCACTACTGCAGAGAATGACCTGGGCTTTAAAGTGGTCAAGAATCTGAATATGAGCCAACAGTGTGCTCTTGTTCCAAAAAAGGTGAACAGGAATGTGCAAATCAAGGGAAATGATTCTTCTTCTCTATTCAGCATTAGTAAGGTTTCACCTGGAGTACTCTGTTCAGTTTTGGGTCCCACCTTCAAGAAAGATGTGGACAGATTGTGGAGAGCAAACAATCCAGTGGAGAGCAGCAAAAATTATTAGAGGTCTGGGAAGCATAATATATGAGGAAAGGCTGAAAAGGCTAGGGTTTTATATAGTCTGGAGAAGAGAAGACTAAGGGAGGATTTGATAACAGTCTTCAAAAACCTGAAGGGCAATTACAGAGGGGAAGGAGATAGCCTATTCTCTGTGGTCACAGAGGGCAGGAAGAGCCTCAAGCTGCAGCAGAGGAAATTTAGGCTGGGGATTAGAAGGAACTTTCTGACTATGAGGGTGGTCAAGCAGTGGAACAGGCTAGGCACATCTACAGGCCAGGCACATCTACATGTGCCATGAGGGGGGCAGCAATAAACTACACAGCTTATTACTCCACAGTTTATAGCTCCCTGGAAGCTCCCCAGGTGCGCATCTGTACATGCCCATGGACCTCAGAACACCTGGCTGGCAGGGGACCCCAGGGGTCAGCCTGCCAGCCCAGGGCTGCTCTGACTGGGCTCAGTGTGCTATGGAAGGGCTGGCTGGGGCACAAAGGTACTTCAATGCAGGGGCTAGCTGCCAGGTAGCCCTCATGTTGAAGCACCCTTGTGCCTTAGCCAACTGGTTCAGTGTGTACATGTGCACTGCTGCACATGAAAAAACTCTGCAGCAGGGTAGGACTTGTATTTATGTGCCCTAATAGGGGCACATGTGTAAATGCTGAAACATTTACTTCACAGTTAATTAGGCAACTGCGCAGTAAACATCTTGTGTAGACGTGCCCCAAGAGAAATTGTGGAATCTCTATTCCTGGAAATTTTTAAGACTAGGTTTGTAACAGAACTGTCTGGCCCTTACAGTCCTGTTGTAGAAACCAAGCTGCAGGCAGTTAGCTAATGAGGGAGAATCCCACTAACAGTTAAAGCCACAAAGCAGAGAAAAGAGAGGGGTGAACTGAGGGAAGGAACAGTTTGCAGGCAGGTGGCAGACTAGAACCCAAAGGAGCTCACTATCAGGAAGGGCCAGAACTAAAGGGCCTCTTCTCCCAGCTAATGGAGGGCTAAATGTTTTGTTTGCCCATTTATTGGTTTGCTTGGTCTGTATTTGTGTTTAGAGGGCTAGCTAAGGAGCTCTCAAGGGAGCAAAGCCAGCCTACAAGGCAGCAGGCACACCAGCCCATTTCCAAGGCAGAGCACCCGGTTGGCTGGGATAGTTTAGCCAGGGATGATTCTACTTTGAGAATCATGTGTTAGCCCCACCACAGACTGATCTAACATGCAGGGCCATATCACAGGGCCTGGAGGGCTCGCCACAGGTCCAGAAATTTGGCAGCAGGGGAACAGCAATTAATGCCACAACTGCTCCTCCACCAGCAAATTTCCAGCTATGTGGGGAGTCCCTGGGGCAGGCAGACAAGGGTCTGTGGGCTAGATCTGGAGCACCACTGCTATGAAGACTTACAAATAGTCATTGAAAACTGCATCGTTTGAGATCTAGTCCCCTTGTCCCGGGGGTGGTCAAACAAAAGAGCCCCGAGCCACACCCAGGGGGCTTCAGGAGTGGAGATCATGTATGAAATCACAAAAACAAGAAAAATACTTACCAGCGACAGGACACACAGCATTGCATGAGTGAAGAGAGGAGCCCGCTTGGATTCAGCTGAGATGAGCTGGTGACATCATAGGCAATCACTGGCTGGCAGAAATAAAAAGGATCGCCATGGAAGGAGTGAGAGAGGGAGAAGAGCCAGCAGAGACTCTCTACACTAGCAGCAGCTGGTGCACACAGATGGAAGGGGAATCCAGAAAGGGGGCAGCAACAGAGGTGCCAGTGGTTCTCAGTACAGATGGTGGAGGACTTGAGCCCGGAGGACCGCAGAATGCCAAAAGCAGGATGCTGCAGACAGTGCCAAGGAAGAATGGCATCTCAAGCCACACTCGACGGTGTAAGAGAGGTGGCAGCCCAAAAGAAGGAGCTGTAGCAGGCCCAGGAGAGACAATGAGTCATCTCCCCGAACGTTCCCGGGTACAGAAGATTGGCTGGTGAGGACGGGGGCAAAGAAGCCCCTACAGGGGGAGCGATGAGGAGACCCCATCATTCCCAGACCGTAGGGCTGGGGAAACAACTTAATAGCCCCCCCTCAATCCATATTTTTTTGTTCATTTTTCATTTCTCCCTTTTAGAGGGGCTGTGGTGATGTGGCGAGCAAGTCTCAGGAATTAATTAGCTTAGCCTAGGAAGGGCCTCGGCTCGGAGAAGTGAGTGCGGCAGAGGGACGCCAGCATTGCAGCTTCCTTCCTTTCCTCTTTTTTTTCTGTTTTGGCTTTGCATTTTCCCCAATTTGAGGTGTCCCCAAGGGGGTAGAAGCCAGGCTTAGGGAAGCTAGTAGATCTGTGGGCCAACGTAGGAGCAAAACACTCAGGACACAAAACCCGTGGGAGATATCGAAGTCAAGGACACAGCCACAGCAGAAGAACAGCTGCCTCAAGACCTAGTGGCCCACCAGAGGTTGGCGTAAGGCTGGGGTGTAGGGGAGGTGGAGCCCCACAGACAGCCATCAAGCAGACTACCCCCACCGAGGGACCTCTAGCGGTTTGCCCCCCCCACTGGTATTACATTCAAAGTCGTGGCAGGAGAGTTTGGGGGTGCCATGGAGGTGATATATACCTACCTCAGGGGCCACACAGAACACCAGTACATCCGTCACTGACCATCTGGGCCAAGGCAGCATGTAAGCAGCTTCTCAAGACCAGACCAGCACAAAGTCGTGCATTGGCCAGGAACCGACTGGAAAACCTAGCTCCATAAGAACAACCCAGCATGCAACCAGCAGCTATGGTACCTCCTGATATGTTGGGGCAGAATTTGCAAGTCCTGACGCAGATACTCGATGCCCAACAACACATGATGGAGCATCAGCAATATTGGCTACGGCACAGTCTAACTGCATTTAAGATGTCAAAAATGACAATGACAAAAATGGCGGTTTGAAATTCCCCCGCCAGTTGGGGAGCAGGAGCAGAGGGAGCAGGGCACACATGTGCCACACGTGTACCCTCCTACCTTGGCGGCGAAGGCAGCAGCTGCAGAGGAAACAGCGGCGGGGGCAGCAACAGCTGATTTCCCCTAAGGTAAGTGGGGCAGAGGGTACAGCGCAGCTGAGGCAGATCCAGAGGAGAAGCCCTTCGGAGCCCTCTTAGCTCGCCCAAAAGGGAGTCGTGCTCCTGAGCTGCATGTGAACAGTGCACACAAACAGGCGTGCTCTGTAAGGGCGCGCTGGCATTTGTGCCGGCATTCGCATAAGGTGGGCATGAGGTAGCTGCCCAGAGCAGCACCTCCAGTGAGCAAAAGCAGTAGGCACAGCTCTGCAGACATGGTGCAGACGCAGAGCACAGCTTCCAGGGGCCCCGCCCTGGTGCTACCACCTGCCATGGGCTCTTCTGAGGCCTCCACCCAGATGGAGTTCATGGCGGGGTCAGTGGCCCCTTGCCCCCCCGGCTGTGGGGGGGGCTCGGTGGGGTCCTGGGGGGGTGGTGCCTGGTGGTCCCCTTGCCTGTCCCTCCTGTGTATGACTTAGGGCCCTGGAGGAGCAGGTGAGGGAGCTCCGGGCTGAGGTGAGCAGGGTGAGGGGGATCAGGGATGCAGAGGATGAAATTAATGTCTATCTCTGTTCTCTGCAGGCCCAGTCGCCCACTGTCCCAAATCCAGAGCTGCTAGGCCTAGAGTGATGGAAGCTTCCCAGGTTCACCTGGGGAATAGGTTCGACACCCTGGCACTTGTGATAGAGAAAGACAGAGGAATTGCCTCTGGTGGGGACGATGACACTCCCCACATGACAAAGAATGGGCAGAGAGTGAACACTAGCAGGAAGGAACGCTGGGTCCTCATCGTTGGAGACTTCATCCTATGAGGACTGGAAGGTCCCATCTGCCAGCCTGATCCCATTATGCGAGAGGTCTGCTTCATGCCTGGGGCTCAGGTTAGGGACATCACAGAGAGGATCCCAGCCTACATCCAATCTGCAGACCAGTACCCCATGGTTGTCATCCACGTGGGAAAGAATGACATGGCCGGGGCAACCCTGACCGCATTATGAAGGAATTCAAGGCTCTGGAGGGACAAGCTTAAGGAGACGGGGGCTCAGGTGGTATTCTCCTCTCTTCTTCCGGTGAGTAGGCGGGAATGGTGACATGAGGCCTGCATTGGCGAGGTCAACCGGCGCTTACATACTTGGTGTCGCCAGGCAGACCTTGGGTTCCTAGATAATGCCCAAATTTTCAGGCAGGGAACTTGCTGGGGTGGGATGGGCTTCACCTCTCTCCTAAAGGCAAGCATGTCTTCTCTTCCAGGTTGGCTGATCTGGTACGGCAAGCTTTAAACTAGCCTCGCCGGGGGAGGGGGCCACAGGAAGATGAGGAGACACTACCCGAGCAAGACAGGTGACAAATGCAAGGAGTACCTAGGTCAGAAACAGGGGTCCAGACAATCTCCCAAATTGAAGGGGTGGCACACACAGCTAGGCAGGGCCTTAAATGCCTATATACCAATGCTCGTAGCATGGGGAACAAACAGGAGGAACTCACCCTCAGAATAGCCAGTTCAGACCCAGACATAATAGGGCTTACAGAAACGTGGTGGGATTCATCCCACAACTGGGTAGTTAGCATTGGGGGATTTAGGCTTTACAGGCGGGATAGAGAAGGAAGGAAAGGTGGGAGTGTGGCGCTCTATGTCAAGGAGCAATACATATCCTCTGCCAGCAAAATGAGGTCAGAGGAGGGGCAAGCTGAAGTGCTCTGGGTCAAGATACAAGGGGGCTATGGGGAGAGGGATCTAACGGTGGGGGTCTACTACAGACCCCCTAACCAAGGGGAGGAGCTGGACCAGGAATTTTCCGGCCAGCTTGCAGAGGCACTTAAGGCAAGGCATGTAGTTATCATGGGTGACTTCAATTACCCGGACATCTGCTGGGAGGAACAGTCAGCCAGGTCGGACTGTTCCAGGAGGTTCCTGGCCAAGATATAGGACCTCCACTTAATTCAGGGGCCCCATTTCAGGAGGGAAGTGGACAACATTGAAAGGGTCCAGAGGAGGGCCACCAGCATGATCTGGGGACAACAGAGCAAACCCTACAATGAGAGACTGCAGGACCTGAACCTGTTCAGCCTTGACAAAAGAAGGCTGAGGGGGGACCTGGTGACCGTCTATAATCTCGCTGGGGGGACCAGAAAGGTTTGGGAGAGACCTTGTTTCCCCTAGCGCCCCTGGCATAACAAGGAATAAGGGCCAGAAGTTCTTGGAGAGTAGGTTTAGATTAGACATCCATAAGAACTACTTCACAGTTAGGGTGGCTAGGATCTGGAACTAACTTCTAAGGGAAGTGGTGCTGGCTCCTACCCTGGGGGTCTTTAAGAGGTCTGATACCTACCTGGCTGGAGTCATTTGAGCCCAGTTTTTCTCCTGCCCAGGCAGGAGGTCAGACTTGAAGATCTACCGACCCAACCCGATTTCTATGATTCTATGACAAGGGATGACAATCCAGAAGCCTACATCAAGGCATTCAAACATCATGCCATCATGACAGGCCTTGATAAAGGATACTGGGCCAGTCAGCTTGGGGCCCTTGTGGTGGTTAAGGCCCAGGCAGCATATAGGACCCTCTCCAGAGGTGAGGCCCATGACTATGACCTAGTTAAGCAATTGTTCCAGGCCAAGAAGGGGCCAGAGGAGAAGCGGTCCAGGCTTCTTTTATAATTATTGCAGGATCTGTTCAATAAATGGATAAACCCTGCATCGTGTGACCACCATACCCTAGCAGACCAGATGCTGTTAGAGCAGTTCCTCAATGATTTGGAAGAGCGCACACAACGATGGGTATGCCAGCATTCTCCTCACAACTGCATAGAAACGCTGAAGTTGGCATAGTCATTCATGGCCTCAGAGGTTAGTTACAGCCGAGAAAAGTGCAGCCCCACCACTCCGACACCGATCCCCAGGGAACCAGAAAAGCAATGGTCCGTCTTCAGGGGCCCGGCAAGAAATATGGTTTGTTTTTGTTGTGGAAAGTTCAGTCACTTTTTGAGGGAGTGCCCGAATAATTCATCAGAGAGATGGTGTCCAGATAGCTTGGCTAGGGAACTGGCAGAGGGACATAAAGAACAAACCCAGACTGAGTCCATGGATTGTAGTTTCATTACCGGTGGTGAGGGCACCGTATGGGATCATCCGGTAGTCAAAGCCTGGATAGGGAATCGCCCCATCCAGGCAGTTTTAGATTCTGGGTGCACCCAATCCTTAGTGAAAGTGAATTTAGTTACCTCCCACCATGGTCATGAGGCAGAGCCAGTGAGAGTATCTTGCCTCCACAGGGAGACCAAACAATTTTGTCATCAGTGGATACCCCTCCAAGTCATGGACCACTGGGGGGAGTTGCTAGTGGGCTTAGTACCCTATCTGGCCTGCGACATGTTACTCAGGCAGGACTGGATCCTATATATGATATGCTAGAGAGGGTCCGAGATGTTGAGACAATGCGTAGGAATATGTGGAATTGTAAAGGATGGCTTGGGGAGCTTGAAGATAGTGAAGGGTCAGCGGACAACATAGACGTGCTAGACCTACACAACATGACCAGTAGCCACCAGTTCCAGGAGGCCCAAGGGGAAGATGCAGAGCTACAGGAATTGAGGTCATTGGCCTTGGACACATCCACCTCCCAACAGGCAGTGGCTTCGGGAAACACGCCCTGATTTGAGGTAGGAAACTAGCTCTTATATCATGTTCAACCCAGGAGGGTAGGGGAGCCCAAAAAGACACAACTCGTGGTACCCACCCGTTACCGGTACATCATTTGGTGACTCACCCATTCCAACCCCACCTGGGGTGAGACAGAACCATCGCCAGAATATTGTGATGGCTTTTCTGGCCAGGATTAGGGGAAGATGTAGCATGACATTATGCTGCCTGTCCCAAGTGCCAGAAGGCCAGAAAAAACCGTCTGCTGAGGGCCCCTCTCCAAACCATGCCAGTTATTGACATACCCTTTTCAAGGATAGCTATGGATGTTATCAGACCACTTCCCCGCAGCAGCACTGGCCATCAGTATATATTGGCATGTAGATTATACTACCTGATATCCAGACATGGTGACTGTGAGAGCAGTAACTGCTCCACAGATTGTAGAGGAGTTTGTTAAGTGGATCACGAGGAATGGGGATTCCCCAACAGATCCTAACAGATCAGGGGCATAACTTCATGTCAGAAGTGGTACAGGTGGTAAATCGTACCTTAAAAATAAAACATCTACGCACCTCAGTGTACCACTCACAGACAACAGGCTTGTGGAATGACTTAATGGAACGATAAAGAAGATGTTGTGCCAGTGTATAAGAGGGGACCCCCAGAGAAGGAATCTAGTCCTCCCCTGGTATTGTGTGTCCTTAGAGACATCCCCTCAGAGTCACTGAAGTATTCCCCTTTTGAGTTAGTATTGGGCCGCACCCCAGAGGTCTACTGCAAATCTTGAGGGAAGACTGGGAGCAAGACGCACATGAGACCCACTTTGTATCATCAGGAGTTCCAATGCAGGGTACAACTAGCCCGAAACCTGGCCAAAGGCAACTTGCAGCAGGTGCAGCACGACCAAAAAAAGAGGTACAATGCCCGCTCCAAGGTACGGGAATTTGAACTGGGACAAAAGTTGCTGGTATTGCTACCCACATGCCCAAGCAAATTATTGACTCAGTGGCAAGGTCCTTTTGAGGTGATCCAAAGGGTGGGCCCAGTGGATTATGAAGTCCATTGGCTGTGCCACCTCTGGAGAGGTAAATTTACCACATTAATCTCTTATGCGAGTGGTACCGACCCAAAGGGTGGGTAGCCTCCATGGAGGCAGAGTCCGAAGACCTGGGCTCACAGAAGAACACACAAGACACCTGTATGGCTAAAGTAGAGAGCCAAATCCAGATCGGGGATACAAGTACAAGATACAAACTCTACATTAAAGAATTCAAAGACATATTCAGAGAAGAGCCCGGATGGGTCCGAGGTGCATATCATTCTATACGAACACCTCCAGGGTCGATAGTATGAGAAAGATGGTGACCAATACCCCACCATCTCTCTGACAAGATACATAAAGAAATCAAAAAGATGTTAGAATAAGGGATCATACGGCCTTCCCAAAGCCCCTGGCATAGTCCCCTGGTCCCCATGTCCAAGCCTGATGGCTGCTTGAGTCTATGTGTTGATTACCGGCGATTGAATGCCATGGTGCTCTTTGATGCGTGCCCCATGTCACAGAACTAGTAGAATGCTAAATTCTTCTAAACCTTAGACATAGTGAAAGGGTACTGGCAGATCCCAGTAGTACCCAGGGATTGACCTAAAACCGCTTTTGGAACACCCTAAGGACTGTACGAGTTCGTCCGCATGCCGTTTAGGCTTCATGGAGCGGCTATGACTTTTCAACGCCTGATGGACCAAATCCTAGCCCCACATACCAAATATACTGCCGCATATATTGACAATATCGTCGTATTCACACAATCCTCGGCCTGCCACAAACGAGCCCTTTGTGCGGTACTCACAGAACTGAGAAAGGCAGGTCTAATCACAACCCCAAAGAAATGTGCACTAGCCCAAAGGCAAACAAAATACCTGGGGTTCCTTGTAGGACAAGGAATGATCAGGCCTTTGGAAGATAAAGTAGAAGCCATCCATAAGTTCTAGGCGCTACAAACTTGTAAACAACTCTAGTCCTTTTTAGGTTTGACCAACTATTACTGATGGTTCGTCCTGCAATTCTCCGAGTTAGCAGCACCACTTTCAGAGGCATTGAAGGGAACATGAGCAAAAGGGATAAAATGGACAAGTGAAATGACACAGAGCTTTGAGCTACTGAAGAAAGCCCTGTGTGAAGATGTGGTGATTTCATAGATTTCATAGACATTAGGGCTGGAAGGGACCTTGCAAGATCATCGAGTCCAGCCCCCCACCCAAAGGGCTGGGGTCATAGGATCCCAGCAAGATAAGCATCCAATTTGCTCTTGAATGTGTTCAGTGTAGGTGCTTGAACCACCTCCGATGGCAGGCTGTTCCAGACCTTGGGGGTTTAGACAGTAAAGAAATTCTTCCTTATGTCCAGCCTGAAATGATCTCGCAGAGTTTATGACCGTTCAACCTCGTCATCCCTTGGGGTGCTCTGGTGAACAAACATTCCCCCAGATCCTGGTGGTCACCCTAATAAACTTATAGGTGGCCATCAGATCATCCCTGAGCCTGCGCTTTTCCAGGCTAAAGAGCCCCATGGCTCTCAGCCTGTCGTCGTAAGGTCTGTTTTCCTGACCTCTGATCCTACACATGGCTCTTCTCTTGACTCTCTCAAGCTTCTCCACATCCTTTTTGAATTATGGAGCCCAAAACTGGACGCAGTACTCCAGCTGAAGCCTCACCAAGGCCAAGTATAAGAGGAGAATGATGTCCCGGGATTTGCTTGAGAAGCATCTATGGATGCAAGCCAGTGTTTTGGTCACTTCAGTAGCCGCAGCATCACATTGCAGGCTCATTTTCATCTTGTGGTCAATGATGACCCCCAAGTCTCTTTCTTCCGTAGTGCTAGCCAGTGTAGCACTGCCAAGCCTATAAGGATGCTGCAGGTTTTTCTTCCCAAGGTGGAGAACCTTGCATTTTTCAGCGTTAAGCACCATCAGATTCTCGTCCACCCATTTGCTGAGCCTGTCCAGGTCATCCTGGATCACCTGCCTAGCTTCTAGCATGGATGCTTTGCCCCAAAGTTTGGTGTCATCGGCAAACTTGGCCAGTCCACTCCTGACTCCAATGTCCACATCATTAATGAAGATGTTGAACAGTATGGGTCCAAGGACAGAGCCTTGGGGGACCCCACTGGTCACAGGACACCATGATGAGTGACTTCCATCAATTACTACCCTCTGGGTCCAACCTAAGAGCCAGTTTCCCAGCCAGCAGATCATAGCGGACACAAGGCCACAATTGGCCAGTTTCACAAAGAGGTGATCATAGGATACCAGATCAAAGGTTTTTTTGAAGTCAAGATATATGACATCAATCTCTTCTCCCTTGTCCAGGTGATAGGTCACCTGGTCATAGAAGGAAATGAGATTGGTCAAGCAAGGCCTACCCGCAACAAACCCATGCTGGCTATCCCTTAGGATGTTGGCATCAGCCAGTCCATTAAGGATGGCCTCTTTAATAAACTTTTCTAAGATCTTCCCCAGGATAGAAGTCAGGCTGATGAGCCTATAGTTAACCGGATCCACTTTCCTCCCTTTCTTGAAGATAGGCACCACATTGGCCTTCTTCCAGTCTTCGGGCACTACACCAGAGCGCCAGGAGTTTTCAAAGATCTGTGCCAGAGGCTGGGCTGTGATGCTCGCCAGCTCCTAGCAGACTCCCACTGTTGTGTCCCCTGTGCCATGCTCCCCATGAACTTTAACCCAGAGTGTCTCCAGTCGTCCACCCTGGTCACCAATATCAGCTTGCAGGGACATGTAGCTTTCCTTAACATAGAGAGCTACACCCCCGCCCCTTTTATCTACATGATCCCTCCTGTACAGGGTATAGCCATCTATACCTGAGGTCCAGTCATGGGTGGAGTCCCATCAGGTCTCCGTTATCCCAGTGACATCATAATTCTTTGCACTGAGCAGGAGGACGAACTCCTCCTGCTTATTCCCCAAGCTCCTGGCATTTGTGTACAGGCAGGCAAGTGTACCCTTGCGGGCTCTTGCCTTGCCCACAGATTGTACCAGGGCTGGGGCAAGGGTGGGCTCCTTTAAGTGCCTTGGCCCACTGGCTTTGCAAGGGTTGCTCAGCGGGCCAGCAGTGGCAGTAGTCCCCCCGTCCCCCAGTGGGCTTAGTTTAAAGCCCAGTGGAGCAGGTCAGCCAGTCTGGCTGAGAAGAGCCTCCTCCCCAGAGAAGAGAGGTGGAGGCCATCTCTTCCCAGCAGCTCTCTGCCTCTCTCGCCAAAGAGCTGGCTGTGGTCATTGAAGCCAAAGCCTTCCTGATGACACTAGCACCGCAGTCTTCGGTTGACTACGTGGATCCTCCTTTCCCTCCTCAGCCCATAGCCTGAGACTGGGAGGATCGACAAGAACACCACCTGTGCCCTCAGACCCTTTAGCACTGCTCCCAAATCCCTATAGTGCCTCATGGCCCTGGCTGGGAGCACTCTGAGCCATGTCATTGGTGCCCACATGAATAAGGAGCATAGGATAGTGGTCTGTGGGCTGGAGGAGCTTTGGAATCTTCTCTGCAATGTTCCGGATGCAGGCCCCCGGGAAGCAGCAGACTTCCCGGACTAAGGGGTCAGGGCAGTAGATTGCTCCCTAAGTCCCCATCAGGATGGACTCTCCCACAACAAACACCTTACATTTTGTCTTGGGGAGAGCGGGGACAGTTGAACCTGTGTTGCCTGTGGGATCTGGCAACTCAGCAGGCTCTGCTGGAGCAGCAAGAGGTGTGTACCTGTTGCTAAGCTCCGTCAGGGCAAGGGCCTTGGTGTGGAGGGCCTTAGGGCCTTTGACCACCTTGGTCCATGCCCCTGACTAGACAGAGTGGGAGGTCCTGGAGTCGTCCTTTGTTCTGGAGGGAGACAGTGGTCTACCCTCTGGCTCCCGGGGGAGAAGGGCCTGGCAGTAGGAGTCAATCTGCTACTCACAGTCCCTGATGGCACACAGTCTCTGCACTGTGGCCTGGAGCTTCTCCAGCTGGCATGCCAGAGACCCCAAAAGGGAACAGACCCCACACAGGGAGGTGGCCATGCTCCCGGGCCCCAGAGCCTGAAAAAGGGACAGGCAGCCCCCGCAGCCAAGAGCCAGGGGCTCCGTCTGCATGGAGCCCGGAACCATGGGCTCCGTCTGGGTGGTGGTCTCTGAGGTGCCCAAGGGGGGGGCCACAGAGCCCAAGGGGACCCTCAGGGTGCAGCGAGTGCCCATCCGTGTCATGCCCCTGGTAGGCTGACTACGGCTGGGAACGTCTACCCTGGGGGGTTCGCAGGCAAGGTCTTGGGCCCTCCCGTGCACCTTCCTGCATGAACTCCATGCTAACTCACATGCCAGCAGACAAGCACATCTGTTTGCATGGTCAAGCCCCACCCAGGCCCCTACTTGGCCCAGCCCCGCAGGGAGAGAGATAGGTAGGAGGGGGTACTCACCAGTCCCCCTCCAGTAGGTCGCCTGACTTTCATTAACCTTTTTCATTACAGACAGATGCATCAGAGACAGCTGTGGGAGCTGTGCTGACACAAAAGGATGGTGGGATAGAGAGGCCAGTCACCTATGTCAGCTGGAAGTTGCTGCCCACAGAAACATGGTGCGCCACTTTCGAACATGAACATTTGGCAATATGCTGGGCAGTGGAGTACTTCAGGTACTACCTAATGGAAAGGGAGTTCACACTAGTGACAGACCATGGTCCCTTAAAGTGACTGAGCATGACTAAAACTAATAACACCCATAATACAAGATGGGCCCTGGCCCTTCAACCTTTTAAATTCTGTATATTACACTGGCCAGGAATAAATAACAGTAGATTTTTTATCCAGACGCAACAACGATACTGAATATGGCAATAGCAAGCGAAATCTGACGGGACCACAGGACAGGACAGGTACGACTCTAATATATGAAACAAAAGTGCCCCAAAGCAACTTAAAGCGGGTAGTTATGTCCAAAGGGCAGTCAAACAAAAGAGCCCCGAGCCACACCCAGGGGGGACTCTGGGAGTGGGGGCCATATATGAAAGCACAAAAACAAGAAAACTACTTACCGGCAACAGGACACATGGCGTTGCAAGAGCGAAGAGAGGAGCCTGTGTGGGTTGTAAGCCGCACCTTTATTCAGGTGAAACCAGCCAATGATGTCATTGGTAATCACCGGCCAGCAGAAATAAAAAGGTTCACCACAGAAGGAGCAAGAGAGGGAGGAGAGCTGGCAGAGACTCTCTGTACCGCCAGCGGCTGGTGCACACAGAGGGAAGGGAAATCCAGAAAGGGGGCAGCAACAGAGGCACCAGTGGCCCTCGGTACGGGTGGTGGAAGACTTGAGCCCAGAGGACTGCAGAACGCCAAAGGCATGATGCTGCAGACAATGCCAAGGGAGAACAGCATCGCAAGCTGCACTCAGCGGCATGAGAGAGGTGGCAGCCCAAAAGAAGAAGCCGCAGCAGGCCCAGGGGAGACTACGGGTCATCTCCCCAAACATTTCCAGGTACTGGGCACAGAAGATTGGTTGGCAGGGACGGAGGCGAAGAAACCCCTACAGGGGGAGCAACAAGGAGACCCCATCATGCCCTGACTGTAGGGACAGGGAAGCAACCTAATAGGCCCCCCCCCATCCATATTTTTTTGTTCCGTTTGTTTTTTATTTCCCCCTTTTGGAGGGGTTGCCAAGGAAATGAGTACAGCAGAGGGACGCTGGTGTTACGTCTTCCTTCCTTTCCTCTTTTTTTTTTTGTTTTGGTTTTGTGTTTTCCCTGGTTCGAGTGTCCCCGAGGGGGTAGAGGCCAGGCTTAGACAAGCTAGTAGAGCTGTGGGCCACCGTAGGAGCAAAACACTCAGGACACAAAACCCGTGGGAGGTATCGAAGTCAAGGGCACACAGCCCTTGAGGAACGGCCGCCTCAAGACTTAGTGGCCTGCTGAAGGTTGGCATACGGCTGGGGTGTAGGGGAGCTGGAGCCCCACAGATGGCCATCAAGTAGACTACCCCCCCTCCGAGGGACCTCGAGTGGTTTGCCTCCCCCCACTGGTATTACATTCAAAGTTGTGGCAGGCGGGTTTGGGAGTGGCCACTGATGCAATACATACCTACCTCAGGGGCCACACAGAACATCAGTACGTCTGTCACCGACCGTCTGGGCCAACACAGCACGTGAACAGCTGCTTGAGACCAGGCAGGCACACCCCTCTGCTAGAGTTTTGGCTTCAACTTCAAGGATGCCAGGATTTTACCACTGGTTTCAGATTCCACAATATTTAAGCAATATGGAGAGAAGCAAAAATGGTCGATCATTTTCTAGCCACAGTCACAATCCCTCTTGACCACAGCAGCTTTATAGTTGTTCAAGATGCCTGTCTTGTCAATTCTGCTTTCTTATCTTCTTACATATTAGTCAACATAATTTTCTCTGAATTTCAAATATAACAAAAATATTGAACAATTTGATTTAATGTTAATATTCTGCAGTTATTGAAGTCAGTTCTTTTGAAGGGAATCTGCAGGAGAAAACTAATGAGTTTCAGTTCTGAGACATATTTTATAAAGGAAAATGTGATTCATCAGAGAAAGTGAAGTTTGTGAAACTAATTTGAACCCCTAAAGTGTTAGACTATTAGATCTTTCTAACCTTTAACTTTAAAGATTACTAAGTGTTCTGTTATTTTTTTCCTTTGGCTTATGCTTCTCTGGGTCAAACAATGATAGCAGTTTTAATTGACAAATACAGACTCATATCTGAAATATGAAGTATGAAGTAAAATGCTTTCAGATTGAAGTAGAATACCTTAAAATAAGTAGAATGCCTTACAGGAATTTTTCACATTTGCTGCACTGCAGAGAAATGTGCAGAAAGGCATAGTGATGTTCAATCCTGAATTGTTCTTACTTGGTTTCACCATTATTTTATTTTATCATTTATAATTATAGTAATACCCAGCCTTGTCAGGATCACAAATGCCTTGTGCAACTAAGCGAGTGATTCTTAACCAGGATGCCGCAAGATCTTTTAAAAGGTGACATGGGGTGTGGAGGTAAGCTAGGTATGAGGAGGTATGTGCAGGCTCAGATTTGTCTGCCCAGCTGCTACCTTGCCCTACTGCCCGCCCTTGTGCACTGTAATACATAAATTCATTTTTTAGATGGAGTGCTGCTCAATTCACAAAACTTATGGAGATGCATCAAATCAACCAAGGAGCACCTTGAGCCTAAAAAAGCTGAGAACCCCTACTGTAAGCGTGATACAAACACAGATGAATATAAGTTCACTATCCTGAAAGAACTTATCATAAAGATTCTGGGTATGTGTAACATAATTCATGTAAGTAAAATTGCTCACATGTACAAGTGTTTATAGATTTGGACAAACTTTTATTACAGTTGTATAAATACCTTTTCCTGCAAAACCCAGGTAACTGAGGCTAAGGAAGAAATTGTCTTTTTTTTTCATTATGATTATCCTTCCATCATGTTGCAAATATATGGCTGAAGAGCAAGCAAAGCAATGAGGTTCTTGCATGCTTAGATCCTTTTAGCTGTGTCTATCCTTTTGAATTTTCATTCAAGTATTTTAATTTCCTGTGATATTTCACTGTATATTAACTGGAATGTATTCACCAAGGCAAACTGAGCAAGGCAAAGGATGTTATCCTCGCCTCTACTCAGCCTTGGTGAGACAACAACTGGAGTACTGCATCCAGTTCTGGGCGCCGCACTTCAAGAAGGATGTGGAGAGTCTCGAGAGAGAGTCCAGAGGAAGCCACGTGCATGATTAGAGGCCTGGAGACCTAGATGTATGGGGAAAGGCTGAGGGACTTGGGATTGTTCAGGCTGGAAAAGAGAGGACTCTGGCTGGGGGAGACTTGGTTGCAGCCTATATCAGGAGTGTACATCAGGGCTTGGGGGAGCATCTCCCAAGGGAAGGACAAGAAATAATGGGCTCAAGCTGATTGCAGATCACTTCATACTAGACATAAGGAAAAACTTCTTTACAAACCAAGTGCTGAGGGTTTGGAACAGGACCCCCCCAGAGATGGTCTATAGGGCTCTGCAAAGCTTCGGTCCCTGATTCAATTTGGCAGAGATTCAGCTTGATTCAGTAACCAAATCTCTGAATACAAATCAAATAAGAGGACCCTTTAATCTCTCTGAAATGAATCGGAGAGATTCAGCAATTTGGACATAGACACAGCTTTAACTACATACCTCTAGGTACCAGGAGGCTTGTGAATACTGTGATGCTGGAGTGCATGTAGCATCCCACAGAAGTACAGGGGGCTCCCCAGCACGCTTGGCAGCAGACCAGGAAGTGGACCAGAAGCACTTCTTGTCCACTTCTGGGTCTGCTGGGGAGCATGCGGGGGGGGGGGGGGCACACTCCTGCGGGACACTCCATCTGCCCCAGCTTCGCAGTGTTCACAAGCCACACTGGTAGCTCAAGGTATGTAGAAAAAACTTTTAAAGCATCGAATCATCAGATTTGGATTTGGCCAAACCGAATCGGGGACAGTGATCCGAATCAACTAATCAAATCATTGTCCCTGATTTGGGCCAGATCTGAATCCAATAGGGCCCGCTCCGCGCACCCCTAGTGGTACAGTCATCCACCCTGGCAATCTTCAAAAATGTTTTGATGCCCATCTGATCCCAGCAGTCTTTCCTGCCCATGTGCAGGGGGGCTGGACCCAGTAATCTGTACTATGAAACTATGAAACTTGAACTCTAGTATACTATATCTTCCTTTGCTGTATTCTATTAACTGCTTTTCTGGAACACTTGGAAATTATTTTTCCCCCATCTGTTTTTATTACTTACCATTACAACTGATAATTTATTTAGTGTTGCAACTGAAAAGGGTTCATTGATGAAAGTAGATGCATTTATGAATTTTCAGGGAACTGAACAGGGTGGAACAGAATTGTACTAAAGCACACAAGTCCACTTAGATGCCCAGTAGGTCTAATAGAAACTGGCCTTGTGTTTTAACTGCCTTTCAAGGCCTTATATTAAAGACCCTAAAATGATTGAGTATCTTCCTCTGAGGATACCAGAGTATTACTTTGGGAATAGTAAACTCTTCTCACTTGTATGGAGGCAAGTAGAAAATATTTCCAAATAATGGCTGCCCATTGTTTCTTCATTGATTCTGACATGTTTCATGGTTTCACCTTTCCTGCTTAGTATCTGTAGCAACCCCTTTCAATCTAACACTGTATCAACTGACCTTTCAAGAATAAATGCAAAGAGGAATGCAAAATGTTCATTAAAATAATACAGATATTTCCCAGTTGTCCACATAAGAACTGTTTCAAAGATCCTTGAAGACAAAATAAATCCTCTAGGTAACTTCAGTAAGTTCTGTCGCTATCCTGTAATGCTTCTTATCCTTTCTTGAAAGAGTTTTAAATGTTTTATAAATATTAATTAAACTTCAGAATACTCACAAATCAATTATATAGCTTTTGTTCAAGTCCTATATTAATAGAAAAGCATTACCAGGCAATTGAACATACATATTATGTTTCCTTCCTCAGCTTGTACAAAAATAGGTATTTTCAAAGATCATAAAAGGTATTTTGAACTAAAGGAATAAACACTACTTAAAATAATTGTGGACATCATAGAAAACAGTAATTTAAACCAAAGTTTCATAATTTCATTCTTTTTTTAAAGAAAGAAATAATTATATATACTTTACTATTATTTTAAGATGTTGTAATTTAAGATAACCATTATTAATAATCCACAGTAATAATACAAATTGATATTGCTAGTAGCCTTAGGCAGTGGTCCAGGCAAAAAAATTCAAAATAAAATCGTATATAATATTCCTTCTACTTTGGTGCCTTACAAAACCATGTATTTTTTTAAATACTTTACAAATTAAAACCCTGATAATTCATTATTTCCTTAAAAATGTTGTGAAGTAATGTCTTCCCCCATATAAATCATAACTTTAAAGTACATAACAATAATTATTTAAAATTATATCATATTGTATTTGAAAATATGAGACTACATCCCTAATAAACCTTTCTGCTTTTTTAAGTAATGGATAATATTCACTTTACTAATCCTAACTTGTTTTATTTGTACACCCATATTTTTTTTTTCTCTGTGAGTGGGTACAGAAAAGAAAGGTATATAATGGAAAACATTAGGCAACCTTAACTATAGGCATTGCTGCCAACTCTACCTTGTGGTGAAATACAGGTGTCGTTAAAGTAAATAAAAAACCTACTATTGAGTTCAGTGAGATCAGGATTTTACCACTCTATCCAAGAGAAAAAAGGATAAATAATTCTCTGAAGTATGATAGGGTCCTCCCCTTACAAATTACCTTTGAAACACAGTGGTGGAAAAAAACCTTACCATTTTATATAATGTAATATATGCATACACAGTTGTGTACACAGTGTGTATGTGCGCACGTGCCTGTGCGTGATTGCAAATATTTCCATACCTGCATCAATCTGAGTATATTCTGAGAGTTAAATAGCATATTTGGAAATACAGCCCTTGAGTGAAATTCTTTAACCATGTGGACAGCCATTTCAGATCACTTTTGAGAAGTGATATGGCTTTATTTAAATGGGGATCAGGCACCAATGCTTTTGAAAATCTCTCTATGCACCCATCTGCATCCAGATAACTTTAAAAATCTTGCAACAAGTCCCACTTCTTCCAGACCTCTGCGGACTTGGATGGTTACTAGGTGGTGGATTAAAAACTTGACCTATTCTTCCTAATTACTCATTGGTCCTTGTGATATCTTAGGTTATTTCATCTGATGACTGATCACAAAACATTTTTAAAAGACATATTCCTGTTCACATGTTCTTACCTGTCAGAAAATCTTTGATATCCTCTCCCCTTTGAGAGCCAACAAGGCATAATAAAAATACCTTTGTATTTCCTTTAGAGAAGGGGTACCCAGGCTATGGAGTGCATACCCCTGGGGTATTCACAAGACGTCTCAGGGGGGAGGGGGAGGGGAAGGGTACGCAGGAGAAATTGTATAAAGGTGGATTTAATTTTCATTATAATAATAGGCCTTTAAGAAGTTAAAATGTAAAACATATACTGGTAGGGGTACACATACAGCTGGTAAATCTGGAATGGGGTACGTAATAGGAAAAAGTTTGGGAACCTCTGCTTTAGAGGAAGGATGGTCTTTAGTGAAAGCATTGAATGAAGGATTGGGTTCAAAACTATAGCTTTGCTATAGTCTTTGTTTGACTTTGGGCAGATTGCTTAATTACACCTCAACTACAGAAAGAGATAATAATACTTCCTTTTTCTCATCTGTCTTCTCTCTGAACTAGTTAGATAGTGAGGTCTTTGGGGCAAGCAACTGCTTCTTACTATTTGTGCATAAGCGTTCTGATTTCTGACTTCTAGGTAGTAACACAGAGCAAATATAAAATAAATAAAAAAAACCTCTCCTATTTCAGCTTCTCTGAAAAGAGGCAACATGTACAAGAAATGACTTTCCAGACCCTCCCCCACAATTTAAAGCAAGTTTTTCTTCTTGGCATATATGTAGCAGTTGAAGCTTCCATTGCTACACAGAGGCATGTGAGCTCCCCCTCAGACTAGATGCTTTAATCCATCTCTCAACTTTATCCTATGATCTAAAGTAATAAGAAAAGGCTTCAATTGAATGTAACAGGAGTTAAACTAAGCTGTTACACAGTGTATGAATGCTGGCATTATGCCTAATGCTCTTTAGGGTATTGGAGTTCTAACATAAAGTGAATCTATTTTGGCATTCAGCCTAATACGCTTATAAGACATTGA
The DNA here is from genome assembly GCF_052110815.1 of Crocodylus siamensis. Taxonomy (NCBI): domain Eukaryota; kingdom Metazoa; phylum Chordata; order Crocodylia; family Crocodylidae; genus Crocodylus; species Crocodylus siamensis. The sequence continues at coordinate 385,284,469 of NC_143395.1, forward strand.
GAAGCATTAGTGGACCTTTGAACATGTGGATCTTGTTTTGTACTTCACTCCAGTTAGAGTGCTGCAAGCACAAAGTTTAACACCCAGCCCCTCCCACAAGCTTAGAAAAGACACGAAAAACAGCATACCAGTCTGACGTCAGGGGGAGTGGGGGAGGAGAAGGGGGAAGTCTTTAAAAGCCGAGCCGAGTCTGCACCACAGTAGAAGCCATTTTCGGACCCAGCAGATCGGTCCCTTCTGCCGCGGTCTGGCCAACCGCATCAGCGCTTCTCTGCCACCGACTGTCCCGGCGTACCCCTTCCCTGCGCACCGACCCGATTTGCGAACCGAACCGCAAGTAGAGAGAAAGAGAGAGAGTCGTTAATTTGTTTTGTAAACAAAACGTGTTTAATCAAGCTGCTGTACCTACGCACCTTGTTCATCGGCGTGTAAGTAAACAAATAAAAGTTTTCTTGATTACAATTTACAAACTCGTGCTCTGTTCTGCAATCAGGAGGCTCCGTGATCGGCAAACAGAGGAAAACCCCTCCCTCCCTTAAAGGCAGAACAAACCACCTTAGTGTGCCTCAGGTCCTGACCCTGCAGAGTGCACAACATGGCATCACGAACAGGTTGCTAGAAGGGAGCAGAGAACATGGAGGGGACACTGGTGAACCTCTGCCCCTGGCAGGAGGGCTCACGCTCAATTACTGATTCTGATGAACTCTGGGCTCACATCATGTACCATCAGAGTGGGGGAGAAGAACAAAATAACACAACAAGCCAGAAGAACAAAATAACCGGCTACCTCTCCCTGAAATTGCCGGAGGGAAAAGAGTGGGCAGTAACCTTAAGCCCTGCAGCATTTGGGTGTATCATGCAGTTGCCCACGGTCATTTACCGACCACAAGAGACGACTGCAACATTAAGTCTGAGCAAAGTAAAAGCGACAAGGACCGTCAACCCCACCCCGGCTCTGGAGTTCACCTGCTGTATTTGGCATGTTAAGGAAGGCGGTGAACCAACCCCGCCCAACAAGTTCACTTGCCCGGGATTAGAAGAAGGGTTCCAAGAGCACGAGTTACTAACACAGTGCCGTGAAAGTTTAGAATCAGACGGCCGCACAGCCACAAAATGGTCGGGGCCAAAATGGTATAAGGGGAAGATAATCAATGTGTTGTTCCGCACGGTGTCCATCCTGCTACGCGAGAACAACGACCTCACATCCCAATTAAAAACAATAGCACAGGTGGCTACTGAACAAGCCATGGGGCCAGCGCCCAAAGATGGCAGCAGCAGCGTGATAGTGCCAAAACCTGAACATGGCGGGAATGGGGAAGCCACTCCCACCAACACATGAACTGCCCATGGCGCCGACCGCATCACCCGTTACGTAGAAGAGGGAGGAGTTACCACTGAAACTGAAAAGAAAAGTGAAAGTCTTTACCCAACCCTTCTTCCCAGAGGACCTGGGCCGTCACCACCCATGACTGCTTACCCCGTCGCTCTAGTTAAGCAAGTGGCCGACAGGCAGGGTGTGACCCGTACCACCACCACATACCGCACCCTCACCCAAGCGGAGATGCAGGAATTACACAAGATGTCAAAGATTAAATCCAAAGAAACATTAATGATTTGGCTGGGTCATCTCATCGTAGAATATGGGTCAGAGCAACTAGATTTAGATGAGTCCTCCTACCTAACCCATCAAGTTTCATTGAGTGGAGGACACGTTACTGATCTAACAGCCATAATGAATAATGTACATTGGAACATCCCACTTCCATCCCTCATCGTGGGACAAGTTGATCATAAATCCCATCTATGGCATGCAGGACGCCCGGTCAACCCTACTGCCGAACAACTTTTGCTGAGCATCATAGGGACGTCATATTGTACTTGGAATCCCAGAGTGCACCAACTGGGATTAACCGCAGCTCAGCGAAATGAACCATGGCCTCATCGGTTCCTAAGAAATCCGGGAGCTGTACCAACAGCCATCAAGGCAATAGAAGCCTGCATAGAAGTTTACGGAGGAGACCAGGCCATCACCCTCCACCTCCTTTTAGCCCCATTAGTCGGCCAGCCCGCAGGAAACATCCTAAGCCAACTCCCACGACTCCAGGCACTCTCGAGGCCTACACCCACCACCCAAGCACACCCTGCTGCCACCCCGGACACAGGGAACTGGAGTGTAATGATGGCCGATACCCCAGCCCAAGGCAACAATAGTCAACGGACGAAGCCTCGGGGGGCACTTCACAAGCGGGCCAACTGGTTCCAGAGAACTCCATGAGAACGGGTCATGTTCGGATTTCTCCTTGCGAAATCCGGACTCAACAAGTCGCAGCTCCAAGCACTCGGGGATGCTGGACAAGAGAAACTGGCCGAGACATTAGGATTCCGAGACAAGGCAAAAAATGAGTAGCCGCCGCCGGTCACCCCAGCGGCAATGAAGATCAACGACCCTATTGCAGCATCAATGTACGACACCCAGATAGTCAAAGACAACCAATTACAGTGCGATTCCTGTTAGATACTGGAGCCCAAGTTAATGTTATACAGTCGACTGTCCCTCATATACTAACCTCTGGAAAAATCCTCATACAAGGCCTTAACTCAGTCGATCAAGCGCAGCGAGTCAAATTATTTCCAAGCCACTACCCAAAAGGCCTGACAGCAGTATTTTGGACAATCAACTTACTTGGAATCCTGGGAATATGAGCCCTGCAACTGAAAGAACAAGTTCTTCAGGCACTACCCATTTAAGTGTCGCAGATACACATGCCCAAACTTACCCACTTAGGTCGTTGGCGTTACAAACCAATTCCAACAAAAGAAACCTATAGAGCCGCTCTAGAAATACTACTTCAATGCCTCCTAGATGAGGGTAAGATACAACAGATGACAACAAACACATACCTGTCAGCAGGATGGGGAATACCAAAACTGGGGAAAAAAACAGCAGTCTGTCTTGTCATTGATTATAGAGAAGTCAATAAAAGGTGCCACACCTTGGCCCAACCCCAGTCCAAAACCCTGCCACAAATTGTCCACAAAATGTCACGAGTACAAGCCAAGAATTGGGTGGGCTGTACGACGAACCTAAAGGATATGTTTTTCTCGATCCCCATCAACAACGAAAAAGGCCTCCTCAAAATGTGTATTGAGGGAAGCTTGTATAAATGGAATGTGTGTCCCCAGGGTTATAGCAACTCTCCAGCTCTAGCGTGTTCTGAAATGAACGCTACTGTCTGTCGGTTTATGACGAAGGCAGGAGAGGAAGATCAAGATGTAAAGGTCTGGACTATTATGGGCTTCGATCGAAATAAGGTCAAACAAAAGTCCAACCAATTAGTCACTCATTTACAACAAGAAGGGTGGACAATTAACAACAAGAAGTCAAACCTTGAACCAACAACATGCATTCAGTTTCTGGGTACCACCTTCAATGGATCAACCCGCCAAGGGACGGCACATGATCTTCCCAACCAGCGGAACTGGAAGACTCACCTACCCCAGACACTCCAGGACTTCCAAACCCTACTAAGCCAACTAGTATGGCTTCGCTTCTACATACCCTCTCAGCACTTGCCAGCCTTAGCCAGGATACAAACTCAACTGCGAAATAAACAGCAGAAGAAACACCCTTGGACACCTTGGGACACAGAAAAGCTATCAGACCTACTCACAGCAACACTAGAAACCTACCTTTGAAGCCTATAATCTTTGTGAACCAATACACATTATAGCGGGATACACCAGCACACATGTTTATGCGACCGCAAAAAACACCGAAGGAGAATTGATCTTTAATACGCACAAGACACTCCAGACTTGCCAATTCCACTATGGGATTATAGGGAAAGCACTACTCGCTTCTTTTCAATTAGCACAACCCCTACACCAAGGACAAGGGTCAGTCACCCTGCCAGGAGGAACGCTATTACCACTTCTAGACCCGAGCCGGCCAGACCCTACTTTCGGAGGAGAAGTGTCCACATGGAGCACTTTAGTACTCAAACACCACTACTGTTGGCACAACTGGAGCCACCAAAATTTCCCGCCCCCACCAGAAGAAATACTGCAGAGAGTAACCCTTTATGGAACGACTCAAGCAGCGTGGATGGCATCTGATGGTACATCCAAAGATGGGGGAGCCTTTGGACTTTACTGCAGACCCTGCCATAAACTTGATCTACGTCATGCAGAGTCTGGCAACTCTCCACAACTATGTGAGTTATGAGGATTTGCCCTTATGTTACAACACTGTCTCAATGATCACGATAACACTTCACCTGTTCCAGTTATGGCCATCTACTCCCAATACATTTACTGAATAGTAACAGGAACAGCTGATCCCTCTGAGTACATAGACCTGTGGGAAGATATTTTTGCAACACTTGAAAGATTTAAAAAACCACCACTAATTAAACACACTAAATTCCACCAACCTGAGACAGACCCCGTTCACGAAGTCATCGACAAGATGCTCTAAAACCCACTTCGCACAGACACCGTCTACGCTACATCCACAACACACTCTGAACCATATATCAGATGGCTACATGAACACTGGGGTCACCCAGGAACCAAGGCCACATACGATCGCTGGCAACACACAGGAGGTAGTCAAGAACACGGTCCACGACGCCTCTGGAGACAAGTGGTGATGGGATGCGAACAATGTGCAAAAGAAAAAGCACACCCCCACAAAGCAGAACAAGGTGCTCATGACCCAAAATACTTTGCGCCAAGGAAGGTTTGGCAGGTCGACTTCATGGGACCCCTGCCCGGAGCAAAGGGGGCAACCAAGGGACTTGTCACTGTCGATCTAGGAACCCAGCAAATTGCAGTACTACCCCTTCGTAAGACCCGCAGCAGCGATGTAACTAAAGCCCTCACAAAAATCTTTGCATTTTGGCAGACCCCGAAAATAATCCGCTCTGATGGAGGACCGCCATTCACCAGAAAAACGATATCACCTTTTGCCACATTACACAATATCGCCTGGCACCATCACCTCCCGTACCACCCTCAGTCCAATGGAGTCATAGAACACGCCATCGGGTTAATAAAAGAACGAATACGAGTCAAAGGGAATGGAACCTACAGAAACTGGACCGAACACCTAAGCAAAGCTGTTCTCAATCTAAGCATTGGAAAGGCCCTATGGGAACCATGAAACACAGAAACACCTCTCCAATGGACTCCAAAATTTCAACCTGGAGAACTTGTCTGGATTGCAGTGCCACATCCTACACAGAAACACCCACAAGTGTCTCAAGGAGAAATAATACGAAAAGGAGACCATCTGAACACCTATATAGTCGACATAAAAGACTCTAATAGCCACCTGTTAGCTCACCACAACTGGCTCTCCAGGCGCTCAAAACAGTTAGAGTGTTAACCTGTCCTGAACTCGGTTACTGTTCTCCCTTTTCTTATGTTATTTCCAGGTTCACCTTCGCCAACGTGAGACTACTCTTCACCCTACTCTCGCTTGCCACCCTGCCGGTGATGAAATGCGCAAACCCGAATCCCACCGCTGACAACCCCTCCGTACTGACAACACAGTTCTGCACCTACTGTCGCTGTGGGCCGATGCTTTGGGAAACGGCGGGATGGGAGAAGGCCTGACTGCATGCCTCAAGATACCTTTGTAGGTTACAGACCCCATCTTGATCCCGTACCTTAAAGTTTTCAATGTTTCAGATTGGTTTTCCCAGGTCTCAAAGGGTTCGGTGACCTCGATCAATACCTCCGTACCCCTAGAGAGTGGAGGTTCTATCTTTTAAGATTATAGCTGGCCTCCCAATTGTTCCCTTGCCAACCTTTCTAACACCACAATGCCCCCACACGAAGCCTGTTTTGAGAGAGAAGCCTCTCATGCTTGCTCTGCCATCCCCTGGGGAATAAACCCACAAGGCGTCGACTGGTCTCACCCTGACATGTCGCTCGCCTGGGACCCCCACTCTATTACCCCACCCTGGTACCTCTCACTTACACCCAGCAGTGCCAAATCCAAATCTGAGGTCACCCTTTCCCCCCTTACCAAGCCCACACCTTTGGTCCACTGGAAAGCTTCCTTGGCCATTAACCTAACTCACCAAGGGCCCCTCGGAAATAACTCCTGGTTCAGGTTTTATTACCCGGTGTTGCAAGCAGCGTTAATCAGTGCCACCTGCCACAATGTCACCTTCCCCTTCTGACAGTCTGGCCTGCCGGAACAAGCCTCCGAACTTTTCAAGTTTAGCGGTACATGTTCGGAATTGGCCACACCAGCACCATTTGGCCTCGTCTGGGCATGTACTGATGGCCAACTGTATACTGTTTTACCTGCCACACTATCGGGTCTCCAATGCTTTTTAGGCTCTGTCTCCTTTTGCCCCCCCTTAAAAGCTTCTACCACTCATCCCATGAGTCCACTCCTCCACCGACGCATTCACTCCATTAATCCCACGTGGAGTTCACTTACATATGGCAAAAAGGTAGGCCAGGGTTTAAGTTGGGCCTTTGAAGGTTTCTTTGTTTGGGGCTTGAGCATAGCAAAAGCCCACGTGGCTATCACCCAGCTGGCGGAACAAGTCGAGCTCCTTGCCAACCATACCGCAAGCGGCCTTGACTTACTCGACCAACAATTACAGGCGACATCCCAAATGACCATGCAGAACTGCCTCGCCTTAGACGCTATGCTCATCCAACATGGAGGCCTTTGTCAATACTTAAACCTGTCCTGTGACATGTGTTGCATTGCCATCCCTAACGTTTCCCTCCTCCTTCAAAACCAGATCACCAAGTTCTGCCAGATCGCCAAAGACATTAATGCTATCTCTGGCGTTGGCCAAGGATGGTTGTCGAGCGTGTTTAAGTGGTTGGGCTGGGATGCCTCATCATGGCTGTTAAACTTATTCACCCCGCTGTTATCCCTCTTATTTCTGATTGTCGTTGTGACATCTTGTGCCTGTTGTGTTTTTCAGTTTTTAAACAAAAGTTAATAACGCTATCCGCTTTTGTGTACACCAGCTTGCCAGCACAAGATCCGGAATCTGTAGAAAGCCGAAGTGAGATGTAACTTTGTGCTGTATGGCAAGGGGGCATGTTTTGTACTTCACTCCAGTTAGAGTGCCACAAGCACAAAATTTAACACCCAGCCCCTCTCACAAGCTTAGAAAAGGCACGAAAAACAGCATACCAGTCTGACGTCAGGGGGAGTGGGGGAGGAGAAGGGGGAAGTCTTTAAAAGCCGTGCCGAGTCTGCACCACAGTAGAAGCCATTTTCGGACCCAGCAGATCAGTCCCTTCTGCCACGGTCTGGCCAACCGCATCGGCGCTTCTCCGCCACCAACTGTCCCAGCGTACCCCTTCCCTGCGCACCGACCCGATTTGCGAACCGAACCACGAGTAGAGAGAAAGAGAGAGATTCGTTAATTTGTTTTGTAAACAAAACGTGTTTAATCAAGCTGCTGTACCTACGCATCTCGTTCATCGGCGTGTAAGTAAACAAAATAAGTTTTCCTGATTACAATTTACAAACTCGTGCCCTGTTCTGCAATCAGGAGGCTCGGTGATCTGCAAACAGAGGAAAACCCCTCCCTCCCTTAAAGGCAGAATGAACCACCTTGGTGTGCCTCAGGTCCTGACCCTGCAGAGTGCACAACAGATCTGTAAGTGTCTTTAATATTTTTACTCTATTCTATTTTTACTTTACTCTTTAAATATTGTAAATATGTTTATTTTTACTCAATAAACTTTGAGGAAAATAAAGTTTCTGCCTAATTTGACTTTGTGAGAATTTCAAAAAGAACTCACAAGGACAGCCTATTTCTGCTGGCATAACTTCACATTACATTGATTATGCACTAAAAAAAGTGCATTTTGCCTGAGGAACAGTTATATATCAAAATTCAACATGGCATTAAAACTTATTGGATAATTCTATTTTTTTTACAAATTTCATAAAACGTTTTACTAGGTTGCATTTCTTTTTGCAGATTTTTAAAAATTTGGGCATCCTATCAACATAACCAGATTTGAGTTCAGCTGGGGTAATGTGCAGAGTGTACCTATAATAAGTTAGTCATATCATGTCACTTTTAATCTTCTTCAGCTTTCAGAAATTAGGCATGATCAGATAGGGTTATTTCTTGAGTGAAGAACCCTTAGGAAAACTCAAGTACTGAAGGACATACTGATTTATGACTTGTTTCATAAGAATAGTGCTAACTTCATAGTGCTGGTGAAATTTCAGTTTTAGCAGCCAAATTCTTACTAAATAGCACCCTACTGTCTACCCTAACTACTATGTAGTGTTATGTACAGTGCTATGTACAGTGTCAAGTGAACTTACCAAAGGATAAATTCTGTCTGTGCATATGCATACATGTAAATATGGTGAACTAAGAACGCAAGCAGTAGTGAATACCATGTGTGGTTACAGACTGAATCTTATAAAACTACCGTATTTCCTCAAATCCAAGACAATGTTTGAGGAGGGGGGCAGATGGCTGTGGTGGCTCCTGCACTGGCTCCAGCCCTGACCTGGGCTTGGAGTCAGAGGTGCAGCCACTGCCCTACCGCTCCCCACCTGCCCCTGTGATCTCCATACCCACCCCCCTGCCCAATGCCTCTCCCTCTTCTCCATGCTGCCTCTACACATCCCCCCCCAACATACACACACACACACACACACACACACACACACACACACACACTGCTTGCCTAACCTCTCCACATCCCCGTCCCACCCCACCCTGATGCTTACTCTGAGTCACAGCGTTGGGTCTGGTTCCACCCTGGGGCACAGAACATACGCTGGCTCCAGTCCCTGCCCAGCTATGTCTTTGTGGTTTCAGCAGCAGCTAGAGCCAGGACCAGAGCTACTGCTGCCACAGATGCTGTTACTTCCTGACTGAGTGGAGGCAGCGCCAGCATATGCTCAAGCACAAGAGAGAACAGACACAGGGTGGGGGGCAGGTGGCATAGGCACTGCAAATGGGGGCAAGTGCCAGTGAGCATGGGCACAGCACGGAGCAGGGAACAGGCAGCTATAGGGGCAAATGGTGGTGAGGGGGCAATGGCAAAAGGAAAGGTGCTGGTCAGGGCAGAGAGTTGGGGTCAGGTTGCTTGAATCCCCATCACCTGCAATTCCTACCACTATTCTCCCCTTTCCAGTGGTGGTAAGGACAAATTTAAGACAGCCGTGCAACAATTAGATTTTATACATGGAAACTTATAATACATTTATAATTTTTCCATACAAAGAATCTAATTATTGGGGGGTCATCTTAAATTTGAAGTTGTCTTGGATTTGGATAAATATAGTATGTTACCATGTGGTAGCAATTGGGCACTGTTGTGATGGATGCATACAGTGTAGGATATGCAGAATCAGAGTACAAAGGTTCATGGCAGAGGCAAGACAGGAGCAAGGCACTAGGTTCTGGGGTAGAAGAAGGATGGGAGCAAGGCACAGGCAAGGCAGTGCGGTCCCAAGTCACAAGGCTACAAACACTGCTGCCAGAACAAGACCCCAGGGTAGGTAAGAGGGTTTTTATAGCCAGTGCCATAGCAAGTGGGGGGCAAGCGGGATGACTGCCCTGGGCACTGAAGCGAAGGGGCACCAACAGGAGCTGCCCAGTTGGGGCAGGGTGCAGGATGGAGCTGTGAGAAGCTCATTTAGGGAGCTGTGGGGATGGGGGAAGGATGGCTTCCGCCTCTGCACACACTCCCAGGCAAGAATGGTGGGGCATGTGCCCCTGGATCTGTGCATGGGACAAGAGCGGGCTGCCACTGCGGGCTTTGTCCCAGGCAGCAAACTTTATTGGTATGGCACTGTTTATAGCACTCTGTAACAGAAAGCTGGGGACTCTCAATTACTTTGAGAGTAGAAGCCCAGAGAGGGAACACTGCAGGACAGGTAGGGTGCAGCTCCTACAGGTTGCTATAGTAACTGGGAAATTAAATCAATTACCAGACATCTGCAGGCAGCCCAGGGTAGTCTTCTGACCTGAAGGGGCCAGGGCCCTGGGAGGCATATAAGCCCAGAGCCTGAGCTAGAAAGGAAGTCTAACCCTGCAAGCCACAGGGGTATGAGCTCCTGGTCAGGAAAGCTATCAAGGAATGCTGAAGAAATCAAGAAACTGCTGTGCAGCCTTGGATCATCAGTGAGGCTCTGGGAACTCACCTGGGTGACCACCTTTTCAAATTGGAAAGCCTTACCTGCAGGGAGCTGCTCTCCAGGCTGCCTGGCTGTTTCCTTGGCATGTGCATATATGTGGGTGCACATGTGCCTGTGCACATACACATAGCACCTCCTGTGTCCTACTTCCACCAGCTCTTTGCAGCCTGTGAGGAGAAACCCAGATCCCTGCACAACGCTGCAAATCTGGGACAAATGCTTGTCTTAGCCGCCTGCGGATGGTTTAGATTGAGATTGTGGTCAGGGGTAGAAAGGTAAGAAAGATTTATTGACTTAAGAAAAACACAGCTATGTATAGTAACAAGACAAACAATGACAGACAAAAGCAATTCACGTCGGCAACTTATTGGCAGTCCCTCTGATGCCTGATACACAGCAAGCTTCTCTTTCACAAAGTTCAGTGAGGTCAGGCATCCCTGAACAACGCTGTCCAAAGGGTACTGGGAAGGACCCTGGAATGCAGTTCTTGGGCTCTTCGAGGTCTATGGGCTTACTGGTCCAGGCAACAGCTAATTAATCCTTTTCACAGAGCTATATTTTCCTTCTGAATGGTTTTTAAATATTCTAGCTAATTTATAGTTTCTGAAGGACACTGATAACGTGCGACCACTTAGATTCCTTTTTCCTCAATTGTCCTTAGACTAATAGCAGTACAAGCCTTGCATTCTTTTGATAGGGTAATTTTAACTGCGCCACAGGGCCTTACTACTTCTAGGCTTTGCTAAATTTACTAGGCCTTACTTTATACAAGGCCTTACTATATCTTAAACTATAATTAGGCTTTAGCAACAACTTATAGCTTAATATCAAAAGAAATACAGAAAAACACTTGGTCTAATCTTCATAGAGCCTTCAGCAAGCACCTTTATCATACAGACATACCTTTCAGCTGCCACACTCCACTCCTTGTTTGCTGAAGCACTATGATAGTTACAATTGAGATGCTAAAGCCACATGCGCTACATTGGGAAATGGGGAGGGATTTATACATTTAACTTGCATAGCATGAATAGATTTATGACAACAACGGTTGAAACACTATTTAGCGGTTGTCATTAGGGCAATGCAGAATACTATGATGGTCAAGATGGTTAGCCACGTAGTTGAGGTGACACTTGGTGACACATGAATAGCACAGATTACATTATATTATTTACATGGCTCGGGCACGTTGACAGCCAGGCTGATGATTTGCCCACCCTCTTGAGCAAGGAGAGCTAATTGAGTGCCTTGCCGAGCTTTTGCCTTAAGGCTTTGTAGTTTATTTTTCACGTTATTCTAGTTTTTTAACTGTGGCATGTTTACATCTGATACCCATGAAGTGGGTATCATAAAGTTGAGAGATATAGTCTTAGAGGAGATTTCTGACTATTTCAGGGCAATAGTACAGTTATTTAACTGCAGTAGAGCTACGGCTTTATTTTTAGCTTTTAAGCAACATGAATTGCACAAAGTCCAGGTGGTACCATTTTCATGCAGCAAATGACCTGGTCTTTTCTAACAAACACGTTGTCTTATTGTTACACATGACACATTAGGTAACTCATATACGTAGGTCATGTTAGGTGGGCTGAGAGGCCAGCCTCTTTATAGGGTCTTTAATTTAATTAAGGTGCTATTAATTTGAACCAAGGAGGTCTGTGTCACATACCGAGGGCCATTGGGGGGTAACTATTTTTCATATGGAGAATTGCAAATTCTAGTCCCAAAAGCATTTTCCTCCTAGCCCCTTGTTTAGCAAATAAGCAGTGGTCTAGTTTTCCTCTTTTACCCCTTGTACCAGGAATTAATATTTTTCTTTATCACAGCCTTACCAAGTGGTAACCCAGGTATTTTGATAGGGGTATTTCTTTTTAAACGTTGCAGGCAATTTATGATGCTCTAAGCCAGGGGGCTATTTTCTATTTTGAACGTTGTTTATTACCTGGGAAAAATGCATATTCAGTGATAACTGGACTTGCGTACAAGCAGTACTCCAAGTCTGCTTTTTGTCTGCTTTAAAAGCAGTGTTCATTATGACTTGGGCAAGATGGGCTGTTTTTAATTTTACATTAGTAATTAGCAATTTGTCAGTGTGCTTTAACATTTTTCCTTCAAGCATGCTTCCTCTAGTGAGCAGCCCTACCGCCTGTCAGAGATTGGCTATTCCTTCAGTGTTTTTTTGGGATTTATCCAAGTTTTTTACATTCATAGCTGAGTTAAGTTCGTTCTAAAGATAACTTGGAGTATCTCTTTGTTTGTGGGACTTAGGTGCACTTATGAAACGGAAAATGACTGGCCATTCCCATCTAAGCAACCCTTCAGCTACCCAGGCTCCTGCTGAATAGTTTGGAAAAGTAGCTCGGATATACCTTTGTTTTGGTTTGAACAATACTTGGGCAGTGAACAACGAAGAATTTAGGAGGGTTGGGATTTTAACTTGTGACTTCCACCAGGGTGTGGAGTTATACACAGACAGTGTTGGGGCCTCTCGTGGGGGAACGGCCAAAGATAGTAGTGAACATCCCGTTTTTTTACAAGTCACATTTATCTTTCCTTCTCAGAGAGCCTGTAGTCATGCTTCACCTCCCAGAAAGCGAAAGAGCTTCAACTGTTGCTCATGGGGACGATGCTGTATTGGGTTAATGAAATGGCATTGTCCTGGCAGAATCATAGCACTGATTTGCTTTAGGAATTCTACTGGTATGAAAGGATGAGGATAAGTGGTGGAGACTTGTGGATACAGCCTCCTTCTGGTTGTATTAAAGTGGGAACCATTCCACCACGCCTCTGTGTAGGTATGATTCATAAACTATGTAGTAACTTTGTTCTAACTTGTAATGCACTCTTCCACCTGATGAGTCTCACACCACCGCTGGAGAGTGTGATTAGCCATAGGAGTGGGAGGGGGCAGATTTTCCCATAAACGCAATGGCTTGAGAGGCTGAACAGATGCAGAATGCACTATTGGGGACACAAACTTAAGGGTGTTGAGCTCAACAGGGTTTTCCTCAGGAAGTATGTAACAGATGAACCCAAGATAATAACTTGTGCCACAAGTGCATTGACAGTTACTACCTTGCCAGTCAACTATCTTGTTTTTTCTGCTTAGAGACGAGGATTTCACTTGCTCCAGGGTGGCAGGTTTCTTCCAGTATGGATACTGCAGCTGGACTACGTGAAGGCCATCTGAGTGCGTTTCCGGGGGATGCTCTTCAGGGCTATTCCTTAAGGTCTTCAGGAGCAAGTTTATTAATATTTGGGTAATAAGAAGGATAGTCGACATGCCCTACCCAGGAAACACAATAAGGCATTAATAAAAAGAGTACATTTATAACAGTCCACCACTTCATGGTGCCAGTTGATTCAGACCACTGACAGAGCAGGACTCATCTTCAGTGGCAGGCTTAATTAGGAATGGTAATGGCTGCAGTTGTGGACAGATTTAACCTGTAGGAACAAGACAGCAAGGAGTTTGGCTCCCGTTAGGCGAATTTGATTTAAATACTCATTATGTATTATGCATATTTTTGCCTGATAATGTCTCTTTTTATTTATTTCCCTGAGGATGTTTACTATTACTTGATTTTCTGCTTGGAGCTTTCCCAGGTCACTAGCCCAGGTCGCTCTACTGCCGGTTCGTGGGGACTACCCAATCCAAAGGTTTGCTGCATGGGGCTACCTCCCAGATGGGGTCGGTTATTGGCTTAATTGATAGCTTGATCCAGGTGCAAGTCCCAGTTTTTAAGAGCCGGGCCAGCAGCCAACCACAAATTGCATTTGAGGATGCCATTGGCTCACTCTACTAATCTGTTAGACTGCGGATGGTATGGGATATGATAGGTTTGGCAAACATGCTATGTTTGGTAGTTCAGTCATATACAAGATGGTTGAGGAAATGCAGGCTATTATTACTTCGTATTTTTATAGGTGGTGGGTACACAGCTAGCAATGTTTTTAGTGCTGCACAAGTGTCCTGGGCTGTAGCTCTCGCTGAGGCACAGGCAAACATCACTCTTGTGGCAACTTCTACAGATACAAACACATATTGTCGCTTTTGGGAAGTCCAAGGGAGGGGGCTTATGAAATTACATTGCCATACCTGCCATGCTACTTTTCTTTTGCGTAATGACAACAGGACACTTGGCAGGATTTTAGTTGCATTTTTACCTCATGGCAAGTGATGCATGCATTGACTATTTCTTGTGCTTTTTTTTAGGTATATGAATGCCCCAAGATGTGGCCAGGCGGGCAGTTTCATTCATGTTGTCGATGTAGCCATTCTGAGGCTTGTTCCCCAGGTTTACAGTGGGAGGAGGAATTGGGTAACGATGGACTAGCCACTTTATTTTTTTCTTCCACATACAAGGTTTCTGCGCTCTCCTCTCTTGTTAGCTGATCAACTTGCCTATTCCACTTTGCCTCTGGGCTTTTTCCTGCTTTTTTTCCATATGCTGCACTCACACGTTGGCTTGCAGAGGAAGCTTATCTTGGGCTAATTCTTATAACGCTTTCTACTCTTCATGGCTTCAAATGTCTTGTTCTTGCCTTTTAAAGTTCTCTTTATGCCACAGGGGTAGCCATTTAGTATATTCTTTTACTACCATCCAGGAGTTGCTATAAATATAGATGGGCCTTTTAGGACGTGGACTTTCTGTTAATTCTTACATAGGTACGCTGAGCATTGCTTGGAGCTCAATATACTGCGCGCTTTTTTCGAGGCCTTGTGATACTACTTGCTTGCTATCTTGAATTCTCAAGGCAGCTGCTCTCCAGGCACGACCTCGAATGGACCTATTTGTGAACCAGACTTCAACACTAGCCGAGGTTTCTATTTCAGGTGAGAAAGGAGGTGCTTCTTTGATGGGCGAAGGTTCACTGCAGCTAGTTTGATCAGGATAAACATTAATTGTACTTTCTGTGACTCTTTCGAATAACGCAGGGCATTCCTTTGGGGTTACTCGTTGGACTTGGCTCAGAATGTAATAAATCCACCTTTGGACAGTGGTGTTTTGGGCTCTTCCCCCAGGTGGTAGCTGGTGGTCTAACAGAGCCATTTCGAGAATAGGTATAGGAGTAGTGATAACTCTTTGGGGGTTGGGCCAACCGGACTCTCTAGGCCACGTGATCAGGCGGGGTAGAAGTTGGCGGCCCCGCAGGTGCCTGGGACAATGTCGACAGTTCTGCCCTCAGGGCAGAAAATCCCTTCAGTGGCCCTGCTGGTGGTGCTGATGGCTCTGCTTTTTTGCTGCAGTGTTTAGCCCACAGCCCTTGCAAAACATTGGTGGTCACTCCATCAATTTGCACTTTATTAAAACCGACAGCTAACAAGTTCTTCCACAATTTTGCTCACGGGGTTTTGGGCCAGTCTTCTCCAGCTTTTCCCAACAATTCGGGGGATCGGGGGGTTGTTTTTCGCTGAGGCCACCACCATAGCCTTGGCAGCTTTTGTCGGCTTAGCCAGCCCTGGCTTCTACAAAATGCGTAGAAGCTGCACTAATTGCTGAATCACATCTCTTACTGGGTGATCTACCGCCTCTGGCTCCAAGGCCAACAAGGCTGAGGTACGCTCTGTTGGTGCTCATCCGCAAAGCCTCCTCCACAACGATGCTGTCATGACTTCTGCATCTGGCGTGAGAGTCCAAACCACTGCACAAATGATTTCAGTTAGTGCCAATTGATACAAGCAATGGACAGCCTCCTCTAAATTGACCCATGCTCGAGGAGCAGGACTAAGCTCTTCTTCCATATTACTATAACTGGCTGCAGTGGCTTGAAACACAGCAGAAAGCAAAGTAAAATTTTCATCACCTCCTGCAAACTGATTTAAATGGGCCTCAGGGCGCAGAATGATTTCATAGATTTCATAGACATTAGGGCTGGAAGGGACCTCGGGAGATCATCGAGTCCAGCCCCCTGCCCAAAGGGAAGGAAGTCAGCTGGGGTCATAGGATCCCAGCAAGATAAGCATCCGATTTACTTTGGGCTGCTTCAGCTTTACTCACTGAAATTACAGAAGCTCCTTCACTATACATTCGAAATAGCCAGTCTATCACTGGTTCTCCTGGCTTGGACTGATGCTGTTCTTGTATATGTCTTATTTCTGCTTGGGTAAATGAATGTAGCTCTGTTTGGGGATTCCCTTCTCATGGCCCTGAATGGGGTACTACCATGGGGAAGACCTGGCTAGGTTCCTACAGCACAGGGACATACGGGGGTGGTTCAACACCAGGCTTGTCATTAGTCTCCTCCTCTGCATCTTCCCAGAGCTCAACTTCCGGTCTCTTGTCCATAAAGACACTGCCTGATCTTGTGGAAGGACGGCTGCACATCCTGTGCTAACTGCGCGCTCTTCTCAAGGGAAGCGTCCACGCATGCAATCATAATTTTTCCCTCCCTCCTCTCTAAAGTCTCCAAACGGCTCTGAGTGGGCCATGACACCTCACACGCCATGCTGTTGAAATCTCTAAAATCTTCTAACTCCTTACTCAGCTGGGTGACCTGTTCCCGGAGCTGGGTGACTTCTTCAGCTCCTAACCACAGGCATGTGGCTAGCAGCCACAACAGGCACCCCTTCCTGGATTTACCCCAGGCAGCAGCAGCAAACCTAGCCCAATGATTGGGTAGTTCCCAGGTCAATCCAGGCAGGTCTCAATCTATCCTTATTCCACCTGGGATTCTCCATCCCCATCACCTCCTTAAGTGAAGCCACTAACGGAGCCCATGCAATTCCCTCCATTCCGACCTTTCTTTCCGGACCAGAGCCTCTCAATCCTGTTAGTGATGCCAATTTATGTCTCAGCTGCCTGTGGAGGGTTGAGATTGATTGAGAGTGTGGTCAGGGGTAGAAAGGTAAGAAAGATTTATTGACTTAACAAAAACACAACTATGTATAGTAACAAGACAAACAATGACAGACAAAAGCAATTCACGTCGGCAACTTATTGGCAGTCCCTCTGATGCCTGATACACAGCAAGCTTCTCTTTCACAAAGTTCAGCAAGGTCAGGCGTCCCCGAGCAACAATGTCCGAGGGGTACCGGGAAGGACCCTGGAATGCAGTTCTTGGGCTCCTCAAGGTCCACGGGCTCACTGATCCAGGAAACAGCTAACTAATCCTTTTTACAGAGCTGCATCTTCCTTCTGAATGGTTTCCAAATATTCCAGCTAATTTATAGCTTCTGAAGGACACTGATAACATACAACCACTTAGATTCCTTTTTCTTCAACTGTCCTTAGACTGGCTAATAGCAGTACAAGCCTTGCATTCTTTTGATAAGGTAATTTTAACTGCGCCACAGGGCCTTACTACTTCTAGGCTTTGCTAAATTTACTAGGCCTTACTTTATACAAGGCCTCACTACATCTTAAACTATAATTAGGCTTTTAGCAACAACATATAGCTTAATATCTAAACAAATACAGAAAAACACTTGGTCTAATCTTCATAGAGCCTTCATCAAGCACTTTTATCACACAGACATACTTTTCAGCTGCCACAATGCTCTCCTAGAGTCATGCAGCCCAGGGCCAGGACTTCATGAACCCATTTCAAACCCATAATTACATCAAGGCATGGAAGGAAAGACAGAAGGAAGGGCACCCTAGAGACAGAGTGGGGCATGGTTGTGGAGCCACCAGGGGTGCCACGGCCACCCCTCACACCCCATGCCACATCCTCCCAATTAAAGGCTTGTGCCCGCCATTGGTTCCCCTGGGTCACATCGTCCTTCATGGGATGGCTCAGGCCAGGCTGTTGGTGGTGCTGCAACTTAGGCCTTTGCCCATAAGCACAAAGAAGACATGGATGTAAGCCCCAAGGGACTCGACAATAGTAACAGCAGATAGGAAGGAGTTTGCTGCAAGATTAGACATCCTCTGCACCTTTCCCAAGCCTGGGGTCTGACTCTACAATTTATTAATATATAGGCATAGAGGGATTTGCTTTGCATTTTACAGTGTTTGAGGATTAGGGAGGATTTTACTGTGTGAATTACTATGTCTATATGGATGGGAGAAGATTTTGCAGTGTTTTTTATATATAGTCCGTGGGTATGGAGAATACACAGTCCTTGTTTACAGTTTTAGGAAATATTACAGTGTATTACACTCTTGTGCTTTTCTCTAAATAAGGGGTGTTGATTTGCTGGCGAGCATATTTTGAACTGTGTTTATGCCCCTCAATTTATGCCCTGCTGAGAAACAGAATGTTGTATTGTCAGGGAATATGCAAGAAGCAACATTTGTTCAGTAATATCTTTTACTGGACAAACTACCACATATAGCCAGGATGGAGCCTTTTCTGATAAATGTCTCACAAATGTCAGAAATGACCACTGAAATATCATAGATTTATAGATTCATAGATGTAGGGTCAGAAGGGACCTAAGTAGATCATCAGGTCTGACCTCCTCCCCTGGGCAGGCGAGAATACTGGGCTCATATGACCCTAGCAATCAAGCCTCCTCTTAAAGATCCCCAAGGTAGGAGCCAGCACCACTTCCCTTGGAAGTTGGTTCCAGATCCTAGCTGCCCTGACTGTGAAATAGTGTCTTCTAATGTCCAGCCTGAACCTACTCTCAAACAACTTATGGCTGTTATTCGTTGTTACTCTGGGAGGTGCATGGGTGAACAGGATACCCTCCAGCATAACTACTACTCCCCACAGCTTGGTGTCATCCAGACTTACTGAGGGTGCACACTATGCCATCTTCCAGGTCATTCCTGACCCCCATTCCCCGCTGGTCCCCACTGGTAAGTTTGTAGTTGGCCACCTCTTGTGAAGGCTGAACAGGGTCAGATCCCGTAGCCTCTCTTCATAGGGTCTGCCCCACTGTCCCTGGATCATGTAAGTGGCCCTCCGCTGGACCCTCTCGATGCTGGCCACATCTCTCCTAAAGTGCAGCACCCAGAACTGGACACAATACTCTAACTGTGGCCTGACCATTGCTGTATAGAGGGGGAGCATCACCACCTTGGCACTGCTTGTGATGCATCTGCAGATGCATGACAAGGTGCGGTTGGCCTTACTGACTGTGTCCTCACATTGGCAGCCCATGTTCATTTTGGAATCGATAATGACACCAAGATGTCTTTCTGCCATTGTGCTTTTGAGAAGGGAGTTCCCCAGCTATAGGTATGCTGCTGGTTCTTACTGCCCAAGTGCAGTACCCTGCACTTGTCAGTATTGAATCCCATCCTATTCTCATTTGCCCACCCCTGTAACCTGTCCAGGTCCAGCTGTATCCTGTCCTTCCCTTCTAGTGTGCCCACCTCACCCCAGATCTTGGTGTCATCAGCAAATTTGAACAGGGTGCTTTTCACCCCCTCATCCAAGTCACTAATAAAGAGATTAAACAGTGCGGAGCCCAAGGACCAAGCCCTGGGGACCACACTGCCCACATCCCTCCAGGTCGAACATGACCCACCCACCACGACTCTCTGGGTGCAGTCCCTCAGCCAATTTGCAACCGATCGTATCGCATGATTGTGTAGGCATCAATGCCACAGTCACCTAGCTTTTTAATGAGAATGAGATGGGAGACAGTGTCAAAGGCCTTCCTGAAGTCCAGAAAGACTACATCAGGTTGATCCCCCACTACAGTATCCTCATCTTAGTAGATGGTTGGGCAAGTTCTTTTTGTAGTGGGGGACCCAAAACTGAACACAGTACTCCAAATGTGGCCTCTCTGGTACTGAATAGAGGGGAATAATTACTTCCCTTGACCAACTGGCAATACACCTATGAATGCAGCCCAGAATGCTGTTAGCCTTCTCAGCAACAAGGGCACACTGCTTGCCCATATACAGCTTATTGCCCACTGTGATCCCCAGGTCCTTTTCTGCAGAGCTGCTGCCCAGCCAGTCAGCCCTTACCCTGTACTTGTGCATGGGATTGTTCCATCCTATGTGCAGGATTTGGCACTTGTCCTTGTTGAACCTCATGAGATTCCTTTTGGTCCAATCCTCCAACTTGTCTAAATCACCCTGAATCCTAGCTTTACCTTCCAGCATAACTACTACTCCCTGCAGCTTGGTGTCATCTGCAGACTTACTAAGGATGCACTCTATGCCATCTTCCAGGTCATTCCTGACCCCTGACCTTTGCCCCCAGAAGTCCCTCCTCTTGCCCCCAGAAGTACTCTTTTTGGAAGGGTGTTTGCCATCTTGAAACCAGAAACCCCCCCCCAAATTATATACTAAAAATCAATCCACAATACTTTTGTTTTATTTTTAAAACTTTTTTTTTCCTGATTTGCGTTTATTTGCATTGAATGTACAGAGGTGATTGCATAACAGCTCAAAATGAAATCTTAATCTTGTATATTGCAGGGGATTGGGGGGTATAGGTGGGGTTATGGGGTTTGTGGGGGGATATGGGTGTGTGTGTGTGTGTGTGTGTGTATGAATGTGTGTGTATATGTGGGGAGGGTGTTGGGGTATGTGTGGATGTGGGTGGGTGGGTATGGGGAGTTTGTGGGGATGTGTGTGTGTATGTGTGTGTGTGTGTGTATGTGTGTGTGGGTATGGGGTTTGTGGGAGCTGTGGAGTGTGTGGAGGGGGAAGGTGGCTTGGGATGTGTGTGTGCATGTATGGTGGTGTGTGTGTGGTTGTGGGGTTTGTGGGAGAGGGCTTTAGGGTATGGTGGGATGTGCATAGGAGCCCCCTGCACATGCCTTCCAGTCAGCACCCATTCCCACCCCACAACACCCAAGAGCCCACATACCCTGTGGCACCTTCTCACCACCGCCAACTGTGCAAAGTCCCAGCCCTGCCCCATGCCTACTCCAAACCACCTAGCTGCCAACCCCACTCACTGCTATGCACACACACCCCACCACACATGCACATACACATACACATCCCAAGCCACCCTCCCCCTCCACATACTCCACAGCTCCCACAAACCCCATACCCACACACACACATCCCCACAAACTCCCCATACCCACCCACCCACATCCACACATACCCCAACACCCTCCCCACACATACACACACATTCACACACACACACACCCCCATACCCCCCACAAACCCCATAACCCCACCTATACCCTCCAATCCCCTGCAATATACAAGATTAAGATTTCATTTTGAGCTGTTATGCAATCACCTCTATACATTCAATGCAAATAGGCGCAAATCAGGAAAAAAAAAAGTTTTAAAAATAAAACAAAAGTATTGTGGATTGATTTTTAGTATATAATTTGGGTTTTTTTCTGGTTTCAAGATGGCAAACACCCTTCCAAAAAGAGTACTTCTGGGGACAAGAGGAGGGACTTCTGGGGGCAAAGGTCAGGGGTCAGGAATGACCTGGAAGATGGCGTAGAGTGCACCCTTAGTAGGTCTTTTCCAAGTGGTAGCTCCTACCCTCTTATTACTGGTATACCTACTTTCTGGCAGCTAGCTCTCTAGCAGCTACATTGCTTCCTAGTGGCCAGGCCCCCAACAGCAACTGTAGGATCCCACTGTCTCTCACCCCATTCTCATTAATAAATTGAGCGACTGCGGCATTGATGCCTACACAGTTGGATGGGTCAAAAAGTGGCTGTCCTGGAACTGGTTGCTTCAAAGCAAGCAGTTAAGAGGCAGACATTTAGGTAGCCCAGGAGCAGAAGTTACAGGCGGGTCATCAGGCCAAAATGGAACCCCTTGAGAGCAGCTAGAGAGCCACCTGACAGGATGGAGTGGGGCTTTGGAGGTACATAAGGCCAGCATCAGAGACCAGGCATTCAGTCTGGCCCTGCAGGCAGCAGAGCTTCTGAGCAAGATAGCTGTAGGACAGGGACTGACTGTGCATCCAAGCTGTCCCCCAAAACTTCAAAGATAAGAGCTATGGGGTCTTATAACTTATGGGGAAATTATGACCCAGTCAGGGGGAAAGTTTTTGTTATGTCAGTGGACTGTTGTCTATGGTCTGATTAAGAAACATAGGACCTGATTGTGGCTACAGGGGAGATGTGGAGGTCGGGCAGGGGTGCCTGGTTAGGGATTTGGAAGTAAGGAGCCTAGCCTGGAGTCAGGGACCTAGAGGGCAGTGCAGGCTGAGGCTAGGCAAGCCAAGACCAGTAGGAGCAGCCCAGCCTGGGGTCAGGGATCCAAAAGGCTGGGGCTTAGGATAGGAGTATAGCAACTTTGCAAGGGCCAGGATCCCAGAGAGCAGAGGGCTGAGGCCAAACCAGGCTTAAGCTGAGAAGGCCAAAGCCTGAGGAGGCATTAGGGCCATGGGGCTCAGAGAAAAGAGCCTTGCCAGGGCCAGAGGACCAGCAGGCTGACTGGAGTGTGAGAGACAGGCCAGAGGGCCCAGTGGACAACATAAAGTACCAACTGCAAGGCATGGGCATGGCTACAAGAGTAGAAGAGGCCACAAATAGCCCTTAGGGCAACTGGTGCCCTGAGGCACTGATGGGCCCAGGAGGGCCCTGACTTAGGGCTTGAAGGGCAGGATGAGGGTCAGCTGCATATGGGAGGGACTGCTAGCCAAAATAGGCTAGGGCATGCTCTGAGACCCAAGACAGCCTCCTTTTTTCAGTGAAATAATTCCATCAAGATGTGCAGATGAGAGAACAAAGGAGGATACCCAAGGAGCAGAAGTGGGGAGGCAGGAATTGTATGACCAACCAAGAGGTGCCACAGCCACCCCTGGGGCCTGATCCTGCCACAAGAACAAACACCTGAGATATGTTAGGGCCCTACTACACATTCAAATTAAAACCGGATAGGAACGAGCAACAAAATCGTTACACACTTTAAAGCATTAACTTTATAGCTAGATCACCATTTTTCTTGTGTAATAGTTACTTTGCACATGTGGGTGGTCTAAATTTATTACATGATTAACCAGTCAATTGAATAATATACGTAATGGGTAGCAAGGGCCTTAGTCTTAACACATTACTAGACATTACTTAACACATTACTAGCAAGCATTCTAGATACCCTAGTAATGAGGACAATATAAGAACCTACATAAAATAGAATAGGAGCATTTCCAGAACTGGTATCACTCATGATTAAAGGATATACCACTTCTACATCCTATCCATTGATGATGCAGCTAATTAATACAATAATTAGCATAAAGGTATTTTTATATCTAATCATACAAGAAACAGGTGTGAATGTTCAATGTTCTGCCTCAAAAACAGGGACACCTTGCTTTGGTGCAGGCAGTTGAATCAAACTAGCACTCTTCTCTGTAGCATTGCCCAATGAATACAGACCCACAAAGTAGAAGGCTACTTACTTACTGATGTTACTCACTTTGCCTCAGGGAGGAATTGAGGCTTACTCCTAATCAATAGATGCATCTCCAGCAAAACCAAGGAGGTGATTCTTCCGTGCTACTCAGCACTGGTGAGACAGCAGCTGGAGTACTGCCTCCAGTTCTGGGCACCACACTTTAACAAGGATGTGGACAGGCTTGAGAGTGTCCAAAGAAGAGCCATCCATATGATCAGGTTCTTAAAAGGCAAGTCATACAAGATATGGCTAAGGGATCTGGGACTCTTTAGCCTGAGAAAAAGAAGGCTGATGGGACCTGGTAGCAGCTTTCCACTACATTAGGGAGGCACATCAACGGCTCAGTGAGCAACTGTTTGCTAGGGCAGCCGAGGGGAAAACCAGGAGTAATGGCCACAAACTCCTGGAAGATCAATTCAGGCTGAACATTAGGAACAACTTTTTCACAGTCAGGGTGTCCAGCCTGTGGAATAAGCTCCCTTCAGAGGTGGTGCAATCACCTACCTTGGAAATCTTCAAGAGGAGACTAGACAGTCACCTTGCTGAGATCATCTGACCCCCAGTTATCTTTCCTGCTTGTAATGTCCCTTCCAGCCTTACAATGTATGAATTTTTGAATCTATGAATAAACAACAGGCCCAAGTGACCAACTGTGAGGCTTCAACCAAAGGAGGCTGCAGTGACAGTGAACTCTTTGACATGTGTTTCTCCTTCTACAAGGAGAACATTAGAACATTTGCTTTGCTTGGATTCAGTACATGGGTTTTACACAGCTTTAGTATCTGGAGCTGGTATGCTTCACACACTGGCCATCTTAGAAGTAGTGGTGTTGCTTTGGGCTCTTTGCTGGCTCTTGAAGAAGTAGTTGTGGGTTACCTGTAACACAGTAGGCAATGCCCCCACTTACAACAACCCTTTTGCCACGCACTGGGAAAGCTGTCTAGAGTGTCACAGGGAGGCTTGCTGCCTTGCAGGCTTCACACCCTAAAGCCAGTGCAGCTTGAAAGCCCAGGATCCCCCTTTTCTGAAGAGGATGAAGCCTGCGATCAGGACTGGCCATGGCCAGAATAGCACTGGGCCTGGTGCACACAGAAGGGCAAACCCTGACGCCCAGCCCTTCCCCTGTGCCCAGCATTGCCAGGTCTTAATTATGAAATAATTGTGTGCCCGCTGGGCTTTGCTCACTCCTGAGGGCGCCGCCCTTCGGATGTCGGTCCCGCCCCGAGACTCTTGAGGGCAAAACGGATGTTCTTTCACTGCGTCACTGCCCCGCTCTCGCCTGCCACGTCTTGATGTATTGTCAATGGGGGGGGAGTCATCTGACAAGTTCTCGTTGGCTGGGTCCACCCGACAGATGTAAACAGGGCTCCAACCACCCCTGCACCCCAGCCTTACACCACCTTCTGGAGCTGGCCCTGAGAAGGGGGCACATGACTCCTCTTGCTCCTCTGCCACCTTCCTTTACCCCTTTTCCCTATACTCAAAGGGTCAAGCCTCTATAGTTATGGATCTGGCTCCAGATCCTCAGCCCTTAGAACCTATGCTTTCTAATGGGCTCGGGCATCCGCGGTCCCAACGGCGACCCCGCCCCGATCTGGCTCCTCCTTATGGATCCTTGTCACCCTACCACGCCCTGAGTGCACCTGGCTCCGGCGGGTCCTCTGCAGTGACTCCCTTTCACCGCAATCCAGTCCAGGTGCCTCCTGTCTGCTGCTGACTCCCAGACGCTGCTGCCGGCTCCTCCCGCTCTGGCTCCTCAACCTTCCCCGGACGCGCGGGGCCTCACCTTTTTCTTCCTCCGTCGGCAGATTTCCCTCTTTGGGGCCATCTGCCCCTTCTGTTGCAGCCGCCGCCACTTTTATCTTCGCCGGCCAGCGTTCGACGCTGACGTCACTGGCCGTCCGCAGCTGTATAAAGAGCCGGCTCACGAGCCGCGCAGGTTTTCCTGGGACGTCGACTCCTGCTGCCGGTGAGTTCTTGTTGTCACCCCGACCCCTGGGACATATTGTATTGGAAGCTCAAAATTATCCGATTTGCTGAAAACTATCCTACACTGAAAAAATATGCAAATAAGTATGCAAATAAATCATTTTATTTACTATATATTTCTCAATGTAACGCACCAGTGAATGAGTGAGCACTGCTGACAGCAAACCCAAAAGTCAGTTAAGACTCGCTGAGGGTTACTTGGGTTTTGCATATGCTGAATCAATTAGCTGCCTCAAAAATTATTGTACGTTTTGGGGTGTACGTAATAGCTGTGTTGGTCTGAAACAAGAAGACATACAAAAAACTAGAACTCTTGGTTCCAAAATGATACCTTTTATTAGACCAACTGGGAAATCGCAAGAAAACTGTCCTTTTCACTTCTATTATTATTGATTGTCCATGGTACAGCACAATCATTGGTACAGAGCATTATCCTTTACCTAACAACGCTGCTTGTCTTCACGTTCCCTTGGGCTCGCCATAATGTTAAGCGCTCCCTTCTGCAAACTGAGGGCAAAGGGCAGAGTAAGACCATAGGCTTCACTCCGTCACGGCGCGTGCTCTCATGCCCTCAAACTGCGAACCCTGGCGTCCCGCCCTCCTGCTGTCTCCTCCCAACTGAGGGCAAAGGGCAAAGGCTTCACTCCGCCAGGGCGCATCCTCACTAGCGGGCCGAGGGCAGCCGTTGACGTTCACAGCCGTTTCCGGGAAGATGGCGGCGTGGAGAGCAGCGGTGGTTGCGGCAGCCCGGCGCTGCCGGGTGTCCGGCTTGAAGGCGCCCCGGGCGCGGCAGCGTGGTCCTGGCCGTTGGACGGCCGCGGCGGTGGCCGCGGCGGGCGGTGCGTGGCTGGCGGCGGGCGGCGGCTGGCGCGGGGCGGACCGGCTCCTGGCGGTGCTGGCTCAGGTGAGTGAGGGACGGCCGCGGTGCAGGTGCCGGTGCCGCCTGGCCTCGGCGCTGGGGCTCGGCTCGGCGCCCCTTGGTGCCAACAGGTGCACCCGGGCCGGGTCCTGACGGACGGAGCCGCCGCGAGGAGGGCGCGGCTGGCCCTAGCCACTGACTCGGGCCCGGTCACGGCCGGGGGCGACACGGGCTGCCCACACGTGCAGCCCCCGCCGGCCGCGCCGCTTCCCCGGCACCGCCGAGGCTTGGCCCTGGGGGTTGCCGGGCGCTGACTCTGGCCTGCCTTGGAGGGTGGCGGGCTCTGGGGGCCTCTCACCTGGTGTGAGAATGGCAGGGCAGTGCCGGTGCCACATGCATTCCCCCTCAACCCTGCCTTCCCACTTGAGCAGGAGCTCCTTTCACTGAGTTTTGCTGCCCTGGCGATCCCTCGATTGGAGGATGGTCTCTGCCAGGCTCATTGATGGGTCTTGAGGCAACTGAAGAGACAGACCTATCTGCAGAAGTTTTCACAGGGGAAAGAAAGTAAGCCAAAGGCTGGAGTTTCCCTCTTTTTTCCCCTTTGAAAGCATCACCCCTGGGCATCAAAGGTTATCATCAGGGTACTACTAACAACAATAAAGCCTTCTGCAAGCTCCAAAATCTCACTGTCCATATTTGTTCTTTTCAGTTTCAGTGGCTCCCTTTTTTTCCCCTCTGCTTTCCCTTTGGAAATGAAATTGACCTGTCATTTTAAGCATGTTTTTAATTAAAGGACTATTTCAAGGGCAGTAAATCTCAATGGAGCCTACTGGTGTTAAAGTATACTGATAAAAACTCCTGTGGATTTCAGTGAGATTAGACTCCTAACACTCTAACGGTGGGGGGGGACTACAAATAATTCTTCAAGTATGATAGGGTGTTCCCCCAGAAATTTGTATTTATCTTGGAACACTATGATACCACAGTGATGGGGAAAACCTTACCACTTTATATAATATATGCCTTGTGTACGCAGTGTGCATGTATGTGCATGTCTGTGTGCATCAATATAGATACATATATTTGCAAATGTTTCTATACATGCACCAACGTGAGTAAATTTAGGGAGATAAAGGGCATACTTGGTAAAAAAAAAAAAAAAAAAATTTCACCCAAGGGCTGTATTTCCAAGTGGACAACCATCTCCTCAGGTCACTCTGAAATCAACCTATGTCAGTTGTTTTGAAAATACCCATCTGCATCCAGATAACTTTAAAAATCTCACAAGTTCCATTTTTTCCAAAAGTGCTATAGTCTTTTTGCAATGTTGTTTGTTGGGGTTACATACCTACTCTTTTGTCCCTCCATTCTGTGTTCCTGAGTGTCAGAAATGTCTGAGAGTTCTGACCTGGGAGCAATTCAAGAACAAAAAAATTGTAGTCCTCTTAACTTCTTCTATTAAATACTAAATACACTGATTTGTAGACAGTTATGTAAAGCTCAGGTTTTTTGGCTTTTTCTTGAGTACAGAGATATTAGCATTTTGTAAGGGTTGCAGTTCTTATTGTGGAGAAATGACTTTTTTTCTTCTTTTTGTTATGTTGAGGTTCTGGGAGATAATTTTATAAATTGTTAATTGTGAAGAAGGGAAATTGCTGAGATCTGCTAGCATTCAATAATTTAGCTTGGGTTAATCTGAACATTTTTTAATTGCTGAAAATGAAATAATTTTCTGTAAATTTAAACAAAATTCTGTGCCACTTACGGGTAAGATTTCTGTACACAACCTGTAGTGAATTCTGCCCAGATGAGTATATAGATCTCTCTGAAGCTGTAGGAGCTGACTGTGGAAATTGTGACTGCGAGGCATAGAAAGGACTAAAATAAAAGAAAAAAATGGGGTTATAAATCTCTGGACTGGAGGCAGAGATGGATTTGAGCATTGCATGTTTCCTTCCTATAGTACATCATTAGATTCTATGTCTAGGTCTGTAGAAGTAAAACTCGAAAATATTCAGAAACAAAAATTTGCATGGGGATAACAATTACAGATTTATTTGTGTTGCGGAACTACTTTTGTAGTAGTCTCTCAACTAATCAATCAATAATTTAAAAATCAGGCTTGTAATGAAAAATAAACTAGAATTTATTTAAACGTTTCATAGTTCTGCCAGGCACCTCTTATGAAAGCCTTGCACTTAATTTTCAGATGTTTAGACTGGTGCTCTGCAACATTTCCTGGTTTTCTTCCACATCTTTTCCTTTTTTCATTCCTTCTGCAGCTGTGCATGTGTTCAACTTGTAGCATGTGAATTAACTGGTAAAGAATAGTGATGGCTAGTTGAGGTACCTCTGTTAGTGACACTATTTAAGAATGACCTGATCTAATCATTAAAATTACATACCACAAACATAGCTTTGTTAATTGTAAGATTATACAATACAATGTCAATGGATGCTCACAATAGCTAATGTTAGGCATGTGCATCCATCTTTGTAGGATCAGGGTCTAATGTTTTGTCAAGTGTACCCTATTCAAGAGCTGTAGAAAGAAAATTTCAATATATAAACATTTGGCAAATACAGGCTTTCCATGGCAAGTACACTATGTGCTCAAAGCTAGTTCTAAAAAATCTCAGCTGTATTACAGATACCCCATTTGTCTTTCTTTGGAAAAACTACTCCTTTATCATTTTGTTAAAGTGAACAAAAAATAACTCTGGAACCTATGTTATTCCTTCATCTCAAGTGAACTTTACTGTTAACAGATTTGCAAAACAGCCCTGATCCTGACTTTAGTGGGGCTATTATTCAGTCCATAAAATAAAGAATATTCATAAGCATTTGCAGGGTCAGGATCACTGTTTCTGTTTCTCTTTTGTGAGCTGCGTTCCACATCCTAGCATCTTATACTGTTTATTGTGTTAAGCCAGTTTCCAATCTCTTTTGAGCTATGACCCTACTCGAGGTCAGTTTGTAAACCCACTTCCAGTCTGAGCCTATCTACGATAATGGACTTTCTGTGGGCCCTATAAACCCACTTGCAAGCGTTGTAGCCCCTAGTTTGAGAACTGTTGTTCTAATTCGGCGGGGGTTGGGGAGGGATTCTTACAATGAGATCTGTTTTCTTCATAGAGACACTTCTTTGTTTTTCTTCTTTTGTTTCTGTCTGTGGTAATCTCTTTTAGTTGCACTACACAACTGTCTTGGTTTGCTAGGCAGTAGTAGATTTGTTATGGAGTTTTGCCTCTGCAGTTAGTGGCATTAAAGTGCCTGATATACATTGAAAATCCTAAGCTAAAGTAACTTGCTTATTAGTCACCAGGGCTCATTGTTTCCTCTGATTTTAAAAAAAAATTGCAAATTTTCTGATTAAAACCACAAAATTCACAATTAAAATGAAACTCCACACACACTCTTTTTGTCAGTTAAACACAATGTTTTATTGATATTTACAATTTTAAATCAACTTGGAAACCTACCAGTGCCTCAATCACTTTTTAATAAAATAACGTCTAAGCACAGTAAAAGTTCTATTAACTGGCACCTTACAAGCCGGCATGCTCTATTAACTGGAATGCTGACTTGTAAGGTAAAGTGAAACCAGAAGTGCCCACAGTGGCACTTCTGGTTTCACCAAGCTCCCACGGCCCAGGGGAAAGCAGCCTGCGCTGCCAAAACCCCATGGCCAGGGGGCATAACAGGCTGTGTGGGGCCCACCTCCCTGTCCTGCAGTGCCCACAGGGCCAGCAGGAGGGTCAGTGATGCTACAGGAGGGGCAGTGACGCCCAAGAAGTGGCGGCCCAAATAGGCAAGGATGCCTGTTTGGGCCACTCAATTAACTGGCGTATTTTGTTATCTGGCATCCCCCATTCTCGGGGGATGCCGGATAACAGAGCTTTTACTGTACCTATAAATTTTGGTATTTGATGTTTGGGTTTTTTATCATGGAAAATCAGAGCACCCCCTGCACCCTTCACTCATAGAAGGCAGGTCCAGGCCCTTCACGCCCAAGCCATCCATAGCCCTTCTGCCTTTTATTTCCCACCCCAGCCCTGCCAGAGGGGGCTTCCAGCTGTCAGGGCTGCAGGGTCAGGGACCTGGGACTGCAGCCCCCTACCCCCCACAGCATTGCCTGAGCAGGAGGTGGCAGCTGCTGCAGCATAGTGGAGCACAGAGCCTGGCTTCCCCACTCCTCCGCCCCCACCCCCATGGGCAGCAAGACTGGCAGAACAGAACCCATGGGGGACAGGTGCGGGCTGCCTGCTTCAGTTTCAGGAACAGGGAGAGGGAGGGGTAGGGGGAGGCAGATCCCTACTGCTGCACGGTTGTGTGCCCCTTCCTCGCCCTGCACCCATGTGCGGCACAACCACACTCTGCCATTCCCACTGCTGCCAGATGATTAGGGGATGTGTCATCAGGGCAGTACAGAGCTCACAGCAGGAAGGAGCTTCCCTGCTCTGCTAGACTGCCAAGGCCTCAGGGGAGGGCAGCAGAGGGTGGAGCCCGAGTCCACAGCAGGTAGCCCACCCCTGGCCCATGCACAGATCTGCGGGGTAGGGATCCTCCCTTACCCTCCAGGAGTGCATGCAATGGTGGGGAGCTGGCTGCATCCCCCCGCCCCCTGGACAAGCTGCTTATAGCCCCATCTCACTCGGCACCAGAGCCCTGAGGCCACTCATTCTGGCCCTGGGCCCCAGGTCCCAAGTACTGCCCATTTGGGCAACAGCCCCAGCCCTGCCCAACTCCCTGTTTCCCTGTGGGTGCCTCAGTTCCTTCCCCCCCCCCCCCCAACTTACCTGCAGGAGCTGCTCCCTAGGCTGCCTTGGAGCCACATGCATAAACATGCACATGGTACCCCCTACCTGACCACTCTCCTCCTGTTCTCCCCAGCCCCTTGCAGACTAAAACTCTGCCAGCCTGCAGAACACTCTTTGCAAAACTGCGAAGTCCACATGATTCTCTTGTTAAAATAAAAAATCCACATTTTCCTCAGGTAAAACAGGAAATCCATGTTTTTTTTCCATGGGAAATGAAAAACCTGGATCCCTGCTTATCACCAATTAGCCCTGCAGCCAGCCATTTCTACTATATGGCTATACTTTTCTCAGTGAGTCTAATTACAGCTTCCAAATAAGATGTGCTAAACTTTTATCAATGTATCTAGTGATAAAAAAATGCATAGTGCCTTTATACTGTTTGAAAAAGACAAAATGAGTAGAAGCCACATTTTTACCATCGCAGGCTTCTTCTGGGGCAAGCCTTACAGGAAACATCTGTAAAACTGCCCTCTGAAGTTTCCTTCAAAAGCCACAGAACTGCAGGAATTCCAGAAAGTGTTGTAATCCATAGGGTAGTCGCAGAGAGACTGGCATAAATTAGGCATAAATTATTAGTTTATCTAGGTTATGCCAGGCACCCTGAAGTACCCAGGATTGGGAGGATGGGAAAATGGTTTAAAGCCTTCATTTCCTTTTTTTTCCTCCTCTCAGACTGTGCATATTCTATGTTGTGCTTCTGAGAGGTGCAGCCGAGAGTCAAAACGTTCTCTGTCTAGTCGGTGTGAAGCAAGTACTTTTGCTGTGTGAATGCAAAATGTGAATTGTCTTTAAAGTAAAACAGTTCCTTTGTATTGTTTAACACTTAAATTGATTTTTCTGTGTTCAATCAGTAGGACTTAAATGTGTGTGAAAGTTGTAGTTTAAACCAATAGGAATTTTTTTTTTCTGGTTAAGGTCCATGAGAATGGTACCTTTTTTATTTTATATTTTGTTTTTAACGTTGCATTGTTCCTGCAGTGTAAACCTGTATTTTGGATGTTGTTATGCCAAACCACATGAGAAAAAATAACTTAGATAATTGACAGCAAAAATGTGTAAAATATTTTTTTTTAATTGGCTGAAAGATTTTTTTAAAAAAAAAAAATAATATGATAAAAAAAATCTGAGAGAGTAGTTATTCTAACCTGTAGTACACTTGGAGCCAGTTGGTGGCCTTAGTTATGCTCATGAAGCTTCCAAGTCACATTTTCTCCTATAGCGCACTTTATTATTATTATTAGCCAATTGCCCATCAACAATGATGGGAGTGGGTGGGGATGGAGCCCCGTATCCGCCCCCATCCTGTCCGGACCCGCTCCCCCCTTCTCCGCTGTGGTGGCAGGGGGAGGAGAGGAGCGGGCCTGATTCAGGGGGTGTAGGGGAGGATCAAGCCTAAGGGAGAAGCCAAGGAGGGGGGGAGCAGCAGTGGGAGGATGAGAGAAGCAGGCTTCGTACCCATGTGGGAGAGAGGGCATGGGGGAGGTATGGGCCTGGGACCAAAGTGAGGAGGGGAGGCCCGCTCCTCCCCTTCCCTTCCCCTACCACTACTGTATCGGGCTATGCCCAGTGCTCCCGCCTACCCCCTCCACTGCCATGGTGGGCCAGCTTCTCCCCCGCCCTCGGGCCCACCCCCACATTGGGTCCAGACTCACTCCTCCCTTCCTCCCACTGCCATCACGACAACCTGGGCTCACTATTTTCCACTCCTCCGCACTGCCGCAGTACACCCATTTCTCCCCCTACCACTACCCTGTCAGCCCTGCAGGAGGCGCTGGCAGAGGTGTGGCAGGGCAGGCTGAGGCCACCAACGGTGCCCTCACCCCATGCCTCTGCCGCTACGTCCAGGGAACATGGGGAGGAAGGGGGACAAGGCCATGGAAAATATTCCATGTAATATAGAAACACTTTTCAGTGAAAATGCAATTGTATTGTATAAGACTCCTGGAACTCTTGTCAGCAGGTTACTTCCTTGCTACAATCAAAACTATATTAAAATAGAAGTACAGATTTAAGGCAGATACTTGAACAGGCTTTTGAAGTCTGGTTCGGTTCGATTTTGATATAATCCCTTCTCCTACATGGCCAAATCAGAAATGACAGTTGGAGAAGCTTGTAGGTCTTGGGTGAACCTCATGTTTGGATGTGACTAGTACTTAAACTTTACCAAGCATGCAGATCAGGTATAATAAGAATCTGATTTGTAAAATAAACTCAAGTACAGATAATTGAATTGCTGGTATTTTGACAGGATTGTGGCCATTTAAAGTAAGGGCTGGTTTCCTTTGGTGCCACCTGATCATTTTTGTCCCTACCTGAAGGCAGATATTGGGGCCCTCACATCATCCACTGATGCTTTTAAATCTTCTTTCCACTGAAGAATCCCAAAAAATCAGCTCAGGGAGGCAGATTCTGGATTTAATTCCAGATTTGTTAGTTACAGATTACTTTAGAAATGCCACAAGTCACACTTCAGCACAACGCTGAAAGGCTCATGGTTGACATCCAGTGCTCTGTAGAAGTTATTTCTTGCCAGCCTGTGGTAGCAGCCTTCTAGTAACTAACTACAGGTTTCCCTCACTTTATGCTGTACACGCATTCCTGGAAAATGATGCATAACTCAAATTCACATAAAGGGAACCCACTTTACAATGTAACAAATAGGGGTACGTTCCAAGGCCTCAGCTGTACTGACCTCCCAAACCCATTTTGATGACTTTTACAAGACAATTTTGGTGCTCACCAACAGCACACAAGCACAGGGCATCATCATAATGGGGATGGCAACTACAGATGCACATGCCACAGACAGTGAGGGAGGAGCACAGATCCATACAGGAGACTATTTTGGTGCATGTCACTCCCACGGTGCACTGCACAAAGCAGCTGACTGCAGGCTTCCACCACACCAATCACATAAGAGTGAATTTACCTTGTATATAACAAATTTTTGGTATTAAAAGGGTCCTTGTATAAAAGTGAATTCACACATACAGAACCCGCATAAGACAAGGGAAACCTGTACTTTGCTTTACTCAGGAGTTTATTGCTGCTATACTTATTGTTCATTTTCAAACGTAATGAAATATATATTGCAAAACATGTCTTAGGTAATGGCAAGGCAGTTGGTGTCCTGGACCAGGGGACACCATATTTTCAAGTGGTTGGGCTGGAATGATTTGGCTCTGGTTGAAGGTAGGCTGCTGCTTCTCCTTGCTGCTTAACCACAGCACAGCATGGGTGAAGTACCCAGCCACCCAGCTCCGGCTGCTGTGCAGCATGGTATGGCACAAGTGAAGCCTCCTGCCACTGAATGCTGCTGGAGCCCCTGGCTTTGCTACGTGGGCTATAGGTTGCTGACCTGTGCGGCACAAAATAAGTACTTTTGGTTTTCCTACCAAATAGTTACTAGAATGTGTTTCTGTGAAACACACATAGCATAGCAATCTGAAAATGTGAGATGTATATTATGCAAAGAAAAAAAAATCCTTAAAATTGTGTTCTTATCTCTGTTGATGGTAGAGAAGCAAAGTCTGTATATGACAACAGTGTTAATTATTGCTTGGAATTAGTAGTAACAATATCAAATTGATTAATGCTTTGTGAGAGAGAGGAAGGATTGCAATACACATGGAAAATAACTAATTGATGTATTTTCACATTTTTCAGATAAGTATAGTCTATGACTATATTTGATACAAATTTTTAATAAAAACCATTTGTATTCTTTGCAACTAAGACTTACTGACTAAATATATTACCCCATGGAATTCTTTTTTCTTTTTTCTTTTTTGTTTTTTTGCATGCCAGGTTTGATTGACCATAAATTTTTTTTTTTTTTTTAAATGACACAGGAACCAACCTTCCAAGCAGCTAAACTTCTTGATAGTATTATGGCCTTCTCATTATTTTCTATTTCAATTAATAGTACCCCAGAGTTACGGAAATATATTCCTTACAGTGTAAAATAGCTATTATACCTTTCTTCAGTAAATATAAATGTCTCTGTTCAATAGAGATCCCTGGAATGAGATTCTCATTTAGCTCTTAATCCTTTTTTAGGTACTTGTATCTTTCTGAAATTTTCTTTTGTGCAGCTAACCAGAGTAACCCTAGCTACCTCTTGTTTAATTCTATATTTCAGCATGTTTTGGAAATATTGCATGTATCAGATATCCACTAAGTCTAAATCAATAATCAGGAAATTAAATATATCACAAACATCATGCTCTGCATTAGTGACATACAGACATTGTCATGCTGTATGCTCAGAATAGAACATAGAGTAGTAAGTATGGAATCTGTAGGGCAATGATGTTGTAATTAATTATAGACTCAAATATTACTTATGGGTGTGCATTTGTTTCACAACTTTAAATACATGGTATCCATTTCAGCTTTTTGAGTGTGAGATATTTATAACCTAAAGTTTTGGCTTTGAAAATGTTTACATTTACTCCCCTCTGTGGGTGCAGAGAGATTCTTTGTACAGGTTTTTTCATTGATATTAAAACAACATGATGTCAAGTCTAATCTTAGAGGTCAGGGTTAAATCTGAACCATCTTTAGTTTGATCTGTAACCTTCTTCTCAGGATTTTCACTGTTCCTGTATGACCTGCATAGCAAAATAAATAATTCAATTAAATGTTCTTGCTGGACAGACTGATCTCTGTGGACAAACCTGTTAAATTGGGGACTAATTTGTATGCCTTTAGAGTTTTTAAACCATTTTGCCCTGCCCCCCCTTCCAATATATACAATACAATATATGGCTTTTGGTTTCATACTCTTGTGAACAGGTAAGTCAACAAATTATCAGGATTCTTTCTTTTCCAAGGACCTGCAGAAGAAAGAAGGTTCTTTGATCCCCATGTGAACTGTTTGCTAATCTCCTGTTTTAAGAAAATGAGGAGATGCATGTAAATAAAATACTGAGTATGAGGGACCCAAAGACTTGCTGTGGCAATACTAAAATTTTCCTCAACAAACTATTTCAGGTACTTTTGAAATATGCTTCATGGCAAAAGATGATGCAGAAAACCTGCTTCCTTTCTGGTCACTGTACTAGAATGAAACATTGTTCAACCCCTACTAGATTCACCAACACTAACAAAACAGGAGGATTTTCTTTATGATCTTAAAGTAGGTTTCCATCTGTATTGCAAAAGCAAAACAGTTTCTGGGCCAAGAAATAGCCAGTTTTCCTGACAAGCGGGCTAAATCAAAATTTAGTAGATGACATGGTAAACTTTCAGGCCTCAACTTTCTGTATGCAAAGCATAATCAACTAGAGGATATAACTTTTTTTTTTCTTTTCCTGTGTCATTACTTATAAACTGTGGTGAGTTGTTACTTATCCTGCCTGAAAACTTTTGTTAGCTAGGGTTGGCATTAACTTTTCCACAAAAAGGGTCAGTTGTGCACACACAGTAGCATCAATTTTCAGGTCATTATTGCAATGTGACTGTATGGCTCCAACACAGTGACACTGCACCACTGCTTCCTGCAGTTCTTGACATGAAGGATTAGTCCAGGGGTAATGAGGCTTTCCCAGCAGCTGGAATAACTGCTTGAACAGCTAGTAACCAGGTGTAGGCTACTAGGGTAGTTCAGAAGTGGCACAGATTTGCACTAAGTGAACCAGTGAATCCCACAGATGGGACTGCAGATGTGGGTTCCCTTTTTTGCTTTTTACATGAGCGTGACTGGATTGAAGACTGATGCTGATCCTCTGAGAGAGCCTTTTTCTTCTTCTTTCCCTCCAATTGACCTGGATCAAGAATGAAACTGGAAATTTTTTCTACGCTGATTTCCTAGCTTTTCTGTAAAAATGAAGAGGGAAGTATTCTTTAATAACAGGATTCGGTGTCTTCCCCACTAGATTATACCTGACCTTATTCTCTACATTTTAATATTTTTGCTGACTCCAAGTGGGTTGAATTTTTTGTAGTGTTTCAGCAAGACACTGGCAAAAGCAATCAACTGTGACCCCTGTCTGAGATAGGTGAGTGAAGTCTGTACACAGGCTGTACCTTCTTGCCATTGCTCTTGCAAGCATTAATTACACATTGAACCAGAAAGCAAAGAGTAGAGCCTTGGACTACTGATACATCAGATGGACTTTGGGACAGAAAAGCAGTTCCTAGGACTACTTTCTTGGCTTTTTTTGAAAGAGGCTTGAAGGCCTTAGAATGACACCATTCTAATCATGGCCGAGCGTATGGCTATTAGAGGTAGCTGATAGATGTAATAAATCAGTATGGACAATTATTGTTGTTTGTTTGTTTTTTTGGAGGTGGGGTGGAGGCATTCTTCAGCAGGCGAGCGCCTTAATTCTTCTTCAGGGAAAAAAAACCCTGCAGTCTTTATCTATACTGCAGTCTAAAAGCCAATTCACCCAGATCAAGAAAGTAAATATTTCCAATTTCAACAGTTTTCCCAGGAAGTGTTCTCTAATAATGGGAGTCTGAATCTTCCTCACTAAATTATACCTATCACAATGTTCTAAGTATGCTTTATATTCAATTATTCTGAAACTCCTTGTTTCAGGGAGCAATACTGACATATTCAACACAATGATCCAACTCTGGTTACTGTGCATTTATATAGTGCTTGTACTAATTAAATGCACAGTAACCACTATGCATTATTGAATGTGTAGGTGCTCTTAGTGTGTCTGGTCCTTCACGTTTTCTAGTTTAATTAAGGGTTCTATATAAACTTATGTTTACCCGCCTCATGCTAACTTTGTTCCACTCTCATTTTTCTTTCTTCATCTGTTGATTGTATATTGCATTTCTTTTTCTTTGTCAGTTTTAGGCCAAAATGAAAAGAATAAGCTGTCATAGCATATCTGTATGACTTCTGATTACTGTCTGATGAAAAATGACTTGAAAATAGTATCTATTATCTACTAGAGTTGTCGAAGTGAGCACTTATTTTTTTCAATGCCCAGTTCCAAAGTCCTTCTTGTTATTCAGTCTGTTTGGCTACATGCATCCTTTTCTAAAACTTTTCAAGGATTATAAACAGATATCAAAACTATAAAAAGCCCACAATGGAAAGGAGATTGGTAGACAGCTGTAGCGTAGCTGATGTAAGAGTTTTTCTTTAGTTGTGCTTCTGAGACTCCCTTATAATAGTCCATAGATTTTCATTTCTTCTTTAAGAAGGCACAGTCAAGCTGGTAACTGGGGAGGGGTGGTTTATAATGCTTCACTGTTCTAAATTGTTTGCAGGCATGCAATGCCCTCCTAATTAGCACAGTATGTTAGAATGTTTTCTTAAGACCATGTGAACTAAGGAAGGTACTGGGATAGTGGTGTCATGCTGGAATCATCTGCCTATCTTTATGGTATTTTGCATGCTTTGGATACTGAAAAGCATCCACTATGGTGCTAAACTGATAAAGAGAATACAGCTTTACAGGTGACATATTTGGAGGTAACTGATTCTGAATGGCAGATCCAGGCAGGCACACCATGGTATTTCAGTAAAGATGGGAACAGGAGCAGGCGCAACGACCTCTCAAGAGCAAAAAGAATAAACTCAGATATAATAGTCTGTGTAGTAAACATGTTTTACAACCAGAACTTCCAGCAGCAATGGAAATTGTTATGGAAGTTAATGTGAGGCAAAGGCTTTAATTTTCAATTAGGAAGCTTGGCTGCAGATACCAAGAAAAATTGGCCTTCATAGCTACAATTGGAGGTTAAAGGCAAGGGACATTGGTCCTAGATATGAAACTGTTCTTCACCAAATTATTTTCAGTTACTTAATAGGTTCCTCCACCCACCCCTTTGGAAATAGTTCTTCTCGACTACACTAAAAAATTGTAGGTTTAATTTTAACGCTGTTTGCAGTTCCGTGACTTTTTTTTCTTAATGGTTTGTGCACCAATATAGATCCAGAAACAGTTTCTCAAAATAATTCAGAGAAACTTTACTTCAGATTTGCTGGAAGTTATCTTCCTGAAACTGTGTTGAAAACACTTTGTACTTTACTAACTTTTTTTAATGTGAAACTGCAACAGCTGCTTAAAAAATGTTGGATATATTTTTATCGTGAACCTTGGATTTGGAAAGAAATATTCCATATTCTGATGGATTTCTACAGAAATCATTCTTGTAGGCCTTGGATGTTTAAATGTACCTCAAAAGCAAATGAATAATGTCAATAGCCACTGAGGGAATCTGTAGATGTGCAGGACATCTGCTCCAATGCACTGTAATTGCAACGTATCACAGCTGACTTGATCTAATTAGCTAATTAGCACACTCCAGCAGCCTTGGCATTTCATGTGTTCAGTGTCCCCATGTTTCCAAATGGTGGCAGGAGCTCATCAAATAAACTTCAGTTAACATACCCCTTCCATTCCACCCTTTTGAAGCACGGGACAGTGAATACATGAAACATTGTGGGCGCTTTAATTAGAGCAGCTCCGGAGCCACTCTAACTAAAGTGCGCTCCCTCCCACACCCAGAGAACATATAAAGGCAGCCTTAAGAATTTCATAAATTCCA
This sequence comes from Crocodylus siamensis, assembly GCF_052110815.1. Classification (NCBI taxonomy): domain Eukaryota; kingdom Metazoa; phylum Chordata; order Crocodylia; family Crocodylidae; genus Crocodylus; species Crocodylus siamensis. The sequence goes on from NC_143395.1 coordinate 385,324,060, forward strand.
TTTGTGCACAGCTGAGTTGGCTCTACAACAGCAGTTCCCAAACCTGGGTTGCAACTCAAATGAGGGTCACGGGGGCAATGCTGGTGGCGCCGCACATAAAAGATGAGTCATGCCATGTGCTGGGAGCTTCCCCACCCCCACTGAACTTTGCTTCCAGAAGTGGGTCGCAGAAAAAGAAAACGTTGAGAACCACTGCTCTACAGCATGAAGATGCTTTGCCTTACCCTAATTTGAATTTCACCTGAAATAGTTTTCTTAGAACCACACCTCCAAATTATTAGGCTGTGCAAGCTGTTAATTTGTCCTATTTAAGTAAAAAAATAAATAAACCTTGGAACTTTACTTAAATCTGACAGCCTTCCGTGTTACGGCTCACAATGGCTTTTAAGGTTTGATTTACATATTTGTCTAATAACTCGGTTTCTTGCAGCTTGTGGTTATAGAAACAAATATTTAAATTGTCTAACAAATCAAAATAGTCAGATATCTAATTTTTGATTCATGATTGTTATTCTGTACATTTGTTACTACAGTGTTTTTTCCTTTTCAGCTAAAATACCTGCTCCTTTTCCCCATAGGTTGCTAGGTATGCTGTATTATCCACATAAAACTAGTCATCCATTCTCTCCACCTGTCCTCCAGAAACTTGCCCAAGACAAGTTTTAAGTGATGTAATAAACCTTAATTTGAGTATTTGTATCTGAACATCAAGGCCTGCAGAAAATGAATTGGCAAAAAAAAGTAATGCTTCTGTTTCTAATTAAGAAGAAAACCCCCAAACTTTAAATTTCCTGCTCAGTTGATACTGCAGAGTACCCATGATGGCTCAAGTGTCCAAAATGAATTTTCTTAGAATAGAGTTCAGAGTTGCTTTTCTCTTATTCTGAATATGCCTGTTGGAGTAAGAACATTCCGTACAACTTGCATAAAAATCTTGTAGGAAATTATTAACATATTTAAATTATTAACATATTTTTTCTCAGCTGCTGTTAAATTTGGAAAGCTGACAATATCTTAATGCCAAATACTATTTGCACTGTTTTTCTTTTAATTTTGAGCTTCATTCTTATTCTCATTTACAAGCAGAAATGCAAAAAAATTAAATTGTAAAGGAATTTCTATGCATCAAAAATAGTTCAGAAATTACACTTAGATATAAAATTGATAATACAGAAGGTTCCAGGTAGTAGGTTCACATAAAAGCATGGAACTCACTTTTCAACGCATTGTCAGATAACTTTATGTAGCCCCCTCTAGGTAAAGCTATTTTGTAGAGGTGCACCAATAAAGATTTTTTAGGCTGATACTGATGGCCGATTTATTAACAAGCTATCTTGGCCAACACTGATCCAATTGTCGATTTTGCTGTGTGGAGATCAGTGCCCAGCTGGTAAGTCTGGTGGGGAGGCGCCAGGGGGAAGGAAGGGGGCATGGGGAGCAGATTGAGGTCCTTGCAGTGAGGGATGGAGTGGGGCAGGGGTAGGTGCTGCCTAGGTGGGGCACAGGATGGAGCTACAAGCAGCTTGTCCGGGGGAGGAAGGGGTGCCTCCTGCTGCGATGTGCACCCCTGGGGGAGGAATGGTGAGCATGTGTGCCCCCTCCCCAGATCTGTGCAAAGGGTGAGGATGGGTTGCCATTATGGGCTGGGGCCAGGCACTGTGCCGGCTTCTTCCTGGCAGGGGGCAGGGGTTGGGCCACAGCTGTGCTCACGGTGGATGGCAACGGCACTGGGAGAGGGGCTACAGGGGGGCTATGGCAAATTTTGGGGTGGCTGTGGTGCCCCCCCCATAACCCATCCTCCCAACACCGCTGCTGCCCCTGAACACAGTTCCTACCCACCCTCCCACCCCCACTAGGAAGAGCCTGGTACCACCCCAGCCCACAGCAGGAGCCCACTTTCACCCTGCGCACAAATCTGGGGGCACATCCTGTGCTGCCTTGGCAGGGTTCACACAGTGGCAGGAGCCACCCCCCCTTTCCTGTCCCCCTAGATGAGCCACTTGCAGCTCCATCCCATGCCCCTACCGACCCAGTTGTGTAGCTCCTGCCCTTGCCCCACTCCCTCCCTCACTGCAGGGGGCCTCTATCTGCCCCTAATGCCCCTTTCTCCCACAGACTTACTGGATAGACACTGCACTCCATGCTGCTGGGCTGCATTCCTGGCCGTATGCATGCTGCAGCTGTGCCCATGCACACTGCATTTATCAGCGACATTATTGATCATATCAGCCAAAAGCCAATTGCCAATAATGTTAATTTACCTTTTATCAGGGGCAATATGATATGGACTGATGTATCGGTGCTCCTCTGCCATTTTAACCATTGGGAACTTTGTCTTCACATTATACATTTACATATAAAAACATATATGTGATTGCAGAGAGCAAGTATCACTATCCATTTCTGCCCGACAAGGGTATTAACTAAGCCAACAGACATCACATAGGTTAGAAATCCCATGCTGCTTATTGAGGTAAGTTGCATGTCACATTCAGCATAATGTTCACATTTGTGCCTCTTCATGAGGCTTTGTTTGCTCTTGTGTCCTTCTCAGAGCTGGCGCCTTTTTCACCTTGCATTTTCCATTCAGTCTAAAATTGCTGCAAAATGGAACCCATTTCAGTTTTCCCTCTGTAACAGTCGTGGCATGGTCTACCTTTCTGTATTAGTTAAGTGTTGATTCAAGTAGTGGTGCTTAACCTTAACAGCCCTGCAGGCTGTCGGAGTGGGGCAGGGCCAGTCCACAAAGCAAATCCTTTGTTGTGGGGTTGCTCCTAGGGTCTGATTCAACTTGAACTTGGCACACCCTCAGAGTTGGGTCAGTCTGAGAGTGTGAGCCCACATGCCAGTGATCTCATATGCTTACCTGACCCTGCACACTGGATCTGTATATGGAGTAACCCTGTGCATGGGGCCATGTTATCTGGTCCACAGGGCTCCCTGTGGTTCTGGAAATTTGGCAGCAGAGGAGCAATAACATTGTTAATTGCCACAGTTCTGGCTTTGAGAACTGTGGCAATTAACCCTGCTATTGCTCCTCTGCTGCCAAATCTTCAGCCCTATGGTAAGGTCTGCAGGCTTGTCATTGAGACTGATTTACAGTATGTTCTGGTAGTTGTGGAGCTGCTAGACCCTGGTGCACATCTTCGTACATGGTAGGATGTGATCTTAGAACCCACACGCTTGTAAATAGCAGAGTACTCAAACATTCTGAGGACATGGTAGGTGATGGATTTAATATCAGGCATATCATTTATAACCTACTTAATTCTTCCTTTCTCACATCTGGTTGATGACTGAATAAATTTAGATTGTAAATGGTGGAAAAATCACTTGGAAAATGTAGCTTTTTTTTATTACATGAAAATGATTCATGCAGTGGATATAATGGTCCTTTGTAACCTCCCTAGTACAGGCTTCTACCATTATGTCATGTTTTATATAGTTCCTGGCAGAGTGTTGCCCTAAACAATAATAGGGTCTTCTAAACACTATAACAAAGCAAATGTAATAATCTGTCTTTCCAGGAGCCGTTAATATCTAGATACATGGTGACATGTAATGAAAAAATTAGGTGGAGCGTTCTCATACAGATCTATAAGCAGTCAGAATAGGAATACCAGTTTACGTATGTGGCATGTGGATTTAAGAATAGGATTTTTGACTGTACAGTGTTAATAACCAAACCATGTCTAGACCTTACTGTACCTTATTTGGAACCTGCAACAATTACACTTTCATGCAGGATTTTTATCAGAATGGTCTCAAACAGAAAGGTCAATTTGGATAGATCAGGAATCGGCAGTTTTACAGTCTGAGAGCCAGATTTGGCCCATGAAGAGATCCAATTTGGCCCAGGAGGTTGGTGGTGCTGAGTTGTGCTGGTATGACCATCCACTCCAGCACTTTCATCTGTTGCAGAGGGGTTGGGGATCAGCTGCAGGGGTAATTGCTGGTAGTTGTCTCCTCCAAGGGGCAGGAGACTTGCAGCCTGCAGAGGGGCCAGGTTGCAAAGGGCAGCCTTGTTGGCAAAAGATGGACAAAAAAATGTGATGAAACTTTGAAAAATACCATTACAATGAAATAACAGCATTTTGTGGAAATGTATCAGTTTTAACCAGATGTTGAGTAGGAAGTCTTCCCAAGTCTGGGATGGGGTTGGGGGAGAGAAGAGTTGAGGGGAGGGGGCACAGAGAATATTCCTCAGAACATTGAATATGCTGGTGAATAAGGCATTTTCATTTGGGTTGAGACATTTCATTTCCCTGTTCCAAAAAAAAAACCCAGAAGGAAGTTGACCTCCATTTCCTACAGGGGAATTCTGTACTATGGGTATTGTGTAGTATGATGGAAGTCTAGTCAAGCATATCAAATTCTTCAAAATATTTTAAAGGCCTTTTGGTGTTGAATCTACAAAATATTGATCTTTTATTTTTTATTTATTTTGGAAAGCTGAATATGTTTTCCTGTCTCTGTCTTGCTTTAGAATCTGTATCCAACTTCAGGTATAAGATTAAGACATTTTTATAGAAAGAAAAGCTTCTAGAATTTGTTAAATAGTCTATTTTAATGAAACAAAATTGAAAATACTATTATGGATTTGGGCATTGACAAAGTACAGTTCTTCTGGAGTCTTTGAAAAAAAGATAGGTATGACATTTTATGGATATGTAATTTTAGTTCAGGATGAAGTCTTCATCCCTTAAAGCCAAATGTTCAGAACTCAGAAGACAAATTTTCTTCAAAAAATGTGTTAACTTTTTCTGTACCAGTTTGGAGAGAACTTTCTAAAAGCAAAGTAGGCTTGTCCTGAGATTGGTAATTAACAGAATTTCTTTTAAAGAACATCCTGAAGACAGTTCTGTTTGAATCAGAGTTTCCTACAGTGAGGCACAACAGCTCAAATGTGTTCTGCTATGTGAACTATTTAGCAAATAAGTAAATGTAATGTCTGTATCTTTATACATGACTTAAACAACATATAGGTGCAAAACAAGGTTTTGAATCCTAATGGTGTCCCCCAAAGTATGTCTCTTAAGATACTAAAGTTAAAAATACAGGAGAGGATGGAAGACATATCTGTTGTGTCAGCAAGGCATGTGGTAGGTTGATGTATAAAAGGAATGTAATGGATATTTTTGGATTCCATTCAATATTCCTGGGCACAAGCATTCTATCTAGGCACATTCCAGAGTGTTAAGAGCAATCTTTCCGAAAATGCATACTTATTCTTTTGTGTAATCTCCCTTGCAGCCCATTCAACTAGAAACTAGACAATATAGTTTACTTGATTTCATGATCACTGCAACCTCCATAGTAGTCACCTTTATCATTCATAATAGAAGAAGGTACTTAACTTCTAAATATTTATGAGAGTCTTTTTTTTGCATATAATATGGAGATACTGGTGATTCTGTATTTATAGTGAGATGTACACTCAGTGTAAGGATTAAACTTTTTAGGTCTTTAGGATGAATAATAAATGGATTTATTAGAGAATTTACAAGTGAATCAATTCATTTGTCATATTTTAAAGTAATCTTCTTTAAGATTCTTTATTTTTATTTTCCTGTACCAAAGACATCTCTGAAGAAAATGTAACTCTTGTAGATTTTTGGAACAGTTTATTGATCTACAGTTCTTAATAAACGTATGTACACTGAGTAGCATGTCCTACACTACAAAGTTTTTAAATTCTCCATCAAAATAATCATTTATTTTAATACCACAGCATTTAATTGATTTTTATACTAGCATTAGAAAATTGTACATACATATTTTTATCACTATTCAGAAAGATGGGAGGAGGAGAGAGGGGTTCTGTCTCACAGGGCAGTGATTTTAAAGCCTGTGGGGCTAGAAGCAGGCTTGGAAAAAAACCTCCCAGAGCCTGGTTCCCAACCCTGCAATTGCAGCCCCCACAGCACAGCTGGCACTCCCGTTTGGGGAACGGATAGGAGAGCAGTGGCTGCTGCTCCCCTGGCCTCTCCTTCTTGGCCAGTCTGAGAGGGGAGGGAAGTAAAGTTCCTAACCTATTCCCCAAACTGGGTGGAGGGGTATGGTAGGATGTGGGGGTGTACACCCCCCCAAGAATTTATTTTTGAGTTCTTATGCAGTCACCTCTATATACAATATGCAAACACAGATCATGACAGAATATTTTTTATAATAAAAATATGTTACAGTAGGTGTTTGACTTTGTATATGACTTTTTTTTTTCTGGTTCTAAGATGGCAACCCACCTCGCCCAAAAGGAGCATGTCCAGGGAGCAAGGGAAAGGACTTACGATAGCAAAGGTCAGGGGTTAGGGGTGGGACTTCCAGTCCCAAGATGGCGACAAGAGGGCAGGCCAGCTGTCAAGGGATGGGACTACCCATGCGGCCCTCAACAACCTACCAAAACTCATTAAGCGGCCCTCCACCCAAAATAATTGCCTGTCCCCCTGTTCCAGGGGGTTCCACTGACTTGAGTTCACGGTGAGCATCAAATTAGCACAATCCCTCCTTACTGCGGTGCTGGCCATCCCCTTGGCTAGATGATGAGCCTTCAGGCTACTCCAACCCTGGGCTTGGACTAGGGCTGATGTAAAGATTACACCAAAGCTACAGCTTCCTTTTTCTGTGAGAGCTTCCACTTACGGTTTCTTTCCTTTCCTTTTTAAATTACTTTTTCTGCTGCATTTTGTTACATTGGGAAAAATTCTGTGGAGCAGAACTGTCAGTGGAGTACGTTACAGTATGTAAAGAATGTTTACCAAAAAAAATCACTTTGCATAAGCCATAAATCCTGTGTAATAAGTTTTATTTGAGAGATGAAGCACTGTAACTTACTAGACATTAGCAATTACAGTATGTGAGTACAGAGGGCGTTTTTCTGTCCTAACAGCAAGAATGCAGTGCTAAGAATTTTCTCCAAAAAAAATTGCGTTGAATTTGACTCTGTCATTTAACATTCTCTGTGCTTCTTTAACTAAGCTATTTAAGCCCTAGACCTAAATAGCTGTTCACAGCTGTTGCCAGCTGATGATGGTTAGAGCTGCTCACCAAAACAAGGGAAAGGATTTTTTTCAGTATACTATTTTGACTAGCTTTAACTACTTGGTTTCTTGGTAAGGTTCTTGATATCGCTGTTGTAGAACTTTTGTCTTTCCCTACCCTTGAAGCTCCATATGCATGCACCTGTGAGAAATGGGACTCAGCCTCATGTTTTAATAAACATAATGAGCCACAAGAAGCTTACTACAATATTACACTTCTGGTCTTTTTGTTTTGGTGCAAATGGGCTGGGTTTTGCAGCACTGGTGCAGTCTGGTATAAAGTGTGTCCTATACTAGGTAGAGCATTCCAGGAAAGAATAGAAATAGACAGGGTTTTATTAACTCTTATTGTCTGAGTTTTGGGACTGAATTCTTGCTGAAATATTCTGAATATATTTCTTGCCTGAATTGTTCCCTCCAGACTTTATTTGTGCCATCTCAAACATTTATGGTGCCATATACTGAAAGGAAAACAAATGTGAAACTGAAAGGCATAGAATTAAAATATACAAACTCTTCCTGGCCCTCCTTCCACGTCCCTCAACCCTCCATATCATACAGTTCTATCAGCTGAAAAAGAAGTGCAAGTATCTTCAATTTTGCATTGTATGCATTTGTGTACATGGGAGCAGTGGCCATCTAGAGCTACTGACCTACATTTCTGATGATACATGCCCATGTAACATTTACCCAATGCTCTTCCATTTTCCATATACGCTACTTTGTAACTTTTACCACACATACTCAAGCTGAGATGCTTTCTTTGTTTTCGTATTACATTCCAGTCCAACTTCTCTACAGAAGTTTTGTGCTTACTGGTATAAGTGGGCAAAAAATTGCATTTTTTCCTACAGGTGAAAAATACTTACAGAAATTAGTAGTTCTTAGAGGTGCTACAGATGTAGTCAAATAATAAAACCGTCTTCCAGTCCCAAGATGGCAACAAGGGGGTGGGCCAACTTTCAAGGGACGGGACTACCCATGTGGCCCTCAACAGCCTACCAAAACTCATTAAGTGGCCCTCAACCCAAAACAGTTGCCTTCAGGCACTGGTACAGTTTCTTTTCTTTTTTTATGATTTGAATAGCCAGAAAATTCCCTTCCCCACCCCCCGTGAAAAAACTAAAATAGCATATAAAGTAACATAGCTTGCAGCTGCCAAAGTTTGCACCCCTGAAAAGGTAGGTTTATAATTAAATGGATGACAATAGATTTTGTGCATCTGTAAAATGTGCAAGTATGTGCATACAAAATATTATTTTGGAGGCTCTTCCATATTAATAGCTGATTTTCAGTGTGTTGACACTGAAAGGATATTCTACCATTCCTTTTTTTTTTTTATGATGCCTCCTGTTAATGCGTTCTTTTTTTCTAAACTACTGTATTAATGATGAGGACTTTTTTTTCCCAACAACCTTTAATGACTAGCCTGAAGCCATTTTCTTTCAAAGGATTAGTTTAATATTTAGACAGATAAAATTAGCTACATGGATAATTAACAGTTTAGAATAATGAATAAATAAAGCTATTACTGTAATTTACATGGCATAATCTCTATTTTCAAACCCGTTTTATTTAAAAGCATAGCTAATTGAAATATTAAGTTAAATTTAGCTGCGTTAGCAAAGAATGCTGAAAGAATGGATCTTGACTGGTTCTCCTTGTAGAGTGTCTTGAATAAGGTTAGGAAGCTTGTAATTCTAACATAATTATTGTGATCAATTAAAAGAAAGGAAAGGAAGGATTTCAGAAGGGAAACATTTTTTTTCAACCAAAATTATTCTTGTCCTATTGGTATTATCCCGGGTAAAAATAGAGAATGCTTGTTTTGAAAAAATTTGCATAAAACATACTGGTAATGTCTTCCTAGAGATGAACCCCAAGTATTTTTATCTGCATCTAATATGGTACAATATATATCTTCGATCAGATTGCATCCTTTTAGTGCCTATACCATCTATATACAGATGATAATAAAATGCATGTAATTAAGCAATATAATATTTCATCAGGTTTGAAAATTCTCTTCAGATGTTTCTAGACTCTTGCTTAAGTTCTATATGATGTAAATACCAAGAACAAAGAAGCCATTAGATTGGAAGTGGCTCTTGTGTTAGTCATAATTTATGGTTACTTGTGTTTTTCTGGATGTAGTTTTGTGCTCCAAACAAGGTCTTCTCAAGAAGGGCCTTTTTAATCATGACATCAAACAACTGCATCTTGGTTAACATGCTCCATTGATGCTTGAGTTGAGGGAAGCTGATAACATTTATACCGGAGCAAAGCCTAAAGCACGATAAAAATTTAAATGTGGTACATTGTACTCAACTTCCTGTAGCTTGGTATGCCTCCAAATTCATAATTACACCCATGAAGTTTCTTCTGGACTTTGAAATCATCATGAAAAATGGACATTGCTAAATAATATGTAAATGGCATTTGAAAGCTTCTGATCTCCAGTGTTAACTCTTTTGAAGTGAAAAATAATAGCCTAGAAAAATTTGATTCAAGATTACTTTAAGAAAAATTGATTTAGTAAATGGCTGCCTAATTTTCTTGTGATCTGTAGGGTTAGAGGTGCTAGACAGCATAAGCATGGTAAAACAGTGGGGGTGAATTCAAATTATGCTTTTTTTTAAAAAAAAAAACATCTTTCAAATCTATTATGTAGATTGTAATCAAAATTACTCTTGTTTTACCATAAGCTCCAGTAGATAGCATAAGAATTGCTACTTCAAAATTAACAATAATTTATGCTGGTTATCATTTGACCTGGCTACTTCTCCTTTCCATGCTTCCTGTAGTTCAGAGGGGAAAACAAATCTTTACATCTGCTAATAAATTGGATTGGGTCAATGTACAGCATTTGAAAAGTTCTATCCAGTGTTACTCTTCATGCCTGCTGGTGAATCACCAGTGCAAGTGTATTTTGTGCTTCTTGTGAGAGTGTATAACAAAGAAGGCTTAAAGCTAGATGTTGTTGAATGTAAGGTAACTGTTCCTTGAACACTGCTGGGCATAAGGAGGCCGTTGAGATTTATTTGGAGATGCCTGTCATTCTCGTTCATGATTATTTCATGATAAATATGCCTTTTTAATTGTCTGTTAGTATCCCTTCCACTTCTCTGTTTAAATTAAGTAAATTGATGTGGCTGTTTTGAATCTCCTAATTATTCTTAGGATATATATTTTAAGAAATTGCTGAAGTTAAATTTACTAGTTTTAATGGTAAGGTATACAAAGAGTCCTTGCTTTTGAATGTTTTGTGTATGATACCTACTACTTGAAAAAGCTAAGACTAGATAAGGATAAACATTTATTTGTACTGATGTATATGATATGATGGAAAGATGGCAGTTTTAGGAAGAGATACTGTTATCTCTGGCACTTTAATCCTCTGATGTATTTGGTTCCTTTTAGTCCAGTCATGTACTCATTATTGATCATTAATCTCCTATGCCATACCATGTTGCTATCTGCTGCCTGCACTCATTCACTGCTTGGGACTAAAACTCCCATACTTAAAAATATAAAAACTTTTGTGGATACCATTTGCCCATGAACCAAAAAGCAGTGTAAATGTGTGCCCTATTCTATAAATTGTTCCTTAACAACTTCTCTGCATGTCTTCACAATTTTTGCTATATATTCAAATGGTTAAATGTATTTCAGAAATGCATGGAGCTTGCCTTACAGACAGTACTTCTTGTCAGATCTGTGTAAAAGACTTGGATTTATCTTTAAAAACACACTGACTGCTCACCAAGTTAGCAGGCATCACTGGAAGCCATAGAATTATTCCTGATTTCTCTAAATTTGTTTCCATATTATTAGCTAAGACCTTAACAGGTAGAACAGAACATTTTGAATTTGCTCTGATGAGCTAATACAAGAGAATTTGAGGGGACAGTTCTTCTAGATGGTCTAGACATACAGTAATGTGGTGTATAAAACTGATAACACTAAGATTTTTCTGTTCTCTGTTCAAAATCCTCTTTACCACGTTAGTACTAAGAAAAGATTCCTTCATTATAGTGCTTTATAATAATGTTGATTCTTGTGATAGTGGCTGTTTTTCTTTACTCTGTTTTGAAACTGAATTCAAACAATTTCTAAAGTGTTTTAAATACTTAAATGTAGGACGAGGGCTAATTTTTAAATGGGGATTTCAGTGTCAGTTAGAAGCATAGAATCTTTTCCTTTTTTTTAGGGTTATCTAGTCCAACCTCCTGCTGAAAGTAGGACCAGCCCCAACTAATCATCCCTGCCAGGTCTTAACTTCCAAGGATGGAGATTCCATAACCTTTCTGGGTAACCTGTTCTAGTGTTTTACTGCCCTTTGTCATGGAGTGGGGCCTAGGAGCAGTCGTGATCCCACTAGCGCCCCCTACCATGTCGATTAGGTGATCCAGCACCCTCTTATCTCGTCCACCATGTCTTGTTGTTATATGGTTCTAGAAGGGAGGCTGCCTTTGATCCCCTAATACGCAGTGTTATGCTGAACTATCCCCCGTTCTGTATGAGGTGACTCGGTGCACCCCAGCCTTATGGGCAGTGCGTGCCTTCTACCTCCCTTTTAGCACGCCTCAAGCCTCGCAGCTCTTCTGGGTGTTATCAGGTCCTTTTCTTTTCTGCGCCCTGCCTGGTGCCCATGGGCTTGTCACGCAACCGACGCCCCTTTCTCTGGCACCCCTGGGCTTGTCACGCAACCAGCGCCCCTCTATCCGTTAGCCCTCTCGGGCTGACTGACCGTACTCTTTCCAGTTGGGCTCAGGCAGCCGGAGCCTTACCTGGCCTGTTTGACCCTTTGGAGTCCCCACCACTGTGGAGCCCTTCTGGGATCCTTTTCAGTCTACACCCCTACTGGGGTTTCTGTTGATTCCCAGTGGGGCTCAGGCACCCTGAGCCTTACCTGGCCCCTCTGACCCTTCAGGGTCCCCAACACTGGGAGCCCCTCTGGGATCCTTTTCGGTCCACACCCCTACTGGGGTTTCTATCAATAGTATATGCCCACTCCTGGGGCTTTGCTTAAAACCTGCCCCCACCAGGGCTTCCCTCTGTACTCGCCCCCTCATGGGGCTTCCCTCAAGTACACACCCACTCCTGGGGCTTCTCTCTGCTCCCTCCGGGCTCTCTGTAATCTTGGACTCGCCCTCTCCGGGCTCGTCTCTCTAGTAGCACCCACCCTAGGCTTCTCCTCATGTGGCTTTCCCCTTGGAGCCTGACACGAGCCCCTCGGGCTTCTCACTGGTGCTCCTTGCAGTGGGGCTCAGGTGGCCTTAGCCATGCCTGGCCCCCAAAATCCCCTTTGCCCTTCTCAGGGCTGGGGTCTTATACCCCAACTACGGTGCCCTCACTGGCACTGTGCCCCTCCCCAGGGCTGGGGTAGTACACCCCGCAATGCAGCACCACACTCCAGCACTGGGAGCATCCCCACTTTACTGGGGCGCTCCTAAATGAGGCCTCCTCCATCCCCTTATAGCCTCACCCGGTCCTCCAGTGTAACAGTAACTAAATAGAACCATAAGCCAGATGGCTGAAACACAACAATAAGCCTCCTGGCTATAACATAAGATCTAAGCCCACCTGGCTCTCTTGCAAAAGCCTCCCAGTCAGGGTCCTCTCCACCCTCACCATGCTATAGCCACTTGGGTGGTCAGGCTGCAACAATCAGTTCTGCTCTGCTCAGCTGTCCTGCAGAGCTCCTGCACCTCAGGCTGCCAGAAGGGAACTGCTTACTAAGGCTCTGGCCTGGGCTGTTTATAAAGGCCTGGCCCTGCCCCCTTCTGGCCATGTGACCAGCCTGGTTGCTCTGGCAACCACCACCTGTGCTGTCTCAGGGAGCTTCAGCAGCCCTTATTCCTTCATAGAAACAGGGCACCTGCATGACCCTGTGACACCCTCCTACAGAGAGTTTTTCCTAATATCTAACCTAAACTTCCCCTGCTGCAACTTGAGACCATTGCTCCTTGTTCTGTCCTCTGCCACCACTGAGAACAGTCCAGCTCCATCCTCTTAGGAACCACCCCTAAGGTAGCTGAAGGCTGCTATCAGATCCTGCCTCAGTCTTCTCTTCTCCAGACTAAATAAGCCCCATTCCCTCAGCTTCTCCTCAGAAGTTGTTACCCAGCCCCCTCACCATTTTCACTGCCCTCTGCTGGACCATTTTGTCCACATCCTTTCTGTAGTGGAGGTTCCAACATATATCAGGAGTCAAATACTTGTGGTTTTAATTGTATAAAATGTATGACTCTACCTTTGTCAGAAAAGGTAGCCTGAAATCAGTGAAGCCATGTCATTTGTTCTTATAAAGTACAGGAAAAAACATTAACAACAAATATTTGGACTCCTTTCTTGAAAATTATAGGTGGTTTTAATTTGAAAACTAATGGAGTCCATTCAGTGGCAAAACTTTGAGTAGCTGTACAAGAGTCATTGGTTGATATCGTGACTCATATAGCAGAACTCTCATTGATTTCCATAAGGTTAGGATATTACCCATGATTTTGTGAAAACTTGTATTTGGCCTTTGTTATGTATACGCTATCTATTGACTATCAAGTCAAAGTGATCTTAAATTACTTTGGCATATTGTTCCTCTCCTAGAATAATATGCAAAAAAAGAAGAAAAAAAAAGAAGCAATATCTGTTACTTGTATCTTGGTTCACAACTGAGACAAAAGACTGCAACTGATAGGCAACTATACAAATTAATTAAAGGGATATCTCTTATGGAAAATTTTGAGTCTCTTGGTTCCAGTGGCAGTATTTTTATTTCATCAATAGCATTTAAACGTTTTAGCACGTGAACAATGACAATATAATATTTGGCTTATTTCAGAATTGGGAAACAATACAACATATACAACAGTACAATGAGGAGTGAATTATAAGTGGTAAAGAAAAGTGTTATTGGTGAATAAGTACAACAATTACTGAAACAGATCAAAATGTAAGTGGTATGGCTAATAAAATAATAGCAGTTTTGGGGTCTGTAATTCTTTCTTGGATTAGATGCATGATATTTTGCTGGCACTGAGTTCAAACACCTATTTCCTTACTACTTGTAATTTGACTTCAGTCATGCATAGGCTTGTTGACAAGTACTTACTAGAAGTCTCTTGTGAAATTGCAAGGTAGACTAGTGCCCTACTGTGTAGCAAAAAAAAGTATCAGCATACAAGTTTCTATAACTAGTTCTAACTTTATTTATATGTACACATGAGAAAACAGGAAACAGCTTTGTTCAGAAGTATATACATGCATCTTTTGGGGGGTTTTAGTTAACATAATTTGGTGGCCACACAAAATATTTGAATTACAATTGTATCTAATTTGTAAGGTTGACACTGCTCGATACCAGTGTTCAAGCAACTTTATTATTTTAAGTGTTGTAACAAAATAAAAATATTGTGTATGAAAATGTACTTTTTGGCTAACTTGCCAAAAACTAGATTTAGAGATGGAGCTACATCTCATCACTTGTTACATACATGCATTCTTGCAATGTTGCTTGAAAAATTTTACACTTTATTCTGCAGATGCCATGAGAGAGAGGGTATATTTGATGCACTTTAAGTTTGTGGTAGGTACAAAATGCTGAAATTCAGCAGAGCAAAATGACACAACTCTTGATGTTAGCATACATCTGATATTATGGCTTGTCATTATGGCAGGACAAATGCTTTTAAACCCCTTTTAGTCTCTCTGAAGTACATCCTTGCAAAGGGCAGGTTTCACTATCTTCACCCCTCACTGGATAGAACCACTCAGCCCTACCACAGTTATCACCATGTTGTATATTACACTTAGGATATGTTTTAGTTATATTGTAGTAAGCATTACTATGAGTTAGAAAGTTTTTCTGAGAGTTGCATGGTAATGTGTACTTTGATCTAAATAAAACACATCCTAAGTACCAGAGCTGTTGAAGACTGTAGAGTGCTGTGGAGGCTGAGACCTTGTTGGGCCCAGCATCCAGCACCTACACTGGAGTCTCCTGGTCACATTACTTCCATGGAGCAGTCAAACATTAGCTCAACGCATTAGATAATGATTTGGAGATACTTTTTGCCAGAAAAGTCCTAACTTTGCTATAGTGGCACTTAGCATGCGTTTTACTGCTTGAATGGTTAGATATTAGTGATTTAAATACAGTTCACATGTGCTAAATGTAATGTGCAGCAAGGCTTTTAGCCTGAATGTCTGTACTTCAGCTTTCGCTTGCTCATCCCTGTTAATGCAACAAGCCCAGCTGTCGTTTGTACTTGGCAGCTTATGATTTCCCTTTTCCTGTGGGAATCTGTGACATCAACTGATTTAAAATTATTTAATCCAGCTTTTTTTTCAAAAGAAAGCATTATTTATGCATTCAAATGTGCATAGCTCTTAGAGCAAAAGGTGTAAAACAATACAAGCCTATATGCATTTTTTTTTCCTGATAACCTTAATCTTTCCTCCTAAGTTTCAGTAAAACTGATCTAGCCTGTTACCTGCATTACTGTGCATGGAGTGACACCCTTCTTGCTTCATTATTTGCATCTGCATCTTATGGAGCTTAGTTTATCCACTGTAAACCAATATCTTTAATCCCAGATTTAGGACTAAAAATATCAAATCTTCCCAGTCTAACTCACCTATTGCTTCCTTAAGGACCTTTTATCTTTGTCATTGTTTTGTTTCCTGTCTACTTCTTCCCAGTAACCTTTTTTTATGTCAGTGTAGCCTGGGTGACGCTGAACAAGTAAACTGAGGTGTATATGGTACTTAAAAAAAAAAAAAAAAAAATACTGTCACTCTCCATCCTTGATGTCCACATTTTAAACTTTGATCAATTTATAATTCATAGATCTATGCAACATCTGATGGGGACATCATACCATTCCTTTCTCCTGTCCTTAAACTTTTGTAAGATGTAATAGCTCTGAAAAGTTGTTTGTTGCATACTATCTACTGTGTTCTCCATAATGAAAGTTTTGTTCTTTATGGATATGAAGATGCTTAAAAAAAAACCAAAAAAAACAAAAAGCCAACCAAAACCCCTTGTATTAAAATTCATGTTTTATGTTTGTTTGAATGTCTTTGCCTTTGGCTAGAAGGAACCTTTCTCTAACTTTAAATTGTCAGCTAACAGATTTAAACACCAACTAAAAAGAAATGATGCCAAAGATTATTTTAAATCGTTTAAATTTGTTTCATGTGGTTGTATTGTTACGAGCACATGTAGTAAGGAGCTGACAATTTTAAGCACTTGAGACTTTTATGGATGAGAATATACTCGCTTGTATTACAGTAGTAATAATTAGATGGTGGTTACAGCACAGCAGCTACATAAATATATTTGAGGTTTTTGTAAGTGTCATGGCAGAGGAAGAGTCAGAACAATGTAGTTTTATGGATATTTACAAGGATTTCCTGCCATGCATGTGAATGGAGTGTTTAGTGAGCTTGGAGATGAATTGGGGAAGAGAAAAAGGCAAATGGGATGAAAGATTGTGGATTTTACTAAGATGGTAACAAGTGTTCTACATATAAAACTATAAACTAATTTCATTATAACTAATGCATCTGTACAATAACTTGTACATATTTTATTAGTACACCTGAGGAAGAACTTGCTTGCTAGAATAGTCAGAAAAATGCACACAGCATAGGATTTAATAAGCCTAGACTCCAAAAAAAAGCTTATTTTTTACCAGACCACACCTTACTCCATATCTATTTTGTTTACCTTGTACATATAGAGTGCCAGAACGGTGGTTAGGATTTCGTATATTGCTGGTACAAAAGAAAATACAAATAGCTCCAAGCTGTATCTAGCTGTGTCTGATCTTGGCAAATTGTGTGTGTGTGTGTGTGTGTGTGTATATGTGTGTGTGTGTGTGTAATATGTCATACTTTTTTTGGAACTTATTTGATCATCATTAAAGCTGACACAAGCATTGATACCCTCACTTAAGGTTCTGTGATATTTACAGTTATAAGCCTGTAAGAAGTTAAGAAACTTTGTGTGGTTGAAGCATCAGCCTTACATTGACAGATGGATGGATGTGTTTGTTTGTATATTTTTGAACAGAACAATTTCTCAGACTGAGGTTGAGGAAAATATTTTGTATAAATAATTTTTTTCACGAGCAAAATCACTGGTTTAGTAAGGCTGTAGTGCAGTGATCTCTGGGCAACAGTACCGAGTAAGTAATGTGCTTCAGGCACATTATTCCTTTGTTCTCACTGGGTGCATCTGCACAATATGTTTACTGAGGAATAGATTAATTAGCTTTGTAGTAAACATCTCACATCTACACATGCAGCCTTAGTAGGCCACAGGAAACTAATTCACTCCACAGCAGGGTATGTGTTACTTGTATTATTTACAAGTACTGCCCTGCTGCGTTTTTTACTGTATCAGGAGGCTTTGTGTCCTCTTCCTTGGATCTCTTTAGCGATAGATTTAACAACCTTTCTGCTTTCTCTTCTTTACTCAATACACGGTTCACTTAGAATTTTGTTAAGGTGCCAATTAAATCTATGTAAAATTGAAGTAACGTTCTAAGAGGAAAAGCTTTGAGGTGCTGATCTCCATTAAAATTGCACCAAGCCTTGGGTTCTTCATGGTCTCATTACTGACTATGGATGTCCAGATAGTGACAATCTGAAAAACTGTATTTCTTAATTTAAGAGGTTTCCATTCTCCATAAATATGGCCATAGTATTGCCTTCATCATCCTATTTGTAGCCAGCAATACATCTTGTCCATAAATTTGAATGTGCAAAGCGTTAGGGCTGTGTGAAGCTTCAGTCCCTAATTCAATTCAGCAGAGATTCGGCCTGATTCAGTGTCCGAATCTCCAAATCTGAGTCCAATCAGAGGACCCTTTAATCTCTCCAAATCTAATCAGGAATGCTCCGAGTAGTTCTGAAAGATTCGGCAATTCAGACACAGCTTTAATGTTTTTTGCTACATATCTTTAGGTAGCAGGCGGCTCGTGAATGCTGTGATGCAGCAGTGCATGGAGTGTCCCCAGAAGCATGGGGAACTCTCCAGCATGCTTGACAGCAGATCCAGAAGTGGACTAGAAGCATTTCCGGTCCACTGCTGCATCTGCCAGGGAGCGTGCAGGGAACCACCCTCCTGCCCCCCCTGACTTGGTGACTGGTGCCTCCTGGGTCGGGGAGGGACACCTGGGTTTCTCCTGCAGCCAATCGCTGACTTGGGGGCTGTTGTGAGAGGGGGGAGGGGCTAGTGTGCTCCCCAGTGGCTCCCCTGGTCCACTTCCAAGTTCACTGCTGAGCATGTGGAGGACCCCATCTGCATTCCTGTGGGACACTCCATGTGCCCCAGCATCGCAGCATTCACAAGCCCCACTGGTACCTCAAGATATGTAGGAAAAAAACATGTAAAGCTATCTCTGTGTCCGAATTGTTGCTTCTCCGAATCGGCATTTAATCTTCAGATTCGGCCGAATCTAATCGGAGACAGCCATCCAAATCAGCGAATCGAATTGCTGTCCCTGATTTGTGCCGAATCCAAATCAAATAGGGCCCACTTCACACGCCCCTACAAAGCATGAGCTATGAGTTTCTTACTGAAATTGCCTTTGATGACTGTCAGTGAGTCAGTCAGGTATCTGGCAATGGGGATACATTAATTCCAAAATTATTTACTCAAATTATATGTTTTATGGGCATTATAACTCTTCCTTTGGATCATTCATAAATGACCCAAGCTCACAAAGGCTCACTTAGGGGCGTTCTTTTGATTAAACAAACAAATATAGATTATGTGTGTATCTACATTAAAAAAAAATAATATTTCAGTACTTGTACCAAATGCAAAACTTTAGGTTTTGTTCACTTGGTTCTGTTGAGTAAATCATCCTCCCAGTTAGTCATTTAGCTTGTTCATTTCATTCTTGAAGTAGTTCTTTTTTTACTCCTTTAGGACTTTGTACTGCTTGCTTTGATTATGTCAAGCAAAACATACCACGTCTTTTGCAAGGGTATTAGGCTGGCTTTATCACAACTCATGGGATCTGGCAATGAATATGGAACAAGTAAAAGAAATCCTGATTGTGTTCTTTCATCTGCATGTCATATTTGTCTTTACCTTTCTCATGTTGAAATGATTTACAGATCAGAATAATGCCATGAGTTTCCAAAGGCAGAAGAATTGGGCCTAGAATTTACCTTGAAGAGAGCACAACAGTGCACAATCCAAGTGGTTCAAAGAGCTACAAACTGGTTCCTGTGATTTGCACCTTTGATGTATTCCCACTTAGCTTCTGCTTTCAAGACATTGATGTACTCTGTTATCATATATAGCATAGTGCATGGTATATAATTAGTGAGGCCTACAAGGTACTTACTAATTTTTTTATTATAACAATATCTTTTTTATTTAATGTGCATGCGATATACTTTCTGTATTTCTCTCTATGTTAAGTTCTAATTTTTGGATATGTTGGGATGTTCTTTTACAGTAGAGACATGGTCAACAGTTATAGAACTCTTAATTATTTTGATAATTTGTTTTGAATTGCTTGTGTTCTTGGCTTAAAAAAAAAAGCCTCTTGTAGAAAATAGAATCACCATTAGAAATTTTCTGGAATCTTAATCAAAGTGAGGTCAAATGAACCACAAGTCTTGTTATAGAATTAGTTGTACTAGTTTGTGGTCTTAAGGTTTTATAGAAGGATGGAAAGCAGTTCTGAAATGGTATGGCTCTTTTTGATGGGCTAGGACAGGAGGGGTTCTTTTCAACCTTGGTAAGTTACTTGCTATAATTGAAAAAATTACTCTTGATTCTCTTGCTGCTTAGGCCATGGCATGGTCTGCCATCACAAGTGCACAACAAAAAAATCTTGAAACACAATTTAGAAAAAACAGGAAAAGGTTTTATACTTACCTTTACCTCAAGAACTGTACCTGGAAAGTGTGCAAGCATGTGGCTGCATGAGAGAGATGCAAAATGTCACTTATTCTTGTATGATTGTGTTTCATTATTATTGAAGTGTATGCTGTATTGAGTCCATGATAAAAGTCCTCAAAAGATATAACTTGGAGACTGTCAGTAGATTGTTTCATTTGCTGTTTTTGTGCATAACGCCCATGATTGCTTATAGTAGTAATTCCATTTCAGAGTCTTCAATGGGTATGTAAAATGTTTACCAATAAAAAAATAATAACCATGAACGGTTAACTGAGTGCATATTAGACTCTGTTACAAATTAATATTTGCTAGAACCATGCACATTTGCTTTATGCAGGGTCCCGAGGAGAGCCACGCGCATGATCAGAGGTCAGGAAAACAGATCTTACGATGACAAGCTGAGAGCCATGGGACTCTTTAGCCTGGAAAAGCGCAGGCTCAGGGGTGATCTGATGGCCACCTATAAGTTTATCAAGGGTGACCACCAGGATCTGGGGGAACGTTTGTTCACCAGAGCGCCCCAAGGGATGACGAGGTCGAACGGTCACAAACTCCTGCAAGACCGTTTCAGGCTGGACATAAGGAAGAATTTCTTTACTGTCCAAGCCCCCAAGGTCTGGAACAGTCTGCCAGCAGAGGTGGTTCAAGCACCTACATTGAACACCTTCAAGAGTAAATTGGATGCTTATCTTGCTGGGATCCTCTGACCCCAGCTGACTTCCTGCCGTTTGGGCAGGGGGCTGGACTCGATGATCTCCCGAGGTCCCTTCCAGCCCTGATGTCTATGAAATCTATGCTTGTCCTAGTTTATGGCTGTTTTCATTGTTGCACCCAAATATGATATACGTATTCCTGTTTCTATAAAATGAATGTGGATGTTTTCTAGTCCTAAAAGTTGAGTATAGATGAGATGATCATGTACTAAATCTGAATTATTTCCTTATTTGGAAGGACTTGTCTTGAGAATTGTAACATCTGTAGCAACTTTCTGATGTCAGTAGGATTCTGTTAATCTTCAGTGCATAGAAAGTCAACAACATTAAAAAGCAGCTGGAAATAGTATGCCATCTTAACTGGTCATTTGTAGAATATGAGTGCTGTAATTTTCCATGTTGAGTATGTTGTCAGAAAAATCTGTTTCTTATGATTTAAGATTCCATTTGTTTTTCTAGATAAACGTTTCCTATGGTATGTACAGTAACTTGGTTTAATTTAATCTAAAGAAAAAGAAAAGGTTTTATAAAGTATCAACTATATTGAAATCATCTTAAGAGAGAAATTGAAAAAAAACTTGTGCAAGTAGTAGGGGTTGAATAGTTTTCCCAAATGTAGCTGGCACCTTGATCCAACATTATTTTAACTGACTTCTGTATCCCCATAAAATATAGATATAAGAAATGGATTTAGTCTATAGCATGCCTGATGTCTATAGGATTAATAACTGAAGTCTTTTCCTCTGGAATTTATGTATGCATGGGTTTAGGAATCCTTAAGTAAAGGACTGAGTATAGCTCCTCCTGACAGAAGAGAAGTATAAATAGACTGCAAGGCTCTGTCCATCAGCAGTGCCATGCATTGTCTGGTAAGCTCTGCCTATCAAATTGATACCTATAGGGAAATAGTATTTCAGGTTTAATTTGTTGCTTATTTTTCCATGATGTATGTATGTTCATCGAATTGCCATATGAGGATACTGATGAAAGGAATACATCAGCCTTTAGTATCTACACTAGTGTTTTCCACTACGAGGGAGAAATTTGCATACAGGGTAGGTCGCTTTTATGAGAGAGGACTGATTCATAAATATTGTGCTGAACCCAGTCTTGTAGGAGGATGATTTCATTCCCGAGTAAGCAAGTTGGTGGTTTTTATTTTGATTAGGTTCTGAAAGTCCTGAAGATCCTCCTCATCATATTTCCGCTATAGTAGTACACAGTGTGTTGCCATATACTAGGGGTTTCTGTCTGCACAGCTATGTCTGTCAGGAATCATCTCTCTCCACCCACACCCCACAAACATAGACCACATGTAGGCAGTATGTTTCTTTGGAAGAATCCCTACTATCCCAATAGAAGCTATGAGTGTACAAGCATTTATGCAATTTATCCTGAAAGAAGCATTGTCCCTCCAGGAAAAGATCTTCCAGGTCAGTGCTTGGAACATCTCCTGTATGAGAGTAACCTCTCTAGTAAGAATAAATGCCTGTATACTCCCCTCCCAGTCTAGTCCAGGAGGGAGGTAGAGCAGTGAAAGTATAGCTTCCCTTGTTTCCCCAGATCAGAGACTGCCCAATCTGGGAAATGGATGGGGGGTTCTCTGCCCCACTGCTCCAGTCACCTCCCAGTCCAGTCCAGGATGCAAGTGGAGCAGCTGCTGAAGGCCCAGTCCCCCGTTCCCTCCCAGCTGCCAATCCCCATTCTGGGGAGCAGGCAGGAGTTTGCCCTGATGCATCAGTCCCTTCCTGGACTGGAAGGAGTGGGGCAACTAATTCGTCATCCCTTTGAACAAGACATAAAATGTCCCTCAACTCCAAAAAGCTCAAAAAGTATGCTTAAGGTCAAATGTTTTAAATTCCAAGTTAGTCCAACTTAGTCCCATTTGAAATAACTAAGCCATGATTATATCTTCTTGTCATGTCTTCCTTTTGGCAAGTAAATTGTATAAACCTTGAATCACAGGTTGATTTTTTTTCTGTCTTCATGGTATAAGGAGTTTCTGGGAATGCTTCAGGGATAAATTTGACTACATTACATTTAATGGGATTTATTTTAATTTTTTTGCAAGCGGGGTAGAGGGGAATGATTAATTTTTTTTTATGGTAGTTTAATAGATGGTAGGTTCTTCAGCTGCTGGCTGAAGAACTATTAATTTGGTTAAACAGTACATGCTTCTTTCTGATGCTAAAATTGATGCTCTTGGAAGCATGTTGGAAAGATCCTTTTATAACAGCAATGCCTTATTTATAAAGTGATAATAAGCAGAAACATCTCTGTAAGGAACAGGCTCCCATTGTGCTGGATAAGGTATACATGTAGCCGGAAGGTCTCTTCTGAAGACTTTTCCATGCTAAAAGAACCATTTTTTTTCTTTGTAGTTATGAAATAAGACCAATGCACTTTTGGGGTGGAGGGGTTGTGATTGGGGTTGAGGGGGGTCATTTTTTAATACTTTCAAGAAATCACTTAATTCAGATTTTCTTTTCCTGCATCTTGTGCTTACTGTCTTCTGCTAATTTCTCAAGATTATTATTTTTTCCATGTCCTGGAATATGTCTTTATGTTCCTGCTGGATTTCCTCTCTTAGTGACTAAGTGATCATTGGCAAGTTTTAAATTAGTCACAACTTTCATGGCAGGAGGCAGAGAGGATGGGGAATATTTAAACCTCCTCCCCACCACGTTGCTGTTTATATGCATCTTGTTGTTTCAGTTGCTGGGCATTCCTGTTCACTTTCCTTTGGCACTTAAGGACATGTTATAGATGGCACCATTCAATTTTATTTAGCATCAGACTTGTAAGGCTACTACTGCCATAGCTTCTCTTGAGCTTATGATCAAAGTTTGGATTCTTGTTGATATTGTAAAATCCTATTTTTGTTTCAGTAAGCTGTTCTTAATGTTGATTTTATCAGAACAATAGGGAAGAAAGCCAGAGTTGAGTGTAAAGGCAACAGCTAAGTAGGTCTGCTTCAAATGATCCAATTAAACTTCCTCTCCATAAAAACATTACCAAATAGTATTTGTACTACCGTATGCCATTCTCCCTCTAAAGAGATCCTGACTTACTTCTCACCATTGTACAATACTTTGTCACAATTTATAATCTGTACCTGTAATTGTATAATTCCTTTTTGTTTCCTTTGAATTCACTGACTTTTTTTCCCATTCACTTTCCTCCACAAACTGCCTACATTCTGAACTTCTAATAGCTATCCAACAGTTTGTATTATCAGCGCCCCCTAGTGCAAGTTTTCATTTATTCCTTGTTTTTGTTTTTTTGGTGCTGTTGGGAATATGTCACAAATTTATTTTATAATCTATCCATTTAACTCTGTGTTCTGTTGCACTAGCTTATTTCTGCTGAGTGAATTTTACCTTTTAGCACCTTTTTTGCTTGATAACTTCTTTTTTTTTATCTCATAGAATCATAGAAGTTGGGTTGGAAGGGACCTTATAGATCTTCAAGTCCAACCCCTGCCAGGGCAGGAGAAAAAACTGGGCTCAGATGATCCCAGCTAGGTAGGCATCAAGCCTCCTCTTAAAGACCCCCAGGGTAGGAGCCAGCACCACTTCCCTTGGAAGTTGGTTCCAGATCCTAGCCGCCCTAACTGTGAAGTAGTTCTTACGGATGTCTAATCTAAACCTCGTCTCCAACAATTTATGGCTGTTATTCCTTGTTATGCCAGGAGGTCACTAGGGGAAACAAGGTCTTTCCCAAACCCTTATGGCTCCCCCATGTGAGTTTATAGACTGTCATCAGGTCCCCCTTCAGCCTTCTCTTGTGAAGGCTGAACAGGTTCAGGTCCCACAGTCTCTCATTGTAGGGTCTGCCCTGTAGTCCCCGGATCATGCCGGTGGCCGTCCTCTGGACCCTCTCAATGTTGTCCATATCCCTCCTGAAGTGGGGCTCACAGAACTGGACACAGTACTCCAGCTGTGGCCTGACCAGTGTTGCATAGAGGGGGAGGATCACCTCTTTGGCCCTGCTTGAGATGCATCTGTGGATGCACAACAAGGTCCAGTTAGCCCCGCCAACTGTGACCTCGCATTGTCGGCCAGTGTTCATCTTGGAGTCAGTAATGACTCCAAGATCCCTTTTTTGTCTCTGTGCTCTCAAGAAAGGAGTTTCCCCATCTTATAAGTGTGCTGCTGGTTACTGCTGCCCAAGTACAGCACCCTGCACTTGCCAGTATTGAAGCACATCCTGTTTTTGCTAGCCCACCCCTGTAACCTATCCAGGTCTTGCTGCAGTCTTCCCCTCCCTACTATTGTGCTCGCCTCACCCCAAATTTTGGTATCATCAGCGAATTTAAACAGGTTGCTTTTCACCCCATCATCCAAATCGCTGATAAAGACATTGAACAGCGCGGGCCCAGGGACTCCACTGCCCACTTCTCCCCAGGTCGAATATGACCCATCCACCACCACCCTCTGAGTGTGACCCTTCAGCCAATCTGCAATCCATCTGACTGTGTAGGCATCAATGCCAGAGTCGCCCAATTTTTTAATGAGGATGGAGTGGGAGATGGTGTCAAAAACCTTACTGAAGTTCAGAAAAACTACATCCACGGCAACACCTGCATCCAATGCTTTTGTGACCTGATCATAAAAGGCAATCAGGTTGGTCAGACATGAACTGCCCCTAATGAAACCGTGCTGGTTGCCCTTGAGTATTATCTCTGAGGCTGGCCCATGCTATCAAATATTTTATATTTCTTCTTTCTAACTTTTAACTCTGCTATTTTACATATTCAAGTTCAACCAGCATTTAATAATTTCTGTTAAACATTTAAATGCTGATATTAAATCCCTATTTTCAAACATTGCAATTTTACTAGAGATTCAATTACTAAATTATAATTTTTTAAGGTGGAATCCTTCCTTTCTGTGTCCTCCTGGCACAGAATTTAGCAGAATTCACAGGTTCATTGGAAGCTGACATAAATGACCACACCATGAGCACTTCTGCTCTGGCCTTGAGCTTGCAACCTCTGGGCTGTCAACCATGAGGCTTAGTGCCTCTGCCATGCCAGCCCCTGAAGGTAGAATGATACCTACACATCTTCAATCACACTCTTTAATCATAAGTCTAAGTAGTACATAGATAATACTTTTTCCCAATCTTATCATGGTACTGTATAATATTTCATACAATTAGTGTGCTCTAGTTTGCGTAAATAGCTTTAAATATTTCAGTGCTTCAATTTTTTTACCAACTTTTATTTCACCTTTCTGCTGTTTCTCCTTTGGTTCTCTATGTCACTCTTTATTATTTTAGTCCCTTTACTGTCTTTAGTTCTTCCTATTTGTGTGTCCTCCAGTGTCTGTTTACTTCTGGAAGGCCTACTTTGGTATAGTCTGTTACTCAGTATTTTTGTTTTCACTCCCTTCTCCTCTAGTATTTTTTGGTCTGGTGTACAGCTTTTCTTTGTAGTTTTTAGAATTCCAATTGCTATCATTAATTTTGTGTACTGACAGTTCTGTCTCAACAGTGACTACCGTTTAATCCAACTGATGTAGTTCAAACAAATAAATTCTTTCCCATTTGAGAAGTGAAAAATGTATTTTATACATTCACTGCAGAAGTTCCTTTCCAGTCCCTGGTTACCTCAATATATTTAGTCTGTAAAAAGCATTATTCATCATTTTATTCCAGAAGAACTTTGGCTTCAGTAATAAGACATCATAGTTTCATAGTTGGTAGGGCTGGAGGGATCTGAACAGATCAAGTCTGACCCCCTGCCATGGGCAGGAAAGAGTGCTGGCGTCAAATGACCCCGGCTGGGTGAACATTTAGCCTCCTACTGAATATGTCCACAATAAGTGATTTCTTTCAAATTTAACCTTTTTCACATGCCTCTTTTAGTGTAGTATACCACAGCAGAAAGTCAGTAATTGTTAAATAAGAATTTCATTTGATTATTTTGTTGCCTTTTTAAACAATTCCCATTACTTGATCCTCTAGCCAAGCACCAAAGAGAAGGAAATTTAAGGTGAGTGCTGTTCAAAACTAAGTGGTGCTTGGAGGAGACAGGGAGAAATTTAATTGGGCTTTGGAATTGTGTTGCTGTTTTTGGAATTGTACCCGTCACCCTATAAGCAGTATTTGAAGCTTTTATTGTAAATATGGCACTATCTGAAGAAAAAAGGAAGCCCCAATCAAGCAAGGATGGATGTTTGTTTCATACTATTGTGTTTTTTAATGAGACTAGCCTGTTCCCTTTCTGCTGCCTGCTCAGATTGGCTTGTCTTTCATGCAAGAGATTTATTTTAGAATTTCAGATATAGATTAATGCATTATGCATCTCAGGATTGAAAAAACTGGTTTTCACTGCTTTTGACGGTGGCAAAATCTATTGTATGGAAAGCACGGTAAATATGATACGCTGTATTGCATAAACAGCTTGTTTATACCAATACCATTATTTTCTAGTTAAGATGGTGTCAGTTGGATAGTAATTATGGCAGCTTGTAATTCCCAGAAAATTGTCTCATTGTCGTTTTATTATGAAAAAAGACCAATCACTATACATTTATTTGCCATTAACATTCATGTAATTTTGGTTTTGAATTGATATAGTACAACATATAATTTATTTTGTCTATTGCTTATGAGAACACTTGTGGAGTGGAGGCCAGTGGGTCATATTATGGAAATATAGCAGTCAGGCAGGCTGTTACATAAAATTATGAATATAAGGGTCATTGGTTTGGGCATTCAGGAACTTTCAGTAGGGCTTGCTGTTTAGGTTATTTAATTCTGTTATATTTGGTCTTTAAAAGAAAATCCATGACTAGACTGCAACACAGGGTTCTTCCCTTCTTGGTCAGACAGGAAGGACTGATAAATATAATTTTGACACTCTCCAGGATCTCTACCCAAGGTTCTCTGATTTGATTCCTTTCTCGAAGCATTCAGAAGCAGGGCAGGGAACTTATAGCCAATGATTAAGTTGTGATCTTAGACCCATTATGGATTTTATCTTCTCTACAGTGAACACTGGGAGAGATACTATTTTTTCTTTTACATATATGCACCTTGGTTCATCTGTTCAGTATTCCTCTGTCCAGATGCATAGATTTCAGTGTAAGAAGTCTGTAAGGGTGGAACAATTTGGAAATAAAACAATGGTAAAAATCCTGTGGTACAAGAGAATGCCAATAGTCCCTGAGGAAACAATGGATGAGCTATTAATTGGAAAACGTCCTTGCCTATCTCTAACCAAGTTGGGAGGGTTTATTCTTCTTAGAACTGAACCTAGTAGCAGAGGGGATACTAAACTTCAACAGATGTTAAGTTACAGGAGAAGTTGTTGTCAGCAGCAGAAAACTGAATCTCCAACGCACAAACTTCAAAACAGAGATTGAAGTATGTGAGCTGGGTCAAACTTACTAAAGCTTGCAAGGGAAATGTAAGGTATATAGGTAAAAGACGATGTGCATAGTAGACTTCTGTCCTTTGCTTGTCATGCTGTGTATCTCTGCGTGAATGAAGAATGCTTTCTTTTGAAGAAAGTATGTTTGAGTGACTAATCATATGCTGGCACATGCTTCTACAAGTAAAAGGCTTGTACTTGCTGTCTGTTTTTAGACTTATTGAGTTAACATAGCTGGTAAACAGTTGTAGCCCAGAGATCCAGCATAAAGATGGTAGGGTGACCTGATTCCATCCAGAAATTGGGATGATAGTAACAAACAAACACTCTCGAACAGTGTATGGAATTGAAAGAGCTACTCACCATTTGACGCCCATCTTAGTGGATTTTCTAATGCCCATATTGTATCTAAGCACTTTTCAAGCTTATGCCGAGTTGGTTTCACTGGATGAAGGTTTCTCTGTTCCCTGCACTGTCTATAGTAGTTTTGGCTTAAGGGAGCCCTGCAGTTTTTTTGGAATAGCCTTCCTGCTCTTGCAGCTGAGAGACAGACTAGAGGACATGGCTCAGAAAGAAAGAAAGAAGGATGTGGCAATTAGGCATAAGGGAATGGGCTACACCACAAAGCAGGGAGGGCAAAGTTGCTCCCCTTTTGGGACAGAGGCCTCTGAAGTCCATTAATTTTTTATTTTTCTATGTACTTATGTGTTTGGGAGCGTTTCTAGGTCTAACTTCTTGGTTATTCTGTTGCACTAGTTGTATACACCAAAAGAATGTCAAGTCAGGAATACTTAGGCTGTATATCCCCTAGCAGGCTCTTTAAAAACCGTGCTACATGACAGTCATAGATTCATAGACAATGTTTTTTCTTTTAAGCCTGAAGGGAGTATTATGTTAATGTAGTCAGACCTACATAACAGCAGTTTTTGAAGTTCAGCCAGTGACTTTTGCAATGAGCATAACTTGTGGTTGAGCTTAGAGAGTATCATTTAGGAAAACATACTCTTTTGATTTGGAGATACCCAAGTGAGGAAGAAGCTACTACATTTCTTAACAGTGTTTTCCTATGATTAACCTCCACTGTGGAAGACTTTGCAATTTTTTTTCTCGGTTTCAGATTTATTAGCTTTCATATTTCATTATAGAATCCTCTTATGCTTTTGTTGTTCGATTGAAAAACCTTTAATATTTCTCCATGTAGTTACTCACGGGTTATGATCTTATCTTTCTGAATAGGTAATTAAATTGAACTTGACCTAGCAGGGTGGCTTTGATGTAAATCAAGTTGATTTAAATCACTGGTCAGGAAGCCTTGACTTAATCGCTGTTTGCTACAAAAAATGCATTCTTGTTGTTTGGTTTAACCTTAAAACATATTATTCACAATTCCAAGATAGATGTAGATTTCATTTTTAAAAGGTACACACTGTACATTTTAAAAGTAGTGATTTATTTTGATATTTTTCAGATAAATTTTGCAGCTGCATCAGAAAACTGAATTATGATTTGGTTATTTTATTTACCAAAGCTAATTGAAGCAGATATTTGTGAAGTAATTGGGGGTGAATTGTCTCCAATTCACTAGATTAATCATGGATTTTGGGGGGATGTTTTTGCCACACTATATTAGGAGAACATCAAATGAGCACTGCAGCCATGTTATTCGCTTGGAGCTTTCTTAACTTTCTTCTAGATTTCTTCTCATCTTTTATTTCTTCTCTTTCTTATGTCCTAGCAAGCAAGCCTGCTGCCACAGTAGGTTTTCCCTTCTACCATACCATTCCCTCACTAGATCTCAGATCAGTGGAGAAGCTATACTCAAACTTATACCTCAAGACTTCTGGAATATTTTGTTCAAAATGTTCTTCTTGTTTCTACTGCTCCTTCTTCCTTGCACTTATCTCCAGACCCTGCTGCTCTACCCCCCACCCCCGGGAAGGCATTGGGGGGCATGTGCCCCCCAGATTTGTGCTCAGGGCAGGTGTGGGCTGCTAGCTGTGGGCCTGGGGCTCTCCGCTCTGTTGCTTTTGCCTTGGGGGCTCCACATCAGCTGCACGTCCCTGCTCTCCCAGCAATAGCGGGGGCAGCGAGTTATGCCTATCACTGCTGGGCAGGCAAGGGACATGCAGCCGATGCAGTGCCCCTGGGGCAAAGGCAGGAGAGCGGAGAGCCCCAATCCCATAGCAAGTAGCCTGCATCTGCCCTCAGCTCCGCTCCAGTTAAAAGCATCCCAGCCTTTAAAATGGTGGCAGTGGCACTTGAATAAATCTCATTGAACGAGCTTTAGGTCAGGCACCCCTGCCACCATTTTTAAGTGCCAAGATGGTGATCCCCTGGATGAGCCGCCTGTGGCTCCATCCCATTCACCAACCTGGCTGGGTAGCACCCCCAGCCCCTACCCCACTCCCTCCCTCACCATGGGAGCCTTGATTTGCCCCCACCACACCCCTTTTCTCCCCCCGTGCCCTTCCTCCTCCACAGACTTACCTGCAGAGTGCTGCCCTCCACACTGCCTGGATACATCCCTGTAAATCGGTTATTGGATCAATTGGTCAATATGGCCAGTTAATAATTGGCTATAGGTACTGGCCAAGAAGATGGTTATTGATGCACCCCTAATGTTTACCTAGTCAAGACTGAATTATTTCATTGGAACGTCATATTTAGTTGGCTATTTGCAATGACCTTTGTGTCCTTCTCAGAGTTGCTGCTTTCCTGCATAAAATTCTATATGTATGACCTTGTACATCACTGTGTTAAAATGCATATTTAATCATTTTTAGTTTAGGAAGCTATTATGATCACACGATAGCTGTGAGCTGTCCTTGTTATTTACCATGTCACTTGTCTTTGTATTGCAGACTTGATGAGATCAGTAAGCCCTTTAGCTTTATTTTGTCTTCAACATTTCTCATAAGCCTACGATGCAACAGAAAACACCACTAGCAAGCCAGTAGAATATTCACTGTCCCTGTGCCCTTCTTAAGGGATTGAAGGAAACAAACGAACAAGAAAACCCCTACAAAATACTGTATTTTTCACAAACCTGTACCCCTAAATAAAATGTGGATCTTGTTTTTGGTAAGCAGAACTTAGAAAAAAATGTTTATTTAGGAGTCATGGTTGACTGTGTGACAGAATCAGTTCCCCTGGAAACCCAGTGTCCAGGAAGTGTGGCATCCCAGAAGGCAGTTTGTGTGAGGAAGCAGGAACTTCCTGGTGTGGTAAGACAGCATCTAGGCTAGGCCCTAAACCCTTGCAAAAGCAGCATCAAGACCTGTTACTATTTACTGTAACTAGTTCTTTATATAATTTCCTGCAAATAAAATATAGTTTCCACACCACAAACCTCATCAAGATGCTACAAATTGAATGCAGCAGCTTACTTGTCCCAAGACAATTCAGGCACAATGTCTACTTGCTCTGTTCTACCCTGCTTCTAGTCCAGTGGGGAAAAATCTGCTTCCCTTCTTACAATGCACACCCCAATTTCAGAGGTCTGATTTTTCAGGGAAAAGATACATGTGTTATAAAAGTTAATATGATAATTACTTTCCTTGTCAGTTGACAGAAACATTTTAGTTCTTAAAAGTAAAAGGTGGGAAGAACAAGGAGTCCTTGGGGAAAATTCTTCCTGAAAATTTCCAGAGTTCTGGAGATCAAGAATAAAAGTAAAGCATTTCAGTGAAAGCTTCTATAAATGATCCAGAGTTTATACAGAAAACAGAATGGTGTGCAGTTTGCCAAGAGGATGGATACAAAACGTACGCTCAAGTGTGCAAATGATCCTCATGGTAGTGGTGGGGAAATCCGTTGATTATCTTCCATGTCACAATAGGTGATGCCACCAAAATTCCACGAGAATAGGGTAAAGAAAAGATGGCCAGGCTATGAAACATTGTAAAAAAAATAGAAGTTCAGGTGACCTTCATGGACTTTTCTAGTTTCTAGAGAAGGAAGGTAGAGATGTGACCAAGATCAAAAGATGGCTCAGGAACTGGTAGTACAAGCACTTTTTTATGGGACTACAAGCACTTTTCCGTTCAAGTATCTGGGGTAACAAGCTTCTGGGATCAGGAAAGAAATGACAGAAAAGAGATTGGAAGAAATGCATTGAATCCAGGCCTGTTTTTTTTTATGCACAGGAAGAGGGAAATAGAGCAATTAAGGATATAGTGGAGACAGACTATTAGAGACAGCAGGGAAAAAAGAAAGAAATATTGCTTGTAGCATAGACAAGGCAGCAATATAGTTAGTGAAGAGACTATACCTAAACTTGGTAAAATACTGGATGGGGATGGAAAGAAACAATTGAGATGATACAATAATGAAAGGAAACAACAAAATGGAGGAACTAAAACAACTGATGATGTAGGTGAAACTGGATGTTATAGGGTAATTAGATGAAATAACAGTTGTGACTAAAAACATAGTATAGAACCATTCTGAAAAGCAAGCAAGCAATAGGATAGTATACGTTAGTGTCATAGACCCTGGAAAAAAGAATTTTGATCATAATCAGTTTGTGAAATTGACAGAAAATGGAAGACTGGAAGGAACCTCCTGGATTATGGTGACTACCTTTCATCGTAATTAACTCTGTCATACAATTCTATTAATACACTAGTCTTCCTCTATCTTGGAATTATTTGGTTTTTGGCCTCACTGCTATGGTTGGAAGGTTTACAAGAGCAGCATATTCCAGGAACTTCCTCTCCTCCGATCTTTGGAAATTAGACAAAAGTTTCTAACCTAAATTTATTTGTGGCAAATTTTACCCCATTTGTACTTGTGCCACATTTATGCTTTTGCTAAAATTACTGTTCTTTTCCCCTGGTGTTTGTCTATATTGTGAAGTTATTGACAGTAATCAGTTCCTTTTGCTGCCTTCATTTTGCTACAGTAAATAGGTCAGGTTCTTAAGTCTCCATTCTCCTGATCAAGCTAATAGCCCTTTTCTACACCTGTAATATTAGAGGTCTCCTATAGACCTCAGGATTGGATGTGCCTAGGGATTTCTATAATCTTCTTTTGCAGAAAATACTACCAAACACTGCTATCAGGGGAGATATTTAATTTTCCTGTTGTAGGCTGGAGAGGAAGTGCTATAATGTCAAGATGTTCCTGAGTATGTTTGAGACCTGACGCATTTCTTTAATGAGTGGTCCAGGAACCAGCATACGGTCATAGTATTTTAAACGTGGCTTTCATAAGTAGTGAGGATGTTACAGAAGAGCTGGTCATAAAAATAACCTTGGCTCAAATCATTGAGTTGTTTTGATTTTAAATGAAAAGGTAAAACTGGGTTTAAAACTGGTCACTTTCATTTGCATGTGGAATAATGCACGTGATTTTGTTCTATCTGATGTGTAGCTCAAGTTGTGGCTGCTTCGCTCCAAGACCCAAGGAAGTTCCCAAAATCTTATCTGACTTATCTCCCAAATGTATAGTTAGTGCAATAAGAGATGGCACACAAAACTTCTTCGCCTTTTTATACTTTGTCTGGGCCATGACAGCTACGGTGATGCTCTCTTATCTGTGTGTAACTAAGGAGTTTTATTTTCAGTGGGTAAACTGTGACAAATTAAGAGAATAATTTAAGCCTATCAGACTATATTAGGATTTAATTATGAAGGATTTGGGATTTATACCAAAAAGTATAAAAACTACCTGGAAATCTGATATCAAGCAAAAGGGAAAAGCTTGTGGGAAAGGGATTCTTTGCAGCCAACTAGAAGGATAACCAATCCAGAATCAATATTGGGAGAGAGCATAGTGGAAAAGAGTATTGCTAACCAATGAAAGCTCTATCAGAGCTTGTGGAAGAGGTCTTCAAGGAATCCATTTCTAAGCACTTAGAGGAGGAGATGATTAGGAACAGTCAGCATGAGTTCACCAAGGACAAGTCATGCCTGATCAACCTGATTGCCTTCTATGACAATGACTAGCTCTGTGGATACAGGGAGTGTAAGTATTATACCTTGACTTAATGATTTTCATAGATTTCGTAGAGATTAGGGCTAGAAAGGACCTCATAAGATCATAGGGTCCGGCCCCCCATCCAAGGGGCAGGAAGTCATCTAGGGTCAAAGGATCCCGGCAAGATAAGCATCAAAGTGTTTCTTAAAAGTGTCCAGAGTAGGTGCACCACCTCTGGGTGGAGTCTGTTCCAGGCTTTGGGGGCTCAGACAATAAACAAGTTTTTCCTTATGTCCAGCCTAAAACAGTCTTGCAGGAGTCTGTGACCATTGGACCTTGTCATCCTTTGGGGTGCTCTGGTGAACAGGTGTTCCCCCAGTTCCTGATGCACACCCCTTATGTACTTACAGGCTGCCACCCAGTCACCCCTGAGCCTACAATTCTCCAGAATGAAGAGTCCCATAGCTCTCAGACTTTCCTCATAAGTTCTGTTCTCTTGCCCTGTGATCATGCGCGTGGTTCTCCTTTGGACTCTTTCAAGCTTCTCCATGTCCTTCCTAATTGTGGAGCTCAGAATTGGATGCGGTACTCCAGCTGCAGCCTCACCAAGACTGAGTACAGCAGGATGACGTCCTGGGTCTTGCTCGAGATGCATTGGTAGATGCGATCCAGAGTTTTGTTTGCTTTGCCAGCTGTGGCATCACATTGATGGCTCATGTTCATCTTGTGGTCAATCAACACCTTGCATTTCTCTGTATTGAATTCTATCAAGTTTTCATCTGCCCACCTTGCAAGCCTATCGAGGTCAGCCTGGATTACCAGCCTATCCTCAAGTGTGGACACTCTTCCCCAGAGTTTGGTGTTGTCACCAAACTTAGCCAGTTCACTTCTGACACCAGTATCCAGATAGTTTATGAAGTCACTAAAGAATACAGGTCTGAGAATAGAGCCTTGGGGGACACCACTAGTCATTGCGTGCCATGTTGATTTGGTTCTGTCAACTACCACCCTCTGAATCCAACCTTGGAGCCAGTTCCCCAGCCATTGGACTGTCAAGTAGTCAAGGCCACAATTACCCAGTTTTTCCATGAGGACATCATGGGACACCAGAACATTAGGAGACACAAGGTTAAAGGTTTTTTTTGAAGTTCAAATAAATGACATCAACCTCTTCCCTTTTGTCCAGGTGATATGTCACCTGGTCATAGAAAGAAATGAGGTTGGTTAGGCAAGACCTACACACAACAACCCCATGCTGGCTATCGCTCAGAATGTTGCCTTCTTTTAGCCTGTCAAAAATTTTCATAGATTTCATAGACATTAGGGCTGGAAGGGACCTCGGGAGATCATCGAGTCCAGCCCCCTGCCCAAAGGGCAGGAAGTCAGCTGGGGTCATAGGATCCCAGCAAGATAAGCATCCAATTTACTCTTGAAGGTGTTCAATGTAGGTGCTTGAACCACTTCCGCTGGCAGACTGTTCCAGACCTTGGGGGCTCGGACAGTAAAGAAATTCTTCCTTATGTCCAGCCTGAAACGGTCTTGCAGGAGTTTGTGACCGTTCGACCTCGTCATCCCTTGGGGCGCTCTGGTGAACAGACGTTCCCCCAGATCCTGGTGGTCACCCCTGATAAACTTATAGGTGGCCATCAGATCACCCCTGAGCCTGCGCTTTTCCAGGCTAAAGAGTCCCATGGCTCTCAGCCTGTCATCGTAAGATCTGTTTTCCTGACCTCTGATCATGCGCGTGGCTCTCCTCTGGACTCTCTCAAGCTTCTCCACATCCTTTTTGAATTGTGGAGCCCAAAACTGGACGCAGTACTCCAGCTGCGGCCTCACCAAGGCCGAGTACAAAGGGAGAATGACGTCCCGGGATTTGCTTGAGAAGCATCTGTGGATGCACGCCAGCATTTTGGTCGCTTTACTAGCCGCAGCATCGCATTGCAGGCTCATGTTCATCTTGTGGTCAATGATGACCCCCAAGTCTTTTTTTCTGTAGTGCTAACCAACGTAGCACTGCCGAGCCTATAAGGATGCTGCAGGTTTTTCCTCTCAAGGTGGAGAACCTTGCATTTTTCGGTGTTAAACACCATGAGGTTCTTATCTGCCCATTTGCTGAGCTTGTCCAGGTCAGCCTGGATCACCCGCCTATCTTCTGGCGTGGATGCTTTGCCCCAAAGTTTAGTGTCATCGGCGAACTTGGCCAGTCCACTCCTGACTCCAATGTCCACATCGTTAATGAAGATGTTGAACAGTATGGGTCCCAGGACAGAGCCTTGAGGGACCCCACTGGTCACAGGGCACCATGATGAGTGACTGCCATCAATCACAACCCTCTGGGTCCGACCACGAAGCCAGTTTCCCAGCCAGCGGATAGTGGTGGAGCCAAGGCCACAACCGGCCAGTTTGGCCAAGAGGTGATCATATTTTGATACAGTCTCCTACAGCGTTATTGTAAGCAAGCTAAAGAAGTACAGTGGGATGAATGGGCTGTAAGGTGGAAAGAAAAATAGCTGTATCATCAGGCTTAGAAGGTAGTAGCCAATGGCTCGATGTCTAGTTGGCACCTGGTATCAAGTGGAATGCCCCAGGGGTCAGCCCTGGGCCAGTTTTGTTCAATATTTTTATCAATGACCTGGAAGATGGGATGGTGTTACACCCTCAACAAGTTTGCAGATAACACCAGCGGGGGTGAGGGGTAGTAGATATGGTGAAGGGTAGG
This sequence comes from Crocodylus siamensis, assembly GCF_052110815.1. Taxonomy (NCBI): domain Eukaryota; kingdom Metazoa; phylum Chordata; order Crocodylia; family Crocodylidae; genus Crocodylus; species Crocodylus siamensis. The sequence goes on from NC_143395.1 coordinate 385,360,757, forward strand.
GCTAAGATTGAGAGTAACCTCAAAAAATTAGAGGATTGCACCAAAGGAAATCGCAAGATGTTCAATAAGGAGAAATGCAAAGTCCTGTATTTAGGACAAAGCAATCCCATGCCCCAGTACAGGGTGGGGACTGACTGGCTAAGCAGCAGCTATGCAGAAAAAGGACCCGAGTGTTACAGTGGACAATAAGCTGAATATGAGCCTTACCAAGAAGGCTAATGGCATACTGAGCTGGATTAGTAGGAGTGTTGTCAGCAGATTGAGAAGCGATTATTTCCCTCTATTTGGTACTCTATCTGGAGTAGTGTATCCAGTTTTGGGCCCCCCACTACAGAAAGAATGTGGACAAGTTGAAGGAAGTCCAGCAGAGGACAGTGAAAACAGGTAGGGGGTTGGGGCACATGACTTCTGAGGAGAAGCTGATGGAACTGGCCTTATTTAATCTGCAGAAGAGAAGACTCGGTTGGGATTTAATAGCAGCCTTCAAGTACCTGAAGGGTGGTTCCAAAGAGGACAAAGCTAGACTGTTTTCAGTGGTATCACATGACAGAGTAAGGAGCAATCGTCTCAAGTTGCAGTAAGGGAAGTTTAGGGTTAGACATCAGGAACAACTTTCTCACTAGGAGGGTAGTAAAGCGCTGGAACAGCTTACTCAGGGAGGTTGTGGAGTCTCTGTCCTTGGAGGTTTTTAAGACCCAGGTAGACAAAGCCTTGACTGAGATGATCTAGTTGGTGATGGTCCTACTTTGAGCAGGGAGTTGAACTAGATGACGTCCTGAGGTCCTTTCCAATTCTAACTTTCTATGATTCTATGACAGTAAATACTCTTAACTAGTAGATTCATTCTTGTTTTTCCATCAAGATATCTCTGAATTTTACTTCAGCCATCTACTATTCCTTTTTCAGCGTTCACCTGCCTATTTTACAAAAGGTCTTTTAAATATTCAAAGTTAACAAATGTATTCTGAGTCCCACTTAAAATTGAATAAAACTGTCAAAAACTCCAGTCTTTTTACTGGATACAAAATCGGTGGACACTGTGGATACTTAGAGTACCAGGTATGACAGCATTGTACATTGCTATGACCTGCCTGATCTACAATCAAAAGGCAGGATACAGGTTCACCTTCTAGACTAACTGAATAGGAGATGAATAAGTTTTAGTGAGCCACATCTCATTTCATGAAGTGCTGGCTTATTTCAGGGTCCATTCAGATTGAAGCAAAGTAACCTCTGGGATATTTCTAGAATTTGCGTTATGCAGTATAGTCTTGCTTGGATTCAGCTTCTTGGGGGAAGAGGGGAATCCAATCCAGTATCTCAAAGTTGCAGAATTGGTTTCCATTGCAAAAAAAATCCAAACTTAAGGATCTTGCTTTCTGTCAGAAAATCCCTTGTGTAAGATGGCCGGTTTAATTGGAAGGCTTGTCTCTTGATTCATTACAACTTCCCTAATGCAAATTATGTTTCCAGGAATTAGAATTCTAGCAGATACTGTCTTCATAAATGAGACAACAATTTATGTACAAATGTTTGTCTGAAGGATATAGTCATACAGGATTCTCTAGCCCATCTTTTATTGAGAATTTGGGAACATTCTCTTGAGGGGTTAGAAAAGAGAATCTTGATCACTATGTTAACTTTCTAACACCTTTAATTTCTCTTCTTCATCAAAGGTGGTCCTCTGCAGCTTTTTTCTGTTGTAATCTATAAATATAAAATCTTATTGCCATTTCATTTTTGACAAAAGCCTGACTTGATAAAACTAAACTATCCACTCCATTTTGAAGACTGCATAATTACATGAAAAGTAGTATTAACAATAGGAACCAAATATATCAGAGTATAGTGCTAATGTGCTTATATGCAATGAGGGTAGATTTAATTATAGTGCATTTACAATTGGTATGCCAAGGGCAATAAACTTTACAACAACTCACAAAAGTTTTAATAAGCATGAAACATAAGAACAATGCAGACTGAACCTTTCTTGCATCCAAAAAGCTGAAATGCAAAGTTTTTATTCTGTATTGCCTCAGGTAAAAAGGTCTGTAGAAAGAGATAAATGATGACAAAGCTTTGATGTTAATAAACCCAAATGGAAGTCAAAAATCAAAGTGTGTAAATGGCTAGGTTATAAAAAGAAAGATGACAGAGTTATACCCTGTAATTAGCTGTAATTTGTGCTTTCGGCGCAGCTATTTGTTCTGCATGAATCAGAGGTTGTCTTATGTCTTCTTGTCCCTGTATAATCACAGTATTGGAACATCCCACTTTAAACCTATACAGGTATTTTAAAAAATGTGTATTTATTTTTTGAGCTGGGTTTGCTCATGTGGCCTTTAGTAGTATTTTAATCCAAGCATATACTTCAGAGCTGCAAAAGTTTAATAGAATAACCGAAAATTTTATTATTGTAGTAGTTTTTAGTAAAATGCAGGAAAACCACAAATTTTAGGTTTCTGGCCAAAATCTAAACCTCAGAGGGTACTGTATGTTGTGAAGGCAGATAACATCAAAACTAGCAGCTGGGCAACCCAGTTAAATTATTTAAAGATTTTTTTTTCCATAAATGGCTCTCATCTATATTTAAAAATATCATAAATTGTGATTAGATAAATAATTTCATGGAGTTGGTGTCTTTCTTTGTGTAACATGAGGTTAGTTTTTCACGGATGGGATTCCCCCCTTCCCACCCTATATATAAAGCAGGTCAGTTTTGTACTATTTCTCGTTTATATGAACTGTGAAGACTTAAAAGGCATCTTTTTTTTTTCTTTAGATTCAAAAGAAACTGCAAAAGATTACAGATGCAAAAAAAATACAACAGGTTTTACTAATGGATAGTTAATATCCTGTAGTCACAATTAGTATGTGTATGGGTGTTATGGTTTATAAAATTGTTTTCTTTCACTTGGAAAACATGAAAGTAGATATTTGGCTGTAGAATCATAGAATAATAGGACGGGAAGGGACCCATCAGCTTGTCAAGTCCGTTCCCCTGCCATGGGCAGGAGGTGGTTGGGCTCAAATGAGCTCAATGAGGTGCTTGTCCAGCCTCCTTTTGAACACTTCCAGGGATGGCGACTGCACCACCTCTGCTGGGAGTGTTTCAGATTCTAGAAACTCTTATGGGAAAGCAGTTTTTCCTTGTGTCCAGCCTAAATTTTCCCTCAACTGCATGTCCAGCTGGTTAATTACCTGATTGTAGAAGGACACCAGGTTTGTTAGGTATGGCCTCCCCTTGAGAAAGCCGTGCCGGTTGGTTCTTAATACCTTAATACCCTGCCAGTTACGAGCTTGCGGTTGATGGCCTCCTTGACAGTTTTTTCAAAGATTTTTCCTGGGACTGAAGTCAGACAGGCCAGTCTGTAGTTGGCAGGGCCATCTCCCTTTTTTTCCTTAAAGATGGGTACCACATTAGCCCTCTTCCAGTTGTGGAACTTCAGGAGTGGTCCTGAACAACTCTTTGAACAGCCTTGCCAGAGGCACCACTATGAGGTCGGCCAGTTCTTTCAGGACTCTTGGATGCAGGTCATCTGGCCCAGCAGACTTGAAAATGTCCAAATGTTCTAAGAATATTTTCACCTGTTTGGGACTGATTTTATGTGTACTGCTGTCTTCCTCATATTCTCTGGGCCTCTGGACAGGTGATGAGTTTACGTCTGATTTCAAGAATACTGATGCAAAGTAAGTATTTAGGAGCTCTGCCTCTTCGTAGGGATCAACTTCAGGCTGCCCCTCCACATTCAGTAGGGGTCCAACAGTGGAGCTTGATTTTTTTTTTTTTCTTGTTTTCTGTGTACCTCTAGAAGGATTTTTTGATGTCTTTTAATTCAGTTGCCAGCTTGATCTCTATGCATGCCTTGGCTTTCTTTGTCCCATACCTGAAGACCCTGGCTGTATGTATGTATTCCTCTCTGGATGCTGCACCATTTTTCCATTTCATATACGCTTTTTTTCTTTTTGAGAAGTTCTCTAACGTCCCTGTTGAGTCAAGCATGTCTGGCCCCTTTCCCTCTTTTTGACTGTGGGAATGGCCTCTCTTTGAGCACTAATTGCCTCCTTAAGGAAGGACCACCATTCCTGAACTCCCAAGTCATCCAGTCGCTGGTTGAGAAGGGCCTTTCTAACTAGACTCTTGAGTTTACCAAAGTCTGCCCTTCTGAAGTCTAGGGCGTCTGTTCTGCTGGCAGAATTCCCAGCCTTTCGATGGATGGTGAAGCTGATCATCCTGTTTATTGCCCATGCTTCTGGTGTTGCCATAAAGACAGCTGAGTTCACCCCTAGTCTTTGCAGGTTTTCTGCCCCTCTGCAGTTCTCTCACAGCATTAGTACTCATCCAGATGCCCCTTACTTAAATATCCTCCCCAGGTCATCTTGGCCTGAGGATTTATGCCCAGTAGTGGAATCTACCCCCACTGCCACAGGCTTGCCTAGTTTAAAGCCTGCTCAGCAAGTCGGCAATTCTCATAGAGAAGAGCTTCTCCCCTCTGCCTATGAAGTGAATTCCATCTCTTGCACGTATATGAATGCTGTTGAACTGCATATCAAGGTCAAGGAATCCAAGACCAACATGGTGACACCATCTCCGAAGCCTTTGGTTTACTTCTTCGATGCATTCCTTCTCTTCCATGCATTCCTCCCTACAAAGTTCATCATGATATCCTCATGTTATAAGCACATGCTTCAATACTGGGACATGCTTTTAGGCATGTTTTTTGTAAAAATTAAAGTTCTCATTTGATGCAAATATTTAGGATGCTGTCCCAAGGTGGCTTTCACTTAAACTGTTAGGAGACTTTTAAGGCAAACTACTGTAGCTTAAAGGAGAATCATATCACCAAGCTGATAAACCCATGTTGGTGAAATCAGTGGAGTGGGTACATTATGTTGACAGAGCTTTTTGTCAGGTTAGCTTATGCTGTTGCAGAGGTGGGTGTAACTACTTTGCTTAAATCTGAATGGATGTTGAAATAAACTTGCACTTTATGAAGTGAGCTGTGGCTCATTAAAACTTATTCATCCCCAGTTCATTTAGTCTAGATTCTAGAAGGTGAACCTATATAGTTCCTTTTCTCTGTGTGTGTGCTATGTCTGGACTTGAGGCATTTATCAACACAGCTATGCTGACATAGCTACAGTGACAGAAAGGCTGTCTATATGCATGCTCAAGTGTGGGGGTGGGGGCATTTTAATTAGAACTGCTCCCAAAGAGCTGCTGTAATTAAAATGCTTCATCGTCATGTCTGTTAAGCCTTAATGCATTTAAAAATGGCCATGGGATGCTTTAGCTAAACCTCATTTGACTACCTTTCTAGGAAACCTCATTTGAGGTTTAGCTAAAGTGTCCCTGTGTCCATTTCAAAATGATGAAACAGTGCTAAAGCATTTAATTAGAATGTGAAACAGACCCAATTAATCAAGTCTGCTCCAATACTTTCTCACGAACAAGCTCGTGTATAGGCAGCCAAACTGTTTCGTGTAGGTTGTCTGACCACCACAATCCCACAGCACAATGCATGAGTGCACTGCCTGCATTGATTCAGGCTTCTGCTTCCTTTAGGCAAGGGGTGTCAAAGACTGTGGGCTGGATGTGGCCTACTAAGTCTTATTTTCCAGTCCCATAGTGCTGCCTGTGGCTTGCAGACCAGCATACAATGTGTGGCACGTGCTGGCTGTGGCCTTATACAGTGCAAGTAGAGCCCATGTCATGCAGGCTGCATGCAGCTTGAGGTGCACAGCTGGTGCGCATGCTACAGATATCACATAGGTCAGTCTGAAGTACATGCTGCATGCAGTGCCCGTGCCAGATCCAGAGCGCAGGGTCAGTCTAGCGCAAGTGCAACATGCATCCTGGAATGGCCCTGTGGATGGGGTGTGCTGTCTGTGGGGCTAGATCTGACTTGCATGTTGCAGGCAGCATGTGGGCAAGTCCAGGGCACATGCTGCCTGCAGCACCCACACTGACCCAGTCCTGCACTCTAGATCTAGTACATGGGCCCAGTCTCTGGGTCCATTTTAGCCCACAGACCAGCTCCATGCCCCTCATTGAGCTCATGGTGCTCGGGCCAGGTGCCAGATGATTGGAAGGTAGCCAGTGTGGTCCCCATCTTTAAAAAAGGGAGGAGGGAGGGCCCAGGCACTTATAGGCCCGTCAGTCTTACCTCAATCCTAGGGAAACTCTTTGAGAAGATCATCATGGAGCACATCTGTGATGGGCCGGCCTCAGAGATGATGCTCAAGGGCAACCAGCAGGGTTTCATTAGGGGGAGGTCATGTCAAACCAACCTGATTGCCTTTTATGATCAGGTCACAAAAACCTTGGATTCAGGTGTTGCCATGGATGTAGTCTTTCTGGACTTCAGCAAGGCCTTTGACACTGTCTCCCACCCCATCCTCATTAAGAAATTAGGTGACTGTGGCATTGATGCCTACACAGTCAGATGGATTGCAGATTGGCTGAAGGGTCACACTCAGAGGGTGGTGGTGAATGGGTCATATTCAACCTGGGGAGAAATGGGCAGCGGAGTCCCCCAGGCTTCGGTCCTTGGGCCCACGCTGTTCAATGTCTTTATCAGCGATTTGGATGATGGGGTGAAAAGCACCCTGTTTAAATTTGCTGATGATACCAAAATTTGGGGTGAGGTGAGCACGCTAGTAGAGGGGGAAAGACTGCAGCAAGACCTGGATGGGGTGGGCTAGCAAAAACAGGATGTGCTTCAATACTGGCAAGTGCAGGGTGCTGCACTTGGGCAGTAGTAACCAGCAGCACACTTATAAGATGGGGAAACTCCCTTCTTGAGAGCATGGAGGCAGAAAGGGATCTTGGAGTCATTATTGACTCCAAGATGAACATGGGCCAACAATGCAAGGTCACGGTTGGCAGGGCTAACTGGACCTTGTCATGCATCCACAGGTGTGTCTCAAGCAGGGCCAAGGAGGTGATCCTCCCCCTCTATGCAACACTGGTCAGACCACAGCTGGAGTACTGTGTCCAGTTCTTTGCGCCCCACTTCAGGAGGGATGTGGACAACATTGAGAGGGTCCAGAGGAGGGCCACCGGCATGATCCGGGGACTACAGGGCAGACCCTACAATGAGAGACTGTGGGACCTGAACCTGTTCAGCCTTCACAAGAGAAGGCTGAAGGGGGACCTGATGACAGTCTATAAACTCACTAGGGGGGACCATAAGGGTTTGGGAGAGACCTTGTTTCCCCTAGCACCCCCTGGCATAACAAGGAATAATGGCCACAAGTTGTTGGAGACTAGGTTTAGATTAGACATTCGTAAGAACTACTTCACAGTTAGGGTGGCTAGGATCTGGAACCAATTTCCAAGGGAAGTGGTGCTGGCTCCTACCCTGGGGGTCTTTAAGAGGAGGCTTGATGCCTACCTAGCTGGGATCATTTGAGCCCGGTTTTGTTTTTTTTTCTCCTGCCCTGGCAGGGGGTCGGACGTAAAGATCTATAAGGTCCCTTCCAATCCGACTTCTATGATTCTCTGATTCTCTGATCAAGCCCCCAAGCCCAGATTAGTTTGGCCCCCTGTGCTGTAGGCTCTGTAGGACCCACAATTTATCTTTAAAATGAAACACTGGGGCTGTTTCAGGCTCCTTTCCAGTGTCCACTTTCAGGCCCACTGGAGACGGTGCTTGAGAGCAGGTGCAGACTGATGAGGCTATGGCAGCCTTGCTGGCAGACTTCTGGGTCTGGAGCATACTTACAAACTCAGGTGTCTGTGGCATGTTTAAGCTTACTGGGACAAGTTCCAGGACAAATTACTGTTGTTGTATAGACTCATCCTTTGTATAACTCAATTGTTTTCTCTCTGTTCTGGGCAAGGTTGGCAAGCTGCAGTCCTTGCTGTAACTGGTGTCTCCCCTGTTACAAGGGAAGAGGCAAATTCTGACATCTCCTTCTCAGAGATGAGAAGAGAAGTGGTTGGATGGAAGAGGAGAGAGCTGTGTGCCACTCTGCATTATATGTTTTTGGGCCTGAGCTCTGTTCTCAACAAACACTATTTCTGGATTATTTTGTTTTATTTATGCTAGTTGTTCCGTTTCTCTTACTTTGGGCTGCCCTGAGGCTTTGTTTCATATAAATAAATAACCTAATTGGCCAGAAAGCCTAAATGAAATAAAATTTTGTGTTGATTTTTCACCAACTGTTAAACATTTAAATGGCAGTATAACTTCATTGAAAGCTGATAGCATATGAATAAAATAATGCTTCTAAAAATAACTATCTTGTTTGTCTTGGAATAGACTACCTAAGGAAGCTGTAGACTCTCCATCATTGGAGGTATTGAAGAACAGGTTGTACAACTGGGGTGGAAAAATACAGCCCCAAGGGTCTTTGTCGGGCCCACAGTGGGTTCCTTGGTCCCGCCTGCCCGTAGTACATCCTGCAGAGAGCTCTTTGCAGAAGGTGATTTTCACAGGTATCCCAATTCAAATAAAAAATTTGTTTTCTGTTAAAAGGGAAAATCTAGAGACATTACTTTGTTTTCTATGGGAAACAGAAAACCTAGATCCCTAGTGGTCACCCTGTTTTAGCTGTGGCAGGGTGGTAAGGTATTGTAGTTTATGTCTTGTGGTTGTCATAGTTGACTCTTGTTTTGCTAGTAGGTTAGACCAGGGGTCAACATTGTTTTTGGGCAGTCTCAAAAACAACTTCAACCTCGACTTGTAAGATGTTAGTGTGCCAGGGTAGATGGCAGGGGAGTCGCAAAGGGTCTGATCCTTGTTGTGGCAGCGCAGCCCCAGCCCCTTCCCTACCGTCTGCCCTGAGGCTCGTGTGCCCATCACAGAGCCCAGGCTGCTTGCAGCAGGGAGGCTGCTAGCAGCTGCACCAAGGTCTGTGGAGCACCAGTCTGGCTCACTGCTCATGGGAGAGTCTACATGCATCTTGATGCAGAGGTCAGGGAAGGGGTTGAGGCTGCATTACCATAACAAGGATCAGGCCCTTCATGGCTTCCCTGCTGTCTGCCCCAAAGCATGCTTGCCAAGGAAAATGCCTTCACATGCCACACTCTAGCGCACATACTGAGGGTTGCCTACCCTGGGTTGGACGATACATTTGTATAGGATAGTTTAGATAGGGATGATCCTGCTTCAGGCAGGGGGTTGAACTAGTTGACCTATGGAGGTCCCTTCCAGCCCTACTTCTGTATTACTTTGACTACTTCAGTAGTAATCAACTGAAAACATGGATGGCTGTACAACAAGGTTTCAAACTCTTCTGAACCATTTAACTTGTATCTGTAACTTATACTGAGGAGGCAAGTTGGAGCACTAAGAAAATCAAAGAAAACCAAGTGTTTATTGCATGTATTCTGTTTACTGAAGAACATTTAACAGGTATCAAAGACGCAGCTTTTTAGTCCTTGTCAATAACCTCCCCCCCCCCATTTTTATTAGACATATTTTGATTTATTTCCTCCTGGCCTTTTTGTGTGCGTTTCATTGTATATTTGATCTTGCATACTGTTATCCAGTAAAATTCTAAAGCTAACTAATCCATGACAATCAGTAAAGCATCACCATTTATGGGAGCGGTGCTATTAGGCCAGAGGAAACTAATTCATTCTGCTGTAGGATAGTACTGCCTGATACACATACTATCCTACGGCAGAATTATTTTACTTTGCTGCAACACAAGTGTAGATGGAGACCAAGACTGGCTGGGGCACAAAGTTGCTACCTTGTTGAGGCTGCTTGCCAGCTAGTAGTACTGTCATGCCCTGGTCAGCCTCTCCGCCGCATGTTGAGCCAGGGCAGAGCAGGTCTGGGCTGGCAGGCTGACCCCCCAGCTGAAGGCTACTATTAAATCCCCGCTCAGTCTTCTCTTCTCCAAACTAAATACGCCCAATTCCACCAGCCTCTCCTCAAAAGTCATGTGTCCCAGCCCCCTAACCATTTTCATTGCCCTTCACTGGTTTCTCTCCCAACTTATCCACATCCTTTTGGGGGGAGGGGGGAGCGAGGGCAAAACTAGACTCCGGATGTGGCCTCACCAGTGCCGAATAAAAGGTGATAATCACTTCCCTTGATCTGCTGGCAGCACTCAGTCCCACTAATGCAGCCCAGTATGCTGTTAGCCTTCTTGGCAGCAAAGGCATGCTGTTTGCTTATATTCAGCTTATTGTCCGCTATAACCCGTAGGTCGTTTTCTGCAGAGCTGCTGCTTAGCCAGTCAGTCACCAGCCTGTGCATGCACCAGCCTGGTGCACGGGATTGTTCCACCCTAAGTGCAGTTTGCACCTGTCCTTATTGAACATCCTGAGATTTCTTCTGGTGAAGTCCTCCAATTTGTCAAGGTCTTTCTGAATCCTAGCCCTACCTTACACCATATCTACTACTCGCCCCAGCTTAGTGTCATCTGCAAACTTGCTGAGGGTAGACTCCATCCCATCTCAGGTTGTTAATGAAAATATTGAACAAAATCAGTTACCTTTTTGGTCTTTTTTGGCAATCTGTTTAATCAGGTTTTCATTAAAAAAGAATTGGCTTTTGTATATTATATTTAAAATTTTGTTTTTCTTAAGTTAGCCTTCAGAGATACCACTTTGACTTGTGTTTTGATTTTTTTTTTTTTTTTTTTTTGCTTTGACAATACCTTTTGTGCTACTAAAGCATTAGACATCTGCATTATAGAATTGCAGTTCTCCTTTGGTTCCACTTCCCTCACAACATCACAACAAAAATACTCTGGCTTTTTTGCGGTCATTGAATCTCTGGAGGATAACTTAAAATCTATCTCAGTGATTTCTAACAAATGAGGGTTACTTATGACAAGCCAGTAGTTGTCCTGTGCTTTTAATTTGGAGCAGGAATGTGGTGGGTTTAAGTTTAAATTTGAATTAAAAGCTATATGCCAAACCTTCTTGTAAGTCCCTGCAAATCCTACCACAATGGAAACTACGAAGTAACAAAAAATATTGTGAAACAAATGCCTCCTGGGTGGCTAATTATTAACATTCTTTCGTTTTTAGTCAAAGGAAACCTCTATCTTCTCTCTAAATGTTGTCTGACTTGTGAGAGCAAGAGTGCTCTGTGGTGGTGAACTGGAAATTCTTAAATAAGAACCACTTATGCAGGAATTCTCATTTTTCTCATTACTTAATTGAAGAAAAATACCAGTTCTAAAAAGGAAGTGTTGCATAGATCTGATTTAAGTCTTTACAGCCAAACTACCAGGACTCTCCTGACCCTAATTAAAATATTATGTAAACAATTTTCTGTAATGCTTGTACTGGTTTATAGATGTTTTCCTTATAAATTCATCATTAATTCTACTTTGGTACTGTCAAGCCTTGCTACTAATTTTAGTATATTTTGCTTGGACAAACTAATTAAATGAAAGTACTTTTTAAAAATGAACTCCCAAAGCTCTTCTACTTATTGTAATGGTGATACATGCTACTAATGTATTGCTTCAAGGAAAACCTTGCAAATTAAATTATGCCTTTACAATGATATGCAGTTTTCCTGTGTGTTGCATGGTATAATACTGGATCATTTCCAATCTGTGTAGGCATTCATTGGACTAGAAGCTTATAATGTCATAATTGTAATGAGAATGGGAAATATTAACTCTTTATAACACCGGGGAAAAACAATAGGTTAAACATGGAGAAGGGATGCACAAAAATTCAACCCAGCAGTTCTTTTCAGTGTCTGTGTTTTGCACAGAGGTAACCCTCCTGGATTCTTCTGTGTATACTGTACTCCTCAATTACATGGTACATTTTATACAAACTTCACAGTAAGATTCAAATTCTGGCAGACTCTGCTGCAGTTTGTGTTCAGCTGTTTAAACTCCCAAAGATCACTCTTAAATCAGTGAAGTACTGATACACAAGATACACCAAGAGGCAAATAAGTTGTCTGTGTATATACAGGTTTCCCTTGCTTTATGTGGTACATGCATTCCCAGAAAACTGCACATAAGTCAAATTTGCATAAAGGGAACCCAGTTTATAAGGTAACAAATAGGGATACGTTCCCATGGTCGTGAGGGAGGAAGGGAGGCTGGGCCTAAGGAAGAGGCGTGGGACAGGGTGCAGTGCAGCCCAGCCCAGCAGCCGTGGGCAGGTGGTGTCGGCTGCTCCTGGGGCTGCAGCAGGGAGAAAAGCAGAGGGAACGGCCAGTGGATGCAGAGTGGGGCACAGCTCCTGCTGCTGTGTGCACCCTGGGAGGGCTGCAGGCTGGGGGGCTGTGCTGGGCTCTTCTGGGTGGGGGGGAGGCATACCCCGGATCTGCACGCAGGAAGGAGCAGGCTGCTGCTGTGGGCTGGGGCTGGCGGCAGCACCAGACTCTTCCTAGTGCTCGGGGTGGGCAGTGGCTGTGCTGGGAGGGAAGGTTGGGGGGGGGCTATGGTGAATTTTGAGGTGACTGCAGCCCCTCTCCCAGTACCGCTGCTGCCTGCCCCGAGCACCAGGAAGAGCCCGGTGCTGCTGCCAGCCCCAGCTAGCAGCAGCAGCCTGCTCTCATCCTGCGCATGCATCTGAGGGAGCACACCCTCCAGGAAGAGCCTGGTGTAGCCTCCTAGCCCACAGCCCTCCCAGGGTGCATGTAGCAGCAAGAGCCGTGCTGCCTGCCCCACACCCACTGACAGTTCCTTCCACTTTGCTCTCTGCTGTAGCCCTGAGAGTGGCCAACGCCACCTGCCTGCAGCCACTGGACTGTGCCACTCCTTTCTGAACCCCTCCCTATCCCCTACAGACCTACCTTGCATATAACAAATTTTGGGTGCAAAAAGGGTCATTGCATAAGACAAATTCTCATATAGAGAAAGAACCTGCATAAAGCAAGGGAAATTTGTAGTTAGTAAAACATCTGACCCCAAAAATATAACAAAAAAATTAGACCTAAAAAGTTCTGGTTTGCTAGTGTTGTAAAAATGCACTTAATCTGAAGTTCAGTTAAGTTTACCCTGATGATCTGTTGTTTACCTTGTCTATATACATAAACTGACCATTTCCTTACTTGTTAGTTGGAAAAGAAAACAAGCCCTATTTTTTATTAAAAGTTCCACCTTTTGTGTTCCTTTTGGTCTCAATATTTTACAAAATTCAAGGAAAGAAAGGGAACAGTAGGGTGTTTGTTGTATAAGTTTTTTTTCATTTGGGTTTCTTAAACTCTCTTGCATCTCTTAGGGGACAGATGCCTTGTAATGTATCTCTATTCTTTTCTCCCTTACAAGAGCTCAAAGCATGTTTATTTTAGTGAAGTAAATGATTTTGCTGGGGGGAGCTTTTAACCCTCCTGTGACCAGGTTTTGTTACTGACATTTCTGGTAATGCACACAATGTTCCTGCTTTTCTTGATGATGTCCAGTTGGAAACCTAGAGAAAGACCTCTATCGACCTGAACTTCGAAGGATTTTTAGTGTAACATTGTAGGAGTTGATCATAGTTTGCAACTTGCTCTTCTGTTTTCAGGGAGCTATTTAGTGCCGTTTTTGCCAGTCGTTACCCAAGGAGTTTGCTAATGCACAGCAACAATTTTCTAAATGTAGAATAATTGGTCCACTTTTGTACAACATGCCAGAAAAGTACAGTGGTACAAGTCAAATAATATTAGTAGCTTGAAAACAGTTTGGTTGTAATTTCATTAAAAGTAAAATTTTTCCATTCATCAGACACAAAATATATAACCAGCAATAAGTTACAAGCTGTTGAAGTGTATCCATTTGAATACTGAGAGATTTTGAGTTTGCCCTAGCTCTCCACTAATGCCCAAGAAACATGTGAAAAGTGATGATAATGAATACAGCATGTCATGATGGGGCTATAAAAGCTAAAGACATTTCCTTAATTAAGTCAAAGGACTGCATTTGTCCAAAGATTCATCAAGCTCCGTACTTGATTTATGGTATATTAACTTTTTCAAGAAAAACAGCATAAAATAATTTTTCTTGTAACTTATTGTACATAAATTCAAAAGCAGGCTAACTTCCAAAAGAAGTTTTATGTACTATACCTAAAACAATTTCATAGTAGTTTCCCCATCAGTCCCCATCAATATTGTGACTTTACGTACTATCAAATTTAAGATCATGTTTGTACCTTGTGGGTGTGTCTACATGAGATGCTTACTGCAGAGTAGCCTAATTAGTTCCTCTGTATAAGTCAATGAAATGTAAATAGCTGCTTCATGTTGAACTTAAGAGTAAAGGTGCTTTGTTGAAAAGGTATGGACTTAAGCACATCTTGCAAAAGCAGACTTTTTAAAATACAGTTGCATAATACCCATAGTTCTGGGTCAATTAAAATGCTGTATGTTAAGTTAGAGGTGCAGTATCATAGGGATGGTTCTTCTAACATCTTATGCTCAAATCCCATTTCTTAATAACATTAGAAATGGAAACATAGCAAACTAGATATATATTCGTGTAAATTGTTGCCTTTGACATCTCCCAGCTTAATAGTTACCACCATACATCAGTATTGACAGGACAAAGTGAATAGTGAGTTATCAAGTGACAGTGAAGAGTTAATGTTCTTCTTTCAGCCTTTTCGATACTTAAATCCAGTTCCGTAAAAGGAAATTTAAATTAACGGTGCAGCTAGTACACATCAAATTTTTTTTAAAAAAGCTTGGATGAATCGACGGCCAAATTAAGCTGATTTTTTTTCTTTAAGCGAGTGGAAGAGTCTTGGTGTAGGCTTAGGGGTTTTAGAGAGAACTTTAAAAGTTTAGAATAATTAGAAGTTATTTTTCCATTACTTCTGTAAGATGATACAGTACAGCAACCATAATATTCAAATACTGACTATATTATTAGGAGTTTAATGATTTTAACGTAGTACAGCATTACTCTTGATAGAGCTCGTATAAAGTATTAGTATTTGCTAACTGGTTTTTTTTCAAAGTTTTTGAAAGTTTCTTTATTCAAACTAGTGCCCCTCTTTTTAGCCTGTCTCCACCTCAAAAACATGTTTGAAGTGTTGTCCAATTAAAGAGCTTTTACTAAAGGGTCTCCCCCAAAAATGGACAAGGAAGATTAGGAAAGGCAGAGGTAAACTTGCCTGTGAAAAGTGGTTTGTAAATTCTCTTTCAGGATCAGGCCTGAGAGACTGGAGACAAAGTGGGTTTTTTTTCTGAGAAATGTGCCTCTACAGGTAGTTGGTTATTCTTGTCTTTGATAGGTTCTGGTGTGCAGTTTGGGGGGGTTCTGGAGATTGTTGGCAGGTTTTGTGTTTTGAGCTGTAGGAAGTTGGCTTCAGTTCTGGTCATGAGGTTAGGTTAGCAAGGTTTGGTGCTTGTTTGAATTTACAAACCACTTTTCAGAGCCGGGCCTATGAACTTCACTTCATCAGCCTCCTAGGTAGTAGGTACAGAAATTTACGGACTCAGTTTATGACACACTCCAAGCTGCCAGACATCTGACTCCCCAGCTACCTCTCCACTTTTACCTGAGCTGCTACACCCCCCTCTCCCTCACTCCCTGATGCCTCCATTTCCATTTTCACTGGCTAGTTTTCTTGCCTGCATTGTATGCCAGCCTCTGGCTTCTTTCTTATTCCTTCTGTCCAGGAACAGCACATGCGCAAACCAACTGCAGGTGCTTCCTCAGCCTGACGAAGGATTTTTCACCCCAAAAGCTTGCTAAGATATATTTCTGTAACTAGCCATCATTCAGTTGGTCTGCTAAAACATACCAGATTAGATTGAGCCAAAGGAAGGGACCTTGTCTGCCAGTGCCATGTCCTTAGATGAACACCCCTAGCACCTGACTGGAAGGACCCAGGGCCCTGGGCACATCTAAGCCCCAGGGCTGGGGCTGGCAGGGAGACTTCTCTAGTAGCTGCTGGAGAAGAAGCTCCTGCAAGAAAGGAAAGAAAGGCTCTAGTCTGTGATGGTTTGGCTGCTTGAGATGCTGCTGGTGCTACTGTGCTGCTTACTAAGTTATTACCTGTTGTCATTTAAAGTGGTGGACTGGATTGAGGCTGTAGGGGAGGAGGCAACCTCATTGGGGCAGACTACTGTCGTGTAGAGGCACCAGTGCCACTGAGGGTGCGCCTTAATACATAGTGTCACCCATGTCACAAGTTTTGTTTGTCAGCAGCCTGAGGTGCAGTTTCCCAGAATCCCTTGCATCTACCTCCTTGAAAGCTGGCAGTCCTCACGGCCTCAGCAGGGCCTAGCATGCCTGCAGTTTTCACCCTTCTGTGCCTTACCACATGCACATGACACAAGTTTTGCTTCTCAGCAGCTTGAAGTGCAGTCTCCCAGAAACCTCTGCACCTATCTTCTTGAAACTTGGCAGGCATCACAGCCTCAGAAGGGGCTACCATCCTTACAAGTTTCATCAAAATCAAGCAGGACATGACAAAGTTAATAGGCAGTGTTGTGCTTCCCCATTATAGCCTCTGGGCGAAACATCGAAACAGCATTTAAACAGCAAACCAGTTTCAACAAAATGAAATGGAACAGTGGTCTCAAAATGAAACGAAACTCAAAACAAAACACTGTCCCGTCAAAACGTCCCTAATGACCAGTTATAAAGTATGTTGAGGAAGGGTAAGGGATGGGAGAATATGGAGAGCTTTTGCCAAGTCTTAAGTGACTTGCTACAACATTTGTGCCTCTCTGATCTAAAGCAGTTTCCTAGTGATTTAATGTTCTATGCTTTATATCCGTTCCAATACAATTATGAGTTGTATGCACTATTAGTACCTAGGTTGTTAAATTTTCATTTTCTGCCAGAACTGTGTAAAATTTCTGGTGCTTATTTCCACTTTCTTGTTTTATCAAATTGTCATTTTCCTTTTACTACAATAATACTTTAGCGTATACATAAATGGTAGCTAAAACCTAATAACTATCTTATACCAAAAAATTATATAACAATATGTTGTTTTTTTTAGTTTGGCCATCAGTTTGCATGGTATAGATCTTATAATCTGTTTAATAGTTAACTCTGTGAGGAAATGGCATCGGTTCAAAAAATTATCATGGTCCTAAAGTGTCATGAATGACATTTGATACTGTTGATGCTACTAATTCTGTTGATAGTTAAGTTTGCTTAGTGCTTTCCTCCATACAGGGGTGACATGTAGGGGGTATATGCAGGTGCACATGCACACGCAGAGCATGGCGGTGCACCCTCTACAAGAAAGTCACCTACAGGCAGTCACCACTCGCCAGCCCACTGGCGGCATCTGAGGGCAGTCTGCGATCCCCACTAGATGCTGCTGATGCTGCTGGCGGCATCTGCAGATGGTCACTAACCCCTGGTCAGCCACCACCACGCCCCGCCCCCCACCTGCCCCCGACAGCACTGGTGGCATCTGCAGGAACTCCCCGCTTACTGCTCCTACCGCCACTGCTGCACTCCCACCATCACTGTGCCCCCCCAGCTGCTGGGGGCACACGTCATTCATGCCTCTATATACCTCTGGTTTCAATTACTCACATGCCAAAGTTTAACCACTGGGTTTGAAACTTTCCATGCCAAGTGCCTACCTCAAACTGAATGGTGTTGGGACACAAGGCTACATTGGGACACAGTTAGAGGAACCAAGGAGCAGAAGTAGACAGGATAGATGAAGGCCTGGGGCGGCAGCAAGCATGGAAATGGAAATAGGGGCATGAGTAGAAGTGAGAAATGAAGGACTAAGGAAGGAAGAATCACAGGGATGGAAATCAGTTTTGGGGGAGTGAAACAGATTTGAGAAGAGTAGGAGCATAAAGGGATAAGTAGAAACTGAAGGCATTATACTTGCCTATAGACCTCAGAATAGAAACCTGGACTTCTGGGTTTCCACAGCCCCTGGCACATGTTACATCTGTGGTGCAGTTAACTTATTGATCACATCATAAATTGTCACAGCGCTACAAGTAAAGCCTGTTTTATGGTGCCATAAAGTGGCAAACCTGCCACGAAGATACTCCACAGAAGTATGTGGAACATCTTTGTGGCTTATTTGTATAGTGCCATAAATTGAACATGTAAGCCCCCACCCTTCTTCCTGAACCCATATGCAGTCCTGGTTTTTAGACATTTGAGGGCACTGGGTCCCTGGGATCAGGGAGTCTCCCCAGTGTCCCTATGCAATGGAATATTAGAAAACCATGTGTGAAGCTGGGCTCCCATGGTTTTGCAGCTGCCATATAGGGGGAATTGAACTGAAAGAGAATAGGTACACACCTTATACCTGCTTGGAAAGGCACTGCTAAATTTACTCTAAACAGTAATATACCTAGTGACACAATCTGTATTGTTAATAGGATTGACTAACATCTGGAACAGAACATTTTCCAAGTTTTCCTTGACCTTTGCTCACGTAACTTAAACATGTAATGGTAGTCTTTATCTTGTCATACCTTGGCTAATTATCCTACTGTCAGCACAAGTAATATTTCTATTGATATGAAAATAACTGTACAGTAAAAACATTTTGTTTAGGCACAAAGGCCACTTTGCAGTATCCAGTTGAACTGATTTCTTTTGAACTCAGTCAGTCTTTCAACCAGTGAGGGGTTGGGGAAGCAAACCCTGGTCCTATGCCCACTAGCAACACATTTCTGGTGGAGTGGGTGGGCAGGGGAGTTGGCAGGCTGCAGTCCCTTGGGACTCTGCTCAGTGACAGTTCACCTCACTCTCCATCCTTTTCTCCCTCCTCTTGGAGGGAGGGAAGGGGGCAGAGCACTGTGGGATGTTGGAGTACTGAGGCACCTCATAGTGCTACAGCACATTGGACAGATGTACCTGTGTGCTACAAAATGTAACACAACAGAATTGCTGTTCATCAATGATATAGGGCACATATAGTGCTATAAATGTAACATCTATTCATTGCCATAGATGCCTAAGTAGTGATTAGATGCCCAATAAGTATTTTCTGGGTATCTTAGTTTGTAATTTGGCTTTGCTATTTGACAGTGTAGCAATATGTTCTTACTGATTTCCCCCTTGCCTTCCCCTTCCATCAAATATCTCTGTGTAGGTCAAGGATGTCAAAGACTGAACTGATTTCTAAATCTGATCTGGTGGAAATTGCCTTGTGCAAAAGTGAGGTGTGATAGTTCCTGTTTGCCAAGAAGCTCTGGCTGTCCAAGAAACTGATACTGGCCTGTGACTGAGTCTCTTGGATGCTACTACAATGCAAATGAAAGCTTGCAGAAAAGGACAGTTTTCTTGCCATTTTCCAGTTGGTCTAATAAAACTCTTGGTTCCAAAATGGAACCTAGAGTTCTAGTTTTGTTTCAACTAGATCTTTACTGAAAGGAGATGAAAACAGTGTGCTGTATAGTTGTTCTCTTTAATTTAGCAAATAAAAAGTAAGAGTGTTATTTTTTTACTCTATATGGTGAGTTAAAAGAAAAGTATGTTGTTTCCCCAACAATTCATATGGAACAAAACTAGTGTCACTGTCATATTTTCTTGATATATTAATTTTAAAATACAAAGTAATTTCTCTAAGACAGCTATAAAACTCAAAGCAAAGAGAATGTTATTCACAATAACTTCACTGCTTTCCATATGTCATACAGAAATCAATCTAAGACCTCAAATAAAAAATGTTAACCTGTTTTGTTTTGAATTTAGTTTGTAAATAGCAGTTGGAGTTTGGCTGTGGATTTGCGTGTATACCAGTTAAGAACCACTGAATTTTTTTTAAATAACTGGTTGACTTATTTCTTGCAAGTTTTCTTTTGTAGATGGCTTTTGAAAGTGTGCTGTATTTAAAACCTCAGCCTAGATTTAGAATGGCTTTGAAACTGTTTTCAAGGTGGTAGAATAGAAATAGGGTGACATGACCACTTAATCTCTAGCTGGGGCCAACGGTTCTTTTTTAGATAATCCCACCATTCTTACAAGATGTTAATGCAGTGTATCTAGTAACTGTCCAGCAGTTACAAGGGGACAAAATAAGCCAATCACTTCAAGAGGATCCATGGTATTCACTAAATTGCTTCTGAAGATGAGGGTCTATTATCAACAACTGTCTCGATCTCTATTTTCCTGGTGATGCTTACTTACACAAGCATAGTATTGTTTTGAAAGCCAGGTATCTAGATCATGCTTAATATAATTTAATCTGATTTTTTTTTTTTTTTTTTTACCAGTTCATGTAAAATGAAACGAGGGCTATAATGATCAGAAAACAAAGAAAAAACAGAGCGCATTCTAATGATCAGCAAACAAAAGGATAAAAATTCTCTTTGATTAGTAATAATTGCTCTTTGATTAGTAATAATTTACCAACAAAAATTAAGGAAACTTAAAAATATAATTATGTCTCTGCTGTTGGAATCTCACAATTATAAATATAGGTGTCAATATCTTGTAATTAGCCCACCATTTAGCTGTGTTTTAATAGAACTGATGCTTTCATTTTACCAAATCATTGTGTACAATTTTTGTGAAAACCTGTTAAGTTGATTGAGATCTAGTGAAAATTGCTAAAGAAAAAGGATTTCATTTAACCTTGAAAATTCATTTAGACTTGGTGCTCTTCTACAAATCATTCAAACTTCCTGCAATAATTCTTCTATAATTTCTGTGTAGTTAAGTACGTTCAGTCTCCATAACAGGCTTGAAATGTATGCAACGTTAGTCCAAAAGTTTAAATCTTAATAACAGTAGGATCAAAGGACCTACACGGACAGGGGTTCTTTTTGGTGGGGTTTTTTTTTTTTTTAATGCAGCATGACACAGACATAAATGTTAACCTGGGTTAAAGGCTTTTATAACATGAGTTTTGGATATTGTTTTTCATAGTTTCTAGGGTCGGAAGGGACCTGAGCAGATCATCTAGTCTGACCCCCTGCCATGGCAGGAATGAGTACTGGGGTCAAATGACCCCAGCAAAGTGTTTATCTAACCTCCTCTTAAAAACCCCCAGGGTAGGAGCCTGGACCACTTCTCTTGGAAGTTGGTTCCAGATCCTAGCCCTGACCGTGAAGTAGCACCTCCTGATATCTAACCTAAACCTACCCTCTTCCAGCTTGTGACTGTTATTCCTGGTCACTCCTGGCGGTGCTCGGGGGAACAGTGTCTCCCCCAATGCCTGCTGATCCCCCTTGACTAGTTTGTAACAGGCCACGAGATCCCTGTACATTAAAATCTATTCTCCTTGTCTCCGGCAGAGAGAGAAATTACGCACACCTTACATCTTTCTCATTTTGTTTGCTCACCAATTTATGAGCCCTTGCTGGGAAAACAGGCTACAGCTGTGACAAGCTGCTTGTGTTCTTGCATGCAAAACTGAAATACTTGCATATAGATTTTAAATATTAAAGTTTTAAAAATTAGCATACGGATCTTGTGTGTCATGAAATTTTAAAATATACAACTCAGAATATTCAGACTTGCTTTGGAAGCACTTGTATTGCTTTAAGGTACCAAAAATACTGAAGCTACAGTACCCTTTTATTATTGTTTTATTATTAAAACCACTCGGTGAGTTTTTAATCTTTGCTTACATTTGTCTTGAAAGACCCAAGGCTTACTTGGTGGTTGTTTGTTCTTTAGATGATTCTAGCTAAGAGTCTGACTCAGGGTTTTTTTTCTTTTCATTTGGTGTCAACAGTATAGGTTTAATATTGAAATTAAATACCTATTTATAACTATGAAGGGTTTGGGGTTTTTTATTGCCCATCATGGAAGCTGGTCACTGTGTGCTTGTGCAGAGATTCAAGGAGACGCATATTAACTTTTGAAGAGCCACATGTGACTCTGGAGCCGCAGGTTGGCCACCCCTGTCATAGAGGATAGAAACTTATTTCTAAGTCTGATAATGTGGTCTATTGTTGCTTTTTCTTCTGGTGGACATCTAGAGTGTAGATGCTCAGTTTCATCAAAAACGTCTTCAAATCTTACACTCATTATAGCATGTAAAATTCTAGATTTTGGGAAAGAGTAACTCTTGTGGTTCAAGATAATGGCTGCATCCACATGAGCATGCACATGAATTTTGTGGCACCTCACAGACTTTCAAGGCACCACAAAATGCACCCTGCCCACATGATTTGGTTCTTGGTGCTGCATATTTGCAGCATGTAGCCAAATTTTAGATACCGGGAAATCCCACTGTCAAAAAAGCAAGAACAAAACAACTCATGGGGAAAAAAAGGTGCAGCAACACGTGTGGCAGTTGCATATGCCTCCTGAAACTGGAACCTAGCCAACCAAAGCCAAGCTACTGGCCAGGGCCCACCCACCTGGATCACTACTGCTGGCGCCCCAGGAGGCTGCCAGGACCCCATCTAAAGCTCTTGGGGCCAGCCCCACCCGGAGCATTTTTCTCCATAATAACCCCATGTGCAGGAGCATACACCAGGGCAAAAAGCAGCGGCATAAATTTTGCTTCTGCTTTTTTTCCCCATAGCAACTGCATGCCCCTGCATGTGGGGATGCAGCCAGTGGGGATACTTTTTCTATATATAATAGTAACATGGGATATGCTGAGTGTTGTAACATATACTAGTTCCTAGGCACAATAGTATGGGGAAATCCAAATTGTATAGTGACCTTCTGTTTTTTATTTATCTTGTAAAATCTGTAAGTGCTCTTTCACTCTAAGGTTTTTTTTCTTGGAATTAGTTTGGGTGGTGGGGGTGAAGGGACATGTGTGTAGGGGTGTCTGCTGCTGTACCTCAGTCATGTTTAGTTTGGTTTCCCAAAGTATCCAAAGGTAGTACAATACTAGGTACAATATTCCCAGCTAGTTATATTTTCACAATTTATTTTTCAATTGTAGAAACTCAAATGTGTCCCAAATCCATTAGCTTATCTTTCCACCACCCAACTGCTCCTGTACTGCTGTAAGTCAAACTTCCTAATTGAAGGCTACAGCTTTGAGTAACGGATAGTACTGAGGTGCACGGGGAAGCCATATGCCTGAGAGATGAAATGCATGGCAGGACTTCTGTCTGGGGAGCCAGGGTGATCAGATTCATGTGTTGCTTATGCCCTGCCCACTTACTTTCACAAAAGAGCATCTCATGAATATGCAATCCCTGGTTTCAAAAGCTGCAACATATGCTTGCAAGTAAAGGGAATGTTTTCTTCCAGGGCTAGGGACAGAAGTTCCACATAAGCTGGTTTAAGTGCTCAAAAACTGGTTTAAACCTGTTACACAACATAAATTGAGTGCACGTAAACCAGTTTCAAAATGGCCAAAACCAGTCTGAGATAAACCTAGTTGAATGTGGTATCAGACTTAACTGATTCAGCTCAAACCAGTTTATAGAACTTCTGTCCTCGATCCCTTCCTGGTTTAAGTTAACCCAGAGTCCCCCAGCATCCCAGCATGCTTTGAAGCCCTTGGCGGGGCTGTGCTGTCTGCTCCAGTGAAGCAGGGCTGGCCCCACCCCTTTACTCCCTTGCCAGAATATGGTTGAGCAGGGACTGGGGCATGGCCAGATGCCAGCCCCCCTAAGGTGAAGGGGACATGGAGATGTTTATTTCCTGTTCCTCCCCTGCCCCACCAGCATGGACCTGCTAGGTATTTCTCTGTTTACTGCTCCAGAGGCGGGGGCATGGCTAGCTGCGGCAGTAGCCTCAAGTGAACTGGCCAGGAAGGGGGTTTAATCCCCCCATCCCACTGGCATGGACCCAAGCCAGGGTCTGCCTGGCACTTCCCCCTTTTTATTCCCACCTCTGCCCTGAGGGACTACAGCCAGGGTCTGTCAGCCCAGACTGCTGCTGATTGCCCCCTGCCTGGGGCAAGCAGTAGGATAAGCTCTTTCCCTGCCCTTCTGGTGGGACTCAATGCATGACTGGGTGGTGAATGTCAAGGGCTATAGGCTATAGGCTGTACAGGAGGGACAGGATAGGAAGGAAAGGAGGGGGTGTGGCACTCTACATTAAGGAGGAATACCTATCCTTGTCAATTAACAGGCCCCAGGGAAGGCACACCTAGGCCAAGGGTTAGTGAGGAACTAGTTAGGGAACTTCTGGAGGGACTGGATGTATTCAAGTCGGCAGGTCTGGACGATCTCCACCCCAGAGTAGTAAGGGAATTGGCTGAGGTCATTGCAGGACCCCTGGCACGGCTTTACGACCACTCGTGGTGCTAGAGGACTGGAAGAGGGCCAACATTGTTCCCATCTTCAAAAAAGGGAGGAAGGAGGACCTGGGAAACTATAGGCTGCTCAGTCTTACCTCGATCTTGGGCAGGCTTTTTGAGAATTATTCTGGCACATATCCATGAGGGGCCAGCAGGGGAGATCATGCTTAGGGCAACCAACACGGGTTCATTAGTGGCAGGTCCTGTCACACCAACCTGGTGGCCGCCTATGATCAGGTTACCAGATCATTAGATGCAGGGGCAGCAATGGACATAGTTTTCCTGGACTTTCGGAAGGCCTTCAACACGGTCTTTCACCCTGTTCTCATTAAGAAACTGGGGGACTGTGGTGTCAACACCCACACAGTCAATTGGGTGTCCAACTGGCTGGAGGGCCGCACCCAGAGAGTAGTGGTGGATGGGTCATTTTTGACCTGGAGGGTTGTGGGCAGTGGGGTTCCGCAGGGCTCCATCCTCGAGCCCGCACTGTTCAATGTCTTCATCAGTGATTTGGACGAGGGGGTAAAAAGCACGGTGTTCAAATTTGCTGATGACACTAAGATGTGGGGGGATGTGGGCACTCTAGAAGGGAGCAATAGGCTGCAATCGGACCTAGACAGGTTACAAGGGTGGGCAGATAAGAATAGGATGGGATTCAACACTGACAAGTGCAAAGTGATGCACCTGGGGAAGAACAATTGGCACCATACCTACAGGTTGGGGAACTCCATTCTTGTCTCTGTGGAGGCGGAAAAGGATCTTGGAGTTGTCACTGACTCCAAGATGAACATGGGCCAGCAGTGTGGGGATGCAGTCAGGAAGGCCAAGCGTACCTTGTCATGCATCCACAGATGCATCTCAAGCATGTCTAAGGAGATGATACTCCCCCTCTATGCAGCACTGGTCAGGCCGCAGCTGGAGTACTGTGTCCAGTTCTGGGTGCCGCACTCCAAGAGGGATGTGGGCAACACAGAGAGAGAGTCCAGAGGCGGGCCACTCATATGATCAGGGGGCAGCAGGGCAGGCCCTACGAGGAGAGGCTCTGGGACCTGAACCTGTTCAGCCTCCACAAGAGAAGGCTGAGGGGGAATGTAGTGGCCTGTTACAAACTAGTCAGAGGGGACCAGCAGGCATTTGGGAAGTCCCTGTTCCCCTGAGCACTACCAGGAGTGACTAGAAATAATGGTCACAAGCTGGCAGAGGGTAGATTTAGGCTAGATATCAGGAGGCGCTACTTCACAGTGAGGGTGGCTAGGATCTGGAACCAACTTCCAAGTGAAGTGGTGCAGGCTCCTACCCTGGGGGTCTTTAAGAGGAGGCTAGATGTATACCTTGCAGTCGTTTGACCCCAGTACTTTTTCCTGCCATGGCAGGGGGTCGGACTAGATGATCTACTCGGGTCCCTTCTGACCCTAGAAACTATGAAACTATGCCACATGGAGGGAGAAAATAACCCCCCTCCCTTCCCCCTCACCTAAGGGAACCATGCCAGCTGGCCTCTGGCCATGCCCCCACCCCTGTCACTGGAGCAGTGAGGGGGCAGGGACCATGACAGGGGCAGCACCCCCGTCATGGTTTCCCAGGGAACACAAGCTTCTTCCCAGAGGGGGGCTGTGGTGCAGGTGGGAGCGGGACAGTCATAGACCATCCAGTCGAGCAGCAGTGATGTTATAGGAGACCTCGGGGGCTATGGCCACCCCTCCAAGACCTGGTGCCGTCACTTGCCTCACGCAGTCTGTAGCAGCTCTGAGTGCCCTGCCCCACCCCATGCCCACCCACAGTGCCAGCCCCCTACTGGGAAGAGGCTTGTGCTCCCCAGGAAACCATGATGGAGAGTGCTGCCCCCATCAGGGTCCCAGCCTCCTCAGCAAGGCAGGGGTTAGGGGTGTGACCACAGGCCAGCCGGCATGGACCCCTTAGGCAAGGGGGCAGGGACGGGGGTTATTTCCCACTTCACTCCAGTACAAAAGGCAGGGAGGGAGCTGCAGTCCCCCAGGGGTGGAGGCGGGTGTAAACCTTCTCCCTGTCCCCTCTGCCGCAGGGGGCCATGCTGGATGCCTCAGGCCATGCCTCCACTCCTGGGGCAGTGAGGAGGGAGTGCCAGGCAGACCCCAGCTCGGGTCTGTGCTGATAGGACAGGGAGGGGGGAAGCAGAGCACAGCTGAAACAGTCAGCACAGCCCCTCCCTGGCCGGTTCACTTGAGGCTGCTGCTGGGACTGGCACCCCCCTCCCCCAGCACAGCCTCCCTGCAGCAGAGGGTGCATTCTAGCGCTCACACACCCGCCACTTCTGGCCTGAGCCACTGCAGGCATGTGCTTGTCTTTCTTGAATGTCTATTCACTTGCAAATTGGTTCAATTTAGGCAAGTTAGACTAACCTGCAAAAACTGAATCAATTCAGGCTCTAGCTTTTTGAATGTCTGTCCCTTGCCCAGGTGTTTCTGTGTATAATTGTGTAGAGAATGTGCACAATCAAGGCTCAAGTTTTCTTTCAGTTTGTTTTTTAACACAAAATTGCCTTGCAGTCAAGGGTTTGTTAACAATATTTATGACCCAACTACAACATTCCAGAAAAACTGTGAAAATGCAAACCAAGCCTTAATTACAGCACCACTTCTGTTGGTGAAATAGGAATGCCAGGTAAAAAACAATTAAACTTTCTTTTAACCAGATACTAACTAATATTTGTCTGCTCATAGATAAAGAGCACCATAATTTAGAATGATTTACAATCTGAGGATAGTAGAGTGATCAAAGCGGTACCCCCAGTGCTTGTTAAATCAGTTCTTCTGCAAGAACATAAACTATTAACATAAAGCTGTTTTAGTCAGGTAACCTTAAATAGGTCAAATACCTGCAGCTTTCCATATTTCATATATATAGTTGACCGTGAATTTAGTAAAAGGCAGGATATGATTGATTATGGTTAAACCTAATTGTTTACAAGGTTTATAGTCTTTATATCAGAATTTCTGAAATGTGGGTTCAGTTGACTCAATACATTTAATTTATTAGGTGCACAATATTATATAAATTTCAAATGATGTTAAGATTATGCAATGTTTGTGTACTGGAGATGGAGACCATAGGAGCTGTTCAAAGTTAGTGCTTTGTATGAGGTAACTGTATGGTAATTGAAGCTAGGTTAATATAGAAAAGTGATATCTTGCATGTATCCACATGATGGGTATAAATTTAGTTTCTTCACATTGTTTCCCTCTAATGACCTGTGTTTAAACACTAGAAATACTGACCTTTTATCATGGCAGTTTTCAACGTGGTCCACAGACCCCTGGGAGTCCTCAGACTATGTCTAAAGTGTCTGCAAAGTTGACTATGATCAATCAAAAGTATGTGAATACCCACACTTACAGTTCTGAGGGGTCTGCATCTCCATTCAGAATTTCCAAAGGGGCCCACATGTCTATTCAAATTTTTTTTAGGGGTTCCCAAATAAAATAAAATTAAAAAAAATGGTCGAAAACACTGTTCTTCACATTTCTAGAACCAAACCCTCACTCTAGATAGCAGAATTCCTCATCTATACTTGGTAGAAATTATCAACTGACAAATTATTAGATAACTTTGTAGCTTCTGCCTTCTGGATTGAAGTGTTTTAAATCATTTTGTCTTGGACTTGCCTTTAACTTAGGCAAAGTGGAAACAGATAGCTCTACACACTACATTAGAATACAGATACTTAAAAAGGTTTTTCCTCCCAAAACATATAATCTTCAAATAAGATTTCCGCAGATAAGTGTCTTGTATAACTGGTCACTTACCTTGCATTTGTCAATGCTGTTATGCCTACCCATTCACCTAGTTGTATTACGGTACATATTTCCCTCACTTTTTACTCGGGTTCTGTATGTGCCAATTTGCTCTTATGCTATGACCCTTTTCATACCAAAAATTTGTTATATGTGAGGTAAATTCACTCTTATGTGATCGGTGTGGTGGAAGCCTGCAGTCAGCTGCTCTGTGCGGTGCGTTGTAGGAGTGATGCACAACAAAATATAGTTTCCTGTGATGATCTGTGGTCTCTACTTGTTGTGTGTGACTCATGTTTCTGTAGTTGCCATCCCCATTATGATAATGCTTGTGTGTACTGTCTGCTGTTGGTGAGTACCAAAATTGTTTTGTAAAAGTGGTCGAAATGGGTCTGGGGGTCAGTACAGTCAAGGTCTTGGAACATACCCCTATTTGTTACACTGTAAAGTGGGTTCCCTTTATGTGAATTTGAGTTATGCGCCGTTTTTCAGGAATGCATGTACAACATAAAGCAAGGGAAACTTGTAGTTTATGCTAAAAGCTCCTGACCCGCTTCTCTAAACTAAGTAATTTTATGTGATGTATTTGCCTGTTCCATTTATCTGATTCTCCACTTCATTAATAAATTAAGCATTCGTTCAAATACAAGACCTAGTGACTACCTCTCTGATAACATTGTGCCATGTTAAAATTGGCTTTTTACCATAGTGTGTTGATAATAATCTGATCCTGCATATAAATTTACCCTACATTTTCAAGGTCAATGTTAGGAAACACAGCTTTTTCTGTGAATATAAGTGTTTCAGTGCTTGAAATTCCTTTACAAAATCCTATAAAGAAAAAGGATCCTGCTTAAAGACACTTTTGCCAAGGCTCAACACAAGGCAACTATAAAGTAGGCAAAAATAGTCTTTTCTATGCGAGTGGTGACCTCCAGCTTTAGCCGAGGAATTCATAAACTGGAGATTAGGAGGAATGTTCAGATTTTGAGGGTGTTCAGACATTGGAACAGGCTACTTAAAGAACTCATGGAATCTTCATCCCTAGAAATTTTTAAGAGCAGGTTAGTAAAACACTTAACTGAGATGACTTATTCAGGAGTAGTCCTGTCTTGAGCAGGGGGCTAGACTAGATGACCTCATAAGGTCCTTTCTAACCCTATTTTCAAATGATCCTATGAAGGTCAGTGAATTTGCAAAGTAATGGAAGTTTCATAGTTTCATAGTTTGTAGGGTCGGAAGGGACCTGAGCAGATCATCTAGTCCGACCCCCTGCCATGGCAGGAAAGAATACTGGGGTCAGATGACCCCAGCAAGATGTTCATCTAACCTCCTCTTAAACACCCCCAGGGTAGGAGCCTGCACCACTTCTCTTCCAGACCCTAGCCGCCCTGACTGTGAAGTAGCGCCTCCTGATATCTAACCTAAATCTACCCTCTGCCAGCTTGTGACCGTTATTTCTGGTCACTCCTGGCGGTGCTCGGGGAAACAGTGACTCCCCCAATGCCTGCTGATCCCTCCTGACTAGTTTATAACAGGCCACAAGATCACCCCTCAGCCTTCTCTTTTGGAGGCTGAACAGGTTCAGGTCCCACAGCCTGTCCTCATAGGGCCTGCCCTGCTGTCTCCTGATCATACGAGTGGCCCTCCTCTGGACTCTCTCCATGCTGTTGACATCCCTCTTGAAGTGCGGCGCCCAGAACTGGACGCAGTACTCCAACTGCGGCCTGAGCAGTGCCGCATAGAGGGGGAGGATCACCTCCTTGGACCTGCTCGAGATGCATCTGTGGATGCATGCCAAGGTGCGGTTGGCCTTCCTTACTGCCTCTCCACACTGCCGGCCCATGTTCATCTTGGAGTCAATGATGACCCCCAGATCCCTTTCTGCCTCTGTGCTGATAAGAGGGGAGTTCCCCAACCTGTAGGTCTGGTGCCGGTTGTTCCTCCCGAGGTGCATCACCTTGCGCTTGTCTGTGTTGAAACCCATCCTATTCTCGTCCGCCCACCCTTTTATAACCTGTGGAGGTCTGATTGTAGCCTGTTGCATCCTTCCAGTGTACCCACGTCCCCCCACATCTTAGTGTCATCAGCAAATTTGAACAGGGTGCTTTTTACCCCCTCATCTAAATCGCTGATGAAGATGTTGAACAGTGCAGGCCCGAGGACCGAGCCCTGCGGAACCCCACTGCCCACGTCCTTCCAGGTTGAGAGAGACCCATCTACTACCACCCTCTGGGTGCGGCCCTCCAGCCAGTTGGCGACCCATTTGACTGTGTGGGTGTCTACACCACAGCCCCCCAGTTTCTTAATGAGAATGGGGTGAGAGACAGTGTCAAAAGCCTTCCGGAAGTCCAGGAAGATTATATCCACTGCAACCCCTGTGTCTAACGATCTGGTGATCTGATCGTAAAAGGCCACCAGGTTGGTCTGACAGGACCTTCCATTGATGAACCCATGCTGGTTGCCCCTAAGCATGCAGTCTCCTGCTGGCCCCTCCTGGATGTGTGCCAGCATAATTTTCTCGAACAGCTTGCCTAGGATCGAGGTGAGACTAACCGGCCTATAATTTCCCGGGTCCTCCTTCCTGCCTTTTTTGAAGATGGGGACCACGTTGGCCCTCTTCCAGTCCTCCGGTACCTCACCAGAGCACCACGAGTGCTCATAAAGTTGTGCCAGGGGACTTGCAATGACCTCGGTCAGTTCCTTTAGAACTCTGGGGTGGAGCTCATCCGGGCTGGCTGACTTGAATATGTCCAACCCCTCCAGAAGCTCCCTAACTAAATCCTCGCTAACCCATGGCCCAGGTGTGCCTCCCCCGGGGCCCGAGGGGGGCCCAGCAGGGAGGTGGCTGTTCTGGTCCCTACTTAGGAAGACGGAGGCAAAGAAATCGTTAAACATGTTAGCTTTGCCGTCTGGTGTGATGACCAAGTTACCCATGTCGTCCTGCAAGGGCCCCACATTACCCGGGACCTTCTTTTTACCCCCTATGTATTTAAAAAAAGACTTCTTATTCTCCTTAATCTGGGAAGCTAGTCCCAGTTCCATTTCTGCCTTGGCCTTCCTAACTGCCCCTGCTACATCCCCGAGCAACTACAGAATAGTCCTCCCTGGTGATGACCCCTTCTTTCCACTGGGTATAAGCCTCCTTTTTAGCAAGGAGACATTCCCGGATGCTTTTGGTGAGCCACAGAGGCTTGTGTGCTCTCCTGCTTCCTTTGATCCTGGTTGGGATTACCTTCCTTTGGGCTTGGAGAATCTTCTCCTTAAGGAGCGACCACTCTCCTTGGACACCTGGCTCCCCTCCCCCCCCCCCAGGACCTCAGCGTTTCTCCAACTATCCTCCTTAGCTCGTTGAAGTCTCCCCTCCTAAAATCTAGGGCCGCTGCCTTACTGCATGCCTTTGCCACCTTGTGCTGGATGGTGAATTCCAGCAGGCGATCGCTGTCGCCCAGGTGGTCGAGCACTCGCACCCCCCTCACCAGGTCATCACCCGTGGCCAGCACTAGGTCCAACAAGGCATCCCCCCTGGTGGGGCCGTGCCCCTCCTGGGTTAGATGGAGGTCCTGCACTCTGGCCAAGAACCTGCGGGAGCGTTCAGACCTGGCTGACTGCTCTTCCCAGGAGATGTCTGGGAAATTCAGGTCCCCCATGACAACCACATCCTTAGCCTTCACTACCTCTGTGAGCTGACCCAAGAATTCCTGGTCAAGCTCTTCACCCTGGTTGGGAGGTCTGTAGTAGACTCCCACCATTAAGTCCCTTTCCCCTCGACTGCCTTGTACTCTAACCCAAAGCACTTCAGAGTGCCCCTCCCCTGGCTCCTTGCTAATTAACGAGGATGTGTATTCCTCCTTAATAGAGCGCCACGCCCCACCCCTCTGTCCTATCCTGTCCCTCCTGTACAGCCTATAGCCCTTGACATTGACCGCCCAATCATGCGTTTCGTCCCACCATGTTTCCGTAATCCCCACTATGTCCAGGCTAGCGTCAGCCAGCAGGAAGGTGAGTTCCTCCTGCTTGTTGCCCATACTACGAGCATTTGTGTAGAGGCATTTGAGGCCTCCTGTGGGTTTGTGTACTGACCCCCCTATTCCCAACGTTACCCTGGCTCCTCTCTCTTACCTGTTTGATTGCTTCGCTCATTGGGCTGGGCTGGGCTGTAGTTGTGGGTGCTGTTTGGTCTGGCAGTCTGATATTTCCTCTGCCCTCATCTTCTCCTTCCCCCGACGAGCCTAGTTTAAAGCCTGCCGGAGGAGGTCCGCCAACCTAGAAGAGAACACACGCTTACCTTTAGGGGAAAGGTGGAGCCCGTCCCACCCCAGCATGTCTCTCATCGTGATGTGCCGGTCGTCGCTGAGGAAGCCAAAGCCCTCCTTGAAGCACCATTCCTGTAGCTGCCAGTTGGTTTCCGCAATGCACGTTTCATGCCGTCTGCCTCATCCACTCACTGGCAGGATAGAAGAGAAAACCACCTGTGCGCCCATCTCCTTCAGCACGCACCCCAGAGCGTGGTAGTCCTCCATCAGGTGATCGGGGCTCCTCCTGGCTCAGCTAAGAGGGATCCGAGGGGTTCCCCTCCGGATCCGGCTCAGCTGCGCCGGCCCCTCTGCCCCACTTACCTTAGGGGGATCAGCTGCTGCTGCCCCCGCTGCTGCTCCGCTCTGCTCGCCTCTGCTGCTCTCGCCTCCACTCCGGGTCAGGTAAGGGGGCACGCGTGTGTGCAAGACACACGTTTGCCTGTTTCCTTACTCTCCCCGCTGCTCCTTGCTCCCAAGTGCCAGAAGCTACGTCAAACCGCAGCTTTTAAAGGCTGCGGTTTGAATTTCCTGCTTCCGCTCTGTCTGCCAATCAGGCACTCCGGACTTGCCAGAAGTGCCTGCCAGCAATCCCGCCCCCTGCTCTCCCTTGCTGGGGGAACCCGGTGCCTCCCTGAGGGATACCCCTGGGGGTGCTCCCTGGCTTGGACAGTCCCCCCCTAGCCCACCCTGTTTGCGCGCTCTGTTTGCGCGGCTCCCTACCGGCTCAGCTAAGAGGGATCCGGGGGGCTTCCCCTCTGGATCCGGCTCAGCTGTGCTGGCCCCTCTGCCCCACTTACCTTAGGGGGATCAGCTGCTGCTGCCCCCGCTGCTGCTCCGCTCTGCTCGCCTCTGCTGCTCTCGCCTCCGCTCCGGGTCAGGTAAGGGGGCACATGTGTGTGCAAGACACGTGTGCCTGTTTCCTTACTCTCCCCGCTGCTCCTTGCTCCCGAGCAAGTTATTTCTCATTAATTGTGATAGCTCCATATTGGTGCATAAAGGTAACCTCCGATTGTCAATGTACAATCAGAGCCTCAAGAAATAGACCTTACTGAAACGTAATATATAAACTATTATGTAACTGCTGTCGTTTCAGCAATGAGAAATTCAATAAATTCTTTATATGTTATAACTCTGCATTCAGAATTGTATGTTCAAAATAAAACACATCTGATTTTCAATGTCTGTGAACTCTTAGTTTAAATGGTAACTGCATGACCTTTTCTGTGATTTGCTATTTTCTGTGGCTTTTTTCCTAAGAGTGTAAGATTCCCCTGTATGACTCACTGTGCACACTCCAATTACGGTGTACATTTCTTCTTGTAGAGATGGAGCTAAAAATAATAGAACTTGAATAGTAGTAAAAGTATAGCTTTGGCTGTAAGATAAAGGCAATAAAAAGATTCATTAATTCTTTGTGAGATGGGAGTATATTATCTATACAGACAGACTGAGATAACTTTGTATATTTACATCTTCTATTTGAACTAATGATATATGCTGCATAAAGTTTATTTGATTAACAAAACTACTATAGATCTTTACAAAATACTCTGTTACTTTTTAAATTGTTGATTTATTTTTAAAGCTAATAACTTTGAGAATATTCATCTGCATCATTCTCTTTTTAGTTCTACATTATAATGACATGTAACTTACACTGTAGTCAGCCCATGTCAATCAAAATGCTTTTAGATGCTTAATATATCAGTGTTAAGAAAAATGGACTTTCTCATGTTGGACCTTGACAAGTTATAGTCATAATTTCCAAGCATAGTGTCAAATAACTGCAGAACAAAGATTTCTCTGTTAATGTTGTATATTGTTTTTATGACCTATTTATATGCAGTCTCACAAAGGCCCATAATTTACTTTGCTCCTGGTTAAGCCATAGAATTTATTCATTCATTCATAAAGCACCCTTTGAAATGTACTTTGTCTGTAAACAAATACTTTTTCTATTCATAAATATTACACAAAGCAATAATTGTTTGTATTTTTTTAGCCTTTAACCCAAATGCTGTTTTAATCTTCCAAAAGAATCACTTAATTTGGCCAGACAAGAGTTTGTTGTATTTACACTGAGTTTTATAGTTTGGTAAGTGTTTAAGTGCATATTTTAAAATTTTCTTTCATTTGCCTTTTTATATTTGTTAAATACCAAACCTTCTTAGTGAAAAGCTTTAGTAACTGCTGTATATTGATCGATCCATACCTGTACTAGCCAATGAACTGCCTTGAAGACTATTAAAATAAACTTTTTAACTATGGGTAGCTTTATAGCTTTACACTGTAGTCTCTTGCATATAATTTAAACTATAATTCCTTTCCCAAAAGAACAAATTTATTAACAGATTAATATAGATATAGATTTTGTAGCTAGATTAATGTCTCTTCACACCAACTGAAGTTTGCATCCTCACTGGATCCTTACCACTCATTTATAGTACTTCGGGTGTTCCAGTCAGACTATTAGTAAATTAATTAATTTACTTTTAATCTATTCTAGATTTAAAACGTCCTTTGGATTTAGTGTATTCTTGGTCAGGAATGGTAATTTTGGAAGCTTATTTCTACAGAAATTAAATCTGATAACTCTGCCAAAGTAAACATGGTAAGGACTCCTCAAGAGACGGATAAATTCAGGCTAATTAGCAGTTAACTGTGCCCTATGCAGTGTCTCATTCTTAAAGTGTAGCATAAGATATAAAGTACTTTAAAGATCTTATAGTAAGTGTTTTGGTGTTTTTGTCTTGTTTGGGACTTTTTATTTGCACCTATGATGTTGATACGTTTAGGAGGAACTGCAGAATTGTACCACGGAAAACATTACTAACATTGCATTAATACTCAGTAAATAACAGCTATAGCAGAAAAATCAATTAAGAATTAAGTCAACCATGGTGTGTAAAGCTTGAAATCTATACAGCTAATTCATTCATACTTACAGAACTATAGTGTGAAGCAGCTGGTATAATCCAGTTTCATAGCATTCTTTTTATATAGTTTCTATGGTTTCTACCACAAGTGTAAGGAGGAAAAGTGCTTTTGTACAATCAACACTGGTAACACCTGTCTATCAGCAGTTTTCTCTTCTCTTACCCTCTCCTACTTATGTTCTTGCGGCTAAAGTACTTAATGATGTCTGGTGATTTGGGGATGAAATAGCAGGCAACAGCCCTCTGTCATTTTGGTATGGATTTCATGTTTTGGAGGGAAACAATCTTCTGAAAGTGTTCTTTACAGGTTTATATTTACAGTATGTATTATAAGTCACTTTAATGTTCCATTACACATGGTAGGAAGTATGCCAGCATATTGCTTACAGTTGTGGATTACTGTGCGGGCAAAGAATTGGAGTTACCCCATTTGACTAAAGGAGGGGTGGGCAAAATATGGCCTGTGGGTCAGATCTAGCCTGCCAGGCTGTTCTATCTGACCTGCGGAGGCCCTCCAAAAGGCAGTTCTTGACAGAATTCACCAAAAAAGATTAACAAAAAAAAGTGAGATGCTATTTCAAGGTTATGTAGATGAAGGTACATAGTATTTGACTTTAAAGGTTGAAGGTATTACCCATTATATAATATTTCTGTAGGCTAGCTATAGTAGCTGGTTTTGAAGTAATGATGTTCTATTGAGCCCTGTCACTAAAATACTCCATGTACATATTGTTGTTGTTTGTTGCCAAGCCAGCACAATTTGATATCAGTTTTTAAGATTTCAAATGGATTTTAGTACTTTTCCAGTAAGTCACAGACTGGCACAAGGTATAAATATATTTAGAGTTATTTAAAACATTTAAGTCTCAAGCATTCCATTAAAACACCAAAATAACTTTACAGCAAAGGCATTTAATGGTAACAAGTGATGAAGACTGCATGAAAGAAATCATTGAAAGCAGGCAACTTCTGTTAAAACATTCCACTGGTTTATAACCCTAAGACTAACAGGTGCTTCAACTTTGTTCTTTCACACTTGTGGAAAAGGACAATTATGATGTGGGGCTCTAGTCTGTAAGCTACCAGGTGAGTTCAGCAGTCCTGCCTGTTAAGTTCGAGCAGTGGTTCTCAATATTTTTAGACTCAAGGTACCCTTCAGAGATTGCCAGGTCTTAGTTTTCACTAGTCTCTTTGTAACAGAAGCATTCCATAGCCAAGAACTCAAAGAAAGCAATAGGTCAGATTGTTATTAACATTTTGGTTAGGTACATACAGTCAAAAAGCGCAAGGTTGAATCAGTTCAGTCTTCACAGGTTAGTCTAAATTGCACAAATTAAATTGAAGAAGAAATGAACAGACATTTACCTTTGATTACAGGAAATGTAGTCACATGCCTGCAGTGGCTCAGGCCAGAAGCCAGGGGGCACTAGAACATGGCTCTCTGGCTATGTGTTCACTTCCACTTCCTGCTGCCCCCAGGGTCTCTGGGATTTATAGTCCAGAATTACAGCAGCAGGACTCTGCAGGGTTGCTCATTACTTCCTGTTCTTGCTTCCAGGTGCCTCTGGGATTTGTAGTCCACAGTCACAGCCAGCAGTAAGTTTGAGTGGGGGAGGGGTGTTCAACCCTCCTCCACCCCCAAACCCCAGCCAGGGTTTGCCTGTGGAGGGGGCAGTCCCTCTCCCCCACTGCATTCCCAGCTGGGCTTGTCCCTGCCTCTTGTCAGCCAGCTGACCAAAATGTCACCGCTCCAGCTAGGGAGCAGAGGAGTGAGGCCAGCCCCTACTTAAGGCTGCAAAATGCTGGGATGCTGGGGAACTGTGATTTAACCTGAACCAGGAAGAGATCTGGGGCAGAAGTTTCATAAACCAGTTCGACCCAAATCAGTTAAGTCTTGTACTACATTCAACCAGGTTTATCTTAAACCAGTTTCAGCCATTTTGAAACAGGTTTACGTGCACTGAACTTCTGTTCTGTTATAGGTTTAAACCAGTTTTTGATCACTTAAACTGGTTTATTTGCAACTTCTGTACCTAGCTTATGGGTTCCCATTTGAAATGTTTGGATTTATCTTGTGAATCGTGTGTAGATGTTTGCATACCTAACAATGTTAATGGTACCCTGCAGCATCTTTCAAAGGATTTCATGGCATCCTGGTTGAAAACTACTGAGTTAGAAGAGCTCTAAACCACTCCATTTAACTTTACAAACTTTGTAATGAAAATCCTAAAGTACTTTTGAATATATGTGCAATTCAAATCTTGCATTAATTTCTATATTTTAAAAATTCATAATGAAGTGATCGTTCATATTTCAAACTGTTTGGGGATTTTTTAACCAGCAAAACATGAGGTTAGTATTGGCAGAATTTAAAACAGAGTACCTAGACAGAATGGTTAGTAATTTCTTGAAAGATTTTTCTCTAAAAAGTTCAAATTTTACAAGAGGAATCACTAACCAATTTGCTTTTTTGCAAAATAGTGCTTTTACTCCCTTTTTTTTCTGATTTTATTTATAGTTGTGGCTTTGTTTGCAGGACTGATATTTCAACCGTATTTTCTTCCCTTCAAGCACTGTGAAAGGCTTCCAGTAGCTTCTCTAATGCCAGTTAATTCAGTCAGTATCCTGAATCACTTTTTGGGTGGAATGAGTGAACTCCCTTGATATATTCCAATGCTATATTTAATGAGCAAAATGATAATGTCCACCTTTCAGAAATCTCTACAAATAACCTAATATAACTTTTCTGTACATAGTATTATAACTTTAGTCTGACTGCTGCCAGAATTATAAACCAATTTTTTATATCCTGAAAAGAGGGAATACACAGATTTCTTATTACTAAAATACCTGTTTCTATTCTTGATGAGGTATGATAGGCCACAGATGTCAGGATTTCAGGGCTGACTATGACTGATTATGCATCTGAAGGAAGCATAATTTGGGGCAGCAGGATTTTTGTGGCTTTTTTATGGCACCTGTTTTAAACTGTTCAGAAGCTTGGAGTGTTAGTAGCCCCAGTAGATAAGGATTAGTAGGAAAAAGCAAGTGAGGTATTCAAAGATGCATTGATAAATTGCAAAAACATATGATAAATTACATTGATCGCATGCATGCAGCTAAATTATAAGTAATATGTTTGCGCATAGAGCTCTCAAGATTTTGTGTTTCGAAAGTGGTAAAACTCAGTTTAGTGAGTTTAGGAACAATACAGTTAGATATAAAAGGATTTAGATCTGTTTAGGTGACTAGGCCAACAGCTGGTAAATGCAGTTCACTGTGGAAAAATATAAAATAATTAATCTGGGAGCAAGAAACGAAAGGAAATGCAGTATGTGCTTAAATAGAACAATCATTCAGCACACTGCCTAGGAAAAGGATTTGAAGGTTATTGTGGAAAAATCATTGAAACCATGAGGCTTGTGCACAGCTGCAATTGAGTGAGTTACTAAGTTGTATTAGATCTAGGGGACAGCATACAAAACAGGCGATATGGTTACAAGAGTCTTAGACTCCATCTGGAATGCTTCATACACTGTTGGCCACCATGCCACACAAGGAAGAGATTCTTGCCTCAGGAGAGAGTGCAATAAGAAGCATCAAAGATAAAGTAATTTTTATGAATAAAATTTAAGGGAGGTAGGCTAGTGAAATTCATACTAATTTTTCTTGCAGGATAAAAAATTAGGGGCAGTCCCAAGAATTGGAAAAGTAGGTAAAAATGGGGAATCTAGGCAGCACTATTTCATGCAGTGTATAAGAAATAGGTTACTTCAAAAATACTATTGATAATACAAAACACAGGCATATTCTGTAGAGTCCCACATATAGGATTAGAGGGAATGTCAAACAGTCAGAAAGGTGTGCTTGAGTTAGGCCTGTGAGCTGACGCTTATTTTTTCTAAAAATTAATGCCTCTTGCATTGTTATGTTCTTCAACATGGTGAACTTATTATGGCTTGTAACCCAACTATATTTTCTGCATATGAATTATGTTTCCACATCTGCTAACACTGCTTTTAAAAGTATGTGGGAGGAACCTCGAGCCTTCATGTTGTGTTAAGAAAAGCATGTTTTTATTCTTCATATACTGTTCTAGATCTCCAAATAGTTTCATAGTTCTAGGGTCGGAAGGGACCTAAGCAGATCATCTAGTCCGACCCCCTGCCATGGCAGAAAAGAATACTGGGGTCAAATGACCCCAGCAAGATGTTCATCTAACCTCCTCTTAAACACCC
Source organism: Crocodylus siamensis (assembly GCF_052110815.1). Taxonomy (NCBI): domain Eukaryota; kingdom Metazoa; phylum Chordata; order Crocodylia; family Crocodylidae; genus Crocodylus; species Crocodylus siamensis. The sequence goes on from NC_143395.1 coordinate 385,400,030, forward strand.
CCAGGGTAGGAGAATGCACCACTTCTCTTGGAAGCTGGTTCCAGACCCTAGCTGCCCTGACTGTGAAGTAGCGCCTTCTGATATCTAACCTAAACCTACCCTCTGCCAGCTTGTGACCGTTATTCCTGGTCACTCCTGGCAGTGCTCGGGGAAACAGTGACTTCCCCAATGCCTGCTGATCCCCCCTGACTAGTTTATAACAGGCCACAAGATCCCCCCTCAGCCTTCTCTTTTGGAGGCTGAACAGGTTCAGGTCCCACAGCCTGTCCTCATAGGGCCTGCCCTGTTGTCCCCTGATCATAGGAGTGGCCCTCCTCTGGACCCTCTCCATGCTGTCGACATCCCTCTTGAAGTGCGGTGCCCAGAACTGGACGCAGTACTCCAACTGCGGCCTGAGCAGTGCCGCATAGAGGGGGAGGATCACCTCCTTGGACCTGCTCGAGATGCATCTGTGGATGCATGCCAAGGTGCGGTTGGCCTTCCTTACTGCCTCTCCACACTGCCGGCCCATGTTCATCTTGGAGTCAATGATGACCCCCAGATCCCTTTCCGCCTCTGTGCTGATAAGAGGGGAGCTCCCCAACCTGTAGGTCTGGTGCCGGTTGTTCCTCCCGAGGTGCATCACCTTGCACTTGTCTGTGTTGGAACCCATCCTATTCTCGTCCGCCCACCCTTGTAACCTGTGGAGGTCTGATTGTAGCCTGTTGCATCCTTCCAGTGTACCCACGTCCCCCCACATGTTAGTGTCATCAGCAAATTTGAACAGGGTGCTTTTTACCCCCTCATCCAAATCACTGATGAAGATGTTGAACAGTGCATGCCCGAGGACCGAGCCCTGCGGAACCCCACTGCCCACGTCCTTCCAGGTTGAGAGAGACCCATCTACTACCACCCTCTGGGTAAGGCCCTCTTGCCAGTTGGCGACCCATTTGACTGTGTGGGTGTCTACACCACAGCCCCCCAGTTTCTTAATGAGAACGGGGTGAGAGACAGTGTCAAAAGCCTTCCGGAAGTCCAGGAAGACTGTCCACTGCTACCCCTGCATCTAATGATCTGGTGATCTGATCGTAAAAGGCCACCAGGTTGGTCTGACAGGACCTGCCACTGATGAACCCATGTTGGATGTCCCTAAGCATGCAGTCCCCTGCTGGCCCCTCCCGGATGTGTGCCAGCATAATTTTCTCGAACGGCTTGCCTAGGATCGAGGTGAGACTAACCGGCCTATAGTTTCCCGGGTCCTCCTTCCTGCCTTTTTTGAAGATGGGGACCACGTTGGCCCTCTTCCAGTCCTCCGGTACCTCACCAGAGCACCACGAGTGCTCATAAAGTTGTGCCAGGGGACTTGCAATGACCTTGGCCAGTTCCTTTAGAACTCTAGGGTGGAGCTCATCCAGGCCGGCTGACTTGAATGTGTCCAACCCCTCCAGAAGCTCCCTAACTAAATCCTCGCTAACCCGTGGCCCAGGTGTGCCTCCCCCGGGGCCCGAGGGGGGCCCAGCAGGGAGGTGGCTGTTCTGGTCCCTACTTAGGAAGACGGAGGCAAAGAAATCGTTAAACATGTTAGCTTTGCCGTCTGGTGTGATGACCAAGTTACCCATGTCGTCCTGCAAGGGCCCCACATTACCCAGGACCTTCTTTTTATGCCCTACGTATTTAAAAAAAGACTTATTGTCCTTAATCTGGGAAGCTAGTCCCAGTTCCATCTCTGCCTTGGCCTTCCTAACTGCCCCCCTACATCACCGAGCAACTACAGAATAGCCCTCCCTGGTGATGACCCCTTCTTTCCACTGGGTATAAGCCTCCTTTTTAGCAAGGAGATATTCCCGGATTCTTTTGGTGAGCCACAATCTAGCAACTCAAAATGAGGCACGAACGTCTAGTAGTACACATTCATGGAAGACATAAGAGCAGCATAGTAGGAATGGTGAACTTTTGCACAAATTGTCAGAATTTAGTAAAAATGTTTTAGACAAAAATTTCTATTTGTCACCTTTTTCCACCTGTGGGTTACAATGAGAAAGGTAAATTAAAAATAATGTTGTGTTCTATGGTTGGGGCTGGACGGCATGTACTTGAAATGAAAATGTATGCTAAAGCATGTGAACTATTTTAAGTAATAAAATATTACAATATTACAAATTTGGGAGAAACCCTTCACTATCCAGTACTTGGCTGTACAGGAAACTTAGCTCTGCTTTTTTTCTAATGTCTACCTAACTTTTGTAGAAAGAATAAAATACTGTCAGTAACATGAATAATGTGTGAAATAACTAGTTATTCATTTGAATTTTTTAGAGAGAATGTCATGCTGGTTTATGGATGAAATTTCTCTGCTTCAGGCTGTCTGCAGCCAAAGATCAGAACAAGATCTTGCAGGAATAGTTATGAAGTTTGTCAAACTCCAGTACATTTTAAACAGTGTTGTCCTCCTTATACTTGACTGAAGGTCTCTCATATTTATCTTATAAATAACTGTAAAACACATAATCAGTCCAGATTTCTGTATAACAGTCATTCTCAACCAGGGTGCCATGAGGTCTTTGAAGAGTACCTCAGGAAGTATGAGGAGATAAGCAAGGTGTGAGGAGAAGGTGAAGGCAGGCTTAGGCATGAAAAAAAGGTTAAGTACAGACGGTCATAAAGCTGGAGGCTAAATCAATTCAGTCTTTGCAGGTTAGTCTAAGCTGCGCAGATTGAACCGATAAGCAAACAGACATTCACTTTTGATTCAGGAAATGTAGCCACATGCCTGCAGTGGCTTAAGACAAAAGCCAGGGGTTGCTAGAGCATGCCCGCCAGCCAGTGCCAAAGGGAAGGGAAGAGAGAAGCCCTCCAAAGCATCCCCTTACCCTGCTCCAGAGCAGGGGGCATGGACAGACACCAGCCCAGGCTAGCCCACTGGAGGGTAGGGACCCCATCCAGGGGGGCGGGGGCAGTGCCTGTCAAACTTCTGCACCCCTTTACTCCCCACTTAAAGGGGAGAGGGGAGGAGGCAGCCACTGCCAGAATAAGGGGAGGGGGTGAGGGAAAAGGTAATGGCATTGAATTTATAAAAGCTTGAACAAGAACAGTGCTTTCTCTGAAGCAAGCATGTATTAAACACAGCACTTTGCAACCTCAAGCACACGAAAGAACAGAAACCTTTGCCTAAGCTAAGATACAGCCCAGTAAAACACTGTGAGAGCACACACAGTGTAGTCTAACTTCAAATGAATGCAAGAAACCAAAATGACAAGAAAAAGCCTTGCATAATCCTGAGGGCAAAGTGTTTCCTTACAGCCAGGTATTCAGAAAGTCCTTGTTTATGTATTCCAGTCTCCCACCTTTTACAAGTTCCGCTTTATAAGTAAATGTAGTTTTCTGCTTGCTTTGGTCACGCTAGCTCAAACTGTCTACAACCCTCTCCTGTTTCTCTGTTTCCAGCACATACATGTGATGATTGTGCCAGGTCTTTGCCAACACCTCCCACATCCGTCTGTTCCTGCAGGGCTTGGCTCTGTGCTCACAGGTAGCAGGGAAATTATGCCCCCTCCCCCTCCCCTTCTCAACTACTTGTAGTTCTTTGCTTTCTTTGGTCACACCAGCCCAAGCAGTCCCACTCTTGTTTCCTTAGTTCCATCTCCAGCACACACATAATGATGGTGTCAGGTCTTTGTCAACACCTCCCACCTCTCAGTCTGATCCTCCAGGGCTTGGCACCAGCACACTGAGCTGGGGAAGTGGGGGATTAAAGCTCCTCCCAGCCCCCAGCCAGAGTTTGCCTGAGAGGGGCTGGCCCTGTCAGGCTGTTGCCTGCCCACACCCTGCACTCTGTTCCAACAGAGAGCAGGGGGCATGGGCAGCACGCTGAGCTGGGGATGGGGGATTAAAGCCTCTCCCAAATCCCACCTCGGGTTTGCCTGGCGGGGGCAGTCCCTCTAAGACTGTTAACCTTTCCTGTGCCCCTGCCCCCTCTGTTCCAGGGGGGGAAAGGTCTACAGTCCCCAGCCAGGTTTCTTACTCCTGACCCCCTTGTCAGCCAGCCCGTACTGCTAGAGAGCAGAGGGGTGGGGCCAACCCTGCTCTCTGGAGTAGATGGCACAGCCCAGTCCAGGACTGCAAAGCATGCTGGGGGACTCTGATTTAACTGAAAGAAGGAAGGGGTCTGGGACAGAAAGGGTTAAGTCTCTTTTCTGACTGTCCACTTCTGCAGATCTTTTGGCCCTATTCCAAATATACTACTAAAATCACTTCTGGGTAACAACTTCTTTATTTCCTTCCATCTCCAGAGTGACTGGAGAACGAAAGGAGATGGAAGAAACAGTACTCGGGATGCACGTGGTGCCATATAGTAGTATGAATATTGACCCATAGCATATTCCTAGTTATACAGGTGGTATAATTACCACAGTTAATGCCAGTGTCCTCAAATATCCCCATAGAAGCAAAGCCTTACAGTGGCCTGCCATAAACCAATAATAAACAAGCTTCTGCTCTAGTGAAGGAATAATTGTTTTACAACTCATGGTTTGAAAGAGATGTGCAGATCTTCTGTTGCCAAAGCCAGGTGGACCATTCAGCAGATCTACTTTGCAAAATGGTTCTTTTCCTAATATTTCTGGAACCAATGGAGCTTTATATGTATTATTATTAATGTTTCTTCATCTTTTCTGCTTATTATTATACAAGGAAACTAAATTAATTTTTTTCAGCATATACACTCAATCCTTAGTGCAACATTTCCCTACCTGGGATACTGAGAGTATTCAGATGTCTTTTGAAAGGATCATGAGAGGAAGGAATGGGAAAATAAAGGAAGAGAAAGGAGAAAGAAGTGCAAGGAAGGAAGAAAAAAAGAACAATTTTAGAATATCTTTTACATTGTTAGAGAGGTAATTGTATGGTTGTCTTCATAGATTTCATAGACATTAGGGCTGGAAGGGACCTCAGAAGATCATCGAGTCCAGCCCCCCGCCTGAGGGGCAGGAAGTCAGCTGGGGCCATAGGATCCCAGCAACATAAATATCCAGTTTTCTCTTGAAGGCATTCAATGTGGGCACTTGAACCACCTCTGATGGCAGGCTATTCCAGACCTTGGGGGCTCAGACAATAAAGAAATTCTTCTTATGTCCAGCCTGAAATGGTTTTGCAGGAGTTTATAACCATTAGACCTTGTTGTCCCATGGGGCACTCTGGTGAACAAACGTTCCCCCAGATCCTGGTGGATACCCTTTACAAACTTATAGGTGGCCATCAGATCCCCCTGAGCCTGCACTTTTCCAGGCTGAAGAGTCCCATAGCTCTCAACCTGTCATCATAAGGTCTGTTTTCCTGTCCTCTGATCATGCACGTGGCTCTCTTCTTCACTCTCAAGCTTTTCCACATCCTTTTTGAATTGTGGAGCCCAAAACTGGACACACTACTCCAGCTGCGGCCTCACCAAGGCCGAATACAACGGGAGAATGATGTCCCAGGATTTGCTTGAGAAGCATCGATGGATGCAAGCCAGTGTTTTGCTTGTTTTACTAGCTGCAGCATCACATTGCAGGCTCATGTTCATCTTGTGGTCAGTGAGGACCCCCAAGTCCCTTTCTTCCGTAGTGCTAGCTAGCGTAGCACTGCCGAGCCTATAAGGATTTCATAGACATTAGGGCTGAAAGGGACCTTGGAAGATCATAAAGTCCAGCCCTGAATGCTGCAGGCTTTTCCTCCCAAGATGGAGAACATTGCATTTTTCAGTGTTAAACACCATCAGGTTCTTGTCCTCCCATTTCCTGAGCCTGTCAAGGTCAGCCTAGATCACCCTCCTGTCCTCAGGTGTGGATGCTTTACCCCAAAGCTTGGTATCATCAGCGAATTTGGCCAGTCTGCTTCTGACTCCAATGTCCACATCATTAATGAAGATGTTGAACAATATGGGTCCAAGGACAGAGCCATGGGAGACCTTACTGGTCACAGGGCACCACGACGATTGACTTCCATCAACCACCACCCTCTGGGTCCAACCATGGAGCCAATTCCCTAGCCAGTGGATCATGGTGGACCCGAAGCCACAGTTGGCCAGTTTTGCCAAGAGATGATCATGGGATACCAGATTGAAGGCTTTTTTAAAGTCAAGATATATGACGTCAATCTTTTCTCCCTTGTCCAGGTGATAGGTCACTTGGTCATAAAAGGAAATGAGATTGGTCAAGCAAGACCTACCCACAACAAATCTGTGCTGGCTATCCTGCAGGATGTTGCCATTGGCCAGCCTGTTAAGAATGGCCTCTTTGATAATCTTTTCTAAAACCTTCCCCAGGATAGCAGTCAGGCTGATGGACCTGTAGTTTGCCAGATCCACTTTCCTCCCTTTCTTGAAGATAGGCATGACATTAGCCTTCCTCCAGTCTTTGAGCACTTCACCAGAGTGCCAGGAGTTCTCGTACCATGCCAGGAGCTGAGCTATGATGCAGGTGAGCTCCTTGAGTACCCTGGGGTGTGTAAACTGTCAGGGCTGGCTGACTTGAAGGTGTCCAGCTGTGTTGCTTTTATCATCTGTCACAGGCAATCGTAAGTATATAGCAGTACAGCAAACCTAAAAAGTTGTGTGTAACCCAAAATATTTGAGAACCACTGCGTTTAGTCTTTTAAACTTACCAGGCTACCACATGAGGAAATCAAGAAGCAGCTCTTGTGGCCAAAATTAATCAGTTGGGCCTTGAACGGCTAGTTGTTGGAAGATAGAGAAGGACTTCTCAGAGGTCATATTACAATAGTATCAGAATATGAGGCCCCTTAAACCAATGCATGTGGTTTTTAATGAGTCGTGAAGTAAAATCACAAGGCAAAAACTCGATTTTTTTGTGTGTGTGTGTCTGAAGTAAATGCCTGTTGAAGCAGGTGTCTCTTACAATAATTGTAATTGTTCTTAAGAGAAATGCTGGGTTCTTCTGACTGGTATCATTCCCTGGTAGTGGGACCAGCAGATTTCAAGTCTTTTACTCTACAAGAAGTCTGGCAATCATAAAAGCTGTATAGCTGTATTTGAGATCAATGAAGTGTAAGAAAACATTTCAATTTTAGAGTGCAAACATATAGTTTTAAATGCATGGCTGTACAGTTTTGAAAAAAGCAAAATGTATAGTGAGCACAATGCTTTTATTCAACTTTAAAAATTTAACAGGCATTTTACCAAGTGTCAATTTACAGCTTAAGATAATGGATTTTGGCTGTGTGCACAGCTATTAAGTAAAGTTTATTAAAATGGATTAAAAAAAACTGAGAAAGTAGCCTGTAAAAGAGAACTTTTTAAACACTGGCTGGTGGAGTTGTTGCATGCAGATCTTCCCCTAGAGACAAGAATACATATCCATGCTTAGATCACTAGTGGAAAATTAGTTTGTCACGGGAAGGGCCCCCAGGAGTGGCCGTGATCTCTCCTGCGCCCCTACCGTGCCAAGTTGCCCTTCTAGCACCCTCGTCTCGCCCGCCACTTCTTTGCTGTTTATATAATATTAATGGGAGGTTGCCCTTCCTGGGCTTCTCGGACCCGGTGCTCTTGCCCTCTATGGATATCTCTTGGTGCACCCCCCCCAGGGTGTCGCGTGGCTCCTTCTGCCCCAATACCACGCCCAAGCCTCGCCGGTGTTCCGGACGTTCTTATGTCTGTGTGCTCGCCCCTACCTGGGGTCTCTCAATATGTACACCCCCTCTCTCTGGGGTCTCGCAGTATACGCACCCAATATACTCACCCCTTCCAGGCTTCTGTTCACCCTCTCGCCCTTTTCTGGGCTTCTCTCCTATAAACGCCCTTTCCAGGGTCTTTCCACTATAAGCGTCTCTCTCCCGGGGCCCCTCAGCATGTCAATATGTACGCGCCCTCTCCGGGCTTCCTGCCCACGCACTCAGCCTCGTCAGGCTTCTATTCTGTATGCGCCTTGTCTCTGTCGGGTCCCTATCCACACGTCCGCCCCTCTCCAGGCTTGTTCTCGTGCACCTACCCCTCTCCGGGACTTTTACCACGCGCTCGCCATTCTCCGGGACTCTGTGCCGGTAGGAAGCCAATCACTCACCCTGGAGCCTCCTATTCTAATCTGCCCTCCCTGGGGCTTCCTCTTCCCATGTACCTGCCCTCTCTGGGGCCTACGCGCCGCTCCTCGCCCTCTCTGGGGCCTACGCTGCACTGGGCAGAATACCGCCCCCCACGGGGCCGGGGTCATGACACCCCACAACGTCGCTCCTCTCTCCGGCGCTCAACCGCAGTGCCAGCTCTGGCACCAATTGCTGTGCCCTCCCAGGGCACCCAGGAACGCCCCCCACTCCACTGGGGAGCTCCTAATGAGGCCTCCTCCGTCCCCTGCAGCCTCCGGTATTACACAGTCACTACAACAACGAACATAAAGCCATGAGCCCACCGGCTGTAACACAAAATCAGCCTCCCGGCTACAACGTAAATTCCTTGCCACCTTGGCTCTCCTTCAAAACCTCCCTGCCAGGGTCCTCTCCACCCTGTACCATGATGCCGACGCTCAGGTGGTCAGGCTGCTCTACTCGTCCCTGCTTTGTTCTGCTCTGCAGCAAGACTCTCACTCCTCATGCCATCACGCAAACGATCAGGCTAGGCTGCTCTGCTCTGCTCTGCTCAGGCTGTCAGAGGGGAACTGCCGGTAGGCTTTGGCCTGGGCTGTTTATAAAGGCCTGGCCCTGCCCCCTTTTGGTCATGTGACCAGCCTGGCTGCTCCGGCAACCAACACCTGTGCTGTCTCAGGGAGCTTCAGCAGCCCTTATTCCTAATGTCAGTAGCAGGCACCCTAGTGCCTTGCTACATAGTTCAATAACCTCATCCTGTAAGTAGTTGTTAATACAGCTTTGCAAAGTTGTTGCGGAAAAATACCAACGTAACAGACTCATTCACCTTCACTGTACTGGTGTAATCATCATGATATTGTAGTAGCCTTATATAGGGAGATAAGCAATTGCAGCTTCTGAAGTTTTCACTTACTGTCATAAAATCATCACACAACTTGTCATAATAGGATCTAAGCATCTGTTCAGAAAGGCACTTAAGCTTAATTATATCCATCCCTAAAGCATTTAAATAAGTGTTCAACCTTAAGCATACAGTTAAGTCTTATTGACTTAAATGAGACTTAAGCATGTGCTTAAGGTTTGGGGGGGTTGATTGGTTGGTTGGGCTTTTTGTTTTGTTTTTCCCCCTCCTCCCCACCCCCCCCAAATAAGAAAGCTTTCTTGAATCTGGGTCTCTATTAGGAGGTCACAGAAATAGTTGACATTACAAGATATAGCTAGCATGTATTGCAGAGATTTGTGCTTGGCCTGAATTATTATTTTGACATAAAATGTTTTTATTATATATTTTAACTTAAGATGTAACAGAAAAGGTATGTAATAATAATTTGAGATCATTGTAGCCAAATCCAAATATTTCTGATGGAAGTTCAGTTACTCACATCTCCTCAGTCTGGAGATTATTAGGGACATCAGGGAATATAGTGCGTATTATAAAATCTCAGCTTCTATACATTATATTTTTCTTTGTACATCTGAGCAGTTCCAAAATCCAGTTTTAACCTTGACATACAATACCAGGCATAAAAAAATACCATCTATAAAAAGAGATATGCAATAGGAAAAATTTTCAAACATGCAAAATTCCAGAGTAAATCTACTATTTTTGACATGATCCTAGATAACAGAGATCAAACACTGAATTCTATCAAAAGAAAAAGAAATAATGATACTCAGTAGTCTTAAACGTTTTCTCCTATGCTTAGATTAAAGTTCTCAAACAAGAAAGAAAATATATGTTGCAGTAATAGCTAAGAGAATGCTAACATTTATAGATAAGTACTGATATATTTGAAAAATGTAGGAGTGCCTGGGCTCTTAGGATGCTTGATCAATTAATTTATTAAGCAAAGGAGATAGACCAATATAGACATAACTTGACTCAACCTGTTTCATGCATAATTTTATCCCTCTTGAAATAAACATTCTAGTCAAACTATTTTAGGAAATGATAGTTGCTGAGTTGCAGGAGATGGAAAGAAGATTGTATCAGATTGAGTTCTGGACCTCCCAAGGAAATGTAATGTTTGTTCTGTCACTGTGGTCATCTTCCAGGAATACAGCAGCTCCTTGCAAATTAAACACCACTGATAGCCATGTAGGTCTGTGGCTGGGGGAGGCAACAAATGCTTGACTACCTGAGTAGATGATGTTACAGCCTAAAAACAGTCGATTGTGGTGTCAGCAGGATAACAGAAACCAGCTGCATCTAGCATTTGAGAAAACATTGAAAAAATTGTAATAAAGTTACATGTTCAACTTATTGCTCTCCAATACTGTAGAGAAGGAAGACCCCTTCGTTGCTCTGTTGCATCTTTCTGGCTGCTTAAGTTGCAGTAATCATGAGTTCTGAAGAGAGGACTGGGTGAAACAAATCTGACCCTTCTTTGTGGCAAGGAAGGTCACTACATAGGGATGAAGTTTTGTTCATTGTAATAAAAACAAAAAGGTGGTAACTACCATGCACTAATCAAGAATGCACAGATTTCTTATTCTGTAATAACTCCAGCTACTATAACATTGCTAAATATTTATGGTGCCTACTAGGCTTCATGTTAAACCCTTTTGAAATCCTGACAAAATTATCCTTGAAGCCTCTAACTTTAAAAGTGATCATTTTAATTACTGTAATTTGAGCTGTGGCTATTAAGTCTTTTGATAGCCACATTTTTAGGCATAGTGTTTGCTTGGTTAAACGTTAAAATTTTTATATATATATATTTTACTTTGAGTTTGCAGACAGCTAATTTCTTATCCAGTGTCAGTTTCTCTGTCATCCATGCTGTCTTCAACCTTTTTCCTTGTAGGTGTTTTCAAAAACTGTTTAGTTATGGCCCAGCCATAATGTTTGTGGAAATCATAAGATTTTTTTTAAACCAGTTCTTATCATTGTCTTTTTCCAGCATGTATGCAGCCTAGTTTTTTCCTTTAATTTTTTTAAAATTCTTTGAATAACTAATTAGTTAAATAGGATGTGCTTAAATAAAATCCATCTATTGTGGCACTTTGAATATGTTGCATTCTAGAGTTGGAGGGAAAAATGCTTTTCTTTCATACTTTGAAAGTGTGGCCCAAACTGTAAAGTTAAGTATTATACCGTTTGAAACAAGAATGGTGATAAAAGTGAATATCTGTCCTAATAGATATTTAAAATTTTTCCTGCCGGTTTCCATTTTCACAGCAGAAGGCAGCAAAACTTTAAACTGAGCATCATACTGGTTTCTCAGCTGTCTTTCTTGATCCTGTTTTTCTGTTCCCTTTGTAATCTTTTTGTCATGTAAAATATGTTGGTAAGCATATAAAGGGAAAAATTTGTGTAGGTAAAAAGTTTAAAAAAATAATCAACAAAGACCAGGGAAAATGTCCACTTATTGGCAAGTGTAATGCATTTTAAGACATAAAAGTTTTACACCATGCATGCCCTAAGAACACTCACTCCCACAGAAAACAAATCACTTACTTGAATGTTAAGTCAGCAGCTTTATGGGGAAATAAATATATTTTTACAGCCTAATTACAGTATAAACATTACTTACAGCAAAGTCATTACAATTGTGAGAGTTATTTTTGTACCAAGCTTATGAGACATTTCAGTGCTTTTCCTGGTCTCTGTTGGGACCAGTCTAAATCCTCTGAACACAACCCTGACCCACATACTGAAGATCTTAAATTGTTAACTACTTATGGCTTTTATAACATGTTCAAACCTTTTTTTAAAAAACAAACTTCCATTTGGTTCTGTTTTCCATTTGCTTTTACATGCTATTATACTCTGATTTACCACTACAGACATTTTACATACTGGTGACAGTTCACTATCTTTAAAAGTGAAGGATTTCACACTTTGCAGATGGTGTTTAAAGCTTTATATGAGAGGTGGTGGTAGTAGTTCTCTTTTTTTATGGCAACTGAAACAGTTCACTCCACATCAATTATACCAGCTCTTTAAAGTACCAGACACTCTAAGTTGAGAAACTGTATTGTATGGCATGGCTAATAATGTAGTTTAAAATACAGTAGCCTAATTCAGAAAAAATGTTCAGTAATCAACTTCTGTCAAGAATTTCTTGGTCTTAGTTCCATAGTTTGAGAGCACACCATGAACAGACTATTTCCCCTAAGAAATTTTGTTATTTTAACTTGGAAGATATCAGACTTCCAAAAGAAGAAGCATTTTGTGTCTCCTGACAATTAAAGAAAAGATTTCAATGGTACCATTTGCCTCAGAAAAATGCAGTTTCTTCAAAAACAATAGGAAAAAATACTGAAGTAATAATGTACCAGAGCTTTCCAGTAATACATCAGCTGTCATATATGAGATTAGCCTTTTGCATGTTCTTATGAATTAATGTTTTTTTTAAGAATTCCCATTCACCAATGATGGGCACATGATTTTTTAAATTTTTTATTCTAAACAGTGAATTTGCTGTTTCAAAACATTTGCAGCAAGCAGATGTTTTTGTCCACATCCAAATAAAATTGTCCATGGAGTTCTGTGTTTGTTTTGTTTCATTAAAAATATATATTGTCTTCACACGAGATTTTTTTTTTTTTAGCTGTCATCCTCAGCTTCTTTACTGAGAGTTAGTCCAATGCTTGTAAAATAACTTTGTATTGCAAAGACCATCTTGGTCGCCTGTCATGAATACTGAGTCCTGGTATTGCTAAATACAAAGCTGGATTTAAAGAAAAGGGCCTCGGAACATCAACATCCAGAGTTTGTGGCTGAGAAGGCCGCTGCTCCTAGAAGTAAGCTCCATGGTTATTTTTCACAGAGACTTGAGCACCAGCCAATAGGGCTTTGCTCAAAAAGACTTAACAGCATTTTGGAGCCACCTGAGTTTCTCTTTCATGTGGGAAGCTTCAGGAAGAAAGGCCATGAAATTTGGGTTAATTCAGAGCAAGCCGTATTTGATCTTAAACTACAGTTGCAGACTGATTTGTCAATTAATACTACTCCTTAAGGACTAACTGAAAACTAATAAAGGTATGTGCGCTTTTTTCAGTTAAAAGCTATTTATAATCTTGAGTTCTTTATCTTTTTAGGGGTGATGGGGGGCCTTATTATTATGAGCCTTATTTCCTGTTTTCTTCATTTTTGAGTTGCATAGTCCAATATGTTGGAACCAGTATATAGATCACTTCTACTACAGTAAAGCCACAAAAGATGCTCTGCCTTTTAGGATGCTTATTACTCATAGTGGAGAACCTATTGTCCCAAAGCCTACAGGTTTCAAAGACCAGGTAGTTATTTCAATCAGCAGATGTTGTATGTGTTAGTCTGCTCCGCAATTAAAACTGAAGATGTATTTCATGTAATACAATCCTGTCATTGTGCTGCAGAATAAATCCTGGGCACACAAAGCACAAGTACCTAGGTTAAAAATTGACAGATTAAAGGATATGCATTTTAATGCCTAATTATATTTGGCACACTGCATGTTTGTAAGAGCTGATATGGAAATCTAAGACTATTTCTACTTGTACCTTTCTAAAAGGCACTGTGTACTAGTCACTGTTTAAAACATTATGAATGTGCAAACATGTTAGCTATAGTGCTTATAAATGACAGGTATTCAGATAAGTATTTTGAAAATATGCAAATGACAGGCTGTTCTGAGGGCAGGCAAACAGTCCCTTTCAAAATGCATCCCTCAAAGTATGTAGATTATAAAATAACATACCAATGTAATACCTCTTCAGAAATATTGTTGGCATATAATAACGGTATGTTATATAGAGCAATTGGAAATGGAAATACAGTTCACTGAAAATTCTGCTTATAAAGTTGATAATCTTTTTTCCCCAAAAAATCTTTCTACTATCAGCAGTCTCATCGCTTCTGTTTCTAGATCTGTTTAATTACAAAAATACTTTCATTGTTTTCCTTAAAACTATTCTCTAGTTTCTTACATGTTACTACCTCAGAGTCGTGTTCCTTCTCATTTCTTATCCACCTCTGTCTTTTAATTTCTCCTAATCCTGCTCTGTGCTTACTTTTATTCCTTTGAATCCCCTTCTTTGTCATCTTTCCCTACACTTGGTTTGGGAATATATTCATTTAGATTTTGACCAGTCTCCCACTTTCTAGGCACTACCTTCTCCTTCCTGTTTCCAGGATTAATTCCTATCTTCTGAACAATAGCCTTTTAAAGGGCGCTCTCTCATTGAATCCCATTAGAATTTTTGTGATGTGCACTTTGACTAAGTACAGACAATTGAAAAGCCCAAGCCTGAATTGATTCAATCTTCACAGTTTAGTCTAAGCTGCATAGATTGCACTCATAAGCAAGTGGACAGACATTCACTTTTGATTCCGGAAATGCAGTCATATGTCTGCAATCTCCTTGCTCAGCTGAAGCAGACAGCTTGAGCAAAGTAGCCCATCCACACTGTGAGGGGAAGTTTGCAGGTGGTGCAAAGCATCCTGGGATGCTAGGGGACTGTGAGTTGACTTGAATCTGGACAGGATCTGGGACAGAAGTTCAATAAACCAATTTAACTTAAGTCTGATACTACATTCAGATTTATCTCAAACTGTTCAGCCATTTTGAAAGTAGTTTATGTGCGCTGGACTTCTGTTACAGATTTGAACCAGTTTCTGATCATTTATACCAGCTTATGTGTAACTTCTGTCCCTAGCCTTTATGCAAAGAAAAGGGAGAGAGCATGGCGAGCATGTAACCATATTAAACTATGACATGACCAGGGATCCTGGTTTTCGCTGATTTAAAAAAAACCAAAAAAACCCCACACAAAACAAAACCCCACGATCCATTATTAAAATGAAAGGCTCCCCTCCCCCACAGAACCCACCTGGCCCTGCTTGTGCCCCTCACTCTTCCCCGCTCCCCCAGCCTACTACCTCTGCTGGTTCCCCTACCTACAGTCTCCTGCCCCCCAGCCCTGCCAGAGGGGCCCCTAGCTGCCAGGACTATGGGGTCAGGGACCTGGGTCCACAGCTCCCTTCCCCCAACAGGACGTAGCAGGTGCTGCAGTAGAGTACAGCCCAGCTTCCCACTCCACTGCATGTCTGCTGTGGGCTTGGGTTGGAGGAGGGGAGGAGCCTGGCCTCATGCCACTGCATGCACTACTGGGAACACAGGGAGGACCCATGCCTTCCCATATCTGTGTGCAGGGTGGGGGCAGGCACAGGCTGCCTGCTGCAGGCTTGGGCTTCACCTCTGCTGTCCTCCCCTGGGGTCTCCACAGCCCAGCAGGTGCAACCAGGTGCTGCAGGAAACAGCAGGGCAGCACAGGGAAGCTTGTTGCTGCTGCAAGCCTTGTGCTGCCCTGGTGACATGCCCACTGCCCGTGCAGTGGCAGTGAGGGCCACAACCCCACACTGCTGCCGCGTGCACAAGGATTGCCTCGCCAGGGCAGTGCAGAGCTCACAGCAGTGCAGACCTTCCCCTTGTGGCCCTGCTGTGCCCTACAGAGCTGTGTTGTACTCAATGGGCTCTGGAAGCCTCTGGTGAGGGCAGCAGGACTGGGAGCCTGTATCTGCCCTACACACAGATCTGGGGGGTATGGGTTCCCCCCAGCCTCCCTGGGAGTGCATGCAGCAGCAGGGAGCCAGCCCCACCCCCCACCTTCTGGTCAAGCTACCCACAGTCCTGTTCCACTCCCCACCAGGGCCCTGCAGCCACATGTTGCAGCCCCAGGTGCCAAGCCCCACGCACCACCCAGCTGGGCAGCAGCTTCAGCCCTGCCCAATTCCCTTCTTCCATATGGGGGCTTCAATCCCCACCCCCCACTTACCTATGGGAGCTGCTCTCCAAGCTGCCTGGCAGCCATGTGCATGTATATGCACATGGCTCCCCCTGCCTGACCACCCTCCTCCCACTCCCTCCCAGCCCCTTGCAGGCTGGAACTCTGCTAGTCTCCAGAGAGCTCTTTGCAAACTGCAAAATCCATGGGTTTCTCTGTTAAAATGAGAAATGTGCATTTTCCTCAAGTAAAGGGGAAAATCCACATTTTTCTCCTTTTTTTCCTGGGAAATGGAAAACCTAAATTCCTGGACATGACTAACAGGCTGTATCTCAATATAGTGGGTCAAATCTTCAGGCTTAACATTGTTTGGTCTGGACTGCTACAGTTTATACAAATTAGAAAGCTGTTGAAAAAGGCATCTTCTCTCACCAAAGCAAAGTGTTGTGTAGTGTAAACCACAGATTAACGTGTGCAAACCCAAGATAATACAAGCACAATATCTGTGGAAAAGTCCAGCATTTCTCTTCCTAGCCCTCTGCCAGTTGCTCTTAAGTCAGCATAAAAATTGTGGGGAAGAAAAGGATGGCTGCAGAAAATATTACCTTTTCCCCCCAAATTGGGGAAGCAAATAGGCAGGAATACCTCTTCTTGTTTCAAATACCCAACTTTTCATTTTATATGTGGTACTATAGTAAACATAAGAATTATGAAGCAAATACTATTGCTTACCATTTTAAATTTGTAGGAACAGAATAGTACACAGTCTATATGGATATACCAGCAATACATTTGTCCACTTATATCAACTAGCAGATTATTTTATTAGGTATTAACATTGTTTGAGTTTCTGAGAACTCTACAAACCTGTTTCCTGTGCGTGTTATCTTTAAGGTGTTTATGTGACTTTCCCTTTTTTTCTGTATGTATTTGATACTTCTAAAGAAGTGTGTGCAAGCAGTGTATTATTGAAGTAGTGGATTTTATCAGCAGCACAGTGTGATAACTTGCAAGTTGAAGTGTAAATTTATGGTTTGTTAAATGAGTTAGTTCTGTGTTTCGTTAGAACTTGTGGACTCTGCCTGCTTTTGTTATATTTTCTTTGTGAAAATGTGTTTTAACTTCATATTTTGTCTTCACCTTGTGGCTAGGGACAGAAATTACATATACACCGATTATAAGTGATCAGAAACTTGTTCAAATCTATAACACAACAGTTCAGTGCACATAACCTACTTTCAAAATGGCCAAAAGTGGTTTAAGATAAACCTGGATGGATGTAGCATTAGAGTTAACTGATTTAGGTTAAATTGGTTTGTTGAACTTTTGTCCCAGATCCCCTCCATCTTCAAGTTAACGCACAGTCCCCCAGCATCCCGGGATGCTTTGCAGCTCCCCACAAACCCCACCTCCCAGGGTAGTGGGCTGGCCTTGGCCCTGATGTGGAAATGACGACAGGATCACTGCTTGGCTAGCAGAAGTGCTTTATTTTGCATGGCCACGGGAGGAGAAACAAGGACGGCTAATTCTCAACAGAAGCAAGGCACAGGCTCTGTTATATACTTGTGAGAAAAAGACACAGATCAGCCTCCCCCTTAATATACTCTTGTCTGACAGTAATTCACCCTGGAGTCTTGCTAGACTAAACGCATTTTCTCCAGCTGTCTCCCAATAAGCTTATCCTCAAGGCCTCCTTGTTATTTGGCCTTTACTTATGCTCCTTATTATGGCCTAACTTTATTTTGTTTGCTCCAGTATTTTTCCTTATCATTCCCCCCTTGTAAGCGCTTGTGCTTACATCTCTATATTCATAAGACCTTTGACCTCTTCTCGACGCTCACACTCATAGGCCACTTCTCTGAGCACTATCATATACAACTCAGTTGCAGACAACCTAGAAACACTCTGGGCGGTTTTTGATAAGCAAAGGCATAAGCAGCACAAAATCATTTGGATAATAATAACACACAAAGGCATAATACACTTACAATGCACCACTTCAATAGGGATTTAACCCATCCCCCACCAATCGAAGAATTTCTTTTTGGCAACAGCATGAATCACTTACAACTGCTTTCTTATGGTGCGGAGATCCCCTTGCACTCGTTGGTGCTGATCTATCCAAGTGCAGCATGTGTGGTTCACAACCACGCATACCCCTCCCCCCCTTGGGCGGCTAGGAGATAGTCCAGGGTCATACAATTCTCAACAGCTACTTGTCCCACCTGGGTAATCTCATCATTGAGAGCTCCTAAAGCATCGGCACTAGCATTGAAAAAGTTCTCCATGACTCCCAAAATATTTATGATAGCCTTTTCTAATTCAGCTACACCTAGGCAAGGGAGGAATGCCCTGGTGAATTAGTGAAACCCTGTGTGTCGGAGAACCAGTAGGTTCTCAACCGCATGCCGATTTCTGGCTAGGCCAGGTGGGAAGTTAGACTCTTCATGCCAAGAGAGGCTAGAGTGCAAGTCAAACTTTGGGACAACTCTGCCCAAAGTACAGGTGCCAACCCAGTTCCATGGTAGAGTCTTATGGGCGTCATCCCCACATAGCCAGTACAAACCGGGAGCTGTTGTAGTACTAAGATCCCTACAGGGTGTGTTCCCCTCCCAACATTTTCGATTGACCTGTAGGGTGTAAGAAGGGGCACGTTGGCTCTCCAGCATTCTGAGATGGGATATTGATTGGTTACAGGAAACAGAACCTAACATTAATAAAAATCAAAGCCATTGAACACTAAACTAGACCCCATACTGTAGTTCCCATCTGAAGTTGTAAAGGTGGTGATGGGCGCCTTGTCGCAAAAATGGGACTGAACCTCTCCTGACACCTTTCCTCTTTGCTCAGCCCACGGCCAGGTGAAGGTCACCTTGCATCTGGGGTAATGCCCTACAAAGTAGCCAGCCTCCCCCGTCCTTCCTGTCCTATTAAACTTATAACACACAGCCGCTTCCAGCCCTGAAGACAGTTTCCAATTGTCTCGAGCCATTTTCCACCATGCAGATTGACAGTTGGTTTCTGCTAGATGGGGGGGAAAAACCTGACAAAGCTGGTATTGGAGTCAGTTCCCTAAACCTCAAGGGGAATTGGCACTCCAAGCATTGGGATTCCCTTGGTCGGATGCGTGCGCCCACGTATGCATACCCAGTAATTTGTAAGATTTCTTGCATGAGCAATGCTCTGTCCCAGGAATACAACACTGTTTTCTTTCCACGCCCCAACTGGAACCCCTGGCAAGAGCCAAAGCAAAAGAAGGGACAATATCTTAGGGCCTGCCCGAGCACTATCCCAACGCAGCTATCTCTTGGAACTCTGAGGAACTTCCTTCGACTAAAACTTTGGCCTCCAGCACACTACTAATAACAAAACACTAATCGCAAAAATATAAAACAACGTAACTCCCTAGGGAGTTTCTAAATCTACGTAATTGTCTGCAATTTTCCCACGGGTTAGTGCTATTCACACTAATATTACTGAATGTTACTATTACTATTCTATGTATTAGTACACAGAACTAAAGTTCATAGCTTCAGATGAAGTTTGGCTAGCCGGGTAGGCTGTTTTCGAGACTTTGTCGTCTAATCTTCGCTCACAGAAACTCTTCGAGATTTCGTTGTCTGATCTTCACTCACAGGAACCCTCTGGATCTTCAAGGAGGTATCACCAGTGAGAGAAACCTTCCACCCCATTGGGGCAGATACCTTTTTGCAGTGGGAGGTATGGACCCAAGCAGAAACCTCAGCAACATTTACGGCAGTTGGGGTGGTTAACAGGACCTGGAAAGCCCCTTCCACCAAGGCTGTAGGCAATCCTTCCTCTGATGGACCTTAATCAGGATCCAATCTACCGGTTGGACCAGACTGACATCCGGGTCACCGTCTAGAGACTGATGTGATGCTGTGGCTTTAACCTGCAATGAGATAACCTTGAGGGCCTTGGTCAGCCCTTGGCAGTAGGTTAATAGGGAATCATGAAGATGAGTCAGGTGTTGGGGTGGAGGGCTGGCAAGTCCCTTCATGGGTCAACTCATAACAATCTTAAAAGGGGTCAGACCCGAAGACCTTTGAACAAAGTTTTGGATTTGGAAAAGAACCAAAGGAAGGGATTCTGGCTATTTTAGACCAGTATGTTCACAAGTCTTCGCCAGGTGAAGCTTAATATCAATGTTTTTCCATTCCACTTTACCTCTACTCTGAAGATGATTTGGGGTGTGGAGTTGGAATCGAATGGAAAGGACCTTGGAAACAAGTTGGACTACCTGGTCAATGAAATGAGGGCCTTGGTCTGAGTCCAGGGAAAGGGGTAGACCGAAGCGGGGAACCAGGTCAAAAGCTTCTTGGCCACAGTGAGAGCATCACTGAGCAAGAGTATGCCTCAGGCCAGCCACTGAAAAAGCAGACAATGACTAGCACATATTTCCAGGGTCCTGACCTGGGCAGCTCAATAAAGTCCATCTGGAGGTGGGAGAAGGGATAATGCCCCAAAGGTCTGTGTGGCTGGCGGGGTGGTCGGCCAGGGTTGTGTCATTGACACTGCAGGCACTGGTGAAAAAAGTGGGCTGCCACAGCAAAAAAAAAAAAACCCAGGGCATACCAATGATGATCTACCTCGGCCATCATTCCCCCTTTGGCCGAGTGGACCACTGAGTGGGCCATTTGGGCTAAAAGGGACAACAAGGCCCGGGGGGCTACAAGGTGACCAGATGGGTATCGCCACAAGGAATCAGAGTGGAGAGAGCAGCCCGCAGAAATTCAGGCATCTTTTTCAATGTCCAGGCAGCATCCTAGAGGGAGGGGAGGTCGGGGAGACAGGAGAAGAGAGGTAGAGAGTGGCCTGAAGGACTGGAGCCGAGAGTTCAGACAAGGCAGCAGTCTTGGCCGCAGCATCTGCCCTGTCATTTCCCAGAGACACAGGATCATCAGCAACAGTGTGCACTTTGCACCATAAAACAGCAGGGGCAGAGGGAAGAAGAATAGCATCCAGGAGAGCAGTAATAAGGCAATGGTGAGAAATGGGAGTTCCAGCAGAAGTAAGGAAACTTCACTGCTTCCAGATCTGCCCAAAAGAGTGGCAGATACCAAAGGCACAGTGAGAGTTGGTATAGATACTAGCAGATTGTTCAGCAGCAAGGTGGCAGGCATGAGTCAGAGAATGTGTTCAGCAGCTTAAGCACTAGAAACAGAAAGAGAAGCAGATTCAATGACAGCAGTCAGAACAGACAGCATAACCAGCTCGGAGAACACCATGACTATCTCAAAAACAGGAGCCATCGTAAAGAATGAGGTCAGGGTTAGTCAGAGGGGTATCAGAAAGATCAGGACGGGGAAGAGAAACAAAATCCACAATCTGGGTACAGTCATGGGGTTGACCATCAGAGGGTGAAGGTAAAAGGCAGAATTGAGGGGGTCACAGTGAACAAGGGTCACATGGTCTGCCGCTAGGAGGACCACCTCATAGTGGGTTAAGCGGCCAGGGGACAGGTGCTGAGTCCTGCTGCGTTGAAGAAGGGTGAGGACAGCGTGAGGGATAGCAACAGTAAGGGGGTGCCCAAGAACAAGGTTATCAGTTTAGAAACCAGCAGGGCAGCAGCAGCAACAGTGCGGAGGCAAGGGGGAAACCCAGAAGCAACTGGGTCAAGGGAGGCACTATAATAAGCAATGGGATGGTGTGGGGAAGGCCCAAAAGGCTGGATTAAGACACCAGAAGCAGTGCCTTGGTGTTCATGACAGACATGAGTGGACGGTTTAGAATAATCAGGCAAACCGAGTGTGGGAGAAGAGGAAAGGGCTTGCTTGAGCTGGCAGAAGGCAGATTCATGGCCTTCATCCCAGAGTAGTGAGTCAGGGCAAGAGTCACAGGTGAGAAGGGTAAGAGGTTTGGAAAGTCCAGAGTAATTGGGAATTCACTGGCGGGGTGTCAGTAGTAGTTGGCAGCACCTAGAAAACCACATAGCTGGCGTTCAGTCTGTGGGTGAGGGAGAGAGAGAACAACAGAAAGACGATCAGGACACAAGTGACGGGTACTGTGAGAAATACTATAGCCCAGGTAGGTAACGGAAGCCCAAAAGAATTGGAGTTTAGAATGGGAAGCTTGTGGCCCTGCGCTGCAAGTTCTAAAAGGGCAATAGAATCAGCTTGGCAATGAGGGAGGGGTATCAGAGCAGAGAAGCAAATCATCTACATATTGAACAAGCACAGAATCATGAGGCAGCTGGACTGTATCAAGGTCAGACTTGAGAAGTTGGCTGTATATAGTGGGTGAGTCACGAAAACCTTGAGGCAGACAGGTGAAAGTATACTGCCGGCCCTGATAAGTAAAAGCAAAAAGATACTGAGAATCAGGGTGAACTGGTATAGAAAAAAAACATTACAGAGATCCACCACAGAAAAACAAGAGGCAGAAGCAGGTATCTGAGAGAGAACAGTGGCAGGATTGGGCACCAAAGCTGTCAAGGGAACCACAAAATTGTTAGTAACACGCAAATCTTGAACAAACTGATAAACAGGTAATCCTTCAGGGGTGAATTTCCCTGGTTTGCAGACTGGCAGGATTGGGGTATTACAACTGGAGCGAGTAGGTACAAGAACTCCTTGCTCTAGGAGCCCTTGTATGACAGGTGTAATGCCTTGAGAAGGCAGTAGCCAACAGCAGATATTGCAGGACCGATGGGGGAGACACTCCTGGTTTAACCGTGATAGAAACTGGGATGGCACTCTTAAGCACCACACCGGTTGTGGAGTGGGATCAAAAGGACTCAGGAAGGTGAGCCAATAGTTCCTGTTGCAACGAGGAAGAAGCTAGAGTCTCTGGGTTTTCTCAGCTGTCCTAATACTGATCTTCACCTTTGAAGGACTGGAGAGGAGCTGGTCCGAACGGTGGAGCTCACCGGGCACCTGGCTGAAACAGAAGGGCACTAGCTGAGAGCAGGGGCCCCTGGGGTCTATTTGGGCACTCATTCTTCCAGTGGCCTTTCTGTTTGCAGTAGTGACCGACATCATTAGGAATGTCAAAAGGACCGGGTGGTCGGGCCAAGTGAAACTGTCCAGTAGAGCACTGTGGTCTGGTGTCACCCTGAAGATCTCTGATTTGTAGAGCCATCAATTTTTCCTGAGCCTTTGATTTTTGCTGCTGAGCTTTAGTATAGAAGTGAGCGGCAGCAGTCAGAATTTCAGTAATGGGTTTGGCTTCCCACCCAATCACAGTGCTTTTCAGGGACTCGGAGATCCTAGGTAACAGCCCTAAAACAGATCTGAATAACCATGGCAAGGAGGCTGCTTTCTGGGTCCTGATTACCAGAATGTGCCTTATAGGCAGGATTCTCTTCTGGCTTCTGCTTTTTAAATTTTTCTTCATTATCCTTATAGGAAGCCACAAGGGTGCGCTTATGGCACTTTTCAGATTCATCTTCCTATAGGTACCAGGCTTCCATTTGAATGGGGTGCTTGCTTTCCAAATTTCCCTGGAGATTTTTGAGAATTTGATGATCCCAGGACCCATCTAAGGGCCAGCGCAATTTGGGGTCACCATCGGTATACCAATTCCATTTAGTTAGATATTGAGTTGACCGGGGCCCATATTTTAGATGCATAAACCGGGCAGGATCCTGCTGCAGGACCTTAGAGGTCCCGCCTAGGACTTACTGACACTGAAACAGGCAGGTACTCACCCTGGCCAGGGATTTTTCCAGAACCAAACAGGAAGATGGTAGATCCGGGTCCAGAGCATCGAAGCCACAGAGCCGAAGAACCAAGTCGAGGAGAGCCTTCTCGGAGCGATGGAGTCAAAGATCGGAGATGAGGGTCCTACTCGGGGCAGTCTGTGTAAGGACACATCCTGGATGAGCCCCCAGGATGATGTGGAAATCACAACAGGATCACTGCTTGGCTAGCAGAAGCGCTTTATTTTTCATGGCCACAGGAGAAGAAGCAAGGGCGGCCAATTCTCAACAGAAGCAGGGCACAGGCTCTGTTATATACTTGTGAGAAAAAGACACAGATCAGCCTCCCCCTTAATACACTCTTGGCAGTCTGACAATAATTCACCCTGGGGTCTTGCTAGACTAAATGCGTTTTCTCCAGCTGTTTCCCAATAAGCTTATCCTCAAGGTCTCTGTTATTTGGCCTTTACTTATCCTCCTTATTATGGCCTAACTTTATTTTGCTTCCTTCAGTATTTTTCCTCATCAGCCCAAGCTGTCTGCTTCAGCCAAGCAGGGAGGCATGCTCTAGTGCACTCCCTCCCCTCCCCCTGCCCATCCCCTTCTGGCTTGGGCCACTGCAGACATGTGGCTGCATTTTTGCAATAAAAAATGAATGCCTGTTCACTTACGTATTGATCCAATCTATACAGCTTAGACTAACCTGCAAAGATGGAATCTATTCAATCTCCAGCTTTTCTGTACTTAGACTACGAGCACAACACAGCCAGAGATCATGGGAATTGAGTGGTAGGAGTTAAAAAGTTTTAAACTGTGACTAAATAACATGGGATTACCCCCATTGCAGTAGTGTACAAAAGCCCCAGTCAGGCTTTGGAAGTCAGTGGGCTAGTCTGTGTAGAACACAAGTGAAATTTGCTCTCTGCAGCAGAGTACTTAATCCAAGACCAATCAGCAAGTGAAAACAGAGCCAAAGCAAAAAGCAGCAGTGATGAGGCAGTACTGTCATCTTGCTCAAATCTTGGGTGTTTGCCTCCAGAATTGAAATTCAGATATCTGAGTTAGGTTCCCAGGGTTGCAGTGCTTTGAACAGAGAGCACTTGGAATATGGATTCACAACAGCCTGTAGGCTCAACAAGATGACGGCTAGATCAGTCGACGGTAAATATGGGAAGAGGGTATGCATCTTAACTCTCATCCTTTTCCCAAACTTAGGTTGTGGCTAGATGTTCCTCTAGACCCTAAGTTAGTTTGGGATTCACAGCCTGAAACCCCACACAGACCTTGCCACATAATTGGAAGAAAAGGCTAACCTGTTGCTAACTACTATGATAGTCAAAGCACTCCCAAGTTCTAGATCCTCATTAGCCTGAGGGTTTAAACCCACATCAACCACCTTTCAGGTGAGTACTCTCACCACCAGGCTATGGGCTGGGCAAGGCTTAAGGGAACCTTAATGCTTCCTGTTGAAGTAAGGCAGCCAAGAGTTCAAACTCGTAAAGCCAAAGGAAAGCAAGAAAGAAGGAGCTTGACTCGTAAGCCCAGCAAGGAGTGCAGTGTCCTCAGAGGGAGGGAGCCCTGGATTATAGCCCCTAGGGCTACTTACACATTTTGCATTGTTTAGATATTGGATAAAAGGCATAAACAGTTCTTGAAGTGGGAGATGCAGGTTCAAACTTCCTTGAGCTAAGGAGGGTCTAAAACAGGTTCCACTTTCCGGGCAAGGACTGTATGGCAAAAGGTGGGGTCCTTCCCCATTAAATATGCATATTAATCCCTTAGGAGATTTAGGTACAGGGATGCCTAGGTGGTGAATTCCAAAGACTCTTGAGTGTGATTAGAATGGCAGTGTGCACACATTCAAAATGGCAGCTCTCGTGGGCATGTGAGTAGCTGTACTTTAGATGTGCAGGTCAGTCTTATCCTGTATCCAAGTGTTTGGGTAGAGCTTTCCTGAATTGCTTAGTGGGACTTAAATGTATAAGTTCTTCCTAAGCTGCAACTTAATCATCTAAATCTTTTTTTTTCCCTTTAGCCCATAGCAGTGTCAACACATACATATTCAAATGCAGTCTCGTCCTTAGCTATCATTATAGTCATCATAGCAGAAGTGTCTTAAGTAAGATTTTGAAGAAAGAAGAAGCTAATGGTCATGTTTTCTTTAATAAGAACTGATCCATTTAATTCAGGGGTGGGCAGTTATTTTGACTAGTGGGCCACTTAATGAGTTTTGGTGAATTGTCAAGGGCTGCACTCATAATCTTTCAGAAGACATCATTTTAACAAATTGGACATAAAAACAAATCATATACTAAAACTCAAACATTTACTATAGCATATTTTAAAATTTTATTGCAGAAAATATTTTTGTCCTGATTTATGGTTTTTTTTGACTAGTGTATATAGAGGTGATTGCATAATAGCTCAAAATAAAGTCTTACTCTTGTGTATTGTGTGTGTGTGTGGGCAGGGTTGGATGTGGGGGCTGTGCGTGGAGATGGTTGGTTGTGTATAGATAGGGCTGGGGGGGTAGTGAGTGCACATGTGTGGAGGGGGCTGCCTATGTGTTAGGCTCCAGGAGCCTGCCAGGGGTGGGTGCATGCAGCAGAGCCCACCCAGGGGGGTGCAGTGCTGGTGCCGTCCACCCTACCCCTCATCTGGCCTGCAGCTGTCCCCACAACACTCCACATGGGGTCACACCCCACCTGGCCCCACCCAGGGTAGCCAGCACCACACATCCCTGCACCTGTTGCCGGCCCCAGCACCTGGCCAGCATACACAGGTCCCTGGTGGAGCTGCTTCCGCTGCTGCTGGGTACTAAGCTTCCTACCCCTCCAGCAACTCTTAGTCCTGCACCTCTGTGGCTGCCTCCCACTCACTCGGCTACCCACAGGTGGCTCCTTATTGTACCAAGTGGGCAGAGTGAATGGAGGGTGGTCAGGAACTGAAACCAGAGCCCCATGCACTGGGGCAGGAGCTACCCATCTGCAGCTTCCCCTGTCCCTGGCTGGTGGGCATGTGATGCCTGGCACACATCTCAACAGCTGCTGTTTCCTTGCATTACCTACTACCTGGAGTGGCAGGAAGAGGAGGAGCTGCTGGTGGCAGGGGGAGCTGAGCAGTACCCAGGTGACTGTAACAGCAACCTTGCTGGGAACCTGTGCACGCTGGCTGGGGCTGGGGCCAAGGCAAAGGCCATCAGTGGGTGTGGGCAGGAGCACAGGGCAGTCTGCCCCAGGCTGCAGCAGGCAGGGCTTGTCCCCAAGCTGGGTGCCACAGGAAGAGTTGGAGGCCAGATGCAATCAGTTGGTGGATCCAGCCCACAGGCTATATTTTACCCACCCCAACTTAATTTCATTTTCTTTTACTTTGAGGTTCAGTTCCTCAGGCACCCTACTATTTCATTCTTAGAATGCCGAGTTGTATCAGCTTGCTTCGGTAATCTGTTCTAAACCTCAGGGTTTTTTCTGGGAAAGTTTTTATAACATTAGCATTTGGAAATCATATGGGTGATAACACTACAGCATTAGTGGATTTAATTTTATGTTGCTAGACACAGTATTCTAAATGGATAGAACTTTTTTTTTCAAATGGAAATCAATAACTTTTTTCTGGTTTGGTTTGTTTCCAAATTTGCAAGTTGCTCTGTTGAGTTAAGCCAGAGAAATATAAAATGGAAATGAAATCAAGTAGACTAATTCACTTCAAAATAATATTTTACTTCATATCTGGTCCCTTTGATTTGATGTCAATTTTAGTAACTTTGTGAATTTGAGTAAATGTTTGTATAATATGTGGCTCAGTCTTCATCATATAAAGTACATATCAAATGCACGCCTTTTATGTATTTCTTGTTAAATCTTTTTCACTTATGAAAGTTTTAAACTTTAAACCTGGGAACTCCAAGCTTTAATTTCTTGTTCTCTTTGTTCATTATATACTAAATGTGTTAACTTTTGAAGCATAGATTAAGGATGAGTTGAGCTTTCAGGTTAGTTTTAGATTTCTGTATTTTGATAGATCCAAACTGGATTTAGTTGAAATTAATGTTACAATACTCACAAAAGTTAAATGCACAGTTTTCATAAGATTCATGGAAATTTGAGACTGACTTGCTTAATCCATCCCAGGATTTACAGTGAATTTATAGATTCAGGCCCAGTGTTCCAGAGGACGTGGTGGCACCAGTTAGGTTTTTGATATTGCCTGTGCTTTAGTTGTGGCAGGGAGGCAGAGTTAATGGAGCAATCAATACTCTGCCAGATCTTGGGAGGTGGAAGAAAGGATTGCTCTTGCCTTTCTGTCTCTGAGGGGAGGAAGAAAACATCTTGTGTCCTTTTCTTATATCCAAAAGAAAATAGGATCTCTCTCATGTGTGCATGCACACACAAAAAACTTCAGCTAGAGAGAAGGCTGTGAGTAAGGAAAGAGGATGTAACATGGATTAAAACCCTAAGAAAAAGAAAACAGGTTAAGAAAATGGGGAGGGGGGAGTGGGGAGAGCTGGACAGAGGCCAAATGAGAAAAGTGTTAAAGGGAACAAAGAATAGAATAGAAAGAATAGTTTTTAAGAGGAAATCATTCAAAATTAGACATTACTGAAATTACAGAAAAACTGAACCAAGGAGAGAAATATACCGAAAAAGGTGATGAACATACCAAGACACTGCTCTGTACAAAGGAAGAAAAGAGAAGGAACAACTGATATAACTTTATATTGATATGTTAAACTTGATAGTTAAATTTATTAATAATTATTTAGATTAAAATAGTCCACATGTACAAATACTGAGTCTGTGTATGCATATGTTTCGCATATTGAGTGCTTAAATCTTTCCTTAAATGCTGTACAGGATTTGTGTTGCTTAGCTACATCGTCATATAAACAAAACCCTGTTAACCCCTTCTAACTCTCCACTGTTAAACTGGTAGTAGTTCATAAATAATATTTAAAAGATATAACTGATTTTTGTTTGCAGAAGAACACATTTAAGTGAGGTCTATTCATTGTATTTCTGTACAGTGAGCAAATGGGAGAAAAAGCACTGGGGAGTGGGACCCTGCTGGTGAGAGTGTGCCTTTTATAGAGACCAAAATAAAAAAGGAAACCTCAAGTATTCTTCACTAGCTTTCAAAATAAATGTCAAAGGTAAGCAGATTTAGCACATAAATTCAAAAATGATGTTGAAGGACCAAAAGCATTAATGTAAAAAATTGCCTTAAGCATTTCTCAATGCAAGCAGCAGACCATGATCTTCAATAATGCTTACAGACGCCAGTAGTTACCTGAGAACTGATACTCTGCCACCTCAACAGTGGTGGGAAACACTTGCGTCATTAGAGGGCTCTTTTGATGTCATTCAAGTCTAATTCACCATTAACTATTATAGCTCTACCATTAACATTCTCAAATTAACATTCAAGGTCTGACTTAAAACCACAAAAGCAACTAAATTCCAAGTTAAGGCTGAAGCCCCATCTTTAATTCATTCAGTTGTGCCCTGTATTATAGAGCATGTGGTATGTGGGAACACCCACTGTTTGAAGCCCTTGCTGTATCTAGGCACAATAGAACAATCTAAGGATGGAATTTCAGCCAGAGCCTTGACATTAATTTAACATAGCTTCTTGTGGTTTAATTTTTTCTTATGGGGGACTGTTAAGACAAAAGTAAACCCAAGTGTATCTAGCGGTCATTTTCAATTATGCATACAAGAGCATTTTGATAAAATAGTATTAAGTCTTTCTTACTTGTCTGAATAAATCTGAGTAAATCGAAATTTTGTATCCTACCAGTTATTAATTTGGGCTATTAAAATGGTCAGTCATAGATGTTTTGAAATGCAAATTATATTCATAAAATATCCTTATACAAACACAAAAATGTTTCCTGCAGTATGTTTGTCATTGCTTATTCACAGTCTGATAGTAACCTAAGAAGGGAAAAACCAATTTTCCCCTTTTTTGCTCTGTCAGCTGAACAATTTGTAGATGTGGCAGTTGTTTTCAAGCAAAAGCATTGGGCTGGTTGTTGCCTTTTTTCCTTAAAATTGTTGTGAGTAGCCGATCTTATTCTCTTTCTTTCTTTTCTTTTCTTTTCTTTTCTTTTCCTGGTTGAAGGACCACTTTGAAAACTCAGAAAAATGTCCTGGGGATCTTATTCATCCTTTAAACACAGTGGGAAAGGTGTTAGGAGAAAAGAACCCTTTTATAAAATTTCAAGAATGTATTTTAAGTGGTATTAAGAAGAGCCAAACAGGGAATGTTTGATATAGTCAAATAAAATATCATCCTTTTATCCCCTTAAACCAAAATTTAATTTAGTCCTTGGTCACAAATATTTAATGCTTTTAATTATGCTAATTTTCCAGTCACCTGTGATCTTGCAGATTAGAACAAGAGCCTAACTTTTAGTGTAGAAAAAGCAACAAAAAAACCCAAATAAACCTTAAGTTTCTTTGCAAAGCAACTGTTTATTATTCAAGAACCATCATTGGCCTAAGGCATGTATCAAAAAAGGACATATGCTGGATGTAAAGTGAAAGAGTAAAGAGCAACTGAAAAAGGGGCAGCTTCAGTAAAGCTTCTAGGTTGCCATGTTCTACCCGGTAAAACTTAGCATGTACCCAGTGGCCTATACTACTTTAGGATGTACCACTTCACTGCCTATCTCCTCTGTTTCTCACCACAGCAGAACTATGTTTTCTGTTCTGACCTTTGCAACAAGGTATTCTGGATTGCTGGGCATAATAGCCCCAAACCTACAGACATAATTAATTGGAAAGAAACTGTTTAAACTAGGCAATCAAGGAAAATAATTCAGCAATCCTGATTCAAAATTTAATGGCACACTCATAACACAGAGTAGCTTGTCAAAGAAAATTTGTGGCAAACAGTATTCCCCATGTTGTTTACCAAGAGTGGATATGTTGGCTTCATATAGTGAGTTCAGGGAAGAAGACCTAGTTTCTTCATTGCCTGGATAGAAAAAAATGGGATTTTACCAAATATCTAATGGCTAGACTAAATACAGAAGACAGGCAAAAGATAGGGCAAAAAGGCCCCTTAGAGACCAGCTCTTTCAGAGTGGCATAAGCTTTTGTAGGCTACAGTCTACTTTGTCATAGCACCTGACAAAATAGTCACTTGCGAAAGCTCATGTCTCTCTGAACAAGTTAGTGTCAAAGGGACTACTACCCTGTCCTTCCTTCTGCCTGACTTGAGATAATACAGTTAACTACCGTATTTATTCAAATATAGATGACCTTCACAATGAGATGACCTCCCCCTCCCCCCCCCCCAAGGGCATAGGATTCTGTACATGGAAAATGTATAAATTTGTCATAATTTTCCAGACAAGGCTCTTTGGGTGAATCTGATATCTTTTATTAGACCAGCTTAAATAGTTGGAGGAAAAAAAGGAGTCTGTCCGCTGCCCAGCTTGGTCCCAATTATGTCAGAGCAGAGCGGTGTAGGGCACAGCCCTCCTCAGACTCCCAGCAGTGGCCAGCAGATCAGATAGGCTTGATTGGCAGGCTGGATGTGGCTTACAGGCTGTATTTTGCCTACCCCTGATCTCAGTTCACTATTTATTGGATCTTCAAAAGAACTTGGACAACGGCTAAAGTAAAATCAAAGTATTCTAAGGTTGGCAGAAAAGTGGGGTGCTAGCGCATGCTTGCAGTGGCTCAGGCTAGAACCTGGGGCGTGCTTGAGCAGACCTCCTTTTCTGCAAGGAGCTGAGCTGAGGGGGGGCATGGCCAGGCCTCGGCATAACTATCTCATTAGGGTTGTCTGCCTGCATGGTCCCAGGCTTTTCCCCGCTGGCTGCGCAAGGGGCGAGAGTGTTGCTAGCCCCCAGCAACTAGCACTCCGAGGCAAATGGTGGGGGGGAGGTGCAGTGTATGCATCTGTTGATGATATGAAGCTTTTCAATCTCCCTCCCTGCTTCCTCATACTAGCTGCAGCAAACTGACAGGCAAGCAAGCCATCTGGGGGCTGATAGTGAGAGTCTTTATCACCCGATTAGCAAAACAATGGCTTCTCTCCATTATTTCAAGTTTCTTAACTAGCTTACTGGCTTACCTGTTGATTAGCTCCAAATAGCCCTAAGCAGACACTCTTCTGTCTGCCTGTCCCAATGAAATTGGAGAAAGACACACACAGACATCTCTCAGTATTAGCTAGCATACCACATGCCTAGGGTCTGGGCTGGGTTCCATGCTGTGGGAGGTGAGAGGGAGCGGGATAGAATTTCCTGCTTGAGCAGGAAGAGGGGTAGGGGGAAGCCAAGCAGACCCTGCTGTGTTTGCAGTCTCTGCTGGAGCCTTACACAGCATTAGCTAGTATACCACACGCTGGCTATGGTCCATGCTATGGCAGAGAGGAGGAAGGGATCCCTACTTAAGCAGCGAGTGGCAAGGGGGCAGGGGGACGGGACACAGGGAAGCCAGCAGACCCTGCTGTGCCTGCAAGTCTGCCAGACCTCTGGCCAGGGGGCAGAGGGCAGGGGCCAGCTCTGCTGTGGAGCAGAGAGCTCTGCCCAGCCCAGAGATCATGCTGGGAAACTGAGGGATTCTGATTTAACTTAAATCAGCAGGGGATCTGGGACAGACATTGCATAAACTGGTTTGACCCAAATCAGTTAAGTCTGATACTGCATTCAACCAGCTTTATCTCAAACTGGTTTCAGCCATTTTCAGACTGGTTTATATGCACTGAATATCTGTTCTGTTACAGGTTTAAACCAGTTTCTGGTCATTTAAACTGGTTTATATATCATTTATCTGTCCCTAGCCCAAGAGTCTTGCCTAACTGCTGTCTGAACTGCTGCCAGAGGTCTGAGTTGGGGCCTCCTCCTACCTTTGTTGGGTCACTCACAGAGAGGGAGAATTGGACTGAGTTTGCTGCTCAGCAGATGCATCAAATAAAATAACGGTACTCATTTAGCAGCATAAATACTAATCTAAAACACTTTGTCATTTAAAATGATAGCTTAAATAACGTAACCATGAGAGTCCATACTTTTAAATTGATTTTTATTTTCCTAATACCTACAGCATGAGTTGTGGACTACAGCCTAACGGTGCTGTATGCTATACAAAACAAAAATGTTCGCTGCCCCACAGAGCTTACCACCTAGGATTAGAGGAGTATTGACTGATGCACAGGGAGTACTGGAAAGCAATGACATGTTACTGTGCTGAGAACGCTGCCTATCATGCTGACCAGCAACCCAGCTGGTATGTTTTGTATGCATTTTGAGAGTAGAATTGGTGAGGTTTGAAGGAGCAGAATGAGAAAACTTGCACATGGTTTAGGAGAGCTTCTGCCAGAGAGTGGGGGAGTATCAGAAAGCTGAGTAGTATGTTTCTTTTTTGCTCATACATGGTGTATGAGAGGACTTGATAGATTTGATGCATAGGTTTTTGGGGGGAAGGTTGTGGAGGGCTGTTCTTTTTTGTTTAGTTTTTTTGATTTTATGTTTTTTGCTTGCTGATATTCAGTGCCAAGGAAAAGAAACTTACCTAACTAAGAAAGTAACTTTTCCAGGCTGTTGACATGTCTGTGCTTGTTTAATGCCTAAAACATTCCAAGAGAAATGCTTATTTCTGGGGACACAAAAATACAATCTGGCACCTTGGAAAAGTAGAGATGGATAAAGAAAGCACCTGCTGGACAGGTTAGACACTTTTTTAATTTGTCACTGGGCAAGGATGAATTGAATTAGCATTTGTACAAAATTTGAAATACCTTTGTTTTTAATTCTAGTTCTGCAGGGTCTTGGACTTTAAGTCTCTTCCAGCAACTATGTTTTCAATAAATGTATGTGTCGAGCAACACATCTCAAAAACAGTAAAGTGTAAGAAGCTTCAGATGGATAAAAAATTATCTGTTTAGTGACCTCTGGGAGGAATGGTCCCAACCTCTTATCTTTGCTATGTGCCCGGCACTGTGGGCCCCAGGCCACTGGAGAGGAACTGCAGGCAGGGGGCAGCAGGTGCTGCTGAGCTACTAGGGCTCCTGCCCAGCTAGACTGTACAGACCCATGGCTTCCTCTTGCCCCCACAGACAAGGGCTGGGGCTGCAGACCTCTCCTGTGCCCGATCCTGCTGACACAGGGAGGGAGGTGCCAGGCATGCTGCACTTGTGCCACTGAAGCTTGGGCCTGACCTGGCCTGGAAGGCTCCTCTGCAGTGCTGGGCTTGGACCCCTCTGCTCACTCTAGGGAAATGGGGGGTCTGGTACCAGTGGAGTTTGCCTCCTGCCCTTGGTACTGGGGCCATGTGGAGCTTGGCCCAGCCCTGAGGTGGGGCTGTGTATGGCTTATTCAGCCCAAAGAGGCACTATGGTGGCTGGCACAGACAGCACCAGGCCTGAGTGGTCACCATTAGCCCCTTGTACAGTGAGCGCAGCCCTAGAGAGTTCCTGAGCGGCAGCAGCATAGTAGGGATCCCGGGGGGCAGCATTAGGGCTGCAACAGCAGCCTCTCAGACTGAAGCCGCTGTGCTGCCAGCCCTCCAAGTGACCTTGGGGCTGTACTCACTGGGCCATCAACAACCCCTCAGGCATGGCACAGCCTGTTCCAGCTGCCACGGTACCTCCTCAGGCTGAGCCAGCCACGTGCTCAGCCCCTCCTCAGGGCAAGGCCAGGCCCTGTGCAGGCCCAGCACTGTGGGCCAGAGGGGGAAGGCTGCAGTGCACCCAGTAGGGGCTGCCCCACTGGGACCAGAACGACCTTCACCTAGGGCAAGCTGGGGAGGTCCCAGCCTGCCAGCATGGAGGATCCTTCCAGGTCCAGGCCACAGCAGCTCAAGCACAGCAGGAGATGCAGAGAGCTCGTCACTCTGCCCATGCCCCATCAGTGCAGGGGGGCCAGGCAAACCCACTGTGGGGCCAGGAGTCTTGCTGCTGTGGTGGAAAGGCCCCGCCTGACCTCTGTGTGGGGCCCAGCACCTCCCTCCCACTCTGTGACAGTAGGATCTGGGCATAGGAGAGGTCTGCAGCCCCAGGCCTTGCCCACAGGAGCAAGGGGATGCCACAGCTCTGCAACTGGGCAGCACCCCAGCCGCTTAGTCGCACCTGCCATCCCCTGCCAGCAGCCTGGGGCCTATACAGTGCCAGGCACAGGATGAAGATATAAGGGGCTGGGGCCATTCCGACCAAAGGTCACTAAACTGTAAATGATAAACAACAAATTATTTAAACATAATCCTTTTTAACCATTTATATCTCTATTAAATACATGCTCATTGCTTTCCCAAAACCCAATTTAAATTCATTCAAAAGCAGGCCAATGGATATGGCTGGTGTTGAATTAACATCAGGTAAATTTGTTATCAATTTATTATCAAACCTTACATGGTGTAAAAGTGTGTAGTATATTTTGGACAAAAAGCCCAGTATCAAAAAGTTTTTGAAACCATTGTCCAGTTGAAATTATAAATCAGTATTGGGGGATCCAAATACATAACAAAAGTTCCATTTCATTGCCTAAGCTCTAAAAAATTGATGGATGTTATATTAAGAGATCCCTCAAGTAACTAAACAATGCTAAGGATCAAAGATACTCGGAGAAGCATCTGTTGGCACAGTTAGCTGTTGACAGTACTAGTTTGTAATTATTTATTTGGGTCAACTGAGGTAGAGATATATTTTTTTTTATTACTATCTGACATTACATGCGAAATGCTCTAGTTTTATTTTGGGGTTTCAGTTGTTTCAGTTCCATACCCTATCTCATAAAACTTTACTGTATCTTTTATCAAATGCATTCAGGAAATGGCAACAGCAACAGTTAATCATTTTTAGAAAAACACAAAGGATAGGAAAAATCCCAGCAAGCAGCACCAAGGAAAATAATTTATTTTCTTGATCTTTGTGACTAACATTTCCTCTAACCTTTTTTTTTTTTTTTTTTTTAATGTAATTCATCAATGACACCTTTAAATATGGTTAAAAACAATATAAATGAAACCCATTTTTGGACACATGCCAGTATTTTTCTTTTGCTATTTTGAATAGATCCATAAATATCAGGAAAAATTAAAATAGTATATTAGAAATCATTTGTTACACTCAGTGGTAATTTGACACAATTAGTCTTGTCAGACAGTTGAGCCAAAATCAGTATAACTTTCCAGAAGACAAGATTTGATAAAAGAGGCTTTAAAAGAAATATAGACTAATCTGAGGACACAAAATAGAGGATCAAATTCAAAGAGAATGAAATATTTTCAAATATTTTTTTTCCTTTTAATTTAGACAATCTGCCTATTTTAGGGTTCCCTCTAGTGTCCATCACTCTGCTCAGCTTTTTGGTCCTACAGGTTGGATGAGTGGCACAGGGCTGGTCTGTAGGCTGGATTCCTTGTGGGGTCACCACCCTGTGCCAGCCCAGTCCCACAAAGCATGTCCTAGTTTGCAAGACCATGCTGTCTTGCCCACTGGGCTCTCCACAAGGAGGAGTGGGGGGTGGGAGAGTGAGAGAGAGCATGCACACACTTTCTAAATCATACTTATTTTGGTTCAGAGCTTTGTAAAAGAATAACAGCTCTGGAACTGCTGTATTACTAAGATTTTTAGGATGTGCCAACCTTTAATGTCCATAACCATCTTTCATGAAAATATACCATTGAAAGAGTCACGTTTAGCATATCGCTTTGTGTTTTTTCTCAATTAGTATGGTCCCCTTCCAGGCCTTCAGTAGTTGAAAGTCTGCCCTATGCTGCTATGTGAATGAAATACAATGCACAGGGTATTAAAGAACTGTTAATGTTTCATTTTGCATTATGCTGTCTGCACAGTCACCACTGCCAGATTATACCAACTAAAGATTTAGCCCGTAACTTCAGAACTTGGGGTAATAAAGGAAAGGTTTTTTTACAGAACCCAAATGGTTCTTTTAGCGTCTAACATCCTTAAACTAGATAGAATTGTTGTGTGACCAAAATTTTTGCCCCCTTCAACCCATTTTTTTTTAACTTTGTGACATGGCTTTTAAATTATTAAAACTTCAACCCTTATTTGACTGTTGCATTTTAGTGTTGTTTCCCATTTTTCATTAGACAGTCCCTCAGAATTTAGAATCTAATTTCAATGGCCAGAATTAAGCTTTTCCTCTTGATGGCAAGTTAGATTTTGCAACATAGATAAAAATCTATTTTTATTTAAATCAGGTTTTTTATTTCATCGTTTGCTTTTGTGAAGATGCTTTTTAAAAAAAATAAACCTATATAGATTTTATTTAAAATATGTTGAAGCTCGAAGATATCATCGTGGAATAGGGATTATAACTTCTAATTATATACTATTTAAGACTATATTCAGGTAACCTTTTTAGAAAAGTTTTATAAATAGGTTACAGCAGGGCATGGACTATATTAGGGGCTCAAACTTACGGGTTTCCCAAGGAGTGGTCTATATGTTAGTAAATATTGAAGAAAGCCACTCTACCCAATGGAACGCAGTGCTCGGTCTAGAAGATCCCATTAAGCATCTCTGTGATACTTAGTTTCAGCTCTCAAAGTGCATATGTGTATCCAGAAATAACATCCTCCTTAACAATATTATATGCAGATGAGAGAGAACAGACCTGATTACCTACCCATCAACCTCCTCTTGTGTCTCTGCAAGTTTGGTTACACAGAGTCAAATCCTTAACTTTCTCTAAAAGTGCACAGTTTCAAGAAGTTAAATGAATAAAGGATATCACACAAGAATGTACTTTTTATAGAAAACAGTGATTAAATTGAGGCTCCCTGACCCTTGATTTAAATCATGATTTAAATCTATTTGATTTAAATCAAATCCACCCTGTAATTGTTCAAGACTTTTAGTCATGCCAGTCTAGATTGTACATTTTAGTGGTCAGAGTGCCACTAGAACAAAGAAGAAATTATTTTTTAATGTTTTTCCATCTGAATGCACATAAGGAATATGGTAGTTGTTTTAAATATCCTTTATCGGATCTTTCTCTTTTACATCTCTGCACCCTATCATACACAATATTCCACTTATTTTAGTGTGGCACCAGTAAATATCAGAAAGCAGGAAAACAAGGTACTAACAAGTCACCTGTAGGACTGGGTCCAACTTTCAGCCAAAATGGCCCATTTTTGTTAATGGTGCAAAATTTTTGTGGAGTTGAGAGAGATTCAGTGTTGCTAAGACCAAACATTCAGAAATTATACAGTAGACCCCAAAATATCACCGAGTGGTCTTTAAACTCAGGGAGTTTTTTAATGATTTTTTGGCATGTAGCAGAGTTTTTGACCTTTTAGGATTCATACTATATAATAAAGGAAAGGCTAGAAATTTTCTAATGAGAAAACATAATGACACTACTCCAGAAGTTAAAAGATTTAGGGAAAACAAAATGTTGCAAGATGCACAATCAAATTACAAGAATTTGCAAAAGCAGTGTGTTTCATTGTAAGGATTGACTGTTAGCTAAAGATGCTTAGTATAAAAGCTTTCTTAAGAAATGGGATTTGTTTCCAAAAATGTTTCACAAGCATACAAAGCAAAATTCATATCAGGAGTACAGTCCACTGAAATATATATTCACAATTTTGCTAAATTCTATTTTCATGCATCAAGTATGTCCAGAATCAAACTTGCATACTTAAATTGATTATTGTTGAAGTTTAGTATTTTTATTATCACTAAAAAGGTATGTACTAGATAGGGCTCAAACAAATATTGCAGTATTTTAGTAACCTGAAAATCCAATTGGTATGGACAGTTGCATAATTGGATTAACTTTGTTTTTTTCCATAAACTTTTACTATTTTGTTTGTGCAAAAAAGATTATCTTTCATTCCATAATTTCAATTAAAACACCACTATAGAACAATTTTCTATTCTTAAATTTCCTTCAGGGCACAAACTGTTGACATTATTATGAGAAGATGATGGCTTTAATAAGAATACTGAATGTTAATACTCCACAAATATGAACTATTTACTTGATATCTGAACCAGCATTTGTTGAAGCTTGTTAACAAGACAGTTCTATAGTCACTAGTCCAAAAAGTTTTAAACAGAAGAACACAGGAGGAATTGAGACTTTTGTTACATTAAACTTGTTTTTTCCCCGCAGAGTATGTGAATCTGATTAGTAAAAGAATAAAAATGCTATTTATATCATGAGCTCCCCTTTCCCTTTTCATGTGCAAGATGAAGCTTTGAAGGAATACTGATTGCTTGAAACATGGCCACTGTATAGGTAGTTAAAAAATGGCTTATGGTGCTAACTTACCCTTGACTCCCTCTTCCTGAAAAATTTTAGGTTTCCAGAAACATTTGCTAATTCTAAGTTTTGTTTTCCCCATCCCTGCTGCTCTGTGAAAGGCACAAGGAAGCAAAGGAAAAAGACTAATGATGCAAGAAAGAAAGTGACCCTGATTATATGACCGTGTCAGGTGTGAACTTAAACATTTTGCTGTAGATCATGTTTCCACTTAAAAATAGTAACGGAATTTATAGACTATAAGAAATTTTTAGTGTTACAGTCTATAAAAATAACTGATATTAAAGCAACACTCCATATTAGACAAGGAACTATAATGGAAGGTTACACTTGGTTAGGCTGTGGTTGTGTCAAGGTTGACTGTGTAGTTTATTGAATACAGGGTCCCTGGCGGCTGGCTGGCCTACCCTACTTGGACGCAGGGAAGTGGTACGCAGCATGGAGTAATCTATGGTGGCAGCCCTGCGCCACTGCTTCTAGGGAGGGAAGGGAAGTTTGCAACCCCCTTGTCACAGTATCAAAATGTTTGAGAACCGCTGATCTAATAGGTTAGACAATAGATTTGTATAGGGCAGTTGGATAGGAATGATCCTGCCTCATAATGTCCTACTTTTATGCGATTAGGTGATTACTTCCGTAACATTTATATTAATCTGTTTACAGACATGGAAACCCATCCCCTCTCCCCCTCCCCCCCAAAAAACAGGGCTGTATTTTAAGCTTGGTGTGTGTCCGCAATGAGCACAGCACTTGTCCAAAAGAGGCATCACGTTAGTTTGATCCAGCTCGCCCAACGTCTGTATAGACTGCACACTTCAGCAGGGCTTTTTGACCCCACAGTAATACTCAATCTATAGAGATGCTGGGGAGCAGGGTCAAACTAAAGTGCTTCCTCTTCCAGTAAAGCACCAGGTTTTGGGGTTTTTTTTCTCTTTTTCGTGTCTGTCAGCAGTCTTCATGCCTAAGCATTGTACAGATATTTGAGATCATGCAGTTTGGAACATTCTTCAGATTTGTTTCTTCACAGTGTAAGCACATGACTTATTTTCATAAATCTTTCTATAGCATCTACTATGCCTGAGACTGTTGTAAAATATGTAATAGAGCGGGGTGGGTAGCCATGTTTCCAACTGAGGAAAATTGCAAAATATCAAAAATGTTTTTGTCCTACGTGGGGCACAAAATTCAACTAAAATCTTCCATGAACAATTTGGGTCATTGAAACTTCCTTTCAGTTTCAGCCATTTGTAATTTTTTAAAGTTTTCTTTCCTGATCATGAGTTTACATTTTGAAATGAAAAGTCTTTTTGAACCAGAAAACTGGAATATTTCAGTTGTGAAACTGTATGGTTTAAATGTTAAATTTAACTTTTACAGAAATTATTTGAGTAAAATTTTTATTGGAACCAGAACTTTTCCCATTAAAAGGGTTTGTTTTGTTGAATTAGCATTTTCTGAAAAAAAAAATTGCCAAAAATTTTTAACCGGCTTGAAAAAATAATAGGTAAAGATAGGAGGTCTTTGGGTCTCATTTTAGATTTTCTTGGTTTTTTCCATTCTTTTCCATAACACTTACACTATTTAAATGTAGCGATTAGGGTTAACATTGTTGGTGAAGAATTGTTTTGTGGCATGTGTTCATATACGTATGTCATCCTATTTTGGAGTGTCATTTCTCTCTGCATTCAGTTCTCTCTGAAACTTGAAAAGATGATGTTTATATCTTGCTTTGACTATTTC
Organism: Crocodylus siamensis; assembly: GCF_052110815.1. Classification (NCBI taxonomy): domain Eukaryota; kingdom Metazoa; phylum Chordata; order Crocodylia; family Crocodylidae; genus Crocodylus; species Crocodylus siamensis. Next base: position 385,440,442 of record NC_143395.1, read on the forward strand.
CAAGTTCTTCCTCCTCCTGTCACTGTTGCTGCTTCTGCAGCATTAACTCTGTTTTTGACACACATCTCACAATATTTGGTGGTTTCTCTTTAAGCAGTAGCTCCTAGAGTTAGGTAATTGTGTGAGAATTTTAACATTAAATGGGAGGAAAAAAACTAAGAGCTTGAAGAAATAAACCCTAAATTTTCCCCAAATACAAATTACATAAAAAAGGCATAATTTAATTAATTTATTTTTTAATCTCCTGACTTTGGAGGCATTATTGACCATTTTGATTTGTGATATTGTTTCTGTCATTCTTCATTCTCTTTGCTGTCATTCCCATTACTTCTGTTGTCTAAAACCAAAGCCCACACATTCACTAGGATACCACTCTTCCTATATGATATTCACAGTCATTTCTTCATTGTTAGACAAGTAACTTCATGATTGACTGAAATGATTTGAACTGCACACTATTTAGTCCTTTGTTATGAATGACCCTGAGGGGAGAGACAAGACCCTTTAGCCAGGCTTTGGTCCCAGCGGGAGCATTGGCACATGCCAGTCAGTCTCCAGCCTTGGCAGTAGCCAACACCTAATGCTTTTGGGAAGGCTTAAAAGCCCTGATCTACCCTGACACAGCATATAGCAGAAATGGTGGAAGAGTAACCAGCAATGCCCAGAAGCATCGGAAATACCATGGTAGGACATATGAGCATAGATCATCCCCAAACAGTTGCTATCCAACCTCTTCCTGAATACCACTAGTGATGCAGAGTCCACAACTTCCCTAGGCAGTCTATTCCATTGCCTCCTTATTCTAACAGTGAAAACATTTTTTCTGGGTATTCAATCTAAACTTATTCTGCCACAGCTTCTAGCCATTGATCTGCATCCTCCTCTGCAGCAAAAGAGAAAATGTATTTTCCCTCGTCTTTATGGCACCCTTCAAGTATATGAAGATTGCTATCGTGTCCCCTTGTAAGCACCTGCATATTTCCAATTTCCCAGTATGTATGTGCCTGTGTATGCTAATCTTGGACCCTTGGGGTGTCTATACATGTGCTCTGGGGAGTGGGGAATGCTTTAATTAGAGTGGCTCCAAGAGCTGCTCTAATTAAAGTGCCCAAAGCATCTTATGTATCAGTGTCCACATGCTTTAAAATGGCAGTGGGGGCACTTTAACTAAAGCTCATTAAGAGACGCTGGAGTCTGCTAGAGTATGGTAATTGCCATGCTCCAGTAGACTCAATTATTTAAGCCTACTCTGACATGCTGTAATTACAGCACGTTGGAGCAGCCTCACTGCTCGTGTATAGGCACTCCTAAATGCTAAAAGTGTTGAGAACATGAATCTGTTACCATGAGACTGTTGCCACAAACATACTTTAGAAACTAGTTAACCCTTGTCATTCCCCTGGACCATTGTTTTCATGCAATATATACTCTTCGTATGAGCCGATTTCTAAAAGCAAATTTCTTAATATCATTCTCTAGCCATCAACTATCACCTCCTGTGTCTTGCATCTAATGCTTCTGTGGATGCATCCCAAAACTATATTTGCCTTTTCAGCAGCTGTATCACGCTGCAGACTTATGTTGAGTTTGTAGTCTACCAAGACTCCCAAGTCCTTTTCCATCGAGCTAGGTGTCACCCATTTTATATTTGGATTTTTGGATATTCCTCCCAAAGTGTAGCACCTTGCATTTTTCTTTACTGAACTTCATCCTATTATCTCTAGTTCAGCTTTCTAATCTGTCCTTCTGAATTGTGTTCACATTCTCCAACATGTTTGCAGTCCTTCCCTGTTTTGTGTTGTCTGCAAACTTGCTCAAGAAGCTTTCTGTGCCAGTATCCAAATCATTAATAAACACATTGAACAGCACTGATTCCAGGACAGAACCCTATGGGACTCCACTCAAAACCTCCTTCCATTTTGGTATGGACCCGTTAACAATTACCCTTGCTGGCTAGTCCTTTTGAGCAGCATGGAAGACAGACGTGTACCCAAGGACATGCTACAGTAAAAGCTGAGTTATCCGGCACCATACAAGCTGGCATGCTCTGCTAACCGGCATGCTGGCTTGTAAGGAAAAAGTGAAACCAGAAGTGCCCACCATGGCACTTCCAGTTTCACGGAGCCCCCACAGCCCAGGGGAAAGCAGCCTGCGCTGCCAAGCCCCCATGACTCAGGGCATAGCAGCCTGTGCAGGTCCCCCCTCCCTGTTCCACAGGGCCTACAGGAGGGGCGGCGATGTGGCGGGAAAGGTGGCAACATCCCAGATGCAGCAGGACAGGCGGCAGTCTGAACAGGCAAAGAAGCCTGTTCGGGCCTCTCAGTTATCCAGCATATTTTGTTATTCGGCCCCCTCCATTCCCCCTGGGTGTTGGATAACAAAGGTTTTACTGTATATGGAGAGTTGTCGGAGGGAACAAGAACAACAGGACATCCTAACCTTTGCTACAAAGATGCATGTAACCAGGGCTTCAAAGTCCACAGCAGGAATTGGCTCCAACAGCTTGAAGAGAAAAGAATCCATAGGAAGCAAGCAGCTCCTGAACCACCCAACCATGAGACGCAGACTTGCAACCACTGCTACAGATCATGCAAATCTGAGATTGGACTGTTCAGTCACATGAGACACTACAAACCATCTGCATTGTAGGCTGCAATATCCACCATCCTCTCATAGGTGAAAGGATGCTAAAAAGCTTGCAGCTATTGAATCGCTTATCTAGTTACCATGTGGTACTTTTATCCAGCCCATGTTTCTCCAATATGTTTATGAGAAGGTCACGTGAGACCTTGTCAAAAGCCTTGCTGAAGTCCAGATACACTAAATCTGTAGCATTGTCAAAGAAGGAGATCAGGTTTCTTTGACACAATTTGGCATAAATCCATGCCGACCAATTTCAGTCAGCCCTTCCTCTTCTAGATGCTTGTAAGTGGCCTTGCTTAGGATATGCTCCAGTAACTTCCCAGATATTGAGATGAGGCTAACCAGTCTGTAGTTCTCAGGGTCATAGAATCATAGAAGTCGGGTTGGAAGGGACCTTATAGATCTTCAAGCCTGACCCCCTGCCAGGGCAGGAGAAAAAAAAACTGGGCTCAAATGATCCCAGCTAGGTAGGCATCAAGCCTCCTCTTAAAGACCCCCAGGGTAGGAGCCAGCACCACTTCCCTTGGAAGTTGGTTCCAGATCCTAGCCGCCCTAACTGAAGTAGTTCTTATGGATGTCTAATCTAAACCTCCTCTCCAACAACTTGTGGCTGTTATTCCTTGTTATGCCAGGGGGCACTAGCGGAAACAAGGTCTCTCCCAAACCCTTCTGGTCCCCCCTAGTGAGTTTATAGACTGTCACCAGGTCCCCCCTCAGCCTTCTCTTGTGAAGGCTGAACAGGTTCAGGTCCCACAGTCTCTCATTGTAGGGTCTGCCCTGTAGTCCCCGGATCATTCAGGTGGCCCTCCTCTGGACCCTTTCAATGTTGTCCACATCCCTCCTGAAGTGGGGCGCACAGAACTGAACACAGTACTCCAGCTGTGACCTGACCAGTGTTGCATAGAGGGGGAGGATCACCTTCTTGGCCCTACTTGAGACGCACCTATGGATGCATGACAAGGTCCAGTTAGCCCTGCCAACCGTGACCTCGCATTGTCGGCCAGTGTTCATCTTGGAGTCAATAATGGGTCCTCCTTGCCTTTATTAAAGAGAGGCATTACATCGACCCTTTTCCAGCCCTCTGGTACCTGGCCTGTTTCCTGTAACTTCCTGAATTTCTTTGCCAAAGGCTCCAAGATCTCCTCTGCTAGTTCCTTCAGGACTCTGGGATGAAGCTCATCCAACTCTACTGAATTGAATTCATTAAGATCCAACATAAGCTGTCCAACAGTCACTTTTGTTATCTCTTCCCTGAGCTTGCTCCCTTCCTTATCCGTGTAATCCTTAAAGACTGAGATAAAGTATTTGTTGAGTAGTTTCACCTTCTTTGCTTCTTTGGTTATTTGAATAGTTAGACAGCTAGGAGGACTGTGTACATAGTGACGCATTAAAACTGAAATACGTTAGGTGTCATATAGGTAAATGAGGAAAAGCATACTGCTCACATATGCAAATCAGGGCACTAAATCATTTGCATAACATCTCCAGATTCCTAGATCTTTATTCTTAACAGGTAAGCCTGTTCCTCATGCCTGCAGATGTCCTTTCCTCTGCCTCTTCCTCAGCAATTCTACCACAGAGTGCTTGAAAGCAGTCACTGACTTCAACCCTCTCCTCTTCAATCCTGGGGCCTTCCTTCTTCAAGTAGTCACATGCTGACACTTCTCCTAATATACCCTGTTGTGTTAACAGGAGTGTTGCACAGAAGCCATTGAAAGTGATTTGTCCCTTCTAATCAGTAATGGCTAGTCATCCCCTTGGGTACTGTCTTCATTTTGGGCCCTATACTTCCAGACAGATATGAACAAATTGAGAAGATTCCAGTGAGAGCAACAAAAAACTATTAGAGGTGTAGGAAACATGACTTTGAGGAAAGATTGGAAGAACCGAGATTCTTTAGTCTGGAGAAAAGTGGGGAAATTCAATAACAGGCTCCAAATATAGGAAAGATAGCTATAAAGAGGTTGGTGATAGATTTCTCTGTGGCCTGAGGGGACAGGACAAGAAGCAATGGTCCTAAATTGGAGGAAGGAAAATTTAGGTTTGAGATGAGAAAGAACTTTATAACTCTGAGGGTGGTTAAGCATTGAAACAGATTACATCTCCAGTCTTGGAAGTTTTTAAAAGAAGGTTACACAAACACTTAGATGAAATGATTTTGACTGAGATGATCTTGTCCTTTGAGCCAGGAGGTTAGACTAGATAATCTCCTGAGGTCCCTTCTAATTCTGTTTTTCTTTGATTCTGTGATAATAAAAGTCATCATATGACCCTGCCTTATTACAATTCTGGTCTAAAAAACAAACCATATTTTTGTTGCATCAATCTTTTCTCTGTTTCAGAAGGAAGATGTTGCTGATGAGGAAATGGCAGAAAAACTGTCTATTCGAAAACAACGCTTTATGCATTTTGCATCATTGGAATATAATGGAGAATATTACATGACACCAAGGGATTTCCTGTTCTCAGTGATGTTTGATCAAGTTGGGCGTAAGTCAATTCTTGTTTAATACATAGTACTATATTTCCTCACATACCACATGTCCCTGAGTAAGACGCACACCTTGTTTTTGAAAAGGTGGAATTAAGAAAAAAAGATCTTTCCTTGAAAATACCAGTAAGTACAGAATTTTTGCAGGGAAAACACAGGCAGCTGCAGTTGGGGATGCTCAAAAACCTGTGGCTGCTCTGTAACTTCCTTACCTGCAGGATACAGCCAATCAGCCTGAGAAGATACAAGGGGCCAGGCAGTTCAGCTTCCTGAGGACAGGATCCTGCTGCAGCTGATCTGGCCAGCCCCACTTTTTGAACTAGATGGACCCTCACCTGACAGCAGGTGACACTGACTGCTCAGCTTGATGTGCAGTTTGGCTTCTACAGGATTGGGCTCTCTGCTTCCCACACTTTCTCATTTAAAGCTTACACCTCCATTTTCACCAGGTGATTTTCAGGGACTGGGGGGTGCATGTCATGTGCAAGTAAATATGGTAAAGGTGAAGGATTGATCCTGTGGGTGCTTTTTAAAAGGCACTAACCTTTTGCCATCATTTATAAACAGCATACTTGTAAATCCTGACAGGCACCAGTTGGCTTACCTGTTAAGAATAAAGATAAAGGAATCTGGAGATATTATGCAAATAATTTAGTGCCCTGATTGGCATATGTAATCAGTGTGCTTTTCCTCATTTACCTATATGACATCTAATATAATTCAGTTCTAATACATCAATATTCAAAACACAGCCCTCCTAGCTGTCTAACTATTCCACTCACTAATAACTTGACCTACTTTGGAGGAGGAGGCAGCAATGGGTGTGCCTTGAAAGTCACAAAGCAAGGAGGGAAAGGGTGCAGGGAGATTTGGACTTCAGCCCTGGGCTTCGTTTTGCAACAGGATGTCTCTTGTACAGAAGTGGAGCTTGTACGAAACATATTGATATTATGTATGCATTTTTTTAAAGTTTTTTTTTTTTTAAGTTTGTCCTCCAAAATTAAACCAGTAGGCAACGTAGTAAGTGCATGGGTTATGAAGCTGTTTTCTTTTTGCCATGGGTTTAGGGTATGAATTCATGTGTCCTGGCCAAATCCTAGCCTGGTTAACAATTAACTCACTCTGAAAATTCAATTGTAGCTGTCTCTTCAAGCTGTCTCTTCACTTTCTTGCCACACAGAGTGCAACAATGTCACAACTGGAGTTTCATGCTTTTAAAGCAGTAATCTCCTTTCCTCTTTTAGGGCGTTATTAACCATGCTGTGAAGGTGGGGGTAAGGGGTCACTTTAACTAGAGCGGCCCTTGGAGCTGCTCTAATTAAAGTGCCACAGCATCTCATGTATCAGCATCCTTGCACTTCAAAATGGCAATGGGGGCACTTTAACTAAAGCTCATGAATCGAGCTTTAGTTAAAGCACCCCCGCTGCCATTCTGAAACACGGGAATGCTGATACACGAGACACAGAGGCTGGCTGGAGTACACTAATTAGCACACTCCAACAGACTCGATTAATCAAGAGTAGTGCTCAGAGCAGCCTCCTGGCACATCTAGAGGCACCCTTATAGACCCAGTGTTCCTGCTGCAGATTCTGTCAGATTATACAGATCTACTCTCTCCAGTCTAATGTTCTTCCTTCCTCCAAGTCTGTGACTCTTCCCTGTTGCATGGATCTCATTACAGCTACCCTCTCTGCAACCTTTAGTCTTAATGCAATGGCTTTATAAGAAGCTTGATGTTCTTTTTGGGGGCTGATAAAGTTCATTGTTTAAGAGCCCAGAAGGGGGTGCCCACAATCTATGAGTTGTCTGGGAGAAGGAGTAGATTTACCAGGTAAGCGTGATTTGTGGTGTTTTCGGAGATTTGTAGGTATAACTATAACAATCCTGATGTATTTTACTTTAATATACATATAAATTTGATGTGTTAAAGATTGCAGCTGTTTTTCCACCTGTACATTTACAGCCCCTTAAAAATACATACATTTTAAAGCAACCTAAAAGTAACTTAAGTCCTTGAACCAGTTTTCTGGCTCTTGGTTGGTTTCACAAATCAAGTTAAACTGTTTTAGTCTTGTCATAGCTGTTATAAAAACACAAAATGGAGAAGGGTATGCATCTTCTAGACACCTTTAGTAAATGTGACCTTTTCAAGCTTTGCATCCTTGCAGGTTGTCTCTAATCTTGAAGTTGACCTTTTCATGTAACAACAAGTAATTTCTCCCACAGATCAGCATGACATTGTCAAATGCTCTTACTAGTCTAAAATAAAAAAATAAAACATTTAAATAAGTGACCATATATAGTTTTAGCTTATAAAAGTTGAGTCATGCTGACCCTAGTTTCTTATTCCTTTTAAAAATGGGCATTAACATTTTTAATAGGAAAAAATTGTCCCCTTTTTGCACACTTTTCAGTAACTTAAAAAGGTGGAAGGGGTTTTCCATGCGTTTTCCAAACAAATACTAAAAGAACCTGAGCCTAGAAAATTTTAGCCATGAAGCTGCGTGCTTCAGAAAGTTGTGTGTGAAAGTAAGGTTATAATAAGAAGCATCTTAGCAATTCCTCCTTGGGAGGAATAGCAATTGCTCCCAGATATAGCCAGAATCGTACATATTCATTGTTTGCTCCTAGAACAGCGGCATACATTCAGTTTTTCAATGTGGTGGTATATGGACAAGATTCCTTTGTTAGATGAAGCCATATTAAATGTAGATATTTACTGATTGTATGACACAGTTATCTTAAGACAACGACTTCAAAGAAAAAAAATAAAGCTTAGATGCAGTAATGTGAATTTCACATTCCAGTTTGATTTCAAACTTACTAATAGCTAACATGCTGCAAAAGGAAAACATTTTAGAAGTCATAGATACACTTTAATATATGCACACATAGTCTTAATGCTTTAATAAGTGAATGTAACTGGTGAAGGCACATTAACCTGAAACAGATTTAGAACTGTTAGAATTACTTTTTGTCCAATGTTAAAGAATGCTAGGCGTTTTCTTACTTGTAGCTAGTAATAGCAATTCTCCATTGAGAATCTGAATTATTTTTATATTCAGTTATTTATCGCAGAAAAAAATACCATTCCTTTTATTTAGAATTATCTCCGTGGAGGACAATCTACACAATATTACAAGCTCTTACCCATTTATATTAATTAGTGTACCAAGCAGATGAATTTCTTAACTCATGTTGTAATTGATTTGGACACTCTCTCTGCTTAAAACATACAATTAATTCACTTTTATCCTAGAGGCATACCAACAAGATATTTCAGCGCTTAAATTTGGATCTGTCCCAAGTTTTTTTAAGAGAAAACTGAAATATTTCACCACTGATCTCATCAGGTCTTTTAGTTATTTGTTTATTAACGTGCTTTTTATCTTTCCATAAAGGTGTACACTTCAATATTTGATTCTATACTTGAGCAACTATGACTATTATATCTGTGTATAAAATTATTGTAATTCAGAAATTCTCAATTTGATTTTAGACTTAGCTTTAAAAATAGCCCATAAAAAAGCTTGAGAACTCTGGCAATAATTAGATTTATAATAACCATTTGTTCTCATAAACACTAATATACAGATAAATTAACACTGCCAGCTGGCTGCCATAAATAATCAAAATGAAAAGGAGAGTTTACCTCAGCTGGTAAACAGTAAAAACTCCTGGAAAGCCTGTTGCTCTCAAAACACCCAGCAGCTTAGACTCATCCTTCTCCCCAAAGCCCTGCTAAGTAAACAAGGCTTTTGCAATATGCCTAGAGGGAGCACCAATTGGAAGCCATGCTGGACCGATGTGGGGAAAAGCTTGAGCCTTTTTGAAAGCAGCCTCCTGTTTCATCTTACCATAAGGACACCTGTGGCAGTATGTGACAAGGAGGGAGGAGATCTCTCAGGGACTGCTTTTTGTAAGTCATGACAGACGCTTTCAGCTGTATTCAGAGATCAGTACAGATCCCAGAGCTGTAGTATCAATGCTCCCCTTGCCCCACTCTAAAAAAAAATATTTTTTTTTTTTTGCATACCGCATGCTCCCAAAAAACACATACCTGAGGCATTTATACACATATGTTTTTGTCCCACTAAGTGCCAAAGAGCCTCTGCTTTAAATCAGACTTGATGGTAGTTGTGTGGTAGAGTTTCTGCCTACCATGTGGGAGATCCAAGTTCAACTCCTACCTGGGGTGATTTGGTGCAAGTGAAATAATGGAGGAATTCTTGGGGGTTAGGCTAGATGGTCTGTTCAGGTCCTTCCTCAAGCTAGTAGGGAGGGAAAGACTGCAGCAAGACCTGGATAAGTTGCAGTGGTGGGCTAACAAAAACAGGATGTGCTTCAATACTGATAAGTGCAGTAGCAACCAACAGCACACTTATAAGATGGGAAGTTCCCTTCTTGAGAGCACAGAGGCAGTCATTATTGCCTCCAAGATGAACATGGGCTGACAATGTGAGGTCACGGTTGGCAGGGCTAACTGCATCTCAGCTGGAGTACTGTGTCCAGTTCATTGTGCCCCACTTCAGGAGGGATGTGGACAACATTGAGAGGGTCCGGAGGAGGGCCACCTGAATGATCCGGGGACTACAGGGCAGACCCTACAATGGGAGGGACCTTGTTTCCCCTAGCACCCCCTGGGGTAACAAGGAATAACAGCCAGAAGTTGTTGGAGAGTAGGTTTAGATTAGACATCTGTAAGAACTACTTCACAGTTAGGGTGGCTAGGATCTAGAACCAACTTCCTAGGGAAGTGGTGCTGGCTCCTACCCTGGGGGTCTTTAAGAGGAGGCTTGATGACTACCTGGCTGGAATCATTTGAGCCCAGTTTTTTCTCCTGCCCTGGCAGGGGATCAGACTTGAAGATCTACAAGGTCCCTTCTGACCCGACGTATATGATTCTGTGAATCGAGTCTGTTCTTCTTGGAAGCTCATGCAAAATGCATGCACCTCTGATGTGTTTTAGTTCAAAAGCACGCCATTGCCATTTTCTCAGTGCTGACGCACATTTTGCCGTTTATACAGCTGCATGCACTGCAGCACTGGGCACTTTTCACAGTCCCTACCACTACGGTGCATGCATGTATACAAATGCCCCTTGATTTTGGAAGGTGGAATGCAAAAAAACAGGATTTGTCCAGAAGTCATGGCAGACTTCGTGACAAAATAAGTTGCCCTGGAAATATAAAGTGTCCAGGAAATGAGATAGTCTGAGTGAAGCAGCAGGGCCTTCCTGATTGGTAGGACATCAACAAAGCTAGGCTTCAGACTTCTACAAGAGCAGTAGCAAGACTATTATTTCTTTCCTGTAAATAGTTCTTTATATAAATTCCTGTAAAGAATGGAGTATTGTTTCCACACCACTAGGGTTACCATACATCCAAGTTTTCCCAGACCTGTCCTCTTTTTTTGGGTCCTCCCAATTCCTTCTGGGCATTTTTTTTTTCAATGTCAGCAAGTGTTGCTGATTTTGAGTTTGCCTCCACTTTGCTGCGGTAAACTGGGAAGTGCTGGGAAAGAGCTGTTTGGGGCTGGGGAGAGTGGGGGAAGGTGATTGGAGGCCAGGGCATCACATGCTCTGTGCACAGGCCTCGGGAGTTGCATACACGTGTGCCTACTGGTATTGGGGATGCAGCAGGTTGGGAAGGTAGGGGAAGGGGATGGGAGCTGGGAGGCAGCAGGGAGCGGCATGGGCAGCAGGGCTGAGAGAGGCAGGGGGCTGCGGGTTGAGAGTGAGGGGTGTTGGCAGGTCGGGGGGGAAGAAGGAGAGTGCAGGTCAGGAGTAAGGGGTATCAGCAGGGACGGGGTGCTACTGTTTGGGAGTAAGGGGAATTGGCATGATCTGAGGGGCTGGGTACTATGGGTCAAGAGTGAGGGGGCAGCAGGAGGGCTGGGGGGTCTGTAGTTTGGAAGTGAGGGGCAGAGGCAAGGCATGGGCATATGACTGCTCCCCCACCACAATCATATACCCCCTTCCACCTCTCTCCCAACCCTCCAAAATGTCCTCTTTTAACTGGAAATATGGTAATACTACACACCACAAATCTCATCTCATCGGGATATAGATTGCATGGAGCAGCTCACTTGCCCTGTACCAGTTTAGTTACAAGCTACTGTGCTCAGCCAAAGGGTTAACACAGCACTCAGGCCCTCCTGCTTGCTGAGACCACAAAGAAGCAGCAGCCATCTTGGCAGTATTAGAGTCAGGGTCTCCCTGCTTCTATTCTGATGAAGAAAAATCCCAGTAGCTTCCCTACTGAAGATGCATACCCCAATGGCGAAACGGTGCATGTGATATGTAAGTAAATGCAGTAAATAGGTGAGACCATTTGTTGTAAGAGCCAGTTTTTCTCCTGGATGATGAAATTGTAAAAACTAAGTTGCAAAAGTTCTACCATTCTTGTAGGAGAGCTAGCCTGTTTGCTCTCTCATCTGTTGCATTTGGGGGAGAAGGTGAAAGGTTTGTGTCCTATTTCCAGCAACTTCAGGAAGCATCTTCCTTTCACTCCTGGTATGGAGTGTTGTCAGGATCTTTTCTATTTTCTCTTACTGGAGGAATGGGATTTCTCTCCCAGGTGTCTCTTCCTATTCCTGTATTTTCTCTCCTGAAATACCTATTTCCTTTTATTTTATGCCCCTTTCCCCCACCCGCTCTACCACCGCTTGTCCTCCATCTGACTTCTCATCCTCTTGTCCACCGTCTGTCTCTTCCTTGCAAAGTAATGGAAACATTTCTTTCTTAATCCTCCTGTCCTGGTTCTGCCTGTTTATAGGTCCCTAAAGAAATGGGTAGTGAAAGAAAACATAACATGCATTTAATTATGTAACATTTAACTGTGGACTGTTGATGTAACTGCTGGGTGGGAGGTGACTGCTATACTTTTCTGTCTCATCAGACAACAACAAGGTGATAGCAGGTCTCCTTGCTTACAAAATCAGCTCATACCAGTAGGAAGCTGAACTTTTTCTTACAAAAGGCAGCAATTGCCAACCATGAAAGAGGGAGGTGATTCCTTGAACAAGATTAGATTCATGCCCCCCATCAGAAGAATAGAAATTAATACCTGCTCCCTCATTTGCTGCTAGGAAAGTAAGGATGCATGACTTCTGAAGGAAAATGGCAAATATCAGGTGCTCCATTCTCAAACAGGCAGTGATGATTTAAACTTGTGTTATGCAAATGTGGTGCAGTTTTTTCCCAATTAAGAGGCAGGTTGGCTCCATAGCAAGAACATTTTCAAAACTTTTGTCCACACACCCTTTTGGAGTGACTCACTTCATGAAGTTAATTGTATTTTGTCATTTTAGCTTTGATTAGCCTTTTTTAAACTTGAAACCAGGTAGAAGATGCACGATAGCTTGGAAGAACTGTATTTACAATTGAACTTCAAAACTACTGTAATCCTGTTTGTTTTCCTTCTGTTACTCCATATTATATTGGAAAATCCCAGACTGAAATTATATCCAGTACATCCACTACAAGAAATTAATCCTGTATAGGTTTCTTGGTATTTAAAGTATTAGAGAGAGAGAAATCATTGTCAGATCGGGGCACTCCCTTTCTTTCACTGTAGGAAAATTAAAAAGAGAAAGTGCAGCATCCAGCCCATCAGAAAATGAACATATAAGGGTAAAACTTGAAATGTTGACATACATCTTAATTTCAATCCTTTTTCATCTAAGAATCAGTTTGGTTTTTTTTCAGGTTCTTCCTGAAACTGAGTTTCCTCTGTCTCTTGTTGTTTGTTAGAGAAACATATTCCAAGAAAGTTTTTAACAGTTATTACTAGTAATCCTGGTAGAATGAAAAGCTAAAGCTAAAAGAAACTAAGACTGCAGTTCTGATGCATACAAACTTGGTCAGTGGGGCTTCATATACACAACAGGCCACCTGCAGGATCTGGACATAAATATTTATTATAAGGAACATTTTCCCTTTTACAACATTGGTATTTGGTTCCTAACTTAGTGTTTACTCATCTCAAGGAGTTTACAATTTAAATTCAATATGAGTTTACAAATTAAATTCCATTCAGTAATGAGGTCCATAAACAGGTAAAACAATTAAGAGGTCAAAGGAAGGACTAGGATGACAGGATAAATTGGTTATTGTAGGAATAGTTGTTACCCATCTTATTCCTTGTAGACTGCAGAGGTAAGAGCTTGCTTTTGGAGAGTACCTAGGCACTTAGGGTGCCTATACATGAGCAGGGAAGCTGCTCCGATACTGTAATTCTAGCTCATGACCATTACTGCACTCCAGCAGCTTCCCATGTCTCATGTATCAGTGTTCTTGCACTTCAAAATGGTGGCAGGGCGCATTATCTAAAGTTCATTCAATGAGCTTTAAAGTGTTCCTGGCGCCATTTTGAAGTTCAGGGATGCTGATACACAAGACACTTATTTTACCGTAATTAAAGTACCCCCCAACCTCCCCCTTCCCCCAGAGCATGTGGATAAACACCCAGGAAGTTTGCGTTCATTTAGGATAAGACTTAAGCAGGTACTTAACTTTAAGCATGCTCTTAGAACCCATTGAAGTCTCCTGGAGACCAACATAATACAATACAGTAATACAGTTTGTCTACCTAAAATCGAATTTTAAGCCTCATTGCCTTCAGTTAATCCATTGGACATGAGAAAACAAACCCAGAACAAATGTTGTTGGGCATTCATTTATTTTCCTAAAGGTGTTTTAACATTAAAAGCAATCAGTTAAATCTGTTTAGTAGCTTTTAAAGCAAAATCACTTTACAGTTGTTGTCTGAATAACTCTTTTGGTTGGAAAGTTCAGCTGGTCAACTCTTCATTGTCTGCATATTCTTAAGTGTTTAGCGATCTTTTTCAAGTAGAGTTTTAAGACAGTCATTGTCAGTTCCCCTCAGTTATTCATACATTAATGTTGAGTGGAAACCCTTAGCCTGATGTGTCAGTTTGAGCATGAAGACTGTGCCTTTCTTAGTAAACAGGAGTTGCTATTCCTGATTTCAGCTGATAAGCATGACTCTGTAATTTGTTGTAGCTGGAGTAGCTAATATAATTGCAGCAGACAATTAAAGGGATGCCGCTAAACAGCATAAAATTAAAGAGAGCATGAATGAAAGACGTTAATAGCTGCCATCAAACATCTATCAGCAATCACAGACCTCAGTGAAAATGATGGGCATACTAGCCACCCTTTCTTCATGCAAAGTGGAAGAAGCAATTAAGTTCCTTTTATGGTATAAGGTAACTGGGAATAATGGAAACTACTACTCAGAACACAAAAATGTGCTGTTCCTCACTGGTGTTTAGGCACTTAAGGCCCATTGTCTTAAGCAGGAGCTAGGAATCAAAATATGTTTAGAAGATCTGGACTGAGGCAATCAACCACTAAGCTCTGGGGGCCATATGGTTTGGGGAGACTGGTACCAAGAGCTGGGATGTTGATTAATTGGAGCTGAATCTGCAGATTGAAAGGAGAAGGTAAAGAAGACATGAGCAGAAGAAAGAAGAAGAAAGCAAGCCAGGGAAGCAATGATAACCTTGTCCATTAGAGGGAATACAGCCTGTTCCTTGTGGCACAGGACAGGCTGAAAAAGCAAGTTTGGAAGTTGTGGTCATATGGGCTCCCTGCTGTTTCCTCAAACACAGTATGAATGTACAGGGATATGCAGTTCTGCACCAAGGAAGTTCCTGACACATATCATCTATTTCTACTAATGGAAACAACCCCAGAAAATCCTGATCAGTTCATTCCTAGAATCAAATGGGAACAACATTAAACCTCCCCCCCTCTCCCTACCAGCTTCTGGAGGATTGCCAAGCACATATTCATAGCATATACCGTGAAGCCCACATCACTTGTAAAGTTACTTCCACCAGTCAAACCTGTTTTAAAAAAACAAGCAGGTTTTTTTGCAGCTGCATATGTTCTTTATGGCATCCGTCTTGTTTTTGTCTGCATAATATGTCCTAAATAACCTCAGCGTTTCCAATGGTTGAAATTATAGCTGTAGAGAAGCTCATCACCTCGGCTGTGTTATAGTGTGAGTTAGTTAAGAAGCTAGTATTTTATCATTATTCTTATTTTTGTTGCAGGCTGTTAATATCCTAAGACTTACAGGATCAGGAGAAGAGCTTAGAAAGAATATTACATTTTTAAGGTCGGCAACATAATGGTGATGTCCACTTTAACTTTTTCTTTTAATATACTTATACTATAGTTTCTTATATTCACATTTGATACAATATATTATTATAAGATTATTTTTGTATATTTTTCACATACCTAACATACATAATTTAACTAGCTTTTCAAGTTAATTTTTGGTATTGCACTGTTTCACTCAATAATTTTCACTTGGTGAATTACTTCATGTGCTTTGTTGCTTGTATACTTTTATATTTTCTTTCCACTTAAATGTAATTCAAATTTACAAGAGATTAACTAGTGATCTGTATGCCAGATGAGTATTCTTATTGACAATCCCAGACAAAAAGGGCATTTATAGACATGCTTCAGGAGTGGTGGGGAGGGGCACTTTTAATTAAAAGCATCCCTCTTGGAGATGCTCTAATTAAAGCACCCCAAGTATCATGTGTATCACATTCAACTAAAGCTCCTTGAATGAGCTTTAATTAAAGCACCCTGCCACTGTTTTTCAGTGCGGGAACACTGATGCACATAACGCTGGAGTCTGCTGGAGTGCAGTAATTATCACATTCCAGCAGACTCAATTAATGTAATTACAGTGTGTTGGAGCAGCTTCACTGCACATGTATAGGCGCCCAAAGTGTTAAAATTAGAACCAGTATCAAACTACCTTAGATATATATGGATTGCCAAAAGGATTTCTACATGTGTTTGGGTAGAATTTATTACTGTAGTAGTATTGTGTGCCCTTTGTCAGTGTTTCGAAACATGCAATAGATGGGAATTTATTATACAATACTTTTCAAGATAATAAAACATAGTTCGATTACATAGGACTGTAGTGCAAATACATGAGCTGTCATAAAATATAACCCAAATGATCTTGAACTCTGTTTTGATTAACCTTAATTCAACAATTTTGTTCATTTGCTTCCTGGTACATGAGCTTTTTATTACTGATTTTGTTTAATATAGGCAAAAATTGTGAGATTCATGGCATTTTTCTGTTGATTAAATCACACCTGTAAAGTTTGTTATTTACTGTTGGGGTGATAATGAAGAAAAAATATTTACAATCCTGCCATTTAAAGAGTATGAACTGATACCAAATACACAGCTTTTTAACAGACTTACTTTGTTTTGCATATTGACACAATAAAGTACTCAGAATGGCAAGGTCCAAATAAGTGTGCTGTCTAGAAGTGGCATTGAATGTTGCATTTTATCTGAAAATATTTGCTTCATTCTGTTACAGTTGCTTGCTTAAGGAAAGCCTTTTGCCCCAGTTTTGAATTACTAGCAAAAGAGTAAAAAAGTTCTGATGGCCGGACAGCACCTGTACCTATACTGGTCTCTTACACTGATCAACTTAACACATGCAGAAAGTACTTTGGGGACCTTTGTATTTATGGCTACATGCCAGATACTCAGTGTTCAAACACCGCAACCACAAGGATGTTGAGCAAAGTACCACTCTAGCAAGACATTACAAATTATAGTATGTACAACATTTACAATTGCATATTTTATTATTCCTCTGTTTAACATGTTGCAGAAACTTCAGAATGTGCTCTACTATTGTGTAATGAAAGTATCAAAGAATAAATTTAGCATACTATGGTATATCATAGACTTCCAATGTATTTTAAGGGTAATTGAAAATGTTGTGCATAACAAATAAAGGCCTAATTGGCTTTAGATTTGTTTTAACAAGAAATTAATTTTCATTGAGGTATACTCGATATTTTTAAAAGACTTGAGGTCAGCTTTAGTTAAGCCTTGTATTTTAAGGAACCGTTGCATACAATTAGAAAAGATTCATGTTTCAATTTATACAGACTTTTATGATGTTGGTCCTCTTACCTTGAGAGAAGACAGAAATATTGCCTCTCCTATATTGTTTCTATAACATTTGACAAACATCTGCTTAAATTCTTAAGACGCGCTAGTGTAACTACTTTTAAATTAGCATTACAGTGTTGAATGAAAAATTACACTACCTTAAAATTAGGCTTCCTTTTATTCAAAATCCTTCCAGTTCCCAGATATTGAACAAAAAGTTAATCCAGATGTAAAGCATTTTAATAAATTTCTTAAAAATCGAAATAGCTTTGGTCATTGCATATTGCTTAATTTACTTTTGCTTTCTTTTTTTAATTATGCATTATTTATAACATACCTTTTAAAGATCTTAAAATTACATTTATCTATATGGATATGTTTTTTCCATATTAGTCTTGGGAAATGCCTCCTTTCCTTCCCATTGTTCCCTTCCACATGGAGCATCAAATTGGCAAGGTTTTCTTTCTCTCAAAACCATTCCTTAATAAACGAGAGCCCTGATCCTGCAATCATTTATGTATGGGAGCAGTCCCACTGAATTTGACAAGGTTGTCAGTGGAAATTGATGGGTTTTAAGTTTGTCTATGCGAGTAAACTTGCTCATTGTGATATGTTATCATATTGTAGTTACTATGGGACTTGATGTTTAACCTAATACTTTGCTATATGTTGCCTTACTGTCAATCTCAAAAGTGAATTTTGGGGGAAGAGGAATAAATCACAAGAATTGTTTGTGCTGTGGGGGGGAGAGGAAAGGGAGAATGAAGGATCACTAGACAATGAAAAATATTCCAAAAATAAGGAAATGAGTAATAAACCTAATGGACTATTATGGTATTTCTAGATACGCAGGGCCTTTCTTAATGTTAAAAATGTATATTAAATTGTAGGTTTCAGTCTTTTCAGACTCAGAAAATTATGCTCCCTTTATGTTTCATCTTAGGGTCTAAACATAAGGAGTAAAGCAGAGCAGAGAAATGATAATATTTAATGGAGGAAACTAAACTATTCCTTCCCCTAACTCTTAAGGGAGAAGATTGTTAGAGTATAGATTATCTCTCTTCATTTAAAATACCAGGCTTTCTAAAAAGCAATTAACTAAAGATAAATTTCCTACCTCCTCTGCTCTTCATGGGAAAAATATGTATCAGGTCTAAAACTTTCTCCAAACTGATTGCCCAATACAATACAATGGATGAGACCCAAAGATGACAATTCTATCTTTCGGTGTCTGTACATTTGCCTGTAGCATTAATGCACTGGTGAGCATAAATGCATTTATTCTGGCAATATCCCCATGAGTCCAGCAGTTCTCAGATAATGTTTGTAATTTATATTCCATCTTCCCCAAAATGGACACTTCAAGGATACAGACCTGGCCACAGAGATTAAGACCCATTTTCAGGCAACTAGATTGGAAAACTTGATTTTTTAGGTGCCTAAATTTACAAAGTTAAATGTGTAAAACATGCATTTAAATATTCATAAAGCAAATCTTCAGCTAGAGCTAGAAAATGAATCCAGACTTCCTCGGCCTGTGCTTCATGAGAAACCATCCTACCACACCCTCTCCATGGTTAGTATGTTTTATCTGTTGTTATTATCTTTTAATCTTCTGGTATCACTCAGATTCTCCAGACATTTACAGAAAAGGATTGAGGTTGTATGGTGATAGATGGTCATGATTTTGGTTCCAAAGAGGCTAGCTGAATTGAACCAAAACAGTGAATTTTAAAACATTAGAGGACAGAAGAGGAGAATGAGGTGGAGGGAGTTCCAGAAAGTTATTAGAATTTTTTTTTTTTTTTGGTTTTATACAACTCAGTCTTTCTAACCACTTAACCATTATCTGCCTGATTTTTGAAAGTAAGTTTTTTGGGGAAAGAACGTAATGTGCAGTTGGAATGGTGAACAAGTTTGCTTTTACATTTTCGCTCTCATTAAATACATCTAAAGTTTAGAGAAGAGCAGAAATGTGAAATTGTTCATGCAACCCTGTCTTGCAACTTCCACCAGCTGCATATACCCATGGACTTTCCACATGGATGTTCATCTACTTTTTCCCTCCCAAATCAGATCTGGAAGCCCAACTTCAACTCAACAAAATATTTTTAATTTTAAATGTTGTGATAATATTTACCTTTGAGATTGTAATTGAATTTAATTCTTTAAAAAGTTGTGTTTGATAGTAGAATATAATTCCAACATTATGGGTTAAATATTAGAATCTTCCTGCACAGATGGTCAAATGGATGAGCTCTTCTCTACTTTGCCAAAAAAAATACTTTTGTACTTTTCTTATTCCCCAGCATGACCTAGCATTATTAGTACTGGTACCTCAACTGTACAAGGGTAAGAAATTTTAGCAGTTTATCTAATTGTGCAATTTTTGTAAATGTGCTTTTTATCAAGAAGTAATTGAAATATTGCAGGCTTCCATATAAGTTTAGTAGCATATCTTGATGTGTAATGTGTTTTATAGAATTGAAGTCAAAGCTGTTGCATTTTAGCAGGTGGTGAGTCCAAGTATCAAGCAACAGAATGTATTTTTTTCCAGCATCACATCTGGTCCCCTCAGTGAGCCAGTTCTTTTGCCTTTTGGTGTATTTAACTGCTGGCAGTTGCAGCAGCAAAAAATTGACTTTGGGTCAGGTGTCTGGTTACTGTATGCTTGGATGCCTTTGTCTTTTCAGTCATACTTGTTTGTAAGGAGTATGCCCTTAATTATACTTCTGAACAAAGTAACTCGTGGGTTTTAGCAGTTTCATTGCCTGCTGTGGACAGGTGCGTTTGTTTCTTGTCTGAGAACTGTTATTTAGATCCAAGTTATAAAACAGTGGTAAAGATTACTTAAGAGCAAGTCTGCAGTACCAATCAGTTCAAGTTTTTTGGCCTTTTTTGTTCATACTAACTGTATTAGAACTGCATTAGTTAAAATCATATTATTCTTATATCAGTTTAAATTAACAGTGAGATCATAGTGAGCTTCAGAAGATTTTTGTTTAGTGTTTTTTTTTCTCGTAACGCTGCTGAGTTGTTCAAGAATAAAGTGGAATAGGAGTTCTTATCATTCTTAACTTCTGATTATGAAAAAATGTTTGGCAGGGAGCGGTGTTATTAGCTATTAAGCTGTTGGGGAAGCAGTGATTGTCAGTGAAAAGATGTATACAACTTCTCAATGAAGTAAAACAATTTTATTTAAAAAATATGAACAAAAGAATGAATATTAGAATTTTCTCTACTTGAGAACTGTTGTAAGCAAGAGGCAAGCAACCTCTGGTACAACACCCCTTCAAGGCTTTAGTTATTTAGAGTGTAAAAGTTATTGAGTGTTTAATAGCATCTTCATGGAAAACAGATTCTTTAAAACAAAAGAAAATATCCCATCTACATATAGAATACTTGTAATACGAGTAATGGAAATATCTAGTTATTAATAACAGGAGTCTGCATGTTGTATAAACATAGGCTACCTTAGAATTTCAGAGGTCTTACAGCAGCTCCTAGTTTAGCTCACTATTCCAGTTTTGTGACATATGACTATGATAGAAGATAAGTAAGAAAATGTACTTTTCTTCTTTATGGATGTGAACAAGTCTCAAGAATTCTTAAAATAATTCCTGCCTCTGTAAATATTTCTCTTATTTGTAATTAATTTTTTGTAGTGCACTGTACACCATTTAGATTTTGGCATGCCTCAGAAAATGTCAGGAAATAACAGGGATTTTTCGTGCTGTAAATACTGAATCACTTCAGCAGATTACTTCATTATTTTTTTTATTTTAATGAATGCAGTGGAGTTCTGAAACATCCTGTTTAGCTGACAATTAAGTCTTAACAGATGTAGTGTGAAAATCAGAATCCTATTTTTTTTACTGCTGTTGCATGAAGTTAATTTCTTGTAGCATATATCTTTTGCAAGTGGCAAGTATTGTTGTAATTCTAAGAAAATAAGATCTGTGTTTAAAAAAAAAACCTGTGGTTGTATTGGAATAGTTGAGTGCTCTCACACAATGGGGATGAAAGATATGTGAGTCTGTACTAGCTAGGATACATCTACAGTAATCCAGACTTTATTACATTTGAGTTCTAATTTCCATTCTGAATTTTCCTTTTCAGTTTTTCATAGTTATTTATTTTTAAATTTTCCAAGCTTGATCCTAAACAAAAGGTGATTTTTTTAATGAACGTTATAGTCAAACTAATATAGCTATATTGAAAGATTTTGATGTATAGAACAGATTATTTTTCCATATGGTCTTATTAGAAATGTTTCATTCTGATTTGGTTTGGTTTTGTTTTGGTTTGATTTTTTTTAAGGCTTAAGCTGGAAGTATTAGATATAGTTTTATAGTTATTAGGGTTGTAAGGGACCTATTAGATCATTGAGTCCGACCCTCTGCACTGGGCAGGAAAGAGCGCTGGGGTCAGGTGACGCCAGCCAGATGTCTATCCAATCTCCTTATGAATATTTCCAAGGAAGGGGACAACACTACTTCCCTTGGAAGCCTGTTCCATATTTTGGCGACCCTCACTGTAAGAAGTCTTCTCATGTCCAGCCTGAATTTGCTGTCTTTTAACTTGTGTCCATTATTTCTAGTTACCCTGTAGCAGGGCACTAGGGTGCCTGCTACTGATAACAGGAATATAGGCTTAGCTGCCAGTCACCAGGGCAGCACAAGTGGGTTGCTAAGGCAACCGATTGGGTCAGCTGACCAGAAGGGGGCAGGGCCTGGCCTTTATAAACTGCAAGGCCAAGGCCAGAGTCAGTTCCCCTCTGGCAGCCTAAGAAGAGGGAGCTCTGCTGGAGCAAACATAGCTGAACATAACAGAGAGACCTGATGGCTGGCGAGTGTCTGCTTACAATACTGGGTGGAGGAAACCCTGAGAAAGATATACGCGAGGGATAGCCGGGTTGGCTTGAAGTTTACGTTGTAACCCAGGAGGGGGGGGAGTTTCTGTTTTGGTTATTGTTACGACCAGAGGACCGGGCGAGGCTGTAGGGGTGGAGGAGGCCTCAAGGAAGCTCCCCGGCAGGGGGAGGGGTTCCTAGCGCCACAGGGGCACTGCATTTTGGGGTGTCCCGACCCCAGTGTGGGCGACTGTTGGGACAGGCCCAATGGGGCGTAGGCCCAGGAAGGCAGGTCTGGGGGCCAGGTAGGACGAAGGCCGCCTGAGCCCCAATTGCGATGAGCCCGAGTCAGGCACAGGACCCAAGGAGGGGTCTGGGGGCCAGGTAAGGCTGAGGCCACCTGAGCCCCAATTCTGGGAAGCCCAAGTCGGGCATAGAAGGCCCCAGAGCAGGCGGGAGCGCGCGAGGCGCAAGCATAAGCCCCAGAGCGGGTGGGAGCACGAGAGATATTAGCAAAGGTCCCAGCGTCGGCGAGAGCGCGGGAAGCGTGGGACACGGGCCCCGGTTGGGGGCAAGGGTGCAGGAAGCGCGAGGCACAGGCCCCAGTGGGGCACTGTCTATGGGTGAGAGGCCCCGGGAGAGGGCATGGACATTGAGCAAGCCCCGGGAGAGGGCGTGAACATTGAGCAAGCCCGGGGAGAGGAGGAGTATAGGGCGTAGAGTAGAGTCCCGGCATAGTAAGGCGGGCACCATGCCACCATGGGCAGGAAGGCAGCCTCCCATTAATAACATAAGATCAAAGACGTGGCGGGTGAGATAGAGGATGCATTCAAGACCCGAGTTGGCACGGGTAGGTAGGGCACTGGGGGAGGTCACGGCATCCCTAAAGGCCCCCCTGCCACATACCCCAACTGTCACCCTGGTAAACATCGTATCCCCCACTTCCTGTTAACCCCCTCCCCCAATGAGTTTGTAGGCAGCCACAAGATCACCTCTCAGCCTTCTCTTGTGAAGGCTAAAGATGTCCAGGTCTCCCAATAGGTCCACAAAGGGTTTTTTCTGTAGGCCTTTAACCAGACAGGTGGCCTTCCTTTGAACTCTTTCCTAGTTATCCACATCCCTCCTGAAGTGCAGCGACCAAAACTGGATGCAGTACTCTAGCTGCGGCTTGATCAATGCCGCATAGAGGAGAAGTATCACCTCCCTAGACATGTTTGTGATGCACCTATTTATGCAAGAAAGAGTGCAGTTAGCTGTACGTATTATGTCATCACATTGGTGACTCATGTTCATTATGGAGTCAGTTATGACTCCGAGGTCCCTTTCTGCAGTTGTGCTGCTTAGAATGGTCCCTCCCAGATTATAGGAGTGCTGATGATTCTTCCCCCCCAGGTGCAACACATGACACTTACCCTTGTTAAACTTCATCCTATTCTATTACGCCCACCTCCCCAGCCTGTCCAAGTCTGCTTGGATTTGCTCCCTGCCCTCTAGTGTGTTTACCTCCCCCCATAGTTTTGTGTCATTAGTAGACTTGGGCGGGGTACTTACTACTCCCTCATCCAAGTCACTAATGAAAATATTGAATAGTACTGGTCCCAGGACAGAGCCTTGAGGGACTCCACTGCCTACATTTCTCCAGGTAGAAACTGGCCCATCTACCACCACTCTCTGGGTACGTCCCATAAGCCAATTTTCCACCCACTGAACTGTGTAATAATCTACATTGCAGTTTTTTAGTTTATTTAGAAGATTTGGGTGTGACACTGTGTCAAAGGCTGTTTTTAAAGTCTAGGTAAACAACATCTACCTCTGTTCCCTCATCCAAGCATTTTGTGACCTGGTCATAAAATGAAGCTAGGTTGGTCAGGCAGGATCTGCCTGCTGTGAACCCATGCTGATTGCTCCTTACTTTACCCACTGGTCCCCCACAAATGTGATCTTTAACTATTTTCCCAAAGGTCTTCTCAAGAATGGCGGTGAGGCTAACCAGCCTATAGTTACCTGGTTCCTTCTTCCTCCCCTTCTTGAAAATAGGGATCACATTGGCCCTTTTCCAGTCCTCTGGGATTTGTCCTGAGCGCCTCGAGTGCTCGAACAGTTGTGCCAGCAGGTCTGCTATGACTCCAGCATTCCCTATGTACCCTGGGGTGAAGATCATCAAGGCCTGTTGACTTAAATACATTCAGGCCCTCCAGATGCCCCCTTACTAGGTTTGCATGAACCACTGGTGGGTTGGTATCTATCCTGGGCTTGTCTAAAGTTCAAATGGGATGCATATTCGTATTCGTGTCCAGGAACATGGATGCAAAGAATTCATTTAGAGTCTCTGCTTTAACCATCCTATTTGTTACCAGTTGTCCTTGTTCATCCTGAAGTGGTCCTAAGTTATCTTGCACTTTCTTTTTGCTGCCTATGTACTTTAAAAATGACTTTTTGTTATCCTTAACTTTTGTTGCCAGCCTAAGCTCCATCTCCACTTTGGCTCTCCTCACTGCTTCCCTGCAGGCTCAAGGGAACGTATGGCTTTCTCAATGTTCATCATTATGAGTCAAGGTACAATGTACATGGGTTTAGCTCTGCCAGAAGTCTGTATAATGATGAATGCAACCCTATGGGATGGGGGAACTCATGGGACCTCAGGCCAAGGAAACTTTCTGAACCTCTTAGAGGGGTGAGCAGTGGAGTTTCTCAGGTCCCTTTGAGAATCCCAGCCATTCACTATTCCTTATCTACTGAAGGCCCACCCTTCCTTATCTCATCTGCTGAAGTAGGATAACAGCAAATGCATGAATAAAGGTGTCAGAATTTGAAACATACAGGCCTGCCCTTCTTTCAGCGCCATATACTTCTTTGGCAACTCTAGCAGTCAGGCTCATTGTCCTATATATTGCAAAATGATTAACAAATCTGATCAGATTGCACTGTCATGGTTCCATATGTAAGAGCAACTGTTTGCAGTCCAGTCCAGCAGAGAGAGCATATTCTGATCATGATGCCCTCACCCATAAGCCTGTCATTCTACTGCCTGGGACCAATATTTTCATTAATGATCTTGGCACAAAAAGTAGAAAGTATGGCAATGAAATTTTCTGATGACAAAAAGGTGAGGGGCATTGCCAGGACAGGAAAGGATCAGAATATCATACATCATCTATCCTGTTATTCTACTAGATTGTGCTCTGGAAAATGCCTTTCTTGTCAGATCCCAGGATGGTTAGGAGATCTAGCAGTATCAAGGTTTAGTAACATCAGTTGCATTTTATTGACCCAGTGTTCTTGTTCTCCCAGATGGAATTGTCAGCGTATCTTGTACACGTTATGTTAATCATTGATCTCTTTAAACCTTGTGCACTAGAAAGCTCTTCATGGAATAAGTAAAATATGGTCAATCTTGGGTACTAGATTTATTTCATTCAGAATCTTCCTCCGACCAGCTGGAGGATCTAATGTTCCTCTTTGGTACAAAAGGAAGATGACAAACCCTAGAATATTCAGAACTCTGGAACTCCTACCAGACTATTTTTAAGAGACTTAAGTTTCTTTGAAAATATATTTTAATAGCCTTGGCATGGTACAGTTTGCTTTTGGTCTGCTGCTTTGTTGTAGTTCCCATTTCTGAAAACTTGATTTTCTGATCTGATTATATGTGGAACAGTTGAGACTCATTGCACTACAAGCACATACTAGATCACTTTTTTCAAACATTGCATAAGGTATCCTGTATTTTACAGAACTGATTAATTCTGGATTTTTTCATTTTTTCCTTCTCACATTTTGGTTTTGAGGTTTTTTGCCAGAGAGGGGTTCCCTATTTGCTGCCTCCAAATGATTTCAAGCATGATGGAAGAGATGCTCATAATAGAGAACCTCCTCTGAATGGGAATAGCAATTTGTTTTCTCATCAGGACTTGTCCTAGCTTATTGTGTTGGACAAGCAGATTCTGGTAACTGGTTCTTCTTAAACTTTCTAGTTAGTGAAGAAAGGACAAATCTGCTTTTGGAGTAAGTTCTTGGTAGTCTCTAAGTGCATGACCTTTCCTTTGTATTAACTTTCATCTGTTTTATTTTCCTTTAGCCCTGAACTTGATCCATTTATTTTTGCATCATATTCTGGTCCTCCTCTGTCTTGACAGTACTTCCCAACTTCTTGATGTTTGCAAATTTCATTGCCATATTTTCCATATTGGGGCCAGAATCATTAATGAAAATATTTGTCCCAAGACTGGTAGAATTCCCATAGTAATTTGCTTCTATCCTAGTAATTTCCATTTCAGGGGAGGAAAAAAAAAGCCTTATTCTTATACTAATCCCTGCCACATTAAATGCTTAACTAGAGACCAATTATGTCTATCACATTTCTATTGTCTAAAGATATCAGTTGCCTCTTCAAAGAATAATCAGATTAGTCTGGCCTTAAACTGCCTTTGATGATCCCATGTTTCATTCTGTCTCTTTATGCATTTTGTTCATTTCTTAATTATTTTCTTTAAAATGTGTTTTAAAGCCTTGCATGCTACAGTCAGACTAACAGTTTTCTATATACCTGTTTCCAATTGCCTGATCAAACTGCACCCCACTTCTGCAAGTAGAGTTACTACATTTCCTCTTCTCCAGTCATACAAAAACACCTTTGATTTCATAGATATATTAACAGACTTTACTACCAGCCTTCTAATTTCATGTACCAGTTTGTTCAAAATTCTGGGAGAAAAGCTATCCAGTACCCTAAACTTAAGCAGATCCAGCTCTTTGAGTTTTACTTCTATAACTTCAGTCTTGTGCACTCTTCTTAATTAGCCAGACTTTCTTGGCACCTGTAATTTCCATCACAACCCTCATCAAAAAAGAGGAGGCAACTATTCATTTATACCTTGGACTCTGCCCATGGGGATTTTCAGTTGAAATAATTCTTTGATTTTCCTTTGTTTTAAATAGTAAAAAATAATTTCTTGGTTACACTTGATTTGCAGGTAAGAATTTTAAGCTTGTCAGAGTGATAATTAAAATCAAATATAAATGGACAGGTATCCAGGTTGTAGCCATCTTGGTCTAGAGGAAAAAGCAATTGGGGCTTGTGGACAGAGGTGATATCTTTTAATAGACCAACAAGATTTTTGCAAAAAATTATTTAATTGCAAGCTTTTGGCCACAAACACCCTTCATCAGGCATCTGAGAAAAGATTGTAGAAGTTCTCCTGGGTAGAAATCAAAGTTTAAATATAAATGGATTAACTTACAATTAAAATACCCTAGAGCCCCTCTACACATACAGGTAACGGCACAATGGTAGGAGGCATGATTGTGGGATCGCCGATTAGATACTATTGTACATCATCATTAGTGCAGGGGGAGCCTGAAATCATGATCCCAGGATTCCCCTCCTCTGGCTTCTGTGATTGTGAGTCCTACAGCTGACATTGGCTGCTGGGCTTGCATTGGGGACAGCACTGGGAAAGCTGCCCCCATGGCAAGCCTCATCAGCTGCAGGGCTCAGAGCAAAGCTGCTGCAAGTGTCATAGTGTTTGTGTGGGTCTCAGCAGCAGCAGCTGCTTTCTCCTCTCTGCCCCCACTTCGAGCCCCATACCTCACAAGGCCCACAGCAGCAGCAGTGTTCTTTCTACTGTCCCGGCTGTGAGCCTGGCAGCAGATGACACTGCCCCCACTGCAAGCCTGACAGCCAACAAGACTTACAGTGGCAGAAGTATTCTCCTTGCTGCAAGGCCCAGAGCTGACAAGGCTCACAGGAAAGGCAATGCTAGGAACTCTGGTGAGCCTTGTTGGCTGCAGGGCTGGCAGCAGCTGGTACACCCCAGTGTCTGGGAGCCCTTCAGTTGATGGGGCTCTGTGATAGGAGTGCCAGTATTGGAGCCTGTCCAGGTATGGCTCTGCCCTCCTGTAATGGGCTAACCTCCTGCTTACTCATCTGCCACACCTTGATCTTATTTAATTAATAGATTGTTGTAATTAGCAGGAGGCTGCCCATTTCTACGTGCCCCGATGATGGGGGGGCGCTATCTGTGGCTCCTTTTCCTCCCCTACACTGCAGCCCAAGCCTCGCAGATAGTGCTGGTGTGATCTGACTTTGGCCCTGTTATGTCTCAGCCCTCTTTTTTGCCCTCGGGGCTCCTCGCTGCCCCTCTGCACTCTCGGGGCCCCTCACTGCCCCTCTGCACTCTTGCCGCCCCTGTTGCACTCTCAGAGCTCCTCGCCGCCCCTGTTGCACTCTCAGGGCTAGGCCAAAATGCACCCTGCAAAACACTGTGCCTTCTCCGGTGCCAGGAACCCCCATGCTACTGGGGAGTCCCTATGAGGCCTCCTCCAACCCCTAATAGCCTCACCCGGTCCTCCGGTTAAAGAGTAAACACAAAGCCAAACTGTCTGGTACAACAGTTAATCCCTACCAGGCAAAAATACTCCAGCTCATGGCAGCAACCCGCAAATACTCGTGCAGCCAAACCTTGGCCTTCTCTCCGCACTGGCTGAGCTCCTCACTCCTTGGCTGTCAGAGGAGGAACTGCCACCCTAGCCTCCTGCCTGGGTTTAAGAAGGGCTAAGCCCTGCCTCTTCCTGTCAGGGGGTTTTGCCGGTTGTCCCGGCAACCAGCACCTGTGTTGCCCTGGTGACTGGCGGCTGTGCCTCCCCCTTCTCACCGCTAGGACTCTCTGGGGCCATCCCTGTTCTCAGGCGCAGGACACCTAAGTGCTCTGCGACAGGCTCCTAGCTGTAACAATATGTATGGATCTCAGAGGCAAAACCAGCAGCAGCAGAAAGGAGAAGTCTGAAGGAGGAACAGGAAGTAAGGGGGAGGAGACAGAAAGAGAGTTAGAGAGGCTGCAGGAGAACAGCAGGCCCTGTAACAGATCTGTAAGAAATTGCTATAATAAAGACACTGTTTATATTGAGCAAGGAGCTGTTCCTTGATTACCCCGCAAAAGGTCACATGAAACATGGTGGCAGCAAAAAGTCTGTGAGGAAGCCCAAGACAAGAGAGAGACCTGGGCCCCAGCAGTGATTCAAACAGATTGTGAGAAGCATGGAGGAACTGAAGCCCCCGGGGCAGCAGCTGGATTTCAACACACAGAGCGTGGCACAGGCATGGACACAATGGAAGCAAGAATTCAGTTTGTATACAGAGTTAACCATGGCTGATGAAGAAGAAAAAGTGAAAGTAAAGCTGTTTTACTATCTAGTTGGGGGACACGGCCATGAAATAAGTGCGACTGATGCCAGGGAACTCTGACACACTAAAACAGTTACTAGAAGTGTTTGATGCATACCGTGACCCCAGGAAAAATGAAACTGTAGAGAGATATCAATTTTTCACCTGAAACCAAGAGGAAGATGAAGGAAAAGAGGCCTGTATCACAGCACTGAAAATTCTGGCATCCTCATGTAACTTTGGAAACATAAAAGACTCCCTAATCAGGGGTAGGATTGTGTGTGGTACACGGGACTCTGCTCTGAGGGAGAGACTACTAAGAGAGGTAGATCTAACCCTGGAAAAAATCACCAAACTACAAGGGCAACAGAATTGTCTAAACACAGAATCAAAACAATACCAACAGCCACATGTACAGAGCAGGTTCACAGGCTCACCTTAAAGGACTCTGGAAAGCAGGAACCTGACAGACCAACTGCAAACACCAACAATATGATTCAGTGCATGTGCTGTGGAAAGCTACATAAAAAGCAGAAGGACAAATGCCTAGCCTATGGAAAAAGTGCAAAAAATATGGAAAAAAGAATCATTTCAGGGGTAACCTATTTCAGGGGACATCCAAATAGAAAAAAAAAAATAGTCCACACAGTGGTGAGGGATCAGGAGACAACAGATGAGGAGGAAGGTATCAGTGTAAATTTGACAGATTCACAGACTCAGAGGATACGTATAACACATTACAGAAAAAAGTGGGTAACAACTCAGCCATATTTGCAACAACAATGCTAGAGCAAAGACCTATAAGATTCCAGGTGGATTGTGGAGCCACTTGCAATGTCCTTCCTGTTGTCGTGGAAAAAGACGTGTATACTTTAGGGTCAGGTCAGTAGAAGCTTTTATTCAGAGCTACAGCTGTAGGAGAGAACTCAGAGCAACATGGATTCACCAAGCACTCCAGGGTGATCTCTCCCTTTCAAGCAGAATCATCCAGTTTATATGCTTTTGAACAGCAGTTACACAGGATGTGATTGCATAGCCAATTTTCCTGAGCAAGCAGTCAAAGATATCAAACGCACTTTCTGTTCTCTCAAAAGCAACAGACACATACTTCTCTCAAGGCTGTGGATATGGGTGAAGCAGAACACTTGGGAATACAAAGAACAAACATTTCCTTCCGTCTTTGCTCTAACATGCAGAGCCAGCAATTTCCCACTTAACTGTCACAGTCATCTTACAACTTGCAGTTTAGCTTGACCAAAGTTTAAGGCATCCATTTTGTTTGATTCCACACCGTGAATCTATTGAGTAGCGGCATCAGAATGGAAAAATGTCACAATTAAGTGCTGTTAATGTATAAGAAAAACAACTGTGAGGCCACTGGGAAAGTGCTGGGTGACTATAATAAATCCACGCAACAAGAAACAGTACTGCCTGGAATTTATAGTGATTGACAGCTGGGCAGCCAGGCAGCACAGGCCATGGATTTAATTACAGTGCAACACCACAACATCCTCCAGGTCACAGAAGAGCAAGAATGGTCATTAGGTTCACTACCTAACATTCTGTTAAGATATGGAGACATATTAAGAAACTGGGGGACTGTGGTGTTGACGCCCACGCAGTCAATTGGGTCGCCAACTGGCTGGAGGGCCACACCCAGAGGGTGGTAGTGGATGGGTCCTTCTCAACCTGGAGGGTTGTGGGCAGTGGGGTTCCGCAGGGCTCGGTCCTTGGGCCCGCACTGTTCAACACCTTCATCAGCGATTTGGATGAGGGGGTAAAAAGCACCCTGTTCAAATTTGCTGATGACACTAAGATGTGGGGGGATGTGGGCACACTAGAAGGAAGCATCAGACTACAATCAGACCTAGACAGGTTACAAGGGTGGGCGGATGTGAATAGGATGGGATTCAACACAGACAAGTGCAAGGTGATGCACCTGGGGAGGAACAACTGGCACCATACCTACAGGTTAGGGAACTCCCCTCTTGTCAGCACGGAGGTGGAAAAGGATCTTGGAGTCATCATTGACTCCAAGATGAACATGGGCCAGCAGTGTGGAGAGGCAGTAAGGAAGGCCAACCACACCTTGTCATGCATCCACAGATGCATCTCGAGCAGGTCCAAGGAGGTGATCCTCCCCCTCTATGCGGCACTGGTCAGGCTGCAGCTGGAGTACTGCATCCAGTTCTGGGCACTGCACTTCAAGAGGGATGTGGACAGCATCGAGAGGGTCCAGAGGAGGGCCACTCGCATGATCAGGGGACAGCAAGGAGAGGCTACGGGACCTGAACCTGTTCAGCCTCCAAAAGAGAAGGCTGAGGGGGAATCTAGTGGCCTGTTATATACTAGTCAGGGGGGATCAGCAGGCATTGGGGGAGTCACTATTCCCCTGTGCACTGCCAGGAGTGACCAGGAATAACAGTCACAAGCTGGCAGAGGGCAGGTTTAAGCTAGATAACAGGAAGCGCTACTTCACGGTCAGGGTGGCTAGGATCTGGAACCAACTTCCAGGAGAAGTGGTGCTGGCTCCTACCCTGGGGGTTTTTAAGAGGAGGTTAGATGAACATCTTGCTGGGGTCGTTTGACCCCAGTATTATTTCCTGCCATGGCGGGGGGTGAGACTAGATGATCTGCTCAGGTCCCTTCCGACCCTAGAAACTATGAAACTATTCCATGGCACTGGACTCTTTGAAGGCAAACTGAAGTTAGAAATAGATCCACAGGTGAAACCAGTACAACTACCAAAACACAGAGTTCTGCTAGCCCTGCTGGAGCCTTTGAAGAAAGAACTGATAAACCTGCAGAAAAAAGGCATCATCACACCAGTTGAAAAAAGCACCGACTGGATCAGCAGCCTAGTAGTGGCAAGGAAGCCGTCAAGCAAACAGAATCTGCATTGATCTGAAAGCACTTAACGGAGCACTCAAAAGAAGCCACTACCCACTGCCAACGATTGAGGATGTACTTACTCCCTGACCTGTCTAGGGCAAAAGTGTTCACAGTTTGCGATGTCAAGAATCGATTTTGGCATGTGGAGCTAGACTAATCTTCCAGCCAGCTGATAACCTTTAGTACACCTTTTGGCAGATATCGCTGGTTAAGGATGCCCATGGGAAGCAGTCCAGCTCCGGAAGTTTTCCAGCAGAAACTGAACCAGGAGCTGGAAGGTCTTCCAGGTATCAAGATTTTACCTGATAATATTCCTTTCATAGGAGAAGGGGATGATAAGGAAGAGGTGATCCATGACCATGACACCAAACTGCAGCAACTCCTTAACAGATACTGGGAGAGGAACATTGAACTGAATGCCGACAAAATACAGCTGAGAAGAATGGAAGTACCCTACACTGGACATCTAGCTTTAAAAGGACTACGGCCAGCCCCAGAGAAGGTGAGCCATTATGGAAATACCCAGGCCACAGGATGTCAAAGGAGTCCAGCACTTTATTGAGATGTTAACTATCTGTCCAAATTTTGTGCACACTTATCTAACACTTGTGAGCCACTCAGTGTTACTAACACACAGCGATGCAGCCTGGGAATGGGCACATACCCTAGAGGAGGCATTCAAAAGAATTAAAAAACTCATCAGCGAGGCCCCAACACTGAAGTACTGCAACACAGCTGAGCAACTAGTACTACAGTGTAATGTGTCAGAAGATCTGGGAGCAGTACTAATGCAGAACGAGCAGCCCATAACTTTTGCTAGTAGAGCAATGACTGAAACCAAAAGGAGATGTGCACAGATAGAAAAGGAGTTACTAGCGGTATTGTTTGGACTAGAATGGTTCCATCAGTTCACCTTCTGACAGAGAGATATGCAATCAGATCGCAAACCGTTAGAGATCATAATGAAAAAACCCTTGCTGAGTGCTCCTAAGAGATTTCAACTCATGCTGCTGAGACTCCAGGCGTATGACGTGAGTATAAAGTACTACCCCTAAGTAGAGCATACCTTCCATAGTGCAGCACAGATGGATCTGCAGAACAGGAGATAGAGTCCATTAATATGGTACAAGACTTACCCATCTCCAAAAGCAGTCTCAAAGCAGTACAACAGAGTACAGAACAGGATGGTGTGCTACAAGCAGTTAAGCTGTCCTAGGGGGTTGGCCACAGCACAAAGCACAAGTACCACCAGAAGTTGCTGCATATTACCAATGGAGAGATGAACTATGTACACAGGATGGAATTCGGTTCAAGGGAGACAAAGTAGTGATCCCAGTAGCTCTGTGGCGAGACATCGTGAACTGACTCCATGCTTCACACATGGGAATAGAGTCATGCCTGAGGAGAGCACAGGAGTGCATCTACTGGCCAGGCATGAATGCCCACTTGAGAACATACATAGAACAGTGTGAGGTGTGCAAGGAATACAGTGACAAACAGCAAAAAGAGACATTGAACCCTCATGACATCCCCTCTCGGCCCTAGGAAAAGGTAGGGACTGACTTGTTCAATGGTAATGACAGAAACTATATAGTCACCATAGTCTACTATTCCCATTTTGGGGAGGTGGATAACCTTACCAAGCTGAAGGTTCATTTTGTGCACCATGGGATACCTGACGCTGTTATCAGACAATGGCCCACAATACACCACAAGAGAATTCAAACAGTTCTGCACTAGATGAGAATTCCAGCACAAGACATCATCCCCTGGGAACCCACGAAGCAATGGGAAGGCTGAATCAGTGGTAAAGACAGCCAAGAGACTCTTGTTGAAGGCAAATAAGACTGCAGGGGATCCCTACCTGGCTCTTTTGGACCATCACAATGCACCTTCCCAAGGAATGGACAGTAGCCCAGCCCAAAGATTAATGGGCCAGACTAAGACATTATTCCTCATGAGAGACTGTTTGCTACAACCCTGGTGGGGAAGGAGCGACAGTACATGGAAGCAGCTAAAAAAGCAACAGTCTCAGCAGGTATCACAGTATAACAAAGGAGCCACTGTGCAGAGGAGAAGAGGTCTGGGTACAACCAGTAAGTCCACATGTGACAGAATGGCAAAAGGCCACTGTTGAGGGTGCAGTGGGACATAGTTCCTACGAAGTTGTCACAGATAGTGGACAGTGACTGAGACATAACTGGAAGCAGCTGCAGAGTGCTGGCAAAGCAGAAATACAAGTGAGAAAAAGATTCCAGGATCAGGACCAAGACAACTTTGACAACTGGTCAATCATCAGTGAGCACCAGATAGGGGAGAAAGACGCCATGGACTCCACAAAAGAAAGAGATACACAAGCAGAGTCCAGCCCACAAAACAATGATATGGACAGAACAGGAGCAAGTGTAGCACCAAGGAAAATCAACCAAACAAAAGTGGGAGGCTGGTACAACGACTAGCACACCTGGATGAAAGTGAGCCCTAAAGAACACAACAGACAAGCAGTAAAGGCTCAGTCTCCATAGTGGGGTATGTGCTAGCAACCTCTGGCCCAACCAGGGGAATAAGTTAATTATCTATTTTGAACTGTTGAAAGGAAAGATGTAACAATATGTATGGATCTCAGAGGCAAAACGAGCAGCAGCAGAAAGGAGGAAGGAGGAGTCTGGGGGCGGAGACGAAAAAGGAAGAGTGTTGGAGGGACTGCAGGAGAACAGCAGGCCCTATAACAGTTCTGTAAGAAACCGCTAAAATTAAGACACTGTTTTTATTAAGTAAGGAGCTGTTCCTTGATTACCCACACAGGGTCACATGAAACACCAGCCACAAGGGAGCACTTGGCCACACTTTCAACTAATGACTTGATTAGAACAAGCTACAAAGTTATTACATATTTTCTGTGGAATAACTGTGTAGTGTGTTGCTTTTTTATCAAGGCATTGATTGGTTGAACTTGTAGCTGGGTCACAACTTAAAGCATGATTAACAGGTTAATCACACCTTAAGTATGTGTTGAAGGGGGAACTCTTTGACCTTTCAAAGAAAGAGATGTTATTTCTGAATTGATTGGTTTTGAGAAGCTCATTGTTTCAAATGTACAGATTAATTTTATACTGCACATGAACATTTTATTTATAAAAGCTATATTATGAAATGCTTTGAGTTAGCTCATATGGCTAAAGTTAAAATAAGTGATACAAAATGAAAGCATGAAAGGGCTGTATTTGCCTGGGCTGTGCAGATAAGCAAATGTAAGACAACCAGTTTCTACAGTATCCAATCTTTCTTTTTAAAATATGAATATTAATTTAATATTTCACTTATTTTTGCCAAGATAACTTTGGAAATGACCAGCTCAGAGGTCTCTCCCAAAGTCTACGCAAAAAGGACTTGATATTAACTCTGTTGTTTCTTATTCGTTATCATAATACAGCAGAGTAAAATTTAACAAGACTATTTGGCTTGACTGACATTCAGAAAATTTTAAACAATGACACTTGAAAGAATTGTATAAATTCTTTTCTGCTGCTACTTAGAAAAGTTGATTTGGTGATAAATAAAAGAAATGTGGCAAAGCTAGTAAGTATGTTTACAGAAATGGGGAAATGTTAGAAGTTGAGAGTTGAAAGCCAAGGATTATACCAAGTTATCACTAATAGGCAAATGTGACATGTAACTTCTGTGTTAATTCAGGTTTTCTCATATAACTAATTAATCTGTTATGAGTGGTGTTTACATTCATTTTTAATTGTTTGCTGACTTTGTGCAGTAACTTAAATCAGAGCTGTCCAACTGGCAGTCCATGGGCTGTATACAGCCCCTAAAGATTTAGCCCCTGGGTTCCTGGTCTAGGTACCGTTCCTCTCTTTGTAGTCTTTAAGATGTTTGAAAGACATAAGACTGAGTGTTTCAAGTTTGCAAGCATCTTGTATTGATCTTTACATACAAGGGGGAAGCTGGAAATGAGAGCCAATACCCTGGCTGGTGCTCCACAGATAACATTTCCATATACAGAGTAAAAGTTATTCTGAAGAAAGAAAAGTTGCATTTGCTGCAGGAGGTTATTACGGTAGGAGGAAAAATAAAAATATGGATATCACTGCTAAGGCAGTCCTGGAAAATGGATCCAAATATCATAGGCTGCTCATGGTTAAATAAGAGGAATCATTATTGGGAACTGGGATCTAACACATGCTTGTGCTTTGCGGGTGCTGCTTTCATGACAGGACCTACCTGTTCAATCTTTCATTATCAAATTGTTTCTCCCACTGTCTCAACTACTGAAAAAGCTTTCTACTTTTTTGGCTCACATAATAAAATATTTTCTCTGGAACTTAGCAAGCTCCAAATTCTAAAGTATTAATCACTTTTTTTATCATAAAGTCAAAGTCAAGCTCAGAAATGCCTGTTCAGGATTTCCTTTTCAGAGGCTAAAAATTCACGGAAAACATGTAGTATTCCCTTCTCTGGATAGGAACAGCCCTCTCTAAAGAAAGGAGAACTTAGATTTTTTAGTTCTTTTTGTTCTTTTTAGGTTGGCCTCTATGTTTTGCTTTTGCCAAGGTATATGCTAAAAAAAGATTTTGGAGCTGAGGAGATAAAGTGCTGCTTTAAATTTCTTTTTGCTTTAATCTCAAGAGACATTCATCCTCCATGTCAAGAAACAGTCTGAGTTGTCTTAAACTTAGAAACTCTTGCAGTTGTCTCATCTAATTAGAAAACTAAAGAGTGGAATTTAGGCCTTGATGATCTGGATTAGTGTTTCTCAACCCATGGTACACATACCCCTGGGGGTACGCGAGACACCAGCAGGGGGTATGCAGGTGCTGCGTTTTGGTTTTTGCCTGCTCAGGATGGAAGTTCCGGCTGCTGCCCCTCCCGCTGTGTCCAGCGAGCCAGGGCTTTCACTCCCCAGCATCAGTGTACCGGGGGGGAGGCCCCACGCAGTCTGCTTTGCCCCAGGCCATGGTGGGAAAAGTGAGACTCAGCTCGCAGCAGCAAAACTGGAAGTGCCACAGTGGGACTTCTGGTTTTGCTTTTGCCGCATCAATCTTCAGGGAGTACGTAAAGTACCAAAGGTTGAGAACCACTGATCTGGACCACCATTTTAAGTGCTGCAAATCAACTCCTGAAGGGAATCTCCAATAAAGCATGATGAGGAATCTGAAGGTGGAAAAGGTAATAGAGATCTCTTAAGGAAGTTATGAGGATGTTTAGCATAGCAGGAGGTGTGAATGTTGGGATTGTGACTCAGATCCCATCATTCCTTGAACTGAATATTTGTCAGCAGCCAAGGTTTAAATTCAACTCTGTAGAAAACTGCATTTATGCTGTTGCTCATTCTGATAATATTTCAGTACTGTAGACAAGGAACACTTTTCTCCCTAAATAAACATACTTATTTCTTTTTATTACTTACTTTTGTTGCCAGAGTTGTTATCAGTGGAAAAAGATGGTAACAATAGGATGGGGTAGTGGTGGGTGATGTTTTGGCAGGGAAGGATTTAAGGCAGTGTTATAAAGAAGAAAGTAAATTGCTTGCACTTGATGGGCAGAGAAAAAATGAACAGCATGAAAGAGGGAGCAAAGTTTTCCATGACCTTTATAAATTAAGGAAGGACAGAAATCAGTTATCTTGCTTATGAGATTTCCAGAACATGAAGCTGGACCCAGGCCTATCTGTTTCAAAGGTCTGACTGCGGATTACTGAGATGCATGATCTAAAGATGGGTGGGAGATTCTCAAATTGATTCTTCCAGCAGAATTCCCCTGTACTTTCCAACAAATTTTTACCTCTAGAATGTAAATTATTCTCTGATATTTGTAAAAAAAAGTTTCACTTCATGCTGCTGTAATAAAATTAATTAAACTTTAAAAAATATTATTTTAACAAAAAAGAAAACATTAAAGAAACTGTAGATAATTTTGATATGCAATAAAGTGAAAGGAAAAATAATGCATAGGCGACTAGGTGAACAGGATCCAAATAGCTTTTATGTTTACAGGACTCCTGAGACTCCACTCAATTTATGTGAAATGTCAGTGCTCCTGGTTCCTTATCCTCTGAAATAATTTCATTTGGCTTGATGGACTAATACATCTGCTATTTACTGCTTGGACTCAAGCACAATATATGATCTACATCTGAATAGTATTATGAGGAAAGCACTACATTTTTCATACTGATCCCGTGAATAACTTGAAATTTTTCATGAGATGTTTGTCTCGTATTTTCATGTCAAAATTACATTAGGTCATTAAAGTTGTCAGCTGAAATGTTTTCAGTTAGTAATGAGCAACATCGACATAAACTGTGTGCAACTATCAGGATAAAATTTTTTAAAAAATCTTTACAACTTGATTATCTCAAGGTAATGATACCCAAAACTGTTTTTATTAAGTATGTAATAAAAATGCATATACATAGGAGAGCAAATGCATAATTCTTTTGAAAATAGATGGTCGTATTAGATGGTGGCATTTTCTAGCCTGGAGTTCTTCTATGCCAAAATACTCTTTACATAACAGAGCAACAATTAAAGCATATACTTGCTTCACATAATTTAGCTCATAGATTCATAGACGTTAGGGCTGGAAGGGACCTCAAAGATCATCAAGTCCAGCCCCCTGCCCCAGGACCAGAAAATCAGCTAGGGTCAAAAGACCCCAGCAAGATAAGCATCAAAGCGTTTCTTGAATAAATCCAGAGTAGGTGCCTGCACGACTTCTAGAGGGAGTCTAATCCAGGTCTTGGGGGCTCAGACAGTAAAGACATTTTTTCTTATATCCAGCCTAAAACAGTCTTGGAGGAGTTTACGACCGTTTGTCCTTGTTTTTCCTTGGGGCGCTCTGGTGAACAGATGTTCTCCCAGATCCTGATGAACACCCCTTGTATACTTACAGGTAGTTAGCAGGTGCCCCCTGAGCCTGTGCTTTTCCAGGCTGAAGAGTCCCATGACTCTCAGCCTTTCTTCATGGGGCTTTTTCTCTTGGCCTCCAATCATGTGCGTGGCTCTCCTCTGGACTCTCAAGCTTCTCAACATGGTTCTTGAATTGTGGAGCCCAGAACTGGATGCAGTACTCCAGCTGCAGCCTCACCAAGGCCGAGTACAGCAGGAGGATGACATCCTGAGATTTACTTGAGAAGCATCTATAGATGCAAGCCAGGATTTTGTTTGCTTTAGCAGCTGCAACATCGCATTGGTGGCTTGTATTCATCTTGTGGTCAGTCATGACCCCCAAGTCTCTTTCAGCCATGGTGCTAGCAAGCGTAGCGCTGCCAAGCCTATAAGTATATCACAGGGTTTTTTCCCAATATGGAGTACCTTGCATTTATCAGTATTGAACATCATCAGGTTTGTGTCCTCCCACTTACTAAGCTTATCCAAGTCAGCCTGAATCACTAGCCTGTCCTCAGGTGTGGACGCTGTGCCCCAAAGTTTAGTGTCATTGGTGAACTTAGCCAGTGCGCTTCTGACACCAGTGTCCACATCTTTATCAATGATGTTGAAGAGAACTGGTCCAAGGACAGAGTCTTGGGGGACACCACTGGTTATGGAGTGCCATAATGACTCACTGCCATGAACCACTACTTTTTGGGTGTAACCTGAGCCAATTTCAGTTTGATATGATTTGTAGTTTCTATTTAGAGAATAAATAAGATCAAAGCAAACAAGAAAGAAGATAAAAGCCCATTAGGAAACATTGGGTGCGTCTACATGAGATGCCTACTGTGCATTAGCCTAATAACACTGCTCAGTAATGCATCACAGCACAAACCATGCTAATAGCCTACTGTGCAGTGTTATGAAGCTGATGCGCAGTAAGCATCACTAAATAACCATCGCTGGTGCTACTGCACAGTAATTCTAGGTACTGTGCATTTATTTAATATTTTATAAAGGAAGTACTAGACTAAGGGCATTTTTAAATGTGGTTCAGGATGCAGCACCAGGCACTTGAATTAGTGAGCCATGCTAATTAAAAGTGCCTGCACATCATGTGCATCAGCGTCCTTGCACATCCCCATGCTAAAAAAATGGCACCAGGACGTTTTGAACTAAATCGCATCAAATGTGTTTTATTTCAAAGTGCCGTGCCGCATTTTTTTCAGCACGGGGATGCTGATACACGTGACGTGGAAGGCTCCAAGAGCACATCAGTTTTCATGCGCCAGCAGACTCAGTTAATCAAGTCCTCTCTGACATGCTGGATATCCAGTGTGCTGGAGCAGGCTCCACACATGTCTATAGGAGCCCTAAATGTGCAGTACATAAAGCATATTAATGAACGTATAGATGTGCCCATTGTTTTCTGTTGCCCACAACAGATTTAGGCCTTGATTCCCTCCTCCGCTCTACTCTGATACACACCTTTTCATCTTCATACTCCAGGGATATCTGAGTATCTTTATATCAGTGCTAAGTTCACATGAAAAGGAACAAATTAACGGCCACTCATCTTCATGAGCACAGAAGTGCCATTAGCCAGTGAAAGAATCCATCTCATAATAATTAGAAGTCTCTTCAACTGTACAGGCATTTTTAACATTTTGTTAGTTGCAAACATAAAATAACAGTGATGGGTCATATGAATAAGACTTACAGTTTCAAATATCTATATAACAAGTTTCAATTTGGGTAAGGACAGTTGTGAACATCTTTTACTATCTAGTCAACTTTCTGAGCCAAAGCAATTTCTGAGATAGTGATGTGGTTTGTAGAGTGAGTTTCAAGCTTTCAAACAAGTCCCTGTCTTCTCTACAATGCAATAAGAAGAATTGCAATGCCCTCAAGACACTTGCTTTTTTCACACTTTTTTTTGAAAGGACAACCAGAGTGTCACTGATATCAGTGTGCTTTTCTACATACTTTTTCATTCTATCTGGGTATCTTTCGTATCCATTGCTGGGTTTTCCCCTTTCAAAACTTGATCTAACTTTGCCACGTGTAATCCACCCACTAAGAGCATTAGAGTCCCTAATGTTTTTGTTTCATTAAGCCTTGGTATTGTTTTCTCTGTTTGCTAGTATGGGGCAGTAATAGATGCTGTGCACAGTTAAGCTCTTCAATGTAGGGATTATGGCCTGCAAAGGTCCAGTCTGGTACAAGGGATTGGTGGCATGGAGCTACACCATGCTGCCCATCTGGTCCACAACATTCCCTTCTCTTGAGAGAAACCTATGGCTGCACCATTTCTATATTTCCTTCTCTGCAGAGGGGTTAGGAACCTGCAGCAAGAGTGAGTACAGGCAGCTTGGTGCTCCATGGCCTGCTCCAGCAAAGTCTGCTAACCCCACTGCTTTAATGACATAATCATTATTGTTACTTTTGTACTATTGTAGCAGGCTTACCTTCCAGAGTTTGGGTTGAGTCCCAGGCTTGAGATTCTGCTGTTTTGATTGGTGGAGCCCATCCACCAATGAGGCAGCAAGAGAAGGGAAGTCACGCCCCTTTCCGGGGGGTGGGGAGAGGGGAGAGGAGCATCCCTGGACCTGGTTGGAGACTGCAATACTGTGAGGTCTAGAAGACTTCAGGGGAAGAGCCCTGGAGAGTAGAAAAGGAGCTGCGTGCCCAGCACAAGGGAGATTTGTCAGGGATGGAGAAGAGAGAACAGCTGAGGAGAGCTGGTCAGCAGGGCAAAGCAGTAGTCGGAAGACTCCTTGAAGACTTCCATCGGCGGAGAGCTGCAGATGGCTTCAGTGGTTAGGCTCTCCATGACTCATGGAGTCCGAACCCTGGGAGCTGCGTGAGATGGCTTGGATCTGCAACCTTTCGCATGTGGCCAGAGACACAGTGCACAGCCCGGTGCACGGAGCAGGATCTTCGGTGCCACTTGGGTGGCACAAGCCCCCAGCCTCTGCACGAGCCCAGGAGCTCAATGCAGCAGGTGCTGCATGGAGGGTGAGAGACCCTGAGAGTCACTTGAGGTAGCTTGGGTCTATAGCTGCTGGCGTGGGGCAGCAGCTCAGTGCAGATGACATCACACAGGGTCTGGGAGCAAATGGAGGCTGCCCGGGCCTCCAATCCCTAGCACAAGGCAAAGCACCTGCTACACACAGTGGTGCTTGTGGCCCTAAGATGGGCCAGTGGCAGCAGAGTCAGGCAGCAGGAAAACCTAGCAGGAACAGAGCTCGACCTGGAGAATGGGAGGCAACCCACCGGGACTGTGGAGTAGCATGTTACTCTGGAAAGAGGATCCCCATGGGGGGGGGACCCCCAGGGTTGTGAAGGGGCACCACATAGGCCGCTCATGGGTGATATGAGGGGCTTAGGAGTCTTTGGAGTCTCCCTCTTCTTTTCTTTCCCCCTACCTCCTTTACTGTAGTGGTACCTTGGGAGTGGGGCCCCTGCCCCGGAGGGCACCCAAGCAGTCTCAGGATTTCTTGTTATATTTGTAGGCTGTGCCTCATAGTTTATGTGAATAAGTTGAAGTAATAGTTTGTATAGTTATAGAGTTATAATATTGCCCCATCAGTCTCCTTTGTTCTGGGTTGTTCTGTGGTTTACTTGTATTTTTTAATAGTGTTTGTGTGTGTGTGCACGCGCATATATATGTGTGTGTGTGTGCACGCGCATATATATGTATGTGTATATATATGGAAAGAGAGTATAGGGTTTATTGTTTTGGAAATTTGTATGTATATATACTCTATGTCCTTACCCTTTAATGGTTTTGTTGTAATAATAAATGTGTATATAGTTAAGTAATTGATTGACTGGACCTGACTCTATAGGGGATGGGGACAGCCTCTGGGCTGCTGTGTCTCTCCACCGCACACTGCCCTGCCAATAATTGTCTCAATTGGAGAGGAGAGTACAAACCTGTGTACACCCGGGCTACACTATCTTTTATATTTTCTCCTATTTTTGTTGCATGCTTTCTTTGGCTTTGTCTATCCTCCCATGCCTGTGCACATCCATGCGGTATGGCAACTCTGTGCAACTCCACTAAGCAGCGATGGAGCAGAATCAAAGATCTTGAGTGCTGGAGCTTCAGGGGAGCTGAAGTAAGAATGAAAAGAAAAGAATTCTGCCACTGACTTGGCACCCTTTGGACTTAAATGCAAAGGCCATATCTTGAAGTTAGTTTTTCCACACAATTATAATCAAATGTATCTTTACAGGCAGAAAAGTATAGCAAGTTTCTTGGTAATGCTTATGTTGAACATGTTCTCAGGCCGATTGGTTGGGAACCTACAGCTGACAGACCTGACCCAGCCCACCAAGTGGCCTTTTCCAGCCCGCAAAGCAAGGACATCAGCAGGAATTTGGTGTCAGGAAAACTGGCAATGGGGAAAGCAGCAACAACAGGAATCAGGTTGGAAGCAGCAGTCTGGCTTCTGTTCAAGCTCCATTAATTTGGCCTGTTGCTCCTAAAAGGTTGCTGATCCCTGGCTTAGGCATTACTATGAAGAGACACCTGAAAATACGTAGGTAGGCTAATTAGTTACAGTCAGTGAACATTTCTGAAATACTCATTTCAAGGCTGGTTCATACCACCATCTCTTTAAAAACTGAAGAAAATTGCCTTGCCCTGAAAATTCAGTCAGAATCATCCTTTGATGTTTTCTCTCTCCTTCAGCTTCCTGCCCTGACTACCCCAGGCTGCCTCACTCACAAGGAAATCTTCTTGCATTACTGAGATGTGATGCAACACACTCTTCTGAAGTAAAGATTTGCCAACTTTGGCCTCAGCCCAGGAATCTGTATAAGCTCTAGTCACTTCTTTAGAGGAACCATTGCTCTGAAGAAAGAATGACATTCATGTACATCTCTGAAGTTTGGAAGTTTTTTCTATAAATCATCACATCAGAAATTTCTGAAATTCTGTCCTATGGAATAGGACATTCCATGCTTGTTTTTCATTTGGAGCTGCTAATTCAAGTGATTAGGATGGTTTTTATCAATTGCTTTTATATTTAGCAGTTCTTAGGGTCAGTAAGTCATTTCTAGCTTAAGTTGGTTCTTACCAGATTGTTTAACCGTGCTCTCATTTATTGATCAAATATCAGCTTTTGAGGATTTTTCACAGAAATCTTATCTGTTGCTTAGAGTCTTCAAAACAATCTTTGTTTTCAAAATGTTTTTAGCCTGCCACTAAATAGTGTTTCATAAG
This sequence comes from Crocodylus siamensis, assembly GCF_052110815.1. Classification (NCBI taxonomy): domain Eukaryota; kingdom Metazoa; phylum Chordata; order Crocodylia; family Crocodylidae; genus Crocodylus; species Crocodylus siamensis. The sequence continues at coordinate 385,484,580 of NC_143395.1, forward strand.
GAGAACATAACAGTAGCTGATCTGAGTTGTCTTTAAATTATTTTTTTATTATTATTAATGAGCCTTAAGTCACAATTAATGACTTGGTCTCTGTTATGCCAGAACAGTACAAACAGTAAGAGAAAGTGCTTGGCCCAAAGAATTTAAACAAAGAAAATAAGAAAAACAAAGGCAGAGACATTAAGTGATCTGTTAAGAAATTTGTAGGCTTCCTGGTAATTGAACCCAAGCTTCTTAACTTTTAATTTGTGCCTTTGGCTAGTTGTACACACCACAGGGGTTTAATTTGGTTTAGTTCTCCCTAAAATGAAATGGTGGGTTTTTAAAAACACCACTTCAATTTAGGGAGAATTAAACTGAATTAAACCCCCATGGCATGTACACAAGGGTGGGGGCCCGATCTTTACCTGCTTCTCTGGCAAAGTTTCCCAAAAACATCTCCTAAGAGATTGGTGATTCCTCAAAATAGTTTGTGGTGAAAAAAATTCTATGTTAAAAGCCCTGTTTGTGAAAATCAGTGCCCTTCAAAGCGCCTGAAGTAGTGCACTCAGAAATTTAGGAATCTGCAGTTCTAGCTACTTCTATAAGTATAGGTCCATGTGTGTATTCAGTGGCCAAGATAGAGCTCAATTAGCTGGCATAATGAATCTAGGTATAGAACAAATGTTAATAAAAAGCAATGTTATCCAAGTCCCAGGTGAATAGTTGCAAGCTCCTTATGAGAAATACGAGCAAACAGTTGACATAGAGTATTGCTGTTTGGATAGGTAGAAGCAGTTTGTGGTGGGGGTGTCCACAGTCAACCCCCAAACTGTGGATCTCTTGAACAAACACCTCAAACACCTCAGATGCTCCATCATACCTCCCAATAACTTCCCCACAAGATTCACACTTAGTTTAACCAAACTTAAACTTCAGCTAGGTCTTTGTGCCTCTGCAAGACCCTGCTTCAGTGGGATTCTTCTCAGATAAGGATCCAACTGCAAGACTTATTTTGCAAAATCAGTCTTTGTTAATTGAACTGTCACTTTAGTTCTAATCTCTCATTTAAAAAATAAATAAAAACTAAAGCAACACCAGATTACAGCTGATGTGATTTGAATTTACCAGACTTGAGCAAAATAGCAGCGGGTGGCAACAACTAGAAAGTGGATATTGAGCAAAAATAACAAGACTGCTTTATTCTCTAGGTACTACCATGTCTTTATTTGAAGTATTGCCAGAGGTGGCATCCTAAGAAAACTTCCATAAGTTACTATATTTACTTGGTTCTAAAATGAGGTTTTTCCCCCTCTCATTTAACATTGGAGGGTTTGTCTTGGAATCAAGTATGTGGCTTGGGCTCCAGTCCCTACCCAGGGTTGAAGGCATAGTCACAGGTGCAGCTGCTGCTCCCCACCATGTACCCTTTGCCCTCCCCTTCATGTCTGCATCCCACCATCTTCTCCCTCCAACCCCCCCGCCATGCGTCTGTGCATGATGTAGCCTGGGGCACTGAGCATAGTCCCAGCCTAACCGCAAAGCAGTGGCATGCAGGCCACACAGCTCCTATGGGCTAGGGACAGACATTACACATAAACAAGTTTAAGTGATCAGAAACTGGTTTAAACCTGTAACAGAACAGATGCTCAGTGCACATAAACTGGTTTGAAAATGGCTAAAACCGATTTGAGAAATCTGGTTGAATGTAGTATCAGACTTATTTGAGTCAAACCAGGTTATGCAGTGTCTGTCCCAGAGCCCTTCCTGGTTTAAGTTAAATCAGAGTCCCCCAGCATCCCAGATGCTTTGCAGTGCTGGGCAGGGCTCTGCTTTCTACTCCAGCTGAGTAAGGCTCACCCCTCTGCTCCCTGGCTGCAGCTCCTACAGAGACTTCAGGTACAGGGCATTTGCCTGGCTTCCTCCTGCTCCCCTCCTCCTCACCACTCCCTGCTCAAACAGGGATTCCCCCCTCCCCTCTACCTTACACAAGCACCTCTCAGCATTAGTTAGCATACCTCGTGCTGGCTATGTCAATACTATCAGCATGCTGATAGGCTCGGTAGTGCTACGTTGGTTAGCACTACAGATGAAAGGGACTTGGGGGTCATGATTGACCACAAGATGAACATGAGCCTTCAATGCCTTGGGGTACAAACATTCGCCAGAGTGCCCCACAGGATGACAGGATCAAATGGTCACAAACTCCGCTGTGACCGATTCAGGCTGGACATAAGAAAGAACTTCTTCACTGTCCAAGCCCCCAAGTTTTGGAATAGACTGCCGCTGAAGGCAGTTCAAGCACCCACTTTGAACGCCTTCAAGCCACATTTGGATGCTTATCTTGCTGGAATCCTATGATCCCTGCTGACTTCCTGCCCCTGGGGCAGGGGGCTGGACTCTATCCTCCAGGGTCCCTTCCAGCCCAAATGTCTATGAAATCTATGAACCACCTGCATTCACACTGCCTGTCCCACTGCAACACCAGAAGGGATGAATTAAAGATGATCTTCAATAATTAGATTCTGTACGAGGAAAATTATAGCTTTTATAAAATTTTCCATGTATAGAATCTAATTATTGGGGGATCATTTTAAATTCAGAAAAATCGTTGGCTTGAGTAAATATAGTACTTTGCTAACTCAAGGTGATGGTAATCTATTATTAATCTGATCCTAACAGCCACTTAGTAACGTTTCTAAATTGCATTTGGGCATTTTTGGTGGCCTCCACTCCTCCAAAAAAAAATTCCTATCCAGTCATATGCATTGAAGGTCTGGGTGGCCTTCAAGCATATACCATGATCCAGAAGGATCAATGGTTGCCACCATATATATATTTATATATGTGTATGTGTGTATGTATATTAGGGCTGTGCAAAGCTTCGGTCGCTGATTTGATTTGGCAGAGATTCGGCCCAATTTGGTGGACAAATCTCCGAATCCAAATCAAATCAGGAGACCCTTTAATCTCTCTGAATCGAATCACAACTCTCCGAATCGATTCAGAAAGATTTGAAAAAATTCGACGATTCAAACATAGACACAGCTTTAAATGTTTTTTTCTACATACTTCAGGGTACCAGGCGGCTTATGAATACTGAGATGCTGGGGCTGATAAAGCATCCCACAGGAGTGCAGGGGGATTCCCAGTGTGCCCGGCAGCAGTACTTCTGGTCCACTTCCAGGTCCACTGGGGAGCACACAGGAAACACCCCCCCCCAGGCCTCCAGGCCCCCAGCTTGGCAACTGGTGCCTCCTGGGTCTGGGGGGGTACCTGGGGTCCCCTCGTGGCTGGTCACCGATCTGGGGAGCATGGCAGGGGTCCCCACACACACTTGGTGCCCACTTCCCGCCCACTTCCGGGTTCTCCACTGAGTATGTGGGGGGGGGCCCTGCATTCCCGTGGGACACTCCATCTGCCCCACCATTGCAACATTCGTGAGTCATGCCTGCTACCTTGAGGTACGTAAAAAAAATAAAGCTGTGTCTATGGCCAAATCACTGATTCTCCGAATCCGCATTGAATCTTCAGATTCGGATTCAGTCGAATCGAATTGGGACAATGATCCAAATCAACAAATTGAATCACTGTCCCCAATTCAGGCCGAATCCAAATCGAATACAGCCCATTTTGCACACCCCTAGTGTGTGTGTGTGTGTGTGTGTGTGTGTGTGTGTATCTATATATGTGTATATATAGTAGGGGTGTGCGAAACAGGGCATATTTGATTTGGATTCAGCCCAAATCAGGAACAATGATTCAATTGATTGATTTGGATCACTGTCCCGATTTGATTTGGCCAAATCCGAATCTGAAGATGTGATGCTGATTTGGAGAATCAGCGATGCGTCTATGGCCGAAGCTTTAAATGCTTTTTCTACATACCTCGAAGTATCAGGCGCGGCACATGAACACTCTGATGGTCGGGTGGATGGAGCATCCCACAGGAGCGGCGGGGATCCCCAGCGTGTTTGGCAGTGGACCCGGAAGTGAACCAGAAGTATTTCCAGTCCACTTCCAGGTCTGCCCAGGAGTGACTGGGGGACTCCCCCTATGCCCCCCGCAGCTTGGCAGTCAGCCCTGGGGGGATGCTGGGTGTCCCCCCAGAGCCACCAGTCACTGAACAGGGGGTCCCCTGCACGCTCCCCAGCAGACCCAGAAGTGGACTGGAAATGCTTCTGGTCCACTTCCGGGTCCACTGCCAAACACACTGGGGACCCCCCTGCGCTTCTGTGGGACATTCCATCCACTACAGCATCTCAGCATTCACAAGCTGCCTGGTTCCTTGAGATATGTAGAAAAAACATTTAAATCTGTGTCTATGTCTGAATTGTCAAATCTCTCCAAATCGATTCGGAGAGTTGTGATTCGATTTGAAGAGATTAAAGGGTCTCCTGATTTGATTTGGATTCAGAGATTCAATTGCTGAATAAGGCCAGATCTCCCTCGAATTGAATCAGTGGCCAAAGCTTCACACAGCCTCTGTGTGTGTGTGTGTGTGTGTGTGCGTGTGTGTGCGTGTGTGTGAGATAAGTTAGAATGGAATTCTCCCTATAAAAATAGAATAAATTGAAACGTTCTGCTTTGTCAGAGAGTGAATCACGTTCCTCGCTCTTTTTGACATTTGATTTTTATTATCATAGTTGATCTTAGTGATTTTTGTTCATAAGATTCTTTTGCTGCAAACACATTTTGTCAGTTCTAAGCCTTTCCTAATTGTATTAGAGTAATGGGTGTTACTGAGTGCAAGTATGCACTTGTTTAATTCAGTACTGGCCTAACACTAATCCCAGTACTGATGTCAGGTTCATTCTACATGTTGCTATAAGGAGATGATAGGTGATGGAAACATTTCTATTGTCAAAAATTTACGTGACAAAAGACCATCCATGCCGATGGCAGATTAAAACAAAAGTAGCTGCTGTTGGTATTTTCTCAGTTATGGTTGTCAACTAACTTCATTTTCTTGGCTGAAGGCAAAGAATTTTTTTACTTGCATGTTGGCTGGGTATTTCAATAAAATAGCTTCATTTACAAAGTTAAGATGTCCTTTGCCTGTAACAAGATGTGCCTGTACTTGGTTGCTGGTTCATGGATCTACTGTGAATAGTGAAAATCAGATGATGGAATTTCTGAAATAGGTCGGGAACTTTGAAAATTTTCCTGAGCCAAAATTCGATTGCAGACTTGGAAGGTCAGTTGAAAAAAGTAGTTTCCATTCTCTCTTGCTCAGGACAATAATATTTTCACTTTCAGGCATGGAACTTAGACTGTTGTAATTGTAAATATTTTTTCTAATACACCATTGATTTGTATGTATGTAAGAAAGAAAGAAGAAATTACATGTGTAAGCTTTCTTACTTGGCAGACTTCGATCTTAGTAGATATATTTTTACCTGCATTTCCTAAATGAAAGGTTAGGTCCTGAAGCATGTTGGTAGGTATCAGGAATGAAATGTTTAGCAGGTCCCCAGATTCAGTTGATAAGAAAACAGAGGGACCACCTTTTCAAATACACTGTCTTAACAGAAAGGTCTGAGGCATGGGTGATCCACTGCATAAAAGTTTGAGAACCATGTGTCAAATGTATTTTCCAGTGGTGGAATGCCACTAGTGGGATCTGATATGATCAGATGTAAGCCCTCAGGATTTATCAGGATTCGCTGTTTTGCTGCTCAAATCTTTTGTTGTTTGTTGAACGAAGCAGCTTCCACGAGATCCATCATGACTCTTTAGTAATGTCACACACCCCTGCGCTTAGGCCTTGTCCACATGGTATAGAGAAGCTATTAAAGCCTCTCTAGTGAACTGTTGAAGCATGGCTTTTGCTAAGCACTAACCCTGTTTTTCTAACCAGTATAGACAAGGAACCATACATTTGATGAGTCATTATATGATACTAACAAAGATCTCCTTGTTGGAGTTTTACACTGATCTTGTGAGAGACTGAAACGTGGAAAGGATAAGCACTAAGGGCTAAATCAGCATTTAGGCAATATTATGAAAATTACAATAAAAATAGTTAAAATTTATGGTGCAAAATGGGAATTACATTAAGTATTCACAAATGATCCATATAGTTAATGTATTCAAAGGATAATTGGTTTTAAATAGTAGAGAATATTAAAATTACAGTTTTGGGAGAAGACTCTCGTATTCAGTTTAAATTATGATATGGACTGCAAAATCCTTTATTGTGATAGTTTATACTAGTTATACTGTAATGTGAAAAATAATAGTAACAAGAAAATGTCATTTCTTCTCAGCAGTTACTGAATTACTCAAGGATCACAATGCCATCTTTGTTAGAATAAGTTGAAACAAATATAATTTTAGGCCCATTTACAAACAAACAAAAAATTACCTGCTGTACTTGCAGTAGGTCCTGCACTAAAAATAGCAGTAATATCTTCGTTTGCTTGTCAACCCCTTTCCTCATCCTCTCCTGCTCTTTCTCATTCTGTTTTTTTTTTCCTATCTGATAATCAAGCCTTTCCTCCCAGTTTGGTTACTTAGTCTTTCAAACCCAACCTAGTTGGTATCGCTCTTCTTTCCTCGTCATTCTGTTCATGTGCCCAGTTTGGTTGATGAGATCCCTCCTTCCCTAGTGTGCAAGTTCATCCATATGGCCATAGTTCTGTGTGCTCTCCATGAAACTGGTCTCCATTTTTCCCCCCACTATTGGAGGCTCTGTCTCCCTTCATTCCTTCCTTTCCATTATGCCTTGGGCTAAATACACCTAGACCTCCTCCTTCACCGTTACTTTCTTTTTCTCTTAAAGAAAACTCATATGGCATGTCAGCATCTTACATTTTACTGGGAAGTTGGGTAGAGCTGAGTTGGAGTATCATTATGCAGGATGGTGTTAATGGGTCCTATCAACCAAGCTGATATGCGACTGCCAGACAGAAGAAATGGACCACAAGCGGTTCCCCTTTTTCCCTTTCTAGTTTTCTGATATTCACTTATTAGGGTTTTTCTCATTGTTAGAGCATTTCCTACAATTCTGAAGCTGGCTCAGTGGAGTACTCAAAAGATACCAGGGTCTATATGGACAAATTATCAAGGTGAGCAAAGAGCCTCACAGAATTGACCCATAAACTGTTATAGCTGTAGCTTCAAAAGTACAGCAGTTAATGGCATGTTTGTATTATGGACTTCATAGATCCTTCTAAAACATAACCTGGCACAATGAAAGATTCTTCAGCATATGATTCCTCAACAGCATAAAAGCTTTATCTGCATTGAGGTCACCTGTGTAAGCATGGGTACATCTGTACTTGGATGCAAGGGAAGATTGAATCCTGCAGACAGTGATGTTGGCATGAGAGGTGGCACTCTCCCTTCTTTGTCATTACCTATGTTTCTGTATGGTTTTGAAGGATGGTGGTAAAATCTGGCCACACAGAAGGGAGAGGAGGGCAGCCCAGCCCCAATCCAGCTGCACGGTAGAAGGGGGCTTGAGATGGCCCCAACCTGGCCCCATGTAGGTGAGGGGTTTGACCTGGCCACAATCCAACCCTGCAGCAGGGTGTGCCTAGTCCCACAAGAGGAAGGGGGCAGGGCCCAACCTCACCCTGGCTGGGCAGAGGGAAAATGGCCCAGCTGCCTGGCGACGGAGGAGGTATGGCCCGGCTCCAATCTGGTGATGTGGGGCAAGTTCATGGCCCAACTCCGACCCACCCCATGGGGCTTAGAATTTTGGCAGTAATGAGTGGTGGTAGTACTGGCACTGCTCCCCCACCACCAAATTTCCCAACCCACGGAGGCCCTGTAAGCCTGATTCCAAGACTCTGCAGGTCACTTTTGGCCCATGGGCCAGAGGTTGAGCACCCTTTCTTAGCATCTTTCTGGTGAGATGAAAAAATTGAGGTCTGTACCACTTAGTTCATTAATAAATGTCTGATGTGCTCCTGTCAACTCTAACAAGAGCTAGGGGTGTAGACTGCTGCTGACAATGTGATTATTCTTCCTACTGCTACCGCACACAGGAAGCTTCTTCACTTCATGCCTCATGCTGTTGTGAAACATTCTGATGCTGTGCTACCTATGTGTCATATTCTGCCCAAAAGATAGCTGCTTCAGTGCTAGTATAAACAGAGCTCATGTAATAATATTCTGGTGGTGTTTTAGCCGTGTTTAACACCTTTTATTTCAAATACTTCATTTTGCTCTCTTTCAGTTCCATATCTGTCTGTAAAATGCATGCAAACATATATTCATATATAATAACAGGTGGTGTTGACAGCAGTGCCTGTAGTTAAAGTCACCATGAACTTTCCATTATGACTGGAGACTGGGGCTCCAGTAGCTTTTAAATTTGCCAAACTTCAGCCATTGGGATTGATGTGTTCTCTGCCAGATGTCTGCCATATGCTGAATGTTTTTTCAGACTGTTTCAGCAGAAATGGTTCTGCCATCTCAGATAACAAAGACAGAAGAAAAGGCATTGTTCAGCCCATGTTTAAAAATGTATCTTGCAGTCAGTTTGAGACAAACTAGTGCATTCAGGCTTTGAAAGAGGAACTTACAGTTTGCCAGTGGAATCTCCCTGGTGTCAGGTGTATAATTTTTAACATCCATGTAGAAAGTCCACCCATATTTGGTCAGGGTATATCCTCCAAAGACAACAGATTGTCTGTCATGGGCATGCTCTGCTCCCATACAGCCCCTGTCCCAACTGCATTGTAATGCCCACTCAGAGCAACTGAGTGTTCCATCCAGAGACTCCAGGGACCAAGCAGATAGGTAGTTACTCCTCCCAGTTGTAAGCGGCCATTGTGGCACCAGGCTGTGAGACCAGGAAAGCTTACGTCTCTGTTCTAAGTCTCCTCTGCTGGCAGAAGAAGTAGCAAATTGACTTGAATTCAAAGGACTTAAAGGCCAGAGGATTGAAAGCAACAGGAGAGTCGATGGGTCGGGAGCAATAGTAGCCCAAAGGGGAGAGAGATCAGAACTGTGAGGGAAAGAGAGCAGAGAATGGGACGGGCTGGGGTAATAAGGACAGAAGAGTCAGAACTGCTAGAACACTTCCATCCAGAATGTGAGATTGAACCAAGCATTCATGAGGGTCCTTATGTTCTGTTACTGTCAAGCTAATTATTATGTTGGAAAAATGAAACATCCCTTTATAGTGGCTTGTCCCCACTGAAGAGAACAACCTATTACTGCCACCCATTACTTTTAGTCAGGTAGGTGCCAGGGGTCAATCTGGTTCTATAGGATAGAATTTAGTTGTTTTCCTTTTCCAATCAGCTGAAGAAATAATATCAAAAGCAACATTAAAAGAACTCTAGTTCTGTCATTTCTTATCTTGTGAATGCTTGATTCTGCATTTCACGGTGAATTATAATTGCATACACAAACTTGTGTATGTAAAACATCTAATTAAGCTGCTTCCATTTTGGGATCCAGGGTGCAGGTAGCACAGTGCATACATAAAACGTGCGCACACACGCGCGTGCGCACACACACACACACACACACACACACACACACACGAATTAGTCATAAATACCTGAAGCAGTTTATGGTTTCATCTAGCTTGCAGTATTGAACAGGCTGTTCGTGTAATTTTTTTAACATAGTCCTTCCCTGTTCAGTAGTGCAGGAACTGGAAACAAACGGCCAACTACAAAATATTCTGTTTCTCATTACTTAACATTTTCCCATAAAAATATGAAAAAATGCTACAGAACTTCATCAAAGTTTTAAAGTCAGTTATTCAATAATGATGATTGTTTTTTGTTGCAGGTAAATCTTCAGCCAAGAAACTGACAAAAAAGGTAAGCAAAGTGTTCTTTTTGTTCTTCAAAAGAAGTTGCATTCTTTCTGTTACTAAACCTAATGGACTTCTCTTTCACAACTGTTTTTTGTATGTGTATGTGTGTTTGTATTTAAAGGAGGTAGATGCTGCACTGGCATGCGTTACAAAAGCTAAACCAGGACCGACCTTTTTTAGAGACCTTGGCGATAAAGGTAATACTACACTTGGCACTGAAAAATACATTTTCTTTTTACTAATTTAATGTAAATTGAATATATTAAAAGAAATTTCTACAAGCTTTACCTTATTGCAGTCTTCCAAGAAGTTAAATCCCTGATAAAGTATTCCCCCAGCTTTTGAAAGAAGAATAAAGGGACACCAAAGGCTATTCTGGGATGCTACAAAATGTTTATATGTCTATAAATAAATAGATAAATCCTATTTGATACTCAGAAGGAATAATGGCCTTTGGAAGAAGCAGATCTCCATACCTGGGAAGAGTAGGTCATAGGCCAAATTGACCTTTGTTTAAAAAAAAAATCTTCTTTGTTATGTCCATGTTTAGCCATGTATTTACACTGGGAATAAAAGTTCTGACCACTTGGATGGTACCATTTATAATAGGAAATCAGTGACTCCTTATGATCTAATTCAGAGCATCCTTATTTCCCCAGTCCTTTTCAATTATAAATCAGAGGATCCCAGCTCCTTTCATTCTTGAATCCTCTTCCCTCTACCATTTTTTTTTGCAGTAGCAGATACTGCATCTCCCCAAAGCCATCTGTAAAGGAGTCTCATGAATTAGCCAACAGGATATGGTTGTGTAGGCAGGCAGTACAGCCTCCCACTTGCTACATCAAGCCTTAGCATGTAAACTCAACAATATGCCTAAAGCCCACCCATCCAGAAAGTTAGAAATCGATGGCCGTTTATGCACATACTTTTTTGTCCTGCGACGTGCCGGAGATCCACCACTTAGGAGCAGACTCAATTGAATCTGTTCTGCAACAACCTGAGACAAACTGCACTGTGTGACGTGCAGTTGCGTGAGTGGTGAAATGCGCATCAAAGTGCAGAAAATGGCAGTGGTGCACTTTTGAACCTCCAGTGTGTTTTAGTTCAATAGTGTTCTGCCACTATTTTTTTCAGTGCTGATGTGCATTTTGCCACTTATACAACTGCAAGCATCGCAGCACTGGGCACTTTTCAGAGCACCTAGTACTGTGGCGCTTGCATGTGTAAGAATGCCATGTAAGATAAGCACATTAGGGCTCAAGTAAACCAAGCAAAGGGATGCGTTTGTGTAAAACTTGTCCTGCTGAAGCAGAGCTGGGGACTATGCAATCCTGACAGGCAGATAAAGAACTAAATACCTGCAAACTGACCTGCTGTTGCATATGTGATAAGAATGGGTAGTAAGGCATTACACTGATACATATGCTGCATGGATCTTCCAGCTTTAATTACTTCTTGCAAGACTCCAGCAGAAGCTTTTGCTGAAGTGCACATGTTGTTGTAGAGTCACTTGAGCTGCCAGCATACTGGAAAAGTGTTCCTACAGCTTTTGCCCACACGAGTAGACTTAGAGTTTGATCTACTACAAGCCTCCTTATTGACCCTGAATTCAGCTTATTAAAAAATACCCCTATAAATTAAAAAAAATAACAACAATAGTACATTTGCAAGTGAATAAAGACTCCACAGCTGTTTTGATATGTAGCTGGGATTTTTTCTTCTGTTAAATGACTCCTGAAATATTCACTGGAGAAAAACTATCGTTGGTTCAGTTTGCAGAATATCAAGCTAGGACATTGTGCCTTCTAGTGGACAATTTTAAAACTAGCTTTCACATTCTTGTGTACATAGTTGTGATTGAATATTCAGATTATTTTATTTATTAGCAACATTTCCTCTATTCTCAGCTTATCAGTGAAGATTATTTTTGAGGCAGGGGGCAGAAGGGGAGAGGAAAACACTCTTGGGAAAATACAATTTTTTATCCCATCCTAAAAGAAAGGGTCTTGTTTTCAGTTGTGCCCAGGATTAAGTACTTTGTAGTATGTGAAGCTTTATTCTTTTAATTCTTGTTTGAATGTAAATAAAATGTGTTGGTTTTTTTTAATTTGTCTATTGCAGCTATTAGACATAAATTTTAAATGATTTTATATGTAATCTCTGAATTTTAAAACATTCACAAAAAGATTTTATTAATTTTACATATAAGCTGAAGTGGTCACATTTCTATAAAAGTAATATAAACAAAAAAAATTGAGAGAGATATTCATGTAGAAAAATAAAATCTGCTTCATTAGTCAGGTGTATGCTGATTTCAGTGTAATTAGTTACAAACAGAGACTATCAAATATAATATAGCTTTCCTTTAAAGCAGAGGTAGGTTTGGAAAAACAATTAGAAATATTTTTTACTTTTTTACTGTTTCTTTCCTTTTCCGTGTTTCGCTTAATCAGCTTAAGCTCATTACAGCAACAGCAGAGCTTACAATCTTTCAAACAAACTTCTTCTCTTCACTTTTCACTGTAAGCACTACTGTGTTGTCTGTGGTACAGGTCTGTAAGAGAGCATCATCTTCCACATGACGTCTCTTCTCTGGATCTTCATATCTTTCAGGCCATATGCAAGTCATACAGGTTCTCTGAGATGTGACCTTGTTATCTAGAAACACTACCACAAATCTCATCCAGGCTTTTTTCAGCTTATGCCTCTCTTGCTGCTATATCTTCTCTGAAACTAGTAAGTGCAGCCTTGCGCATTCAAAATGGACTTATCCATTCAAAATGCGCTTACCCATTCAAAATGCAAAGATCGTTTTCATTGCTGCTCACCTTGACCATGTCACCTCTCCCTTTGCATCCCTTCACTGACTCTTTCTTCATCACTTCCAATGTCTTTTGTAGGTTATCCTCATATCTCTTACATTGCTAAGATGCAAACTCCCAAGCCAGTGATACCACACTTTATTATTCTTTTGTTAGAATATTCAAGTAAGTATTTTTCTGCTATTTCCCATGTTATTCTACGTGTGTGGAATTCACTTCTGTGAAGTCATTTCATTGTCTTCCCTGAACCTTTCCTTAAAACTTGCTTCCTTAAAATTTGCTTTTGCCATGATGCCCACAAAATGAACTCAATAGTAGGCAGCAATAAGTTATGACCTCTGCCTATCATGGCGTTGAATATTGTCTCATCATTTCTTTGTGTCCTCCAGATCCATCTGTGAATGCTTTCTTGTTGTTGAACTCTGCTGGTACAGTGACTAGCATAGGGCAGACCTTGTCCAAGACCAGGGTTCCTAAGTGCTACAGCAGCAGTACAAGTAGTAATTTGTTTTTTCTGCCAAAAGACTAATAAAGTATTTGTAACCAGAATCCCTGAAATAATACCCACTGTTTGCATAATGTGTTACAAGGTCAAAGCCACTATGTAGACACAAACGCCATAGTCCTCACAACCCACTCATTGGTTATGTGGGCTAACATTTCTCTCCTTTTTATACAAGTAGTGAAACTAAAACAGAAGGTATAATGGTTTACTGACTCACTGCATGGCTTGGGGTGACAGGATTAGCGTTCAAACTTCTGACTTCTAACCCTGTGTTTTTTATGCCATCAGTGAATGAGTACTTCTAAACTTTGGAAGTGCACTAAAAAGCAAATTTAGTGTTAAATTATTTCACACCCACTAAAGGCATTGTTGGCTCTGTATAGTAATTAATCAGAAGTTAATTGTTTATTGCTGAGGCTTAAGGTGGATTTCTTATCTATAAATTAAGCAAATACAAATTTTAAGAAGTTGTTTATCTTTGAGCAGATAGGAATGTTTAAAGTATGCCATTTGAAATAGCTTCAACATTATATAGTGTTTAGTTCACATGTTAAAAGTAGCTTAACTATTTTTAAAAACTGTTTATGAAAAAGCCCTTTAATTTTTTTTTTTCTTAAAACATTATCATTGGACAGATGGTTAGGATTCTGCTGTTAACCACCCTTTTTATGTACCCTCTATCTTTAGCTTGTATGCAGCTATTTTGACACTTGTCACATCTTCGTGTTTTTTCAGACTTTTCATTTTACTCTGTCTTTCAAAGGAAAACACTGGAATTTTCCTTCAAAAGGCGGGGAAGAGACACTTTCACCTTGTAGAAAGGACATGTTCCTATTTAAAAAAAAAAAAAAGACAACGATGCCTCTTGGCACAGGGCCCAGCAGTACTATCAGTGCAATCTAGCAGCTTGGCAGCTTTGCATGTTGCCATATTCCCCTTGAGAATTAGAGAGAAGCTATCCTCCGCCTTTTCAAGGCTGCCAAAGGATGAAATACTTTGATCCTTCAGAGGAACATTAGAGCAGTTTGCCTCCTAGGTACTATATATGACAAAATACATTTAAGTTATTCATCTTCATATAAATACTGAATATTTTCAGTGAAAATCCAGAGATTTAATGCAGACCTTTTATCAATACCAATAAACCTAACTCAATTTGATTTGAATGTTGCTGAGATACTGGGAAAAGAAATTCATTTCCAGAGCATTAAAAATGCAGTAAAACAATTCTGTTTAAGTAACAATGATTAAAGAAAATATTTATTTCTAAGTTATCATTACTTAAAACATTGATATTTTACTGAATATTTAACATTATAAGTTTACAAAGATTGAATATGCAAGTCTTGTTATAACTACTGCAAAATAATATGCTGATGTTGCAACTTAAAGCTTCTGTCTCTTTGGTGCTGTTTTATTTTAGGACTGATCTCATATACAGAGTACCTGTTTTTGCTGACAATCCTCACAAGTAAGTATTTTGTTATATGAAGGAATATCTAATTTGTAACACTGCCCAATATTTCAAATTCCTATTACTTCTAACTTGCCATCACAGTGATGTCTAACATGGTTTTATAGTGAAATATGTGGCTGTGGAACATTAAGGAAATAATGTAAATGGATATTGCCTCAGTTGACTGTAGCCTGGTTCCAGGTATTATCTGTGGTTAGTGATAGCACTTTAAAGATCTTGATAAGTCCTGCAAGACAAGGTCAAGAATTGGATATGTAGCCATTTACCAAAAAATGGGCAAGGGCAGAGCTAAGGAGTCTTTTTAGTAGCAAGGTGTTAGTTGTGTTTGATAATAAGATGTTTACTGATTAGGAAATAGCCTCATTCAGTGGTATAATATACTATCACAATGATACAGAAGAAATGAGTGGTCTGTCATTACTATGCTCAGGACATTTTGTAGGACACTATCTAAATAGCTCCTGTTCAGAATATTTTTGTTGAAACTTCTGTTCCCATGTGCCACTGTCTGAGACCATTGTTATCCTGGCTTTTTTTTTTTAATCTGTTTTCTCCTCCTCCTTTCCATTGGTTCCATTTTTCCCCTCTCTTGTGTGTTCTTCCATTGACTTTTGTTTCCCTTTCTCCCTTATTTGCAATCACATTGCTCTTCTTCTTGCCTTCTGTTCTGTTGGTAATTTATAATAGCACTCCATTCTGGCCTGACTCACCGGAAGGTGTGGAAGCCATTTATTTGCCTGTCACAAGACTGAGTTGAATGCCGTAGGAGCAGGGAGGATGTAGGTGAGATGGCTGGAAACTGTTAGATTCCAATGCCTCGAGCAAAAAAGGTACTCTTTCACCCACATTCATGAAGACAGTGAATCAAGATTTCCAAGGAGCTGCCTCATACTTTAACTGCAAATGTGATGGCAGCTCTTTGTAGTACAGGCATGTGTGTGAGGACTGATCCTGTCTGGGCATGTGTGTGAGGGCTGACAGGCTGAATCTGTCTTATACTTCATGTAAGCTGCCTCCCCCTTGCTAGTCTGATGTGCTGTACTGAAGGCTGAGAAATTTTAATGGAAGGTTTCCATAAATGCATATGATAGACCTTAAAAGTGCGGCTTGTGACTAGCTGTGGTACAGTCCAACTGTATGACCATATAAGCTTAGTCTTGTTAACTAATACATTAAACCAAAATTTTGGAGCTCTGGATGTCAGTGGATGCTGAGCAGCCATTCTCATCTTCATGGACCTTCCTGCAGCATTTAAGACACATTCACGAGATGTTCTTCCTTCACCCAAGAGAGATGGCAGGAATCTAGGCAGTTGGTTGAAAGTGGTTTTGAACTCTTCCTTAGACAACACACCCAAGGAGTGGTGCCACCAGATCTACACCTTGTTGAGTGCCTCAAGCATCAATCACTATCTACACTCAGCTGCAAGTGAACTGCTTTGACAACATGGCCTTGTTGCCAGTAACATACCCATGAAGCACAGCTCTAGTCACCACATAAAACTATCCCACCACTGCCCAGGTGGCACAAAGAGATTGGTTCACAAATGAAGAATATCTGATTGAAGCTGAACTCAGGTGAGAGAGGAATTATGTTTGTAGGCAGAGGAAAGAACTTTGAGGAATTCACAATCACAGTCTCTTTTTACTAAAGATGCAGTGGTAAATTGTACCATTTGTACACGGAGGAGCACCCCAGATCCCACTGTAACTCTAATTTATTACATCCAGTATATTTGACTTGGAAAACTTGCTACTTGAGATATTTTCCCACCTTGGTTTTATACCTGTCATATTTATATAATGCTTATTCAGCTTTTTCCACCTCTGTTGAACTACAGCAGTGTAGTATATCTCACAGCAGTCAGCCCTCAGAAAGCTCCAGCTGGTACAAAGCATACCATAAGGCGTACAGCTTCAGTATAACCAAGCAATCATATAAGTATACTGCCATTCTAAGAAATAGTGACTCCATCCAGTGTTGCATCCAGCATTAGGAGCATTAGATGCATAATAGGTGTTCAAAAGTATATCTGAATAGGCAGTGATTACCTAAAAGAATTATTGCTAAGTAATATCATGTATAAACTAGATAGGAAGAGAAGGACACTAGTAGATATGAAAGAAATTTTTAAAGAAAAACTGCCTTGTTTCTTTTCATATATTCCAAAGAAGGAGAATGTCCTTCCATACAAGCTGAATTACCTGCCACTGGTTTATTGAATGGGGAGGTAGCACATGGGATTCAACCCATTAGGAAAAATCTAACAAAGTCATTAAAAAAAGATCATTTCATTGCAACTTATTTATTTTATGTAGTATGCTTTTTTAATTAAAAGTTAAGTAAATAGGATAGCAAAAGCTCCTACTTCTTTCAATTCAAGGGTTGTTAGGTTAAGAGTAAGACGGCACTGATGCTTTAGCTCAAATAAGAAAGTGAAACAGTATCAAAGTAAGCAGTTTCTGCTTTTTCAGACAATTCAGCAGCATTTCAGGATTTGCCATATAGAAGTGGATTGAATTGCAAAAAAACAAAGGAACCATTTTATGCAGAATGAAAATCCAGTAATAATTTTGCTTCTTAAATTACACAAAAGGTTATCATATACATCATTCTGAAAGCAAATGTCAACAACTGTTAGTCCTTCCATCTGTATCTAAGAAGTATCCCATATCAATCAGCTCTGGATATTTCATAGTTATGTAGCCTACATGTCTGTGAATGCTTGCATCTTCCTAGAAACAATCAGATTGTTCAAACTTGCTCTCTGGTGTTTTTTAATAAGGTCTCCCAAATCCCATACAGTTGTCTGGATCAGCAACCTAGTAGGGCCTCTCCCTTGTTTCTGTACATCTGGTGGTGGTGGTAGTAGTAGTAATAATAATGCCTGTAAGTACAGTTATCCCAGTTTTCCAGCTGAAGAAGCTGAGGCAGAAGGAAGTAGAATGAGTTCTTCAAGGTGACCCAGTAGGTCACCAGTAGAATAGACACTCCAGATCTTCTGAGTCCCAGTTGAGTCCTGTATCTACTAGGAAAGACTGCTGCCATCTATATTCTGGGTATTAAGACTCATCTTCAAAAATGTTTGCCAAATGAAGGCCTTATGTGATCCACTGCAGTATCTATCCCCTTTCCTCTCACATGTGCCTTGACTACACAATGTCTTTTTTTCAGGAATGCTAAACTGCATTCCCTTTTTAGGGATTTCTGGAACCTCTTCCTAGTGAGAGACTATAAACTGAGCATGATACCTCTACCAAAAGCTTTATTCCAATTAATACTTATAAAAGCTTGAGATAATGTTTGCAGGAAAGGTACTCAGTGTAACCTACCTATGCAGATTAACATGAAGATCTGATTTTCAGATTCTACAGTTTTGTCTGACTATGGAGTTAAACACAAATATGTTTGAGCACTTTGAAGTATGCTTATTTTATAAATGCATACCATAAAGGGTTACATCATATCAGATAAGAATGGCATGTTGTGAACTATGTGAGTGGCTTTAGCCACTTTATTTTTAAGAAATATAAGTTGCGACCCAGATGTTATGAATTATTATATAATAAATCAGTACACTTTAGAGAATTAAAGTTGCTATAGCATAGTTTCCTGATACTGTTTAATAAGTGAATGCTGTTGGCGAAACATATAGAAAGAAACATTTATATAAGGAGGAAGCTAGTAGCTTAGCCCATCGTATCATCACTCAGTCAGCTTGGGGGTTTTCTCTGGAGTTCTGTTTAGTACACTGCAGTGACATTTATAAAATATTAGGGCACTTAGTAACTTAAAAATGTTAATTAGCTGATGGAGAGGTAATGACATATAAAGACAAACTATAATATTTTTATTACATTGACTGTAAAGTAGAAAAGAACATGTCAATATTTTTCAATCTGAAAAAATATAAGCTTTTGTTACCATGAAGTTAAAAAAATGTAGATTTTTGTCAGTCAGTGGCTAATGGACTGTCTCCAAAAACTTTCTGAATGGCCTCATGGGGTCTCAAGGGATGTCGTGTTTCATTGCGCTTTGGACTAAACTTTAATTTTTTAAGGCATTAGTGTCCCCACTGAATGAAAGCAGATGTTCCACATTCATGTCTGACTGGTTTGTCTAGGGCAGAATTATTAATAGAGTTGCAAATACCCCCAAATTAACTGTGCTGGCTTGCTCCTGCAGTGGTCTTGAAACACATTTTATCACTATATTATTTCTGTGTAGTCTAGCTAGTAGGGCAATCCGTTAATGGGTCTGGTCATCTCAAATCAGCAAAATAAGACCAGTTCAGACAGCTTTGTATTTTCCTAATGCTCTCACACAACTCAGACCACATGGGTTTTTTTGGCTGAAGAAGTGGCACCAACTTTGTGAAATAATTGCAACGTATAATTCTGCCAACTGCAAAAAATTTTAAAATTTAGGTTTGTTTGTAAACTGAGAACTACAAATTATGTAGAGTGAATTTTCTCCTAACAGAAGTTACAAAATATGGTCCTAAAAAAAATATGTGGGTTGACTCAGTGATGCTCTTGCTAATTCCCATGCACCTGAGAGAATTTATTGTAATTTTACAAATCCAATCTCCTGCTTTCTAAAGCAGTGGAGATAGAAAAAAGTGTTTATTGTATACCCTGTCTCTAAGAGGACAATACTCCTGAGACCACCCTATGGTGAATCATCTAATCAATTTGGGAATATTGATTGGCTTTCAAAGACACTTCCAGGTCACTCCAGCATAAAAGTAGAGCTTAATAATGGTCAGGGACAATGGAGACACATAAAAGGGATGCACAGGAAAAGGTGCTAGGCCACTGATTTTCAAAGTTAAGCAAAAACAATTGTATAGGCACAATTCATGCTTCCTTACCCACCACCCTATCACCATCTTTTGAAATTATTATAAAATTATTTTCCATTGTTCATGTAATACCTGTTATGGTTCATGTGGTTTGTTAGAAATATGAACTACCTGTCTAACTATGGAGAACTGAAGCTGCAGGCAAGGTTTCAGCTGCCTTAAATATTTATATAGAAATGTATATGTATTTTTGCACCTCATTACAGAACCACAGTCTGGATTTCATATTGCGTTTAAAATGCTGGATACTGATGGCAATAAACATGTTGAGAAGAAGGAATTCTTTAAGGTATGTGCATTCATACTCAATTTTGAAGTGTATACACAATTTTACAAATGTTATCCACTGAATGAAAATACATTAAATTATTTAAGTATATTCCTTTGCATCTAAGCTATGATCATATCTCGCAGTACAGAAAACAATATTTGCTAATACAGATTATTATGAGAAGTGAGCATATAAGAAAGTATCACTGTAGAAGTTTAAAATTAGTTCAGTCAGGCCTCAGTTAATTTTGATAAAGCTTACTTTTTGCCTATATTTACAAGACACATACAGATATCTACAGCTCTGTTAATGGATTGATAGTAGTAGACTATATCCCAAGTTTGACCTATCTTTAAAGACCATCAAAGGAAACTCTTCTAATTTCTGAAGGGCTGAAGCAGAGAGGGAGCTGCTGTGAGATAAGCAACTCAGCAGCAGGACTGCCTTGAGTCCTTGACTCTGGGTCTCACTGGTGCTTCAGTGTTTGCCTAGTGCCTGCTGTGTGGGGGGGTGTTTATGGGAGTTTTTATTGTGGGGGGATTGTTTGTTTGTTTTTTTACCCCCTCTGCAGTGACTGATTGACGGGACTTCCTCTGTCTAATTGAAGGATGGAGCTAAGCTAAGCAGGCTTATAAAAGGCAGCCCCTTACAAAAAAAAAAACAAAACAGAGCAAGGAACAGAAAGGGAGGGAGTCTGGGCACAGATCTGGGTGTTTAGTTTGTGTGGTTTACAACCTACATATCCTCCAGGGGGTAAATGAGGCATAAATGGTGGCTGGGTCAGCAGTTGTGGCCTGCACAGAATATGTCATGTTTGTGTTCCTCCCAGAGGGTCAGGACACTTCAGCTACATCTGGTGTCTGCCTTGGAGAAAAAAAGTCAAAGTTTGGAAACATGGATATTCACACTGCATTTTATCAATAAAAAGGGAGATTATTTGGAGTTATGTGAGGCTGGTACTTGAAGTTACGTGAGGCTGGTACTGGACAGGCAAAAGGAAAAGGGGAGGTGGCAGCATGCGACTACTAAAAGGAGGAGAGTCTCCAGAATTGAAAAGGAGCAGACTGAGCAACCACTTTCAAGCACTCTGTGGTGGAAAGGCTGAGGAAGAGGCAGAAGATGAGAACATCTGCAGTCATCATGCAGAGCACTTGGCAGTCTAGAGAGCAGGAAGTACAGGGTCCCAGAGATGGGGGTCTAGGACCACTGCACCAAGAAGGAAAAGAAGAGTGGTGGTCACCGGTAACTCCCTTCTGCAAGGGACAGAGGCACCAATTTGTCATCCAGATTTGGGGTCCCAGTAGGTGTGCTGTCTGCTTGGAGCCTGAATTCAGGATGTCAGATTCTTTGTTGTCCATGCAGGTACCAGTGATGCTGTCAAGAATAATGACAGAGGCAGATCTGAGGCAACTATGAGGCTCTTGGCAGGAGCTTGGAGCACAAGTGGTGTTTTCATTGATCCTCCTGGTAGAAAGCAAGGGCCCAAGCAGGAACTATTGTATCCTGGAAGTAAATCTGTGGCTAAGGTGGTGGTATTGGCATGAAGGGCTTGAGTTCTTTGACACTGGACGGATGTTCTAACCAGAACTGGAAACAGCATCTTTGCGCATCATCTGGCTAACCTAGTAAGGAGTCAAACTAGGTTCCTTGGGTGGTGATGAACAAAATTGTCTGGCAACAGAGCTAACGATCCAGAGGGAAAGGGACTGGAAGAAGCAGCTCAACTCTCAGAAAGGGCCAGGGAGCCACAGGACAGCAACAAGTGACACAAAAGGAAAACAAGTAGGTTGGCGTGCAAAACGCATACAATGTATGTATACAAATGCAGTACGTGTGTAAAATAAGATGAGCTGGAACTGGCAGCCTATGAAATGAGCTATGTGACCTAATTGGCATCACATACACCTGGTGAGACAGCTCTTATGACTGGAACATTGAGGGCTACACTGTTTTGGAAGGTGAGGATCGGGAGAAAAGATGGTGGTATCACTTTGTGTGTCAGAAATGCATACGCTTGTTCCCTGCTTGAGGAGAAAAAAGATAACAGAGCAGAATGCATTTGGGTGAAGACAAAAGGTGAAATGCAGCATTGATATAATGGTGAGGATTTATTACCATTTGAGGAAGAAGTGGTAGATGAGGCATTTTTTAAGGAGGTGACAAAATTAGCCAAAAACTATGTGATGGCTCTGATGGGAGACTTCAACTTCCTGGACATCTGCTGGAAGAACAGTACAGACAAACATAAAATGTCAAGTCAGATCCTAACTTGTTTGGAGGACAGCTTTCTGTACCAGGGAATAATCTATTTTGGATCTTCTCCTGACCAATCGGAAAGAACTGGTGCAGGACGTGAAGATGGTCAGTAACTTGGGAGCGTGATTACAGTTTGATAGAATTCCAGATCCTGAGACAGAGAAAGCATGATTTCAGCAGAACTAAGATACTAGATTTCACAAAAGGTGGATTTCAACTGATTCAAGGAGTTAATAGGCTTGGTGCCATGGGCAGAAAGGAGGCCTGGAAGCTTCCAAGGGACACAGTATTGGAAGCACAACTAGAAACTTTTGATACAATGGAAGTACAAGAAAAATGCTAAGAGACCAATGTGGCTGTAGAAGGAGCTTCTGGGTTGCCTCAAATGCAAAAGGAAAGCATACAGGCAATGCAGAAATGGACAGGAAACCAAGAAAGCATAGCATGAAATAGCAAGACTTCAGGAACATGATCAGGAAGGCAAAGATAAAGAATGAGCTGCATCTGATGAGGAAGATTAAAGACAACAAAAAGAGGCTGTGTAAGTATAACAACCAGAAAAGAAAGCCCAAGGAAACTGTGGGTTTGTTAACTAGCCAAGGGAAACCCTTAACAAAAGATGCATTGAAGGTAGATTTATTCAACAGTTACTATGCCTCAGTCTTCACAAAAAAATTAGGCTGCAACCCAATAAAGATTATTTGGATAGGAAAAAGGACAAGCTGAGGAACAAGATAACAAAAGAGACTGTCAGAGAGCTTTTGGTGGGTCTAAATGAGTTCAAGTCAGCAGAGCCTGATGAACTTTATCCAGGGCACTGAAGGAGCTGGCAGAGGAGATCTTGGAGCCCCTGGCAATTAAGTAGTGAGAGTTGGACAAAGTACCAAAAAACTGGAAAGGGGCTAATGTAGTGCCCCTCTTTAAAAAAAAGGATCTCAACAGGTTGGAAAGCTAGATTGGAAAGATAGACTGGAGCTAACAGAATGAAGTTCAATGCTGACAAATGCAAGATGCTGCACCTTGGAGGGACTAATCAAAAATAGGAATAGAAAACAGATGACATGTGGATGGATGATGGTGCTATGGAGAAAGATCCAGAACAGGGTTGGCAACCCCTGGCATGCATGCTGAGAATGACATGTGAGGCCATTTTGCTCGGCACACCACAGCCAGCCCTGGCTCTCAGTAGCTGCTGCCAGCGATGGAGCCCAAGCTGCTGCCAGCAGGGTTTGCAGCATCCCAGCTGCCTGCTGGGTGCAGCCTGGGCTCCCAATTGGCAGCAGCTACCCAGAGCCAGGGCCAGCTGCAGCCGGGAGGCTGCAAACAGCTGTACTAGTCTCCACAGCACTGGCATCAGCTCTGTACCAGCATGTGCAGGCGCACCTCAGAGCGGGCAATGGCGGAGGGCCGAGGCAGCACAACCCCAGTCTCTCCCCTGCTCCCAGCACAGAGCTGGTGACTGGGCTTCGGAGCCCAGCACAGCTGTTTGTAGCCACCCTGGGCTCTGGACAGCAGCAGCAAGCAGTGGGCAGGCTGTAAACAGCTGCACCAGGCTCCACAGCTGCGGCATCAGCTCCATTTGCGTGCAGTCACCACCAGCATGGAGCTGATGCCAGAGCTGCGGAGCCTGGCACAGTTGTTTGCAGTCTTCCGGCTGCAGCCATCCCTGGCTCTGGGCAGCTGCTGCCAGCTGGGATTCCAGGCTGCTACCAGCAGGCAGCTGAGATGCTGCAAGCCCTGCTGGAAGCAGCCTGGGCTCCAGCAGCTATGCAGAGCTGGGGTAGCTGCTGACAGCCACAGAGTCCAGTCTGGGGGGCAGGGGCTTTGGGTGGGAGGCAAGGGGCAGAAGCAGGGCATCCTGCCATGTACCCCCTGCCCTCATTTGGTTTTTCTGGCATGCCGGCACTCCGGCACTTTCTAGGGTAGGCATTGTGGTGTTTTTTGGCACTCCAGCCAAAAAACGTGGTCTACCCCTGATCTAGAAATTGTGGTAGATCACAGACTCAATATGAGCATGATGCAGCTGCACAAAAGGCAAATGTAGTTTTGGGTTGCATCAATAGCCGCATTAGGTGTCAAACGTGGGAGGTAATAGCATCTCTGTACTCATTACCGATTAGACCTTATCTGGACTATTGTATGGAGTTTTGGGCACCACATTTTAAAGAGGCTGTGGAGAAGTTACAGAGGGTCAGGGGGTGACAAAAATGTTAAAGCGTTTGGAAGGCAAGACATACAAAGAGAGGTTGAAGGAAATAGGCATGTTCAGCTTGCAGAAAGGGTGCTTAAGAAGGGACATGATAGCAGTCTTCAAATACCTGAATAGCTGCCATAAAGAAGAGGGAAAACACCTTTTCTCACTTGCTGCAGAGACTAGGACATGGACCACTGGCTTGAAGATGGAACAAAGTATATTTAGATTGCATATCAGGAAAAAATTCTTCACTGTTAGAACAGTGAGGCAGTGGAATAGACTGCCTAGGGAAGTTGTGGACCCTTCATTATTGGAGGTGTTCAAGAAGAGATTAGACAGCCACTGGTCAGGGATGATCTAGGTGTAACTGTGGGTATTTTCCATGTTTCTGGGCTTTGCTGGTTGCTGCATGCGGTTAAGAAGGAATTCTTTCCCCTCCTGTTGCTGTGTCAGGAAATGGTTTTAAAGCCTTTCTCAGAGGCACTGGGTGTTGTTTGCAGCCAAGGCTGGGGTTTGACTTGTGTGTGCCAGTGCTTGTGCTGGGACTTAAAACCAGAGATTCCTGTCTTGCCCCTCTTCTCAGAGTCAGACTAACCACCATATTTGGGTCAGGAAAGAATTTTAGCCCATGGTCAGATTGGTATGGACTGGGGGGTTGCTTTCCTGGGATCTTTCAAACGTATTTTAACATCCCTTGCAGCAGCAGGACATTGGTCACCCTGCCTTACCTGTGGCAGATTGTCTTGTGTTTTGTCAAGGTTGACTCTGTTGTTTTGCTCTGGATTTGATTTGTAGAAGTCTTCTAATTTCTGAAGGACGGGATTCAGTGACCTAGGAGGCCCTTCCTATTGTGTTCTTAATATTGACTTTAGAAAAATCCATCTCTCCCTCTGAATTGTTCATAATCAGGTGTGTTGTTCTGCAACGGCCCCTCTGCATGTGCAGGTAAAGGCTCAATGGGATCTAATGTACTATCTGTATAATTGTGCTTCCTGCCATGCCACGTGCATATTAGGAGGTGTGATTGTGGGATCACGAATTAGATCCCATCATGCCTTATTACTGGTGCAGGGGGAGCAGCTGAAATCTTCCAGCCATGAGGATGCACAAAGCAACCCCTGCAGCAGGGAGCTCTGTCAGCTGATGGGGCTCCCAACCACAGGGCACAGACTACACATGCAAATTAGAGCTGGGTAGAAACCAGCTCTAAAGTTATTACGCATTTTCCAGCAGTAACTTTATAGCTGCTTTGGACCTGTTTACGGCACCATAGTTAACTTGTGTGTGTAGTCAATCTAAAGTAATTGCACAGTTCATCAGGTAACTGCATAATATATGTAACGTGTAGAGGAGGCCCAAGCAGCAAAGAGATATTGTTTTCAAATTCCTGTGCAATAATAGAGGGGGGAAAGATCAGTATTCTGCAAAAGGAAAAAAAAATAGGAAAAAGGTTTATTATTAGGCTTCTAAAAATAATGTTAATTACATAGCATGTAAAATCGGGAAGTACGTAAGAGGGTCTTTACGTAAGAAGGTAGTCTTAAATAATTCATGTCAGAAGTAAAAAGTGTTATTAATGAAACCCCTCTTTTAATGAACCGCAGCATAATCCCTATTGTTGGCTGTAGATACATTTTTAAAGAAGCAAAAGTGATTGCTATCCTCCTTTATGAATTGTTCTCCCTAATGATACCCAGTACTTTGGACAAAGTCAGAAATACAGTAGAATCTGTCAACTCTGAACTTTAATAAAAATCACCTGCTTGACTGGGAAATTGCCAAAGATTCCACAGAATATATTTCACTGACATTAAATTTTGGAGTATTAGCACAGCAACTGCTGGCATGTATTTCTTGCTGTCAATCCTTTGTGTGGGTCAGGTTTCCCAGCTTGCACATGGTTGTTAACTGAATCCAGCTCACCTAAATTCTGTTTTTAAAAGTGTTTTAATGCTTAGTGGTACCTTTTTTTAAAACTGTTACTGAAACTGAACAATGTTTCCCAAGGTAGTGTTCTTATGAGCCTCTAATTATTGTGACTTAACAGTGCCACACACTCTCAACAGTTTCAGTGTAGAAACTCATGGCTGTGAAGAAGTTCTGTTAAAGTGTTCATATCACTCTGCTGATGAAAAATAAGACAAAATTATAGAACAGTTGCTGGGGGTTTTTTCCTTTGTATTTTTCATTTGTACTTGCTGATCCTGTTAATCCTGTTGGATGGGAATCAGGACAATTTAAAAATACTTCAGTCATTGAAATAGCTATTATAGCTATATTGTTCAACTAAAAAGTGGCAGTACACTGAGGATAAGCATAGGCACTCATTTCTAGTTCTGCAAATTTCTGAGAAAAGTCAAGTTTACAGGCATTCCAACCTGCAGCTACACCTTCCTGGCAGGCAAACTGAGGCTGAGCATTACCCTTGTGTAAATGTCCTTGTGCCATGACTAGGTCTGAGGAAGGAATAGAGGGCAGCAACAGCTTAATTCTTCCCCTTCTCTGGGAGGAAGAGAGCTGTGGAGATATGCTCTGTGCCTTCCACAGACTGCGATGAGTCAAGCTGCTACTGCTTCCTGCCCCTTCCATAGGGCACCCGGCTCTATGGAAGATATGGAAGCAGAGTGTGGGGGATAGCTGCAGCTTGTCTCATTCTGGTCCTTGGAAGAAGTCAAGCAGCAGAAAAAAGCCCCTCTCCCCAGTCTCTGAGACCTGTCGAGCCATAGGGAAATTGCCTCCAGTGACCCTGGTCTGTGGAAGGTGCAGGGGCAGCATATAGCCAGTAAAAGTAAGTCCATTAAAGGAGATAAATTTGACTCCTGGCTGCATGAAGTTTAGTGCAGTGAAATGTTACTTTGCTACCTCTTTAACTATATACTGCTTCAGGAAAGCAAGAAAAAAGAAACCTTCAGAAATATATTGCAAGTCACTCATGTTGTACATGATAAATCATCTCTAATTGTCATTGCCTATTTCAGTTAATTCTGATTGAATTATCCAGTCCAATATTAACAGCTGAAAGTCATCAAAATAAGTGATAAAAAACACAGTGCAATCAATAAAAATAATGTGATTCCTGCCGAGGCAATCAAATTAAGTGGAAGTCATTGTAGATTAAGCTACTTTGTATTTCTTCATACTATATTAAGGAATTAAAATGGGAGTGGTAAGAACACACAAAATGTAATGCAAGCTCATGAAAATCATTGCATTCAAAATTGTCCCTAAGGATGTGAGCAGGCCATAGAATTGCTTCACCAGAAAAATAGGCCTAGAAATTAGATGAGATTTGTTTTTCCTGCTGAGTGATCTTATTTATTATTCGGGAAAGAACAAGGAGGGTTCAGAGCAGGACGTGAAAATAATCACTGAAGGGAATCTTATTGTATGACTACATTTATGAGAAGTGAATATTTTACTGCTTGTAAAGTCATAGCTCCCAAGATTAAATTTAAGCACTACAACAAATTATCATAAAGCCTTAAATTTTACGTATCAGCTATAATGTAATGAAAGAATATCCTATTCTTCAAGCTTTCAGTGTGAAATGGAGAATTTTTATCAAAATACAGCTAGTGCTGGTTTATCAAAATCTCATTTAAAGTGACATTTTTTTTGCTTTTATTTTCTCCACTTCTAATTTATTTTCGGTTTCTTTTTTCTTCTATGAAGCCATCAAGCATCTATATGGCTAACCAATTAAAAAACTTTAGCCTAGATCATGTTCCACCTATTAGGTCTTTAAGTACAATCCTGTTAGGCTCTACTTAAGTCCCTGAAAAAACATTAATGCAAAAGATGGGTGGGTCCTCCTTTTCCTTGTTGCTTAAAGCTAAGATGGACAAGATATATGTTAATAGTTTCTCAGAGACTTGAGCAAGGTGGAATAGAATCAGATTTGCACACCTAGTAAATGAAATTAGGATCTTGTGGTAAACATGCAACTAACAAAATCTGTTGGCCTTTATAGTGCCATGACTGGCATCCAAAGAAAATCAGTCACAACTATTTTCTACCTAGTTTATTTTGCCTCTTGCTTGGTTTCTTCACTTCCAAGCTAAGTGCAGACAATTGGAGAGGTTAAAATAATAGGCTCAAAATGGCCACCTGATTTAAACTTAGCTTTTCCCAGTGAAGACCTTACACTTACAGACCCCATCTCAGTGACTGGCAATCAGTCTAAATCTGTAACTGTACAGAAGTTCCATGCACACAAACCAGTCTAAAAATCACAGAACCCAGTTTAAGATGAACCTGGATCCATGTAGTATGAAACTTATTTGATTCAGGTCAAACACGGAACTCCTGCAGGCTTTCCCTGCGCAGCCCCAGGGCTGGGAAAACCCAGCCACTGGCCCCAGCCCCAAAGCTTCGCTTTTCATGCTGCACCCCCAACCCCAGCTATTTTTTGCTCCCCACTCCCAACCAGCCAGCCCGCTCAACCCCCATCCCACAAGCTGGTCCAGGTGCAGCCATTTTTATCAGCGTTCATGGCTTTCAGAACTGAGCAAGTATAAGTCCCAGTGGGAGGAGAGGCAGGAGGGATGGGGGGTGTAGGTTCGCAGAGGGGAATCCCACACCACCCATGGGTTATGCCTTCCCCCAACCCCCACCCTCACAGGTTGCACCTGCCCTCCTACACCTCATGAGTTGCACCTCCCCACATCTACCAGCAGACCTCCCAGCTCCCACCACTGGCCCCCCAGTCCAACTTACCTGATATCGGGCATCCATTTTAAATCAATTTAACCTCCCCCAGTGCCCCAAATGTCTGTACTTAGCCCCAGTCTCTATGAAGTTGTCATGTATATTTTGTATCATATCTCTAATTGAATTAGCAAATGTTATAATACTTTCTCTTCCTTCCTAACTATACACAGACTAAAAAATACTGCATTTCATGGAAATATCTTTTGAAGCATAGTTACTTCCAAAGGATTTCCCAGTAAAATTGATCAGATTTAAAGCAGCTTCTCTGTAACTTTGTCAAAGGGGGAGAACATTCAGTCTTCCTGACTGAATTCCACTCAGTTGCACAATTAAATCCATTTCTGCACATGCTACAAGAGGTGTACTTCATCACTTGGTATATGTATCCATATCCTTCAATCTTATGAGAGCCAGAAAGGAATGTGTAGACTCAGTTAAGTCTCAAGTGTATAAAAATGTCTGGTCCCTGTTCAAAACAAGTACTGTAAGGTGTCTTACAGGTTCCTACCCACTCCCTCACCTTAACTTTGTGGAGAAGATCACAAAGAAGGATTCTGTCAACTTATGCAGCATCCAAAATTTTCTCATTTTTTGAAGCATAGCTGGATCTGACATTGGAAAATGCCTTTGAAGTTGGTAATTGCTTTATGATAGTGGACAAAAATCATATATCCATACAAATAACATTATCTCTATTAGCTTGCTCCTTGGGGAGCATCCTGAATTATGACTGTCTTATGGAACATGAGAATGATATCTAGAGTTGTTTGAAAGGTGATTTGAAGTCCCTAAACTAATCTAATTAGTGGAATGTTCTCATCCCTTTGTTCATTATGTAAGTAAAGCTACTCTGGGAGATTTTCATGGGAGGGAGGAAAGGAAGTAGAGGGAGTTTGGTCTGGGAGTTTTTCAGCCTCCACTGGAAGGTGGGCCGGATGTATTGGAGCTTCCCCTTACCCCCAAGGTAGGTGGGGGGTCCAATTCATCCATCCCACCCTCCAGCACTAGCTGGGGATCCCCTTCAATGAGCTCCAACTATACCCTTCCCCCACCCTCATTCTGAAAACTTTGCAGCCTGGAGGGCCATTGTTAGGGGAAACCAGCTGAAGGTGCAGCCAAAAGTTAGATTCCCCTGCCCCTTAACCAACAGTGAACTTCAGTTTGGTCCAGGGAGGAAATTGTTGCAACTCAGAATGCTTCCTGCAAAGCGTTCTCAGTTATGGTGGAGAGCTGGACTTCTGTGTGTACCCTAAGAGAGCAGTCCCAGCCCTATTGAAGTCGACAGCAGAACTCCTTTTGACTTCTGCAGGATCAGAGTTTTACCTTAGAATTGAATATATTAGCTAACTTATTAAAAATGTACCTTTTATCTTGGCATGGGTAGCCATGATGTCATATGTTTTGTTTTGTTTTCCTGTAAGTGATGTAATTGTGTAATAACTTTATGAAATGACTTGTCTCAAATCAAATGACAGATTCCCTAATGATACATCAGAATTTTATACTTGTATAGAGCATAAAACACATCTAGGCCACATATAAAGCAACTGTGTATGTTAAAAGGACTATGTGATGCAGTGCATGAATGTAATAATCTTCTGGCAAAATTTTTAGTATTGTAAAGCAGTAAAAATGAGAAGTGATTGGTCCAAAATTTCATTAAAATCCCAGTGAAACTGTTTATAATATCAGTTTAATCCTCGAACTGTGTCACTAAATCATCACAGGACAGTCAGGGGGGAAAGTGGTTCTACGAATTCATATAGAAAAAATAAGGGTAAAAGAGACAGGACAGTCAGTATAGGGAAAGTGAGTAGTTTGTCCTAGAATACAGGAAAACTTAGTGCAGTATAAATGGAAATGGTAGGGCAATATTGAAGATGCAATAACCAAAAAAGTAAAAACTGAGAGAACAAAAAGGTGAAGTAGAAAGTGTATAACAAACACCAGTGCTTGTTCAGGTACTTGCTTTGTCATAACTAGGCATCTGGGTTTTCCATTTGCCATGAAAAAACATGGTAAAACGCAAATTTTCTCCTCTAAAGGAGAAAAACCCTAGAAACTGTGGATTTCCCCTTGCAAGCTGGCAGAGTTCTAGCCTGCAAGGGGCTGCTTGGGCTGACGGGAGCAGGTTGCAGGGAGCAGGGGCATCATGTCTTCGCACACCTTTGCACGTTGCAGCCAGGCAGTGTGGTGGAAAACAGCTCCTGCGGCTCCCTCCAGGTAAGTCTATGTGGGTGGGGGAGCACAGGTGACGACGGAGGAAGGGCACAAGCCATAGCATTGGGGGGGGGGGGGCACATGCCCAGATTTCTGTGCCAACAGTGGGGCATGGGGCTGTAGCCTGGCTGGACCAGCTCCAGGCAAAAGCTGCTGCTGTGGCCCATTGGGCATGACCCAGTGCAGTCTGAAGTGCTACACCTCCATTGCCACAAAGGTGAGGCACCCCCTGCCTGCCCAGCAGCAGTGGAGGGCAGAACTCCATGCTGCTGCCACAGCTTACCTTGGCAACCATGGCAGCATGGCAGAGCTCCATCCCACACCAGGTCCCATCTGCTGAGCCACAGAGGGAGCTCCTGTTCAGAACTGGTCTAGCCAGGCTGCAGCCCCACACCCTGCTGTGGGCACAGAAATCTGGGGGCTTATGCTCCTTACCCTCTCAATACATTGCCTGTGCCTACACCTGCCCTTCCTCCTACACCCACACTATTCCCCACACACCCACCTCCTTCCCCACACACTGGGAGGTCTGGAGCTGGGGGGGGGCAGTGGGTCAGTTTGAGGGACACCAGCAGAGCTGAGGTGGGGGGAAACTGGGTCGGGAGTGAAGGGCACCAGCAATGGCAGGGGGCTGCAGGTTTGGGAGTAAGGAGCACCAGCAGGGCTGAGGGGTGGGGGAACTGTGTCAGGAGTGAGGGGCACTGCCAGGGACAGGGGACTGTGGGTTAGGAGTGAGGAGCCTCGGTGGGATATGAATCAAGAATGAGGGGCACCAGCAAGGCTTGCAGGGACTGTGGGTTGGGAGTGAGGGGCAACAGCATGGGCAGGGGCAGGGCACTGGTATATCAGGGCTGCTCACAAAGCAGTGAGGGGGGACAGCCGCAACTGGATGCAGGTCCTGGTTAGAAAAAGGGGCAGGGAGAGCTCTAATTTTCCATGATAAAAAACCAGAATCAAATGCCAAATTATATAAATATTTAGAATTTATTTTATTATAATGATTGAGGCACTGGTAGGCTTCCAAATTGCTTTAAAATTGTAAATATATCAATAAAACATTGTGTTCAACAGACACACACACACACATATGTAGTGGTGTTTCATTTTAAACATGGATTTTGGGTTTTTTAATGAGAGAAGTTGGATTTTTAAACACAGAAAACCAGGATCCTTGGTCGTAACTCACTGTCTAGCTGTTTTCTGCTAGTTCTCTATTTAGACTGTAAATTCCTTAAGGTCACAAATTTGTTTCTTTAATTGTTTGCAAAATACTTATCATACTTTGATTTTTTTTTTTTATAACTGAATATGGCCAACAATATCAAGAATGTAGCCAGGCACATGGTTTGCCATGCAAATCATTCAGGGGAATGAGGAGAACAACAAAAACAGGAAGCACTCCACAGGAATCTGTCATCAGTTGTATACAGTAAAAGCCTAAAGAGCTTTCTGGCCGAGGCCAGACTGATTATAAATGGTAGTGCCCGCTTCCTGCTGAACTGGAACCAGTAACACAAGAAAGTAAGGCCACAGGAACTGCAGATGCTATCTTGCCCTCTAACAGAAAGACAAGCACATCTGTCTCTTCTGTTCAGTAAGTTTTACTACACCCATCACATAAAAGTTAAAATGGGTAACATTTCATTCATTCAGTATGTGCCCTTAGGCCTTCTGTAATGCATGCCATCCAAACTTTACACCAAATACATTATTAGTTTTTTCGTGGGTATTTCTATAGCACTCATTGTCACTGAGAGGTTCTCAGTCTGCTTAATTTACAGTGGGTTGCTAGATTATGGGAAAATAATTTTGCTAATTGTGGCAGCTTTTACTTCAGTACTTCTCCACTTAGCTGGAGCTCATCAGTGATCCTGTCCAGCTGATTGGAAAAAACACACCTTTTGAAATAATAGCCACAGCAAACAACTGGAACACTTCAGTGGTCCCATGCCATTGTTTGCTGCAGCTAACTGTACCCTGCAGCCAGTTGACAAACCTCAACTATTCAGGGGGCTAAGGAACCTGTCTCCTGAATGTTCCACAAATCTTAATGAATTCATCTTCAAAACACAACTAGAGAAAGTTTTTATTAGTTTTTTACCAATAAGGACCTAGGCATGGAGAGTAAATCAGAATTATCTAAAGCATTCATTGGTTCAGTTGTTTGAGTCTAGATTGTTTTTTCTTTAAAGTACGTGTTACTTCTGTTTGCTAACCTGCTCTCTGCATGGTCTTTCATTGGTGCCTGATGTGTTATCTGTGGCTCACAGAAGTTTATACATCTCTGATTGAGTTAGTCTATAAGATACACCTTTACCTTCTGCTCTGTTTTGATAACATTGTATATGCTTAAGGCACAGCTTCCATTGGCTTCAATTTGCAGGTGAGTGCCAGCATTTCTATAATTTCAGTCCCAGTTGTTTGAAACTGGGCACCCAGAATGTGATAAATACACATTGGCCACCTGTTAAAATGATTCCTTTTAGGAACTCTAGGACAAAGGCAGGGAGAAAATCCAGTTTTCTAAGGCAGCATTAACTGCCTAAACTGTGAGATCCTTTTCTCTTCCTAAAATGCAGTCTTCTTTTATTGCACATTTTCACACTTGTGCATCAAATGAATCAGGATGCAACAGACAACCCCCTTGTTTACTGAAGAGCCCTGTTTAAACATCATCTGTCTAGGAACACTGGGAGGTGACTGTATGATCATGTATTTAGACTGTATTACAAACTATACACACAAAAGGGATGAATGCAAGCTGATTAATTCAGCCATTACCTGACTTTTGAGCACTTGCCTTTTCAACCTCCACATTAGTGAAGAGGCAGACATCATTTCCTTTGAAAGAAAGAAAGAATTCCCTCATGTGAAGCCATTATGGCTTCCAATGTGGGACATCATTTTTTAGATCTACAGCACAGATATCTACATGTGTTAAGGGTAGCTGTACTAAGCTGGTATAAGCCCCTATAGGGCTCTGAGGACAAGGCAGAATAGTGCGGGTAGCAAAATTTAGGGTTTGGGGAGGGGAAAGTTATTAAAGGAAAATGTTGATTCATATTTGTGAAAGAGAATGAGATCAAATAAATGCCTTTTGCACTTGGAGCCAGAGACCTGTGTGTTTCTGATTTTAAAGGCCAGCTTCCAACCTGCACCTGGTATTATACAACTGGACCCAAACCCGCAACCCATGTTAGCAAGTCTTCTTACCCACATACCAGCCTGGCCTGCTTTAGGTAAACCCATGACCTGACCTGTGCTGCTGACAGACATGGAAGAAAAAAACAACAACAAAGACCCCTGCGCTTTCCCAGAAGCAGCAGCATGTAGTTCAGCCTCACTCTGCAGTGCCCGTATAAATCGGATGTTTCAGTGGGGCTTTTTGGCACTTTTGTCTAAAGCTGATTCAATCAGCTACTATATAAAAGTGCCAAAAAACCCCACTGAAGCACCTGATCTATACAGACATTAGGCAAGCCAAATCAAACTAATACACTACCTCTTCTGGGCATGTGCTGGGCAGCTGCTGACAGATGTGTGGGGGGGTGGGGAAACATGCTTTACTAAAAGAAGCAGTGCCTTAGCATTCAAAATGGCTTCAAAGGAGATCAAACAAAAGATGGATCAGGGAGTGACACACCCTGATCCATCTTTTGTTTGATCTCCTTCACAGCCATTCTTCCTTCTTTGTTTGATCTCATTCACACTGCTGCTTTCAGTAAAGCACAGTTTTTTTCATGTCTGTCAGCAGTCGGTGGTGAGGCTTATCCAACACAAGTCTAACCTGAAAAAAATTTTCAGACCTGCACCTGAACTGCGAAATGTGAAGTAGTTCACATTCCCACCTGAATCCAGCCTGCTTTGCGGATTACCCATGGGTACCCAGCCCCATGCAGGACTCTACTTGGAGCTAAACAAATGAAGTCTGTGATGGTTCGGGGGGAGATTGTTTCACATCCTAAAATCAGCCACCACCAAATTTCTGTCTCTCTCACAGATGAGCTTTACCATTATTTTGGAGAATTCCACTGTGCCAGAGGAACATAGCTGTTGTTCACAGTCTTGATCCTGGAGTTTGACGTGGTGTTTTAGATATCCTGGATCAGAGATACCCTTGAAGATAAGAAGTGAGAACTTGAACTTGAAATACCTAAGGGGTTAAAGCAGGTTAAAGTTATAAGCAACTAAAAATGGGTCTTTATAATGAAAAAAGTTTGGGGTTAATATTTAGACAAATTACTCAAAAGTCTATCAACCATAAACCTGAAGAAAAAAACATTGGATCCAGTAAACAGAACAAAAGATAGAAAATTAGAATGGTAATGAATGTTTAGTAATCCTCTTTTTCTAAAACAATACACCTGTGCACACATACTCCGCATACAAGTTAGATTTTATTAAGATTCTGTGTGATGTGAATTGTTGGTCTCTGCAGTTCCTGTTGGATGAGTGAACATCCCTAAAAACTACAAATGTCCAGGACTAACTGCATGTGCAAAAATGAATTACCATTACTGCTTGAGTTGCAACATACAATACAGTCCCCAGAGCTATCAATTCTGTGTCCTCCACTAGCACTGAATTCATTTAAACATTTAAAAGATGAAAAATTATTTTTCAAAAATGAAGACCTTTACAATCTACTAAAGCTTGTTTTCTCCTGAGAAAGTTTCTACTTAATAATATATCTCTTTATAGAGGGTCATCAATTATGTATAATATGCCTCAGCCTCTTTGAATTACTTTATTTAAAATATGATGGCCATTAGTGTGTAAGACTGATGAACAGATATAAATATTAAATACAGGTAAATGTTACAGTGCAATAAAGACAGTCTTGGAGCTGCTGAGTACTAGGATCTTTTGCTTAAGGGCACAATTCTCTCATTCTGCTATGAACACCATACCATCTTGCTGCCTTCATTTTCCAGGAAAAATATATTCAAACTGATGAAAAGGCTAATTTTCTCAAAGAATGGATATGAACTTCATAGGAATTTGTATAGTTAAGAAAATTGCAAGCATAAATCTTTCAGAAAACCTTCAATGAAAATTGCACTTTAAGCATATACACATTATTGCTTTCAGCAGATTGTCTCCAGTGATGTATTTTTGAAAAAAATACGAATAGCTAAAGAAAAATCATATTTCTTTGGTCTCGTGGCAGAGTAAAAGTTGTGTTTTCATCTCTCTGTTTTTATGTGAACACAGGAGGTAAAAAATGTGGTTTTCATGGTAAAAATTAGTGATTTTTTTTCCACTTGTGAGCAAAATTCTTCTATGAACACTTGATCCATTACCAGCAAGAACTTCATGACCCTAAAATGGCAGTTTTTAACCATGAATTATTTATATTCTTATTTGATAGGATATGGAGGGGAATCAGAGTAATGTTATTGTTTTGTTTATATTTAATGGCACCTAATTGTATTTTGATGCTTAACACTTATTGTTAAGACTTATGGAGTCTCCATGTCCCATGGAGCTGAAAATTTAGGTTTATTATGTGACACAACCGCTGAATCAAATAAATGAGCAGGATGAAAAGGGAAAGGAGAATAACTACAGTGCAAGCAATAGAAGAAGCTCATTGGGCACAGACAAAAGTGACAATTTCCCCCCAGTCTGGCCACAGAAAGCAATTTAAAGCTGTGACCAAACACAAATACATGGCATAACTACCTATCTAGCCACTGAGATCTGGTTGTGCTGTTTAGAAGCTTTTCCCACTCACAAAGTGGTAGCATGAGAGTTGGCTCAGAGGTGTTGAAAGAAACAGTGGCAGAAGACAATGCATAAGTTTTAAAACCATCTCTCGTAAGTGCCTGCAAATTCACAGTGCTCTATTTATATCCAAGCTGGTATACTAAATGTAATAAGTCCCTTGTTCTTTTATTTTTGCTTTCCATTGAGGATTGGGGCAAACGCCCATGAAGGTAGGTGAGCTTTGCTCAGTACCATATTAAATTGCTCATTACGTGAGAACATTGACTTTCAACTTACTTTTGAGTAGTTATAAAGAATAAATTAATGAGGAAATCTTGCTTCAACCTGTATTTAGAAAGATGGGTTTAAACACATTGGCAAGAGTCAGTATAACACAGCTGGTGTGTTTGCCTGACACTATTAGGCAGCCAGGGCTGTCCAGCTTCTGAGTGGTCAAGGATGCACCACAGCACTCCCAGGGGCAAGGGCAGGAAGTGAAAGCTGGAGAGAGGGGGAGAACCTGGAGATCCTAGTGGCAGCAGCCGCACAAGTGAGAGGAGGGAGCATCACCTGGGCAAGAGCCTGTGGGCTGCGAGTAAACGTTTTGGCCAGCAGGCTGCTACTTGAACAGTCCTACTTTAAGGGATGACAACAGTTTTGAAAAGTACATAAGCCTCCACTGGTAAATTTATTCCTGGTGGCACCTCCAGGCAGACTGTCTCTTCAGCCAGGGCCTGTATAACTATTGACACTGACAAAACCATCCATTTGGCGACAGGCTAACTGGCAGTGTTGCTCAGTAGTGCTAATTATCGCATCTCAAGCTCCGTGTAGAGATGAGTTGCATTGTTTCTGGTTTAGGAGGCAGCCTACCCACAGCATCAGAGAATGTTTGAGGCTGCCTGCACTGGGGACTACTACATTCATTTTTTAGACTAGTAAATCTCAGCCAGGGTGCCACAGCACCCTGGGGTACCTTCAGACTCTTTCAAGAGCACTGTGGGGTGCCATGCAATGTTAGCACTTCAAACATTGTTCAGAAGATAAGCTGAGAGATTTCAAGTAGATTTCCATAATGTTAAAACATTCTGACCTGTTGTGGTCTTTCTGAGTTCTCTGCAACAGAAAAATTGCTCTATTATTTTTGTATAATTAAAAAAAAAAAAAAACCTAGTGAAAATTAAGAATTGGCATTTTACAAGCATAGTAAGAGGTGCTTTGAGCCTGAAAAGGTTGAGAACCACTGATATAGACAGCCATGAACTCCCAAATCGCTTAGGCCATGTAAAAAATCTACTTTCATGAATGTTCCTGTTTAAAAAATAAATAGTTCAGTTCATATGTTGATGAAATAAAATTGTGTGTTTATCTAAGAAATCAATTGTATTGGTTTTGGTATTAATTTCTCCTGTTAACAATCCAGTATATGTTTTAAACAGATGAGCCTTTCTTGTCTAGCAGATCCTACACATTTTCAGAGATATTCAAAAGTGTTTAAGTGAACTTTGTGCAAACAGTGTGAAAATAAGTATGGGGGAAAAAAACCTGGATTTCTCCTAAAGTGATCTGGGGTGTAACATCCCTGAATACTGACATTTTTTAGGGGTGGACTGTAGGTGAGATACTCCCAGCATAAAAGAATTTCTGTCAGAAACAGAATAAACATTTCCAATAACTGGAAAGGCAGCTGATTAAGAAGTGCTCTGCTTCAGTAACGAGAACTATGAGGAAGTGTTAATATCTGAGTAACCTGTTTTCAAGTATTTAAAGGGTTTTTTAATACTAAATAGCTTACAATGGTCAGAAAAACAGCAATAGAAAAATGGGGGGGGTTATAATTACTAAAAGGGGAAGTTAATATATGCCCTTGGAATACAAGACTATTAAACAATCAAATATGTAATTACCCTGTTTTTTATTGCATTCAGCTACAGAAAATCATTGGGAAGCATGACGACTTCAAAACAGCTGCTGGAGGTGAAGCTATATTGCAGGTATGGCTGTAGATATAAATAAATATCTTTTCTTTCTTGCTGTGAATACTTCTATGAACTCTATTTGTTATGTTTTACTGAACTCATAGATGAGTGTCAGTCATATGTGTCAGTTGTAACACTTTAAATGAAAGTGTAGAGTCTGTCAACTCTGCTTTTTAATTTGGGAAAGAAAAATGTTTCTATAAATGTTTTTCAACTTAACTTCTGAATACTTTATAAAATATAGTAGTCACTGTGCTTTATTACTATGTAGGGATTTCAGTTTATAAAGCCTAAGCCTATATTTAAAAGCAATATTTTTAAATCAGTGAAAAACAATACATTGTTGCATAGGGGGAGAGGCTATTACTGAAGCAGGCAAGTAGCAAGCCGCAAAACACCTTTCAAATTAGAATCAGTGCCTTAAACTTACCTAAGAACCAATCAGTGGTCAATGCAGGACATATTCTACATATCAGGTCTATTTTCTGGGTCAGTTTACAGTGCAATTCTCCTCTTGAAGTGACAAAGGCATAGAGTACATGAGCAGAGAGTGGTAGTTAGCAGTATTAGCTTGAAGTCAGGCAGCAGGCAAGGTACATTTGCATTTTAGGGCACTTTTACTTGTGTTCCAGGGATTGAAGGGGGTACTTTAATTAGAGTGGCTCTGAGAGCTACTCTAATTAATTCATGTCCAGCTGCGGCTGTTCCTGCCCCCACCCTCCCAGCTGCCCTGTGGGCTGAGCAGCCCTGATACGCTGGTGCCATGCCATTGCCCCTCACTTCCAACCCAGAGTCCCCCCAGCCCTGCCGGTGCCCCTTACTCCCCTCCCACAGCCTCCTGGCCCTGACAGTGCCCCTCACTCCCAACCCACAGCCCAGCCCTACTCATGCCCCTCACTCACAACCCATAACCCCCTGCACCTCCAGCCCTGCCAGAGGGGGACCCCAGCTGCCACTGCTATGGAACCAGAGACGGGGCCTGCAGCCCTCTGTCCCTCCCCAGCAGCACCCAAGCCCTGGCTGCCACCCATGGAAGTCAGCAGCTGCTGCAGCCTGGCTCCGCCCCCATCCCCACTCCCCTCCTCCCATGGGCGGCACAGCTGGAGCAGAGAACATGTGGGGGAAGGATGTAGGCTGTTCACTCCCCACTTTGCTGCCCTCCCTCAGGGGTCTCCATGGCCCAGTGGGCAGGACCCAGTGCAAGAGAGCACAGCAGGCCAGGGAGGCTTGGTGCCACTGTATCCACCCCTGCCCCATACACACATCGGGGGGGGCTCATGTCCTCCTCCCCAGGAGTGCATGCAACAATGGGAAACCAGCTTCTCTATCACCCCCTAGATAAGCCACCCTTGGTTCCCTCCTGCTCCCTGACTGTGCACTGCAGCCGCACATTCCCACCCCAGCCCTGGGCCTCACACACCACCCTGGCTGGGCAGTGCCTCCAGTCCCAGCGCTACTGTGGAGGCTTCCATCCACCCTTCCCCCACACCCCTAAGTTTACCTGCGGGGAGCTGCAGGAGCTGCTCCACACTGCCTCATCACCACATGCATGCGCACATGGCACCCCCGTTCTGATCACCCTATTCCCACTCCCCCCAGCCCCAAGCAGCCCCTTGGAACCTGAAACTGCCAGCGTGCAAGGGAGACCCAGTGTTTTCCACATTTTGCTCCTTTAAAAAAGAAAATCTGTGATTTTTTCCATGGCAAATGAAAAACCCGGATCCCTGGCTGTCACTAAAAAACAGGAATATACAACATCTTAATCTTAAATGAAGTTGTACTTTTAATGGAGTCCAGCAATAGGCCTACTCACAGGTATTTTCCACAGAAGCCCTTTAGGCTCTTGTGTTAAGCATGTGTTCATAGTCAATACCCCTTTTACTTGTAAAAGTTCTTTTTGCCAGCTTAGGCTTCAAAAAGAGTTGATGACTTTGTTATTTAGTCATGTCTTCACTTCTCAGCTAGTCTACAGAGTGAGCATGAAACATTTCAGCACTTAGAAAAATCTAGCTAGTACAAAACAGTGTAGTATAGTTCCCCAGCAGCACAAATTAGCATGGATACGTCAAACCTGTGCTGTTTCCTGCACTGGCTTCCCAAAAATCACTAATCAGATTAATAAAGTGGCAGATGGTAGGTATATAAGATATGATGGCACAGGCAAAACAGAATCTGTTTGGATGAAAACCATGTTAGGAAGGAATAATAAAAAAGACCTAGAGCAGCAGTTCCCAAACTGTGGTGTGTACTACCAATAGTACACAGACAACCTGTGAGTGGTATATGGAAGGCCAGGGGGAGGGGTGGGACACGCACGCACACAGACACCCAGCCCAGCCTGCTGCAGGCGGCCAGGAACACAGTCCAGCTAAGTGTGCAACAGTGCCCAGCAGGTGTTGAAGAGAAAGGCCATGGGGCAAGAAAGAAGCGGGGGGAGGGGGTTCCAGATTGAGGTCCCCACAGTGAGGAAGAGAGTGGGGCAGAGGCAGGGAAAGGGGTAAGGGTGAATGAGGAATGGTGGGAGCCCTGGGCAGCTTGTCCAGTGGCACGGGGGAAAGGGGGCTCCCTCCACTGCACAAACCCCCTCTCATCACAACGTGCTTAACAAAAAGAATACACAAGAACAAAGGTAGTATATGAAGTTTTATTTATTGTCACCAGGTTTAGAATTTGTAGAAAACCTGGTATTTACTGGAAAAAAACCCAAAAAAGCAACATTTATGATTATTAACTACTAGCAAATGGCCTGTTGAGAATGATGGGGGGGACAGAGGCCTGCATCCCTCCCCACCCCCAGTTCAGGCCAGGGCTGGGGAGGGAGCCATTCCCCCCATCCCCTACCGCTTTGGGCCAGGGCTGGGGCCTACATAGCTCCCTGTCTTCCCCTCGCTGCTTCGGGCACAGCCACCAGTAACCCTCCTTCCCTTCCTGCTTCCCTGTTCCCCGCCACCTCTCCTCCCTACTGGCTGTTGTTGGGGGGATAGGGGGAGTGGCGCCAGCCCCTGTCTCCAAGGAGTAGACCCCCTGCTGTGTCCCCTCCGTTATGGCGGCACCCTGGTTCCTGTTGAACCCCTCTGCCTCCAAAGAGCAGGGGAGGGAGGCGAGGCTGGCCTCGCCCCCCTCTCCTCCAGCCCCTCAGTCCCCACTGTAATGGCAGCGCTCTGCTGTCTGTCCCTGTCTGTATAGGGCACTCTGGCTGCTAAGACAGCCTATCAGCGCATGAATAATGTGCTACAAACAGACAGACTTAGGCTTCTTTTAATATTAGAATATTAATATTCAGTGCATCCTGACATGCACCCCCTGCCCCAGTTTTGTTTATCTAGTGTGCTGGCACTTTACAAGATGCACCTTGTGGGTTTTTTGCTTCTCCAGCCAAAAATGTTGCCTACCGCTTA
Organism: Crocodylus siamensis; assembly: GCF_052110815.1. Classification (NCBI taxonomy): domain Eukaryota; kingdom Metazoa; phylum Chordata; order Crocodylia; family Crocodylidae; genus Crocodylus; species Crocodylus siamensis. The sequence goes on from NC_143395.1 coordinate 385,526,748, forward strand.
TTTATGCTGTCTTTTTTCCAATTTACAATTGTTTTACATAGCTACCGTAACCGATGAAATAATGTTTTATGATTACTAAAGGTTTTGACGTTATTTTAATACATAGTCTGTTACCTATGTGTATGAAAAAATTGCAGGTGGTACTTAAGGCTGTAACATTTTAAATTGGTGGTACTCGGTCTGTCAGAGTTTGCGAACCACTGACCTAGACACTGGTTTAGGAGTTTACTACAGGTCCCCGTCTCCCCACCCCCAGTTCAAACTTGTCAATGAATAGGGTTATCTATAAGGTCTTAAGAGATTTCATTAATCATGGACATTGTTTAATTATGGGACACTTCAGTTTCCCTAACTAAGATTTGGCTAGTGAACGCTACACATAATAGTAGGTAAAGATATTTTTGGACAAGTGACCAATTGATTTCTTTATCAAGTGTGGCATCTGGTGATGAGAGGAAAGCTAGCCTAGGAAAGCTAGTAGCAAGGATCTTGTAGAAGAACTAGTTGTGGGGAATAAACTGGAGTCAAGCAATTATCAATTGACTTGGTTTAGATTAAATTGCAGGGGAGACAAGACCAGGATCTTGGAAGATCTTGCACTTCGAAAGGGCTAATTTTGGGAAATTAAGAAATTAGTTGAGGTTGACTAGATTTCAGCGCTAAGAGACATGAGTGTGTAAGTGATGCAATATTATTTAAAGGCAAAAAAAAATTTTGGGACCTTACATCTGAAGCAAAAGGAAAAAAAAATTGACATGAAAGGACTACAGACCTGCATAGATCAGGGGTTTTCAACCTTTTTTTAATAAGCGTACCCCAGCAGCCAGACATGGAGCGGGGTGGGAGGGGGTGACGTGGCTGGACATGGAGCTACAGCAGTGCAGGGTGGTAGATGGCAGCCACCATCGCATGCAAGCTTCGCTTCCCCCCACTGCATCTGGCCACCCAGACAGCGCCTGTGTGGCCCACAGAGGGGGCACCGCTGCCCTCATCCCTGCCTCCCCCCTCCAGCCGTGGTCCTGGGAGGCGGTAGCGTGGGGTGATAGGTGGCAGCGCTCCTTCCCCATGAGCATCCCCTAGGGTCTTCAAGCATCCCCCCCCGGTTGACAACCCCAGCATAGAAAAACAAACGCCTCAAACAGGCCATTAAGAATAAGCAGTGTACTTAGAAGTAATAAAAATGGGAGGAAGAAAGAATACCTGTCCATGTCTAAGAATGCAAAAATAAAGTGAGAATGGCCAAAGGTTTAGCTGAGCTTGACTTTGCAAGAACCATTAAAGTTTATAGCAGGATTGGGCATGTAAATGAACCAGGAGGAAAGAACTGAGCAACTATATGCTGAAGGAAGGAATGAAGATGAAGGACATTGTGCAAGAACTAAACAAATGCTTTGCCTCAATCTTCAGTAAGGATTAAGATGTAACTGAAGATATTGGCAGGCTGCCATATCTGAGTGAGAATTCGTGTCTGAAAATTTCTACATCAGAGGAAGAAGCAAAAATAACAAATACAGTTTGGATACCCGAAAGACTGCCTGAAGAACTGTGATGGAGGCTGCAGCTGACAGCTACATTCCCCGGGCACACATAAACACTGTACAGTAAAGATAAAGCTTGATTGTGTGGCAGACAGAACTTTCTCTAAGACTCTAAAATGAATCCCCCCACAATTCTGAGCCTTCATAATCTTACCACTTTCCACTTCATGTGCAAGGCATGTTCCTTTACCTTGCCTTCTCTAGCATAAGTACACAGTAATTCATATATTGGTGGGAGAAAAGGCAAGGCAACAGGCGCAGACAGACTGCCATTGAATTTATAATATAACTTGAGATTCTAAGACCCAAGTAATTGGATATGTACAATGAGCTAGAAGTATTAATGCATTCCCACACACTCCAAAAAAAGTTGCAATTGTCTCTTACCCAGTAAGGTCCCAGACTGTGGTAGCTAGCTATAGCTGATCTTCCTCACCAATTTTAACACCAAAATATTAACTTAAAACTCTTGCAAAAAAGCTTGATAAGATCCTATCCCAAATCATACACACACCTCTGTTTGACCTATAACTACAACCCTTTTAGCTTAATAATAACAAACAGGACAGGCCGGAGTACAGAATCTTGCTTTATGTTGATAATACTGTGATTCTCTGATCAGAACCTGAAGATCTAATTCCTAGCTATATTTAAACTTATTTAATGTGTTTAGACACCTTTAAGGATATCAAAATTAATTGAACTAAGTTGGAAATTCTGAACATAACCAGACATGTTTATAGAGGAATATGAGCAGAGGATTCAGAGGAGGTGTGGTGCCATGGTGACACCTCCCTTTTGGGTCATGCTATGGGAACAGCAGCCAGGGATTGTGTTTTTAAGTCCTCAAAGCAGGTAAAAATCCCTGCCCCCCCAGTACCCCCTTTCTTCCTCACAGCATGTTTCCTCTCCTCCTTCCCCCTGCCCACTGCTGCTGTTCCCAGATGACCCAGGAGTGAAGTGAACTCTGGGGTTGGTCCTGCCTCACTCCAGCCAAGGTGCATGTGGAATCAGGCTCTGCCAGGGATAGCAGCAACAGGTGAGTTCCCTCTCCCTGCCCAGTCCTCTTGGGTGTTCTTCACGCAGCCTGGCAGGAGCAGGGCAGGAGTGGCTCTGGAGCTCCCTAGCCCTTTGGTCATCTGGGAACAGTAATGGAGGGCGGGGGGCAGGGGAGTGGAATGGGAGGGGAAGGGACGTGCCACTGAGCATGAAGGAAAAGGAAAGGGATGCCAAGAGATGGGGAAGAGGGATTCTTACCTGCTTTGGAGGCTTAAAAAAAAAAACCTTAGCTGCTGCTGTTGTAGCATGGTCTGTCCACCCCAGTGTGGGGGGGAGGCTGAGAGCAGGGATGCAGCCACCCCTGCAGCGCCGTTATTGCTCTCACACCCCACTTTTATCAAATCCTGGATTCACCTATGAAGATGAACTAACTGAAATGTCAGGTGACAAACCGAATATGAAGTCCTTATGAATACTCATCCCCTGTGGAATGAAGCGTGGTCAAAATTAATAAATATAAAGTTCACTGAGATAGCGAGAGATTTTTGGCAACTGGACAATGCTGCACTTAGTCTTTTGGGACCAGGTTAATATTATCAAACAACTGTGCTTTTCAACCTACTGTATGTCACAAGAAGATTTCTGGTTACTGTTCCCCCATTTTATATTTTGAGTATGAACCATTTTTCAGGTATTTGCTGACAGTGTAAATTGTAACTGGCATATCTGATAGCTTTAGATTCCCTATCTTGCAGCATTGTTTATATGATCAAGCATCCCTTTGTAATCATATTAAAATGCCTTCTCCCTCCCTTCCATCCCCTCCTCCTCCATTTGCTGCTGCTTTTTCCACTGTCCAAGGGCCAGGGGAAGCTTCAGAGTTGCTCTTGCCTCCTCCAGGTGTATTTGTGGGGAGGGAGTGGGTTCTCCCATAATCCACACCCCCCTCAGGAGGAGGCATGGGAAGCCACTGCTGCTGTCGCTGCTGTAGGTGAGCCCAGGCCCCATGCAGCCCAGCTTCAGCAGGCAGGAGCAGCTCTCAAGATTCCTGCACCCCTGGGACAGTGCAGAAAGTAACCATGGCAAGTAGGGGACAGGTGATGGGGACAGGAGAAGATAGGTCTGTGAGCATGGAAGGGAAGGGGAGATTCCCTTCTGGTTTGGGGACTTTTTTAAAGTCCCCAGTGGCTGCAGCAGCACAGATCAGTTGGAAAGAGGGGTGCGGCCACACCATTGCACCTCCTGTAGATCTGCCCCAACAGATACCTAATCTAGCTGCATGTCCCTGCTTGCAGCTTAAGCACCTCCTGAAGAACATTTTTGGTCCTGATGTCCAGGGATGCCAGACACTCTGAAGTTGCTGCTGATATGGAAAGAACTCTTTAGTTTGTTTGGCCTGCTATAGCTGTTTTTATGACTTCCTGGCCCAAAAGACTCTACCTAATGCATATTATCTACACCAGGCTTGGAACAAAGATTTCTGTATGTCCTTGAACCTAGCCAGGAGCAAAGTACCTTGTAAAACAGTAAAAACTATATCATTGATCTACAGTAAATGCTGATCTAGTTGAAATTTTTTTCATTCACACTGGTACCTGCAGAAGCTACAGTATACACCCTTTGCCAAATGAGACTATGGCTGGAAATTTGGATCTTCCAGACCTGTGCTGCCTTTCCTGTTGTGGGACTGTCCCATGATACAGTCCTTTCAACTAGAGGTTTGTAGGAGAATTAATTTGATAATTGATACACCTCTTAAAAGTATTTCCCAGGACTTCATTTTCTTTATATATCCCAAACTCTTAAAAACTCTCTAACTCGCATACAGTTTGGTTTTCTAGAGAGAGCAACTTGTCTTGCAAAGATTGAAAAGTGGATTACTTCCAGAAATAGAAGCCTGGCATTATGATTTATAATGGCTGACCTACCAGCTGTAGAGTGGGTAACATCTCAGAGATGAGGGATAACAGATAACTTTTTTAAAAGATTTGGTCTGACGTTCTAAAAATGCTTGCTAAATCCCTAGCAAATAGAAACTAAGATGTCTGTCCCCCTTCTCTACCCGGCTCCTTTTTCTCTCTCCTTTCTTTCCCCTTCATTTTCTTTTTCTGTTTTCCTTTCTTTTTCTGTTCTCTCTCTTAAAAAAAAATCCAATCATAAAAAACCCTATAAAAACAAGACCCCTCACTGTCAGTCTAGGGGCAAACATTCAGAAAGCCTGAACTTGACTTGACTCAATCTTTGCAGGTTAGTCTAACGTGGCTAGGCTAAATCAGTTTTGTAACTGGACAGACGTCCCACAGATGCAGGCACATGCCTGCAGTACCTCAGGCTAGAAGCTGGGGGGCACTAGAGCAGCCCTCCCTTCCACAGCATGGAGGTGAGGGGGGCATGGCTAGGCTTGGGCAGGAGCTCTGATAGCTCAACAGGGAATTGATATCAGTGTTTATCACCCAATTAAGAAAACAACAGAGGGACATTACCACCTACTTGTTGATTCTGCCTGTTTATTCTACGTATTGATTCAGCACAGACCATAGCCAGCATGTGGTCTGCTAGCTAAGCTAATACACAGATACCTCCTCAGCAAGGCAGAGGGGAGGGGGGAATTCCTGCTTAGCGGGGAATGGTGAGGGGAAGAGAGAAGCAGCCTACAGTCTCTGGAGCTCCATCCAGGGAGCAGAGGGGAGGGCCCAGCCCTGCTGTGAAGCAGAGAGCCCTGCGCAGCCCAGAGAGCATGCCGAGATTCTGAGGGTGTCTGGTTTATCTTAAATCAGCAAGGGGTCTGGGACAGACGTTGCATAAATCGGCTTGAGCCGAATCAGTTAAGTCTGATACTACATTCAACCAGGTTTATCTCAAACCGGTTTCAGCCATTCTCAAACTGGTTTATGTGCCCTGAACATCTGGGCTAGGGGCAGACATTACATGTAAACCAGTTTAAGTGATCAGAAACTGGTTTAAAGCTGTAACAGAACAGATGTTCAGTGCCCATAAACCAGTTTCAAAATGGCTGAAACTGGTTTGAGCTTCAAACCAGTTTATGCATGTTTGTCCCAGACTCTTTGCTGACTGAAGGTCATGGGAGACTGGTGCCTTCTGAGTCAGGGCGAGCGCTTCCCCATTTATGCAAGTTACAGCTGCACTTAATTATTTGCAGCATCAAGACCTCTATTAGTATAATTTTTAGCAGGTCCTGTGATTTAATAAGAAAATAATTTTATCTGAGCCATCAGTCTTTCCTTATTAAGACAGAAATTTCAGGAGTTAAAGTAACATTTTGAAAGCACTGCCACTTGGGAGCATAAGGAGTTATCAAAAAAATTATGCTTTTATTTTCTTATAATAAAAATACACTTAGAACTATAGGCTTTTGCAGTTGTAATATATACTGCTTCTATGCCATAGGTTACTTTAACATTTTCTGTAGTTCAGAAGCTTGGAAAGAGGAACATACTTGGTAGATGCAGACTAGCATGATACCTAGGATTAGTGCTTGGGATACTCCTAAGAATTTTTCTGTTCAGCACTTTTTGTGGGTATAAGATCAGGTTTCCATCTCACTCCCATGGTGGAGATAAAAAGTTTCAAAATATAAAATTGTTCTTCCACCTAACCTCAGGAGTATGCATTGTTGGAAATATTAATACATCTCTCATAAGCTCTTAACAAAGAATAGTCGTGTTGGTACTAATTTATAGAGTTCAGCAGCAAAGGTACTTAACAAGTCTATGGACAAAAAGAATTATGTACTAACATGTACCCTAATTTAATAGCATTAAAATTGGCAAAAGCAGTCTTTTCAAACTACACCCTTAAGCTATAGTCTCTCAGGTTTCCTATTGCATATTCTGCTTTAAAGAAATGTACTGTTTTGTAGTTTTAAAATATACTTAACTCTTGCTAACATAGTACTTGGATGTGTGCCAATTCCACCTTGGAGTTTCAACTGATAAAAAAGGGAGCAAACAAGTAGGTGCATATTTTTTATAAATCCAGGGATAGGCTTTGTCATCTTAGATAAGATGAGATGGGTATTATTTATATGTCTTCTAGCTTATAAGAGAAATCTGAGGAGAGGAACAAACCTGTCTTTTGTGTTGCAGATTGAGTCTTTAAAACGTTATTGTAAACCCTTGATTTTTCAGCCCTGTTTTTCAGTGCAACAAAAGGGATTTTTGTTTAGATGTATGATTAAATGTGAGTTATTGAAAGCTTCATTACTAATTACAAATTAATTTTTAAATGATATCAACAAGCCTATTATGTACTTTATAAATCCATCTTAAATTGGAAGTACAAGGACAGAATAAAAGCAAAAGTATGCTGATCCTCCTTTGATGCTTCTTGGAAAACCTTGGATTCTGACATGACAACCAAAAATTTTGCTTTTGACTTTCAAATAAGCAGGTAGGAATGTTTTATGCATCAGTCATGGTATTTGTTGCCTAAAGCACTTTAATTCTGAAACATAAACCTTGCGGGTATTTAAATGTTCTACCTGCCATCAAATGATAATATGCAGTAAGTGCAGTCACATGTCCCTTGGATAGATTTTTTTTAAGTTAGCTCATACTTAGCTCATATTACTGGCATTAGGTGAAAGGTGGCATGGAAGTAGAAACAAGGCATGTTACCTTTTTAACTATAAAATACTTTGTCACATATGCAGTAAGCATGAAACACAGTGTGCTTGTTATTGATGATGCTGAAAGCTAAATAACCATTAGTATTAAATCTTATGAATAGACTCTTGTCTTTCATCTTACCTCTTCAGCTGGATAAAAGACACACAGGCTATTTAGCTGTTATAAGAATAGTTCTGTTGAAATCCTTGTGGACTTCCAAAAAAAATCTCTCTTCATGTTGCTTAGTGTTTTGTTGTGTTCAAAGAAATGCTACTCTGCTAGTGGTGAAAGAAGAATGTAGCACAGAAATCCACCACATTGTGTGGGTTTAGGCTTTATAAAAATGCAGTAGTTAAACTGAACTGATGTGTATCTTTTGTTTTCTGTACAGCTATTTCCCCCCAAATAAAAACAAAATACAATAAAATACTAAGCTGTTTATAGTGGTATAAGAAAACTGAGATCTAACAAATAGCCTTATAACAATATAAAAACATTTGCATAACTGCTAGTTGGTGTTTCAGACATATTTATTAATAAATTTGTTACAAAGCAGAATCTACAGGTTGCTAGAAATTAAGTTTCCCAAAATAACCCAAAAGAATTAGCTGAAATGCAAATACAAAATTGATTTGAAAGAGAAGATTAACCTAAACATGAAGGTTGCTATGTATTTAACCAACAGTTGTCTTAACAGCTAATAACAGAAAATACAGAAAATTATTTTGTGCCTTATTATTCAAGGTGGCACTACCATGCTATTTAGTGTCATGCCTATTATACAATTTAAGTAATGCAGAACACCTATAATTATTGAAACTAGAACGCAATCTCCATTTATTTTGAAGACAGCTGTTAATTCTTATCCTAAATTAGTACTTGAATTATACTATATCCTAATCAATTATAAGTAATTTTAAGTTGCTATTGCCAGCTTAGTTAGCTAACTTAATACATTGTTTTTGCTCTAACTAGTACATGGCAGTTCCCTTGAACACCTTCATAGTCGGACTTCTAGCAGGAAGTTTAGAGTCTGACAAACAGTACAATACTTTTTATTTTTAAGTGCCTACTGGAGCAAACTACTCTGTCATGAATTATGGGAGTAAAATTAGAGGAGTGATTTTTTTTTTTCATATGTAAACCATAATTATCCTCACATTTAACCCCATGATCAGTGTTTTACCAAAGGAAGAGTTAAATGATGACCCTGTTTATGCCCAGTGTTTAGTGCTGCTTAGCTGCTACATTTTCTGCTTCTGATAGTTCAAGTACAACACAGGTCACAATACATTGTTGAAGAGAATTGTTCAGCTTTTCTTTAGGATTTTGAATTTGCTGGCTGCCAGAATAGCAGAATTGCAAGCAACTTCTGGGACACTCTGACTCAAATAAGCATTTGTTTGTTTGTGTTGAATTGATAATAATTATAATACAAGTGTATTTAATTTGTTTTCTAGGAGCCAGAACTGGAAGACTCAGATGTTAATACAATGTTGCTGGTACACTTCTTTGGAAAAGCAGGAAATGACAAACTTCGCTATTCTGAATTTTGCAGGTAGTGTTTAAGCACTGATAGTCATTGATCACAGTCATTCTCTATAGCTCCAGATTATGTAATTGTTAACAGTTTGTTTCTGCCTAGTTAAATCACCATATAAGGAACAGAAAACCTGTGCAAAAGCATTAAAAATGTTACCTGTCATTGCTATAATAGTGGGATACAGACTTTTTCCCTACTCCCCCAAAAGAATAACATTTTAAGTAGGAGGTTCTCTCTCAGAAGACTCCAAATTGTTTTACAGATTTTACATGTGTAGCAATCATGTCACCCACTGAAATGCTCTTGGAATAGAACTATGCATATGCTCGTGCACAGAACTCAAATTTAGGACAGGAAGCAAAGAATACCATATCCAACAGAAGCTGCAGTGGACTAACATGAGACTTTCTTCCCTGAAAAGTGACAGCATTTCCTTCAGGATGCAAAATATTTGTTCTCTCGCGCAGCAAGCATTCTCTTCCCAAAGGTTATAATGGAAGTCAGAAATTAACAAAGAAACTCTAAGAATAATGACAGTCATTCAGCTTATTAAAGCAGTAATACAAAATTAAGGATTGCAAATCATTTAACTAGAAACACACTCACTACTGTGTTTTGTAGTTGTTATGGTCAGAAACGATGATATTGTCCTCTCAGGGCAGAGTCTCCTTACCTGGCCACTTTCAACCTGACAGCCCAACAGCATAACTCATCTTAAGACACAAATGCAGCTTATCCTTATCAGTAGCTAAACCCATCACTTTAACACCTTAATTTATTATGCTTCAAAAATCTCTGGTACTGTGGGACAAAAATATTTGCAACCATATCAAGAATACCACATCTTCATGTGTAGTGTTGACCCCCAAAGGTATTTATGTACCTAGCTCTCATTGAAATGTTTCACAACAGTGAATTAATTGAGAGTTAGACACCTAAATAGAGATGAGGTGCTTAACTCTTGTTGGGGATGTTAGCCCTTGGTCTTATGTTATGATCAAAGAGAACAAATTATTTACACTATTGTTAACATTGTTTTTCAAAGATATTGACTGATGATTCAAATCTGCTAAAATTCAAGTCTGATAATGCGTATAATTCAGTTTCTGTTCAGCTGAAATGTAATTATATTCAATCTATGCTATTAGGAATAAATGCCGTTGCTCTTAACAGAGGGTTCAGAAAAGCCAGAACAAAAAGTGGCATTTTTCTTAACACTATAAAATGTTTCCTCTCCACTGATTTGGGCACATACCAGTCTTCCAGTAAACAAACCTTTCTCTTTTGAAGCTCTTGTCTCAGTAGAACTCTAAATGAGTAAAATTAGGTGTAACTTGTCTGTAGCTCCCTTCTCTGTAAATACAATAGGCCCGCTAATGAAACAAAGGACAGAAAGTACCAGTAAAAGGTTGTGTTTGCATATACAGTATAAACTGGAATGCGTCAGGTTTTAGATAAAATCCTACACTGACCCAGTGAGGCATGACATTGATAAAACTATGGACCTAGTATGTTCAGAAAATGTAGGTTAAAGACCTTTGCCTACCACACAGATAGAGGCCTGTAATCAAAATCAAACTCCCACATCTTGCTCTTAAAGTTTGTGGGATAAGTGTAAGGTTTAATGCAGGTAATTTTTCAATGGTGGCAGTTATTTTTCATAGAGTTGGAATGTGCCTCTTTATCACTGCATATACACACTCCATTTAAGTTGCGACATGACAGCGGAGTTTGTTTAACAGAGAAGGGTGAATAAAAGGATCAGTGTCTTTTTAACCTGTGAGGAGATATCACTTTTCACATGATTTTATTTGCAAGTAAATCAAGCACATCATTTCTGCATTGCTATTGTTCAGGGACAATGTGATTTCTATCTGATGGCCTCTCACAACATTTTACCTCACGCGGGAAGCTATTGTTGGCTGTTTGATCAAAGTGCCATGCTGTTTTTACAAGAGATGACTGATGAGCTATACAGACATAGATCATTGTCAAAAGGGAAAAAGAACAATGGCAAATGCTTTTATCATTTTCCAAGTACTTGCTAGAAAGCTTTTCCATTGATCAGAGTAGTACCTAAAAAAAAGTTGGAATGATTAGATTTGTTTAGGACATATTAAAACCTGTCACACCAGTTAAATACACAGGTATCCATGTGGTCTAGATTCCTTTAAAAAAAGGGCATGCTTCCTTGATGAAATGTCACCATGTTTATGTTAGGTTAATATATTTTCTTTCAGAAAGTTGAAATGAATTTCCTCACCTCATTACTTACTTTTTAATTATTCTCCTTGCTCAATTTTTCCGGCTGAATTAAAGACACCCTTTGTAATTGTGCAGTCACCTGTATCTTCATTTACACCGGTGTTATCCAGCCTTTTCGGCCTGATGTCCAAATATTTTAAACAGGTTAAAGGGCCATGGTTGATATTTCAGAGAAGAAAGAACCTCTCCAGCCAGCTCAGAGCTGATTGTCAGGTCTTGCACCTCCATTCCTGCAGCCCCTGGCACAGGGGGCATGTTGGGTGCAGGAAAGGAAAGTAGGTGAAACATTGGTACATTGGCTGTCTGTGGTGATATGTGATCTCTTGCATCCAGGTGATACAAGGAAAAAATAGGCTCTGGACTGCTTTAACCTTTGCCAAGACTGAGAGAATCAAACTGGTTGTTGGTTCTACACTTCTTTTTTTTTTTTTTGTCTTTCCTGGGCTGGGCTAGTATGGCATGGTAGAGGGGAGGGATCGCCTTTAGATAGTTTCATTCTACCTTCCATATTTACTTGATTCCAAGTCAAGCTTTTCTTTCTCCTTTTAATGTAGGGGAAAAAAGCCCTTCTTCTTGGACTTAAGTACAGGCTGGCAGGGAGGGCAGACAGCTGCTGCAGCTGCATACACACCCCACCTTCTTGCAGCCTCAGGCCTCCTACCTCCCTTCCCCCTTCTCCTCACCTCCCCATCCCTGCGGCCTCTGCCCCCACCCTCCACTTACCCTTGCTCTGGCTTGGGTCCCAGCAGGTTCCGTCTCTGCTGTAGCCTGGGGCACAGAACATGTGTTTGCTCCAGCTCCAGTGTGGTCCCATAGCAGCAGCAGCTCAAGGTGGGTCCCAGAGCAGGAGCTGGAGATGTCACGCCACCATTGCTGCTATGGGATCATGCTAGGGCTAGAGCAGAAACATGCTCCGTGCCCTAGCCCTAAATGAGGCGCAGTGTGCCAGGATGCCTCTCCAGGGGTGGCTGTGAAGCCCCTGCAGCCCTCAATTTGTGGGCAATTACCCTGTTTAGCCCCCCACTACACCTTGATGTTTATCTTAATGAGAGAGGCTGCCCCGGGGCTTCCTAAATTGTTCTTCCAAATGACCACCAGGTACACGTGATCTCTGCCTTATGGGCTAATTGCATGGCTCCATTCCTTGCCTACACCATGCCCCATGCCTTGCAAATGACATCTTCATTCATGTTTTCTTTCACTTAAGCCCCCTTCTGGGGTTCCTGGACCCTCACTGGTCCCACACTCTCAGCCTCTCAATCACTAGCTAACCTCCCCCGCCCCAATTAGCCCTAGCCCATACCTGCCAGTGCATTCACCCCAGGTGCCCTGCCACACAGTATTTAAGTGAAAACCAAAGCAGAGGAGAATGTGTCCACAGCAACTTTTCTTGTTAGGTTTGCAGGTAGCTGCCTTTGCATCATTTGGATCTTTTTGAAGGGATGAGACTTCTTTCCTTCATAAGAGTCCTTGCAATTACTAGAGAACGCTGCTTTCTTATGCCATGATGCTATACAAACATTCAGCACAGAAGCAAAATTGTGAGAAGGAAACTTGCCCTAACCTTTTTGTGGTGTTTCATCTTGCTACTTCGTATGCTGTAAGGAAAATGGAAAGCTAGCATTTCATTTCCACACTAGAGGAAACGCTAGAGCTCTGAGGTTCCCCAGTTTCATTAAATTTTCACTTTTAAATAAAAGTGAGTTATTGAAGTATTTTTAAGAGACTGTCTCTGTATGTAAAGCACTTTCCAGAACAGGGACCTGGGCTTAATAGGGTTTCTGGATGCCATCATGACACAATTTAATTAATTACAAATTAAGCTTTTTGGCCTCCAGCCTCAGTATTCTGATAAAATAGGCTAGATGAAATGAAGTACTGCCTTCCCTCTGCCTTCTTTCTTGTAAATTATTGATTTCTCTAATTTTTCTTTTGTTTAAATCTGGCCTTGATTCTAAGCTAAGAAACTTTCCTGTGGAAATAATTCCAATAGATTTACTAGTAGCATTACTTTGGGTTTCTACAGAGGCAGCTGAGATCAGAAACCTTCCCCTGTGATAAAGTTCTGGTTGTGTTGAAATACATGGTAGTGCTCCTATTGAAATCATCAGAGCCAGGATTTCACCCTACTTTCTTAATTTTTCCTTAGGAACTATGCACTGTTTAAGGAATATAAACTTTTTTTTAGTTGAGATTCACCATTTTGAATAAGCTTATTCAGAGATCCAGGTGATGCATGGAAATACATTCATAATAATGTGTGTTAATGATACAGATGTGACCAAGCTTATCCCATTTTGAAGGTTTATAACTTAGCTAGACATTTTTCAAATAGAAGTTATTTTAAAAATTCCTATTAGGATTTTAAATTTTCACATTTGGGAACAGAAATGACCTAGGCTGCTGACATGATGATTTATATTATAGTAACTTGAAATAAAGGAGAATATTGAATCTGAATATTAAATTGCATTGTTCCATTTTTGTCCTGAGTAGTATTGGGTACTATATGAAATCTTCCCACTCAGGCTTGCCAAAAGCAAACCTACCAAGTTGAATTAATCACCCCTTGAATTCTTATAGTACCCATCTTTAAGAAAGCGAAGGAGGAGGATATTGGGAACTACAGACTACTCAGTCTCACCTCAGTCCCTGGAAAAATCACAGAGCAGGTTCTCAAGGAATCCATTTCTAAGCACTTGGAAGGAGGGGGAGGTGATTAGGAACAGTCAGCATGGATTCACCCAGGGCAAGTCATGCCTGATCAACCTGATTGCCATTTATGATGAGATGACTGGCTCTGTGGATGTGGGGAGACCAGTGGATGTGACATACCTTGATTTTAACAAGGCTTTTGATACAGTCTCCTGCAACATTCTTACAAGCAAGCTAAGGAAGTACAGGTTGCATGAAAGAACTTACAGTGGGTGGATAGAAAACGGACTGGATTGTCAGGCTCACAGGGTAGTAATCAGTGTTCAGTGTCTAGTTAGCAGCTGGTCTCAAGTGGAGTGCCCCAGGGGTCGTTCCTGGGGCCATTTTTATTCAATATCTTCATCAATGACTTGAGATGGGATGGAGTGCACGCTTAGCAATTGTGCAGATGACATCAAGATGAGGGGTGAGGGGTAGTAGGTATACTGGAGGGTAGGGCTAGGATTCAGTGTGACCGACACAAATTCAAGGATTGGACTAAAAGAAATCTTATGAGATTCAATAAGGAGAAGTGGTAAAGGACTGGACCAGGCTACCCATGGAGGTTGTAGAATCTCCATCCTTAGAGGTTTTTCAGACCCTGGTAGACAAAGCCTTGGCAAGGATGACGGATGATCTAGTTGGGCTGGTCCTGCTTTGAGCAGGGAGTTGTACTAGATGACCTCCTGAAGTCCCTTCCAGTCCTAATTTTCTATGAGTCTATGATTCTTCACACCTAATTAAGCAGGGCTCACCTCCACCTCCATATGGGTCTGAGTACAGCAAGGGACGTGTGGCTTAGCCACAGGAAGAAAGCACTGTTTTCTGAGGGCAGGCAACAGTCTGTACCCAAGAAGTACCTCACACTAGTTTCAGTGCATCAGACATGATGATTTTTTAGATGAGAAAAGGGTTTGGGATGGAAGGGAGAAAATGCCAGCCAGCCTCTTCCTCCTCCTACTGGATTTGCTGCCTTCAACTGGCAAAGAACTGGGAGGGGTTCTCCGTCAGCAACCTGCAGTCCTCTGAGGTGCAGATGCGTTCTGTTTCAGTTACCCAGCCCTCCTCCTGTGTGTAGTAGCTAGTGATCTGTGCTGCTAGGAGCTGGATTTGACCAATTGCCTGGAGTATTTAGGGATGAAGATTTTTCCCCACTATGCAATATTGGCAGGTGCTTAATGGATTGTTCACCTCCCTCGATGCATTGTCTTTGCTGCAATTGTACCCCCACAATCTGGGGGAGTCTTGTGTTTAGAAATAATATAGCGTTCATCACATTTTGTGCCTGGTGCTTAGTGGGGTATTTGTCCAAGGTCATTAAGAAATAAAATGACTTTAGTCATAAGTGTGGGTAAGAGTGTTGCCATGTGAACATAAGGTAAAGTTGTGCATGAATTGCCTTCAGCAGATTCAAGAAAAAGAAAGTTGAAATTCTCACGTGAATATTCAGTACATTCATATATCTCACAGTTAGTGTAGATAAAGGCTAAAATGGTCATCTCTCAGAGGTAAATGAAACCAGGGTTTTACTGATAGAACTTGTACCTTTAAGGGCAAGGAGGTACTTAAGGTGTTGTTCAATCAAAGATTTCCTCTGTGCTTTCACAGGCAGGTGGGTTAGAGTTCTCCATTGAACAGATTCCTGCAGGCAGTCATGGGAGGTCTGTCAAAGTTACTGGTTACATGATGAAGCCGTGCGTGACTGGCACCAGTGAACTCCTCTTGGAGTTTAGCTAATAAATGTGGAGCCTGCGACTTAGAATCTATTCCACTGTCTGTCTGTCTTTCACCTGCATTTCCTAAGCAATGAGGCCATGTTCAGGCACACTTCTGCCTATACCACTCTAATTATATGGAAGAAATTACAATAGGGAGTTTGTTGCAGAGGCCATTCCCCTACAGACAACACAGAGCTCCAAACTGCTGATTGTCCAAGTGAACTCATTAAAAACTAAAGATAGCTACACTGACTAAAATGCCTCAGTTTCAATGAAAATGAGGCCATACAAACAGAAAGCAAAGGAGTATCTACCAATACTGTTTAAGGCACCTGACTGCTGTTCTCTTCTCCAAGTACTTGTTTTGTCTTAGTATAAAGATACGTGGTTTTGTCCTATCTATAGTTAGTTATTACAGATCAATAAAAAGTTTGTATGAAAATCTGCAGGCATAGTAAAGAAAGTAGAGACATGGTAAAGGGGCTTTTATGTCCCATGTAACCACTCAGAAATGTGGCCAACAAACAAAAGCAGAATTAATAAAATAGGAAATAAAAGATATCTGGAAATGGGAAATGTTTGAACACAGGCCATGCTCATAGATTTTAAGAACAGAAGGAATAATTGAGATCATCTAGCCCAAATCAAAGAAACTCAAAACCACCCCTATACTTAAAAGTTTTAGGGTCTCTGGCCTCTAGTTTATACCTTTCATCCTTTATCTACCTTGTTAGGAGAAAAAACAAATCCCATAAAGTTCAGGCCTTTCTTGTTCAGATTATGCTCTTAACTCCCAAATATCTGTGACATCCTTTGCCGTAGTACTAATGTCATATTAATGCCATATTACTCCATAAGCTGATGATCACACGCCTGATTTCCCAATCCCTCCTCATGGTTATAACCTTTCTTGCTCTATCCGACCTTATATGTGATTTTACATTTCTCTTTTATCACCTTTTATGATTGGGGTTCATGTAGCTTGCGATTGCTACACAATAGCCTATTTTTGCCAGGTTACATTATAGTCAGCCTTCTTTTTAATCATTGGCTAGCAAAATTGCACATAATCTTCTGGAATATTCTAAAATCATATTTCTGAAAATATTCAGAATCATATTTGATGCACTTTGCATATTCTTTTCTCAAGGTATTAAGTATATGCTAACATATCAGTATATTTATTTCATTCTGCAGTATCCAGTAATATATGTAAGACTTAGAGAGCACCCTAGTGGTATAATTACTGAAACACACACCACTGAAAACATCTTTACATACACAGGTAAAATTAGATCAACGATAAAGTAAAGTAGTGGAACACTAGTATTTGAATTCCTATTTCCCCTAAATAGTAGCTATGTTAGTGGTAATAAAAGTATTACTTAATAGTACTTTTGTTAAATATTGAACTGTATTTGTTTACATTTTAGATTTATGGAAAATTTACAAACAGAAGTGCAAGAAATGGAATTCATACAATTTTCAAAAGGCATGAACTTCATGAGAAAAGAGGACTTTGCAGAATGGTTACTATATTTCACTCATGAGGAAAACAATGAAATTTACTGGCATAATGTGAAAGAGAGGATCCAGGCAGGAGAGGTTAGTATACTATTTTTGTTTTGGTCCTTACTTCAAATTCAAATGCAAGATTCTAGTTATGAAACTGTCAACCAAAAATGTGCATCTTGGCAGACAGAGAAGCTCTTGTCACTTTTTTGAAAAATATTTTTATATCAAAAGGATGATGATTATTTGACAGCTACAAAATAGAAACATAAAAAGTGATCAACACCGTCTCATGTAAATACTAGGTTGCGAAGTAAACAGATCTACCTGATCTTGGATTTATTTTCTAATATACCTAACTTGATTTATTTGGTACTCTAGAATATCAGTTTGGAAGAATTCAAGACTTTTTGCAAGTTTACAAACCATTTGGAAGACTTTTCTATTGCAATGCAAATGTTTACAGTAGCTAATCGTCCTGTTAAACGGGGTAAGTTTTACACAGTTTTGTGTGTACATACCTTTAAATGTAGGAAGAAAATATGCTGCATAGAAATCAGTGTAAATAACTTCTCTTGAATTAGTACTACAAACTCTGAAAACTAGTACTTTATTAACTTTTATTACAAATGTATTTACCGTCCATAAAGAATATATGTGCCCATAACCACAAGTCAGTTTAATTTCTAAATACCAGAGTGTGCTGTAATATATTATTCACAGAATTACTCACAAGAGTCTGAAATATCAATGAATAGATTTGATTTAAAGATTTTAATGGAGATGCTTACTTGCATAGTGGGTTTATGTTAATAAAACCATTAACTCTGAAGAAACTGACAGTAGGGGTTTGTTCTTGTAACAGGTTATAACCCCGCTGTGTTTCTCGCTTGTTCGTTTCATTCATCACTTTCTCTGTTTTTCCCCAAAATGTATGTTTATCGTTATATATTAATTGCTTAAGAAATTTCTTCACAGCCAAATATCAACATTTTGAAGAAAGAAGCTGCTGTCATTACTAAAAATGACAAATATCTGCCTGTAGGAACTTTGTTCTTCTTTTTCAAATAAACTCATTAGTAACTGAAGCACATGAGATATGTTGCTCTGCTTTCTGCTCCCTGCATTATCTGTAGCTATGCTGTCTGTCCCATCCCCAGTCTGCCATGTGTCACATAAAGAGACTCCCCATGCTACTTGTGGCATTCGTGCTGCAGCTTGGCCACCCCTGACTTACAGACTGAGAGACAACATAAAAGAGAAACTTGCTAAAAAATATCCCAACCCTGGTTTTGTTCTAGCCCTGTAATGAGTAATGCGCAATAATCCAGGTTTTGCAAAACCTCAGTCAGTTTTGATTTTTTAAAAGTTCAGTCCAGTATAATTGATATCCGGGGTCTACTTTTATCTGATGCGTACAAGTTTCAGAACATGTGTTTACACGCATGTGCGTGTACATGCACACATGAGACACAGAAAAGGACAGTGAAATTACTGTGTTTAATATCAGTAACCTGGGGTGAACCTTCTGGATTTGGCCTACTTCAAGACCTGCCAAGTATCAATGGGAATATTAGGAACTCAGAAGTCGTCCTTCTGAGTTGGACCAGTTGTGGGTCTCTGGTTTCTGGTGGTGGCTGGAGAAAACTGCTTCTAAAACAATAAAACTAAGTGCTAATGGGGAAAGTTTCTTCCTGACCACCAGGCAGTTACTAATTAACTTACGCATTGAAATAGAGCTTTCCATAGTATGTTACTTCCTATTTAAGGTACTTGCAGGTGTTATTCTGCCAGGCTCTTTAAAGGCCTCACTGTTTTGTGTGAAGTCCACAGTTAACTATGAGTTAAACTTATTTGCTTTATTCTCTTCCTATTTTTCATATACTTCAACTTATCCTTCTACATACACTTTTTTCTTTTTTTCTTTTTTTACATCTTTAGTCTTTAGCTGTTTGTTCTTTGGGTTCCTTTTTAGCAGTCTGGCTTTCTGTTAACATTTTACCAGCGATAGAATGGGTTTAAAGATTTTTATACCAGGCTATTTAACTATAGTCCCTTTTTAGTTCCTATGTTGTTTAGAAATCTTCACATCTTCTCCAGTCAGTCAGCTTAAACAGCTTTTTATACTTAAAATAAGGATTAAACTCTAAAGACAAACATAAAGATGCTTCATAAGAAACATCTAATTTTAAAAAATAACGCTTCATTATTTTATGTCATTTTTAGCTTCTGGTACAGTCCTTTGTACAGCCATGATTACCTTAATTAAATTTTAGGCACTATTATTGGCTGAACTATAATTATTGCAGGGGTTGACAACCTACTGCAGGGGTTTTCAACCTTTTTAGGAAGTGTACCCCTGGTGGCCAGACATGGGAGGGGGCAGCTTCATGCAGAACCAGGGAGGGCTTGTACCTGCCACCCACTGCCCCATACTGCTGCACCATGCTTTCCCACATGTCGCTCTGTGGGCTGCTGATGGACCTTGCACATAGCCAAACATGCACCACCCATCAGCAGCCCATGGAGCTGCATGTGCGACCAGCTGTACAAAGGCAGTGTGGGCAGTGGATGGTGAGAGCAGCATGCCACCTCCCCCTCACATCCGGCCAGCTGGGCGGCACCTGTGTGGCTCACAGAGGGGTACCGCTGCTCTAGCCCTCTGGACCTGCTCCTGGGAAGTGGCAGTGTGAGGTGGTGGGAGGCGGCACTCTGTCCTCACCCACCTCTAGATCAGACCTTCACAGGCTGGATCAGAGTTCTTTGAAGGCTGGATGCTGATCCCTGACCTACTGAATTATCTTCTGTCCATCACTGAAGACCACTTCAAGAGTGTTCTCTAACAGTCTCTAGAACTAACTTGGATTTACTTCAGAGCTACTAACAGACTCTATAAAGATTCCATACGGAAACTCTCTGTAAAGATTGTATAAAGATCCAGTGTCCATGCATGGACCTGCTTAAAAATCTGTAAATCTATAATTCATAGATTCATAGATGTTAGAGTCGGAAGGGACCTCAGTAGGTCATCAAGTCTGACCCCCTGCCCTGGGCAGGAAAGAGCGCTGGGGTCAGACAACCCCAGCTAGGTGCTTGTCCAGTTTCCTCTTGAAGACCCCCAAGGCAGGGGAGAGCACCACCTTCCTTGGAAGTCCATTCCAGATTCTGGCAAACCTTACTGTGAAGAAATTCTTTCTAATGTCCAACCTAAATCTGCTCTCCATCAATCTATGGTCATTGTTCCTAGTTACTCCAGGGGGTGCCTTAGTAAATGGAGCATCTCCTATTCCCTGCTGCCTTCCCCTGATGAATATATAGGCAGCCACAAGATCACCTCTCAACCTTCTCTTGCGAAGGCTGAAGAAATCTAGGTCCCTCAGTCTCTCCTCGTAGGGCCTTGCCTACAGGCCTCTGACCATATGAGTGGCCCTTCTCTGAACCTTCTCAAGATTCTCCGCATCCCTCTAAAAGAGTGGCACCCAAAACTGGATGCTGTACTCCAACTGCAGCCTGACTAGTGCTGGATAGAGGGGAAGCATCACCTCCCTGGACCTGTTCATCATGCATATGCTAATGCATGATAAAGTGCAGTTAGCCTTGTTGATCGCTTCATCACATGGACAACTCGTGTTCATTTTGGAGTCAAAGATCCCTTTGCACTGCTGTGCTGCTGAGGTCATCCCCCAGCCTGTAAATGTGTTGGTGATTCTTTTTGCCCAAGTGCAGCACTTTGCACTTGTCTTCATTGAATTGCATCATATTTTGTTCTGCCCATTTTTCCAATCTGTCCAGATCCACCTGAATCCATTCCCTACCCTCTGGTGTGTTAACTTTGCCCCATAATTTGGTATCATCTGCGAACTTGGACAGGGTGTTCTCCATGTCCTCATCCAAGTCGCTGATGAAGACACTGAATAGCACCGGCCCAAGGACCGAGGCTTGCAGGACTCCACTGCCCTCATCTTTCCAGGTCGATATCAATCCATCCACCACCACTCTCTGGGTGCAACCCTTAAGCTAATTTGCACCCACCTGACCATGTAATCATCTACATCACAGCCTGCCAGTTTATTTACACAAGCAGAATACGATACTATATTGAAGGCCTTCTTAAAGTCTAGGTAAATGACATCTATCTCAACTCCTGCGTCTAAGCATTTTGTGACCTGGTCATAAAAAGAAACAAGGTTAGTCAGGCAGGATCTCCCTGCAATGAATCTGTACTGATTTACTTTCAGCATTATTTCCCATGCTGCGCTCCCACAAATGTGATCCTTAATGCTTTTTTCCAGAGTTTTCCCAAGGATAGAGGTGAGACTAACTGGCCTACAGTTTCCCAGTTCCTCCATCCTCCCCTTCTTGAAAATAGGAACCACACTGGCCCTTTTCCAGTCCTCTGGGACCTGACCAGAGCACCATGAGTGCTCGAACAGCCATGCCAGCAGTTCTGCTACAACACTGGCCAATTCCTTCAGCACCCTTGGATGAAGTTCATCTGGGCCCACTGATTTGAACACATCCAGCCCCTCCAAGTGCCCCTTCACTAAGTCTGCACTAACAATTGGTGAGCTGGTGTCCCTCCTGTGTCGATCTATGATCCAAGTGGGAGATTTGTCTTCATTTGTCTTTTTACAGATGTAAAAAACTAACTGAAGAGCTCAGCTTTGTTCCCCACTCTGTCACCAGTTGCCCTCCTGTAGGGGTCCTGTGCTACCCTGCGCCTTCCTTTTGTTCCCTATATACCTGAAGAAGGACTTTTTGTTGTCCTTCATTTTTGTCACCTGCCTGAGTTCTAGTCCTGCTTTGGCCTTCCTCACTGATTCCCTTCAAGTGCAAGCCAGGAAGATATACTCCTCCTTGGTAGCTACCCCCTGTTTCCACAGCCTGTATACCTCTTTCTTTGCCCTTAGGCTTTCCTGGACTTCCCTGTTCAGCCAAAAGGGCTTCTTGGCCCCTTTGCCCCCTTTTATGTGCAATGGGATTGTCTCCTTCTGCGCCCATAGGATTGCTCCTTTGAGGAACGACCACCCCCATTTCACCAGTGCTCTTGAGCTTTAATGTCTGACTAACTAATCTCCTGAGCACACTGAAGTTAGCCTTTCTGAAGTCTAGCACTTCAGCCCTGGTGGTTAGTTTACCCACCCTTCACCAGATAGTGAATTCAGTCAATCAATGGTCAGTATCCCCTAGGTTACCTTATACCTGCAGATTCCCCACCAAGTCATCTGTAGCTAACACCAAGTCCAACAAGGCATTTCTCCTAGTGGGGTTGTATACCTCCTGCATTAGGTGGAGGTCCTATATGCAGTGGTTACATTTTTGCTGACTACTTCTCCCAGCAGATGTCAGGGTAGTTTAGGTCACTCAGTTCTGCATTATTCTCTTCCAGATTCCTCTTCCGTTATGGCTAGGGATAGACATTACACACAAACCATTTACTGGTTTAAACCTGTTACAACAGACATTCAGTGCACATAAACCAGTTGCAAAATGGCTGAAATGATTTTGAGATAAACCTCTTTGAATGTAGTATCAGACTTACCTGATTTGGCTCAAACCAGTTTATGTAATGTCTGTCCCTGGCCCCTTGCTGGTTTAAGATAAAACAAGAGACTCCCAGCATCCCACCCTGCTCTCTGGGCTGGGAGGGGCTCTGTGCTCCAGCCCAGCCAGGCTGGCCCTGCACCTGTGCTCCCCAGCCCAAGCAGGAACAGGTAGGGGTGGGGGTCTGGCCAGAGGGGGGTTTAATTCCCTGCTCCCTGTGCCACCAGCAGGGGGCGAATTAAACCCCTCTCTGGCCAGTTCAACCTGGGTTGGCCACGCCACCCCAGCACAGCTTCCCGGCAGCTGAGGGTATGCTCTAGCACCCCCCAGCACCTGGCCTGAACAACTGCGGGGTGTGCCGACATTTTCTCAGTCCAGAGTGAATGTTTGTCCAGTTACAAACCAGTTCAGCCTAGGCAGGTTAGACTAACCTGCAAAGGTTGAATCAATGCAAGGTCCTTTGAGTGTCTGTCCCTAGCTGATGTCTACAAATGTTTGTTGCAGGCTAGGCTGTAGGGTGCTATGATTTGCTGCTTTTATGGTCAGCGTAATCATTTCACTATTCCCTTGTTCTCCACACTCATACGCTTACCTGTGCACATTTCTGATGAGCCAAAACTGGTGAGCCCTTTGTGCATGATTAAAAAGAAAGTAAATCTTTCATCCCGCAAGTACTTGTCCCAACCTGTTGCCTCTGGGCAACACAGATAGATTAAAACAATGTGAAAAGAGGAGTATGCAATACTAGGAAGAGAAGTAGAGGCTAGAGTTGCATTGCTAATTTTTTTCTCCCGTGAGTTCTATTAAACCATTCTTCTCTTCTACACATTCAGGAATGGGCAGTGCAAGTCCTAAGGCCTATTACAGGACACAGCACCAAAAGCACACAAAACTATGTTATAAACGCTGCCTTTGGTGGCTGCAGGTTAGAGGATTGTTGGGTGAGGTGGTCCAAGTCCTTGGAAAAACATCTTCTAGACAGCTTGAGACTGGTTCCAAATAAAATGTTGTTCTTTTATAAGCCTTTTGTCAGGCAAGTGCTTGTAACCCACATGCACGTGTCAACCAAAAGTAGTTAATTCTTAAATATGCAGCTATTTTCAGCAAAAATTAATGATTACCATTTTTAGTGTTGCTTCAGAAATAACATATTTTAAAAGCCTATAATATAAGCAGTAAAGATTGCCTTGAAATATAAAACAAGCTCAAGGGCACATGGATTGAGATCTTCTAATATAGTTTACTAGTTCACACATCCCAAATACTATAGGGAAGACTTGGACCCAGGAGACTTGATATATACTGGTATGTAATCCTAGTATTTGATGTATTTTAGTATTTCTTGATTCCATGGTGATATATGCAATATAATGTTATTTTTTTATTAGCTGAATTTAAGAGAGCAGTGAAAGTGGCTACAGGACAGGAGCTATCCGATAATGTCTTGGACACTGTTTTCAAGATATTTGATTTGGATGGAGATGATTGTCTTAGCCATGGCGAGTTTCTGGGAGTTCTGAAGAACAGGATGCATCGAGGCTTAAGGGTAACAAACATTCACGTTATCTAAAATAAATGACTATTGGGACGTTATAGAACTTTTCTTATAAATGCCTGTAGAAGTGCAAGCACAAATAGCAGAAAGACACAAATGAATCCTACTGTTCAGGAGTCCTAGACAAAAGCTGCCCCATTTTTTAGATTTTATGCTGCTCCTAAAAATTCAGACGCTGCTTACAGCAGCAGTCTGTAATATACAGTGTGATGTGTGCCCATCTGATGTGAAATGAAGAACACTGAAAAAGTCACCTAAGAAAACACACTATTCATGACTTTTGTTGAGGGTTGCAATGTGTGTGTACATGCCTGCACTGAGCATGCTTCCCCTTCATTAACATTCTGCTCTTGGCTGAGATCATGGCACACCTTACACAGCAAATGTATAATTTTGTTTGAAGTGTTATCCATGAGTACTCACGAGAATGTAAAAGAATTTAGGAGAAACTGAGGATTTCTAGTATCCATACTGGAAATACAAAGGAACCACTTCCTTAATGGCATTCACTTTTTTTTTTTTCCAGGAGGTGGAGGGAAGAATGTAATCTTGATGAGCATTTTTTATGGCACTGTTCTGGTTAACATGAACCAACTTCCCCACTACCCTTCCGTCTTCCCTTCCCCGTGGACTCCCTGATTAGTGGAAAAGTTTTGGATCCTGATTCAAATGGAAGTTCAGGCTTAGGTCTAATAATAATAGAAATAGTCTATGAACAAAATAACCATCACCGCTCAAACCTTCACCAAGAAAGCAAGAGGATGAATAAAATCAAATTTACAACACACTGAGAAGTCCTGAGGGCTAGCTGATTGTTGTAGGTGTAGTGATGTGCTTATTGCAATCCTTGGGATATCCATGTGAATCGTGGAAGTAGCAGCATTTTAGTCGGATGCTTTTGTGTGTTGAACAACATAACAAAGGAAAGGAATGTTCTTTGTAAATGTGGAAGAACACTGTGTAACTTCTGATGTTGTTAACAGGTACCACAACAGCAAGGTGTGCAAGGATACTGGAAATGTGTGAAAAGAGAAAGCATTAAAGGAGCAAAAGAAGTCTGGAAACAAACTGGGAGAAGTCCTTTTTAAAGAGAAAGCTTTGTTCTGTTGCTGTAAATGTTGGGGTTGGAGTTTTTGCATACGTTGTTTACATACTGGCTCAATCATAATTTTTATGCAGTTTAAATATTTAAGCAGTCCAATATCTGGTGCAGTAATCTTATAGTATGTTTTGGAATAATTGGATTTGATTCTGTTAGCACTTCTGACTTCCATACGAAAAGATACTAATTCCAGGAAACGCTGAAGTTTACAAAAATGGGCATCAGCAAAATTCCTGTGTGGAATCTGACTCCATACTCTAGCTTAGGGGCGTCTGAGTTAGTATTGGTCACTAGATGATTGGGCTGAACAAATAATTTCTTAGTCAGAGGTAGGAGTGTCTTCTCACTCAGCCAAACTATGGCAATGTTGGCCAATCAGAATGAGTAACAACAGCTGAATCTTATCCATGCAGTCTCTCTGAGACCACAGTGTTGGTACTGCAGGGAAAGCTCAGCCATATTATTTTTTGTGTTGTCACAATTGCTTGTATGTTTGGTGTTGGTAGTGAATAAATGTACTTTGTATGCTCTCATAGTAATAGAATGTAGAGATCTTAATCCAAACTGGAAATGTTAGACTTTGTACAGACCTTGAAAACTGTAAACTGGTTTGTGAAAGTGCTTTAGACTCTTTACAATTTCCTCAACAAATAGAATAAATTAGAAAATTAGGAGCAAAGACCCTCAGCTGAACATTGTATCCCAAATTGCTTATGACAGTCATTAATTATTTGGCTTGAATCAAAACTCGAAGGGTAAATGTTTAACTAGGACAGTGTTACCTTTGTTCTGTCTGCTTCCTAGAATTACTTAAACAGTTTCTTAACAACGGTGTGATAGGAGGCCTACAATATCTCAGGATCCCAAAGTACCAGAGCAAAATAAGTCCACAGGGAGATCAAATTAAAATGTAAGTCTTGAGTACAGAACATGTACTTATATTGTTGCTATGTATTTGTTGTAGTTGCTGTGTATCAAGCATACATGTATGTCTACACATGCAAAACTGTGTAAAATTTCCTTTGGGTAACAGCAGGCTCCTGGAGCTCTGAGGCAGGGTCAGCCAGGAAGGACCTGTTTGTAAAGGTCCCCGGGCTTCTTGTCCCATTTTCTAGTTTGCTCAGGCCAATGTAGAAAGTTTAGCCTTTCAGAATGACAATCTAGCCTTCCTTGTAAAACCATCTTAAAAAAAAACCCAGCAGACTGAACAAATACTCACCCCTTCTTTTAAAAGTGATTACTAGTCACCAGCTACTCTTCTCCAGAATACATTTGAGATCATTAGAAGAATCCTTTTTTTTTTTTTCAGTTTTTCCAGAAGAATTAGGTACTAATACTTCCCAAAGATGAAGAATGTGAGGAACCCACAATGAAAAATCATCATCATGTAAGTTCTTCCACCACTCAGCTTTAAAACATAAAGTCCAGTGAGTACTTGAACAAATTATTGCTCAATGTTGGAGACCTCAAAAACAAATATAGATTGTTCTCTTCTAAACAAATTAGTCAAGAAATAAGCTAAACCACGATGTCACCTGTCAGCTACCAGTATCTTGCACCCCCTCAGTCCTACTTCAGACCAATTCAAAGAGGTAACACTGTTTCCAGATACCCATCATGTGAAATATCTTATTCCAGCGAGCCCCAAATACTCCTTTGCCACCTCCACAAAGTTACAGGGATGAAATAAAACACTTTGAACTGCCTTCATTCCTTTCTCTGAAACTGAACCTAGAGGGTTCTTACAGGGAACAAGAAAAAATGATTAAATATTTTGTAAGTGCTCAGACACTGCTAATGAGGGAAACAAGTACTAGGGAGATGACTCTACAGGAAGACAAAGTGCTTTAGGGTGCTTTTGGCAGCTGCAAAAACCAAGAAAGCAAGCTTTTAAATGGTTTCCACTACACTAAGATGTTTCCCTCCAACTATCAAGTCCCAGCCCATCAAGGTCCTACAGTTTTAGGACCCTACAGAGCCAAAAAAAAATTATCTGTATCTTCCCCTCCAAGACACTTCTTTAGGACAAAGGAGAATTGCATTCCTTGAGAAGCCTTTTGTTCAAATTCTGGATTTAATGGACATTGCCTTTGATTTGCTTTATTGTTTATATTTTAGAAAAAAGGGTTGTTGTTTGGGGTGGAGTTTATTTTCATTTTGAATTCTGACTTGCTCAGAGTTTTCTCAGTAGTCTATTTTACAGTTTTGCTTGTGTGGGTTGTTTTCTAATCATTTGTTGTTTGTCTTATCGATACTTTTTGAAAAATAAATTGGTCCAACTCTGATAGCAGTGTAACACCTCCTTGACCATTTATTCCTGGATCTGGTCAGTAGTGTAATGAGAGGTGCGTGACAGGGGCACCTGGTCCAGGCGCCCACTTTACAAAGGGTGCAAGAATGGCAGCCTGGCCCCTGCCATTGCTGCTGCCTGGTAGTCCAGTGCCTCTGGATCTAGTCAATCATCAGTGGCAAGGTTTGGCAGCAAGTTCATTAAAAAGTAATGTTTGAAGTTTATAGGTCATTTTTAAAGCAAAGTGTATTTTATATATCAAATTAAAATGAAAATGAAAGCAGCAGCAGTTACTTGCCATACATTTTCGTATAAAAAACGGAATCACTGACAGGGAATAGAAATCCACTGTGAATCCAACCTATAAGTATACCCAGGAAAGAAAGCCACTCAAAGCTGGGGAGACTCCTGCCTGAGAGCTTGAAGGATCTGGCTCTGTGATTCATTCTTTTCAGCTATTTTTCATTTGCCATCACTAATAATTTTTTTAATACGACCCCTAAATAACACCAAAATTGAAAGTATTGTTCACACAGGCAGTTACATTGGCCTTTTCTTTTAAGCAGTCCACAGTGGCCTTTTAAAAATTTAATTCAGCTCTCGAGGGAAGTAACATGGCTACAGTAACTGCATATTCATTTGCAAGCTCTGTCATCATTACATACAATCTGCTTTCTAATCAAACAGTATTTGAAAGTTTCTGCACAATGCCATTTGTATCAGTTAAGCATTAGGATTAATTTAGTTCTTAATCTTCTTATCTCTTCTTCTGACTATGAACAGAATATTACAGCATACAATTTAATTACGAAAAAATGTCCTTCCAAATATTAAGTGAATACTGGGATGATGGGTGCTATAGAAAACAAAAGGTAGATATGTTTTTTGTTGCCAGAGTCTCAAAAGTTGGTTGAATGCTTCCTCAGAGACGCTATACATCCCACCAAGACAAGCTACGTGCCCTTTTACTTGGATCTAAGGTTGGAGGATGCAGATAATTGTGCACTAATGTTTCATAAACTTTTTATATACTTGGTTTCTGAAACTCAAATCCATGTTTTAGTGTGAATCCATTACACTCTACCCAGGTATTATCATTACACACTACACTGCTTTACTTGAACCAGTTTTGAGTCCCCAGACTTTACAGGAAAACTTCTTGCTTCCTCTTTTGATTACTACAGTTTAATTTTTATTTGCTAATGACGGTTAAATGGACCCTAACTTCTATAAAACCACACAAACCCTAGAGCAATAAGCTGAGTGAATGAAGTGTGAACAAGAGTCATTGGTTTTGTTGGGAGGTTCTTTTTCACTCTTTGGGTTTCTTAAAATGAAAATCCCTAAGGATCAACTCTAGTTAGGCTTTCTTGCTTTTATGTAATGAGGTCAAGCATTTTCCTTTGCTCATGTTGTTCTGTGATGTTCGTTGTATGTTAGGCAATGATGAAAGTAAAGTATAATTTGTCATTTGTACCTTCTAAATTATAAACGCCATACATAACAATATATGAGTAAATAGCAAAAGTAAATCTGGTGATTTATTCTTTGTTCACATACCTATACTGGGAACTACATTAACAGTACTTGTGAATGTATTTGTGCTTCAGCAACCACCATTTATCATAAAGGATTTTTCTTCTCTGCTTTCCTAATTAGTATGTGCATTGAACTAATTATTTTAACAATGCAGAACACTACCTTCATTCATCAATTCCAGCCTTTGTATTGAAGGAAATACCTTTTGTCTGTTAATGCTGCTGCCTACCCTAGAGGCATATATGTTCACCACATAGCCTCTTGTACTTTTCATAAATCAGTGATTCTCAACCAGGGTGTCAGGGCACCCTGGAGCCCTGCCAGATCCTTTGAAGGGTGCTGCAAGGTATGAGGTGATAAGCAGATAAGGTAAGTAAATAAACTCAGGCTCAGGCTTGTCCCTGTCTGGACAGTCCCCCACCCCCACTGCCCATCCCCTCAGCAAAGAGGGTAGGCACTGTGATATATAAATTAGTGTTTGAAATTGGGTGCTAGTTTATCCACAAAGTTATGGAGGGGTGCTGTGAGTTCAGTGAGAAGTGCCACGTGTGCACAATAGTTGAGAGCTACTGTCATAGATAATATGTTGGATACAGAAAACCAAAGAATAAATGCACATAAAGGGAAAAGCAAGAGTGAAGAGAATTAAACCTCAGTTATTTACTGCTTCATAGCACTATACATCTTTGATGTGTTCTACAAAATGAAACCTTGTACACCAGGGATTGTATGGCATGTGCAAAGATGATTAGACCAAGAGAACAAGAAAATATTTTTAAATTGGATACTCATTCACATGTTGATTTGGGAGTAGAGATGGGGTTTTAGAAATGCTGTTTCTTTCTTGTCCTACAATTTAAGAAAAATCTGCAAATATGTCTTAGCCCTCAAATTTAATCTTGTCTATAAAGTAAACAAAGCAAAGCTTGGTCAGGAAAAGACTCCAGTACAGAAACAAATCTTCTGTAATTTCTTTGAATAGAAAATATGTAGTTAAGTGATGGCATGGTCATTATTAGTTGGTTCCAATCTGACCTAGCAACAGCTCCTGTAACACAACTGATAGCAAAGAAACATAAAGATGATATTGACAAACTTAGACATACACTGTTAGCACCCAGCCAACCAAATAAATTCCTCCTAGAGAAACTGAAGATGTCGCCCAACAAGAGGTGAAAAGGCCCATTCAGAAAAGGAAACCTGAGAGACTGTGTCATGCACAAAATTAATCTGCAAACAAGGGCACCTTTCTTCCACTCTCCTGCTATTAGAATGTTTCCTACTGTCCTTGTTGATTAAACAATTCCTAGTTGGTTCAGCAATGTAAGAATTACTATGGCATATGTGGAAAAAGTTTTCCCATTAGGCTAGTACTGTCTTACTTAATGGTGTTTTCAGTTCAGCAACAATAGTGCACTAGTGCAGAACTCTCCTCATCCTCATTAGTAACTACTGTGCTGTTTGTGCAATCTAACATCCAGAAGCCTGGGGCTTGTTAACAGCGCACCCACCTGCATAGGGATAATAAATAGTGTCCCATTTCTTGAAAGGCCAAAGAACTAACATTTTCAAGCCTGGCTGTCCAAAACAAACTTCTAAATTCATACTTAGGCACCTAAATGAAAGTAGCCTGATGTTCAGGATTTCTAGGTAACGGTGGGAACTGTGTACTCAGCATCTTTGAAAAGCAGGTTGCTTTCATTCAGGATTTGAATAGACACGTAGGAAGCTAATGTCAAGCACCTAGGTTTAAACGCTTTGTCTATAATCTTTAATTGTCCCTGAGAAGGGCACCCTCTGTAATCATGCATAATTACTATTAAATTCCAAGGTGCTGTGAAGAGTTAGGAGTCTTAGAAAGGAAAAGCTGGAAAGTTCTGCAAACTTGGGTTTAGTAGCTGGAGAGGGAAGTATATTTTAAAATAGTTTCACTCCACAAGCAGATTACTGAAAGCAGAAAGCAATGCAAGTCAGTGCCATGGCTACAGTTCCACTGGGGGACAATTGTTAAAGAAACAATGTCTCAACACTCTGATTTGCTCAGTAAACAGCTTGTTCTGCACACAGGGAGAGGCTGTTTCTCAGGACTTGCCTACTTGAAAGACTTTCTTTTCTTTGCTTTCAAGTATATCTTTAGATTTTTCAGCATTAACTCCTCAGTGTCCTCATGCATTCTTCTTATATTTTTATGTAGCATCTTGCCCCTCTTCTACCTGGTTTAGAAGCAACCTAATGCTACTTTGGAATGAGTCACTTTAGTCAAAAGTTTGAATGCATCCCTAGTCTTTGATAACTCATACAGTGAATTCATGAAGCTACAGTGGTTCATCTACACAACTATACTGCTGTAAGATTGAGGGAAAGGCAGGGAACCCAAAAGTGACCCAATGCCATTAAATTTTAGAAAGCAAAATTCAGTAAAATTGAGATTTTTGGGCGGGAGTCAAAAAGGCCCTGCAGTTAAAACATTCCAGAAACGTGCTGCTGAACAGAAGGGGAAGTAGTAATCAATAGTGTAATTTATGGTGGGGGTGACCGGGGCACCAGCCTGGGGTGCCAACTTGTGACAGGGCAGGGGGGAGAGGAAGGCACGGTAATAGCAGCCACTGCACCACTGCTGGCATTTAGGCTGCAGGCATAGCCCCTCATGCCACCAGCAGCTTCGACACACAACTACTCAACTGCACCTCTGACCATATGTTCATACGTCTAAATGGCTGTGCTTGCAAGGCACTTTGAGCCAAGGATAAATCCTTCAAACTGTGAAGATTAAATAGAAAAGCTAAAATACAGCAGCATACATTACAGGAGGTGTAAGATGGGGAATCAGATGGATCAGACATGAGTCTGAAAAGCAAATATGTAAAGGTGAATGAAACATTCTGGACAATGGACATCAGAAACAGCAAGTTTCTGAATGCATAAGGGAGTCTGCTGGATAATCAGAGTTTAAAAGCAGAAACTGTAAGGACTACTGAAGAAACTAAATTGTGTCTTGGCATTGGCCCTCAGCATAAAGAATCTTGGGGAATTTCTTACCCTGGACCTGCTCTTTTATGGTAAGACTGAAATGCTCTCAGACTGAGATGAAAGAAGAAAGGCACAATCATTTAAATTGCAATAAATTATCAGGCAGTGGGTGCATCTACACATTCTATAAATCCACAGCAATGAACCCTGGTACATATGCCAGATTTTACCACTCCCAGGTGCTGTGTTTGAATAGCATTGCATGTGTAGATGCCAAGACATTTACTGCAGAGCTATTTTGGCAACTCTGCAATAAACCTTTTGTGTAGATGCGCCCAGTATCTGTAGGAGTTTTGGCAGAAAATGTTTTTGCAATATCTTGTTTTAAAAAGTTCCTGTACTAGGAAACTAAAGGGGCACATCCACACATGTAGGCACATGCACTTGCAGCAGGTCAAATAGCAGCGGCACAAATTTGTGCTGGAGCTTTGTGTCTGAACATGCACTTCGGCATGGGGCAAGTTGTGCCACTTGGGGCAAACTGACCCTGCCCAGCTCCTCCCAGATATGCAGCCAGAGGGATCTAGAGGCTGGGGCCAGCACCTGGGCTGGCCCCAGCAGTATAAAAAGCTGCCCTGGTGAGCAGCTCAGGGCTACTTGCCCTCAGGAACTTCTGGGGTATTTTCACATTTTGACCCTTTGACCCCCCTGTCACTCCTATCCTGTTTTTGCTTTTGTTGTCCCAAGAAATGTGTTGCATCTTTCACCTTTTGGCCCCCCAAAGGGGCTGTTAGTTAGCTGGGTGGGCCTTAAGGCCCATGTTAATACTGAAGATATGAATAGGAACTTCTGGAGGAGGAGCCTCTGGTAGGAAGTTGGCCATGCCCCTTCTGTCCCAGGCTGCTGCAAGCTGCTGCATTGTTCTTAGAGCTCTTGGGGGTAAGTTGGCCACACTCCTTCCTACCTCGGGCTGCTGCTGTTGCTGTTCCCCCTTCCCACAGGGGGGTCCTCTGATGCACGCTGCTGTTCCTCCCACACACACCAAGGAGGCGCTCACTGCACTGCATCGCACCCCAGCTTCTGCAGACCTGTTCTGGCCTGCTGCTCAGCCCACCATGAAGCTGCAAGCAGGAGACAGCCTGGGGGGGGACTGCCTGTAAGCCCCTCCCCCACCATCACTGCTGGCGTCTAAAGGTGCCTTTCTGTCCCAGCTGCCTTGGCAGGCCACCCCTCACCTTCACTTCCACTTTCACTTGAAGCACACCCTGAGTGGCTGAACTAAAGGGCTGCTACTACCACGGCTGCTGTTGCTGCTGCTACTGCCCCTCTCAGGAGAGAAGGAGATTCCCCACTGCACCACCTTGCACCACTCAACACCGCACCTCCACTGGATTATTCCCTAATTGACTGATTACTCCTGCTGCCTCTCTGCATCTGATCCTGCTTTGTTTTCCTGCCTATTGCTCTGCTGCTGAGAGCCTGGCTAGAGGACTGATCTTCAACAAAGCCCCTCCACTGCTCCAGCCATCTGTTACATCTGCCTCAGCAGCCTTCCCTGTGTGTTTTTCTTCTTGTGTGGTAAATCCTGTGGTCCATTCCCCCTGCCCTGGTGTTTGTTCTGTGGCTGAGTAAGCCAGCTGGAGTCTCCCAAGCCCTTGTGTGTGCATTACACACACACTCACTCACTCTCTCTGCCCCCAAGCATAGCCCTCCCAGTTTTTTGTTTGTTTTTTTTTTCCTGTGGGGCTGTGCTCACTGAGCTTCAGCATGCACACACACACCCCCTGCCCATTTCCCCCACAACTCTAGCCTGGCCACTAGCCCCACTGTATATTTTGGTTTTCTTTATTGTTTTCCCCTCCCTCACATGAAGCAGCAGCAGGGAAGGAATCTTCGGGGGGGGGGGCAGATGCCCCCACAGAGCTTCCTGCAGCCCCCACTCAGGAGGCAGAACCTGACCAACCTCCTCTGGGGGTAGAGAAGCCTGCAGCCTCTGCTTCAGGAGCAGGCAGGACTCCGGCAGGGAGCCAATAGGTCCAGGGGATCTCCCTTGGCCTGGGCCTCCCTGAGGGGTTCCCAAGCCCCCTCCCCCACCATCAGGGACCAAGGGCAAGAGCAGTGGGAGGGGCTCCTCTTCAGCCTCCTCCACAGCTGGGAATGGGAAGGGCGAGTGCCCCATCCCCAAGCCTAGACCACCAGCACCTGAGGGGACCAGGTGCATCACACCAACCAGCACACCCACTCAGCCTGTGCCTGGGCCTAGCCCCAGCCCCACCAATGTGACTCCCCAATGGGGGAATCACAGCTATGCACAGGCAGCTGCGGGGTGACCCAAAGCCATGGGGCCTAGACCCTCCACCACCAGCCCTTTCAGCTCGGGTGGAGGGGCCCCCTTTCTGGCACCCACCTGCAGGCATGGGGTGAAGTGCCAACTACCCAAGTGGGAGAACCTGCACTTTGAGACCTGGGTGCAAGCCCTGGCTTGGGTAGTGAGGGCACGCAAGATCATGGCAGCCTCCCACTCTCATGACAAGGGGGTCTTTTTCCTTGCCTCAGAGGCCACCATACAAAAGGTGGTGGAGAGGGGGCACATGGTGGAGGGCAAGTACATTCCCCATGAGCCTCTAGAAGAGCTGTGGACCAGGGTGGTTCTTAGCTCCATCCTTCCCTATATCCCTAATTGGGCCCTGCTCCCCCAACTCCAAACCCTGGGGAGAGTTATCACCCCAGTGGCCCTTTTGCTGGGATGCTGAGACCCCAGCATCCACTATGTGCACTTTTTCTGTTGCCAGATTATGATCCAGGTGGTGGTGGGACTGAGGGTGGAGGCTGAGGGGGTGCCTCGTGATTCCTTTTCAAGGGGCCCTGGTGAGGGTTTTCTGTATGCTGGGGGACCCGTGATTTTTTCCAGTGCCACACCCCAAGGCACTTGCATCATGGGTGCCCCATGGGCCAGTATAGAGGGCATCTGCAGGTCCCACTGGCAAGAGTGGTGCCCCTGCCATTGGTACCCCTCCTCCCTCAGGCCTCCCTGGCACCCAAGCCACATCATCCAGCCCCCCTTTGAGCTCAAGCGACCTCACCCCAAAACCAAATTTTGCAGGGTCCCATGAAGGACAGCAGCAGCCAAGGAGAAAGAGGGAACGGGGGCCCCCTGCCCTTAGTCATGCCCTCACTGTTGTTACCTGTCAGCTCCATGTTCTTGGGGAACCCTGACACAGGACCCAGACTGTCTGACTCACAAAGAATTCCCCCCCACCCACCTAAACAGAAACTGATTAAGATGCAGTGAGAGACGCACCTAAAACCCTCCAGATAAGGGTGACAAGAGTAAAACAACTGCCCTAGGTCTCATTTGCATCTGAGATGGGAACAGATGACCATTCATTTACATGAGAGATGGAGAACAGAAAACCTGAAGCAGAGACTGCAGTGAATTCTGGGATCAGCGAAGCAGGGGAGCACTGCATGATGGGGAAGCTGTGTTCCAAATGCTAATCAACCCCCACACCCAGCTCAGCATTTGTCAGACCAGTTCTCATCTGGATTTACAAAGGACTTCCCCGCCCCCCCCCCCACACACACACACACAACTCTAAGCAAGAGTAAGTTTACTAGGCATCTCAGGCCGTACATTCTCCGGTCCCACTATGGGAGGCCTACGCAAACTTAATTGGCTACAACTCGGTTGCCGGGTTAGGGAATGCTGAGGCAATAGACCGAGTCAGTGGGGTATGGATAACATTTGAACAATGGTACAGGGTTCATCACAGCGTCCAGCCCATTGGAGCCCTGTCCACAAGTGTTGTCATACTTTTCCCGAGACGACTGTGGAAGTCCTCTCCACAACAGGTTATGAACACTCCAAGAATTGCCTTAAGTCTGTTAAAAGACTATAGTAAGATCTGGAAAAGTCATGCTAAGCTGAGGCTTGTTCACAGCAAGTAAAAATCAAAAACCCTGATGCTGCAATCTATTGTTTTGGAAGACACCAAGAGATATCCCATCAAGTATATAATGTCAAGCTGGCTCCCAAGTAGGTGTTTCCTGAGTATCAGTCAAGTTCCTGAGATGTTCCACCCAGATAACCCTTTGTCAATAGAGAGGACAATTTGATTTACAAATTGAAGACAAAGGGAAGATCCAGCAAAGGATTTAGGCACCTAAAACAGAATTTGGGCAGACCTTTATATGCAGAAGTCCAATATCACAATCCAAAACCTGCCCACCCAATAACCCCCTAATCCTTGAAATGTCTAAACCAGCAATTCTCAATCAGGGTGTTGCAAGATCCTTTGAAGGATGTCACAGGATGCTGCTCAATTGTGCAAACACCTCATGATTGAAATAAATAAATAAATAAATATAGAAAAGACAAACCCAGAAATTTAGAATAGGAAGCTTTAGTACGAAAAGCATTT
The DNA here is from genome assembly GCF_052110815.1 of Crocodylus siamensis. NCBI lineage: Eukaryota > Metazoa > Chordata > Crocodylia > Crocodylidae > Crocodylus > Crocodylus siamensis. Next base: position 385,563,066 of record NC_143395.1, read on the forward strand.
TGACTTGTAATCTTTCTTTGCAGCAGAATTGCTCTAGTATTTTTCTATAATCAAAATACAACTGAAAGCAGAGAGATGGCATTTTCGAAGGGGTGCCCTGAACCTAACAAGGCTGAGAACCACCGATCTAAACTTAATAACCCCTTTTTACCTGAAAGTTCCCCTGATCCCTGCAGTTGCACTTCTGTACATGTCCAGCACTGTTCTAGCCTAAGCAGTTCAGCACTTAACTAGCTCCTGCCTAAGCCCCGCTGGGGTCCAGAAACCCAGAGCAATGTCTAAATTGTCAAAGAGGCTTGATCTGACAGGCAAGCTCACAACTTGCCTAATATATGCTGACAGTATCAGGCCCCCCAAGATGCTTTAGCATTTAATGGGAGTAGTGGTGATGTATAATTATTATAGCAGTAACCCAGGCAGTGAGAGACCTGGGTCCAAAGCCTGAGGGGGTTCAAGTCTATACCTGCCGCCACCAGGTTGTATGCCCTAACCACTAGGGGTACAGAGAGAAAACTCCCATGCTAGCTAGCCTATTTGTTGTAGACAGCTCTATTAAAGCATCCATTCAGTGCACAGCTGTATTCAAAGAAAGTTCAGATAATGCTAGGATGCTTAAGTGGTAGGATGGGGAATAATATGAAAAATATAATGCTTTTGATATTCAGTCTTGTGTGGAATATTGAATGCAGCACTGCTCACCTGTCATACGAAAGACATTACAGAGCTTTGAGGTATAAAGAGATGAGTATCAGATAGTGAATGAATAGTACATTAAAAGCTGTGGAAGAATGAAGAGGAGAGAGGGAGAATACCTTAGTTACTAAGTATGAAATTGAGAGACCAAACCCAGAGGTAGAGAAGTAAAAAGTATCAAAGGGGGTTCAGACATTTCATGTTTTAGCTATTCAGCAGCTTCAGAGTCAGCAGAAGAGAGTTGTGGAAGATCTGACAGAGCTGCACATGATGTGCACCATTCTCAGCTGCACTGCAGCTACACGGAGAGCCATTCCTGTATCCTCAACTCTGGTCGTGTCACACACCTCATCACTATACCCTCACCTAAAATGCCTGATCTTGCATCAGGGATTGTGTGTCAGTTGAGAGCCACGTAGTCTCTTCTCAGGTTATATAAGGAGGAATCTTACTGGAGTTTCTTGTGCAGTGAGCAGAATAGGCAAGAGACAGGGTGGCAGTGGTTAGGGGCAATCCCTGCTACGGACCTGTAGGGCTGGCTATGCCAGCAAGAGACTTACCCAGGCAGGTGCAGAAGAGCTGCACATCTCGAGCACCCCAGGAAAAAGTGGAGAGAGAAGTTAGAAGGCAAGCAAGCCCCCAGGGGCACTGGACCACATGACCCAGGGAGGCAGCTCTGATTGGCTGAGAAAAAAGAGCTGCAAGTTTAAACAGATAACAGAAAGACCTTCAGTGTTTGGCATCCCCAGGAACAGAGAAAACACAGTGGAGCCAGGAGCTGTGTGAAATGGGACAGAAGGTTCAGGTGAGCCCTGAGTGAAGATCCAGCCAGCCCTTTAGGAAAAGCTGAACTTTTCCTTTCCTGCCTTGCCTTTCCTGATTGTTTCCCACTGAGCAGGGGGAGCCATAGTGGCAATGCTAGAGACAGGGTCCAGTGGGGGGCTTTTTCTCGGGACCTCCAGTGGGGGCCAGCAAGGGCGAGCCAAACTGGATCATGAAGATAGTGATGGGATTTACAGAAAAGCCAAGGCAGGTGAAAGCCCCAAGACAGGTTAGCTACATAGTAAGCACAGAAAAGGAGAAAAAAAAAAGAAACGGGATTGAGTTATACACCCAGCTGGGATTGTAGGGAAGATTTAAAAAACATGATTAATTTAGGGACTTTAGATGTATTTGGGGCCTGATTAGGGAAATAGACCATAATTTACTTTAATGGGTAAACTAAGTACAGCTGTGAAAGCTAGGCTCATGAGATATTGATATGTTGTTGCAAGGAGCCTACAAGTGGGTTCCAGGAGGCATCAAGAGAATAAAGTTGTAAAGCCTGAAGTAAGGTTCAAGGATAAGCCAAAGGAAAAAGTAATAAATAAGTTGATCTAAAGGACTAGCTAAGGAATTCCTGCAGCACATGAAGGAAGATGCAGGATAAGTGAGGCATAGAGGCTATAGTGAATGCCATACATGTGGGTGAGCAAGCAGCTTAACCATGGATAGAGACTTCAAAGGAGCCAGGACAAGAGTCAGAAAGTGACGAACCAGGAGACATGGAGGAGCTCAGAGATTCAATCCACATAGGCTTCCCCACGTAAGACCACAGGGACTTTTCACCACATGCCTGAGAGGCAAGGAGCAGGGTGTAGGGGAGATGGAGCCCTGCAGAAAAACTGGGACCCCACCAAATAGATCTTCTCCCAAGGAATCATCCAATCTCCCTAAGAGAAACAACTCAAGGCATGCTGAGAGGGCATAACAAAGATCCATAGCATTACAGCACAGTGGTAGGGCCAGAATACACATACGCTCACAAACAGTATCCACTATGGAGATGTTTGGTTATACAATAAATGTTGTCTTCTATTGATAAGTTGGTGATAAGGTGCCTTCCAGATGTCTTTGAAAAGTGGCACTTGTGGTATCTCCTGAATTTTATGTAGGAGATTCTTTGATGTAATACAACATTTGATGTTGGAAGTGGAATAGGTAAGAGGGCTAGTAGCCGCTCGGTGTTTGCTAATCTCATAGATTCATAGATTCCTTGATGTTAGGGTCGGAAGGGACCTCAGTAGATCATTGAGTCCAATCCCCTGCCCTGGGCAGAAAAGAGCACTGAGGTCAGAAGACCCTAGCCAGGTGTTTGTCTAGTCTCCTCTTGAAGACCCCCAAGGTAGGGGAGAGCACCACCTCCCTTGGGAACCCATTCCAGATTCTGGCAACCCTTACCGTAAAGTTATTCCTGATGTCTAGCCTAAATCTGCTGTCTGTCAGTTTGTGGCCATTGTTCCTAGTTACCCTGATGCCCCTTCTCCCCCACCCCCCAATGAATTTGTAGGTGGCCACACAATCACCTCTCAGACTTCTCTTGTGGAGGCTGAAGAGATCTAGGTCCCTCAGTCTTTCCTCACAGGGCCTTGCCTGCAGGCCCCTAACCACACAAGTGGCCCTCCTCTGAACCCTCTTGAGGTTACCCACATCCATCTTGAAGTGAGGTCTAATATCAAGGACCCTCCATCTTATAGTCCTTGTTGTTCTCATATTTTGATTCTGTAATATATCAAATAAAATTTTCAAGCTTGCTTAAAGCTGTTTGGTAGCTAATTTGATCCAGACAGACCCTCTACATTTGTAGCAGAAGGTGTAATATGTACAATGTCTGAAAGTAGCAGTGAAACACCCCAACAGAATATCCCAAATTCAGTGCACACTTGGTAAACAGTTAATGAGTTCTCTGCTAACAAACCTACTAAGTAATGTACAGTTTAAACGCAACATTATTTGGTCTCTCTGTCTTTTAACCTTTAAATAAAACAGTAGAGAGAAATATCAGTTCAAGCTTTACTAACCTGCTATATAAGCTTCCAAGAGAAGTGGTGCAGGCTCCTACCATGGGGGTGTTTAAGAGGAGGTTAGATGAACATCTTGCTGGGGTCATTTGACCCCAGTACTCTTTCCTGCCATGGCAGGGGGTCAGACTAGATGATCTGCTCAGGTCCCTTCCGACCCTAGAAACTATGAAACTATGAAACTCATTTTCTTTGGACAGCCTTAACCAAGAAGGTGCACAGTATTTTCTAACCAAATAGCAGAAGCTTAATGTCAGTTTATACAGGGTTTAGCACATTAACTCCATAAGTGGAGCATGAAAATAATATTTAGGAGGCCATTTCTGCTCTGAGCTGCTCTTTATTGAGGTGATCCTTGTAGATAAAGGTGTAGTCTAAAGTTATTTCTCTATATACTGGGTTTAGGTTAATCCATGCTAGTCCAAATAAAAAAGCAGTGTAGGAAGTTTTCAATAACAGTGAAGGAAACTAAAAGCATTAGGTCTCCTGATGAGGGAACCCAAAAAGGTACAAGAACAGCTACTTCCTTTTTGGGTCCCCTCATCAGGAGGCTTGTGACAAATCACAAGACTCTCTCTTACTGAGAGTTTCATTACTGGCAGCCACCCAACCGTCAGTTGGATTGAGGCTGCTTGCCTAGCTAAGGGCATGTTGTCCAGATCTAGATCTGTTACTCTGAGTCACACAGCCTTGAATCCAACCTTCTCCCGTTTTGTTTTTAATATTCAGCAATAGGGTGGCAGAATGCCCCACTTACCCCATTTTTTTAACCAAACTAGTTCAAAACTAAAAATGTAATTACACTATTTCTATAATATTTTAAACTGTTTAATTATTCCTGTGGCTACTTTTTCTCCCATCCCTGATCCCCCCCTCCCCCCTTATTCAGCAGAAAAAAGGAAAAAGGGGGAAAGGCTGAGAGTGGGGGAATTAAAGATAAAATGTTCCACAAAAGTTTACTAAACTTTTTGTGATTTCTTTTGTGATTTATGATTTCTTTCCCCAGTGAAATCTGCCTTTAAAGTCTCACTTTTCCTCCAAAAGGCAGCTCCCTCTTCTACAACATCAGTTCAGAGTGCTAGCATCTATCTCCAACCAGGAAATAAGGGGTAATTACTGAAATACCAGAACTGAAGAGTTGTTGAAAGGCAAATATTTATTGTAGACAAAATGGACTTAATCTTATACTTCTCCCAATCCAGCTCCTTGGTCGTCCCTAATAGAAAAAAATGTCACTATTGAAGAATGACCCCTTGCCGGGGTCATCTGACCCCGGTGCTCTTTCCTGCTAAGGCAGGGGGTCGGACTAGATGATCTACCTAGGTCCCTTCCGACTCTAGCTACTATGAAACTATGAAACTATGAATGCCAAAGAGCAATGCCCAATATGAATCATCTTTTTCTTAATCAGACTACTACGGTTTTTGTTTTGTTTGGGGTTTTTAGCAGGAGGACAGAAATCCCTCAGAACTGTTAATCCCTCCTGAATGTGTTGCTTTCCCAATTACCATTTTTATCAAACAGTTAAGCATAATGAAAGACACATGTGTGGCTCTTGTCAGATCTTACTGCTCAAAAATAAGCCTCATTCACTCAGAAGTGCATAAGGCCCAAGAAATCAAACCATTTGTCCCATTGTCTTCTTACATCCTTTAAACTTCGTGAGACAAAGGAAGCTCTTATCTCAGATTTCTTCAGTCAACTAATTTGGAGCCAAAAAATCATTTACACTACACTACTCTTGATCTACTTCATCCTTTTAGAGTTATAGGAATTACTCTGAATTATTGATGGGGCTGACAGTATGCAAATCACAGCATAAAAGTATAGTAATCAGTTGCTCTTCGATAGTGCATTTAAACTGAAGATGACAAAACACTTTACAATTAATTAATTAACCTTCACATCACATTTTAAGCTATATAAATATAGCCTTCTCAGAATATAGGAATTAGACACAGAGGTCTTGATTTACCATTGCTTTGCATCTTGCTATTGCCATCACAGTAGAATCCTCTTCCTGTGTTACACCAAGGGTAGTATTTTACACTCACATTTCAGATGGAAAAGAAAATGCAGTGTGCAAGCAAGTGGTGAACTGAGCCCAGATTGGTCAAAAATTGTATAATAAATCAAAAATGTCATCACACCCATCCCCCTTGTAAGCCAGAATCAATTACACCTAATCCATTCCTGGTTGATATTCATGAAACCTTTTCTTTTTGTTAAACTATCATTAATGAATCTGTGGGAAGAGATTCCAAATCCCCTTTGGTTTTAAAATGCAAAACCATCCTTCCTCTTCAGCCCTCAGCAAGGGGAAGAACCATCAAACTAGAAGCACTGATAGCTGCCACTTTTTAATCTCATAATTATTGTCCCAAAATCATGTTCAAGCCATTATTATTTGTTTGTAGTGTCATAATGCCCAAGAGCCCATCATGAACCAGCAGTCCACTGTGCTAGGCACTGTACAAATGAAAAAACATGGTCTTTGTCCCCAAATGTTGACAATATATGTACATTAGGCTGCCCCGTAATGGATATATATAATTTCTGACAGGGTCTCTTCACTGCAGAACTTAGCATCAGACAAGTGAGTCACCATATGGCCCTTGGCAGACATTAATTTAAACATGATGGAATCTGAGCAATTTTGTCCTGAATCCCAAAAATCATGCCTCTTGCTATATTAAGTATTCAAGATCTAGCATGGCAGGATGCACATTTTCTGGGCTCTGAGATAAAATTGGTCCCCGGGGTAGGGCCGCTCAGTGTGGCTTTAAACTTGCCTGTGTATGGGGAGCCTCGTTTTGGGAAGTGGCTCCTTGATTCCAGGCCATACCAGGCTGTACCAGCTAGGCTTTGAAGTTCAGCATCATGAAGCTGTTACCTCCCCATCTGCCCCTTTAAATTTGCCAGTGCCCAGAGAACTCAGCATGGAGACTGGGATCCCCATGCACCAGGAAATTTAAGTGAGCTTGTGAGCAGCCTAGTACCAGAGAGGCCAGGCTCCTTGGGCATCCTTTAACATGTCACACATTCAAATTAAAGCATGATACAAACCATACAGAGATGTTCCACATTAACTGTGGAACATCATTGTGTCTGGTTTGTCATTTTTATCTCAAGAGAAATTGGTTGAGTGTGTGGCATATTCCTATTTATGTTAATCATGCAATAAATGTAAAAGCTGCCAGCAATCTATGAATAAGAGTTTTTGTTAACCTTTTGAGAAATAAATGGTATTGCTCAAAGTGGTGATACCACATTTGTACCCCTCTCCAAAGACCAGCATTGCAGAAAAGGTAAACCTGTGCGCTGATGTGGGTTTTTTACAGTTATCAGAGGGGGGAGAGATTGTAATGGGAATAAATTAAACCTTTCATGATGTCCAAGGGTAGTGACTTTACTTGCCATGGCTGAAATACATATTTGAGAGAACTGCCCAGTAAAACAGAAATGCAGAAAGAGAACTGGGGTGCTATACCACAATATAATATGGAAGCAAAAAAAGACTGACACAATATTAGGCTACACACGCAAAAAAAATCATATCAAATAGTATATAAGTCATGGGTTTATTTTATATGAGTCTGCAGTGACTGAAGCTGAAATATTGCATTCAGTTCTGGGCATCTTACCAGGAAGCTCTTAACAAAGTAGAATGGGTTTAGAGAGAAATAATAAAAATGATTTGGGGTTAAAATGATTGCCTTATTATAAAATGTTAAAAGATCTAAATAATTCTGTAATTTAACTAAGATAACAAAGGATATAAAAAAAAAGTTAACAAACATACCAGTACCTGGGGGAGAGAAATTATTTGTGTAGTAGAATATACACAGGTCTGACTAAGAAGAGTAAGAAAAAGAAAAAAGAAAGAGATACATTTGAGCAAATATAATGTAAAATGTCCCATTAGTGCAATATTGAATAATCTCCTTAGGGAAGTGGAAGAAGACCCTTTCACCTGGAATATATAAAACTTAGAAGGGGCAAAATTCAGTAAAGAAAAGTGTACTAGTAAAACAATTACACATGGGCACAGAAATTAACAGGATAGTCGTTTCCTTCTCTAATTTCTACAATTTACATAAATATGTTTTCTGAGAGATGACATGGATAACTAAGACACACAACATGCCAAAATGAAACATGAGTTACTGCAGTAGGACTGCTTTGTGTCATCTGATTTTTGTAGCTGTTTTAAAGCAGTAACAATAACTGTTTTAGCTAAATGAACAGTTTCCACAAGGTGGCTCTCTTGCTTTTCAAGATATTTACTTTCTCTTTTTCAAACCTGAATTTAGACTGTAACTCAGAATTCAGTTAATTTACACTGAGTATTAAGATCTTTTTCTAAAAATCACTAAAAGAAAGATGTATAGGCTGAACTCTATGAGAACACTTTAAAAAGCATTCCCTGGAGTGGGGAGGTATTAATGAAAACTGTTGGCTGAAATTATTCTAGTTATCTAGATATTATAATGTGAAAACACAGCATCAGATATTAGAGGTGCCTAAGAACCAAATCTTGATTCTGCTAAGTCTTTGATAAGTTTTCCACCAATTTAATTAAAGCAAGATTTCATTTATTTCATAGACATTAGGGGCTGGAAGGGACCTCCTGAGATCTAGTCCAGCCCCCGCTCCACCACAGGCAGGGATTCAGCTGGGATCAAGTGACCCCAGCAAGAAAAACATCCATATGTTTTTTGAAAGAGTCCAGAGTAGGTGCTTGCACCACTTCTGGGGGGAGTCTATTCCAGACCCTGGACACTTGCACCATAAAGAACTTTGTTCTTATGCCTAGTCAAAATCGGCCTTCCTGGAGTTTATGGCCGTTAGACCTTATTATCCCTTGGGGAGCTCTGGTGAACAGCTGTTCTCCTAGGTCCTGATGTACCCTTCTTATATAATTGTAGGCTGCTACCCGGTCCCCCCTGAGCCTTCTCTTTTCCAGACTGAAGAGTCCCAAGTCCCTCAGCCTCTCCTCATATGGCCTACCCTCCAGGCCTTGGATCATACTAGTGGCTCTCCTCTGGACTCTCTCAAGCTTTTCTACATCCCTCCTGAAGTGGGGGACCCAAAACTGGACACAGTACTCCAGCTGCAGTCTCACCAGGCCTGAGTAAAGCAGAAGGATGACATCCCTGGTTTTGCTTGAGATGAATCGGTGGATGAATGCCAGAGTATGATTTGCTTTGCCAGCCACAGCATCGCATTGGTGGCTCATATTCATCTTGTGGTCAACCAAGACCCCCAAGTCTCTTTCAGTCATGGTGCTAGTGAGCATAGCACTGCCAAGCCTGTATGTTGAGCGTTCTTCCTACCAAGGTGTAGCACCTTACTCTTCTCTACACTGAAGGCCATCAGCTTTTGGTCAGCCCACCTTGACAGCATGTCCAAGTCGGCCTGTATCCCCAGCCTGTCCTGCTGTGTGAGCGCCCTCCCCCATAATTTGGTGTCATCCATGATCTTTGCCAGTTCACATTTGACTCCTGAATCCAAATCGTTAATGAAGATGTTAAAGAGTACTAGCCCAAGTACCAAGCCTGGAGGGACTCCACTGGTCACCCTGTACCACATTGATTTGCTCCCGCCAACTAGTACTCTTTGGGTCCGACCCTGTAGCCAGTTACCTAGCCATCAGACAGTAAGATAATCAAGGCCACAGTTCCCCAGCTTAACCATGAGGACATCATGGGGAACTAGGTCAAAGGCTTTCTTTAAATCCAGATATATGACATCCATGTCATCTCCCTTGTCCAGGGCACGTGTTAACTGGTCATAGAAGGAGATGAGTTTGGTCAGGCAAGATCTGCCAGTCACAAAGCTGTGTTGGCTGGCATTCAGATGCTTGCCTTCTGTTAGTCTGTTGTTGATGGATCCCTTGACAATTTTCTCCAGGATTTTTCCAGAGACGGATGTCAGACTGATTGGTCTATAATTCCCCAGGGCATCCCTTCTCCCTTTCTTAAAGTTAGGGACCACGTTGGCTCTTTTCCAGTCTTCCAGGACCTTGCCTAAGCACCACGAGTTTTCAAATATCTTTGCCAAGGGGGTGCAATGATGTCTGCCAGCTCTTTCAAGACTCTCAGGTGCATTCTATCTGGGCCCATGGACTTATGAATGTCCAGCTTCTCAAGGTGTTCCCTAACCTGATCCACATCAATTTGGGACCCATCACCCACTCCCAGAATGGTTTGTGTCCTTTCTGACAGCATGATCCCCTTGGGAGGGTGAAAAACTGATGGGAAAAAGTAATTTAGGAGATTGGTCCTTTCTTAGGCATCAGATGTCAGTTACCCCATTACATCTCACAGGGGTCCAATGCTATCTTTGTTCTTTTTTCAATTTCCCACCTATCTGAAGAAGGACTTTTTGTTGTCCTTGATTTCCGTAGCTAGCCTGAGTTCAGTTTTTGCCTTGGCTTTGCTGGACCACTCTCTACTGGTGCAGGTGAGTGCTGAGTAGTCCTCTTTGGTGATGCTTCCCATTTTCCATCTGGTGTAGGCTTCTCTTTTGAGTTTAATGAACAATTCCTTGTTCAGGCAAGGGGGCTTCCTTGTCTGTTGACTACATTTCTTGCAAGATGAAATGGCTTTACCCTGTGCTTCAAGGATTATGTTTCTGAGAGATGACCATTCCTCATGTACTCCCTTTCAAGGGGGGCATATGGCCTCTAATTGCCTGACTGACCAAATCTCTGAGTTTGCAAAAGTCAGCCTTCCCAAAGTTAAGGATTTCTGTTTTACTGAGGGATTTGCCTGCTCTTCAGTGAACTAAGAAGGTGACCAATTCATGGTCACTGTCACCAAGCTTCCCCTCAATCCTCACATTGCTCCCCTTTAGGGAGATCCTCCCCTTTAGCCAAGACCAGATCAAGCAATGCCTCTCTCACAGTCAGCCCAAAGACTTCCTGCATTAGGTAGAGATCATCAATGCAAATGAAAAAGCTACTCAACCTGTCAGATTTGGCATGCGCTTATCCCAAGAAATGTCAGGGAAGTTGAAGTCCCCCAAGACATCATGTATAGGGAGCACACAGTTTTATGTAGTTATAATAATAAAATTATATATATATATTTTTTGAGCAGTAAGATCTGACAGAGGCACACATATACGTTCCATTACACTCATGTATTTGGTAAAATGGAGAATTGGGAAAGCAACAGATTCAAGAGGAATTAAGAGTTCTGCTAAAACACCCAAACAAGACAAAAACTTATTAAGTCTGATTAAGAAAAGAATATTCCTGTTGGGCACTGCTCTTTGGCATTCTTCAATAGTTACTTTTACAGATGGATGGATGGATGGATATCAAATTATTTGTGCCTCAGTTCTACTGAAAACTCTACCTTTCCCCCACACTGATGGGTTATTACACAAAGTATTGGTAAGATATGGAATATGCTGCATCTTAATTGTTTGCAGTATAACAAAACTGGGTAGAAAGATCAGCTCCACGTTGTAGGTGTAAAAATATATCAAAAAATCTGGCTTCTAGTTCTGTTTAGCAGGTTATAAAGGAAGGCTGTCTAACTGGTGGCCCATGGCCTGAATCCAGTCTGTGAGGGGTTAGTGTGCCCTCCAACCCCACCCCCCACAATTGTGGCTCCCCACATCACTCCTGCTGATGCAGCACCCCCAAGTCTCCAAGCTCTCCCTCCCTCTTCTGGCTTCTGCTTCCTGCCCTCATTCCTGGGGGCAGGGTGGGCAGGGCAGGGCAGCAGGCAGGCACTGTGTGCAGGGCAGGGAGACGTCAATGCTGCCACTGCAGTAAGAGAGGGGCCAGTCAGCCCACACTATGGGGAGGGAACCAGGTTGTCTGAACCACCAGCAGAAATGGTTGGACAGCCCTGTGTGACAGGAAGCCAGAAGCTCTTGTCACTAAATAGAGAGTGCAGCAGGCCATGCCTGTGCAGGGCTGCAGCAGAGGGCCCTTGAATAAAATGGCTGCCTGCCCCAGGTGGCCAGAACAGTGCAACCAGTGATTGACAGGTCTGGGGCAGAAGTAATGGGTGAGGTGACCCAGAGAGAGACATATAAGCCCAAGGCCTGAAGCAAGAGGGGCAGTCTGGCCCTGTAGGCTGCAAGGGGCAGAGCTGTGGGGAAGAGAGGGGCCTGTCTGGCCAGGGAGGAAGAACCCCAGACTGCAGGAAAGCTACAGGAACCCCTGCACCTCCAGGCAACTGAAGAGAAGTATTTTGGGGCCTGGTATTGTAGCTGGTTGCCATGGGGTAGTGTTAACCTTTTGTTTGAGAGCAGATGCTCATATTTTTTTGTTTGTGTTTAAATACCAAAGGATTGGCTTGTGGCTATAGAGGTGGAGGAGTCCACTGAGGTGTCAAGGGCACCCCAGGTCCTAGACCCTTGGAAGGGTGTAGCACTGCTCTTAGCAAGACAGTGGGGCCAAGGGTCCCAGAGCCCATAAGGGGCAGGGCCAGGGGCCGGGGGGAGGCAACAGGGTGGACCCCTGAAAGGTGAGAGGGGTGAGTAAGGTGGGCTCCAGGCAGACACCGGGGGGTGATTCTGCTGCCCCAGCACTTGAGCCACTACACCCTGTTATAAAATATTAGTGAGGTAAAATGCCAGAACAGTAAAGTGGCATCATATTCTGTACTTGTATGATGGCTCACTGTGCCAGGTACTAAATTCCTTCCAGTTTTGGCTTCCACCAACAGAAAGTTGGAAAATTACAGATTATGCAATTTAAATGAACATTTTTATTATGTCACATAAAAATTCTTATTAACAGTTATTAAAGGAAATCCCTGTGTAAAAAGTGATTATAGACATGCATCTTTTTAGAAGTGGAGCTATAATGATGCCTAACTGCAATTGTCAAACATTTAATAATGCTACTAATTCATAAAAATGGTTATATGCAGTTAACTTATGTTAATATACTACACTAGACAAGTTATTTGGGTCCTAATGAAGTCAGTGGGAGTTTTGCTGTGGACTTCGAAAAAGTAAGGCGATGCATAGGGCATGCACCCCCTGAGAGTGCTGGTGTACCCCTTGACTGGCTGCGCTCGCCACTTAGGCGATGGGCAGGCGGGAGCGCCGGTGCCCTCCCTGCAAGCGCTGGCCGGGGAGTGGAGTGCTCTTGTGTTCCCAGAAGCAGCTACAGCCACTTCCAGAAGCAGCTGCAGTGATCTGCTGTCTTGTGATCAACCATGGAGGGCTCTCCCCTCCTGGTCAGTGGGATCAGCCACGGGGGTACCCCCCCCCAGTCAGTGACTGGTCACTGGGGAGGCATGTGCCCCCCATGACTAAGGTGGCACCAGTCGCCCATGGCTTTGTCACATCTTTTCATGCTTGTATATCTAAGCCCATGATTCAGACTTAGCACCTCAGAGCAATAATGTAAAAAAAAAAAAAAATCAACCACAAATGCAACTATGTGGCAATGTTAAGATTTAGAGTCAGTTCTTCGCTGAAGGGAAACATTTACTAAAAATGGGTTTAGCCAAGGGCACTAGCATAACCAAGGTGGGGTGAGCAGGGGAAAAACCTCAGCTGCTGACAACAGGAGGGGGCAGAAAAATAGCAGGTGCCACCGCAGCTGTACCAGCAGCATGCTGGCAGCTGGAAGCCACAGCTTCCTATTAGTCTCACAGCTGGCCTGGATGCCCAACTGCCTTGTTATGCCTCTGCCAATAGTCTCATCAACAGAATTCAAGGGTTCTATCCCTAGCTCTTTCACTTCTAGAAACTCCAAGAATGTCCTAGAGTTATCCAATTTCCAGCAGGGCTATCCAATTTCTAACTGTCCAGGGACTGTATACCTCATGGGTCTCCAAACTCCATGTTGTATGGGCCACATGCAAACCCCTGCACTGCACAGACAGCATACTCCCCAGCCCTGCCCCAGAGACCACAGCTGCTGCATACTGGCAGCAGGTTACCTAATTCCTATTTTCACTGGAGCACAGGCCTTGCAACAGAGCCAGATGCAAGCTGTGCCCCCTCATTAATTTGACCACATGATCACTAGACCAGATAACACAGATCATAACATTGGAGAGTTACTCACTTGAATATCTGTCATATACGTCACCACCTGCTTACAGTATCCCTTTGCTCTCTACATTGGGCAACCAGGCAATCCCTATGTGTTAGAATGAATGAACACCCATCTGATGTGAGTGCTTCCCTTCTCTGTTATAATCATCTTGAGATGGATTTTCACATTTTGTTTCCAATGGCAACTGTACAACTTCAGTCATGACTAATTCATTAAGAATCTAAAAGCATACTGAAATTCTCCAGTAGAACATATGTACATATCAATTATTACTGAATTATTGAATCTTTGCTGATGGTGCAACACTTTAACCATGGGAAATGAAAATGTTTCTTTTATTTTCTCTATATAATTTTTAATTGTTAAACATGTTTATGTAAAAGGCAAGGATTTTTGTGGATCATATCTTTTATTGGACCACCTACATAGTTGGTATAAATTATATATATTATACTTTAGGTTGTTGTTATATTTTAAATTATACTATAAGTTTAAATTAAATTATACATTATTGAAATTTATAGTTGTTTGTTTTTCATTCCCAGGGAATTTCTTTCCTGTCCAATTTCATAGCCCCACCATTTTTATTCATCACTGTGCCTGCTTCTTTTCTCGGACCTGATAAAGAATGCCTTGCATTCACAAGCTCATTTAACTTTATCCTGACCATGCAGTTGGTCCAATAAAAAATACCATCCCACAAAATCTTTGTTATTCTCATAATAAAATGTTTATTATATAAATATGTAATAATATGAGTATTTCAAAATGACAATGGCAGAGTTTTGAATACAGATCTCCTTCGCTTTATGCGGGTTCTGTATGTACGAACTTGTTCTTATGTGATGATCCTTTTTATACCAAAAATTTGTTATATGCAAGGTAAATTCAATCTTATGCGACCAGTGCGGTGGAAGCCTGCAGTCAGCTGCTTTGTATGGCACATTGTGGGAGTGATGCCCACAGTCCCCTGTGTGGATCTACGCTCCTCGCTCGTTGTTTGCAACACGTGTTTCTGTAGTTGTCATCTCCATTATGGTAACATTCACCATCAGCCTGTGTTTGTCCCCCATCTGCTGTTGGTGAGTACCAAAATTGTCTTGTAAAAGTGGTAGAAATGGGTCTGGGGGTCAGTACAGTCGAGGTCTTGGAACGTACCCCTCCCTATTTGTTACATTGTCAAGTGGGTTCCCATTATGTGAATTTGAGTTATGCGCCATTTTCCAGGAACACATGTACAACATAAAGCAAGAGAAACCTGTATATAGCAAATAATTTGACAGTGACAAAGAATACCTAAAAAATATTTCAATTAAAATTCTATCCTCACCAAGTTAGAACAAAACACAATTGAAAATTGTTTTGACTTTTTTTGGCCATTTCTATTAATCACATATATAAGCAGAAAGGTAGGTAGCTGGGTTAGTTTGAAGTCAGGCAGAAGGCAGGGTGGAGGTGCACCATATAGGCTAACTGAATGCATAAGCAATCATGTATGGAATAACGGTAATACAGTGCAGCTAAATAAGTACCTGCAGTTAAATCCCAAATTAATCTTTCCAAAGCAAAGGGAGATGGGGTGGTCCACTGGCACACTTGCACCCCCTTTTGATTCCTGCTCCACCCCAAAGTTTAAAACCACTAGTCTGGCAGTGGCAGCAGCATGTCTGGTCAGGCAGTGCTGAGGGAGTCACTTTACTTCATGGCTCTTTATCATCTACCTGGTCCCTTGTAACTGCATTGCACAAATGTTATGGATCTTCTCTCCTTTTTAACGGTCTTGATGTTCCACCAGTCAAGCTAGCCTTTGTTTTGCACGTGTGTGATTTGTGCACTGCTGCTGGGAATTAAACTCCTACTTCACAGTCTTGCAGATTTGTTTTTTAACTAATTTCAATCAAGTTGTATTTCTTTTTGCTTCAATCTTAAACTGAACCATCTGGCCCTAGACCCCTAGCCTATTAGTAAAGCTAATTCTAGTTTCTTTTTAACTGGAAAAAACTCTGCATTGTTTTATATGTGATGATGCACCTCACCATGGGCGCCCCCTTTTCAAAACCGTAAATCTGACCATGTTCCAAAGTAGAAATCTTTGGAAATCAAGAACCTGAGCATCCCTAACACACTGTTATCCACGTGGCTAGCTCTTATTTAACATGAAAAGAACTGCCTCCTCTCACATGGCAGTCGCCAGTGCCTGAGGTAAGAAATGAAGCAGTTCTGTGCTCTTCCAGGGGGAGAAGAGCCATCCACATGGGTGTGGGGACAGACAGGGTGATAACTGTCCCTCATAAGTTTCGGCAGCCATGGGTGACTGGTGCCACCTCAGTCAGGGGGGCACATTCCCCTCCAGCAACCAGTCAGCGACTGGGGGGGAAGGGGGCCAATCTCACTGACCAGGGGAGGGGAATCCCCCACAGCAAAACACAGGGCCAGTCTTGCTGAGGGGAGCAGGGGCAGTCCCCTGCAGCAAAACTCACAGCTGATCTCAGTGACCAGGGTAGCATCCCCAGCTGCAAAACTCAGGGCTGATCTGGGGGGGGGGCTGTCTCCCACAGAACTCAGGGCGAATCTCACTGACTGGGGGGACCGTCCCGTGGCAAAACGTACCCTCTGGCTGCTCCCAAAAGTGGCCATGGCCTACATCCGGCACTCCCACTCCCCGGCTGGTGCTCACTGGGTGCTCCTGCTGCCAGGCGCTCCTGAGCCGGGAGCGTGGCCTGTCAGGGGGTGCACATGCACCCCTACACTTCGCCACCGTCGGGAGCTGTGAGCGGCGGGTATAGGCAGATCTACAGTGTTGAAAATAATGGGGGGAGGGGAGTGCTATGGTGAGGTGCACCATCATGTCTAAAACAACCATGTTTCTTCTTAAAAAAAAACTAGAAGCAGTGCTAAGAGGCCAGGGACCGAGGGCTGGACTATAAGTAAAAACAAATCTAACTTCATGGGAGTGACTTGGGCGGTTTCTTCCCAGGAGCTGCGGGACCGAGCGCACCTGGCCCGGCGGCAAGAGCCCGCGCTGGCGGGCGGGGAAGGGGCGGCTCCCGCTGCCGCGCGCAGTGCCGGGGCGGCCGAGGGGGCGGCGCGGAGACTGGGGCGGCCGTGGCCCCGCCCGGGTGCGGCCCGGCCCGGCCCGGCCCTGCCCTGCCCTGCCGCGTCGGGGGCGGGGAGCGGAGGCTCCGCAGTAACCGCGGTCGCAGCGCCGGCGCCGATGCCTCCTGCAGCGGCCGGGCAGGGAAGATGGCGCCGTCCCACGTCCTCAAGTGCTGCCAGCGCGTGCTGGCCTGGGTGCCCGTGGCCTTCATCGCCCTGGTCGTGGCCTGGTCCTACTACGCCTACGTGGTGGAGCTGTGCGTGTGTGAGTGCCCGGCCGGCGGCTTCTCGGGCGGGGGGGACGGAGCTGGGCGCCTGCGGTCCCTGGAGACCGACGGGTCTGAACCGTTCACTGCCGACTAAACGCACCGAGTCGGGACCCCCCCCGCGTCAACTGCCCAACCACGGGCCCCGCAGGGTTGGGCCGCGTCCCCGTGCCCCTGCGGGGCTGAATTGGGGCCAAGTCAAGCCCCTTCCTCCCTGGATTGGGGCCAGGAGCCCCGTTCATTGCCCGCCCTCTACTTCTGCACCTGCCCTGGGTGCCAGCCGGCAGATCGGGCCCGCCAAGGGGACCGCCGATCTAGGGCCAAACCTCTTCCTGCCCCGTGTCAAGGAGGAGACACCCCCAAATAGTGGACTTGAAGACGCAGCATGCGGTGCAAGCCCCGTAGTCTGCGCATCTGGGTGTGTGTTTGCCCCTGAGCTGTAGTATGGGAGGACAGTGCCCCGCGCCGCCGTTTGTGTTGGGGGCACGGGATGCTCTTGTGCTTGATGTTGTGGAAGCCTGCAGTTAGTTGTAGGGTATATTTTATAGTCAGACACGCTTGAAAACACCGCTAAGTCCATTTATATGGAATGAGGTTTTTCCACAGTATTTAGGCAGAGAAATCAGTATCACTTGCTTTTTGGTGAACATTGGCCATGGCTGGCGGTCTTTTCAGACGTAATGTCTCCTGTATATTGGAGTAAGACAGAGGAATACTGCATAGGCTTCAGACTTGGCCTCTTCCGAGGTCCCTTCCAGCCCTAATGTCTCTGAAATCCATGACATGTTTAGTTATCCCATGAGATGAAAGGGTTAAAAAAACTTGTTACGTTATGAAGTGGTTTTTTGGGTGTTTTTTTTATTTCACCTGAAATGTATGTGTAGACAAACATGTTGCACTACAAGGCATCTCCAGGCATCTGCACTGTGGTCTAATATAGTATTCATGTGATTAAGGTTTTCTTGTCTTATTTTATGAAAACCTATTCAAAACAGTTGGTGCTTGGCTAGCCACTAATTTTGGCTGGCCTTGTAGTTTCAGGGTGCAGTCATTTGTTACAGTAGCTCCTAGAAGCCTTGTATGATATTGCAAGTTCATTTTGTATGTGTGCAGCATGTGAGAGAGCCTCCATCCAGAGGAGTTTGAGCTGACTGAACAGGACAGTCAGAGGGTAGACAGGAAACTAAGTCACTGATGTTTGTTTGGTCCTTTGGTTACTAAGTTTATATGCTGCCTTTTCCTAAAAAAAGGCTCAGGGAAGCTTATAGTAGGAGACATTAAAAAAAAACTTTTTAGAAACAGAATACAACATTAAAATAAGAAGACAGAACAAAACAAACTTCCTGCTCCTCCCCCTCCCTCAAGCCCTAGATCTGTAAAACAACATGCTGGGTAATACAGGAAGTCTGTCCATACCAGAAGATGAATCCAGATCTTCTGATTCCCACTGCAGTATCTTGACTGCAGGACCAGCTGGTCTTAATGACCGTCAGACTGATAACGGTGCACTGCAAATTTTGGTCATGATCCTGCAAAGGTCCATAAGCCCACATAAGGCTCCACTGAATACAGTGTGACTTTACTCCTGGGGAAATACCTACAGGATTACCTGCAACCTTTTGTTGCATTCATAGATCAAATTGCAAGCTGTCTGGCATTTGTAAGTGGGGAAAGTGGATATTTTTCATTGCTAATGTTTATAGCTGTACCTTTTTAATAATAGGAAAACTGGTATGTTATTTTTATTGCTTTAGTGAAACCCTGGTTTATTAATAACCACTATGTGTGAATGCCTTAAGTATTGTGTCTTTCTGTGAATAATAAAGTTGACATGCTGGGGCTTCTTTCCCCCCTCCGTTGTATTTTACTGTATCACTGTATAGAGGTGATATAAGAGGTAGTAGTATAAGGGTGGAGAATCTAGGTTTCTCTTCCTCCTCTTTTGCACTGCAGGTAAAAAAGCTTAGTACTGGCTCAAAGTGAAATTACTTGCTTCTCATCTTTACTTAGCTGATGATTTCTACAGGAAAAGGTAAAATTACTTGCTTTGGTTTTTATGGCATGTATGTTTTCTTCTGGTTTATATACTACCAGAATGTGTAACAGCAAGGACACGCCTTTAATGCACCACTAGTAAATGAAGGTAACAGTGATCTTTGCAGGTTGTCACACAGCCAGTGCAGAGGAAAAGCTTTTAGTTGGTTTCACTTCTGTGTTTCATTCTTTAAAAAGCAACACAACATGCAGATGATTCCTGATTGCTCCTAGGGGAATAGCATTGAGAGGCAAGTGGGAGAAAAGTCTAGAGAACAAGAAACAAACATTGAAATGGAGAGAATAAAGCAAGGAAGAGAGAAAAATGGTCGCAAATGTCAGTATTGTCCATAGGATTTAAGAAAGGCCTTGCATGTAAACACTAACAACTTGAGGAAATATCTGGGAAGTAAGTATGGGGGGTAGTACTGGAAAGTGTTGGAGAGGGTAGGGAAAGGGAATTCCTCCTGGTTTTTTGTTATTAGTTTTATTTTTCTAATGTAGTTCTTCCTGTATAGGCCCTGTTAATTGAATTAAGAAGTGAGTTGTCAAAAAGGTAAAAGGCTGATCTGAGTCTGGTAGCTCATTAGGCAAGTATGCTTTAGGCATACCCACTTCTGTAACCAAAAGCATGCAAGAGATTGATGTGCCAAAGATTATGTCTGACAGCCTTTGATTCTCCAGCCCAAATGACCATGTACCCATGTACAGTAGGGGTGCACTGGTATGGATTTTTTTTGGCCGACACTGCAGCTCGGAGAGAAGCGTCTAACCGATATATCTGTTGTGGGGGAAGGAGCATGAAGGGAACAGATTGGGGCCCCTAGGGTGAGGGAGGGAATGGGTGGGGCAGGTGTAGGCACTGCCCAGCTGGGGTGGGGCACAGCAGGGAGCTGCATGTACCCCCAGGGGAGGCATGAGGGGCATGTGCCCCCCAATCTGCGTGTGGGGCAAGGGCAAGCTGCTGCTGTGAGCTGCAGCCAGGGAGTGCTGGGCTCTTCCCGGCAGAGGGGCTAGGCCAGGGCTGTGCTTGGGGGTGGGTGGCTGCAGTGCTGGGAGGGGGGCTATGGGTGTACTAGTCACCCCTAAATTTGCCATAGCCTCCCCCACAACCCCTGCCCATAGCTCCCTCACAGTGCCACTGCCACCACCCACCCTGAGTGTTGCCCTGGCCCAACCCCCGTCGGGATGAGCCCGGTGCCGTCCTCAGAGCCAGCCCACAGCAGCAGCCCACCTTTGCTCCGCGCACAGATCTGAGGAGCACATGCACCGTGCACCACCCCCTTCCCCCACTCCCCTCCGGTGCCTCCCTTGGGCGTGCATGCAATGATGGGAGCCACCCCACTCCCTGCACCCCTCAGATGAGCTGCTCACAGCTCCATCCCATGCCTCACCCTGGCTGACCAGTGCCTGCCCCAGCTGTAGCCCCGCTCCCTGATCTGCCCCTCACCATGTTTTCCTTCCCCACAACAGACTTACCAGCTTGATGCTGCTCTTGAAACTGGCAGGATTTCATAGATTTCTTAGACATTAGGGCGGGAAGGGACCTCGGAAGATCATCAAGTCCAGGCCCCTGCCCCAGGGGCAGGAAGTCAGCTGGGGTCAAAGGATCCCTGCAAGATAAGCTTCCGAGCATTTCTTGAATGAGTCTAGAGTAGGTGCCTGCACCACTTCTGGAGGGAGTCTATTCCATGTCTTGGGGGCTCAGACAGTAAAGAAAATTTTCCTTATGTCCAGCCTAAAACAGTCTTGGAGGAGTTTATGACCGTTGGTCCTTGTTTTTCCTTGGGGCACTCTGATGAACAGATGTTCCCCCAGATCCTGATGTAGACCCCATATGTACTTACAGGCAGCCACCAGGTCCCTCCTGAGTCTGTGCTTTTTCAGGCTGAAGAGTCCCATGGCTCTCAGCCTGTCTTCATAAGGCCTGTTCTCCTGCCCTCTGATCATGCGCGTGGCTCTCCCCTGGACTCTCTCAAGCTTCTTGACATCCTTCTTGAATTGTGAAGCCCAGAATTGGATGCAGTACTCCAGCTGTGGCCTTACCAAGGCCAAGTACAGCGGGAGGATGACATCCTGAGATTTACTTCAGAAGCATCTATGGATACAAGCCAAAGTTTTGTTTGCTTTACCAGCTGCGACTTCACATTGGTGGCTCATGTTCATACAGGATGCATATTGGCAGTTGGATTAGTATTGGCCAATATGGCTTGTTAATAATCCACTATCAGTATTGGCCCCAAAAATATTTATTGGTGCAGCCCTACTTCTTGCATATCTATCAGGCATAATGCCTCTAAACACTAAGAATGCCCTAACCTGCCACAGGTAAAGCAGATGGATGAAGGCACTGCGGATGTCATGCTGCTGTGAGGAAAGAAGTATTTTTGGTAAAATACACTAGAGTTTGTCCCCATTCCCTCTTCCATTTCTTGGGGTGTCCACATGTTTTGGTTTCTTGTTTCCATATTTCTTTCTCATACCTCTGACAGATTGGGAGCTGCTTTCAAATGGATGAATAATATGTTGACCTGGTTATGGAAACGTTAATTCTGAATGTAATAAGGTCGGTCTGCCAGGGAAAAACAGTTAAAGGGAAGAATGACTCATGATAAGCCACTTCTCACCAAATGTGTGAGAGTGGTTAATATAATGCCAGGATGGGAAAAACCCAGAAACACAGAGATCAGTGGAACTTAAAAAAGAAACTTGCTCTCTCTTCAGAGAAAAGTGGAAGGCACGTATCTGATTTCTGTGTCTTAGTCTGGTTCCTGGAAATAAGTAGGAGGATGGTGTCCAGAAAACATTAAGCATGAGTACATTCCATCAGGGGATGGTAGAGAGAATATACGTGTAGACTCTGTTTTAAATCCTTCCTTTACTGGTCTCTTCATACTCTAAAAACAAACAATACTTTGATTTAGCACTGTTAGGTGTGCAAACATGATTCACAAATTAAACCAGATTGCAAATAGGAATCCATAGTGTTAAAACCATTCTGACCTGTTGTGGTCTATCTGAACATGCACAGAGAGACTACAAACATGCACTTTGCAGTGCCTCAGAGGCTTTTGAGGTGCCACAAAACACACGTACTGCGTATGAAAAGGTTCTCTGTGCTGCATATGCACAGCATGGAGCCAAAATTAGATACTGGGAAATCCCAGTATCTTAAAAAAAAAAGCAAGACAGTTCATGGAGCTGCACCCAAAACCAGAACCTGTCCAGCCAGCACCTGCTGCAGCCCTGGAGGGCCCCCGGGACCCCCAGGTAAGGCTGACCAGGCCAGCCCAGGCATTAGCCCCAACCTCTCCTACCCCACTCAGGCAATTTGCTGCATGCCAGAGTTGTGCTACTGCTACTTGCCCCTTGGGAAACGCTCATTCCTGCTCATCTGAATGTGCCCTCTGAGTCCTTTGCAACAGAAAAACTGCTGTGTTATTTTTCTGTAGTCAAAAATGGTGTAAAAACTAAGTGCTGGCACTTTCTGAGGAGTGCCTTCAATCTGTCAAGCCCTGCCTTGAATCTATAAAGGTTGGGAAACACTGTCCTTCACTATATTTGGTATCTTTTGCACACTAGAAGGATACACTTTATTAAAGTAATTATATATTTTCATGCACTCTCAGATTTTTTTTTTTTTACTTTTATAATAGAAAATAACAATTTTTCTTGAAGTTAATTTGAACTCATGATTTGTGTGAAGCTCTATTTTGATAGCAATTGGAATTTACCAAAAAAAGCATTAAAACAACATCTTGAAACAGTTGAATATAATCCACTTGCTTTCAATGCAAAACCATTTTTGATAAAAAAAATTATGTATGTGTAAACTTATTTTCATAACTGATTACAAAAAAAACCCCAACGAGCTGTCATCTGTTGTTAGTGAATTGACCTGAGTGAGGCAAAAATCATGGTATTCAGGATTTTAGAACTGGTATATCTTCTTTCTCTCATCTAGTTTCTTCCATGTGTAGGGAAAAAAAACAAACTTACTTTGATCTTCAGTTCCCAATAGGTTTCTGAATTTTGAGTAAGTTAGTCATAGAACTGAACTAGATGAATGAAGTAGAAAAAAATTAATTCAGTATTTTCTCTGCATCCAAAAAAGTTTTAACATTTTAGCAAACTGGTTCCTGGTTATTAGCTGGTGACTTGAATCAGTTCAGTAGTTTTATTTTCTTTAAAAACATTCTCAATGTTAGGTACTGCAACCCTAGGCTTAGCCTGTGATGGGGAGAGTTGCTGAGTTCCACCCTGAGATAAATAAGATTGGAGAGGGTTCACTCCGAGGTCAGAAGGAACAGGGTACAGCTGGGCCTGTAACAACAAGAAACCTTTCATAGCATGTATTAGTAGTGTATTTAATCCCATAGTATCAGGGCACAATTAAATCTGGATCACATACAAAATAATCACATCCCTACAGTAGGAGCATATCCCAGTAGGAGCACGTCCTTGGCAGACAGCATCCTTGGCTCAAACTACATGGAACTGCTTTGCGTGTAAACTGAACTGCAGGGTGAAAATGATTAGAATTAGATTGCGACTCGGATATGCTTCATTTTACAGCTGACTTCAGTGTAAAGCCACTAAACTTAGCATGTTTCTCCCGGGGTAATTTACAGCCCAAGGAGGAGATCAGCAAGCACAATGGAAGTGCTTTTGTGGGTGAAAGCAAAGAATGTCTGGCTCTGCAGTGGTGTGTAGGGCAGTGTTTCCCAATCAGTGTACCACGGAATTTTGCCATGGCAATGAGCTACAATGAGTTACAATAGGTATGAGGATAGGCAATGCCTTAACAGGTGTGCCATGGAAAATTTTTATAACTGTAAGTGTGCCTTGGGCTGGAAAAGACTGGGAAACACTGGTTTAGGGGATAGAGAAGACTTTAGAAATCAGAAACCAGCAAGTCTGCCTAATTATGTTAATCTTAAATAGTTGCTTTTGGATGATTATTTATTTTGTGTCAGCCAGTTTCATATGGATCACCAAAATTAATATTTAGCCCTGGCAAACATCCTTCTGTCTGAAGCATGTTTGTGTTGGAAGCTTAGGTTGTTTGTGGGCTAATACAAAGCAAGGCCTAGCAAGGCTGCTAGCTGGAATCTCAGCTGGTTTGGTTGGGGTCAAAAGACATTGCTATGACCTGTGTAAAATGAGTTGGTGACTGAATGTGCTCCATTTCCTGCAAGATAAGCATTTGCAGTGTCCCACAATTTTAACCACACTATTAATATTGCAGTTTACATTACTTGATAACATAGTTCAGTCACCATCTGTGGTATCTTTAGATGTGTTGCCTGCAAAATAGATCTAAGATACATTGGTTGCAGGCTTTTTCAGGAAATTGGTATTGTTATCTTCTCTATAAAGGTTCAGATCCTAAAACATATCTGCTTGATGCCTTTTGCTTATGCTTCATTTTTAAGGAGAAAATCTTGCTGTATCTTTTTACTTTAATTATCTAAGCCTATACATGTTCTCATGCTGAAGATAACAAAGTTAAGTCCTAGAACACAAATAAGTTTCAGATTGAGACTGTGTAGGGAGCCAGGGCACTTATGTGCTTGTTTTGCTTGTGGTGGATCTCTTGTGGCCTGGGGCAGAGCCTTTTTCTCCAGGAAAACTCTGCTCTTGTGAGGTACCATGCCCAAATACATTGTTTGAGGGTTTGCCCTAGTTTTAATATACTCCTGCTTATCCCCTGCACCTTGAGTTCCTCTAGTATTTTAGCGTTCCCCTAGCAGGAGCATATTAAAACCTTAAGGGACTGTGGGACTCGGGTCCATCTCCACTGGCCTCAGTAGAACTTCTCTTGAACTCTGCAAGCTCTTACATAAGGACTACAGGACCTAGGATCTACTGGTTTCCTTGCAAGAGGAATTTTAAATGTCCTGATGTTACAGTATGTTGAAGGTCCAGAAGGCACTTTGCCAGGGCTTAGTGCAGTGGGGGCCAGCTTTTGTGGCATGCCTGCCAAAAATTAGTCCCACATGCTCCCCAAATACTGCTCCAGTCCCCTCCACCTGCATGAACTGCTGGTCTGCCTTCTCCTACCTGACTTGTGTGCTTCTGTGCTGCTTGTCCCCTCCCTGATCTGCCCTCTGCCACATAGACTGCCCATGCCATGTGTGAAACCTTTGCCGCAGGTTAGCCACCCTTGGCCTAGTGCATGTGCATGTAAACACAGTGTACCTCTAGGGTAGATCAAATGGTAAAGAGGGGGATGCTATGGCCATTTTTTAGTCACCAAACTTGACATGCTTGTAGAATACAGCTGCCAAACCTTTCAGTATCACTGTCTTCTGCCCTACTTCTAGATCTAAAACCCTTCTGCGGTGCCTCAGACTTGAGTGTTTTTTCTGTGGTGAGAAGAAGCTTTCTATTGTTGCTGACCGGGCTTCACCCCTGAGCTTTCAGATGTTCTGATTTGGGCACAAAAAAATCAGTGGCTTGCCTGTGCTATGGCACCCAGTGTTCTTTTATACTGACTGAACTCTGCCCCCAATAACAACAGTGCAGCGGCTTGTGCAAAACTTCCCTATAAGTAGCTGAGTCCTAAATGAAATCATAGCATTGCCTGTGAGAGGGTTTGGGGTATATCCAAAGTATAACTGTCCAGAAGAATGCATCTAATGTGCAGTGGTGTCTCTAAGATCAGATCATAAGAGAGGATGTAGTTTAGTGTAATAGCTGGAACATCAATTTGGGAATAACGGTCTTCCTTTCATAGTCCAGTACTTCTCTTCCATGGGTGTCTTCCTAGGTAGGCTTTACCATACTTGGACACAGCAGCAGAGAAATCTCTTTTTAAATGTCAGACTCAAAGTACTTTGGTGTACTTTGGTAGCTAAAATATTCCCTTCTCTTTCCCCTCCCATCTTTCTTATGGCCTTGTCTTCATTAAGAAGAAAGCTGTTGCATCACAGGGTAGCTACCGTGATAAACATGTTACACAGGCAAAATGCAGTTTTTGTGTGTGACTGGAACTGAAGATTTAGCTCTATCTGCTAGTATCTGGAAAGACTGCAAATTGCCTTGTGCTCACTGAAGTGGTTGACATTTTAGCTATCGCATGGTATGAAAACAACTCGCCTTGGCATGGAAGCAACCTGTGTCGTGAGAAGCTATCTGCAATGCACCCTGTCCTGAGGAATGACAGAAAGATCTGGATTCAGTTAATTTAGATCCTGGGATCATGCATTTTGGGTTGATACACAAGTATGTTTGTGTTACTGTGCCAGCAATCACTGCTTCAAGTAAAGAAGCAATCCTTTCTAATTTCCCTGAAGCGCAATCTGCAATAAGAAGGCTGGTTTGTTCTAGTGCTGTGATTTTAGGGAGTACTGGATAAACAAAAAAACAGTAATTTCATCTGTTTTCTCACAAATCTTTATTATTGCAATGTTACCAGCATACAAACCAGGACAATACAGCTGTACGCTATTTCAGCATCATCAGATGCTTCTTATTCTGTAGTTGTATAAAGCATCAGCAATACAGTACTGTACAAGACTTGAATATTATACTTTTGTATCTGTTGCAACATTTCTTAAAAGTAGAACCCTCACTTCACAGAGGATAGAAAGCGAGAGTGATTAGTTATTGCTAAATATTTATCTATGTCTAAAAATCGTATTTTGAAACAGTGATGGATGTGCCCTTTACCATGTCACCACTCGGATGGGTGTTGAGCAAAGTTCCCACTCATTGGAGGCTATCTGATGCTTTATGGGCTTGAAAAACCACATTCCCCATATGGAGGACTTCCTTGCAGCACCAGCCATATGCTATGGGGTTGGGTTTTTAGGACTCCCACCGTCAGCAGGCCTCCCTTTGCTTCATGGCTGTGGGAGACCCAGTTACAGGAGCCTATGGGCTACATGCTGGCCCCTCACAGGCCACCAGTTTGACAACCCTGTTATACAGGAGGTGTTATGCAGCTCAGAAAATGAAATGGATGCAATATGTGCCCTTTGTATGATGCCATCAAAGGATCTGTGGGCTTTTTTATTAGTGTATTTGTTTTTTTGCTTTATACATTACAGGTATGTCAAGTTTAAACCTTGATTTTGCTAGAGGACTTAGTGATTGTGTTAACGGAGTTGGGGGCTGTGTGTGTGTGCACATGCACGCGTGTGTGTGAACTCTTGTCCCTTACTTGAAAGGAGTAGGCTACTCTGTTAAAGATTCTACAAAGGTACCTTTTCTCTCAAGTATTTTTCAAATGTTAGAGTTAACACACAATCCTGAAGTTATGAATAGTTCAAGTAAAGATCCATTTTCCTTTCTCAATAATCGGACTTTACATTTTTGTATCTAAATTCCACCAGTTCTTCAGTCATCTGCACTCGCATAGGAAAACTAGAGTAGATGTGAACTTCTAATGTTTTAAAAATGTTGGTTTTCCCTAACTTCTTAAAACAATTCTTTTAAGAATGTTATGGATTTTTAGGGGGTAGGGAATAAGCGTCTCTTTTGTAAGTTTACTTTTTAACTTTTGAAACTTTTGAATTCAATTTTAAATAGATGATAAAACCTGAAGAGCAAAACTTTTCTTCAGCAGCCCTTAATTGCATGAAGCATAGATATATTTTGCCTGATCTGCCTTGTTTGTTCAACATTGGGTGTGTATGTGATGGCTTAAATGTGTTATCTCTTTGCTTCTTTAATTTGTGAAACATTAATAATTGGATGTGGTGCAAAGTGGGAATCTGAGACTAGTCCCAGTTCTCTGTCTGTATATCTGGGTGAAGGGGGAGATTCTTTTCTTTTTAATGCTTTTTACTCCACTCAGCATATCATTGTTTTCCTAACTATTTTCTAATACTTTTGAGAGCCATTTAAGTAAGTCTATGAAATTTTCATTTTTTCCCTAACATTTCATCATTTTGTGTGAAAAACTATAGCTTCCTAAATACATTTTCAGAGTCTTCAGTTCAGTTGTCAGTGTTGGATTTCTTGGAAACTGTTCATAATCTGTCTTGAAGTTCCAGGATATTCTTCATATTTTTTAAAACATTTAAGGTAAGATAATCCAGTTTTCCCTCTTCAGTCTTTCTGGAAATATCAGATAACCTTGTTACCTAACTAAGCTAATTGTATACAAGAGGGGGAAAAGGACACAGCAGCAGATGCACCCAGAACTGTAGTCACTCTATCAGACTACCCTGTTCTAGTATCTTTTGAATTTTTAAAAGTAGAAATATATTGTAGCCTTGCCTGCTTCCACAGAATAGTTTATTAGAAGTGGGAAGTTTGTCCAAAGAAAACACTTCAGCAGGAATGACTCCTTACAACAATATAACTTTTGACTTCCCTTTTCTTTCAGACCTTGGCTAAAAATTGAGACCAGTCACCCTATACTCTGCAGTGTTTTAAATGTTTGTCCTTCCCTTTCTGATAGAAGACCAAATTGCTCATCTGCACCCTAATTATGTTCCACTGCGACTACTGTAATCTTCTTTTCTGGTGTCATCAGCAGCCTTGTGTTAATAGCTGGATCATCTTGCTTCCTGGACACAGTGCAACTCCCTATCCCCTACCCTTAATCCATCCAGTATGTGACTGCAAAATCTTCTTTCACTGATGGCTTCGGTCACATTGCTTTCCACCCCCCTTTGAGTCATTCTGCTTGTTCCTTGTTATACTGTGCCTCAGAATCAGCCTTCTCCTTGCCTTCAGGGTCCCTGTCATTCAGATTTCTCCTTAAAATAATTTTGTACCGTAATTATAGAATAAATACAACAACCTTCTGAATCATGACTTATAGACTCCTGAAAAGCTTGAGTTTATGCATTGCTATCTCTACTTACACTTCCTGGGATATGTGTGGTCTTATCTTGGATACAGGAAACTATCTTTTGTATCTTTGTGGAACATCCAGCAAAAGGATGGGTACTAAAAAACCTAAGCCTTTTAAATTTTATTTCCACTTTTTCCATTAATTAAAAAAAACGAAATAGTTTTCCCATGAAAATGTCTCATTCCAAAAGCTAAATATACATATAATTTAGTAAAGCTGCTTGCTTTTTTAGAATAATTGAAACAAAGTTATTTTTAAAAAGAGTTTGAAGAACATCTTTTAGGTTTCTGTGGTAGATTTAAAACTTGAGAGCAGCTGATGATTAACTGATGGTTTTCTTACAGTGAGTGAAGAAAGTGTACTTTATGCTGTAATTCTTCTTGACAAAGCACTCAAACAATAATTTTTTTTTTAGAGCCCAGAAGAGTTTTGAAGCTTTGGTGAATTGGTGTGGTCATCTTATAAATGTGAGAACACAATACCCTTTCTGAGCTACACTACCTAAGGCTTATTCATTATACTTAAATATGGCATGTGTCTAAAATTTAAAATTAAAGTATCTTTTCCATTAGAAAATTGCTCCATATATTTAACACAGAAATCTGTTGCAAACTGTAATCTAGAAGAGAGCTAAAGGTTGTTTTTTGGGAGGAAATACGGTTTTTTATTTTATATTACCCAGTTTGAATTAGCATATTTAGACTAATACGAAATGATCCTGAATTTAAAACAACTCTGCCCCAGTAATTAGATTCTGTACATGGAAGATGCATACATTTGTGTAGTTTTCCATGTGTAGAATCTGATCACTGGAGAGTCATCTTAAAGTCATCCCCACCACTGCTCCAGGAAGCTCTGTCCCTGTTACAACCTGGGGCACAGAGCACAGCCTAAACCCAGCCCCTTAGCAGCACGGTAGACCCAGCACAGGGTGGGGAGATGGAGACGAAGGGAAGGGAGGTGAGGGAGGGCAAGAGCTGAGGCTGCAGGGGGAGATGTGGGGCAGAGGTGGCGGGGGTTGGAGCTGGAGCAATAGCAGCTGTGTGCTTTCCCACCATCTCATATTCATTTCCAAGACAAGGGACTTCTTTGCTCATGTTAAATGGAGGAAAGATCTGTGTCTTAGATTCGAGTAAATATGGTATTACTATTTGAAATCACTGCTGAGACTTGCAAAGTCAGATTGGTAAGTACACAATATATAGTACTTCTCATGCCAGCTTTGCTGGAAGGAGAAAATGCCTATTAGAACAAAGTGGTTTTGAAGCAATTTACTTGGTTCATAATTTAAACATTTTTAACAAATGGGTGTGTGGAAAGAATGCAGTTGGAAAGCTGCCAAATATAAAGGTAAAGTTATATCACTTAATTTTGGGGGAGGATGGACTATCAGAGTGCGTTATAGGACTAATCTTTATGCCACGGGTATATGCTTTATGCTAATCTTTCAGGAACTGGCCAGTATTTACTCTTCATGTGTACTTGCAGTTTGCTGACAGCCATTCTTTAGCAGTGTATAATTTCCATAAATAATAAACCAATGGCAAGAAGTCCCCACTAATCGCACACATTTCTTTATTGTGCCCATTCAATCGGTGACATTTATATCTGCATCTCTAAGTATTTTGGGTTTTGCATTCTGATGCTAAGTATCTTAGAAAGGTGGAGGCAAAGATGATTTCAGTTGGCAAATATCCCACCCCCAAGCCTGGTCAAATTCTGTCTGTGAGACTGGGTTTCTATTGTGTCCCATCTTGCTTTTCACTTCCCTGGGTCTCAGTAGGTTACAGGTCTGCCTCCTTTTGGGCCTCTCTGGCACTCTCTAGGAACAAGTTCTTTGCCCCTC
This sequence comes from Crocodylus siamensis, assembly GCF_052110815.1. Lineage (NCBI taxonomy): Eukaryota > Metazoa > Chordata > Crocodylia > Crocodylidae > Crocodylus > Crocodylus siamensis. The sequence continues at coordinate 385,593,691 of NC_143395.1, forward strand.
TTCATAGCAATGGGACAATGTAGCCAGCTGCCTAGGACCCTCACACACAGTGCTGAATTACTGAATAGCTTAAGCACTATGCTAGAGCTGTAGCCTTACAGACACTGTTTCCAGTTTCTCCTAAAGGCCACATAGTAACAAGGAACAAATAGACACAGGTTAAATAAAATAACAGATTCTGCCTGTATTTCCCTGCCTCAGTTTCTTTACCACCTTTTGAACAGGTTCTGATCCAGGTCGTCTTGGGACTCCAGGGTCCTTCTTCTGTTCATGGAGTCTTTTTGCTCCAAACTAAGCATTCTAGGATCTGGGTTGATCTATTAGCTAGATGGAGACACTTGCTCCTGATATGAAAATATTCCTTTCTGATCCTTTTTCACCTGCAGCTCCGTGTCCTGCTCTGTAAGCCCCTTAGCCTCCCAGCCAACTGACACTTTGTTCTGTTGCTGAGGATCTTCCTCTCTTCACTTTCCGCCTTCCCTGGAGCAAAATTGGAGAAACTAGTTCTAGCTTCAGCCACCTCCTCCTATGAAGTTTACAGCTGAATAAACAACCATTATGGCATAACTACATCACCCAATATTTGCAAATTGTACATGGACAGATCCCCAAATCACGGCCAGATTTATGATCCTTTTGTCTGTTTCTTTGCAGAGATGCAATGATGATTGGTATTACATGAGTACTTGAAAGTTCAGTGCGTCTGATTGTCAGGAACTGCATTCTTCCATCTTTTCTGCAACTAATAGAAATAGAATGGGACGGTTTTATTAAAGCTTGGCATAGATATGTTGCATCTAGCTGCAGTTAAAGTAAATCATTGTCCGTTTGACGTTGACGCGTTGCTGACCAACAGTCACTTCTGCTTGAATGTCAAATGTTTGCACCAATCTAAAACCACAATAATCATCATTATCTTCAGTATAAAAAAAATCAGAAAAGCTCCTGTCCAGAAAATTACATGTAGTCTCCTTAATAGGAGACCCCAGTCTGTTCATTGGCTTCCTAGGTCATTAAAAGTTCCACAGTATCAATATACTAGGTCTCTTAAGAAGGGTTACTGTCTTTATGTTCTGCAGTTAGATTATAAGGGAGTTTCACCAGTCCTGCATATGAAGAAAACTCATTTCATGTGAGACTTACAGTTTGTCCCGGGGGGGGAAGCCTTATTTTTGTAAGAGGTGAGGAAAGTGTACAGTTGGAAATGAGTCATTTTAACTATTTACATAATTCAACAACATAATTCTTTTACCCATCCCTTTCTTAGATTGTCAGGTCTTCCACTGAGTGTAGATAACTGCGCTGTGTTAAAAACACAAAGTAACTCTGGTAATAGTAATATAACTTTTAAAATTGAATATATTCAAAATGATAACGTTGTTTGGGTTTTGGGGGGGGGGGGTTTGTTTTTGTTTTTTAAAAAACCGACAACCTTGTTTCTTTTAACCTCTGAAATCTTTGTAAACAATAGAAAGTGCAGAATACCTCAAGAGAATGAAAATCAAACTTATAGTCTGATGAAAAGCCTATATATTAGATGTATTTAGAATTTGGAAAAGTCACTGGAAGTACTCATGGCCAGGATTTATATTCCTCTCTATTGGATGTGGCCAAATAACTTCACTAATATTTCAGGCTAGATATAGATGTTGCACATAATCTGCACTAGGTGATAGGACTTTGAACCAAGCCTGTAACCATTCAGAAGTTTGGAGTGTTGCCCCAGGATTCCTTTTACAGAGACCCCACCAAAGATTGATACAGCCCCTCATCCGATTTGTTATCAAGTGAACTTTGTGAGTAATCCCTAGGCTTCTTACAAGATAATTATCCTTGCAATATGACCTGGCAAGCACTTCCTTAGATGTTATAGTAGCGACCTTTGGTGGAACCAGCCTCAGATCCTCTGCTGGGTGTGTGGGATGTTAGTTTCTGGATTCCTTGTTACTCAAAGCAAGAATTCCAAGGCTGCTCCTGTATCCCCAGGGCGGCAACACAAACACACACCATCTCTTTGTCCACTACTTTTGTACTTTTGTCCACTACTTCTCATCTCAAACTGTCCAATCCTCAAGTTTCTTACCTCATCTTTTTAGATGAGATACTCCAATCCTATTCCATTTTTGGTTTCCTTTCCTTTTAGGGAAACTACTGTTCCTAGTAAGCCCGCTGTACTAATCGCAGCACTCACGCTTCCCAGTGTCTTATAAGGCACTCTGGACAGTTTAATTGCTTAGTTCCGGGAAGGCCTAAAGTTATGCTAAAAGCTTGAACATAACTCAGTTTGCCCATTATACAGAGCACATAGTTCAGACTAAAATTGCAGAACTTGGTCTAAGATAGTCCTGGATCAATGTGCACTCAAACTTTACTCAAATTAGGTTAGTCCAGAGTATCAAATTTCCATACCAGTTCCCCTATTGAATCAAGTTAGTTCGCTGTCCTCTGGCATCTTAGGGTCCTTTGTGGGCCCCTGCTAACCCCTCCATGCAGGGAGGTGTGCTGGAACTTGGCCCACGCTCAGCTGCTCTGGTCGAGTGTCAGCTGGCCCCATCCCAGGCTCTCGCAGAGTAGAGTCAGCACAGTGCTTGATGATGGTGAGAAAGGGGTGCTTGCCTGTTCCCTAAAGCCTACTCATGCTCCCTGGGTCTGTGCTCCCTTGTGGGGGAATGGGGGTCCTTGGTGGGGGAGTGTGGAAGCCCACCTAGGGACCCCCTGCTCTCCATAAGCGGGGAGACTCAGGGAGAAGACTGAGCTGCTGCTTTCACTGCTTGTCTGCTGATGACAGATGCTTGTAGCTGACAGAGGACTAGCAGGGGGAGGGAGGCATGTGCCTGGCAGCCAGTGCGGGGTGCTGCATGCTCAACAATGCAGGAGCTGCTGGCCTCAGGCAGTGCTGGCAGCCTACATGGCAACCCCGCCCCTGCCCAGGGTGAACGTGTGTTCTGTTTGCCGCCGAACTAACCTGGACTGCTTAGAGAAACCCACCTGTTAGTTTGAATCTGCCTCAGACTTTTGAATGTCTGTATGTAGTCTGAGAACTCATAAATACTCTCTTTTTGGTTTAGCGTAATCAGGACTCTTGATACCTTCCCATCTTATTTTATCTGGAGTTGAAGGGTGAATGCATTTTGTTTACTAGGATCTCAAGGTAGGCCATTAGGCCAAGTGTGATTAAGATATTTTATGTTGTATACGGTAATCTGCGTACTTAATCATTAACATCGGTACTGGTTGTAAAAATACAACCCTAAATTGGGAAAAGGTAGAATTTTTTTTGTAAAAGCACTGATAATTCCTTGATCAGACACATTGAGGAATGAGATGCATCTGTATACATCCTTTTTGAGTTTTTAAATACATAGTTTCCAGATACTACCCTCAGTGAGCCAGGTGCTTTATAGGCATAAAGGGGTATGCATTTAGGAAACTCATGTCACAAAAACATTTCTTCTCTCTTTGCTGTCATTTTTATTACTTCTGTTGCTTATCTTTGTGGCAAATTTAGCTCAGGTTGTCCCTAGCACACATTCTACCCAGATAAAAAAAATCTTTATTTAGTGGTATTTCACTCTTTTGGGCCAGCCAACTTGGACTGAAAACTTGAATGAACACCCTACTCTCACCCACAAATACACTTGCTCTATAGTGTGGACCCAAGCTATCCCATCTAGTGCCTCTTGTGTCGTGTCCGTCCCCCCCTCCATTTTGGACCTGTCAGGGGCAAATTTGCTTTTGACAAGAGCAGTTCAGTTTAGGTCTGCTCCTGCCATGCTTTGCCCCACTGCAACAGCCAAAGAGAGCTCCAAGCTCCTCCCGGGTGCCAACCCTGTTCTGTCAAGGGACAGAGGTGCTGGTCTCTGTGGGGTGGGGGAGAGCTGCCCTGGCTGCCGGGCAGCTGTCTCCCAGCCACATGGAGATCGGGATGGGTCCCAATCAGCATCCCACCAAGCCAAGACAGCTTTCACTACCCCTTGTGTCCCCCTGCTACTTAGGCTAACCAGGAGCAATTTGCTTCTGGTCAGCATCTACGTGTCCATTAGTTTAATGTGCCGATTTCTCGTACCTGTATCTACAGGTACTAGAAAACAGTGCATTAGACTAATCTGCTATCTAGTAATTGCTGCACATATGTAGATGCTGACACTTTACTACACATTAATATAATACATAGGTAAGTGTTTCATGTAGATACACCAATACTGTGCCTCCTGTAATGTGTTGATAACAGCTAGCAGCAGGGGCTTCCAGGCAGCGGATCACAGCTCTGCCTCAACTCCAGACCATGCTGTCTCTGCTGCAAAATCCTGTCCCCAGCCCCAGAGAAGCACCCTGCCCAGCCACATGCCCTACCAGCTCTCCTTAGGCCAGTCTCCATGGAAACCCTGGTTCTGTTGCCCCACCCCTCCATGGAAACTGGCTGCAGTGACACAGGCAGGGGCTGCTGGGAAATGGAGTTCAGCTTTCCATTGGATCCGCCACTTTGCCCCCCCCCCGGTTTAGCCCATTGTACCAATATAAGGATTTTATGGTGACTTATGGAACAATCTGATTATTTGACTGCCTTTTGTTTACGAGTAAGGGGTAGGTTTTCAAAAGCATGAATGACTGATACCTATTAAAAGCAAAAAACATTAGGCACCAAAATGTTTAATTTGCCAGTCCATGCCTTTGAACATCTCATCTCCCCTTAAGTCTTTGTCTGCCTTCTTGCTTCAAGAGAAGTGGAGTTTGGCTTTTTCAGCTAGGGATCCATTCAAAATTGCCAATAAGCAGACATGGTTCGATAAGCAGTTCTGCAGTGGTCTGCGTTTTACTGGGATTTCTACTTATTAAAATATTTTTGTGCATTATACTCCCCTGTACATCCCTCGTCTGCAGACCCTAATGATTCGTTAACTGTTTGACAGCAAAGGTAATAGGACTTCTGCCCTCGTTCTCACCTGAGCTCACGTCAGTGGAGCACTGAGAATAGAATGTTGCTGCGTTGAGCTTACCTGTGGCTACCTTTATTCTGCGCTGAGTTTACCTGTGGCTCGGGTGGGCAAAATATGGCCTGCAGGCCAGATGCAGGTTGCAAGGCCATTCTACCTGGCCCACAGGGCCTCTAAAAAATTTAGAAAATTAATATTTATCCCTTTTGGTTCCTGTCAAAGATGACAGGAACCAGGGGCAGTAAGACCCAAGGGAAGCCTGGCAGGCTCCCACAACAGCAGGACCCATCTGGCTCTGCCCCTGCCTGCCCCCCCCCCAGTTGGAAGCCCCAGCAGGGGCTTCTGCCCTGGGACCATGTGGCTCCTTGACTGCACCAGCGCGGGAAACTCAGGGAAGGGCAGGGGAGGACTGCAGGCAGGGAAGAAGCCCAGGGAAAAGCGGCCCCTCCCCTACCCCGTGGCCAGGGCTCCCTGTTGCAGCCACTCGCAGCCTGCGCAAGGCTGTCCTGAGCAGTCACAGGCAGCCCCATGTGAGCTGTGAGTGGCTGCAGCACGGGGCTCAGGCCACAGGGCAGAGCTGCTTTTCCCATGCTCAGCACTAGCTTGTAACCCGCTGCCAGCCTGGGCCCCGCATCGGCTCTGGGCTTGCCCATTGGGGCTGCGCACAGCAGCAGCTGCAACCCCCCCACTTGCTGTGTTGGACAGTGTTTGCTGCTGCTGCCTGCCTGGAGCTTGTGCACTGAGCAGCCCAGAGGCGGTGGTGGCAAACACTGCCCGGTGTGGCAGGCAGGGGGGGCCGCAGCTGCTGCCACTGTTGGCAGCCCTGATGGGTGAGCCCGAAACTAGTGCAGGGCCCAAGCTGGCTGTGGGGGTGGGTTCCCGCACTCAGCACCAGCTTGTAAAAGTGGCCCCTCCCCTGCCCCATGGCCAGCGCCCAGTGCTGCAGCTGCTCGCAGCCCACATGGGGCTGTTGTGCCTGCTCAGGACAGCTTTGCATGGCCTGCGAGCGGCTGCAGCAGGAAGTGCCGGCCACAGGTCAGGGGAGGAGCCGCTTTCCCCTGTGCTCCGTACCATCTCCTTCCCTGCTGGTGAGCAAGGGGTCGGGGCTGCACGCTGCCCCCCACCTGTACTGGGGGGCATTGGGAGTAAGTGGGTGCATGGGGCCCACACCAGTGTCCCGGGGTCAGCGCCAGCAGGGCCCAGAGCAGGGCAGCAGGAGTACAGGGTCCCAGGTGGTAGGGGCTCTATGGAGTCAGGCCAGCTCCCCCTCTCCCTGCTGGTACAGCCCAGCTCCACAGACGCCTGCCAGCCTGCACCCTGCTCTGGGCCCCACCGGTGCTGGCCCTGGGACATTGGTCCTAAGATGGTGACCAGGGGATGAGGCACTTGTCAAGGGGCAGGACTACCCACGTGGCCCTTGACAGCTTGCCAAAACTGAGTAAGCGGCCCTCCGCCTGAAATAATTACCCACCCCTGCTGTAGCTGGATGCGACTCATGCTGGAACGTGACCCTTCCTGGGCTCTCATCTTGTCTTCACAGGATGTAGCTGAGCAGCTGTAGTGCCATGAGCAGCAGTGTTAGAGGCATATGCCCCTGAAACTGCAAATTTGGTACAGCTTTCTTCAAAAATCAAAGGACTAGCATAAGATTGATGTCACAGCCCCACAGATCACCTCTAAATGACTATTAAAATTAAAGTGCATAATCTGTGATCTCAATTCCTGTCTGCACATTTTAGTAATGATTTAATTACCAAGTCATTAACTTGATAATTGGTAATACTATTTTTACTTGAATCTAAAATCAGGATTTTTTTCCATATTTAAGATAAGGGAAGCTCCTCAGCTTGGATTTGAGTATGAAGTGGCCTAGGGTTAGAGCCAAAGCTGCTGCTGCCTTCTCCCCCCCCACCTCCCATCCCTGGTAACATCTGATACAATAGCAGCAGCTCTTTTAGGGTGAATTAGTCAGCAGGGGGTGGGGGGCAGAGGGAACTGCATGGCCTCGCTCCTGCCCTCTATGCCTGGCACAAGGGGTAGGCAGCAGGGGCGAAAAAGTGATTGGAGGAACAAGCACCTATGGATGTTATTGTGGGGAACTAATTTATCTGTTCAATGCCCATGTTAATGCATATCTGTTGGAGAAAAAAAGTCTTGGATACATAGAACACTTGTGTGAGGTTCATGAAGTTTTGTGGGGGTCGGTTCTGCAGACTACTTTAAAAGCATTGCTTAGTCTGCTGTATTTCCCTGGGGCGTCCCCTCTTTCCTCATTAGGAATAATACTTGTACTGATTGTGTTTCCTTCTTGGTTCCTATTGGTACAAATACTGGGTTTTGAACTAGAAATGACTTCACCATAAAACTCCCTAACTTGTTCATGTTGTAAGGGAATATCTTCTGGGCAGTGTGCTTTTCATTCGCTTTACATTATTTGTTCTAGTCGAACGCATTAACGGTTGCTTTAACCATAATACAAACTGTGACTCTGTTTAGTAACAAAACAAGTCATAATGGCTCGTACTGTGCAACTGTAATCTCACTTTTACCATGTTTAGAATATAGCGCATCTTATAAGGTCAGTCCCTGGGTGTGCTGCATTTATGAAGCTCTCTGTGAGCTAATAAATAGAGCAGTACAGGTGGCAAGGCATTCCCACAAATTGGCTGTTTTGTGCAGTCCAAAAAAATGCCTTGGTATGTGGGTTTGTTGGGGGATAGCTTTTTTTCTTTTCCACTTTTTGAAATCAAGGTTCAGCTGAAGTGAGAGAGGCTTCCCATCAACACTTGCCAAAGCCATCGTTGAATGCCTTTTGAGTTTTCTTGAAACTTACCCAAAAGTTGTGACAGGAGTTCAAACAGTGATCTTTCCAATTTGACTTCACAGAAATAAGTGATCCACCCTTGAAATATTTATGTAAGGAAAAGCAGGCACCCTACAGAATAGTAGACAGGTGTTGTGGGAGCTGCATCCTGTCCTGGTAGTGTTAGCAGCACGTGAGTGAGCCAACTGTTCAAGGCCACGCTTCCACGTCTAATGTTACAATGTTACAACACCACATTATGAACATTTTTTGCAGTGTATTATTAAAAACTGTCTATCATTGCAGTGGATCTTGGGCAGAAGTGTTATAAACTCAGCAACTTGTTAAAGTAAATCTGTTCCAACTTGGCAAGTTGTACACTTCTGCCTGGGCTTCCTTTCAGCTGGCAATACATGTATTCAGCTCTTGCCCCTGCTAGCATTGCATCAGAGATCCATCAATATCTTGTTGGTCTCTGGCCAGCTGAGAGCACATCAGCTCCATCTTCATGAAGTCATTCTTAAAAAAGCAGCTTGGTAGTAGTGCCTGTGGATGAATGCAGCAGTAGATGATTTCTGGTTAGGAAATAGGGAGACAGAAAGAAAAGGTCACAGAGTTGTGGATTTTAAAGGACTGGGGAGATATTTGATGATTGGCTCTTTATAACTGGCATTGTGCAAGTCTTTTATGCACAATTTTGTAGCTGCTGAGGGAAATGTCGTCCAGGTCTCTTATATCCCAGTGGTGCCACTGCCAGCCCACTTCGTTATGATCACTGATCATCATCACATGAGTAAGTGTTTTCACACGTGGGTGAGTGAAGGGTTAACAGGAATTCCCAAGCTGTTCTTCAGGTTAAGTAGTGAGATGTGCTTCATTTAAACTCTAGAGCTGGTTGTTTAATCCAGAAGAGTAAGGGCAGCAGTCTAGTGAAAGAATGCACTTACATGTGCACTTTAGTGCTCGTCGTGGGTGGGGAGGAGGAACTAACATGAATGTAAATGTTTACTCTTAAGGTACTTTGGGGAGACTACACTGTTTCGAAGTCTGGCTTCCTTGGGGTCTGTCAGTGGTGCTTTGAAGAATACTAACATATATACTCAAATCCAAGATAAGGTTTTCTTTTTCAGTCGGCATCCAGGGGGGAGGGGCCTTGTCTTGGATTCAGGTACCAGCCTGGGACAGACAACAGCTCAGCTATGGTTTCAGCTCTGGGCTCAGGCCAAAGCTTGGAGCCATCTCCTGCCTGCCCCAATCTGGGATGGCTCATCTGGCAGGGGAGGGGGCTCACAGCTGGGAGAGCACAGGGGAGACCATGGGGTATTGGTGGTGTAAGAGAACAGGACATACCCCTGTGTGTGGTTTGGGGGAAGTATGGCAGAGACTATGCAGCCTGTGCCCCCTCCCCCTTACCTTCTGCTCAGGTCCCTCTAGCCCTAACTAGGCCTGGCCAAAAACTGCCACTGCTTTTCCCTGGCTGGGCTGGGCTCCGGAGCAGAGCTACAACAATAGGTAAGTTTGTAGGGGAAGAGGGGCAAGGGAAATGGGTATGGCCCATTACCCCCACTGCTGCTGCTTTCCCTGCCACAGCAGTGGTGAGGGACAAATTTAAAATGGCCTTTTACTAATTGTATTGTATACATGGAAAATTATAACACAATTATAATTTTTCATGTATAGCATGTAATTATTATTGGGGGAGGTCATCTTAAATTCAGAGTTGTCCTGGATTTTCATAAATATGATGTATCACGCAAGGTCTTGTTCTTCCTACATCTTTATTTTTATTTGCATTTTTTCTGAATTCGTTGCTTGCCAGTGAGTTAGATGGACCCTACCATGAGGATGATTCTGCAGTTCAGTTACTGCACTGAGTAAAGATGTGTTACGTTCTTGTTTCAGTTCTGCTAACTGCTTTTCTGAGAGAGACCTGGCAAACTACTTCTGTGTGCCTCAGAACAGACAGGTTTCCTGGCCTTGCGGGACTTTTGGAGGTACCTGGGTACTGCTGTGGTAGTCACTGGTGGGGGACATGTGTTTGGATGTCTCCTTTTGAAGTAGTGCAGTTTCTGAATGTCAGCTTCTGAGACAGCTCAGTTTGGGTATTCAGAAAATGCAAGCCCGAAGTCATGAGTAACTTATGAAAAATTTGATTTTTTTTCTTCTGATTAATTAGATCATTGTTCTCCTACCTATGCAGGATTTTTTTCCCCTGTCCTGCATAAAAGACAGATTTGTGAGTGTAAGAAACAGTGTGGGTAAAAACAGAAAAAATGGTGTGAAAGAGAGAGATTCAAGGCATTACATTTGTGTCGGGGAGTGGCGGAGAGTTTCTCCTGGTACAAAGAACTAACGTACCATTCAAGGAAGGAAGGAAACAGTCATTTTATACCTTGCTGTGGGTGATTCTTGGTACGTAATAACTGGCATTAAGTCCTTTGAATGAGTGTTTTTCTTTTATTTTCTTCTTTGGCTTCATGTTGAGAGGAGAGAACTAGAGTTTGCAGCACAATGCAGGTGACTGCAGTGTAGTGTAGAAAGACTGAAGTTCACTTTAGTTAGCTCAGGTACTATTAATGATTCATACACAGCAGCAAAGAGCTCAGCACAGGCTAATTTATCCTGCTACTTGGGTGGGTTTGCAGCCCACACTAAGCTCCATGGTACCACAAGTAGCTTAGCCTTGATACCTGCACTATCTAGTAGAAGCTGTATTAGATATCTGTACACTACACCACAGTCTTTTCTGCAATTGCAGTGTCACTGTAACTTTAGTCAGAGTTGCACAGTGCTGTCAGCTAAATTATAGAAACCCAATGTGATCTTCAAGTCTCTGGAAACTTGCAAGGTTTCCGAATCATTCTGTATGTATTTCATAAACTTGCAAGATTGCAGTGTGAATTGGACTATAATTACTTCTGTGTCCATATCTTTTTTTTTTTTAACAAAGAGCTGTTAAAACATTGAAGACTTACTGTAGGAAACTGAGAATTTAATGTAAAATGTGCTTTGAAGAAGTTTGGCCTTCTGAATACAAAGGCATAAAGGGGGGGGGAGGAAATGTGCACTGTAGACCAACCAAAGAATATGTTTTGAACTCTTCTGCTCTCAGCAAGAATGGAATGTAAATACTGTACATTTGCTTCCTTTTGTGGTAATTTGACAGGATCTTGATTGCAGCTCCCTGAGCACAAATCTCTGCTCCTGTACATTTCCTCTTGCAGACAGTGCCTTACACTGGTGATTTAACAATACTTTCCATGCAGTGGTCTAAGTAGGGATGGACAAGCAGGGCACCAGCTCCAGGTGCCAACTTGAGGATTGCCCCTCACCCTCTGGCAGCAGAAGTAGCCCTACAGCATTGTACTTGCAGTAGATTTAGCTGGATAGGGATAGAAAGAAATAGATCTTGGAGATGCACAGGAGTAAGAACTGGTGAAACTTATTATCACTTCAATACCTGGGGCAGGGAAGAAGAGATGAAAATAACCTGCAGACTATTCAGTTGAGTGACGGGGAGGAAAATGATGTGATACTCAAAGTGACAGAGTTCCAAGATCTTAAGAAATAGATTGAATGCAACTAACATGGATATCTGCATGGGAACTTCTGTAAAGAACTTCATTATTATTTTTCACTCCCTCTCTACCTCCTGGTTTGGAGGCAGTGATTTAGTTGTGCTTTTCTAGAATTGATGTCAGTGGTAAATAAAGCTGAGTGACTGCATACATCTTCACGTTCAGAGAGTATAGTAGGTACATATCAGAAGTATAACGTTTAATTAGATCACAGTTAGCTTATGCATTGTGAATTTGGTTAAACCATGGAATCTGCGACTCATGAGTTCTGTCTTTAGACTCTGCTACTGACTTCTTAGATGTTAGAAGAAACAAGTGTTCTTATGTGGTACACAGGTGCATAACTTTTTATAAAAAAATATTTCAGTGTGTGCATATTTCGCATAGCTCGGTTCTAATAAAGCTTTTTGTTGAGGGAAAAAGATACAGATTTACTTACTATTTCTCTCTTTCTTTTTTCCCCATAGTTACTATTACTTCAGCTGGAGAAAAAGGTAAGAAATATACTGTTCATTTTCAGATTATAAAAGTTGTAAGTAAGGAGGTCCCCTTTTTCCCTTTATATAACCATTCAAGTATCTGACACATTGAAATTTAATTCTGTTTACTGTGGCAATTTTGTTTTTGCATAAACTCTCCAGAATGAGCAGGTGGGCAAATAAAAGTGAATTGTTGTGGGTAGAAATTATTGAATTTTCAGTGCCATATGCTTGGGCCTGTCTTTGGAAAAAAAATGAATCTAGTATTCATAATGTATCAGATGTGTCTGTACTCCAGTGGGCAGTATTGCATAAATACTCAACTTAGTATAATTCAGCAAGTTTGATCAGGTGCAACAAGCAACATTGCCCCAGTAGTGAGAGAGGGGATTATTCAGCTCAATTGTTTAAAATTTTAGTTTTGCTCCCATAACTTCTAGCTCATTGGCAGTTCCTGCTTGGAAATACATGATGATGAGCAATCGCTGTGCTGGTAATGGTGACCCATAAAGGTGCTTTTCTGGAGCTAGTAGCTTGATGGGTGGTGGGTAGGTTTGTGTAAGTGCCCTTTTCTCTACATAAAGCTTTGAAAAATTTTCTCTGAAAAATTATTAGGCCAGGTCATGGCCCTGAGTCACCAAGCTCCAGAAGTAGAAGCAGTATAACCATGTTGTGTAACACTGTGCCTGGGCTACTTAGTTCTGGTTCCCAGGGGAGTTAATGAGCCTATACTGATGTGTATGACCTGTTTCCAGTTCTGCTGCTAGCTTGCTGTACCACTGTTGGAAGACCTTGGCTTCTTATGTATCCCCCAGAAGATGTAGCTCCTAGGGGAGAGCATATAGCTTGTTATTTGGTGGGGAGCATGAGAGAAACTCTAGCATCTAGCGGGACCTTCATGGAATGCAGTGCCCGAAGGAATGATCTGGCTTTCTTTTCTAAATCTCCAAGCTGTGAGCTCCCTTGAGGCGGGAACTATCTCTTACTATGTGTTTATACAGCATACGGGGGTCCTCCAAGAGCTCCTGTACTAGTAATACTGTGTACAAAAATACTTTACTCTCCAAACCTTTCAGAATAGACCAGTCATGAGTTCCAGCAGATTTCCTTGGTTGATGGAATAATCAGTGGGGATCGTGTTTTTTTTCTGCTTTTAAAAATCACAAATTCTCTGATGTTAAAAAAACAAAACTACCACAACCAACAAATTCTATGAGTTAAAAAAACCAAAATCCACATTTTTCCATGATTAAAAATTAAATGCTACTATATATGTAGGTATCGGCTGAACACAATGTTTATAGCTATAATAGTAAAGGTGCACTGATACATTAGTCTGATATCAGGTCGGTACCGATATGAAGAAAATTGTCTACATTGGATATCAGCCCTGTGGGGTCAATAATTTGGCCAATAAATGCCTGTGCTGTGCGCAGCTGCAGCGCAGCACAGAACAGAGCCAGGAGTGTGAAGAGCTGCCTCCAGCTGGTAAGTTGGAAGGGAAGGGGGGACGGGGCGTGAGAAGGCAGATCAACACCCCCTGGTGAGGGAGGGGACAGGGGCAGGCTCTGCACAACGGACATAGGATAGAGGTGCAGCTCGTAGGGTGGGGGCAGCTCCTGATACTGCTTGCACTCTGGGGCACTGGGGGGGGATGTGCCCCTGGATCGTTGTGGGGTGGAGCCAGAGCTGGTGCTGTGCCAGGGCTTCTCTTGCCAGGGGACTGGGCTCGGAGCAGGCTCTGATGGTGCTGGAAAGAGGCTGCAACCACCCCAAATTTTGCTGCAGCTCAACTCCAAGCCCCATGCCATCGCCCAGTGCAGCCTCAGTTTTTCCTGGCATTTGGGTGGAAGCGGGGCATTCAGCCAGGGCTGTGGTGGTGTGGGGCTGGGAGCAGAGCTGCAGCAAAATTTGGGGTGGCTGCAGCCTCCATCCAGCGCTGCCAAAGCCTGCTCCAAGTCCAGCCCCCAGCAACCAAAGCCCCATGCAGCTCCAGCTCTACCCTGCAGCTGCAGCCTGTCCCGCGCTGTGCAGATCCAGGGGTGCAGCTCCCCCTGGCCTGCCATCCTGGGGTGCAAGCAGCAGCAGGATCCATCCCCCACCCCACGAGCTGCAGCTCTGTCCTGCACCCCTCTGCATCCCATGGGCAGCACCTGCCCCCTTCCTCACTGCAGGGGGGGTGGGGCATTGATCTACCCTCGCCCATGCTCGTTCCCTCTCCCTTCCCATTCCACCACACCGGACTTACTACCTGGAGGCAGCTGTGTCAGGTATCGGATCAGATCTGTATCAGCTGATATGCCTCCTTAAATATCGGCTGTCAGTACTTATTCCTCTGTGCCTAGCTATTGGTAATGTACAGCCAATAGGAGGGTGGGGATAGTAGGGATTTTTACGGTCATACTTTTCCTTCCTGATTCAAAGCACTTCACAAGTAATTCACATATACATTATTTTCCATCACTTGGAGCTGCATCTGGAATGTAGAGCAGCAGCAGTTAAGGAATGAAATAAAATATAGGTTGTGTCCTTTTCTGTGTCTTTTTCTGGAAAAAATAAGAGCCATATTCTCTTCACATATACAAAGTAGATCAGGAGAATTATTTTTGGGCTTATTTTAAAAACCACTTGCATGGGAAAGTGAATTCCATGGAGTTTATCTAACTCAGAAACAATGAAAAACAGTGTAAACCCATACATTTTATAAAAACTGCCAAAGCAGATCTGATTTGTGTAGTGATGCTCACTTTAAGATCTTAATACAAAATCAGATGCCTCTTTGAACTTTGTAGCCCTTGTTTACTTTTTGTCTTCTTGCCTCAGTAGAATTGAGTCCTCTAGTAGCTCTTCTTTATGTAAGATTGTAATGGATGTAAACAAAATTTGTGTGTCTTGAAAGGTATATTTTTTGTTTCATATTTCAAATGCAGGTTCAGACATGTTACAATTGTACTTAGTTAAGATTTTCTGTTTTAATTTAGTAATGATTTCTTAATATTAATTCCCTTCCTTCTCATTTTTAAGGTGTATTTCTCTTAGAATGTAGAAATTAAGTTAGCCCTAATAGTCTCTCCTAAAGAAGTGATAAATATTTTAAATGTTAATGTTCCTATAGATACTGGAACTGCTCTGTACTAAATATAACTGAACTGTTTCTTTCTTTTTTTATTTTGGGGCTGGGGGGGTTGTTTTTCTTACATATTTGGAACTGATGTACCACCACAAAAAACGTTTAGGCTATAATCTTGCAGGAAGAGAATTCTAATGACACCCACAAAATCAAATACACAGTGGTGTTTTCACCGTCTAAGGGAGTATCTTGGCATGTATGTGTATTTAATCTAGCTTCTGAAGATTATCACAAGAATTTAAGAAAACTGTTTATTCGTTAAATGGAAAGTGTGCTTCTGTTCCCCAGCATGTCCATTTTCCTGAAAAATCAGTCTTAGATAAATGTTAAGTATTACACTTTGTCCTTGATACAGTAGGAGCTCTCATGAATTTTTCCCTAGGGTCCTCTTCTTTTAACCCTTAATCAGCGTAACCCCTAATGGATCCTTTGGAAGACTGTGCAAGACACCCTCTTCCTTTAAAGCACTGTGCCTTTGCAGTACTCTCAGTATCTGCTAAACTATCAAATGAAATCTAAACAGGGGCCCTTTATACATTCCTCTTCCAAATGCTGTCTTGCTTTCCCTAAACTGCTTAGTTTTCCAGTATATATCTAGGTTTTTTTTTACTTTTATGGAGAGCAGGAACTTCAGCATTGAAGATAGAAAAATAAGACCACCAGTCAGTTTAATTAGCTGCCAAGTATGCTAATTAATTTTCTGTTAAACTTACAGGGTTTTTTTACACTTCAAAACAGTCAAACTTTAGAGTAATGATTAGTGAATTGCCTGTCAAGAATGATGGATGAATGGCGTCTTTCTTGGTGGTGTTGTGCATCTAATTGTCTTATCACCGTGGCATTTTCTTGGGACTTATTTGCACGACTTTCTTCATTGCATCATGTATTTAATTGTCTTCTCACAGTGGCCCCTGGCGATCAGCACTCTTGTTGGAGTTGTGTATCTGTCTCCTCACAGTAGCCTCCTCTTGGGATTCATTTGCACAGCTCTCTTGATGTCTCCTCAAGTCCTATTTCCTTCTTCATGTAGCTTGCTCCTCGGGGCTTAGTCCATCCATCTGTGTCTGTCTGTGTGTCTCTCTGTCCGTAATGCTCTTTAAGGGCGCCGGGAAGGGCAGAGGGAGGGGCCAGCTGAGGAGAAGCAGGAGCCAATCTCCTGGCTACTGTGAGGCTACTTTCTTGATGCTGTTGTGCATCTAATTGTCTTAGCCAGGAACCCAGCTCCTGCTTTTCCTCAGCTGGTCCCTCCCTGTTGGTCTCCTGGCACCCTTAAAGAACATTACAGACAGACTGATTAAGCGTATATCTATAGATATATCTATCTATATATAGATATATGCCCCCCTCCCTCTCTGGGCCCACTCTCCCCTTTCCTTCTGCTGCTTGGGGTCTGGGCCTGCTCCCCACTTTCCCCACCACAGCAGCGGGTAGCAGCGGGTGGAATAGGCCAGGGCCTGAGGGTGGGGAGAAGCTGGGCCACCACAGGGGGAAGGAGAGGAGTGGGCCCAGGCCCGAAGAAGGGAGGAGGCTCGCTCTTCCCCTCCCCCAGCTGCTGTTGTGTTGGGCTGGCCCGCTGCTGCTCCCCCCACCTCTGCAGCTGCTCAGCTTCTCCCCCACTTGGGCTCACTCCTCCCTTCCCCCCACTGGTGCTGCCACGGCATGCCCCCTCCTCCCCCCACTCGCATCAGGCCTGCTCCTCCACCCATTGCCACTGCATCAGTCCTGCAGATGGTGATGACACAAGCAGGGAGGGGTGGACTGAGGCCAGCGCTGGTGGCCTATCCCCCCTGTGGCATCTTGACCCTGCTCCCCCACCTGTGCCACCACCATCACATCCAAGGAGCTGGGGGGCGGTGCAAGGACAGCTCTGGTGGCCTTGCCCCCCTTCCTCCCCCGTCCACTCCATCGTCGCCACCTGCAGGGAGCAGGGCGAGGGGGCTTGCCTGGCCCCCGCCCCCATTCCATCCTCTCTGTTGCCACTGCATCCAGGGTTTCACCCCCCTGTGCTGGTCTCACCCCCCCCCCCAATCCATCCTGTGCCCCCACCATTATGGTGGCGCACCGCCAACTTCTGTCCAATGCTTCTTGGCACTCTGGCTTTTTTTTAACCAATCAGGGTACAGAGTGCTATGGGCAGATAGACAGACACATTCTTTCTCGTTCTTTGTCTGGTTTGAATGTAAAAGAAAATAAATGGACCCTACAAATATGCACCAGCTGGTTTCTACTGTGTGTCAAGATGGTTTGGGATTCTTTAAAGGGTTGCCTGCAAGAGTTCTGTTGCGACTGCCCCAACAGGTTGGGTAGAGTGGAGGGGGAAACTATTAAAATTAGTGTCTTCCCCCTCCCCCTTCTCTCCTTTCTTAAGAGTCACCTTCCTTCTGCTTGGCAGAATACCTTTCTCAATTGCAGTAACAAAAGTAACAAGGGAGGCAGGAGCAAAATTAAGAGGCTGTTCTGGGATCCATGGTTGGACACTGATCATCTGGATAATTAATTGAAAGGCCTCTGCTTCCCTTGAGAAGTCCTCAAGTAGCAACAGAGGGCTTGCCTTCTGCTCCAGTGTTGATGTTCTTCTCTTCAGACTTCTTCACCATCTTGTTGTCTTAAATAGTGCAAGAACTCCTAGATCTCTTTGAAAGCTGTCTTTTTCCATTCAGTACTGGCAACAAAGCTAGCTTCTTGGCCGTTTAGCTAAGATCAAGTCTAGTAGCTATCATTTGCATTTCAGTAGTGCCAGGAAGACCCTCAGGAAGACCCCAGGCTCCATTGTTCTAGTTAGTGTTTGTGCCAGATAGTCTCAGATGAGGTTGCATTCTGGGGGTAACTTTTCTGAAGTATCTTAGCTCCCAATTAAAAATATTTAGATTAGGTGGGTGCTGGGAGGGCAGGACCTATCACTTTCTCTCTACCAATCCCTACTACTCCATCTCATCCCCATTCTCTGTGTTTCCCCTGCTGTCTTACCTCAATTTGACTACTTTCATTAACCCACTTTCCTGGAATTTTTGTAGTTTATTCATGTTCTGTCTAAGCCAGGGGCGGGCAAAGTCTGGCCGGCAGTGGACTCCATTTTCCAACGGTTCCTGCCTATGCGGCTGGACCCAGCTTCCATGGAGACTCCAGAGCAGCTGCGCTGTAATGGCATGAGCCAGGGTTTCCATGGAGACCAGCCCCAGCAGCACTGGCAGGCAGCAGTGTGCCAGCCTCCCTGGGGGGGGCGGTGCGCGCTGAGTGGGGTGCTGTACTGCAGGCAGGAGTGGGGCAGGCTTAGCTACAGGGAATTTTGCCTACAAGGAATTTTGGGATGGCTATAGCCTCCCCATGCCCCCTAGTGCTATCCCTGCTGGCAGGGCATGTGGCAGGGTGCAGAGCTGCTCTCCAGAACCTGGTTGGGATCTTGCAGCAGTGACAGCATGGTCTGGACCTGGGCCAGAGCCACTATCTGCAGCCTGCATGCTCTGCCCCAGTTCTGGACCATGCTGTCACTGCTGCAAGATCCCAGATGGGCTCTGGAGCAGCTCCATGCCCTGCTGCATACCCTGTCGAGGATGCTGGGGCCAGTCTCCACAGAAACCCTGGCCTTGCGCTATCACAGCGTGGCTGCTGCTGGAGTCTCCATGGAAACCAGACCCAGCCATGTAGGCAGGGGCTGCTAGGAAATGGAATCCAGCTGCTGGCCAGATCTGCCATTTTGCCATTCGTGATCTAAGCCTATATTGTAAGCTAGTCAGAGAAAACCATCTCTTGCTGTATAGTACCTAGCACGCTGAGACATTTCATAGTTTTATAGTCTTTAGAGTTTGAAGGGACCTCAATAGATCATTGAGTCTGACTCCCTGCCCTAGGCAGGAAAGAGTGCTGGGGTCATATGACCCCAGCCAGGTGCTTGTCTAGTCTCCTTTTAAAGACGCCCAAGGTAGGGGAGAGCACCACCTCCCCTGGAAGCCCATTCCAGATTCTAGCAAGCCTTACCGTAAAGACGTTCTTCCTGATGTCCAACCTAAATCTCCTCTCTGTCAGATGTTTCATGTTCATGTAACAGAATTGCAGGTTTTAGGGCACCATATGCAAGGCTTTTTTCTGCTTGTTCTGTCAAATGAATCCCATTGGCTCTGTCCCTTGACAGTAAGATGGTTTCGGTGTTCCTCTTTTAGGCATAAAGGGCAACGGATAAGGGCAAAAGGACTCTACAAGGAAAAAGCTTAGGAAGATTCAAATCCATGAGAGCTCAAATCAGCTTAATGTTGTCATAGTAAAAAAAAGACAAAGAAGGCCAGGAGGGAATAAGCTTGCTTGCTTTATTCAAAGGTGGTAGAAACTGCAGCCTTAAGGTCAGCATCATGCTATTCCTGAAACATTAAATATAGCTTCTTTAAAGATCTTTGTATAGCTATGCACAGAAATAGGTCAAGTTTTCCCCTTCAAGGAACAGAAGATAATGTAAATATTTTATGTTCCTTCCTTTTTAGGAGGCCAGTTGCCTTACACCACGCAGCTGTTTCCACCTACTGTTAAGAGGAAATAACTGGCAGGAAATGGGGACTGGAGGAAACTTCTTGGGCCATAGATTCAGACCCTTGCTGTCACAAGCAATTGCATCATATAAGGCGATTTGTAAAATGATCACGCTTCATCTTAAAATTAGTTTGGTTTTTATTCATGCTCCTCCTTTTGGAAGGCTCTTATAGAACTTTGTTCTTCTGTTATAAACCTCATTTTCAGACAAAAGTTTATTCATAACAAGTTTAGACCAGTTTGTTCTTGTGCCACCAGTCTACTTTAGCTTTCCTCCTTCCTTGACATTTAGTCTCATGATATGCCGAATAGTCATATTCTCCCATAGACATAATTTTGCTAAATTAAACAAGTCTATCCTTGTAAGAAAAGCTGTCCATTCCCCTAACCACCATAACAGTCCTTCTTTGCATCTGTTCCAGTCTGAGTTCATGTTTCTTGAGTATAGATTACCAGTTGCACACACATAACAGAGGTCTTCACAATGCCATGTACAAAGACCAATTAATTATTAATTCCAATCTCTGCTGTATCGACCTCATCTTGTGTACCCTAAAGTTGCATCTGCCTTTTTCATAGCCACATTGCTTTGGCAGCTTACAGTCATTCTGTGGTTTTTCCTGTGTAACTTCAAACTGATAGGCATCTTGCTTATAGCAGAAATTCTGGTTTGCCCTAGTGTATGGCCTTCTATTTTATATTAATAAATGTCATCCCATTTGTCTAACTCCAGTGTTCAAGGTCATCTGACCCTTCCTGTGTGATTTTTTTTTTCCAGTTTGTTAATGCCTCTCTAACTTCATTACCACCTCTCTACTTTTTGTGCCCAGGTCATCAATTAAAGTATTTTAATAAAACACTGGTCTTAGATCAGTCCTTTAGGAACAGTACAAATCTGTCTTAGTTGTACAGTACTAGCCTGCCTACATTGTTCCAACAGTCAGTGGTTCTGCCTCCTGCTAGTATGAACTTTAGGTCATGTCCTGAAGAGGTGCGACTAACTGTGTCTGGATCTGTACATCAAGCTTATTGCTTGCTTTACTTCTCTTGCCTTGGCCTGGTCCTAGAGACAGTTTTTTGGAGGAAGGAAGAACTCTAACTGAAACTTTCATTGCACCCATATGGGTGACTAGTTTGACCTTTGCAAGCTAATCACATTCTACATCCATCCTTAGATATCCCTCATTAAATTCCTTCCAAGAATTGCATGCCAGCTGCTTCTCGTGGTCTCCTTCCCCTCCGCCAATGCTAGGGGTTAACAAAGTACTTGATATCCATCTTTATTCTGTTAACTCTAGACAAGCCATTAAGTTAAAAGGTGAAACAGTAGCATGCTGCCTCTTCAGCTGAGGCCACACCCAGTTCTTTCAGAAATCCAACCACCATCCCTCTCCTGTGTTGATGACCTACTAAATCCTTAAGAGATGCCAGAAATAATTTAAATACTACACAGCCTTGAGTTCTTTGAAGGATTATCCTGTTGATTGAATCTTCCAGAAGCTGTCCAGCACCATATTTTCTCATGTACAACACATATATAACCTTTTTTTCCCCAAAAAACAGCTGCTAGAAAGTGTAGTGTACATTATTGATGCAAAAAAATTGTGGTCCGTTTCTTGGAGGCTCATAAAGTATTACAGACACACATACATTAGATGGCACAAAAGGTGTATTTGCAAATAGGGTTAGAGCAGAGTTAAAAACTCAGATTACTTTGAACCCACTAAGGAATTTTTGCAGGCTGTATTTATCTTTTTCCTCCTGGGCACGTGTGCAGAAACAGGAACTTTTACAACTCATTTCCGTTTCATACAAGCATACATGTGGTTACATCACTACATTCATCGTATGTATATTATAATTAACTACTTAAGTATGCAGGGCGGAGAGGTAAATATGCATCAGCTAATTAAGCATGCTCAGAGGGTACTATAGGTCACCAAGAGTTTAAACCCCCCCCCTTTCAAGGACACAGTCAGTTGAATCCCAGCTTCTGTAATCTGCATGAGAAAGGCTAGGGAGAAGCTGGGGGAGAGTCTGCGATTTAGTATAAGAAGAGCTGTGGCAAGGCTGGGCAAGGAAAAAAGTCCTTGGCAGTGTTTCTTTCTTATCAGGTGCAAGATGCAAGCTGTGCACTTCTAACAATACTCCATTTCTAACATTATAGTGAGGGAATAAAGCTTCTGTTGCAAAAGTAAAGTCTGCACTCAGTTGACAGGGAACAGGACAGTGAGCAGGCTCAGCTCTCTGCTGCTCTTCAGTTGCTTATTATAAGAAAAGTTACCCCCACCCTTCATTGTTCCCTTCAAAAGCAAGATTTGTATCTTCTTCTGGGGCATGGTGTATGTGAGAAAATACAGTAATAACAAATGCATCAAAATGAACATTTTGTCTTGAAATTAGCTACACCTCTCTTTTTATGTCATTCCCATTTACTCTTCAGTATAGGTTTGACAGTGCTGAGTCTAGCTTGCTCCCCTACCAGTGAGGCATGAGCATGCTATGGAAGTAACAACAATTTTTTAAATTACAGATATTCTTTTTTTTGATTTGGCAGCTGGAAAACAGAATGACCGCACAGTTACATGAAAGAAAAAGTGATAAAAGTAAAAGTTCTTATTTGGATATGCTCCTAGAGACATGAAATGTTGCATCAAGAATTCCCATTAGATCAAGTCACCAACATTTTATGAAGAGCCTTTCCAAGATGGGAACAGACAGGGAACCTATTATATGAAATTGTTGTAAAATTCATGTGGTAAACATTCTTTGTAGATTGAACGTAGGACAGCATTTTTTTTCTTTCTTTTGCTTTAGCACGTAGTGTCAGCTCCATTAGAAATAAAATATCATTTATGATACTGGCATGTGTAACATAACTTTTCTTAGTATGATGCCTACAATATAAGATGCTTTTTCACTTGCTGACAAATTAAATATACTGTACATTAGGAACACAGTTCAACTGGCACTTGCTCTTAGCACAGATCTCAAAGATGATGATTTAAGTGTGTACTTTTAATGTAGATTTAATTTTGGGACATGGGAAAGTGGTGGAGAAGGGTGTAAATCTGGCCATGGTAGATGCACTGTAGGCTTTCATTTAAGTGGCCTGATTCAGAGTGCATATTTCTTTAAGTGGTGGGTTGGTGCAGTCAACAAGTAGTGTTATACCTGATGACTTGGGTGTTTTACAATAAAGTGGGAGTCTGTTTGGGAGATCATCTCAAGACCAAGTTCTTAATCATCATAATTTTAATGTAACCTATGCCATATGAATCGTATCATGTGGCCTATGAAGTGGATTTAAGTAGACACTCTTGATCAGTGCTAATTCTATTCTGGATGAAATGAAAATTTCTTTGAAATTTGATCTTACTGGCTCACTGAAGAAAAATAGCTTGTCTGCACCAAAAATCATTGCTTTTTATGTTTTACTTCTTGCTCTTTTCAGCAGTTCTCACTGAAATCTTATTTGTATTTATTTTTATTGCAGTTGTCTACCTTGTGGTTTTTCATCTGTCGTTTGTCATGTTTGTATGGTCCTATTGGAAGACAATTTTTACACCTCCCGCTTCCCCCTCCAATGAGGTAAATTTGTCAGAAAAATGTCAGTGCTTTTATAAACAGGTTAACTGTTGTTAGTAGCGACACTTGTTTAAAATGCAGTGTATTCACCTTTCTGTTCTCATTAACTAAAATAGTGGAGCATGTTGCCATACCATGAACGTGTTTCATCAAATTACTTTTTGAAACCATTGTCTCATTTACAACCCGGTAGCATTTCTTCAGTTTGAATGTATGTAGTTATTAACTGGCAACAAGTTTGACAACATTTGGACATCTATGCTTGAATAATATGATATGTAAGTATTTGTGATGGTGCTCTACTGTTTTGCAATAGGGCGATTTCATTTGGTATTTTAGAATAAATAAAGCATAATACAGTATCTCAAATTCAGTGATTCAGTTTGTATGCATTTCCATGTAGTTCTGCACTCAAACCTTATGAATGACCTTTTTGGGTAAGAAAATGTATACAGTATGCACCCAGATCTTTAAGAGAACTGAAGTGCCCAATATAAGCCTATTGATTAGGAGCTAGAGCATTTAGTAAATAGCAATTTGTATATGTAAAGATGAACAATAATGTGTTACTACTGTAAAAATGCTAGCTTTATTCAAAGGTAACTAATAATAGTATCCAAAAGGGTTCAGTTAGATGGATTACTCTGACATGATGGTTTTCTTCCTGTTATTCTTTTATAGGAATTTTAAAACTGGTTAATTCCTTTTATAGGAATTTTAAGACTGGGGGTGGGGGAAGGGGTTGTATTTTGGTGGGGTTGACTTTTTCTAAATACTAACTTTTAGCATGAAGCAGACTTTTATGCCTGAAAACTTGCTGGTAGTCAAACAGCAAAATACTTTTTCTGTTCTGATGTACAAGTGTATTCCTGAAAACTAGACTATGGCTGGGAAGGGAGCCAAAGTAAGATTCTGATGTGTAACTGAGCAAAAGTACTGAATGGTTAAGAGATGTTTTCACAGGGAGCTTAGTCTTGGGAGTGATGTTTGGCTTAATTGCATCTGTTTTCTATGATAATGATGAAGCAGTTGGCATGTCTGGTAGATTGTCAGTTGAACTACTATGTTGCTCCAAGAATCAGCAAACTGCATACACTTCTGTAAGCATCAGCCTATGTTTATAATTTTTGCTGTCTGCCTGGACACCTCAGTGATAGAAACTAGGCCTGTGCATAATTTCAACTGGTGTTTTGTTTCAAAGCTGTTTCAATGCGTTTCAAGCTCGAAACAGCAAAAATGAAATGAAATTAAGGCTTCGAAACAGCTTTGAAATGAAACAAGGGCACTTAAAGCTTTTGAAGCCGGGCTCACTTGCAGCTAAACAGAAACTAAGGAGAGGGAGGGGGAAGAAGAAGGGAAGGACTGCTCTGATATTGACATCTAGCTCCCAGTTTGATTCTCCAGCTCTCTGATCATTTCCCCAGCTCTTTCTGCGACAGGAAGACTGTGGTGCTGCTGCTGACTCGAGCCTGCAGTGGTAGCCTGCTGAAACCTGGCGTGCAGATCCGGGGCCCTGTCCCCCTTCCCCTTCCTCTGGAAAAGCTGGGAGAAACAATCAGCTGGGGAACTGAGCTGGGGGCTGAGGGAGTTTGGGTACCTGAACATTCCCCCAGCTCCTTGATCGCTTCCCCCAGCTATTCCTGCAGGGCGTGGGCACCCGGATGATGCAGAATGACAGCAGGCTGCTGCTGCCAGCTGGGGATGATGGCAGCTCTAGGCTATTTCCCCAGCTGGCAGCAGCATCCTGCTGCATCCCCGCCTACAGATCTAGGGGCCTGTGGCCCCCCCCCAGAGCTGGGGGAATGATCAGAGTGCTAGAGAAACAAACCTGGAGCTCCGGCTGACAGAAGGATCTGCTCCAGCTCCAGGACAGTGAGCGGCACCCTGCTGAGCCACACTGCACCCGCCCCATGGGGAAGCTGCCGTGAGGGGAGTGGGGGGGTGATCCCCGCGCTGCGCAGGGAGGTTCTGCCACAAGTGCCTAGAGGCCTGACAGATTTGGTGAGTGTGGGGCTTTTTTTTTTTTTTTTTTTTTAAAGGGCCACACTCACCAGCTGTGGAGCATGTGGATGACAGCATGCTGCTGCTGCCAGCTGGAGCTAGTGCCAACACCCAAGTCTGCCTGATGCAGCCCACACCGAGCACCGGGAAGAACCCAATGCTGGCGTTGGCCCCAACTGGCAGCGGCACCCTGCTGTCATCCCGCACGCAGATCTGGGGACCTGTGCCCGCAGGGAGGGCTGCAGGGCTATGCCAGACTCCTCCTGGGAGGAGCAGGCCCCTGGATCTGTGTGTGGGATGACAGCATGCTGCTGCTGCTGCCGGCAAGTGATACAAGTTTTGCTTTGAACAGTTTGAGGTGCAGTTTCACAGAAACCCCTGCACCTATCTCCTTGAAACTTGGCAGGCTTCATGCCCTTAAAAGAAGCTATCAATACTGCAATTTTCATCTGAATCAGGCAAGAAATGACAAAGTTAGACATTTTTGTGATTTTCCCCATTCTAGCCTATAGGTGAAACGTCGAAACCCATCAAAACAGTTTCGACGAAATGAAACGGAATGGTGCTTTGAAACAGCTGAATGAAATGCTGTCCCTTTGAAACAGCGAAACGAAAGTCGAAATGAAACGGTGCTGTTTTGCGTAGCCCTAATAGAAACCTTCTGCCTACTGGCACCTATGTTCTAGCTAACTGCAGTATAAGTGGCAACATAGTCTCAACTTCTAATATGAGACAAAGAGGTGACCTAGACCTCGAGGCATGTGATTAAGAGAGACCTTGGCAATTTTAATTGAGGAAAAATTAGGTCTCAGCTGTAGGTTATACGTATGTTTTTATGCATGACTTTTACTGGAAAGCCAGCTTCCTCCACAGTCTTCTCTCTGCCTCTGTGTCTGTCACTTATGTTCACATAAGATTTCATAGACATTAGGGCTGGAAGGGACCTCGGAAGATCATAGAGTCCAGCCCCGCCCAAAGGGCAGGAAGTCAGTTGGGGTCATAGGATCCCAGCAAGATATAAGAGGGCATATATCATTCTTTGAGCTGTTTTTAAATCTGATTTAATGTTTTTCCATTGTATAGGAATTGAAATATATGCGTTTTGGTCATTTAAATTACCCTTTCTTGCAAAATAAGTGGCAACCTGTAATCTTACTACTGTACTAAAAAAAGATCTCACCATTGTTCTTGTACTACTGTAATCCCCACACAATTGTAACAAGGAAGAACAGTCAACGTTATGTGAGATTCTAAGGATAGGAAACAAAGGGACTCTTTCTGTTACTAGTTTCATTGAGAGTTACTGGAACCTTGTGTGGAATGTAGATAGCTTTTTGTTGATCTGTAACTTCAGATGCCTATGAACATAATGGGTTATGTCCAGAGAGACCACAGTTATGGGACATATTTTGAAACTTCAGTTTTCAGAATTTAAGGAGTAATACAAGAAGGCAACAACAAAGTCTTCCTCTCCCTATGGTAAAAAGAAAAGTGAAATTGCCTCCATTTGACCCCACTATTGCCCAGCCAACCACTGAGACGCCAAAGAAAATGGAGAATTGCAGGAAAATGCATACAAACTAATTATTCAGAGATAATTGGAGGTAAAGTATGGCTAAAATGATCAAAACTGCCAGTGCTTCCAAGACAGCATCTTCCCTTTGCTGTATAGACATGGGAGTATTTTAACAGTCAGCGCACACAGCCAAAACAAGACTGCCTTCAGGTGGTTCTTGCCAGAAACTCGAAGTTTAGAAGGATGTTGCATGATTCGGAACAAAGAACATTGTGGGCCGTACCCTGTTGGAACTGATTTGAACACCATGGGACATAGCACTGAAATGTATAATACTAGTGAGTGTTAAAAAATCTGTTTCGTATGTGATTACAAATTCTCCAGATTTATTCTGGTAAAGCTGCTAATTCAGTGAGGCCTTGTATGGGTCTTTTAATTTATGCAAGCTTTGTAATTCTTCCTAAGAGCTATGTTGAGATGTCACTGAAGTCAAACCCTTGGTATTAGCTGATGGAGCTTGAGACCATCACTGGTCTTATTAAATGTGCCAGCCATATCCATTCAGCTGAGTTGCAGCTGTGAAAATATAAGCATTTTTCCCAACTTTTAGAAAATGTTTTTTATTCCTTCTGGACCTTCTCCTCCAGCAGGTTAGAGATTGCACAGCAGCCATGGAGCCTGACTCCTCTTTGCAGCAGCAAGTAGCTCTTGCAAAGCCCTCTGAAGTCAGAGATTTATAAACATCACTGGGAAGAGATTAAATGTATGGCTTTATAAAACTCCATCTAGTACAGGGTGAAGTCATGTACTTTCTTCATTGCAAAGGGAAATTGAATAGCTGTAACGAGGGAAAATTCAAACATTATAAAAGCTCAGGTACACAGAGCCAATCCATGTATTTTCAGACTATGTGGAACATGATTCTTGTTTGACCTTATATTACTTACTACCCACAACACCGTGTTTGGGAACATTATAAGCAGATGTTACTGCCTCATTTAGAGGTGAAGCATTTAAAATGTATATTTTAGCTGTGAGATTAAAATCAAAACAAATCTTCATCCTTTTTTCTGTTTGCAGTTTTGCTTGTCAAAAGCTGATAAAGAACAATATGAAAGAGAAGAGAGACCAGAATCCCAGCAAGAAATTTTGCGAAGAGCTGCTAAAGACTTGCCTATCTATACCACAACAGCATCAAGGGGTGAGGTGCACAAAAAAATGTTAATCTAATTCAATAAAACTTATTGATGCTGTGTCGACCATCTGCTAAACAAATACTGAAAGGCCATAACTTCGTATTGCCTGATGAGATGCCAGAGTTCTTTGTCTGTGAATCTTAATAAATAGAATAATTTTCTTGAAAACATCCTTCTTCAATAACAAATTTATCATGAAAATATTTACATTGCAGTCTGCCTGCCATAATGTTAGATAGATTAAAGAAACAGAGTGGGAAGGCTGAATTTTAATCTCTATTCAGTCCCAATTATAGAAAGCATAGTTAAGGCTTGTATTTATTTTCACTACGGTGTTTTATCTGGGAGTAGAGAAGCTAAAGAATTAGTGAATTCTGCTTCCACTATGAACCATAATTCTCTGTACAGAGTTGTTTGGAAAGCTAATATGAAAAGTAAATGCAAAAATAGTTGAAGGATCATAAAGAGTGATTTTTAAACATCACTGTTTAGATTCTCTGAAAATATGAGAATATGAATGACTTCCTCTGATGCCTGAATATACTACTGCTAATTTTTTATAAATACTTCAGTACCCTAAAGCTAGTAGTATTGAAGGTTTATCCAAGGATCTGAGATTTAATTTAGGTAGAACATTTTATAACTTTTAACATTTCCTGTAGAAAGTCATACTCAGTTTTGCCTTGAGGAAATGCATCATTTTTGACTTGGATCTGAGTCCAGGAAGCACTGTTTTCCTCCTTGTTTCCAGCTGCTTTTATTGGGCAGAGGCTATCTAAAAACAACTGGAGAGGAGGAGAAGCCAGCTGAAGTACCGTATTTTTCGGACCATAAGACGCACCGGACCATAAGACGCACCCCTCCTGGAGCCTCAGTCTCTGCGGCAGCAAGTCCCTCCTTCGGACTCCTGCCCCGTCTGTTCCGGCCGGCCATTTTTATTGCCGGCTCCCGGCCACCGGCACGGGCGCCGGCTTCCGGTCTAAACAAGCGGTGGATGTCCCGCTCAGGCTCCGCCGCCTCCGCGGGCAAGCTCCGCCCCGTCTCCCCGGGACACGGCATAAACAAGCGGCGGGTGTCCCGCTCGGGCTCCGCTGCCTCCGCGGGCAAGCTCCGCCCCGTCTCCCCGGGACACACACCTTCGGACCATAAGACGCACCCTCGTTTTCCCCCCACTTTTGGGGGGCAAAAAGTGCGTCTTATGGTCCGAAAAATACGGTATCTGAATAGAGGACTACTAGAGAGTAGGAAAGTAAAAAGCTTACCTTCAAAGAGAGAGAGAGAGAGAGAGAGATGGGATACCCCTGGAGAAAGGAATAAAGATGTTGGGCAGTATGTCAAGAGCAGCATGGGGACTAGGTATCTGGTAACGTGTCCAAAAAAGAAGAAATGAAGCATCAGGGAAGCATGTGCTAAAAGAGGTGCTCAACCTTTCAGCCCTGTGGGCCGGATGAGTGGTGCAGGGGCAGTCTGTGGGCCAGATCACCTGTGGTGTTGGCACCAGGATTGGGCCGTGTGTGCCTGATGTAGAGTGCCCAGTTACATACCCAGCTCTTGGGGGTGCGGGGGCATGGATCCTGAAATACGGCAGCAGGGAAATGGCAGTTAATGTTGCCATCACTTACTGTGCCAAATTTTTGGACCCATGGGCAGCATGGTGGACTAGATAATTTGGCTCTGTGAACTAGGTCTGGCCCACAGGCTGGGGGTTGAGCACCCCTCTGCTAGAGAATCATGGAAGTGGGGGAACAGAACACATTGAACAAAAAACAAAAGAATAAAATATTGCAATGGATAAAGCTAAGTCTACTATTACATTTTCCCCTTTGGACTCTTGTTGCCATAGCAATCTGATACGATTCAGAGTGGGCAGGTCCAAGAATGGAAGAAGGAGATGTCTTTTGAGACCATCTTTTAAGATGAGATTTCTGCTATGAAGCAATAGAGAATTTAATGTGTGTAATTTAACTTTACAAAGAACTATTTAATAAATTGACTTTTAAAATTTGGACACAGCCATCAGATATTGTGATCGATGCCAACTCATCAAACCTGATCGCTGTCACCACTGTTCTGCATGTGATGTGTAAGTAATTGTGTCTCCTGTTTGAATTCTTATTTTATAAATGTGTGCCTTTTTTCACTGTGTGCCAGTCTGCATAATAGTAGGTCTACAGTCTCGTCCATCTACCAGATCTTAGAGCTGGGTTTCATGTAAATAGTGAAAATCTGTATTACCTATACTGGAACTGCAACAGTTCTAGTAAATATGAAGGCTTATGGACCATAGAAGTTAGGGCAGAATTTTTTGTAAAACGCATTCATTCTAAAAGATCTTATTTGAGTGGAGGGAGTCCAGTCTGTGGGAGAAGTGCCACCAGAAGTTTCTGCTGTATAACTGAGTGCTAGCCTGCTCCTGTTCTAGTCACATATGTTTATGCTATAGGAGTTACAATGTTGTTTTAGGGGAGTTACAGTAAAATTGAAGATTTTCATTGCTTCAGAGGTCTTTATTATCCTCTAGATGACTCCTGCTGCACCAAAAAAATCTGTTGTAGGCTACTAGAGACTGGGGAAACTGTAAAATAGACTTCAGAAGCTAAACTTGGGAAATTTTTAATTAAGAAACCTGGTGAACATTGCATGTTAGTCTTGCAGCTAATATGAAGCATAGTGAGAAACCTAATGAATGCATGTGCTTGTTTAGTACAACAAAGCCAAAGGATAGCAAATTCAAAGCGGGGAGAAAATGGAATATAAACCACTGAAGTGATTTACATACTTTCTTCATCTTCTTCCATGCACCCAAAGCTCTTTTTCTGTTTGGCGTTTAATAGACTTGATCGAGTGCCACACTAAAGTATTTATCTACAGTAGCTCTAGAGAGTGCTGATTATTAAATCAATCTTTATAAGATGATGAATTTCCAATGTCATACTCCAATGATGAAGTGACTTGGTGCTCTGTAAAAATAGTGTATATGGTCTGTGAAAACAGAGGGTACTTTGTGTTGCTGAATAGCAGCCCTTGTTGATTTAAAGGGGCTTTTTTGACTGGCTCTTTTTAGTCCCATCTAGTCTTCCTGGGAGGTATGGCAAACTCTGATATGGGGGTTGTACTTGGAAGGACAGAGTTGATAAGTAAAAAATAAAATTAAAAAGTTATTGTGGATCTGGAGGAAATTCTAGGCCAGATTATTTTAAAAATAAAGTGTATGTTTTTATTGAAAAAGGCCTTTTTCTTTTTCAGATGTGTACTAAAAATGGACCATCATTGTCCTTGGTATGGTTTTTTGTTTGTTTGTGTTTAATTACCATAACTCATGAAAACAATGGGTCAGCTCGACGT
The DNA here is from genome assembly GCF_052110815.1 of Crocodylus siamensis. Classification (NCBI taxonomy): domain Eukaryota; kingdom Metazoa; phylum Chordata; order Crocodylia; family Crocodylidae; genus Crocodylus; species Crocodylus siamensis. Next base: position 385,624,779 of record NC_143395.1, read on the forward strand.
TCTGTTAGGCAGATTTAAGTATAGAACAAATCCACTTATTTCAGTGGAATTTCTCTACATTATGGCATATGTAAATGAGAAACAGCATTTTCCCCTTCATGTCTGATTTGCATGCAATAGATTGGGATTGGGGGTCTAAGAAAATAAAAATGTATTTAGTTTAGTGATCTTATGTGTAAATACACAAAAGAGATGACCAGTTTTGAAAGAGATGAGATACTGATGAGCTGCTCTTTAGTTGTGCTTAGTTGAATACTGTGTATGGCAAAAAAATAGCAACCATCTGTTACTTAATTGACTGACTTCATGTAGGAATTGAATTGCACACAGCTATCACATAGGATTAGTTCACTGGGATTTCTAATATTGTTTTCACTTAGGTTCCTGGAGTGCAGGGAATAAAACCTTGACATTCAGTGTCTGTTCAGTATCATGAAATGAAGTAAACATGATGCATTGTCCAAGCCAATAATGCTAGCAAGGGCAGCCATTATTATAGGTGTTCTAGGGCCTTACATAACGCCCACTGAAGCTGCCGTTACCTTCAGTGGAGTAGGCCCCTAATTTCTGACAGGAAGCATGACGTGACCTTTTGCCAGATCGATACTTTACGTAACAAAATCTGCCTAAAATGGTGCTTGTTGCCAGCTGAGTTTTGTTCAGCAAAGCTGGTGGACAGGAGGGGGAGGTTGGGAGAGATACCTAGATCACATACCTGAGGGAAGACACCATTTTAAAATCTACATTTTAAACAAATTTCTGAGCTGGTTTGCTTGTTTTTAGTATCTATTTTTTGATTGGAAGAAATTGTTCCAATTGATAGCCTGCTGGAATCAAACAGTAACACTTCACAGATGTATACATCTTGCTAACCTATTGGTCTCTATCTCTCTCTTTTCTAGGGTGAATAACTGCGTGGGATTTTCTAACTACAAATTCTTCCTCCTGTTTTTAATGTACTCCTTACTATACTGTCTGTTCGTTGCTGCTACAGTCTTGCAGTACTTTATAAAGTTTTGGACAGTAAGTTTTGGGGTTTTTGTTAAATTTGCATGCATTTTTGAAGACCTTTACAGACCCTCATGTGCTCAGTCATTTTTACTCTATTTCATGGATCATTCTCATCACCAGCACCAGTCAAGGTGACCTGAAGCAAGAGCACTTTCTGAATTGAAATTAATTAATTAAGTTGTATGTTGAATAAGGTACAAACATTGGGGGAAGAAACTTCAATAGTAATAATAGTGTATAACTTCTCTGATCCATCAAAATTGAGCATCACAGCTCAGTTTTTCTGAATACATGTGCTGAGTACTTACTGACAGAGAACTGGTTAGAATTAAACTATAGAATAAGAGAAGCAATGACAAATATGTCAAATTTTAATTTATGGATGTTTTTTGAGAGAAGAGGCAGCTAAATTTACCTGTTCACTGTGAGTCTGCTCAGCTGTAATACAGAGTACAGACAGTTGCAAATTTCAGTTTGAGATTAAGTAGCTCTTGCTGACCTGACATGTCTAATATAAGTTTTGCCTAGTAGATGCAGTGTTGCTGCTACTTTTTTTGCAAAATTATCAATGCCCCTATGTTATATCAATATAGATATGAATCTATATTTCTTGCCTTAAGAACTCCATTCAAATAGGTTTATGTAACGTGAAAACAACCTTGTGCATGAGTATTTATGCCAGCTGTGTCTCAGTCAATAATTTGCATTTCCTTCTCCTGCCTGTAAAAACTTTCTATGGGCCTATCCTAACAGACTAGAGAGAACAGGGTGTAGCTACCTTCAGAATATTACTGTAATGCTACTGCAAAATAATGAATTGCTGCTGATTCTTCCAGTCAAAGGCTCTCTTGCATTTTTTTAAATTTTATAATGGCAGTTACCTCTTAGACACAAGCTGCCATCTGTATAGCTGTGAAAAGCAGTAATTATCCTCGTAGTTGTAAGGATGACAGATCTTGGAGCAAAAAGATATATTCAACTCAGGATTTTTCTGTTAGCATAAAAGAAACTAGAGGATATATTCAGAATAGCAATACTTTAAGACAACTGTTTGCATCATTTACCTTTTAGAAACCAAACATTATATTATTTCAGTGTTATTTAGGGTTGAAACCCTAACCTTGCAAAGTATTATTGGTCTAATCTACCCTCTTGGGTAGATTAGATTACCCTAATTATTCTCTTGCCACTGTCCATTAACAGAGAGCCAAAGAACTCCATGAATTTAGGTTTCTGACACATTCACTAAATGGCACAATGGGATATGTTCCACAATCCCAACGGTCATGTCTTCTGCCATGCCACACATGTATGACAAGTTGTGCAGTTTTGGGATTGGGGATCAGGTCCCAATCACGCTGTTATTGTTTGCTGATACAGGCATCATGATCCCAGACTCCCCCTGCAACAGCGAGTTGGTATCTGGTGAACCAATGCAGTCTTGGGACTGCGTGAGTCAGCTGATTGTGGATTAGAGTCTTCAAAGTGTACTGGGGCCGTTCCCAGAGCTATGCCATGCAGCCAGCATCAGGCTGCCTGGCAGGGACCTGCCACATGTTCAGTTTAAGGTGCAGTAGAAACCACAAAATTACACATTTTGTGGAATAATTCTCCGTTATTTCCTGTTTTGTTGTGCCATTAATTTCTGGAATGCGTGGCTGGTTCCTGGTTATGATGTAATTATTTGGTTAATTGCATCTTAACTGTAGTGTCTGCCCAGGGGCCTTAGTGTTTCAATAACTTACAGAACTGCAGTCTCCAAATTATGCATTCAGTTGAGGTTTTACTGATTTAATTCTAGGGTTGTTGGGGGTTTTTTTTTATTTAAGTGGTATGAATCTGGTATTTAGTCTTATTGATTATATACTACTTAATCTTTAATGAATTTGAGCACATGCTAATACTAGACATTGCAGAACAGGGAGGCAAATGAGTTACATACTTTTTCTATTTTTAAGAGAGTAATTTTAGATGAGGGCCCATGTACTGTACAGGTCAGTGTGTGAGCAAACCAGGAGCAAAGGGAATGGTTTTGCTTTGTCACCTCACTTCATGCATCCTTTTATAGTGAAACTTCTCTAGACATGTGGATGTAACAAGCATTTAATGCCAGCATTTACATCAAGCCTCTGCCAAAGCCCATTGGACTCTATACAAAAGCAGATTTCTGAGTGGAGAAAGGAAGCTTAAGAGCTGCTTACAAAATCAGTGACTGAAATGTTCACTGAATTAATGCATTGCTTCTGAAAAGTGACTGTTTGGAAAGTGAAGTTCCATTTTTTTCAGCAGCACTTCTTTTGTATATTGAATGAGCTCTGCTTTCCACTAGTGACTAAAAATAAGCATTTGGTGCTGCAGAGTCAGCACGCTTAGAAAAATTGAGCACTATTCCATCTTGTACATCAACCAAAGAGTTATTTTGATTATCAGATTGCCCAGGTGTCCCTCTGAGCCTGATTTTGTCTGCAAAATCTTTAATACATTCTGGCTCAGCTGTCAGACTGTAATCATTTTGTTGGACTTGCAGTAGGGAAAAACACCTTTTTAATTGCAACCTTGTATATAGTATAAGCTGGGAACTGAGAGACAAAAACCAAAAAAATTCATGAAATCTATACCATTTTTATAATCATGTTTCAAAATAGAAGTGCATCTAATACCTATATTCAAGTCCTGAATCTTAGCTATTTAAAATTTTCATGAGAACAAGTAGATCATTTTTACTTCTACAGACAAGTTGCGGTACCACTAGTCAGTAGGGCTTATGAAAGTCACTTGTCTGTATTATGCAGGAAGGCTGTTCGGGTTTGCTTGTTTGTTCTAAGCCTTGATTGTTTTACGTGGCTAAAAAAACTATAGCCCATATGGTTGAAAGGTGAGCCTTACAAATAGAAATCAAGTGTTCTAATGCAATGCTGACCCAGGACTGCTGACTTCAGTGCCTCTGCTTATCTTGCCAATACTGCAAAGGGAACATTGACCAAGCTGGTCAGTTTTAATTGTGGCTCTTCGGATCTTTTGAGGCAAAACTGGCATGAAAATGTTCCAGGTGAAACTTCCTCTGCTGAAACCTGAGGAACATACAAGAATGGGCAGGCTATTGACTGGGAAGAAGGATCCTAGAATGTTACGTGGAAGGAGACCTATACATTGGATGAATTAGCTGTTGCTGGGCTTTGGGCCCAGACATGGAGAGAGACTGTTGCTTTCTTCCTTCCAGCACCCAATGGAGAAGATGTCTGCAAACTTATAAAGCATGTATGAGCTATAGTCTACAAAGATTGAACCATCAAGCTTGGTCTAGCAACAGCAGCTTCCCAGTAGGAAGCCAATCAACTTTATTCACAGAAGATACCGGTCAGGGAAGAGTTGGGAGAGTTTAGGTTCCTAGCTGGCCATTGTTACTGGCCCCAGGGTGTTAGCTATTAGGTGTCTGGAAAAGCCTTTTTATATGAAGAAGCAGGAGGGTGCATGGAATTGGAAGACAGGGAGACATGAGAGATGAAAAATATCCCTTGGCTGAGGAGGGAAGGTGGAGTAATGGTAAAAGTTTACATTATTGTTGTTCTCAGATGTCTGGGGCCTTGTAATGCTGGGCATTGTCAGAAAAGACAATCCTTGTCCCCAAGCTGTAGGATGCTGCACAGATGGGGAGGCAGTGAGGAAGCTGATATTGAAAACAACACAGGAAGTATGGTATTATGGAAAGACCACAGGAAAAAAGGGAGCCAGGAAGGAAAAGAGTAAATCGCAAAAGTAAGAGCAAGAAACAGTTTGTGTGAAGTCTTATTAACTAGAAAGCTAATTGACAATCTTCATAACAGTAAATGGAGCAGGACTGTTTCAGAAGGGAGATTTTCCCTTCTAATTGCTAAGGAGATAATAGCACAAGGGTTTTTCACACTAGCTTTGAGCTAATGGGTAACAAGTAACTTGGTGGGTTTTTTTCCAGCCCAGATCATCAGCAATTTATAATTCTTGCAAACCTGTATTCTGCCACTAGCAGGTAGGATTGCTCTTGGACAGAGTAATGCAAATCCCACAACAGTCAGGGATTTTTTTGGCCCCTTCCCCATCCTTGGTCTAATTCTTAACAGTGGAGGAGATCCCATGCCTTGTAACAAAGCTCGCTATAGTTATACTATGTTTGCATGACACCCCCAGATACCTGAACATCAGCAGTACAGACTCTGCAAATATTGTACACTTACCTGCCACCTGAATCTCCCTTACTGAAAAACTGTACATCTTCCTCACATGCCACAGAGGATTTTTATAACATCTTTTCGTCAAAGTATTGTACAGAGCATTTTTAGGAATTATTACTGTAATGATAAGGTAGATGGAGGCCTAGCTACAGTTCAGATCTTGCTTGTGCCTTGATGTGGATGTTAGACTCTGTCTTAGAGATCAGAGGAAGCAGAATGTTCTTGTTAGTCTAAGATTTTCATTCCTCTCAGGGTAATCACTCAAGAGGATTAGACAAGACCTTAGTTTAATAAGATGTGTATAACATGAGTAGCCATAGCTCTGAATAGTAGCAGTGGCTGAAAACTTAGTCCTTGTTTACTTATTTCCACATTGCATGCTTTGTTTATATCTGAATACAGTCCTCTTACTACTTGGCCCTTTGGGTCATTAAGCCTGTGTTTCCAGCTGTGCTAAATACCTTGCGCCTATCGGATATTCTGCCGAACTCCATAATTATTTGGAAATCCTGAGCATGGGCTAAATAAAGCTTACTTGCAGCTGAAGAGCTCAGGCTTCTGAAAATACAGAATAGATCAGTAAAGGCTTCTGACTGATTCTAGAAATCAATAATGAAACCCATAGGTAAGACTTGATTTTTCAGTAGTGACAAATAAGTGTTTGTGCTAGTAGTGCTGTGGCTCTTGTAGGGGTAAGCAAGCCACTGAGGCCAGGGCATTAAAAACAAGTGCCCAGCTCAACACCTTAAGTGGGTTTGACTTTCAAAAGCGTTGAGCACTTGGCACGGAAACATCTCTGACATCCATTTCTAAAAATCCTGGCTTTGCAATGCTGTCAGATGAATCTTACTATGCTGTGAACTCTTTCTGAAGGAATCAGGATCCAAGCCACTTAGACTACTAATAGGGGAAATAGGATTTAGACTGGAGCAAGGCCTTTACTAAGAACTCCTCTACACCCCAAGAACAGGTCTTCATAATGAACAATCCGGCATATTTTGAAGTTCCACTGCTTCACGGTTCTGACAATAGCTTTTTCTATTTTTTTTAATCGGCCTGCAGACTCTGACAGAACTTTGGTTATTCTATTCTGTAACTTTATTCCATGTGTGGAGCCCTATCTTTAAATTGACAATATGAGACTCAAAAAGATGGCAGCCTATGTTGGATTGGAAAGCTTTGATTTCCTGAGCATGAATATCAGCACTAGAGCAGGGACGGGCAATTATTTTGAGCAGAGGGCTGCTTACCCAGTTTTGGCAGGCTGTTGAGGGCCGCATGGCTAGCCCTGCCCCTTGACATGTGCCCCACCCCCTGGTCACCATCTTGGGGCCAATGTCCCAGTGTCTTGAGAGCAATGTCCCAGGGCCAGCACCAGTGGGGCCCAGAGCAGGGCAGAGGCTGGCAAGGGTCTGTGGAGCTGGGCTGGGCTGCACCAGCAGGGAGTGGGGAGCTGGCCCAACTCCATAGAGTCCCAGCCAGCGGGGACCCTGCGCTCCTGCCACCCTGCTCTGGGCCCCACCGGCACTGGCCCCAGGACACCTGTGTGGGCCCTGTGCTCCCACTGGCTCCCCACCCACTCACACCCAGTGCCCACCAGCCCTGTGGTTCAAGCAAGCAGCAGCGCACAGCCCCGGCCCCTTGCTTGCTGGCAGGGAAGAAGTTGGTGCTGAGCATGGGGAAAAGTGGCCCCTCACCTGCCCCACGGCCGGTGCCCTGTGTTGCAGACACAGGCAGCCCCAGGCAGGCTGTGAGCGGCTGCAGCGCAGGGCACTGGCCATGGGGCAGGCAAGGGGCCGCTTTTCCCTGCGTTCAGCACCAGCTTGTAACCCGGCCCCACTGCCAGCTTGGCAGTGGGGCTGGGTTACCAGGTGGTGCTGAGTGCAGCGGGGGCGGGAAACAGCCCCTCGCCCACCCCATAGCCGGCGCCCCACGCTGCAGCTGCTCACAGCCTGCCTGGGGCTGCCTGTGCCTGCTCCAGACAGCCCTGCGGGCTGCGAGTGCCTGCAGTGCAGGGTGCCAGCCATGGAGCGGGTGAGGGGCCGCTTTTCTCCATGCAGCAAAGAAGTCCAGGGAAGAGCTGAGTGTGGGGGGGAAGTGACCCCTCCCACGCCTGGTGCCCCACGCTCCAGGTGCTCGCAGCCCACATCAGGCTGTCCAGAGTGAGCACAGGCAGCCCCACCCAGGCTGCAGCACAGGACACTGGGTGTGTGTGTGGGGGGGCTGCTTTCCCCCCATGCTCCTTCCCTGCCTGGGGTCCCACACCCTTACCTGAGCTTCCCAACCCAGAAACCCCGGCAGGGGCTTTCAGCTTAGGGGCAGGCCCTGCTGTTGTTGGGGACCGCTGGGCTTCCCCTGGGTCCTACTGCCCTTGGTTCCTGTCATTTTTGACAGGAACCAAGGGCAGAGAAATATAAATTTTCCAATTTTTTTTAGGGGCCCTGCGGGCTGGATAGAATGGCCTCACAGGCCAGATCCGGCCCGCAGGCCATACTTTGCCCACCCCTGCACTAGTGTCACCCTCAATTAACTCTGGTGTCATGGGATTGAAAAATGGCTTTTATCCCCTTTGGTGTGAGGTGTGGGGAAGAAAATTAAAAAAAAAAAAATGAAAGAGAACACAAATGAAACCATCTCTGCATAAGGATACTGGCAAGTCGAGAGGCCAGGGTAAGGTGGTGGCAGAAAGAACTGTGTTTGGAGCTTGCCGTTTGTCCAGTTTTGCCTAGAATAGGATGAAAGGTGTGAGGTTGGCTAATGCATCCTAACATATTTTAAAAGTCTACCTTGTCTTGTCTACATGTGCTAAATTGGTTGAGATTAAACTTGGAGGAAGCCTAGGCTTTTATTAGCTGTATAGGCGACTGGTAGGGGATACATGAGGGTGCATGTGCCCCTCCTGACGGCCAACACTGATGCTGTTGGTAGGGGTGGTTCCCCCCCCCTACAGGGTCAGTGGCTTCCCCACCAGGTTCAGGAGGCACCAGTCGCTCATGGCTGTTTTCACATATGTTAAAGGCAGCAGGCCTTGTCTCTGCACTGAACTCTTAAAATGCTAGTACATGTTTGATAATGTACCATCACACCTGAAATCCTAGTTTAGATAAGACTACTGTTGGAGGAGAAGAAGCCTACAGTTTTTGGTTGTTATTTTTTTTCCTTATCCTGTAGGAGGCATCAGGATCATTGTGAACTCTGTGTTGTCAATATGTTACACCAGAAAGGGTCTTAGTGCAAGGAAAGAGGGAAGAGTAGTTTTTCTTGTGCCATTTTTCTTTAATAAAGTAAAATAAAGACGAGAAAGCAATCAGTTTTATTGTGCCTTAACAAGAGCCTGTTCCTTAAAAGCTGTACATCCCCTTACACCTGAAAAACAAGCAAATCCTGTTTGAGTGGAAAACATTTCCCTCCTTGTATTTACAAAACCCCTACATGACTCCTACATCCTCTGGTGATGAGTGTGTTGGAAATGCCTGTAGATTTATAATAGTTAAATTCTGCAGCTGTTGTTCAGCTAGAGTATGCCAAGCTTGAGTTGTTCTTCCCATGAGTATTGTGCCCACATTTTAGTAGTAATATACTTTAATTATAAAATTAAAAGATAAATAAATGAAAACTACTTGTAGAGTGAGCATTAGATGCAGCTGTGTTTTGAAAGCTGATGAAACATGCTAAATGCTGCCCATGCTTGATATAAATATTACTGATTATACACGTCGGTAGCAAGCTTCAGGATTTAAAATAAGTTGGCAATGTACTTCAGTCCTATTACCCCTGCGAATGAAGGCTAAGACATCTGATGGGCATTGGAGCTCTGCACGTTTTAGAGCACATGTGCACACAAATCATCTCTTTCCTAACAAAGCCTGTGCTGCTTTCCAACATTTGCATTGAAGTGATATTGGTATTTAATAAATTGTCTTTGTTTGTACAAAGCTTTGCCGCAGGAAATCTGCAGAGAATTGTCCAAAGGTAAAATCCAATGTTGATGTGGTTAATTTAAAGAATTGTTCCTACTGTGCCTTTTCTAGTTCTCTCCGTGGCAGCTCCTGTTGTTTCCTAAAGGAGGGAAGCTTTTAATCTCCTTTTTTCTGTATAAGAGAGGTGATATGAAGTGTGTCTATGTGTGTGGTTGTTGCAATTAGTGTCTAGAAAAGAGATTTGTTGTTGGATAAGTATATGTTGAATGGGCTGATAGAAAAAGAAATGGTAATGCCAACTAAATCTCAGTAGAAATAGACTGTCTTGTATCTAGTGCTGTTAAAGGTCAGCTGCCTAAAATGAGTGAGTTTTTGAGCTTATGTAAATGAGCCGTCTTTAAAAAATACTATTTAGCTCTTGAAGGTATACAGCAAAGCCTAAAGCCAGAGGGAAGAAATGTAACGTAATTTTTTATTTTTTTTAAATCCCACTTATATAAAAGTATTATCAAGAAAAGCTGGTTTCTGTGAAAACACAGTTACCATAATTTTGCCATTGACACAGGCCTAAAATGTTTGTTGTGGGTGTGCTGTGTTCTACGTTACTATTTGACTGCTTAAAGACCGCTTGACTTTAGGAGCCTGTAATTTCCAAGACCTTAAGTGTGTGAGGCAATTAAGCCTGTATAATTAAACCAGTTCCCCTCTCCTTTCATGCTCTCTGCTTTGGGTGTGTGTTGAAAGGACACTGTCAACTTAAAAATCTGCTTTTTGAAATAGCTCTTAAATAAAGTAGGTTGAGGTACATGTTGTTGAGGTTCCCTCTGTTGCTCCTTGTAGCGTCAGATCCAAATTTTTGTTTTTAAGTATAATTTCTCACCACGATTGCTGTGCAGAAAGCAGCACCAGAAGAGGAATAGGTTGTACTGGGAATGTAGTCAGCTCTACAAAGCAAATGCTTCTTACTTCTAGTCATTACTGCCTTATACTAGCTTTACATAATAGGGAAAAGAAACCTTATTTAAAAAGATTTGCATAATGTTGAGTGAAGGGGGCAAAAGCTTCACAAGTTAAGCACAGAAAAAAAGTTCAAGAATGATGCTGGATTATTTACTAAAAAGTGTTAATTTTAAATCTTTATCTTTATTTTTTCTTTCTTTTCTCCCCAGAACGAACTGCCAGACACACAGGCGAAATTCCATGTACTTTTCCTTTTCTTTGTGGCTGCCATGTTCTTCATCAGCATACTATCACTTTTCAGCTACCACTGCTGGCTAGTTGGCAAAAACAGATCAACAATAGGTCAGTTAATGGGAATATGTAGCTGTCATTTGTTTGGAAATCTAAATATTGTTCTGAACATGAGGTATACAGGATGTAGCATAACATTTAGGGAAAATTTAAAAATCTCATGAAATGTGGAACTTTTGGGGTGGAAATAACCAAAAAATTAAAAAAGAGTTTACTGCAGAGTCTGTTGCAAGATGATGGCATGTAGTGTGGCCACTGTGCACAGCCAAAGTTATGGTCCATAGCTGATCACGCAGGTTGTTCATTTTCTGATCCCTGAATAGGGCCAGTTTCTATTGCATTTTTATGTAGTGTTGAGTATAGGCCCCAAATTCCTGATTCAACGTGCTGCCATTGCATAACTTCTATCCGGCAGCTGTAATTGGGCCCCGTGAAGGTCAGGGCCATGTTGTACAAGGTGCTTAATGTACATGCAGTAAGACGCAATCCACGCTGCAAGAATGTTGTAAAATCTTATGGGCTGAAAATAAGAGGTAAAATTCTGCTAGAAAGTGCCTTGCGAAAAAGCTGCATTAAAACTAAAAACACTGACAAATATTTTCATTTACTCTTAAAGGAGTAAGAGACGTCACTACAGGCAACCCCTGCTTAATGCTCTTAATTGGTTCTGGAAAAACTGAGTATTAAGTAGAACCGTGCTAAGCGAAACCCATTTCCCCATAGAAATTAATGTAAATAGAGATAATTGGTTACTGCTGCTTCTTGCTGCAGCTTCTAACTACAGGCCCTTCTCTACACTCCTCCGCCTGCCTGCCAGCCGCTCCAGCACCACATGCCAGCCCACACCCCGTACTTCTGCTGCTCCACCCTTTGCCCCCTCTGGCACTGGCCCTGGCCTTGGCCCCGTACTCACGCCTGCCCCCCACTCACTGCTTCTCACTGCCACCGCTTCTCCTCACCCACCCTGCCCACCAACTGCTCTGGCACTGTGCTTCAGCCCGGGCACCCTGCTCCTGCTGCCCTGCCCTGGGCCCCTGTCAGCCCTGGCCCTGCAGCACCAGTGCCCTGGCTCTGCACCACTCATTCCCGCCCTCCCACTTGCTGCCACTATCTGCTCTCACCGCCGCTGCTGCTTTGCTGAGTGCTGTAACGAAACTGGCTCAGCACTAAGTGAAATCAGGTATGAATTTTAAATGAGCACTATAGCGAAATAGCATTAAGTGAAACCACATTAAACGGGGGTTGCCTGTAATTCTTTCTTTTCCTGTTGTAAACAGGTTCTTGCTGGTCAGCATAATACTTTCTAATAAATATTTAACTTAAAAACATTGGATAATTTTTTTAAATTCTGTAATCACATAGGAGTTCAAATCCCACTGACTTTCAGTGAGACCAGCCCCAAAGTGAATTTATTACTAGAAAATGAGACCATCTTTTAAGTCCTGAGGTGATGTTGCTGTGATGGTCCAGAAGCTATGCAAGGGGCAAGAGTTCTTGTGGGTGATATTTTTTATTGAACCAACTGTATGGTTAGTTATTACTTCTTTTTAGACCTAGCAACCATTGAAGATTTGTCTGTACCTGGTAGCATGAGCAAACTGCCTTTGAAATAATGCTTTGAATGAAGCTTTAATGTGTTTCCTGCTCAGACATCATTGTTTGAGGCAGATTATCTATTTCCTATCTTCCTTCACTAAACACGATTGTGGTGAGACAACTCTCATGTTATTTGGATGCTGTTGATTGCCTTGATCCTTGTTTGTCTTGTTACAGACTTGGTTTTAGCATAGGCAGTGCGTTGGTTGACTTATTTCTAGTAATGACCAGGAGTTGGATTGTAGTTTATCAGCTGCTTTTGAGTCCATGATCATGAACTAATCTTAATTCAGCTACCGACTTTTAGTGCCTTTGCTTTTTTATTTAGGGGAAACTGAAGTGGCCATTAAGACATGCTTGTTTCTCTTCCTGAAGAAGCTTCAAGCATGGTATGAAACAGGGTACTACTGTCCTGTTCATTAAGAATAGAGGAATTTTAGGAGATTTAGTAAAGGAGCATTTGGTCTGCTGTCTTTCAAATGCTGATGATATCCAACCAAGGTATCAGTTCTCCAGGTTAAACAACAATGTTTTTAGTACCTTAGCCAATATCTGTCTAAGATCGGGGCATAAATGGCTAAAGCCAAGCCAGACTGGTACACTGGTGAATAAACCAGTGGAAATTATCCCTTAGGCAAATTAACTAAGTTGATATCCATGCCTTACCATAATGCACTTTATCATTGCTGATAGTTTACCTGCGCTCCCTGTTTGTGCCATGTGTCTTTCTGTTGCCCGCAACAGGCATTAGTAATAAAGAAATTATTTTTTTATTATCTTTGTTTCCCGCCCTTCTCAGCATGTTTGCAGTTTAATGGTGGTTTTTATTTATTTATCTTTACAGAAGCATTTCGTGCACCCACATTTCGAAATGGCCCTGACAAAAATGGCTTCTCTCTTGGATGCAGTAAAAATCTGAGAGAGGTTTTTGGAGACGAAACAAAGTATTGGTTGCTACCTGTTTTTACAAGGTATTAAATCTTATTCCAGTTAAAATTATGAATTGATTTCAGTGATTCTTCTTCCCACTGCCTCCCCCAAAACCCTCTATCCATAAAGTTTGGAATGTGAGAATTTGTTGAAGGAAGGCTATATTAAACCGTTGAACAAACTGGGCTGATGAATTGAACCCTGGGCCACAAGGAGAGCTAAGAATCTTGCCACAACCAAGATTATTTTGAAACCTGTTTTTGAGAACATTACTTAGAAAGGAGCTGCCCATTGGAAATGATAGCACAAATGGTGCCTGACACAGAATAGGAATCCAGCAACACAAAGGCAAGGCCTAGAAACTCTCAAGCTACAAAAAAAAAAAAAAAAAAAATTATCAAAGGAAAACATGGTATATGTTTTAGAAACAGTTAAAAGACACATTTGACACAATTTTGCCTTAGGTATAGAGATGTAAATGTCATTTTAAAAATGTATGTTTAGCCTTCTCTAATTATAGCAGTCAAATGATTAACTGATTACACAGCAGCTCAAACACAGCTTCTGCTGGGAGCCATTCTGGGTTACTGGAGCCCTTTAACTGTGAGGGGGTGGGAGGAGGGAAGCCCAGCCAGACAGCACAGCCCACCTAGCCTACTTAAAGCCCTGCCAGGAAGGGAACACCTGTGAACAAGTAGCTTATTGCTTAATTTGATGAATCATTAGCAGGGATCCAGGTTTTCCATTTCCCATGGAAAAACAGAGTAGACCACAGATTTTACCTTTTACTGGAGGCAAACGTGGATTTCTCATTTTACCAGAGAAACCTGCAAATTATACAAGTTTGCACTGAGCTCCCTACAGAATGGCAGATTTCCAGCCTGCAGGGAGCTGGGAGAGAGTGGAAGGAAGGTGGTCAGGCAGGGGGCACCATGTGCATATAGATGCACATGGCTCGAGGCAGCCTGGAGAGCAGCTTCCACAGGTAAGTGAGGGGCGGAGGGTGGGGATTGAGGCCCCCATAGGGAGGGAGGAAAGGAGCTGGGCAGGGCTCTGGCTGCTGCCCAGCTGGGCGGTGCATGGGGCTTGGGGTTCAGGGCTGCAATGCATAGCTCCAGGGCCCCAGCAGGGAGCGGAATGGAGCTACAGGTGGCTCGTCTGGGGGAAAGATGGCTGGCTCCCCATTGCCATGCGCATTCCTGAGGAGGAAGGGGGACTGTGACCCCCAGATCTGTGCGCAGGGCAGGCATGGGCTGCATGTTCAGCCTCTCACCCTGCTTCCCTCCCCCAGGGCCTCCACAGCTCAACAGGCATGACCCAGTACAGCAGGGAACAGCGAAGCCACGTGAGGATCTCCTTGCTGTTACGAGCTCCACACTGCCCTGGCAATGTGCTGCTGTTTTGAGGGGTGCAGCCCTGTGCTGCTGCTCTCACTGCAGCCCCATGCACAGGAGGTGCGTCGCCAGGGCAATGCGGAGCTCACAGCAAGCAGCTTCTCCGTGCAGCTCTGCTGTTCCCGGCTGCGCTAGGTTGTGCCTGCTGGGCTATGGAGGCTTCAGAGGAGGGAAGCAGGGCAAAAAGCCCAAGCCCACAGCCTGCACCTGCCCCGCAAACAGATCTGCAGGATTCGGTTCCCTCTGCCCCACGGGAATGCCCACAGTGGTGGAGAGCTGCCTCCCTTCCCCCCCTGCCTGCCATAGCCCTGGCAGCTGGGGTCCCACTCTGGCAGGGCTGGGGGAGCAAGGGCTGTGGTTCAGGGGGTAAGGGGCACCAGCAAGACTGGGGACTGTGGAGGGGGAGTGAGAGGCACGAGCAGGGCCAGGGGACTGTGGATGGGGGAGTGAGGGGAACCAGCATGGCTGTGGGGGGACTTTAATATTAATCACGGATTTGCAGTTTTTTATTAGAGAATTTGCAATATTTTTATTGGAGAATTTGTGATTTTTTTTTTTTTTTATAAGGGAAAACCAGGATCCCTGGTTATTAGGCTGCTGACTGTTTTCCTCTTAGGCTATGGGTACTAGTCCCCCTCCCTTTCCCTTCCCCTTCCCTTCCTCCTCACTCCTCCCTCCCTTCCTCCTGCTTGCCCTGCTGCCTTCTGATTCCTGCTGGGGTATGTGGCTTCCCTTCCCTGCCAGACTGTGCCTGCACCAAGCTAAAGGATAATTGGTAAGCTAACCAGTTATCATTGCACTTAGGGCTAAACTTTCACATACCCATAGCTTAATCAAATGTGTGTTGAGATAATGTGATGTACAAGGTTCTGATTACATGAAGGAAATTTGGAAGTCCTCCACATCAGTTTTAAAACTGATTTCAGGGGACCCAGTGTTAGGAAGAGGATCTAGAACCAATAAGAGTTAAAGTCCAACAATGCTCTTGCAGTATCTTTTTATCTGTTAAGGTTGCTTTTAAAGCAACTCTAATCAAAATTCAGTGCCGGTACAAAGTAGGTGGCCACTAGAACCTTGTCCTGCACTGTTGCCTCCACTAATTTTAAAATGCCAGATCGTCTGGATCTGTTTAGTGTCTGCCTGTATGAAAGATGTACAGAAACAAGCCTAGGTAAGAGGAGCCAGTTATTTGGCCATATTCAAAGAATTATCTATGCTACATATCCCTAAAATTTGTGGCCTAAAATCTGTGATACTGGGACTCTGTCATGATAGACAGCAGTATATTTGGACAGAATGGGCAAGACTTATTTACAGGTCTACCCCCAACCACAGAGGCTACGTCCAGCATTTAAGCAGTTGATCACATGGCACAGAGGCCTCCCTGCCAGCCCTGCATGTAATCCCCAACCTTTATGAAGCTAGAAACAGACATCTTCCTTGGAGTGTGATCAGCTGTGCCACTATGGCATGGCATGGCATAGCTAATATGTTTTGCTGATGTCTACAGGGGCCCAATCCTGTGGGAGAAGGGCCTTGGGTATTGTGCCCCAATTTGGGTCCCATGTTTGCAAGCAGAGGAAATCTGTGCATCTGCAAGCACAGAGAAGGGATCTCCTAGAAGTCCTCCCTCTGCAGGGTATTCAAGTGCAGTGGGAAGGGAAACGCTGCAGGGGATTCCTCCACAACTTGACATGGAGCTGGGAGGGTGGTTTCCTGCTTCCAGACATGGGCCCTGTGTCAGGGTTGAAGCACCCAGGACCCTTTCCCACAGAATCAGGCTCCTGAAGCTGTGGAAGTTCCTGCCTGGGGTGACATTTGGCTTTCATATGAAAACCAAGGTAATTTTATTAATGTGTGACTAAATCTGTGTTTGGACTTTATTAAATTGGCTCATGTTCTTTTGCTGTGTAGCTTGGGTGATGGCTGTAATTTTCCAACTCGCCTGGTGATAATGGATCCAGAGCAACTTACTGTCTCAAGCCAAAATGAACCTGCCAAAAGGTATAAAGATTCAGTTGTTTGTCTTGTATTTTGCTTTCTATCTTGTTTCATCTGGAGAATAAACTTCAGAGCAAGTCTGGGAGAAAATTTTAATCATTTGTATTCCCAGTTGGGTCGTAAATTAGCTAGATAATCCATCCCATTCTGAGGAATTATGGTGTTCCTCCCTGGAGAGCAGTAGATCAAAAAAACAGGAATATTATACAAAGGGGACAAGAAATAATATGGAAAATATAAATGGACTAGCCAATTGCCCATCAAGAATGACAGGGGGGGCAGGAGCAGGCAGGAAGAGCCCTGTGTTCCGGGCCCGCTCCCCCTTCCCTCTGGCTGCTGGGGGCCTGGACCCGCTTTTCCCTGCTCCCCACCAGAGTGGCGGGGGGAAAGGGGAGGAGTGGGCTCAAGGGTGGAGAGAAGCCCAGGGGGAAAGGGGGGCGGTACAGGAGTGAACCCAGAGAAACCCAGGAACGGGCGGAAGGGGGATAGGAGTAGCGGCTTTGGGGCCAACACGGGAGAGGGGGTGGGGGAGGAGTGGGCCCAGGTCTGAGAGGGCGAGGAGGCATGCTCCTGCCCTCCCCCCACCGCTGCTGCGTTGGGCTGAGCCAGGCCCACTGCTCCCCCCCCTACCCCCAGCACAGCAAGCTGGCTTCTCCCCCACTCAGGTTTGCTCCACCTCCTGCCCTGCATATCAGGCCTGGGCCCACTTCTCTCCTCTCCCCACTGCTGCTGCATCGGGCATGGTCCTCCCACCTTGCAGGCAGCAACGACAGAAGTGGGGAGGGGCAGGATGGGCCGAGGCCAGGGCCAGTTGCCTTGCTCCCCGCCCCCTGCAGCACCCCAAACCCTCCCCCACCTTATCTCCAAGGGTGGGAGGCAGGCCAGCTCTGGTGGCTTCGCCCCCTGCTCCATTGTCTCCACCTAGAGGGACCGGGGCAGGGGGGACAAGGCCAGCACTGCTGGCCTTGCCTCCCCTGCTCCATTGCCACTGACCCAAGGGAACTGGCCTCGATTTCCCCCCCACTGTTCCCTGTGTCCCTGCCATCATGGTGGCACTCCACTGTGCCATCACTACCTGTCCAAATGCTTATTCACACTCTAATTGGCTATTTCAGTCAGCCACTCAGAGCACAAATAAAGCGTTATGGACGGACAGACAGATGGACGATTAAGGCTTTTATAATATTAGAATAGATTGATAGTGCACTTATCCTTGAACTGTGTAAGATTGGTTACCTCTCAAACAGAATACAAGGGATTAGGCAGCATGATACAAAGCCTGTGAAGAGAGATTTGAAAATGTTAATATGATATAATTTTAGAAAGAGGTGAGTAGGAGGTGCATAGAAATGCAGATTGTGTTGAAAGCCATTGGTGCATCTGCTAGCACTCCTCCTGACATGCAGAAGACACTGGAGCATCATACCACCTACATGAGGAATGCAACTTGCTGGTTTCCAGTTATGGGTCATCTTTTGCTCATATGACAATCTGTGCTAGTGAAGAGACGCAAAGCTAGTGTTTTGTGTATTTTTGGGCAACTTGACTGAGACCAGATAAAGATAGGCACTGTTTTTATAGAACTTATGAAGTGGTATTGAAGACTGTTTATTCAGTCAGGTTATGTGAGCATATAAACGTCTTTTGCTGTAAACTGAGGAGGTCTCTTAGCTGAAAATTGTTAATTACAGTTCAGTTTCCTAAGAGAGCCTGAGGAGGGTTAAGACAGCACATGCTTAAGGAAAACTCAGATACTTTTGTATTCAATATACTGTATAGTCTCAAATGCAACACACTTTTCCCCCCTAAAATCAGTCCCCCAGTTTTGGGGGGCATTTATTAAGCAGGGAAGCTGACATTCTGCCCAAGGTTGGATGTATCCTGGTTTGACACCTGTTCCACAGAGCAGCAGTTTTGGTATTACTCTTCAGGCAGCTAAGGGAGTCAGTTGACTTAAAGGTTCATTGTTCTTCACTCTGTGGGTGTTAATGATGGTATCTCGTTTTTAATGGTCTTCATGTTCCACTAATCAAGCTAAGCTTTCTTAGGGAAGTTTTGCTATCTGCTAGCTGTTCCTGGTCTGTCTTTCACACAGTCTGTAATTCTAGCACAGATTCTGTAGCTCTCTTCAAAATAATCTACCACAGAGACCTTGCTCTAGCAAGTAGCAGCTTAAGGATTCAGCTTTACTTATGCAGGAAAGAAAGAGTGAATCAGCTGAAGAATAGACTCTGTGCAGCCATAACTCTGGGAGAAGCTTTTAATCTTCATTCTGCCTTAAAAAAACAAAGTGTGTATTGTTTTGGGGGTGTATTGTATGTGAGAAAATATGGTAACCAAACTGAGGAAGGTATGCAATCTTAAATATGAGAGAAGCGTCCTGGTCCAAAAAACATAGTGGCATCCTGCACTAGGAGCATGCTGGATGGAGCCCTCATGACTAAGTTGTCCCATAGTCATGTGCTGCTTTCCTTTTTCCATATGTGCTGGTTACTTTTACTAGTTAATCTTCATGGCAGTCATACAGCTGAAAGCCCAGGACAGGTGCTGATAGAGTTTTTTAAATGGAATGTCCCAGCTGCGAACTTTTGCAGTTTCTTCTTGAATAGTAAATATCATAACTCAGCAGCAGAAACTATTTTCATTTAAACAAGTTTGGGCAACAGTCAAGTTCAAAGGTGTAAAAATGCTTTATTTGCACTTCTATTGCATTGGTTACTCTCTGCTTGCCCTTTTTAAGTAATTTGATTAATTTTTGAAGTGTACAACTATTACGATTAGAGGTGCCAGCTGTTGACAATAATTTGGCTTACTCTGCTTTTCAGCTCTGGAACCAGTCAGCCCTTTCCTGCTAAGCCACTCAGTGAGTCACAGAATCGATTGCTGGCCAGTGAAAGTCAGTGGGCGGAAAGTGGCTCTGAAGAAGAAAATGTTAAATCAGGTAAAATGTATAACCCTAGAAAAATAGGGCTGGAAGAAATCCAAAGAGGTCTAGTCCAAACCCCTGTCTAACCTATCCCAAACAACCATTTGGAATCTGCGAATGGGAGGTCTCTCTCTCTCTCTCTCACCTGTTCCATTGCTTAATCACCTGCATAGTTGAAACGTTTAATCTAATATTTAACCTTACATTTCCTTTGTTGCAATCTAAACCCATTATTTCTTCCAACTGTTCAAGGCTTGTCATTTTTGTTGCTGGCTTTTGAGCTCTTTCAAATTTATCAACATCTTTCTTGAAGTAGAGTGCCCAAATCTTGGATGTAGCACTCCAAGTGAGGCTTCATCAGTGCTGAATAAAATGGAAGATTTTTTTCCCAGGGTTTGCATACAACACATCTATCAATATATTGTAGTATGTGGTCAGTATTTCCCACCCCCCAACAATATCATATGTTCAGATCTGATGCACTATAAATCTCTGTTCCTTTTCTAAATTTGTGCAGCCTAGCCAATTGTTCCCCCATTGTGTACATGTTGTGCATTTGATTGTAGCTTCCTAAGTGTAGTGTATTGTACTTTGTTCTTTCTGAATTTCATCTTATTTTATTTCATATGATTTACAATTTACCAAATTACGGAAGTCATTTTGAATTTTAATCCTGTTTTCTATAGTGTCTGCTACTCCACTTAGTTTGGAGTCATCCAGAATTTATAATTTAGTAAATACAAAGTAGCTCTTAATGTACCACGTAATCCAGTCCTGTAAGTGATTAATAAAGATACTGAACATTACTGGACACAAGACAAGACCCCCCTGGGGAGTCCCACTTGATACCTCCTCCCAATTTGATGTTGACATTGGGCATGATTATCCAACCAGTTGAGAAAAATGTTCCAGCATAAGCCCATGAGTGTCGTGTTTCTGCAGCAATTATTGTTATAAAAATCATTTAGGCAAGGATAGCTGAGCTGCAGACATTTCTGATGAACTTCAGTGGGAAGACTGGAACCAGTATTTTATGTATAGAATAAAACTAACGTGGTCATTCCAGTCTGATCTATAGCAGGTTACTGCGCTAAGCCAACTAGAAAATTGTTATCATTTTCCATTCTCAAGTTGTTCTGAATGTTTTAGTGTGGGATGGGTTTGCCTTTTTGTTTTAAAAGAAGAAAAATAGTTCTCTAATAGAAAAATGGCAATAGCACAATGAATACTTGTTTCTGGTTTGAAAACAGTAGAATTGTTTTTCATTATTTATTTGGTACAGATCTTTTTTTAAAAATAAATCATTGAGATAATGAACATCTTATATTTTAGGTGCAAAAAAGCATATTATAGTTTCAATGGAAAGCTGATCTTAACCTGGTACTGGCCAACTATCTCAATGAGAAGCGGTAAGTAACTGAAAATTTTGCAAACCTAAAAGGCCATAAGCAATTCACCATATTTACTCAAATCCAAGACAAGGATTTTTTTCCCCTCCATTTAACATTAGACACGGCTTTCCACCTGTCTTGGATTTGAGGACAAGGCAGCTATAAGCAGTGGGAAGTGGGAAAGACGGGCACTGGGAGGAGAACAGGTGATGGGGGGGTGTAAGCATGTGTTGGGGACAAATGGCAAGAGAGGAAGGTGCAGGAGGGGCAGGCAAAATGGGGACAAGTGATGGGGGAACTGCTTCCCTACCACCTGGCTCCCTACCGTTGTTTTCCCTGCTACAGCAGTTGAGGGGGGACAAATTTAAGACAGTCCTCCAATAATCATAATCTCTGCCTGGAAAATTACAACAAATGTAAAGTTTTCCTTATATGGAATCTAATTAGGGAGGAGTGGTCTTAAATTCAGAGTAGTCTTGGATTCAAGTAAGTACAGTATTTATTTCTGTGTTGAAATAATCAATCACTGAATTCAGGGAAAAGTAAAGAGCTTGGTCTTTCATGCACCAGAAATACCAGAAGTCTATTTCTAAAACGCTTCATATTTCCAAATAAGAGATGGTGTCTTCATTCTAATCCAGTAGGCCCCTTCAGTAAAACACTTTGGGAAATCAATTCTAGAATAAACTAAAATTCAAATGAAATTCAATTCAGCCTTCCTTGTTTTAGTAACAGTGGATTCATGGAGAAAAATTCACTAAGTAAATGAGCTGCAAGCCAATTTTTAGGGCCAGTTGTGAATTTCCTCGAGTTGAAAGATAATCATTGGTGAGAAAAGAACTGGAGGAGCAGATAGGAGGCAGCAGGGTGTAAGATGGAGATATGTATATACATGTATGTATGTGTGTCTGCATATATTTATATAAATAAACAAATAAATTAAATGTATGCAGATAAATTGTGTGTGTGTGTGTGTGTGTGTGTATTCCTTTTATATTTTAGAAGACCAGAGGCTTTTTTTCCTTATGTTAAGTGGGGAAACAATCCTCATCTTAGAATCAAGCAAATACTGGTACATGGTTTTAAAAACCTTTTATGCATAAAATTAATTGAGGGAGGTCCATATAATTCTTGAATTCAGCCTGATCTACTTGTTTTATCAAGGTTAACAGTTACACTTCCACTAATTAACTGATTTCCTTTCATTAGGTTTTTGCAACACATTTGCGCTTGAATATTAATTTTGTTCAGAAGATGTCCAGTAAAATGGAACAGTGCACACATTACAGAAGATACATGAAAAAATGAGTTTTTGTACAGTACAATGGATGCTTGTAAGCACTACTGCAGAGCAGGGAAGTAAGACAGATGCCTTAACGTGTGTTTATGCAACATTGAATTCTGTAATGCTACCAAAGGGTCAAATCCTGAAGTATCCTGTATGGATGCCCATGGCACAAACAGAGTGGACACTATGCATTTCTGCTATGCTCTGATGGTGGGGATAGATCCGCAGAAAACTCAAGCAGACCCCATCCCGCTGTGCACTGCGGAAGCTACTTCCACAGCAAGTCTGCAGCATGCCAAGGAAGGGAAAAGTAGATGTGTTGTCCACAAACAGGCCAGTGAGTCTGCACAATGTAGATACATGTGGCCCAAACACCGGGTAGGAGGAGAACAGGATGGTGTATCCTTTCCTCTTCCTAGTACCCAGCAGCAGCTGGTCACAAGCTGCCTACCCATTACCCTGGTTCTGTAACCCTCATGGGGCTTGAAATTTCTCCCTTTAGTCGTTCTCTGTTGCAGCACAATGCCAAGCAAGTAAAGCCTCTCTACTTGGGCTTCGCTTGTTTGATTTAGGATTGGGCCCTTAGTCATTTTCATTTAATTTTGTTAATTGTATTAGGAATGTAACTTAAGCTGCATACATGTGATCAGGGGTTTCTGTGGTAGAAAAACTTACTCAAAGACCCTGAACAGACATTCCAATGCAGTCGCTGAGCAGCCAAGGAACCCTTGTGCACACATCTTAGGCTCTGCAGTCTACCTGGTGACAAATAACAACAGTGCATAGGGCAACCTTGATTGGGTGACCCAAATTGTCTTGTAGGCTGCATCTCAGTGCAGCTGCTTGGCTGGAACAGTAGAATCCAGCCTGAGTGACACACTGTTTCCCTGGACCCATGGGGCTGGGAACAAAGCACATTGGAATACTGGAAGATCCTACAGCTGGAGCTTCTCGAAGGTACATGTACAGAAGTTCACTCTCACAAGATAAACTCCCAGGAGCAATTTAACCATGGTTGTTCCCAGTTTATTTTTCTCTTAGAGCAGGCATTTTTGCTGAGAGAGAAAAAACCTCAATGTTTATATACCTGATTTCTGCTGGGAGAGAGAAGTGGCTCTCTGTTTAGAAACTGAATGTCTGTACATGGCCTTAGTCACGTGAATTTTCTTTTAGACCTATTTTACCTGGATAATAATACTACTTGCCTCTTAACACAAAAAGTTTGCCAATCCAAAATGAACTAACAAACCAGCTAATTTTTCTCTGGTGGGTGCAGAATGGTCTTGCAAGCCAGTAATAGAAGGGCAAGATACTAGTAGCAGCAGAAACCGGATTGCAGTTGTGTAGTGTACTAGAAAATAGAACTGGAGGAGAATACTGCTTTATATATTGGACTATTACTGGTTTGTGAACACTTGTTTTATACTTTTTGTTTTACCTTTTTAAATAAAAACAAAGGGTTTTTTATTGTTGGTTCTAAAGTACCATTTACATGGAGTTTGAATAGCTGATGAAACTTAAATGACGAATCATACATGTATTTAATCCACTGAAAGTTCATTGTGTGCTATGCTCTGTTATTTTAACTTCTGTTTTAAGTGATGGCAACTGAAAAAGCTGAACTCGGTGCTTTATGAAATGCCATACTTCATGAAAGATGAAATATTTTTCTTACACGGGGAATAAAGTTCATCTAAAGCTCAAGACCTGCAGTAAACCAAACATACCCACATATCTTATTTTTGGATAGAAAAGCTAGTGCTAGATATTTTGCAGTGGTCTGGAAACTGCACTCAGCAACATTTTTACAAATACTCCTTTCCTTTCCATTTCTTCTGTAATATATGATGAACCAGTGCCATAGCCCTCTTAAAACTGACTGGAAGGCAGGTGAGTTGCTGATCAGAGAGAACAGTGCTGAAGGAACCTACCTATTGAGTTAACCTCCTGAATTGGTTACTTCTATGGTTAATTGTTTCTAGATCCATATGGATATAGATATATGCATGTTTAAGTTAATGTACAGCAGAGTTTTGCCTTTGAAAAAAACCTCAAATCACCTCTGAAGTTTAAAATTGTATCTCTTCCTTAAAAATGCTCCTTAAGAAGGAGAGAATAATTTTGAGCCTACAAATGTTCCTGTGAAATTAATGGTCCAATTTGAAATTTTTATAAACTTTGCAGCGTGTTGCAGCAAACTCTGTCCTTGTATACAAGGGAATATCTGCCAAGTTCAGCATCTACAAGAACATCAGTATGGCTTCCCTTAAACTACTTTTTTCCTCTCCCTCAAATATTGTGTCCATCTCATCAGAGATTGGCAATCTCTGCTTAGCTGAAAAGAAACAAAAAGCCTCCAGATTTCAGTTATGTCAGCATGTTGAGCTTGGAAAGTTACAGCCTCAGGAGCCCCTCCACTAAGATACCTTTTGGCATGGGATGTCTGTACTGGGTTGAGAAACAGAAGACTTCGATTTCAACGCACCTCTTGTACCAACTGGTGCAAAGGCTGAGATTGTGCTCAAGAGTTTTATAATTCTGGAGGAAATACTGCATTTACCTTACCTGGTCACTTCTGTCTTAGGAAGAGGTAACTGAAGAACTGGGGAGGTTGCACGGGCTAATTTCTGGCAAAGTTGGGAACAGAATCCAAATCTGTGCTATAGCAAAGCTTCCTACTCGGCAGTACTGCCTGATTCTAAGGACTGGCCTGAACACCGTCCTGCTTGGACTGTTCAGTTTATACCAGCATAAATATGTCAATCTGTGCAAGAGTTTAGCAGCAGTTTAACTGGAGTCATCAACTATCAGAACACCACTGAAGCATGTACTCAGTAATCTGAACACAAGACCTGCCACCACCCTGCCCGGTATACAATACATGCCAGAGCAATGGCAACTAAAAGAGAAGTCTTTTAACAGTTGTTTCAGTTTGTTTGTTTTCCTGAATCAACAAACTGAAGGAAAACAAAGCTGTTACTTCAAGGTCATATTCTAGAGCAGGGCTGTCCAGCTCATTTGGGTTGGCAGGCCAGATCCAGACTGGCGATACTTGTGGCCAGTGTACCCCCAGCAGCAGAGCATGCAGCTGTGGCATTAAATCTTGTGTACTGACCATGCCCCCACCGCTTGCCCTGTTGTGAAAAGTATTTGTAACAGGAATCTCAACCTGAAAATTGTGCAGCAGGGTCACTAGTGGTGGTTTTAACCCCAAGTGCTGGTCCTGCCAACACAGCAACTCTGGTAGTCACAGGGGTGAACCCCACTGCTGCTTACCCTACCTTAAAATTTCTGGCCATCCAACAGGCTGCAATTTTACCACTGATAAGGCCACATGTCACCTATAGGCCTCCATTTCTTCAGCAGTGCTGTAGAGCAAGTTTAGTATATCTGTTTTATATTGGAACAATTTACCCAGGTTCACAGAAGCTTAGGGCTGGAAGGGACCTTGTGAGATCACTGAGTCTAGCCCCCCTGCTGGGGTGAAAGACTTATACTAGAACAATTTTGAATTTTTTAAATTTATTTATTTATTTATTTAGCACAAGCTTTGGTCCCATTTGATTTAGAAAATAATGCTCTGCTGTGTCTTGATTTCTGAGCCACTGTAGTGTAAAGTAGTATAAAAGTTTTGTGGAAACAAGCTTTCATAGATTAAGACCAGATTTTTGTTGAGTGGTCTCCAAAGACCTGTGGTTTTTCTTTTGCATCTGGATAAGGCACAATGAACTGAAATTTCCATAAAGAACTAGTGCTGTTTCTGATGCTTGTGGAGCTTTGAGTACCATAGGTAGGGATCTACCTAATTCATGGATGCTGCCTCCATATTTCATGGTCCCAGCATGGTGTTGGGCATCATTTTTGTGATGTAGCATGGCAGGGGTGCCTCCCATGCCTCTAGCCAAGTGAACCTGGAAGTCCTGCACCTCCCCAGAGATTGACGGGTCACCATCTATTAATCTGGGGAGGAGCAACACTTCCAGAGCCCCTCAGTGAATCTCAACCCCCATCCCTGCCCTGCATGCTCCAGTAGACCAGGGCTTCCTGCCCTTTTCTGTCTAAAGCTGCCTTTTCCCCCCTCCCCCTTGCTGACTGGCTGCCACTTTCCCGCTTTTTTGAAGGGACCAGGGTTTTTAATGGGGGTCCTACCAAATTCAACAGCACCCTCTTGAGTTAATGAAGCAGGGGTTGTCCTTTGAGGTTAAAGCATCTCTCTGAAAGCCCACATTCTGTAACAGTGTAAAATTAAGGAATCCCCCTCTGAATATAGTCACCATTGCTGGAGAACAGATTGGCACAAGGAAGGCTATTTCAGTGGAAGTATTATGAAAATAAACTTAAAGGTTGAAAAGGTAGCCATGGGTGACCTATTAAGTTCACTAGCCAAATAGGTGCCTGTCACTGGGGTGAGGAGTAGGCTACCCCATTTTTGCTATCCTCTTTATGGTGGTGGGGAGGTGGGGAAACGGGCTGAGGCATGTAACTGGTATCCAGCTGACATCAAGGCTATTAATGTTAAAGCAGTTCTACTGACCGTCCCTTAGTTATAAAAGCAAGGGCACTGTTGCTGTCAGGGGAAGTGGCAGGGAAAGCTAGAGGGCAGAGAAGGTGAGTCGGTAATAACACCACGTTTGGTAAGGAGGGAAGCAAAATAAGTCTGGCTGCTATTCTGCAAACTATTTTTGAGTGTTATCAACAGAAGCAGGACTTTGAATTAGGTGTAAACCAGCGTGCACATGCCTTTAGCCCAGGCATCCCTGTTGAACAGCTCAGAGGCTTCCAGTCACTATACTGCAGGAACCCAGCCCACCCTTCCAGGATCGCTGGGTGTTTTCTCCGGATAATATTGTTATTTTTATAAACCTGTTCCACATCTGCAAATATAGAAACACTGGGGTTGTAGCCAAGTAATAGCAACATACTAAGCCTTCAGGCCCTTCAGAATGAATTTTGCAGCCAATAATAATCCAGTTATCCAAGAATTGCTGAAATAGTCTCCTACGACAACAGTCTACACACTTTAATATTTTTAAAGGTTAGGGGTTTTTTTTAATGAAATGTAGGTAAAATGCTCCAAGGATGGAAGCCCAATATCAGACTCATGTGTAAGGGTTGTGCAAATGTCTGAATCATTGAGCATGACAAGCAGTTTAAATCAGGCAAGGAATCCCTGGAAATAAAATAACTGAGCTTGCTCAAAAGTCTCAGCTAATGCTTTTGCTTATGTTTGCCAATATTTTTATGACATGGTAGTTTCATTAACATCTATGTAGCATAATCAGATTGCTTTATTATAAATTTATAAATGGCTTGTCAAGTCTGGGCAAAGTTGTATGACTGAGGAAGGAAAAATGACATGCTGATCTTTATTATCAATCACTTTCTTGCAATAACAGAATTTGACTTCACAAATTATAGAGTGATATTTTAAGCCAAGACTTCCACTTAATAGTTCAGAAGGTGACACTAGAAGAATTGTTGCCATTGTTACTGTTTTTTAGCTATCTGATCAGGACATATGCTGTACTGTTAACCAATATACCCAGAAATGTGTAGTATACACAGGTGCCAAGATCATCTTTGTCCAGTATGTAGGAACTAACACACTGTCAAGCACTTGCACTCACATGGGTGTTAAATATCTAAATCTTTCAGGTACTGCATATTTGTTGCTTTGATCTTTTCCTGGTGCTTTCTGGGACAAAATAATCATTCACCTTCTAGATGGCTAACTTCCTGTCCATGTTCACACCCCAAGTTGAATTATACTATTTTGCTTTTTTATTTTCATTTATGGACAGTTGTCATACAGTTTCAGTCATCTGGAGCCCTAACACTGGAACAAAAGTTGCATTTGTAGTTAAGGATTAAGGTTAATGCTGACAGCCACATGTGCATCTGATTTAAAAGTGACACAAGCTAGTGAAATTACTCTTCAATCTAAGCAGTGACTAGCCAAATTCCAAGAAATAGCTTTGAATACGAAGGGTATAGACATGCAAATAAATTATGTCAGATGTACCTGTGAGCACCTCCTTTATAAGGTGGTTAATGCAAGGTGGCTTGCCCCTTGCTGAGAGTGAGATTAGCTACCTCTGGTTTCCCCCAGGTCAGAGCATGCGCAGGTTACTGTAGAGGTAGCTAGCACACTGTAAATTCACACCCTCATTTGTTCTGTAGTAACTTGGTGGAATTTGACTCCATATTTTCCTATATGAAGACTGAGCTATCTAGAACCCAAGCATACTTTAGGGATTCAAATAGACAGAACTTTTTGTAATTAAATTTGGTTTTGTAATGCCTGAAATTTAATTAAATATTCAACACTCAGAACTTCCTGTATCACTACATGATACCAAAGAGCAGCTGCAGAATAGTTATTTATTGTAATACCAGACAGGTTTACTAAGTTCATTTCTATCAATGTATTTGGGATGCTTTTTGTATGCATTTTCTGTAATACACAGATGCTGCAATATGTAATAAAATGCAGATAATTATAGTTCATCTTAGAGCTGATTGTTCAAACTGACATTAATTTAGACTAGGCAGTAATATTGTGCAGTATTACTTGAATTTGTTTCTGTTGGTAAAGTGTGACCACATTTACAAGATTCTTTAATATTACTTAGTTTTCAAAAAATGATTTTTTGTTTTTCCAACAGAAACTAAGAAGAGTGCTTGGCACTCATGCAGATGTGTTGGGAACAAAGTATTGGAATCTCCTGTTGGCACCAAAGAATTAATGGTCACCTGGAGATTTCCTACTGTTGCAGTTCAATAAAGTGTTCAACATCTCATTGTTGACCACTTGCCCTCCTACATCAGCTCTAGTGTAGTATTCCGAGGAAACTAAGGCTTGCCATAGTATTTTTAGGATCAATCCACATCTGGTTCAGGAAGAAGATGCTAGTTGCCAATTCAAAGCTTGCCCCAATTTTAAATCAGTTGATTATGTAAACTAGATATCCCTGCAGTTACTCCAGCTTCTGTATTTGCCAGTGAATGTCATCTCCATTGCACTGTAATGGCAAAGTTCAGGTGTCTGCAACCATTTCACTTACGTAGTTGTCTTTATTGTGCTGCATAAACTTGCAATGAGTTGTATTAAGTCTGTATGAGGTTGATTATACAAGGATAAATATGTAATAAATGATACTTACTGTATTTTTTGTATATTGCAGGTAGGAATATTCCTATGCACAAAGAAAACATGTTGCCATTTATAGTTTCATACTTGAAATAATTTTTTTAATGAGCTTTTATAAAGGAAGTAAATAATACAAAGACACATCACTTTGCCTGAAGTTCCTTCATATTTTTTTAAACTGTAGCTTATAACCTCCCTGTATATGTTGGGTTTTTTCCACCAATGTAATCTTAAACCATTATTTACTGTTGAGTGTTTGCATTCAGAATTTTGTAAATCAAGATTCAGACTTTCATTCTTATTTTATCTGAAATACATTCAAGTTTAAGGCAAAATTTGCACCTTTTTAGGTCCTTTTTTTCCCAAAGTGGTAAACTATTATATCAGTGAATGCAAGAATAACTTAATAAAGAATGTGAAATATTCTGGTTATTGTTTAAATGCAATGTATGTGTTTTGTAAAGCATACAGCATGTTCTTTTAACTAATGGAAAAGCTTATGGGGGAAATCTCCTTCTGTAGTTTTAATAGACAGGAATTTGTATGGTATGCTTTATGGTACTGATGATTCTTCTCCTACACTTACACTCTTGGGCTCACAAAGATTGTATTACCTTTCAACCCACTCTTGTTTAAGTAAGTAAAGGAAAATCTGATGCTGCATTTTCAAGAATCAGTAGATGCTAACATTAGTGAATTATAATTTTTAGTCTCTCAAACTGGACTGTTTGGGATATATTTAAACTCCTTTAATACAGCAAATGTCATGTAAGCTTTTCTTTTTAAAGGGACAACTGTAAAATTGTTTTGAGAGACAGTCTGGTCAGAGCAGAGATGACTTCAGTTCTCTGAATGGAATATAACCCTATAAGACGTGGCAGTAGATCAGTCACTGCTTTTCAAATGTAAATGAACAGATTTTCATGAATACAAACCCAGTTTAAACACTTAGTTAGCCTGTAAATGCATTTCATCCACCTTATACTGGTTTAGTCCAGAATTCTATTTAATGGTCAGGGAAGTATATTTCAACTGTTCTCTATTGTAGTTGAATTATTAAGTAATTAGCATTACTAAGTTTAGTGTAGAAAATTATGGCTTCTTAAAAATAGACTGTTCCCTTCTAACATTTGTAATTTGAATTGGGCAGGGACAGGATGAAATGGTAGCACAAGCAGATAATAAAGTGGAAGAAAAGAATAGCAACTGATTGGTAGAATACAAAGCTATTTCTAAACACAAAAAAAAAATGCACACAAAAATTCCAACCACTGAGAGATGTAGTCAGAAAGTATTTAAAAGACTAAAGTGAAGTTGATGGTCCATGAATTTTCAAATTAATGTTGAATTGGAATCAAGTTAGATTAAATATAGAAAGCATTCAGCCCCTTTGATTTGTTGAGGAGCCTGGTAGCTATCAATTAATTATAAACCTAACACAATGAAGTCAGTCTAGTTATCAGCATAATGGGTAGTAGTCAAAAAGACACTACCAGCTTAACAGTTACCAAATCTTCTCAACAGGAGTTTAAGCAGCAGTGAGAACAGAAGGCAAAACAGATTTTTAAACAACATTTTCTTGTTTTCTTCCAAACAATGAGCAAAGGAGGCTGGCATCCAAGAGAAGGTGATCTCTTGCTAATAAACAAGAGATAACAGGTAGAGTGGGGCAGGCTGTGAAGGGTTTGCAGTACAGAAGGTAGGCAGTAGTTACACTTCAAAACTTTACATAGTGAAAAAAATAGGTTAGGAAAGCAGTCTTAGCATCACTACTGTTGCCAGATAAATGAAATCCTGCCCTGCAGGTGTCATCCAGAGAAAAGGATGATATAGTGATCAAGATACAAAGTAAGACCCTAGAAAAAATTGTCCCTGAATCCCATTACAGGTGACTATTCTGCTCCAAACAGATTTTACTAAAAAGCTGAGCATATATTCAACAAGTAGTAATTTATGGCTCTCAACATAGTTTGAGACTTACAGAACCACCCTTCAAGTTCCTCTGGCAAATGGGTTGTGATGATACTTTAGACTTTATGGTTAAGCACACTGAAGTGAGGCATACACCATGCTCACTTCCATTTGGAAAAAGCCCTTCTAAACCAATGCTTTCCTTAAGATATCTGTAGCTGTTGCAAAATATTGAGATAAGACACAAGTCTGCTCTTGAAATCTAGCAGGTCCTCACCTGTGATTTGTGTCTGAACAGCTGACTGTCAGAAAAGGGGATATCTGAAGTGCACAAGAATTATAGATTCCTACAGAAAACTAAACACCGTCAATCTTAAAGTATTATTTTACATCTTCCCATTCTAAATGAACAAAATGGGAACTCAGTCCAAACTGTTATGGCCTCCCTGGTTTTGTTATAGCTGCCTACTCTTTCTCTCAGTGCCTGCCCCACTATAACACAGCTTTCCCAGTTGCAGTGGTAGAAATGAATTCAAAACTATCCTTTATTAATTAGATTCTAATCATGGAAAACTAACAAATTCATAAGTTGTCCACATATAGAATCTAATTACGCACAGTGGGGCATCATCTTAAATTTGGGGCGGTCTTGGATTCAGGTTAGCATGATCTTTCCTCCATCTGGAAACTACTCTGAGGGCAATCTAAGTCTCATCTTTCATCAAGTAGAAGTAAAGGTTTCCCCTCAATTTATGCAGTACATGCATTCCTGGAGAATACTGCATAAATCAAATTTGCATAAAGCAAACCCACTTTATAGTATAAGAAATAGGGATAGGTCCTGTTTCAGCTGCTCCCAGGGCCACTCTAGCCGCAGCTACCTACAGCCACTGGGCTGCACCATGCCCCAAATGCCCCCAAGGCCCTGCCTGTCTCTACTCACCCCAGCTCCTGTTGCAGCTGTCCTGGGAGGAGCTGATACCAGCTCCATATAGCCGCTGGGCTGCACTGTGCTCCGTCACAGCACCCAGGGCCACTGCAACCGGGGCTGGGGTGAGTGCCGTGCCCCACGCCACCCACATCTCTGTTTGTCTGCACTCACCCCAGCCAGTGCTGGAGCAGCCCCAGGAGCAGCTGGTGCCAGCAGCTCCCAGGGCTGCTGCAGCCAGGGCTGAGGCAAGTGAGACCATGGCTCTTTCCCCTGCTCCCACAGACTTACCTGCTTGGGGTAGGGGGGACATCTGTGCTTATCGCATAAAGAGTGAATTTACCTTGCATATAATGAATTATGGGTGTAAATATGCTCATCACATAAGAGTGAATTCACATATAAAAGAACCTGGATAAATCGAGGGAAACCTGTAGTATAGAATCCGGCTATTAAACTTCACACACACACAACAAATCCTTTCTGAAGAAATCTCTTTTAATTTCAGTAACTCTTAACAAGATAT
Source organism: Crocodylus siamensis (assembly GCF_052110815.1). NCBI lineage: Eukaryota > Metazoa > Chordata > Crocodylia > Crocodylidae > Crocodylus > Crocodylus siamensis. The sequence continues at coordinate 385,657,210 of NC_143395.1, forward strand.
TGCATGTCTTTCACATCTTTGTCCCCAGTTTTCAGACAGGTACAAAGCTCCCCAGACCCAACGTAAGCGCACTCCCACAAAGCAGGCTGCATTGCTCAAGTTGCTGTCCATTTTTTGGACACATTTAAATGATTCAACCGATCTCCAAGATACTTGTGTGGGGGGAAGTTGGAGACCATCCGGCTTCTCAAAGCCTCCCATTGTGCCTGTCGCCGCTCGGTGTTATGCTTATACTCTTCCTTGGCTGTCAGATATGAGCAGCTCAACCAATATTGGTTCTCTGCTTCGATTTCCAGTCTCCTAATCATCCTTGTCTTCATGCCCAGAGTCACCTTCCTTGGCCGCCTGTACTTCCCAATCCATTGGCTCCCAGGAATCTTATTACGGAGTAGGGCCAGGCTCAGAAACATGGCACCTTGGGAAGCCAAAACACGCATCTTTAATCTCTTCGTAGGCTCCAGCTCCTTGGAGCCAGCTCAGAAGGGCAGCAGCGGAGGCGCGGGGCTGCCCAGGGTAGAGCTCGCTCCCTCCCTCCCAGGCTCCCCCATGCCTTCCCGCTCCGCTCCCCAGAAGTGCCCTGCTGCAGCAGCAGACACGCCTGAACCACCGCGGCGCCTCCAGAGAGCGGTCGGCCGGCTCCCACGCCCGGAGGGAAGGGAAACACCGCGCCCAGACTCACCGTCTAGCCCCGGCTCAACAACAAACACGACCCCGCGCGCGACAAGATGGCGCCGCGCACGCCTCATATGTCATCTCCTCGCGCGGGAGGGCGGGGCCTCGCGGCAGCCAACGAAACGCGTCCTCGCGGAGATTTGAAACCGCGGGCGGGCGGGAGTGGCGCTTCTGCGTTTTCAACCGCTTCCCGGTCTCAACTGCGAGTCGGGCTCCACCGTCATCATGAGCGTGTCCGGGAGCTTCTTCAGCGGCCTGCGCCAGCTGGCGGTCACGCTGGAGCGAGAGACGCGGCAGCTGGAGCGGGCATTGAACCGGGAGGAGCGTGGTGAGGCGGGGCAGGAGGAGGCTCCTGGGAGCGCAAGTGCCGCGGGCAGCCCGCGTGTGCGGGGCATGTGGCAGCTCAGGAAGGGGCAGGGAGAGGAAAGTGGAGTAAAGGAAACGGAGTGGCTCTGGGGAGAGAAGGCAGGTGGCACCTCCGCCAAAAAGGCTGGCTCTCCACTGAGCCGGTGCATTCTCGCACCAGGTGCGTGGAAATGTCGTATTTGAAATTCAGCGTATTTTCATCTGTGATGACTTGATGACACCGAGAAGCTTTGAGCCAGGGGTCTGGTGGGGATTTGTTTTTAGCGTCTAAATTGTTGTTAGAGCGTTGTAGCCTTGTACATATCCGCTCGCGCCGTTGTCTCCGAGGTCTAAGGGCAGTCGGTTCTCCTCACCTTCTCCGTTTCCTCAGAAGACCGTTAGTAGGATCCGGGCAGCCGCGTGCTGTTTGTCTCTATGCATTCTTCTCTTCCTCTGTAGTCTGTCTGCACGTTTGTTTCAAGAGTCTTCACTTGTCAGCTTTTTGCTCTGTACGTTGCAGTGTCTCGGCTCGTAGTAGCTGTTCCCTTTTATTTCACTTACGCACATTAACTCTATTTCCAGTATAGCATGCACAAACTGATTTTGAAGACACTAGCCTTGGTCTGCCTACAAAAGTAGTCAGTTAAGTTGGTATTTATGTCCTGTTGTCTGCAGGTGAACAGACAAAAACAATCTAAACACCTTTTCAATATCTGAACTGAAAATTTGCTCCATGTTTCAAGGGACATTTCTGGCAATGTAGTCTCAGTCACTTGTATTACCAATATTTGGATTAGTAACAGTGGACTTAATCTGATCCCAGTCGGTTTCTGTCATCTTTGCTTTTTACACTGATTTTGCTGCAGTCTTGTGGTGCATGCTGGATTTGATGTATGATTTCATGCTTGATGCTCTTTTTTGTTTTTGCATGTTGACTTTAATAGAAGCCTACAGACATAGTAGAAATAATTGAGATTACAGATATTGTGACAAAAAGATACCGATCCTTCTGTATTTCTTCCAAACTTGTTTTTGTTAACATTCACAATGAAGACTATGAAGACGAACCTCCAGTGAGAGTGTTACATGATTTGCATTGTGAAGTCAGAACTTTAAAGGTAATGTGTGACTCACCTCATTCACCAAATTATGCTGTTGTTTATCTTTTTACTTTCCCAGTTTGTGGATTATACAATTAAACATTTCAGCAGTTTTTCTTCATGAGAGTCAATAGCTTTGAATCTGACTTTATTATTGGGACCTGCAGACAAAATGGTTTCCGAAGTCAATACACACTTTTTATAAAGTTGATGTCAGCCACTTGAGTGCCTTCTGCCAGTTGGTGCACATGAGAGGAATCCAATTTCAACTTTAACCTTCCAGGGTGTGGTTTAAAATAAAGACATCACACTGAAAATATTTTCCTGTCATCTTGGTATATGGATACTTTGTTGACTGTGTTCAAGTAGTGTGTGTGTGTGGACTAACATATATTAAAAAAAAATCTTAGGGAGTTGGCTGTAGTATGGAAGGGTTTCTAACAGAGCATTATTCCAAGTAAATATATTTTATCACATTTTACAGTGAACTACATAAAACTTTTCCATATTTTAAATTTGTATTTATACTTACCAATGTTTAAGGGTCTGCTGTAATGAATTATTGAGGCTTGTACTTTTAAAGAGTTTGGAAGCTAAACCTGTTAAATTAGCCCTGGGTTTGGGGCTCTTGCTTTTTTCCTCCTGCATGCAGTGGAAGCAGGAAGATACCATTAGTCTGTAAAAATTCCTAATGTTCTCTTTTGTTTATTAGTGTCACTGCTCCAAATTGCACTCCCTTAACCACAATCCATGAGGTGCCTGTGATTCTCCCAGTGTTCTGTCTAGAATGTGCTAAAGGGCAGAATGCAATCCTGGAGCCTTATGTGAAGTCCTTCCTATAATCTGACCTGTGAGCAATGACATGGACCGCCTGCCTTTCTCAACCCATGTTGAGCCATACACCCCTTAAATCAAGTGCTCCCAATGCTATTAGTTGTGGATAGTAGTGGTAGAAAGATGCTGCATTGGAAGTGGATAGTTTAGTAAAGGTGATGGAAGGCTGGCATTTCTAGAAAGAAAGATAGTGTTGCCATTGTACATAGTTGACAGTTTATGGCGGTTGCATTTAGGTTAGGCTGGAGACATAGGCCTTTATTTATACAGGCTTTCATGTCTACTACTGCAGATTTTGAGGAATTTGCATCACTAAAAATCCTAGTGGGAGAGGGGAGGGGAGCATACAGACGTTCCAGCCTGTAGCTGCCCCCTCTCTCCTGCTCCCGTGTGTTCCCAAGGCGGGGGAGCAGCTGGTGGGGACCAGGGAGGAGTTGAGTGGCTGGTGTTCCTCCTGCATCCCTCAGACCAGATTCAGCCTAATATGGGGAACACTAAGGGAACTTTTCTCTGCTGTTTTCCTGCACATTTCTCAGACTGGGATCAACCCAGTTTGGGAAACGTGCAGAGAGCATTTTCCTCACTGCTCCCCTGTCTTCCCTAGACTGGGGTCACCCTAATCTGATAAATGTCTGGGCATGCATTGAATTCTTCCCAGTCCCTGGGTGCAGCCAAATGAGAAAATTGTGTTTAGTATTTATTTCCTATATAAGTGAGTCTGCTGCAGGAGAGAGAGATCTTCCTGGTTGAAAGGTTATCTTTCTCCTGGAATCGGCATGTTTCCCAAGGGGAAAAACTTCACTAATGCACATGTATACCCTGTTCCTAGTGGGAGAGTAGCATTTCTCCCACTAGAAACATAATGTCTATCCTACCCATAGAGTGTGAGGGCCTTTTGGATGGTTGAAGTCTTTACTTATTTGCTTTTTGTGGCTTTGTCAAGTATGATGCAAGAAGACTGCAATTGTTTGTCTTCACAAAGAATAAGAGGGAACATGATGAAAATATGTATAATACAGATTTCCTTTGCTTTATGCTGTACCTATGTTCCAGGAAAACAGTGCATAACTTGAATTTGCATAAAGGGAACCCACTTTACAATGTAGCAAATAGAGGTATGTTCCAAGACCTTGACTGTACTGACTCTCAGACCCATTTCGACCACTTTTTACAAAACAATTTTGGTACTCTCCAACAGCAGATAGTGCACATAAGCACAAGGTAGTGCTTCTTCACAGTTCAAAATCTCCAGTTTTGTCTCCAGTGTTAGTGAACTTCTCTTGCGCTTCATTGATGGACCAAAAAGAGGGGTAGGAGATAAGCTAGTGGGATGCTTAGAAGCCATAATGGGGATGGCAACTACAGAAACATATGTCATAGACAGCGAGCGAGGAGAACAGATCCACACAGGAGACTATATATTTGGATGCACATCACTTCCACAGTGAACCACAGAAAGCAGCTGACTGCAGGCTTCCACCACTCCAGTCACATAAGAGTGAATTTACCTTGCAGATACCAAAATTTGTTATAAAAATGATCCTTGCATAAGAGCGAATTTGCACATACAGAACCTACATGCAGCAAGGGAAACCTGTATAATTGTTTAACCAGACGTTGTGGGGGGGACAGTTGTTCTCCCAACTTCAGCACAGTGACACAGGGAATAATTTTAATGTATAAGCTGACAAATCCAAAATCGGTAAACCAATATTTTTATGCAGTGTGCAGTTAGACAGTTACCTTCTTTGCTGCATTATGTCACTGAGACCAAACCAGTTTTAAAAGGGTTTGGACGTGTGAATAACAATTCTAAATAACTGTCAGAATTCAAAATGTGTGCTGGCATTAATGTTACATCTCTAGCTGCTGGTCACAACCCAGTTTTTTTGTTGGTATTAGGAAGAGGCCTAATGTAGGATTCATAGCTGCATAATGAGAGATGTTTCATGTTCTCAAACATCTTGTGATATTTAGGCTATTGATGAAAAACAGGTATTATCAAGCATGGCAACTCCTCTTTTCAGAATTAGAAACCATTTCTAATTATAAAAGTAGCTGCTTGGTGATGAGTCCCTATGGAATTGATTATTTTAATGTTGTTAAATTTCAATTGTATTGTCATATAACTAATTGTTAGTCATATACCTTTAATAGATGTCACTTCTACTCTTTATAATATATGCTTACATTGCACCAGGACTGCTACTCAGGACTGTGCTTCACTACCCTACTGAGTGGTTTCCCATGGTTTTTTTCTTAAAACAAACATCAGTAATAATAAAAAAAAATGAGTCTGCCTACCAAATTTCAGCTGGTGACCAGTGTTCAGAAGGAACAAGATGTTTAGTAAAACTGCTTAAAATTTTAGGGTTTTTTTTTTCTTACTATACACATCTTTATTTTGTGACTACTATTTTGAATAAGGAAAGCCTTTTCTTGAAGGTTCATTGCTTTTACCCATTCGCTTAAATGTCATTATACTCCTTGCTGATCCATTAACAAAAGAAAGGAAAAGTTGCCTATGTTCTTGTTATGTACAAGTTAGTTGTTTATATTAGGATAGGGCAGGACTCTAAAGTGCTACAGGTATTTATGAATAAATCCATGCATAGACACTTATACCAGAACAAGTGTTGCGTTAGTTTGTTTGTTTTTAAGATTAATCTACTTTGTTAGTCAGGACTGTATCTCACTGGACATAAGTCTATGTACACACAAGGCGTTAGACAGGTTTTTATATACCACTATCTTTTTTTCTTTTCAAAGGGGGATGTTAGAGCTACCCTTGAAAAGAGTCGCTGTGAAAGAGAAGAAATGTATGACTACATAAAGGCTAGCAAAGTGCTGATGCAAAGAAATGCATCTGATATTGGAAAAATAAGAGAACTCTTCCAGAAATATGGTTATAAACCACTTGTCAGGGATAACTCAGGTAATGCTTCTTGAAAAGAAACATTTGAGGAAATGCGATTTGCTGAAGCTTGAACTTTACAGTATATGTATCTACATTTTATAGCTAGTTCATACTGCATCTGACCTGTTCTTTAATATAATGTGAGCTTAGGCTAGTTCTTATTTCTGTGAATTCCTATCACTTCACCTGTTTATAAATCCCTGGAAGCGTGTGTAATCTAACTGGGTTGTGTGAACACATTAGACATGTATCACAATAATAAGCATAACATTGCAGCCCTTGATCTTTTATTTTTATACGTGTACCACAGTAATAGTTTTACATTAGTATTCAAAGGGTCTTCTGCTGCTTGCTCTAAACCCAGACAAAAAACCCAGCAGTTCTAGAGTTAGATTAGCTTATGTTTTGTTTGGGTTTTTCTTAAACTCAATATTAGAAAAAGATAATGAGTGCTTTGTGGTCACTTAACAGCAACGTTCTTAAAACATCTTGGTTAACACATTTTTGGACTCAACTCTTAGCCAAGTTTAGGCTTTGCATAGGCAAGAAGTAGCACTCCTTCACCTTAAGCTTGCTCAGATCCTTGTGAAAATTTCAGAAGGAGTATTCTTTTCAATTTAGCTTAAAATGATTCCTTGATCTAAGGCTCTAAACTATACCAAAACAAGAGTACTAGTGCTCAAATAAGTCGGTGACAAAAAAAGAGTGGTCCATGATAACTACCTGTGTTCTCACTCTTATTTCAGGGTAGGAGTATTAATCTAAAGCCAACTTTCAGTAGCTTATTGCTTTCTTGGAGGAATAAGCTACCAGAGGTTAAGGGCAAGCACTCATGGTGAACCATCGTTTGCCTCAAGGTAACTTGTTCATGAGTGTCTGCTGTAAATATATATGCAGTGTCTAACAAACCTGGTTCAAAATCATATAATTGGTTAAGAAACAGGAACTCTTGTAAGTGAGATCGCCTTTTCTTGAACCACCTACATGGTTGAGAGACATAAGCAAGTTTTCAGGTATCACAGTACCATTCCTCGGGCTGCTGGAAGAGAAGCAGACACAGCAGAACCAGGTAGCAGATGGAGCCAGGTTTTATGTAAAACCCCATATGTAAATAAAACGTAAGCAATTATCTGGCAGGCAGAAGAGATGCAGTAAAAACATGCTAATGGAAGAACAAGATCATTCAGGGGGATTGTTAACACCTGTGAAATGCAGAGGTTAACAAATGGAGTATGCAGCCACTGTCTGTGTTAAATCGCTGTCACTTAGCGTCCACTTAAATAATGAATTTCTGTTCCCATGATCATTTTGTGATATAGTTTATATATGATTTGTACACATACCTTTTAAGTGGTGAGGGTAGCTTTCAACAGAGTCCTACTGGCATTAACCTTCTCTTTAACCCAAAAAAAGAGGAGAGTTTATTCCCAGAACTGGAAAGAAATTTTGTTTCCAACGTGCATTTTTTGTATAGTTGTTAACTGGAGGTGCACCTCCACATCGGTCCCATATTGGATCAGCACTGATATAAGGAAAATTGACAATGTCAGCAATCAGCTTTTTTTGGCTTATGTGGCTGATTAATGTCCCTGATAAATGCCCTACGTATGCATGCAGCTGCAGCACAGCACGCAGGTGGTCAGGAGCACAGTCCAGCAGCCGGGTCAGGCTGGTAAGTCTGTGAGAGAAGGGGCATGAGGGGAGTGGATCAAGGTCCCCACAGTGAGGGAAGGAGTGGGTCTGGGGCAGGGGTAGGTGCTGCACAGACAGGATGGGACAGGGGCATGGCTTCCACCACTACATGCAGCCCAGGAGGGTAGGGCGGGGTGTATGCCCCCAGATCTGTATATGGGGCAAGGGTGGGCTCTTCACAGTAGGAGGCTGGGCCGGGTTATGCTCAGGGCAGGCGGTGACAGCACTAGGCAGGGGACTGCAGCCACCCCAAAATTATAGCCCCCACCAACCTCTCCTCCCAGTGCTGCTGCCACCTTCCCTGAGTGAAGCCCACCCTCACCACACATACAGATCCGGGAGCACATGCCCCCGTGCCCTCCCTGGGTGTGTACAGACGTGGGAGCTGCCACCTCCCTGCACCTCCCAGATGAGCTGCCTGCCCCAGCTCTACTTGATACTCACTGTGGAGGCCTTGATCTGCCCACACCCCTTCCTTCAACCACAACAGATGTACCAGCCCAATACTGCTCTCCAAACTTATCGGCTGCATATCAGCAATCGGATCAGTATCAGCCAATATGGTTCATTAAAAATCAGCCATTGGTACTGGCCCAAAAAAAACTCTATCAGTGCACCCTTAAGTAATAAGTTAATATTTTGCTTTTATAAGAACTACTTTTTATTTAACAACAAATAAGGCTTTCTGCTACTGCTTAGCCTTACATTTTCATGCTTATTAGCTTTCAGATCTTATTCCCCATATACTTATTTCAATAAAGACATTATTTTTTGGATTCCTTTCAACAGGGTTTCAGTTTTTTACAAGCAACCCTTGTGTATGTGGGCCTAAGCACTGGTAAATCTGATTCCAGGTTCAACATTATTAGGAGTAAGATGAAGGGGCCAGTCTTTCATATTGTACTCAGCAGTGGATTTGGAAAACAGTCTTAACTGTTTTCAGTCTCAGACAGTTTTTTGATGATACACTGACATTTGTCACATCCTCTGTCTGTAACAAAACAGTGAAGGAGGAAGACAAGGAAGTTAACCATGAATCCGAGGTATCTGATCAGAATAATTCTGATCAAGAAGAGAACAAGCCTGGCATTCCTGCCTACATTGAAAAACCACCTGTACCTCAGGATCCTCTACGAAGCCCGCATCTGTCAGATTTTGGTCTTTCACAGTATGCTTTCTCCAGAACGTGGAATGCAATGAATATACAAGCCCAAACAAATATGCATAAAGAAGATTCAAGAAATAATACAACTCCGGCCCCAAAACAGATGCCTTATATGCCACCCATAACACCCAAATGTACATTAAAGATGGATGGTTGTGAGCATTTAACTCCAAAGCTTGAACATTTTGGCATTAGTGAACACACCATGTGTTTGAATGAAGACTATACAATGACACTTATTAATAAATCTCTTCAGGCAAACAAAATGTAAGTAGATGAGTTTTTTAATTTGAGGTTTTTTTCTCTTGTATTTTCTGTAGTTTCTTCTGTAGTGATATTAGTTCCCTACCAGCGTAGGTTTTGGTGACAGGTGACCTGATCTTCTGTCTTTTCTTTGCAATTTCCTGCTTTTAATATCCAGCTCTTTACATGCATGTATAGATAGGGTAGATCAGTTGCTTGTTCCTACAGATATTGTGCCACTAAAAACTTTTTTCCCAGTTTAAATGAGTTTAACATAGTGCAGAGACAGGCACAGTGTATATTGCGAGCCTCAGAATTGGGTTCCAATGTCAGTAAATATTGTCTTTTTTACAGTAATCATCAAAGCACTACTTTTTTAAGGATATTTTAATGACTAGAGAAAAGATGTCTCTACGTTACAGATTGGTGCACAATAAGGTTGTTTTTTTTGGTTTTGGGGTTTTTTTTAAAGTTAGCACTTCCTTTAAAAGTAGTCATCAGCTGTAATGTTGACGCTGCTTTGGGGATAAATTCTAGTTGCCAGAAAATAATATAAATGCTTATATGATGGAAAAAGTTTGCAAAATTAATTCTCTGTGGTATTTACAACAGACATTGGAGTATTGATAATTTGGACTGATTTCAGGGCCTGACTTCCAAAAATGGGTGCAACCAAGCCTGAAAATCAGGCTCTTACTGTTCAGAATTGAATGAAATGGAGAAAGTAAACAGCATAACTGATTTTAAAGCAATTAACTTCCTATTGTTTGGTTGTAGTAGGTAAGGTTATTAACAGAAGTTACAATATTATTACTAGTACAATAACAAAAAAAATCCCGTTAGCAGGCTTCCAAACTTCTTAGCAACAAAGCTAACTCACAATTGTATACAGACCTAAATTAATTGCAACTCATGCTAACCACACCAACATCGTGTAAATCATCAAAGGCTGAACATTGAGGATTAGGAGCATCCTGCTGTTTGCAGGGGGAGGTAGTTGAAGTTAGGAGACCTAAAGGGATGTTTGACTTCAGTCAGCTCCTTGCTTCCTGTAGTCTGTGAACTTCGTTAGTGTTGCTAGACTGAATAGTCCATCATGGCTTTTTTTTTTATAAATAGGTAATGCATATATTTTAGCTATTGTACATCAAGGCAGAATGAATCAAAACCACTCATTTTTGTGACTTAAGTGAACATCAGGAAGCCTTAATTTAAATGATTGACTTTAATGTACTTTTCCTTTTGCACTTCTTTTCCTAAGGAAAGAATTGATCCAATCAGTTGATGTGACTACTAAAATATGTAGGTTAGCAACTAAATATAGCCTTTACTCTATTTAGAGTACTACTTTGAGCCAGATCCAATGCCTACTGCAGTACTAAATTTTATGTGCTTAGTTCCGCAGTGAAATCTAAAAACAGGAGTTAATCATGCAGGATCCCTATACAATCCGTTGGAAAAGCTGAGTGCCTCAAGGGAGTCGTTTAGAACTAGTCAGTAAGAACCTGCAGGCATGGAATTATTTCTGAACTCCCACCACTCTTGGAGCTGCAGGTATCAAGACTACAGGCGCAACGGCTCTATCTGCTTAGAAACCTACCCTGAGAGGATTCAGCCTACTAATGTTCTTACAAGGAACTGAACACAACTGGAAGTGGTGCCTACCTTATAATAAGCTATATTTTATTTCCTAGTGGTTATAGCATTTGCATAGGCCCCCCTCATCTGAGAGAGGAGGGTGGATTCAAATCCACATTTTTAACCTCTGCATAATGCTGGCATTGCCAGGTTATAGTATAGATTGGTTTAGGGCACACTTCACCTCTTCTGTTTCTGCAGTAAGACAGTTTTAAAGGATGCAAATTTATGAGGCTAGAAGGGAAATAAGCAAGGAGGAGTCTGACTCTGTAGCCTAGTGATTAGGGTACTTCCCTAGGACAGGATCCTGGGTTTCAGTCCCTGTACTATCTATTCCTTTTACATAAACCAGTCCAAGGTTAAACCATAGAAATAATCCTGAGGTAAGGGACTGGAGTAGGTAGGATTCTCTTTCTTCTTCCCTGCCTCCAACTTGAAAAGCACATCTTTAAAGATCCACAGAGGCAGAATTATCTTAATTATTTTTTCATTAAGCTATCTTTAAATGTGCTTGATTTCTTAGGTAAAAAGTGAATGATCAGCATTTGTATTTAAAACTGACACAAACAGATAGCCTGTGTTATCTGACAGATATTTCTAATCCTCCTAAGCCAAACTTTTGAAAGTATTGAGGTGTCTGAAGATGAACATAAGTGCTTGTAAAATTTTACAACAACGCCCAAAGTAGGTTAGATGCCTGACTGTCACTCAATGAATGTTAGACCCCTCATGCGCATTCATTTAATGGCGCAATGGGATTCGATTCAAATAGCACCATTACTACTTGCTGGTGCAGGGGAAGCCCAAGATTATGTCCTAGCAAGTTGAAAGGTCTGGCTAGGACCAACAGTCAGCTGACTGTGGTTCTGCATGCTGGAGTCAACATCGGAGACTTGAATTGCAGCATGGGGTCAGAGCTGACAATCAGCTGATTGTCAGCCCTGGCTGGGAAAGCCCCAGTCCAGCTCAAAACTGGGATTGTCTGGGTTGGACTGACAATCAGCTGATTGTCCAAATCCCATGCCCAGCAGCTCTGGCCAGGCTGCCCAGCACAGGAAATCAGAGACATTTTACTGGGGGAAGAGTGGAGAAAGCTGGGAGCCTTGGATCCTCCATGCCCAAGCAGCCTAGCAACAGCTGCTGGACAAAGGGTTTTAAATTCCCAACAAAAAAACCTCCTCAGCACCTAGGGTGTCACAGGGTCTATTGAACCTCTCTCACCGTCTGAGGCTGAACATCTGGGGAGTGTTAAAAAGCACAGCTGCAGTCCCTCTGCAAGCATGTATTGTTGGGTTTTTGGGGTTTTTTTGCGGGGGGGAGGTGTATTTTAAAGCTCTGTGTGGCAGGATCTGTTAGTCAAGACATAGGAAGCTGGGCTTTCCTGGCTCTCCAGCTTCCTGTACTCTGCCCTATTAAGTGGCGGCTCCCAGCTGTATACCCGCTCCCTGATGTCAGGCTCTTGGCACCCCCACCTGCTCTCTGCCTCCAGGGATTGAAGAGGGGTGCTGGGTCCAGAACCCAATGCTGTCCCCAGCCTGATCACACTTATCAGGTAAGGGACAACTGTGGCCCAGACTCTGGGGCTGCCCCATAGTGGATCCCTTTGGTCAAATGGGCATCAGGAGTTGTCATGGATCAGCCCTGTTATGCCACATGTTCAATTTAAGGCGTGATGCACACAAGCTATGAAGATGTTACACTTTGTTTGTAGAATATGTTTGTGGCTTGCTTGCTGTACTATCACACCATAAATTGGCATTAGCATGTAGAAGGATTACTATTTATGCTGCAGTTAACTCTCTAATCATATCTTAAATGTAACATGTCAGGGCCTAAGTCTCCTCACCTGCTTTAGCTTCTTCTGAAAACCTGACTAGAATCTATCTGTATCTTTTTAGATGCCTTTATTTCTGTTTGAAAATCTGTGTCTTTCAAGTTTATTAGATCTCGTTCTTTTTTTTTCCTGTTTTTTATCCATTTATTAAAGAAAGAAAGGTAATTAAGGTAAAAGGCTTTTTATTTTTCCTGAACAGCATAAATTAAATGTGCTTATGTTTGGGGATGTGGTAAATACTAACATTTGTTCCACAGACAGTAATATATTTACTCATTGCAATATGTAATTGTTTTAACCTTGGAATAAAGGGAGAAATGTTTTTTTAATTTCTAACTATATTATTAAATTGGAAATTATGACAACTTACATTACAGCCTAATCCATTGAGGCTGCTTACAGACTTGGTGGGGAGGGGGAGAGAGGAAAACAAAACAGCACTTTACTTTCACCTTGGCATGCCCCTGTGCTGAGTGCAGTGCTTGGCCAAAAGAGGCATCATATCAGCTTGACCCAGCTCGCCCAGCATCTGAAATAGCTTGCGCTTCAGTGGAGCTTTTTGGCACTCCTATCCAATAGCTGATTCAATCAACTATTAGATAAAAGTGCACAAGCTATCTAGATGCCGGTGATGTGGGTCAAACTGAAGTGCTACCTCTTCCTGTAAGGCGCTTTTTTTTTCTTCCTGGTTGGGGGTGGGGTTCCACATCTGTCAGTCCTCTAAAAGTAAATGAGTTAGTGCTTCATCAAAGGATCCTCAGATTTTAACAACTTAAGGCAGGGGTGTTGAAAATAGGCAGGTAGGCTGGATGTAACTCATAGAATTGTATCATCTGTCCCACATGGCTTCTGGAGGAGTTGGGAATTTGGGGTAGAATGAGCACAGCCAGAGCCTGCTGCTGAATTCTGGGTAACAGAGGCTGGTTGGATGCTTTTAGGTGTCATTGGGTTTAGAGACAGCTGTGTTAATTCCTGCAGCTCCCTGAGATGACAGACACTGTTTACCTGGCCACTGGAGGTGGGTTTGAATCTGGCATGTGAGGTTTCCCATGGTTTATATAGTACTTTGCAAAATTATCATGGTTAAATATTCTGGTTACTATGGCTATATAAATGTTAACGGTATTCTTTCAATCATGAAACCCCAGCATGATTTCTTAATGTTACTTTTCTAGCTATAACTTTTCTTTTGGGAATTTTCAGGGTAACCAAGTATAACAATAATGAAGTTATTGCAGTAACATCAAGTTCCAGCAAAATTATGGTTAGTCCTGGGCCAACAATGAAAATGCCTACTAAAAATGGTGAGTTCAAGGCATTCTCAATACATGTGAATAGTGGTAACTTTTTAATTCTGAAGTGAATTAACTACACTGACATTTCATGTCCAGTATTAATTATATACTAAATGTGCAGAAAATTATTCCCAAAGGATACAAAATTAGGAGGGTTTGGTGTGAAGCATCTGGACTTACAGGAAATTGTTTGCTTTTTCTGTTTGCCTATCCAACCAGCATCTTCTAAAGGGACCAAAAATAGAATCACTGTGACTCCTTTGCTTTCAGTAAAGGTACTGTCATGTCCCCTTCATTATGCTCTTTGAGAACCCTGTTTACAATTTAAAGAAGCAAGAATAAAGCCACTGTAAAAACTAGTTGACCAGGCATTATCACTTAAGTTTTTCAGGAGTAGTTGTGCAGTACCTTAAAAGGGAAAACAGAGACTTTGTATTGATTTGCACTAAGATCTTTATGCATTTTCATTTGCAAGCGTTTAGAGTCCAGAAAACTTAAGCACCATTGAAGGAAGTACTTTTCTTTAAAAAAAATAGGATTTATGTGCATTTTTAAGCAAGAAATTAGTTCTTGAAAGGAAATATTGCATGGGTTTGGACATAGAACTTGTAGGTGTATCCAGTAGATGGAATAAGGCTTTTATTTTTAGATGTCCTAGTAATGTGATTATCTCTTTAGTGATAAAGTGTCATGATGTCGGCATTTGATGATGTTATTCTAGGATATGTGAATAAACAGAAACTATTTCTCAATTTCTAATACTGCAGTGTGAAACTGAATGATGATAGAAGTTCTGTTTATCCAAGCATGTGAAATTATTAGTTGTACCTATTTCAGCTCTTGATTATATGGCTTCTCCCTTGATGCCTACTTTCTGCACTCCTGGCTTGAAAATTCCTTCCAAAAGAGATGCTGTCGCTTTATCAAAATCCCCGGATAGTAAAGAATCAATTACTTTTAATGATTCATTAATACCAACACATCCCAACTTTCAAACTGTCTGGCTAAAAACAGAATCTAAAGTAAGTATTAAATAACACTTTACTAATAATATTTAAGATAATGTGCGTGATAATGTAAACTAACGTAACTTTTTTAATGAGTCAGTAATGAGATTCCCTTCCCACGCTGCTTCTATAGGCAGGTGTATCATTGTAGAATTTAACATCTGAACACCAATTTTTAAGAATACTATTAATCACCTCCTATAACTGCTAGACTAACTTAAGCCATTTTACTACACTTTAATCTTTTTGTGCAGCAGTTAAAGCAAAGGAACAAGGATGAGTCAGTGGGAGAGAATGGTATGACAAATCAACCACCCACAAAAAATTGTGTTCCTTCTATTTTAAGCTCAGACAAGTATCTTGAACATCTTGGAGAACTCTCTCCTCCAAAAATATCAAACTATGAAAGTCTTCCTAACACTCCTCCACCTCCAGAAATAACAGAGATACCAGAAGACATTTTACAGGTTGGGGTTTGTTTTTTGGTTTGTTTGTTTGTTTTTTTTATTTTATGTGTGTCTGTGCACAACTTTCAAATTTGCAGGGCATGGTGGTGGCAGAATAACACGAGCATTTTCTACTGCATCAGAGATGTGAGTTCAAGCCCCACTCCAGACTCATGTCATAGGCTGACCTCAGTCAACCAATCAATAAGTGGTTATTGCAGAGGTGGATCCAGCCTGCAAAGGAATTTTGTGTGGTCCACAGAGCATCTCTCAGCCCTTCTCCACCCAGGGGGGCAGCCCAAGCCACGGCACATGCGGTCAGTCCTGGCTCCGGGCGCACAGCAGGGCTGGGGCAGCGTGACGGCCAGACTTGCTTCCCAACATTCTCAGCGGTGATGGCCCCTTCCAGCTGCCACCACTATTGGTTCCAGCTCTGCTGCCTGGGACCCATCTGCCCCACACCCACTGCTAGGGGCAAGACCCACAGGGGCAGGGCACACAGCTGGGCAGGGAGCAGCACCTGGGAGCAAGACAGGTGGGCAGGGCTGAGATTGCAGGGCAGTCACAGCTTGGGGCCAGGGGCCAGGGCCCAGGACAGAACTGGGTGATCTGGTGCCTGCGCTCCACGAAACTGGTGCCTGTTGCAGGGGCATGCAAGGAGCAGATTACAGCTCTGCCCCGGACCCTGGTTCTACACTATCACCACCCTACGATCCTTGCCTCTGTCTACCCATCCTGCTCCTGGATGCTGTGCTTTACCTACCCACAGCCCCATCCCCCGGCTGAGTGTGCCCTGCCTGCACAGGTCTCTGCCAGTCTGTCTGGAGACCCTGAGATCACAGGGTGGTGACAGAACAAGGCCAGGACACAGGGCACAGCCATGATCCACTCCTTGTATGCCCTTGCCTGTGGAGCTGGTGCCCATGTTGGAGACATACGGGGAGCTGATTGCAGCTCTGCCTTGGACCCCAGTCTGTGCTGTCATGGGCCCATGATTTCAGCCCCACCTGCCTTTTCTGCTCCCAGATGTTGCTTCCTCACAACTTGCAGCTCCATCTTAGCTGCCCTGGTGAGCGCAGAGCAGAGCCACTTAGAATTTTGGTAAGCTGTTCTAGAAACCACTGTTCCTTTACCTTATGCATTCAGTGGGTTCTTGGACTTGGGGAGGACCTTTTTGAGCATTTTTATAGCAATTCTTTTATTTGAAAAAAGTATTTTTTCATCATGTTTCACTCTTCATAAATAGTTTGCTGGTCAAAATGAGTCTAACTCAAAGCATGATGATAATCTTTAATCCCTCTACTGCTTTATTTTAGATATTATCAAAGTATAATCCAAAAGTAAATGCACCTACAGCCAAAAAAATGGAGACCAAACCAGGAATTACTACAAGATTTGGAAGTAATACCAAAGATTATTGCAACAAAGAGAATAAGTAAGAGTTAATTCCTCAGATGTGCTAAAGCAATCAAATCTGTTTAATGGGGGGTGGTATATTTGAAGGGATGCATTAGTTTAGAAATGAATACAGTTGTTTTCAATACAAATACCAGACCTTGGCCAGGTCCCATGCAGCTGTATGCAGCCCCCCAGCTGCCTTCGCAGTCAGCCCCAGTTTTTGGGCAGGTGCAGCAGGCAAGCTGCAAACAGTTGCATGGGGCTCCAAAGTTCTGGCACTGGCTCAGTGCCAGTGATGACTGCACACATGGCTCAGAGCATAGAGCAAGGAAGGGCCTGGGGCAATGCAACCACAGCCCCCCCGCCCACTCTGCTGTGCACTCAGAGGTGCATGTGCAACCTCCGCCAGCAACAAGGGTCAGGCCCCTTGAAGCTTCCTTGTGCTCTGCCTTGGCGCACCAAGTCAAGGTATGGGTCAGAGTTGGAGTGTGTTTTGCACTCTGGCCAAAAACCATTGCTGACCCTGTTCTATACTGACAGCCATGTGTGTATCTAATTTAAGTCTGACAAACTAGTGAAATCCAGTCTTTGTAAGTAGTAACGAGCCAAATTCCAATCAGTTACTTCGAATATGAAGGCTAAGGAAATGCAAACAAATTACCTCAGATGTACCTGTGAGCACCGCCTTATATGGTACTTCATGCAAGGTGGTTTACCTCTTGCTGAGAGTGAATATAGCTACCTCTAATTTCCCCTAGGTCAGAGCATGCACACAGGCAGTTCCTACAGAGTTCCTAGCACACTGTAAATTTGCACCCTAGCTTGCTCTGTAGTAACTTGTTGAAATTTTACCTTGCATATTTTCCTATATGGACACTATCTAGTTCATCTGGAACCCAAGCATGTTTTAGGAATTCAAACAGATATTTGAAAAGAATCCAGATAAGTTCATTACTGAACTGTCTTAAACACAGATCAGCAGAGACACTTTTCATAATGCCTGACACCTAATTAAATATTCAAGACTCAGAGCATCTTGTATTACTTCATGTTACCAAAGAGCAGCTGCAGAATAGTTATTATAATACTGAACTTGTTTACTGAGTTCATTTCTATCTATGTAGTTGGATGCTTTTTTGTATGTATTTTCTCTAATACATAGATGCTGTAATATGTAATACTGCAGATGATAATTATAGTTCATTTTGGAGCTGATTGTTCAAATTGACATTAGTTTAGACAGTAGTATTGTGCAGTATTACTTTAATTTTGTTTCTGTTGGTAGAACCTGTTATGTTTAAAAGACTGTTTAATATTACTTGGTTTCCAAAGACGCATCCTTTCTAAATGATATGCATGGAAATATAATTCCCACTTCTTATTAGTGTAAGGAGAGAAGTAAACAGAGGTGGATAAACAACTGATTAAATATGGCCTTATGCCTTTTCTTAATCGGGAAGGAACCTAAGGGCTGGTGTATGAACTTAGTAAATATAATGTTCTTTCTTGACCAAAATAGAAATTAAATGTCAACATTCTTTAGTCTCATTTATTTTTCTTCTAGGGCTCCTTCGCTTGTCCTTGAACAAAAGCCTTGATGGCTTCCTTGGGTATTGTGTTTGATATTGGGTCACGAAATCAAGGACTAGAAATGCCATGTGATTTTTCTTAAGTGACTAACTGCACAGCCCAGTTAGATTCTGAATATTCAAAGCCTTTCAGCAAAAAAAAATTAAGGAAAAAAAGCTTGAACCTTCTTAAAGAGAAAGTTATTGGTGACCGTAGCGGGTTCTCGTTCAATTTTATTATGACTGGGGCAGCCCTGCCCCACATGACATAGCATCAATGATGAACAAACAAACATACAATCAAACAAAGGGTTAACTCGCAGCTAGACCAGGAGAGAGGATACTGTCTTGGTGCTACCTCCTCCATACCGCCCTCTCTTTCTTTTCCCCCAGCTCTGTTCAGTGGGAGCTTTTAACTTCCTCTGGTCCAGGCATTCATCCCTGTCAGCTGCTTCCCTCCCCCAGCAGGCAGGCTAACATTTTAATGGCCTGAGAGATGCACCCAGTTACAATGATAAATAATTTGTGCTTCTATTAATATTTCATATAAGCTAATACACTATACATTTATGTTTTTTGATGCTTGTTTTGATATTTAATTTGAATTTGTTATATGTTTTTTAGGTTTTGAGTAGAAAGACAACATGCTTGCAGAGTTGCCCAACATAACAATATTCAAAAGGGGCCCTGTATTAGATGGAGAACAGTGGATAGATATTTTGGCTAATATACATGAAACTTGGATCTACCTGCATAGTGGAATCAAATTGAGCTGTGATTTCTAAATTTGAAGCAAAGGACCTTCAGTTTCTCACAGATCATTATTCACCTTAATCCCACATGGTACTCTATTGAAGAAGAGGAGTGGTGGTGAAATCTGTGGACTCTGTTTTGGGAACCATTGTATTTGAGCAAAACTGGCATTTTAATTTAGCCGGCACTTTCTTGTGACAAACAAAGCCCTTGATAATATCTTATTTCCGTAACTGATAAGAATTCTCTTTATTGAAGATGCTATTGAGATATTAAACAAGCGGCCTCTTCAGGATGTATATGCAGGGGATATTATGGATATTTCCAACCAGATGTTTGAGGGGTGAGCTGAGAAATGGGGGGGGCAGGGTTGGTCTGCATTCATAAATTATCTTGCTGAAATTTGCAAGAGTTCACGAAGGTTAAGGAAAGAAGAACTATAGAAAAGAGACTAGTACAAAGGAAAGAAGCCTCTTGTACAGAGGATTTGGGGGAAGCAATCTTGCTTACTTTTTAACAGTTTGTACTAAATCTGCGTAAAATAAAACATTGTCAAAAATATTTATCCATGTTTTTCTGTATTAATGACATTCTTCAAAAAGCTGTTGAATATAAGTCATATGTAATTCTTCAACAACTGAGGGCCAACAGTTTTTGTTTTGTTGGGCTTTTTTTATAACAGGAAAGTCTTCTGCTTGGGGAAAAAAACCATACCTCAACAATTTTGAAAGGGAAACACTGATGCATCACTCTGTTGTAGTTGGCAGATTTCTGCTGCAGCGTCTCCCTGCTAACAAGAAGTAGATGATGCCCTACATCTACAGATTTTGGTGTTGTTACTGAAAGGTCCAGAATAAAACCCAACTTTCAGCTTGGGTAGCAGACTATCTGCTTCCTGTGGTGAAACAAGCTGATAGTTCAGATTTCCTGACTCTCTCATATCATAGAATCATGGAATCAATGAGTCGGAAGGGACCTAGACAGATCATCTAGTCTGACCCCCTGCCATGGGCAGGAAGGAGCACTGGGGGTGGGAGGGGTCATAAGACCCCAGCCAGGTGTGTATCCAGTCTCCTCTTGAAGATTTCCAGGGAAGGTGAGAGCACCACCTCTCTGGGAAGCCTATTCCAGGCTCTGGCCACCCTTACAGTGAAGTAGTTCTTCCTAATATCTAACCTAAACCTATCCTCCCTCAGCTTGTGGCCATTGTTCCTGGTGACTCCAAGGGGGGCCCTGGTGAACAGACTTTCCCCAAGTCCCTGCTGCTGGCCCCGATAAGGTTGTAGGCAGCCACAAGATCTGCCCTCAGTCTCCTTGCAGAGACTGAAGAGATTCAGGTCCCTCAGCCTCTTCTCATAGGGCTGGCCACAGAGGCCCCCAACCATACGAGTGGCCCTCCTCTGGACCCTCTCCAAGTTCTCCATGTCCTTGAAGTGTGGCACCCAGAACTGGAGACAGTACTCCAGCTGTGGCCTGACCAGTGCCGCATACAGGGGGAGCAAGACCTCTCTGAACCTGTTAATGATGCCCCTGTTGATGCATGACAGGGTGCGGTTGGTTCTGCCTATTGCTTCGTCATATTGGCAACTCATATTCATCCTGGAGTCGGTCATGACTCCAAGATCCCTCTCTGCCTCTGTGCTGCTGAGAGGGTCAGCCCCTAACCTATAACCATAATGCTGGTTCCCCTCCCCAGGTGCAGCACCCTGCACTTGTCCTTGTTGAACCACATCCTGTTCAGGTCCACCCACTTCTCCAACCTATCCAGGTCTGCCTGGATGCACTCCCTGCCTGCCGGTGTATTCACTTTACCCCCCAGCTTGGTGTCATCAGTGAACTTGAACAGGGTGCACTCCACGCCCTTGTCCAGGTCACTAATGACGATGTTGAACAGCACTGGCCCAAGGACTGAGCCCTGGGGGACTCTGCTGCCCGCGCCCTCCCAGGTCGACATCAACCCGTCCACCACCCTCTGGGTTCCCCCCTGGAGCCAGTTTGCTACCCATGTGACCGTGCATTCGTCAATGCCTCAGTCCCTCAGCTTGCCCACCAGAATTGGGTGGGACACTGTGTCGAAGGCCTTCTGGAAGTCCAAGAAGATGACATTGACTTCCTCCTTCACATATAAGCTCTTGTTACCTGGTCATAGAAAGAGACCAGGTTAGTCAGGCAGAATCGGCTTGGCACAAACCCGTGTTGGTTACCCCTCAACATCACTTTCCCTGTAGGGCTCTCAAAAATGTGGCCCTTGATAATTTTTTCAAAGACCTTCCCCAGGATATAGTGAGGCTGACTGGCCTGTAGTTGCCAGGCTCTTCCTTCCTCCCCTTCTTGAAAATAGGAACCACATTGGCCCTTTTGCAGTCCTCAGGGACTTGGCCTGAACACCAGGAGTCCTCAAACAGCCATGCTAATGGCTCCGCAATGACACCAGCCAATTTCCTCAGCACCCGTGGATGAAGGTCATCCGGGACCGCTGACTTGGATACATCTAAGCCCTCCAGGTAATCCTTAACTAGGTCTGAACTAACAGCTGGGGGACTCGCATCCTTCCTGGGCCTCTCTACGCTGTCACCTGAGATCACCCCATTATCAGCAGACAGGAACACTGAAGCAAAGAACTTGTTGAAGAGTTCTGCCTTCCCTCGTGCATCCGCCACCAACTGCCCTGCCCTGCCCTGCTCTGCCTTGTAGGGGTCCAGTGTTACCCCGAGACTTCTTGCTACCTATATACTTGAAGAAGGATTTTTTGTTATCCTTAATCCCAGAAGCTAATCTAAGCTCCAGTGCTGCTTTAGCCTTCCTTACCAAATCCTTACAAGCTTGGGTCAGGGAAGTGTACTCCTCCTTTGTCCCTGCCCCCTGCTTCCACCACCAGTATGCTTTTTTCTTTGCCCTCAGGCCAGTCTGGATATCTGTGCTCAGCCATGAAGGTTTCTTGGACCCTTTTCCGGCCTTCCTGCACAGAGGAATTGCACCCTGCTGTGCACCAAGGATAGCCTCCTTGAGGAAGGACCACCTTTCCTGGACCCCGTATTAGCTACCCCCTGGGCTCCGAGTGCCTGCCTGACTACTGCCCTGAGCAGACTGAAGTTGGCTTTCCTAAAGCCAAGCATTTGCACTGTGCTAGGTACACCTTTCTCTCATTTCTGTTTGTTTTTGCACAGTAGCAACTTTAATAAATGTTTGCCAGGGCACAAATAAAATAGTAGAAGTGCTCTGGCCAGCAGCCAGGCCATCTCCCTGGAGGACCAACCCTCTTTGTTCCGGCACATGCTATTGTAGCATGCACTGTGCCACATTGTTTCTCTGCTTTTTTTGTTACTGCAGAATCGCAGGCATGAGGTTTGCGATGCCACAAACCTCATGTGTCTGTATGTCTGGATGCAGCCACAGAAAGAAAATTTATGCCTTCCATGTTTGTGGATAGTTAACCCTTGGGCTGCTGAGCCATGAAGCTTGGGATTAGACAAGCCACTGTCTGCTTCAAGGAGAGCTGCACGCCTCAAACTGGGGAAGTCCAGTAGGAGCGTCTTAGAATTCTAGGAGAAGAGACTAAGGATGAGGAAGATCTTACCGGAACAGTTCTGAGTATAATCAGCGTGGGATGAAGACTCCAGCACTATCACATGAGGAATAGATACTGTCCAGGAAAGTTACTACTGGTAGGAAACCAACTGAGCTGTGTGCCTTCCAGAGTAAAAAAGACAGGTGTGTCTGAGCCAGAAAAGACTTGACATACTTCTATATGTTTGCATCTCAAGGGAGGCTCCAGGCAACCTAACAAAACACTAAACAGGACGGGATGTAGCAGGCAGTAAAACGATTCACACTCGAGGAGTGGCCATATTGAAATGGCAATGTACCACAGAGTGACACCCTACTGAGTGAGGGATGAGCTACATGTGCAAGATTGGCTTTTGTTTGAAGGAGACAGATTTTGGAGGTAATGTGAAATGACATCATGCTTCCTGCTGGGTATAGAGATACCACTGAAATGAGCCAGAGAGAGTATCTACTGGCCAGACCTAGATGCCTAATTAAAACCATACATCAAACAGTGAAACTTGTGCAAATTGTGCAATGACTAACAGGAGACTACAGCCTCATGAAACATCTGCCTTCATAGATTTCATAGACATTAGGGCTGGAAGGGACCTCGGAAGATCATCAAGTCCAGCTCCCCACCCAAAGGGCAGGAAGTCAGCTGGGGTCATAGGATCCCAGCAAGATAAGCATCCAGTTTGCTCTTGAATGTGTTCAGTGTAGGTGCTTGAACCACCTCCGATGGCAGGCTGTTCCAGACCTTGGGGGCTCGGACAGTAAAGAAATTCTTCCTTACGTACAGCCTGAAATGGTCTCGCAGTAGTTTATGACCGTTCGACCTCGTCATCCCTTGGAGCGCTCTGGTGAACAAACGTTCCCCCAGAAACTGGTGGTCACCCCTGATAAACTTATAGGTGGCCATCAGATCACCCCTGAGCCTGTGCTTTTCCAGGCTAAAGAGCCCCATGGCTCTCAGCCTGTTGTCGTAAGGTCTGTTTTCCTGACCTCTGATCATGCGCGTGGCTCTTCTCTGGACTCTCTCAAGCTTCTCCACATCCTTTTTGAATTATGGAGCCCAAAACTGGTCGCAATACTCCAGCAGCAGCCTCACCAAGGCCGAGTACAAAGGGAGAATGACGTCCCGGGATTTGCTCGAGAAGCATCTATGGATGCAAGCCAGCATTTTGGTCGCTTTAGTAGCTGCAGCATTGCATTGCAGGCGCGTGTTTGCGGTCAATGATGACCCCCAAATCTCTTTCTTCTGTAGTACTAGCCAGTGTAGCACTACCAAGCCTATAAGGATGCTTCAGGCTTTTCTTCCCAAGGTGGAGAACCTTGCATTTTTCAGTGTTAAACACCATCAGGTTCTCATTTGCCCATTTCCTGAGCCTGTCCAAGTCAGCCTGGATCACCCGCCTTTCTTCAGGTGTGGATGCTTTGCCCCAAAGTTTGGTGTCATCAGCGAACTTGGCCAGTCCACTCCTGACTCCAATGTCCACATCATTAATGAAGATGTTGAACAATATGGGTCCAAGGACCGAGACTTGGGGGACCCCACTTGTCACAGGACACCATGATGAATGACTTCCATCAATTACAACCCTCTGGGTCCAACCACAGAGCCAGTTTCCCAGCCAGTGGATCATGGTGGACCCAAGGCCACAATTGACCAGTTTCGCCAAGAGGTGATCATGGGATACCGGATCAAAGGCTTTTTTGAAGTCAAGATATATGACATCAATCTCTTCTCCCTTGTCCAGGTGATAAGTCACCTGGTCATAGAAGGAAATGAGATTGGTCAAGTAAGACCTACCCACAACACACCTGTGCTGGCTATCCCTTAGGATGTTGGCGTCGGCCAGTCCATTAAGGATGGCCTCTTTAATAAACTTTTCTAAGATCTTCCCCAGGATAGAAGTCAAGCTGATGGGCCTATAGTTAGCCGGATCCACTTTCCTCCCTTTTTTTGAAGATCGGCACCACATCGGCCTTCTTCCAGTCTTTGGGCACCACACCAGAGCACCAGGAGTTTTCAAAGATCCGTGCCAGGGGCTGGGCTATGACGCTCGCCAGCTCCTTGAGTACCCTGGGGTGTAGATTGTCAGGGCCGGCTGACTTGATGATATCCAGCCTCTCAAGATGTACCTTCACGAGGTCAGCATTAATGGAGGGCAGGGGATCTCCCCCATCCGCAACTCCCTGTCCCGTAGCAGGCATGGGCGTCCCATGGGACTGATGAAAGACCAACACAAAGTACCCATTTAATAGGTTGGCTTTTTCCTTGGCATCAGTTGTCAGTTGCCCCATCTGGTTCAGCAGGGGTCCAATGTTGCCTTTGCTTTTCCTCCGGCTCCTCACATATCTGAAAAAGGTCTTTTTGTTGTCCTTGATTCTCAAAGCTAGTTGGAAGTCAGTTGCAGCCTTGGCTTTCCTGGTTTGCTCCCTGCAGGACCGGACCGGACCAGTGCAGAATAATCCTCCTTGGAGGTGAATCCCATCCTCCATCCTTTGTAGGCTTTTCTTTTTAGCCTCAGGAGGTCTGCTAGATCCCTGGAGAGCCAGGGGGGCTGCTGGGCCCTCTTGCTGCCTTTCCTTCGAGATGGAATAGACTTAGCTTGTGCACTGAGGATCACTCCCTTGAGGAGCAACCACTCTTCTTGAACTCCCCTCTCCCTGGGGTTGTGGTCCCTTAGGGCCTGACTGACTCCTGAGCTTGTCAAAGTCAGCTTTTCTGAAGTCAAGGACTTCCATGTTGCTGACTGACTTGTTATGGCGGATGGTTTAATAGTTTCATAGTTTCTAGGGTCAGAAGGGACCTGAGCAGATCATCTAGTCCGACCCACTGCCATGGCAGGAAAGAGTACTGGGGTCAAACAACCCCAGCAGGGTGTTCATCTAATCTCCTCTTAAAGACCCCCAGGGTAGAGGCCAGCACCACTTCTCTTGGAAGTTGGTTCCAGACCCTAGCCGCCCTGACCGTGAAGTAGCGCCTCCTGATATCTAGCCTAAACCTACCCTCTGCCAGCTTGTGACCGTTATTCCTGGTCACTCCTGGCGGTGCTCGGGGGAGCAGGGACTCCCCCAATGCCTGCTGATCCCCGCTGACTAGTTTGTAATAGGCCACTAGATCCCCCCTCAGCCTTCTCTTCTGGAGGCTGAACAGGTTCAGGTCCCGTAGCCTCTCCTCATAGGGCCTGCCCTGCTGCCCCCTGATCGTGCCGGTGGCCCGCCTCTGGACCCTCTCCATGTTGTCCACATCCCTCTTGAAGTGCGGCGCCCAGAACTGGATGTAGTACTCCAGCTGCGGCCTAACCAGTGCCGCATAGAGGGGGAGGATCACCTCCTTGGACCTGCTTGAGATGCATCTGTGGATGCATGACAAGGTGTGGTTGGCCTTCCTGACTGCTTCCCCACACTGCCGACCCATGTTCATCTTGGAGTCAATGATGACTCCAAGATCCTTTTCTGACTCTGTACTGACCAGAAGGGAGTTCCCCAACCTGTAGGTTGTTCCTCCCCAGGTGCATCACTTTGCACTTGTCAGTGTTGAATCCCATCCTGTTCTAATCCGTCCACCCTTGTAACCTGTCTAGATCCGACTGTATCCTATTGCTCCCTTCTAGAGTGCCCACATCCCCCCACATCTTAGTGTCATCAGCAAATTTAAACAGGGTGCTTTTTACCCCCTCATCCAAATTGCTGATGAAGAAGTTGAACAGTGCAGGCCCGAGGACGGAGCCCTGCAGAACCCCACTGCCCACGTCCTTCCAGGATGAAAATGACCCGTCCACCACCATCTCTGGGTGCGGTCCTCCAGCCAGTTTGCGACCCAATTGACTGTGTAGGTGCCGACACCACAATACCCCAGTTTCTTAATGAGAACGGGGTGAGAGACCGTGTTGAAGGTCTTCCGAAAGTCCAGGAAGACTATGTCTGCTGTTACCCCTGCATCTAATGATTTGGTGATCTGGTCATAGAAGGCCACCAGGTTGGTCTGACAGGACCTGCCACTGATGAACCCGTGTTGGTTGCCCCTAAGCATGAAATCCCCTGCTGGCCCTTCATGAATGTGTGCCAGCATAATTTTCTCGAACAGCTTGCCTAGGATCAAAGTAAGACTAACTGGCCTATAGTTTCCCAGATCCTCCTTCTTCCCCTTTTTGAAGATGGGAACCATGTTGGCCCTCTTCCAGTCCTCTGGCACCACACCAGAGCACCACGAGTGCTCGTAAAGCCGTGCCAGGGGTCCTGCAATGACCTCAGCCAATTCCTTTAGTATTCTAGGGTGGAGATCGTCTGGACTGGCTGACTTGAATACGTCCAGTCCCTCCAGAAATTCCCTAACTAGTTCCTCGCTAACTCTTGGCCTAGGTGCGCCTTCCCTGGGGCCTGAGCGGGGCCCAGTGGGGGCTGGTGACTGTTCCGGTCCCTGCTTAGGAAGATGGAGGCAAAGAAATTGTTAAATATGTTGGCTTTAGTTGGTGTCTGTAGTTGGTGTGATGACCAAATTTCCTAACATGTCCTGCAGGGGCCCCACATTACCAGAACCTTCTTTTTACCCCCTATGTATTTAAAGAAGGACTTCTTATTGTCCCTAATCCAGGAAGCTAGTCCCAGTTCCATCTCTGCCTTGGCCTTCCTGACTGCCCCCCTACATCCCTGAGGAACTGCAATATAGTCATCCCTGGTGATGTCCCCTCTCTTCCACTGGGTGTACGCCTCCCTTTTAGCTAGGAGGCATACACCCAGTGACGGTGATCAGCTCGTGGTCACTGTCACCCAGCTTCCCATCAATCACTAGGTCGCCGATTAGGTCATCCCCCGTAGCCAGTACCAGCTCGAGCAGCGCTTTGCCTCTCATTGGCCCATAGACTTCTTGAGTCAGGTAGAGGTCATCCACGCGTGAGAGGAAGCTTTGCGACCACCCGGATTTTGCTGAGTGATCCTTCCATGAGATGTCTGGGTAATTGAAGTCACCCATGACAGCCATGGTCCTGGAGCATGCGGCCTCAGCCAGTTCCCGGGCAAACTCCTGGTCAAGCTCAGGACTTTGGGTGGGAGGTCTGTAGTAGACTCCCACCGTTGTGTCCCCTGTGGCATGTTCCCCATGAATTTTAACCCAGAGGGTCTCTAACCGTCCACCCTGGTTGCCAATATCAGCTTGCAGGGACATGTAGCTTTCCTTAACATAGAGAGCTACACCTCCACCCCTTTCATCTACATAATCCCTCCTGTACAGGGTATAGCCATCTATACCTGAAGTCCAGTCATGGGTGGAGTCCCACTAGGTCTCCATTATCCTAGTGACATCATAATTCTTTGCATTGAGCAGGAGGACAAGCTCCTCCTGCTTATTCCCCAAGCTCCTGGCATTTGTGTACAGGCACGCAAGTGTCCCCTTGGGGGCTCTTGCCCACAGACTGTACTAGGGCTGGGGCAAGGGTGAGCTCCCTTAAGTGCCTTGGCTTGCTGGCTTTGCAAGGGTTGCTCAGCGGGCCAGCAGTGGCAGTAGTCCCCCCAGTGGGCTTAGTTTAAAGCCCAGTGGAGCAGGTCAGCCAGTCTGGCTGAGAAGAGCCTCCTCCCCAGAGAAGAGAGGTGGAGGCCATCTCTTCCCTGCAGCTCTCTGCCTCTCTCGCCAAAGAGCTGGCTGTGGTCATTGAAGCCAAAGCCTTCCCGATGACACTAGCACCGCAGTCTTCGGTTGACTATGTGGATCCTCCTCTCCCTCCTCAGCCCATAGCCCAAGACTGGGAGGATTGACGAGAACACCACCTGTGCCCCCAGACCCTTTAACCCCGCTCCCAAATCGCCTTCTCAACCCATTGCCAAATAAAAGGTTGGAACAGACTTGTTCACGTCTACTTGCAGAAACTGTGGTTACAGTAGATTGTAGTCCAGTTTCTGTGATGTATGGTGTGCCTGACATGCTTTTTTTAGATAAGGGATTTCAGTACACTGCACCAAGAGGAGGTTTCTGCATGCCAATTCTGAAGATGGCACCAGCAGTAAAAACAGTCAGGACACTAATGGTAAAGACAAAACAAAGGAAGAGGGACTCCTGCCTGGCAGTGCTGGGTCCTTGCACACACCCTTCCATTGGCAAATAGGTTTGCACAAAGGAGGACAGGCAAGAGAACCACATCATGCTCCTTACAAGGCATCATCTCTGCAGCCCCATGGAGAAACAGCCTGTACACAAATGTAATGCAATAGAATGTCAGATGCAGCTCCCCCACCTCCAAAGCATTATGCAAAGGTGTGGCCATCCTAGCTGGGTTAGGACTGAGATCATCTATTGATTCAAAACAGTAGCAGTGATGAGACGAAAGACTGCCGCATAGCAGTAACAGACACCTGGCATATTGGGATAGCCATAGGAGGAAATGCAGCAGGAGCCTAAACTATTAGCTTGCTTAATATAGAAGACACCAGGAATAGGAGCAATATAGAGAACTGTCAGGATCTTCCCAACAGAATGAAAGCAGAAAGAGTATAAAAGCAAATTCCTCACCCAAAGCAATAACACAGTGTTAGTGCAAACCAGCACAGACCTAACAGGCTATGATGGGGTAGTAGAGGCTGTGCCCCTTGAATGGGGTTAGAAGCCAGTAATCTCTAATTTAGGCTTGCACAACAGGAAGTATTTACAAAGAAATGACATAGCAACCATGGAGACTAAGCACAGGGAGCACCAGGAAGTTCATTCCCTCATGTTACTGTGTCACTGACTAGGTCTTGTACCAAAGAGCCAGCTTAGTTTTACAGATTTGGAGTTCTTAATATGGGAGCCAGAATGCGGTCCATACAATGCAAGCTGACTCCCATATTAAGTCTTAAGGAATATGGTGGGCAATCTGATATCAGATCCAAGGAATGTGAGGATTGCGCTTCCTAGAAAGCTGCAGTCCTGTGAAAGTAGAAGGGTAAGTTAGAAATCTCCCTTCTGTGTTTATGGTGACTCATGATTTACTGAGCGCAGCCCTAAGTGTTACTGGTTCACTTTTAGGGTGTGGACAAAATAATCATTTGAAACATTCCAAATGTCTTTAAAACTTCAATGAGGCATAGAAACAGACGCCCTTTGAAATATTTCCAGAGCTGAAGTGCTTCGGAACAGGAACTTTTGAAATGAGGAACTATTGAAGTATTTTGCATTGGGACGCATATGTCCTCCAGTGTCCCACAGTAGTCCACTCTTTCTTCCCCCATGGGAAAGGGTGAAAGCAATGGACAGTGTGGCAAGCTGACTTGACAGCCTGTGTAGCTACTAGGTCCCACTTCCTAGTCCTAAGCACTCCAGTACTTAGGGGACCCAACACTATCAGTGCTGGGTTCTCCAGCCCCAAACCTCTTTACCTCTCTGCTCCTATGAGAGGGGAAGAAGAAAAGGTTTAGGGGATTTGGGCCTGGAAAGTCAGAATCCTGGCAGTGAGAGTAGGAGCAGGGGGGGCAGTTGAACCTTAAAGAGAAGAGCAGGGGGAGAGGTATAACCCCCGTGGCATGAAAAGGGAGTGGAGCAGCAGTCTGCAGCAGCCCTTGTAGCGCTGCCTGGCTGCAGAGCCATGGACGCATGGCAGTTCCAGCAACTTCGAAGTGTTTCATCGGGGTCACTAACAGGACTGCACATATGCCCTGCTGCTGAAACAATTTCTTTCTGAGACATTTCCAAGGCCATTACTTGGGAATGTTTCAAAATGACTTCTGTCCATGCCTGTACGGTACCTATGTGGCTGCTAGATGGGCCACCTTTCAGGTTGTTGTCTTCCAAACTAGTTCCAGGGCTGAAGCATTTGTGCCAGCGCCCCTCCTTGACTGTGCAGTGAATGCTGCTCTCCCTTTCCTCTGTAAACTGCCTAGGGAAGTTCCATACAGGCACCACCTAAACTGCATGTGGGGGCAGGAGAGCAACCTTCAGAGCTCCTCTTGTATATCACATGCTGGTGCTTTCCAAGAAATCCATTCATGTTAAGGCAACTCCCTTTCAAGCATTAAAAATGCAGGATTTCTCAGATGCAACCTTTGGCTGCATGAACACAAACTATATGATTGCAGACATTTGGCACATATGGTGTGTTGCTACTACTTGTCCCTGGTGAATGTGGGTGTGCAGCAGGTTATCCTGGTGGGGTAGGGGAGGCTGGGGCCAGCAGCTGTGCTGACCCCAGCAGCCTTATCTTGGATCTTGGGGGAGCTGCAGCCATGGCACTTCTACAGCTGGAAGCCTGGCTGGCAGCCTGAGTGGCAATGGCTGGCCAGGCTCTGGTTTTAGGCAGCACACAGTACCACCATGTGCACCACCCTGCTTTTTTTTGGCATGGCTTTTCTTGACCCTGGGATCTCCCTGGGTCAATAGACCCCTCCCCCAGCTAGCGCTTCTAGGTAGCAGCGCAGGGAATGCCTGCATGTGCAGTATGTGGTGCCACAGATGTGTCTATGGTACCACATACCGCATATGTACACTCCGTAGCTTTCAAGGGCAGCAAAATCTAAAATCAGATTTGTTCTGATTAAAACTAAACCTTACATGTTTTTAAAAAATAAAACAAGTTTTAGGAGCCAAGAATAGTGCAGAGAGTCTCTTTCCACCAATGAGAGACAGTTGTACCTCAAACACACGATGACTTCTTTCCTAGAGATTCCACAGGCCATAAAACTGAAGGCCAATTATTGGGTATACACCAATTGCTAATCTCAGCCAAGCTATTCAGACTAATTTTTTTCATATGCCTAGCAAGAAAAATCCTTTTTGTAATAAATGGGGCAACAAGTAAGTCTTGTGGTCTAGCATTATGAGCTTGGCTTGGAGTGAGACATCTTGGGTTTTGCTTTAGTCACATTCCTGATGGGATATGTGATGAGAGCCACTGCTTGAAGCTTAATGAACTACAATGAAGCAGTGTTGCACTCTAAATAACAATTAGTCATCCTAAACATTTATTTTGAATTTTCAAGAGGTTGTGTGGGGAAGCATTGGTGAAATTAGTAGCATAAAGGCCTCAATCTGTGCTATCAAAGACAGAATAGCAATGAATAGGCCATCAGCATGAAGGGAACACAAGGAAGGTCTCTAATTATAACGGACAGAAAAATCTAGAGCCTCCTGGGGAACTTAATATAAATTCTTCCAAAACAATAAAATCCTCAGCATGGCAAATATTTGCACCAGAGCTCAATTTCCAAGCCAGATCTCTACTGCATAATTGTGAACAAGCTTTTGAGCCTCCCTGGAAATTAAACTACAAGTGATCAAAGGTCATTGCACCAGGATGAAAACTTCCAATGAGCATTTAATGCATGTTAACTTATGTGAAATCAATGTGAATATTTGGCTGAGGCTAATCAACTTTGCCTGGTGTTCCTATACAGGCAAAGTCCAAGATCTTCAGAGCCCTCAAGGAGGAAATTCTACCAAGGGTGACCTTCTGCCTCCTGGCAACCAAACAGCTAGGCACCTCAGCTAGGCAAAAGGTTGGGTGCTCATGCCAGAAGCCTGTTTGGATCACTTAGGTATCTTTATCATCATACCCACTGCCTTTCAGCAATTATTTTCTAGCTTCTTGAGCTAGGCTTACCTAAGAGTTAGGGAATCCTTGAGAGTTGTGGACAAGAACTATCCTATTCAATTTCAATTCCTCACCTGTCCAAGGACCGTTTTCATAGAAATCTGAAGGAGAAAGGAGGTTGACTCCCTTTTACAAGCACAATCAAGGAAAAAGGTGTAGGGACAGGAGTGTTTATTCTCACTATTTCATAACACCAGAGAAGAAAGGAGGTTAGATAGATATTTTTTCGTTGTTTCATGATGCAAAACTGCTGTTTCAAATTTGGAACCCCTTCATTAGATCCTCAGCATAGGCAGTCAGTTCTTGACTTACAAGGTGCCTGTTTTAAATGTCTATATTTCCAGGCCATAGGAGGTACTTTGTTCCATCTAGAAATCACTGAGTCCTGCCTTCCAGCCCGTCTGTCTCCCTGATGGTTTTTACTAAATGTCTGAAGTTAGCAACAGCTCATCTAAGGAGACAAGTAATGAAAGTATATCTTGAATTAGGTGACAGGCTGATTCAAGGGACATCATTGCAACAGTTGATCAACTCAGTGCAAGCAGTCCTAAAACTATTTGTTTCACTTGCTCTGAGTCAAGACAGGGCACATCTACACGTGTGCATTTACTGTGTAGTACAGGTGTGCATCTACACATGCATGCCTGTACTGCTCAGTAATCATGGTGACTTACACTGACTTAAGCATAAATTTGATACCTGCATCATACAGGATCAAATTTACACCCAATTAGTTACTGCACAGTAGCACACATGTAGACACTTTACTGTGCAGGAACACCATGTGTGGGGACTGACTTGGGACTAACTTTAATCCCAAATCAGTCCACACACAGCGTTAATACACTTTAACACCTGCACATGTAGACACTGGCTTATTCCCGTTTATTGCGCTGTAATTTCCTGTACAGTCAATTTAGGCCAGTGTAAATACACATGTAGAAATGCCCAGAGAAATCTTACACTGAGGCAAACTCAGAGAATAGTAACAAAGTTAAACTCCAGATCAGTAAGAGGCTTTCCTTTCATAACAAAAATTTTACATCATAGCAGACCTCATTCAATAACTTCAAGACCAGGGTTGAGCATCAGTTTTGTGTCTCAGACTTCTAAGAACCAAGGCTTTTATGCACTTATGTTACACATATGCCAGGCTTCACCTCAAGTCTATAAAAGGGTTGCCAGAATCAGTGCATTTCCAGCAAGACACTTGGACATGGTGGTCACAAGTCATGCAACAAGTTGTTAAAACTGGTGAACTGAACTAGTTCAGGTATGCAAAAAAATACTCTTCTCCACACCTCTACCCACAAAGAGTTCAATAATATATGCTTCCACTCACTGATGAGGGTCATAGAGATCATCTTCAAAGTCAGGATCTATGGCCTAATATTGCTTGTATACAAATGGTTTAAATTCCCTTTTATGAGGTTAATAGATGAAGTATTGTTGGACATGCAACAGCCACGTAAGCAGCTGGATAGATAAGGAGGAAGTAAGATCAAACATCTATGCCTTGATAGAGCAGAGGAGTAGTACATTTTGCAGCAGATCATACTAGTAGCTCTGCACGTTCCTGTCTTCAGAATATGCTGGCAGACCAGTTTAGGAAGGATTTTTCTTAAAATCAAGGATCATCTGTGGAACCCTGAGTAATATGGAGCTTCCTTAGCAAACAGCAATTCCCAAAAGGAATTTCCAAAGTTTCCAAAAGACCTCTAGTATTGGATAGTCTGTTTCATAAGGAAGATAAAATCCAGGCTCCCAGTCAAAACCCTTCTTACTCCTTTGGATGCTGGAGTTGAAGTCTGCATTTCCACTGATCCCTATTAGAAGGTCCTGAGGAACTAAGACAAGACACATGGCAGCATAAACATGGGCCAGGCATTTTTTATATTTGGACCTGATAAACCCATTACTACAACCACCAGTAACCTTGTCTATTCTATCCAACATAGCTTGCCAGATGATAAGATTCCACAGCCAGATCCAGCACCTTTTCTATGTTATTATGTTTCAGTGTTATTAAAGAGGAATGGTGAGGACATTACTTGTTTTAACAAATTTGCTTCTGAATAAGGAAAAATGTAATGACTGCTATATTTTAACAAAGCTCGTCTTATTTTCAGGCCTCTGCTGCTGACTTTCTGATTTTTGTCAGTAAGTAAACATCATAAGTGACATAAAGAAATGTAGTGAAATGGTTCTGTATATTATATTTTAATACTTAGTCTGGCTTTGGAATCAGAGGCCCCTGTTGAGCAGTCCCTAACCACAGCTGACCTGACCAGTAAACAATAGCACTGGTAAGATGATAACATCTCATCTCTACTGCTTGGCAAGTATTGATAGCATTGATGAGACCCAAAAATGTGTATCTCAAGATCTTGACTAAAATCTTATTAAATTTCTGTGCTGATTACTCAGAGGCCATCTCGTGCTTTCTTTTCTGGAATCCTACAAAGAAGTTCTGGAGAATTAGGCATATCTTTTTCCTACAAGTCGCAATACTTATACAAACAATAGCAATGTAGATGTTTGCATTCCTTGTGTAAATAGGGTAGTTTGAGCAATATAACCAATATTGATTTAAACAGTGTTATAGAAAACCTATCTTTTGATACATTTAAGCAGACTGGGATAAGAAAACAATATGCAGGAGTGTGTAGGGCTGGTTATCACGGATAAAATGTGAAAAAAGTGCATACTGTATTAAGACTTGCTATAGACTGAATCTGTGCTCATGGGAGCAACCCATCAAATACCACAGTTTGCATAACCAGTAACCTAAGTAACAAATAAATATTGGGTGTGTAATGGAGATGGTTGTCTCATAAAGATAAAATAGAATTGTATTTAGTGTTTGGGGTGGCCTGTTAACCCACAGAGCCACCTAAGAAGGGTAGGTTCAGGTTGTACATGTCAAATAATATCATCTCCTTATGCCCATAATTCAGTTAATTGTAAATGAATTGCCTTAATTGTTCTGTTCTCTTTTTAGTAGCAAGTGCCTGTGTTTTGCTTGCTTTTAAACACAAACTGGGACAGGTGTCAGTCAAATAAATCTTCCCAAACACTTGTCAAGTCATCAAATGGTGCAGCATTCTTTTTGCTGTGTGATTTTTTTTTTTCAAATCACTGGAGTTAGTAAATAGAGGCAAACTTATTCAGTTGTTTGGGCCATGGGTTTGCACCAGGATGGGGAATTTGCCTTGTTTCCTGATCTGCATAAATGTTGTTGATATTCACAGCATGAAAACAACTCCTTTTGATTAAGTGC
Organism: Crocodylus siamensis; assembly: GCF_052110815.1. Taxonomy (NCBI): domain Eukaryota; kingdom Metazoa; phylum Chordata; order Crocodylia; family Crocodylidae; genus Crocodylus; species Crocodylus siamensis. Next base: position 385,692,506 of record NC_143395.1, read on the forward strand.
CATCAACATCTGTAGCTAGAAGGGCTGCTGTGCATCATTAACAGTTAGATTCTGAGGTTCTTATGTTGGGTAGTAAAATAAAAAAAAATGCCACTTTGGAGGAGCAATTACAACATCACTGGCCAGTCAGCAGTATCACATGTATGTTATTCGATGGGAATGTTCCCAAGATGTGCATTCCATACTATACTTACTATTCAAAAGTTGTTAATTGCTATGAAATATATCACCCACTTTTCACACTTCTATTAGATAAAAAAGTAGATAAAAAGTGTAACAGATGTTTAATCATCAATTGTAATGACTACAAATGTGCTGCTTTCTCTAGCAAAGGATGCTACGAAAAGGGTACTGTAGTTTAAAAAAAACAAAACACGCACTCATCTTTAAATTGCTCTTTAAAAGTTTTCCCTTGGCTCTGACCCTGTGCTGCAATGCAGCGCATTTTATATAAAAGTCCAGATTCTACCAAGAACGTTTTCTGTATCACACTGTAACAGCTGTTCTGCCAACCCTCATGTGAGCCACCCTGTCTCAACACCTTCCAAGTAACTCTCACCTGCTTCCTAATTGTAAGATGGATCCAGTACTTTAATAAAAGCTGTGTGCTTTAATACAAAAACCTTTTCCACTCTGAATTTTATCTGTTCCATGCTAGGCTCATCCTTGGGGTAGTTCCCTCTGAGATGTTTCTGTTCTATCTGGGAATGCACAGAAGGACACAGAGAGACAATAATACACTATGTCCTGGGACAGAGAAATAAGACACTCAAATGCATTTTTATAAATGGGAGCTGCAGATCATTTGGGAGTTTTAGGCATGACTGTGGGAAGGAGAAGCCCATAGCTACAGGGTGACTTTAGATTAAGGCTTGGTTTGTTCCTGTCTACATGGGACAGTAAAGTTGTGCCAGCAAAAACCAATCCATCAACTATTCAATACTTTTAAATAGGAAGGAAGGGAGGGAGGGATTGAGGGATTGTTTTCCACGTTTCCTTCCTCTGTCTCAAGCCCTCCTTCCTGCTTTCTGTATACCACATCCTTGAGATAACTTCAAAATACCCTCTAATTACTGGGTAGAGAAGTCTTGGTTCTTTCATCTCTCCTCTGCGTTTCAGCCCCTTGTTCTACAAATGGATGAGGTGTACTTGTGCACTCAAAATGGATAACCACAGCTCATCAAAACAAGGGGAAGAAATTATTTCAAGTGTTCCTGAAAGCTTTGCTGTCTGATTTTATTGACAGAGTAAAGAGCATATGTGTTTGATAGAGGAAGATTTTCAAGGGCAGGTCCAGCCTTCAACTTCTGGTGATTTATTTTATAAAATAGAATAGGGATCGTAGAACCTCTTGAAGTTCAAAGCTATTTGTTTATGCATGCCCTGCTTACATAGGCATCGATAGGCCAACATAACTGAACAATACTCACAATAATTCACACTAAGTTGTTGCCACCAGTTTTCAGTGACTTCCCACATGTCTTTGCACGCACCTTCCTGCTGAGGTGGTCCTTGTGAGGAGGCCAAGTAAATTTTCATTGCCAGAGAATATCTGCTTAAGTCGGTGAATTTTCTGAGGAGCAAAAATATTACATCTTGGGTGTATAAGGGGCTTTCTAAATCTTCAAGCTTATCTGAACCAAGATCTTACCTATTTTGACAACCTATGCTGCTGCCCACTAGCACTCTGCCAAGCTACATACCTACTAGGGCTATGCAATGCTTCAGTCACTGATTCAAGTTGGTGGAGATGCAGCCCAATTCAGTGGCTGAATCTCCAAATCCAAACCGAATCAGGAGACCCTCTAATCTCTCCGAATGGAATCAGAACCCTCCAAATTGATTCAGAGAGATTTGAAAAGATTCAACAATTCAGACACGCCTCCAGACCTCAGGTTGGGGAGGACTGGGTTAGAGAGCTTCTTGAGGGGCTGGATGTGTTCAAGTCAGCGGGTCCAGATGCTCTCCACTCCAGGGTGTTGAGGGAGCTAGCTGGGGTTATTGCAGGGCCCTTGGCACGGCTCTACGAGCGCTCGTGGTGCTCGGGCCAGGTGCCAGATGACTGGAAGATAGCTAACGTGGTCCCCAGCTTCAAAAAAGGGAAGAGAGAGGACCCGGGCAACTATAGGCCCGTCAGTCTTACCTCTATCCTTGGGAAACTCTTTGAGATGATCCTCAAGGAGCACATCTGTGATGGGCTGGCTTCAGGGATGATGCTCAAAGGGCAACCAGCATGGTTTCATTAGGAGCAGGTCATGTCAGACCAACCTGATTGCCTTTTATGATCAGGTCACAAAGGCAATGGATGCAGGTGTTGCCGTGGACATAATCTTTCTAGACTTCAGCAAGGCCTTTGACTCCGTCTCCCACCCCATCCTCATTAAAAAACTAGGCGACAGTAGCATTGATACCTACACAGTCAGATGGATTGCAGATTGGCACAAGGGTTGTGCTCAGAGGGTGGTGATGGATGGGTCATATTCAGCCTGGGGGGAAGTGGGCAGCAGAGTCCCCCGGGGCTCAGGCCTGGGGCCTGCGCTGTTCAATTTCTTCATCAGCAATTTGGATGACGGGGTGAAATACAACCCGTTTAAATTCGCTGATGATACCAAAATTTGGGGTGAGGTGAGCATGCTAGTAGGGAGGGAAAGACTGCAACAAGACCTGGATAGGTTACAGGAGTGGGCTGACATAAACAGGATGAGTTTCAACACTGACAAGTGCAGGGTGCTGCACTTAGGCAGCAGTAACCAGCAGCACACTTATAAGATGGGAAACTCCCTTCTTGAGAGCATGGAGGCAGAAAGGGGTCTTAGAGTCATTATTGACTCCAAGATGAACATGGGCCGACAATGCGAGGTCACGGTTGGCAGGGCTAACCGGACCTTGTCATGCATCCACAGCTGCATCTCATGTAGGGCCAAGGAGGTGATCCTCCCCCTCTATGCAGCACTGGTCAGGCCACAGCTGGAGTACTGCATCCAGTTCTGTGTGCCCCACTTCAAGAGGGATGTGGACAACACTGAGAGGGTCCAGAGGAGGGCCACCCGCATGATCCGGGGACAACAGGGCAGACCCTACATTGAAAGACTGTGGGACCTAAACCTGTTCAGCCTTCACAAGAGAAGGCTGAGGGGGGACCTGATGACTGTCTATAAACTCACTAGGGGGGACCAGAAGGGTTTGGGGGAGACATTGTTTCCCCTAGCACCCCCTGGCATAACAAGGAACAATGGACACAAATTATTAGAGAGTAGATTTAGATTAGACATCCGCAAGAACTACTCCACAGTTAGGGTGGCTAGGATCTGGAACCAACTTCCTAGGGAAGTGGTGCTGGCTTCTACCCTGGGGGTCTTTAAGAAGAGACTTGATGACTACCTGGATGGACTCATTTGAGTCCAGTCTTTTCTCCTGCCCAGGCGGGGAGTCGGACTTGAAGATCTACAAGGTCCCTTCCGACCCGACTTCTATGATTCTATGACATAGACACAACTTTAAATTTTTTTTCTTCATACCTTAAGGTACCAGGCGGCTTGTGAATGCTGAGATGCTGGGGCAAATGGAGCATCCCACAGGGGGCTCCCCAGCACACTCAGCAGCAGACCCAGAAGTGGACCAGAAGCACTTCCGGTCCACTTCCAGGTCTGCCAGGGAATGTGCGGGGTCCCCCTGCCCCTGCCCCTGGCTTGGCAACTGGTGCCTTCTGGGTCTGGGGTGCACTTGGGGTCCTCCACAGCCAATCACTGAGCTGGGGGTGGGGGGGAGGCACAGGCGGGGCCCCCAGTGCACTCAGCAGTGGACCTGGAAGTGGACTGGAAGTACTTTGGTAGACCAGTTAAAAGTTCTGAATTGATTTGGAAAAGCTTCAGAAAAGATTCAGCTACTTCAGAGATTTGGGCATAGACTAAACAGGCAACTAACACAGCTGCCTCCAGCTGGTAAGTCTGTTGGGGTTGGGGGAGGGAAGGGTCCTGGGGGAGGGAAGGATTGGGGCTGGGAAAAGCTGCCCAGCCACTGTGAGGGGGGGCACGGGATGCAGGCGCAGCAGGGGTCGGAGAGAGGGCTCTGCCCTGCTGCTGCTTGCCCAGCCAGGGCAGAGTGGATGCAGGTGCAGCTCGCTCCAAGTGGAAGGGGGTAAGTGGCAGCAGGACAGAGTTCCCACTCCAAATGCTGATGCGGGTGCGGCAGCACTAGGAGTGGGGGCTATGCCCTGCTGCTGCCTGGAATGAGCTGTGTCTGCATTGCGCCCCCCACATCAGCTGGGCAAGCAGCAGCAGGGCATAGCTACCGCACTGACATCCCATGTCTTCCCATGCCGGCTGGCAACTAGCAGCAGTGCCTGTGCTCCCATGCCGGCTGGCAAGCAGCGACAGGGCAGAGTCCCCACTCCGGGTGCTGCTGCAACTGCATCAGCACTGGGAGCAGGAGGCCCTGCCCTGTTGCCATTTACCAGCCAGCACAGAAGGGCGGGCACTATTGCTGCCTGCCAGCCAGCGCAGAGGGGGCACAGGATGCTGGTGCAGCAGTGTTGAGAAAAGGGGCTGTGCCCTCCTGCCGCCTAGCCCCTTCCACCTGAAGCAAGCTGCGGCTGCATCCCTCCTTCCTCCGCCCCAGCTGGGCAAGCAGGAGCAGGGCAGATCCCCTGCTCCCAGTGCTGCTGTGCCCGCAGCCCCTTGCCCCCCCTCCCTGAGTAACGCGACCCTGCTCCAGCTGGTCCCAGCCCCAATTCCTGCCTCCCCCATTCCCCTTCCCCCCTCCCCCAACCCCAACAGACTTACCAGCTGGAGGCAGCTGTGTCAGCTACCTGTTTAGCCTATGGCCAAATCTCCAAAGTGGTGCCGAATCTTTTGGATCAGATTCGGCTGAATTGATTTGGGACAAGTGATTAAAATCTCTGAATCAAATCACTGTCCTCCGAGTCTGAAGCAAATACTTGCCGGTTCGCACAGGCCTACTGTGCAGTACCACTCATGTAGATGCCAGTGATGATGCATAGGGGGTGCATGGGGGTGCACGTGCACCCCCTGAGAGTGCTAGTGCATGCTCCCCACTTAGGCAACTGGCAGGGAGGCAGGCTTGTGAAGCAGCTGCCAGTGAACCCCCAGCTGGGCAGGGATTCCCCACCCAGCAGGGGGCTGGCTGGAGCTGTCCCACTTGTGGGGCAGCTGCTAAAGGGCCTCCAGCTAGGTGGAAAATTCCTGCCCAGCCAAGAGCTCACTGGTGGAATAGCTCCCAGCCAGCCTCATGCTGGGTGGGGACTCCTCTTCCAGATGGGGGCCCACTGGCATCTAAGCCTCCCAATGTGCATGGGGCCAGGAGAGCTCTGCTGACTGCAGCAGCAGCTATCTCCTGGCCCCATGTACATCAGGACCCCTCCCGATGTTCTTGGTGCCAGCAGACAGCTGCTACTGCAGCCAACAGAACTCTCCTGGCCCCATACATTTTGGGACCAGCCCCTGTGCCACCTGCCAGCCCTTGGACTACAGTACTGCCCCCATCAGGAGCAGATTTGCTTCCAACAGGTACACATGTAGATGTGGTCCCAGGGAAGGCTTACTGCACAGTATTTTATTGTGCAGTAAGTCTATAGTGCAGTGATTCCCAAACCGTGGCACACATACCACCAGTGGTACACAGACAACTTGTGAGTGGTACACGATTGGCTGGGGGGAGGGGTGGGGCTTGCACACACCCAGCTCAGCCTGCTGCAAGTGGCCAGGAATGCAGTCTGGTCATGTGTGCATCAGTGCTCAGCAGGTAAGTGTAATGGGGGAAGGGCCATGGGAGGAGAAAGGGAGGGGGGGAAGATTGAGGACCCCATGGTGAGGAAGGGAGTGGGGCAGAGGCGTGAATAGAGGTCTGGGGGAGGGTGGTGGGAGTCTTGGGCGGCTTGTCCAGGACACAGCAGCACTCCCACCACTGTGCGCAACCTAGGGTAGGCACAGGGGGAACCTGCCCCCCCGGTCTGTGCTTGGGGCAGGCTGCCATTGCCTTGTGGCTGTGCGCAATGCCACATGCCTTCTGTGCACTGGCTGCCCAGCAGTGAAAGGCACTTGGCATTGTGTGCAGCTCCCAAGGCACAGAGCCACCTCTGCCCCACACATAAATCTGGGGGGCAGGTGGGCCCCATGCCTACCCCAGGGTGCATACACTGATGGGGGGCTCCCCCGCACACCTGGAAAGGCCCTTGTTGCCTGGGAAGGGCTGTGGCTGGCAGATGGGCAGGGGTGCCCAGTGGCATCTGAAGTGGGGGCTGGCTTGGCCCACACAGCTTCATGAGGGGATGCTGGCTGAGGCAGGATGCCAGGCTCAGGGGGGCTTTTGGCTCCAGGCTTGCCCTCCCTGCCCACCAGGCACAGTGTGAGCAGGGCAGAGCCTTCCCCACTACAAGGGCATGGCTATGGGAGCTCCTGGGAACAGCCGCCGCAGCTGCCCCAGCCTGCATGAGCCCTGGCCTTGCCCACCCCCAGTTTCTTCCAAGAGGCTGGGCCAGGGCAGGCAATGCAGAAGGCTGCTGCACTGCAGGCTCCTGGCTGGCTTGGCTGAGAGCCGCCTGCGGCAGCTATTCCCAGGACCCAGGGAGTCCCTGCTGCAGCCCAGGGGCCTCCACCCTGCTCCTGCTGTGTCCGGTGCGCACAGGCTGAGCCCGGAACCCCCAAGACCAGCATCCTGCCCTGGCCAGGCAGCGTTCCCCTGTAAGCAGGGCGACTGTACCCCACCCCACAGAGCTGCCTGGGCCCAGCCGGGCCCTACCTCTGTGTTGCTGAGCACCCCCACTGTGGCCCGAGTCTGAATAGCCCTGGGGCAGCCCCCGCTCCCTGCCCAGCCCTGGGTCTCCTCTGACTGCCACCTTCCCAAGGGCCCTGCTGGACCAGCCTGCCCACAGTACCTCACCCCACACCTGCTCTCCCCACCCCGCCTTCCTCTTTTCTCTCCCTGTCTTCCTTCCCTCTCTTTCTCCCTCTCCACCTCTTTTCTAGCTCTTCTCTTCCTCCTCTCTCATCTTTTCTTTTCTCTCTCCACTCTCTTCTCTTCCCCACCTCTCATCACAACATGCTTAACAATGAAGAATACACAAGAATAAAGGTAGTATATGAAGTATTTATTGTCACCAGGTTTAGAATTTGTAGAAAACCTGCTATTTACTGTAAAAAAGGAAAAAAAGCAACATTTATGATTATTAATTATATTAATATGCAGTGTGTCCTGCCATGTACCCCCGCCCCGTTTTGTTATTCTGGTGTGCTGGCACTCCAGCACCTTACAAGGTACACCTTGCAGTTCTTTGGTTCTCTGGCCAAAAATGTTGCCTACCCCTGGTTTACACTGTCTTTTTTCCAATTTACAATTATTCTATATATGGCTACTGTGACTAATAAAACAACGTTTTATGATTACTAAAGGTTTTGATGTTTTAATACATAGTCTGTTACCTATGAATATGAAAAATTTGCTGGTGGTACTTAAGGCTGTATCTTTTTAAACTGGTGGTACTCAGTCTGTCAGTTTGAGAACCACTGCTATAGTGCATTAATAGCATCTGTAGACACACCCAGTGTCACATTCTGTCAGAAAAACTGCAGCACATTTTTTTAACCCAGTTTATATGCTGTAATGTCTAGACACTGGCTGAGTCAGGGGAATAGCAGTAAAACTTGTATCTTTCTGTTTTTAGCAATTTATGTCTTAGCTGTCACATTACTTTAAAGTATTGCTTTGTTTAATAATAACAGAGATATCGTCATTGATTTGTTCTGACATACCAGGCTCCGAAACCTTTTACTAGAATAATTTTCAATTCTTTATGAAGCAAGAGTAAGAACTTGTCTGAATACTCTCTCATTAAAATCTCTTATTGCAATGGTACTATTAACATTTTTAACCAAATGGCTAAAAATGTGTGGGTATTGTGGACTGTTCCAGTGATGAGGAGAAATTAATGGAGTCAGGTATTTCTCTGATCCAATCTTTGTTATTTGCAAAGAATGTATGAAGACCTGTTTTCCTAAAATAACAGGAAACCAGAGATTGTTTCCTGGCTCACAAAACCCCAGTTTACATGTGCTTGCATACACCCTTATGCACACTTGTACATTTACACAGTGCCATCATAAAGGTATATGGTGATATACCTGAAAAATCCTTGGACTTTTTCCAGGATAGGAAAGAAGAATGAGTTGTTAAGACTGTGAAATACCACTGGCAAAAGGAAAATCCACCCCTCCTCAGTGACGATGGGCAAGATGAAATAACAAACTGAAAGAAGGAAAGAGAGAAAAAGATAAACTGGTAAACGACTTAGCATGGAGCGGCACATATTGATCAACAGATTTGGGAAGCCGATGTGGCAGCTAGCTCTATACCAAACTAGAGAAAGGCCTTCAGACGACACTGGTACCTTGTACCTGTGAACAAAAAGATTGACATGGAAAATTCCTCATCATCCCTGAACACCAAATGAAAACATTTTCAGAAAGCAACTGAAACATAGAAGCTGGTGTTTTCTAAGGGATGCCTTGGGTCTAAAAAGGTTGAAGACCAGTATCATCCCTTTTGAAAATGGAAGATTCCCTCTGTCTTTTCTTTTTGAACTTCACATAATCGTGGGGATGCTGCCACCACCTATCTTTTCAATAAAAGAAAACTATAGAAGTGCCACTCTGCTCTGCCTAACTTTAGAGTAACACAGTAACTTAAGAGTAACACCTTTCTAGGTGGATAACTTTTTTGGTATATCCACAAGTACATTTCTCTTGTATTCATTACTTTTCTGCTGCTGTTCAGAGCCAAGGAATGAAGGTAGTGGATTGTTTCTCTTTTTTTGTTAACATTTATTAAGATGTGGCCTGAAAGCATCCCTTACAGCCACTGCTGCTTGTCTGGGATCAGGCCAGTCATTTCAGTCCTTCAGAGCAGTGTTTCTCAACCTTTTAAGTAGCAAGTACCCCCTAACTTCTGAAAATTTTAATAAGTACCCCAACATTCAATTTTACAGGGGATTTTATATTTACAGACTGTGCCATATGTTGGAAGAGGGGCTGTGTATATAAGGCTGTGAAATGACAGATGTCTGATTTGGTTGCCCCCTTTTACACCAGGGGTGCACAACTCAAGTATGTATCTGAGCTAGAGGTGAAGTTGGCCAAAGCTAGGGGGGCTGAACACTAAATTATTACTGGGGAATTTCATTTTTTTAATTGCACATTTTTTGCCATAGTTTTGAGAGGAAAAGAGGGTGAGAGTGTTGGGGTATTCCCATACCCCCTGCCTGTCTCATGTACCCCCAGGGGTACACGTACCACAGGTTGAGAAACAATGCTTCAGAGAGACTGACCAGTTCCTAAGCCTATAGCCAAAAGCTGCTTGTTCAAAGCATGCAAGGCAATCATGGAGCCATCAAAATCAATTAGATCTACAATCCAGACTATATTCCTTCTCATAACATTCCATTTTACATCTAAATAAGCTCTCCATTGTTTGCTAGCTCTGCCATCTTCCTTCCTGTGCCCTTGTTACAAGGTATTTTGCAGAATTCAGATTCCTCAGAATCTGACATGGCTGTGCCATGAGTGCTTCTGCTATGGCCTCAAACTTGCAATCTTTGGGAGTCAGACTCAATGATCCATTGAGGTCCTTTCCAACCCTAACATCTATGAACCATGTGCCTTAGTGCCCACCCCCCCCTACTCTGCTATCTGTTCCTACTTTTCCTCTCCAAACATTACCTGAATTTTATTTTAAAAAATTATTACTATTAAGTTTGCCAAAGTCAAGACCTCAGAAACGAGTGAGTTGCAAGCATTAGTGTTATAACGTATGTTTGTATGCAACTATGTATTAAGAGTTTAACAAATGTACTGTTGTGCCATATCCCCAGCCTCATCCTTTTATAGACTGGATGGCAAATGCTCATTGAACGAGCACTATTCACCACACAGGTCAAGCTTTAACACACCATGTAAATAGAAAATTAAGTCTTTTCTGGGCTTTTCATGCTGGTACTGAATGTTTGAAGAACCATAGGAGAAGAGGTGGTATAATCCCCATTTTACAGACAGGATAAAAGAACACAGAAATTGATGAAAAAATAGTCTATTAAATTTGGGTACCCAACTTGAGATCCTGAGGGCAACTGTCAGTCATTTTGCAGAAGGTATGTCCCAGACAGAAGCAGGGTTGATATACACCTTATAGACTAACTAAATAGAATAAGAAGCATAAGGTTTTGTGGACTGAAGCTCAATTCATCAGATGCTTACAGAAATTCAGCACAAATCTGCCCTTGTTAGGAACCCCTCTTCCCCTGAGAATACTCCATTTAAGTCACTTGGGAAGAGCTCGAGTTAAGTGACTTGCCTAATATTACCAGGGAATGTTGTGTAGGTGATAGACTAGAACTCTCTAGGATGACAACTAACAGCCATAAATATGCAATATGCCCATCTTACTCATTAAGTGCACTCTAATATCACAGCAAGTGAAACAGAAGCATGACATGCAGCTACTTTAAATGACAAATTTGGAGATTAGACTAGTGATCTCCCAGGGTACCTATACACACCACAGGTTTAATCCTCATTAAATTAAATAAGTTTATAAAATGTAAACTTGTTTATTTTGGAGAGTTGCATCAGTGTTTACACACACTTGATTTTCAAACTAATTACCGCAGGAGAACGGGACTGTACAGCGCTGTGCCCCCTGGCCTGGGCCTCACCCTATGACCTGCCACACAGCTGTGGGAACATTGAGCCAGCAAATGGCACAAGGAAAAAAAGTGGAAGCAATCTGAAGGGGTGAACTACAAAAAAGTTGGAGTGCCATCTGGTGGACAAAGGCTCATTACATGTCTTTGAGTGTCTTTGTGTTTGCACACACCAAATCCACGGACATGACACTTTAATTCACAGCAAGCCAAACTAAACTATGTCTGAGTTTTACTTTAATGTGCCAGAAAGACTTTTAAAGCATCTAGAAAACCCACTTGTGCAAACAGTCGCACCAGTGCAGCACAAGAAAGGGCAAAAAATATGGCATTTACAAAGGCCCCTCCAGCCCTATTACCTTTTTTCATTTGTTTGCCTCGGCCCTAATAATGGAAACATTAAAAGCAAAGGAGGGACTGGTTTCTTGCTAAGTTCTGGTACCTGGCACAAAAAGGAATCTTTGGCTGCTTGTATCAATAGTTACGCCAATAACCCAAGAGACTACTAGATGTACATCTAACATCGGTTTAAAATTTAAAAGTTTTTAAAAATAAAGAACATTTGTTTTTCCTTTAAAATGGCCAGATGCATTAGTAAAACTAGACTTTTATAGGTTATGTTTGTTTTGATGAGAAGGAAAGATTAATTACTCTTTAAAAAAACCCAATAAACAAACAGTGTTGTTTGGGGACTTACTTCTGGAAAGTAAGTAATCATACACAAGGATTCGCTCACCAATGCCACTGTTCATGTGCTGCTAGGTAGCAAATCAGTGAAGAAAAGCACTAGCTCTCCTTTGAGTGGTTTGTTTTTAATCAAGCTCAACAGTCATTAAATCACGCCTGATCTAGTCTTCAAACTCAGAAACATGTTCAAAACAATAACAATGTTTATTCCACTCTAGATGGCTTTTAACAGAATGGTAAGAGCACTTCTAAGCTCTCAGTCACATTCTACATATATCTTGAAACACTGAATATTTCTATTTACTTTTCATACCATAAAAGCTAGGAAAGAACAGAACAAAGCAGATTCAGATATTGTTTCTTTTAAACTCACACAGTAAAACTAGTTACTCTTGTTGTCAAGGCTTAGAAATGTTTTCAGATCTTGCTTAGCAATAGTAATTAAAAAAGGTCTGTTTCCTACAGCACGTGAAACCCACTGGAAGATACAGTCATCTACAAAAAAAATGACACATTAATATGGTCGCATGCGGCTTGATGGGGGTGGTGCCCGATTTGGAGGCGTAATCGCTATATCCAAGTAGTCCCCTATCTGGAATTTCTGAGACTGCAGCGTCATGGAATCATCTGTGCCCTTTCTTCCCGACATCGTACTGCCAATTTCTTTCACCCTGAAGGAAAGATATGAAACATCATTTCATTACATAACAAAAGAGCAAGTCAGTCTCTTTTTAATGTCAGGGAGATTTGCAGACTAAACAGGACCTGAAGGGGATGAACTGTTAAGCCTCTCCTCAGTTAGTGGGATACAAAGACATTGCCTCCCTACTCAATACAGTTTTTGCTGTTTCTCTGATACAACTCTAGACATAAAATAAGTAAATAAAGTTGCATCAAGCTTTCCCCTGTCAGAGCCTGAAGTACCTGGCAAGTTAGAGACAAGAGAACTGGTAAAGAAAACACAAGAAATATAGCAGGACCCAAGCCCCTGCTTTTTCAACTGGTTTCTGGTAAGCTCATATAGAAACTGTCTCTATCCAGTTTTAATTAAAAAAAATAAATCTGTGCTAAAAGCACTCTTGATGGCGATACAGTTACTACCCTTACCACCAGAAACAGCCTTTTTGTTTCCACTCCTACCTACATGCGCGTGTTCTGGGTGGCAGATAATGTAGTGACCGACATCTTTAGGAAAACACTTTTCAGTGTTTGAGAAAAGAGAAACAGGAATAGTAACTGAAAAAATCAAATATTAACAAATGATTGCCATGCACTCTGTTACTATGAAGAACTTCTCTCATACAACATGGCACATAAACTGTTACTGCAAATAAGACTTCAGTCATTTACCTATAACCAGGTCTCTTCAGATCTGTAAAAACAATGGCAAAATTGAAATGTGTTCCCTTTTTCCGTGCTTCTGGATAGACTTCTTTCACTAAACTTGTCAGCTCCTTTAAAGTTGCATCCATCCTAGATTTTAAAAAGAAAAAAAAAAATCATTAAGGTGGGGGGGTTGTTTTTTATTTTAAGTTCTTAAAAATCTTACACTTACTAAAAATGTCATCTGTGAGACTTTTTGTCTAAATCATAGACAACTCTAAACTCTCTCTTGCATAACTCAATACTTATGTACTTAAATGGCAAAAGGAACATTTCCTGGTTAAGTATTTCAAGTTTTGAAGTATTTTCCTTTCAAAATTCAGTGTTCAGAACATGTCCAGGATGAGTACTCACTAGTAACTAGAACACCTGCTAGGGTATCCCTCCCTCTTGCCCCACAAACAAGTAGTGACCTCATACTCAAAGTCTGAGGTCTAGCCCTGGCTCTGCTCCAAGCTGCTGTGACCTCTCTACCCATTTTCTAGTCTACTTCAGAACACAGTTCTTTAGGGCAAGGACCTGGCTTTATATATTTATACAGTACAGAGCACAAAGAGATCTTCAGTTGACAGCAATAAAACCACTTATTTTTGTATTATTTTGTAAACCCTTACAAGAGAGACTGAGATAATGAAAAAAAATAGCTAAAACAAAAAGAGAGAGAGAGATGTATGACAACTTGCACTAATAACCCATCAGTCTTTGCTGGGGTAGGTGTAACAGGCCAATCCTCCCTCCCTCCTTCTCCCCCCCCACTCTATGAACAAGGAGGACTTAACCCCAACACTTAACAAGGCTCCTAACACAGCTCTAGTTGTTCTCCCAAGAGCGCAGACACAAGTGACACTCTTCATCTAATGCAGCCACAGAAAGCAGGCTACAGCGGTCACCAAAAACAAGTGCACAGCCGCAGACTGCTTCAAAAATGGCCGTTTGGGTGAAAAACCTGAATCCTTGCTGCATGAGGAGTCAGATGAAGACACTTGGTGCAGACAGAAGTCACAGAAGACCCTCTGCCTTCACCTCCCAGCCCCTCGCTGTTTCCACAATGGGAGGGGGGCTGGTCTGGGGCGTTATGCAGCCCCCAGGTGGGGGGCAGCTCCAGTACACCTGCCCACCTCCAGCTGGGCTGCCCCGAGAACGAGCCCCCGCTGATCCTTCCCTCCCCCTGAACCGGGGGGGGGCGGGGAGACCGGGGGGGGGCGGGGGGGAGGGACAGGGCCAAGGGCTGAACGCGGTGGGAGCGGCGGGAGGCGCGGCACGCACCACGTGTAGATTTGCAGCTCGCTGGAGGGCACGTTGCCGCGCGAGAACTCGTCCATGCGGTGGTGCCGCCCGTTGTTGGTGGTGAAGACCCGCAGCAGCAGCGGGCACGTCTGCAAAGCGAGCACAGCCCGTCAATGACGCCCGCGGCCCCTCCTCGCCTCGCCTCGCCCCGCCCCGCCCCGGCTCCGCCGGCACCTTCTCGCGGTCGATGGGCTTCTCCGGCTCCTTCTTGATCTCCTCCTGCGTGACACGGGACTCCACCGCCATCTCAACTCCGGTCTCCGAGACAGCTACCCGGATATCTCGGGTGTGGCCTCAACTGCCCCTCTCGCGGGAGGGGGGGGGCGTGCGCATGTGCAGCAAAGAGAAGCCGCGGGGGCGGGGCGGGGCGGGACGTTCGCGCACGTAAGAGGGTGGGAGAGAGGGGATCGTTCTACGCATGCGCAGTTCACAGGGCAAACCCGCGGGGAGAGGCGGCCGATTCGGCGCATGCGCAGTTTAGAGGGGCAGAACTGGTGTGCTGGGTGGGGCTTGGTGCCCAAGGGGGCGTGGTTCAGCCGTGAAGGGGTGGGGCCTGTTGGAAAGACTGGAGGGTCATGAGCGGGGGTGGCAGAGCTTGGGAGTGGGAGGTGGCAAGCAGTGTGCTCTTGAGTCCGCAGGCAGCCAGCAGAGCAGGGAGAGGCACCTGGCCCACTCACCAGGGAAGCACAGAGCTTGTTGCTGGTTGCAGAAAGGCTGGGGTAGTGCTGGCTCATGTGGACCTCACATGTCCTTCTCCGTGATGGCCTGTTGCCTTCCACACATGACATGGGAGCAAGCAGAGGCATCATGAGCGCCTGCCATGCCCTGGGCAGAGTGCCAGCAACTGGCATGCCAGGACTGAGGGGTGTTGGTGTCTTACCTACGCCAGCCTCCCCATGCTGTGGTGGCAGCTGCTGCTGTAGCTGAAGGGCAAGCTCCCCGCACACCAGCTGCAGCAGGGGCACCAGAGTGACCTCCCTTGGGGAGTCTCCTAGGACAAATGCAGCCCAGGCTCAGAAGCCTTTGCAGGATTTCATAGATTTCACAGAAGTTAGGGCTGGAGGGGACATTGGAAGATCTTCAAGTCCAGCCCCTTGCCCTAGGGGCAGCAAGTCAGCTGGGGTCAAAGGACGCCAGCAAGATAAATGAGGGGCAGGCTAGCACCCAATGTGTGTGTGTGGTGGGAGAATGGCGGACCCCCATGGGCACTTTGCCATGGGAAGTACAGCTCCTTGCCCAGGAACGTGTCTGGAGGGGTTGGGCGGTGAACAAGGTACTGAGATAGCCCCAGAGAGCCGCAACTGGATGTCGAGTGCTGGCTGCCCCCACAGCACAGGGTCCTTGAGGGCTGCTCCTGGTGCCTTGTTCACTCCTCCCCACCCCCATACACTACTGAGCCAGAAGCTATACCTCCCTTAGCAAAAATCCCAGGGGCCTGCCAGGCTTCTGTGCCTGGGGTGTGCCTACCCTAGCAAAGACTGTGGGGATGGGGGGTGTTTTGGTAGCCTCTTGAAGTGAATGCTCAAGGCAGGTGCCCTGCTGCCCCCACTAGTTACAGTAGTAGGAGTCACAAGACACCAGTCCTCTCAAAAGCCAAGGAAAAGGCATCCACATCAAATTCCACTCCAAGTGGATGGTGCAGCTCTT
The DNA here is from genome assembly GCF_052110815.1 of Crocodylus siamensis. Classification (NCBI taxonomy): domain Eukaryota; kingdom Metazoa; phylum Chordata; order Crocodylia; family Crocodylidae; genus Crocodylus; species Crocodylus siamensis. Next base: position 385,708,218 of record NC_143395.1, read on the forward strand.
TGATTTCTCTTCTCTTACATGCCATGATGAACAGTGAAATAGTTAACAAAATGTTGACAAATGACTAAATAGGCTTGTGAGCCTGCCTCTGTGGGTTCAAGGCAGTGGTAGTTTGTAGGTCGGGGCAGGCAATTATTTTGGGCGGAGGGCCACTTACTGAGTTTTGGCAAGCCATCGAGGGCTGCATGACAGGCAGCCAGGAGCAGATAAATATTAATTTTCTAAACTTTTTAGGAGCCCCGTGGGCTGAACAGAATGGCCCACAGGCCGCATTTTGCCCACCCCTGTTGTAGGTAGAATATGCAGGGCTGCAACAATATTTTTGGTTTTTGTTTCACAATGTATAATACATGATGTTGCCTTTTACCTGAATCCAGCCAAGTTCCTGGTAGTTGTGTCTTAAGGCATCATTGTTATTGGTGGACTTCACTGGTGGACTTCATAGGATTTAAAGAGAATTGTTTAAATGGGAAGTGTAGAAACTCTTCTATATACTGAGTAGTGTTGTATCTGTCACTTCTGTCACTTACTGATGAAGTTTAACTGATGTTCTGAAATAGCTTCCTACATTTGTTCTGCTCAGTTTCATGTTTGCAAATTGATTCTCAAGCTTTGGGGGCTAAATCATCTCCAACATTTTCTAATATGTGGAAAAGCTTATAAGAAGCTAGTGTGATTTATGCTTCTAGAACAAGACAAAATTCTCTAAGGGGTAAAAATTTTAACAGATGTCTGCAGCAGATAACTATGTAGCAATAAAGTGCTTTAACTACAAGTAGTTTAAAAATAAATTGGATTTCAACAAATCATTTAAAATGTTCCCTTAATATCACAGACTCAAACAACCAAGTCCATATGCTATCTATTTTATACCCTAGTTTCTCCAATAATTTAATATTGCATCATGTCAGTCTTAGATCAGCTGTTGTGCTGTGCCAAGTGGAACACAGAAACAGGATAAATCTGTGTTTCTGGTGTGAGAATCAGAAATAAAATAGCTATGCTCATATCTTCACAGTAGTGATGATAACTAAGCTCGAGAGGGTGAGAAACAGAACTTCACACTTACAAGTTGATTTTTTTTTAAAAAGAACCATTCCATTATCCTCATAGTCTAGCATATTTTCTTTTCTATATCTATATCATTCATTGTAACAATTTTGTGCGTCCTCACCCACCATACATTTATGATAATCCTGCAAAGACTTACACTCTTTGTTAGCTATGCACTCTGTAAGAAGAAGTACTCTCAAAGCATAAAGCTAAGAATGTGCATAATTCCAGCAAAACCAGAGCTTTAGAGCGATGCAATAAAGGAACCTACTTATGTTATGTCTCCTGTTTACCAGCAGGGGCTGACATTTTTACAAGGGTGCTCCTGCAATACCTACAAACCTAAAGCACTGGTAAACTAAAGTGCTTCCCTGAATAAGCCTGTACTTGCGCTTATCTGAATCAGGTACCTAACACTACTGGAAAATATATGAAATATGTTGTATATTTTTTTAAGTAGCCTGTGATCTCATAATTGATGATTATAATACACATGCATGAAGGTGTAGAGCTACAGTTTGTACTTTTGCACTTGCATTTCTAGCTCACTTTAATGTAATATCAATACAAACTGAGTTTTTAATTTTGATTTATATCACGGCTAAAATAAGATGAGAGAACCAACAAAACCTAGGTTAGCATACCCTCTCCCCTCCCCCTTCCTTTTGTGGGAGATAATATTGACAAAGAAGCCAACCCTATGGTATGAAGTTATAATTATCACTTGAATTATCAAGGAAGTAATTCAACATTGTTGCCATCTGTAGGATGGAATTTCCAAGACAACAATGCAACTCATTACACTGTTAAAATGAGTTATATCTGGCCCAATAATACACATTTAGGCCTTAATACACAGACCTCCATTTGCAAAACTTAAGGAATTTATGCTTAGGATCAGGTATCATAAAAGAACAGCTGCAACAAATACAGTACAGCTATGTTCTAGAGCTAAGTGATTCCTGCTGTCAGACTTTTTTTTAATTTTCATTTATGTGAAAAATGAACCAATGTACCTAAGTTTTAAGTAAACTCAGTATTGTTTTGTTTTAGCGCTCATGAAAATACATTCACAAAGTTAACTGATTTGGAATCTAAACTAATAGATGCTTCTAGTAGTGTATATATTTTCTTGTTTGCAAGATAGAATTAGGACTTATTTTGAATGTAAAATGTAATTTTACATGCATTTTTTAACACGGGTTTAATCATTAATATATAAGTGAAGGTACATAGATCCTGGCTTTTTGAACCCTGTTTGTACAATCACTGTGTTAGTCTGAAGTCAGACAAAAGGCACAAAACCTTATGAATCTCTGATTCAGTTAATCTGTAAGGTGTGCCACTACCCTGCCTTCTATAGTTATAGATTCATAGATGGGTTGGAAGGGACCTCAACAGATCATTGAGCCCAACCCCCTGCCTAGGCAATAAAGACTGCTGTGGTCAGATGACCCCAGGCGGATGCCTGTCCAGCCTTCTATTAAAGACCCCCAAGGTAGGGGAGTGCATCGCCTCCCATGGAAGCCCATTCCAAATTTTGGCCACCCTTACCATGAAGAAGTTTTTTCCTGATATCTAGCCTAAATCAAACCAAAGACTGCAGCGCTGGTGTCATCGGGAAGGCTTTAGCTTCCATGACCACAGTCTGCTCTTTGGTGAGAGAGGCAGCAAGCTGTTGGAAAGAGATTGCCTCCACCTCTCCCCCCTGGGGAGGAGGCTCTTCTCAGCGAGACTGGCTGACCTGCTCCACTGGGTTTTTAACTAAGACCGCCTGGGAACAGGGGGACCACCAGCACTGCTGGCCCTCTGAGCAACCCTTGCAAAGCCAGCAGGCCAAAGCGCTTAAGGGAGCCCACCCCTGCCCCAGCCCTGGAACAACCCCACGACCCCAAGGGGAGGGGAGTTCAGGAAGAGTGGTTGCTCCTCAAGGGACACTTGCCTGCCTGTACACAAATGCCAGGAGCTTGGGGAATAAACAGGAGGAACTTGTCCTCCTACTTAACGCAAATAATTATGAAGTCATAGGGATAATGGAGACCTGGTGGGACTTCACCCATGACTGGACCATGGATATAAATGGATAGACCCTGTACAGGAGAGATTGAGTAGACAAAAGGGATGGGGGAACAGCTCTCTATGTCAAGGAGAGCTATGCACCCCTGCTAGCTGACATTGGCGACCAGGGTGGATGGCTGGAGAACCTCTGAGTTAAAATCCATGGGGAACACGGCACAGGGGACACGATGGTGGGAGTCTACTACAGACCTCCCACCCAAAGTCAGGAGCTTGACCAGGAATTCGCCAGGGAATTGGCTGAAGCCTCATGCTCCAGGACCATGGTTGTTATAGGAGATTTCAACTACCCAGACATCTCATGGGAAGAGTGCTCAGCTAAATCTGAGTGGTCACAAAGCTTCCTCTCGTGCGTGGATGACCTCTATCTGACACAAGAGGGCTACGGGCCAATGAGAGGTAAAGCGCAGCTCAACCTGGTACTGGCAACCAGGAATCAGTGACCTAATGATTGAAGGGAAGCTGGGTGACAGTGACCATGAGCTGACCACCTTCACCATTCGCCATAAAGCTGGCAAGTCAGTCAGCAACACCAAAGTCCTTGACTTCAGGAAAGCCGACTTTGACAAGCTCAGGAGGCTTTTCAGTGAGGCCCTATGGGACCACGACCCCAAGGGGAGGGGAGTTCAGGAAGAGTGGTTGCTCCTCAAGGGAGCAATCCTCGATGCACAAGCTAATGCTATTCCATCTTGGAGGAAAGGCAGTAAAAGGGCACAGCAACCCCCTTGGCTCTCCAGGGAACTAGCAGACCTCCTGCAGCTAAAAAGAAAGGCCTACAAAGGATGGAGGATGGGATCCACTTCCAAGGAGGAATATTCTTCACTGGTCCGGTCCTGCAGGGAGAAAACCTGGAAAGCCAAGGCTGCTACGGAACTCCAGCTAGCTACAAGTATCAAGGACAATAAAAAGTCCTTTTTTAGGTATGTGGGTCTTTCATCAGTCCCACAGGATGCCTTGCCCACTATGGGAAAGGGAGGCCTGGGTGAGGAAGATTCTCTGACGTCCATCAATGCTGACCTCATGAAGGAACACCTTGACAAGCTGGACACCTTCAAGTCAACCGGCCCTGACAATCTACACCCCAGGGTACTCAAGGAGCTGGCGAGCATCACAGCCCAGCCCCTGGCACAGATCTTTGAGAATTCCTGGCGCTCTGGTGTAGTGCCCAAAGACTGGAAGAAGGCCAATGTGGTGCCTATCTTCAAGAAAGGGAGAAAAGTGGATCTGGCAAACTACAGGTCCATCAGCCTGAGCTCTATCCCGGGGAAGGTCTTGGAAAAGATTATTAAAGAGGCCATCCTTAACAGACTGGCCAAAGGCAACTTCATGAGGGATAGCCAGGACAGGTTTGTTGTGGGTAGGTCTTGCTTGACCAATATTATTCCTTTTACAACCAGGTGACCTATCACCTGGACAAGGCAGAAGACATTGACGTCATATATCCTGACTTCAAAAAAGCCTTCAGTCTGGTATCCCATGATCACCTCTTGGCAAAACTGGCCAACTACAGCCTCAGGTCCACCACGATCCGCTGGCTGGGAAATTGGCTCCATGGTTGGACCCAGAGGGTGATGGTTGACAGAAGTCAATCGTTGTAGTGCCCTGTGCCCAGTGGGGTCCCCCAAAGCTCTGTCCTTGGACCCATATTGTTCAACATCTTCATTAATGATGTGGACATTAGAGTTAGAAGCAGACTGGCCAAGTTCACTGATGATACCAAGCTTTGGGGTAAAGCATCCACACCTGAGGACAGGAGGGTGATCCAGGCTGACCTTGACAGGCTCAGGAAATGGGTGGACATGAACCTCATGGTGTTTAACACCAAAAAATGTAAGGTTCTCCATCTTAGGAGGAAAAACCTGCAACATCCTTATAGGCTTGGCAGTGCTACCCTGGTTGACGTCATATATCCTGACTTCAAAAAAGCCTTCAGTCTGGTATCCCATGATCACCTCTTGGCAAAACTGGCCAACTACAGCCTCAGGTCCACCACGATGAAAGGGACTTGGGGGTCATGACTGACCACAAGATGAACATAAGCCTTCAATGTGATGCTGTGGGTAGTAAAGCGAGCAAAACACTAGTTTGCATCCATAGGTGCTTCTGAAGCAAATCCTAGGATGTCATTCACCCCTTGTACTCAGCCTTGGTGAGGCCACAGCTGGAGTACTACATCCAGTTTTGGGCTCCTCAGTTCAAAAAGGATGTGGAGAAGCTTGAGTGAATGCAGTCAGGAAAATAGATCTTATGACGACAGGCTGAGAGCCATGGGGCTCTTTAGCCTGGAAAAATGCAGGTTCAGGGGCAATCTGATGGCCACTTATAAGTTTATCAGGGGTGTTCATCAGGATCTGGGGGAACGTTTGTTCACCAGAGCGCCCAAAGGGATAAGAAGTTATAAACAGTTATAAACTCCTACAAGACCGTTTCAGGCTGGACATAAGGAAGAATTTCTTCACTGTCCAACCCCTCAATGTCTGGAACAGCCTGCCACCGGAGGTGGTTCATGCACCTACATTGAATGCCTTCAAGAGAAATTTGGATGCTTATCTTGCTGGGATCCTATGACCCCAGCTGAATTCCTGCCCCTGGGGCAGGGGGCTGGACTCAATAATCTTCTGAGGTCCCTTCCAGCCCTAATGTCTATGAAAGCCTGCTGGGGGATCGGGGGACTACTGCCCCTGCTGGCCCGCTGAACGGCCCTTGCAAAGCCAGCGGACCGAGGCACTTAAGGGGGCACTTAAGGGAGCCCACCTCTGCCCCAGCCCTGGCACAATCTGTGGGCAAGGCAAGAGCCCTCAAGGGCACACTTGCCTGCCTGTACACGAATGCCAGGAGCCTGGGCAACAAGCAGAACGAGCTCGTCCTCCTGCTCAGTGCAAAGAAATATGATGTCATTGGGATAACGGAGACCTGGTGGGACTCCACCCATGACTGGACCACGGGTATAGAGGGCTATACCCTATACAGGAGGGATCGTGTTGACAAAAGGGGCAGGGGTGTAGCTCTCTATGTGAAGGAAAGCTACATGTCCCTGCAAGCTGATGTTGGCGACTGGCATGGACAGCTAGAGACCCTCTGGGTAAAAATTCGTGGGGAATTCGGCACAGGGGACACAACGGTGGGAGTCTACTACAGACCTCCCACTCAAAGTCCCAAGCTTGACCAGGAGTTCGCCCGGGAACTGACTGAGGCCGCTTGCTCCAGGACCTTGGTTGTCATGGGTGACTTCAATTACCCGGACATCTCGTGGGAAGATCACTCAGCTAAATCTGAGTGGGCACAAAGCTTTCTCTCGTGCGTGGATGACCTCTACCTGACTCAAGAAGTCTATGGGCCAACGAGAGGCAAAGCGCTGCTTGACCTGGTACTGGCTACGGGGGACGACCTAATCGGCGACCTAGTGATTGATGGGAAGTTGGGTGACAGCGACCACGAGCTGATCACCTTCACCATCCGCCGTAAAGCTGGCAAGTCAGTCAGCAACACAGAAGTCCTTGACTTCAGAAAAGCCGACTTTGACAAGCTCACGAGGATTGTCAGTCAGGCCCTCAGGGACCATGACCCCAGGGAGATGGGAATTCAAGAAGAGTGGTTGCTTCTCAAGGAAGCGATCCTCAGTGCACAAGCTAAATCTATTCCAATACGGAGGAAAGGCAGCAAGAAGGCACAGCAGCCCCCCTGGCTCTCCAGAGACCTAGCAGACCTACTGTGGCTAAAAAGGAAAGCCTACAAAGGATGGAACACGGGATTCACCTCCAAGGAGGATTACTCCGCGCTGGTCCAGTCCTGCAGGGACCAAACCAGGAAAGCCAAGGCTGCAGCTGAACTCCAACTAACTTCAGGCATCAAGGACAACAAAAAGTCCTTTTTCAGATATGTGGGGAGCCGGAGGAAAAGCAAGGGCAATGTTGGACCCCTGCTAAACCAGATGGGGCAACTGACAACTGACGCCCAGGAAAAAGCCAACCTATTAAATAGGTACTTTGTGTCAGTCTTTCATCAGTCACACGGGATGCCCATGCCTGCTATGGGACAGGGAAGTCTGGGTGAGGGGGATCCCCTACCCTCCGTCAATGCTGACCTCGTGAAGGAACACCTTGAGAAGCTGGATACCTTCAAGTCAGCTGGCCCTGACAACCTGCATCCCAGGGTACTCAAGGAGCTGGCGAGCGTCATAGCCCAGCCCCTGGCACGGATCTTTGAAAACTCCTGGCGCTCTGGTGTAGTGCCCAAAGACTGGAAGAAGGCCAATGTGGTGCCGATCTTCAAGAAAGGGAGGAGAGTGGATCCGGCTAACTACAGGCCCATTAGCCTGACTTCTATCCTGGGGAAGATCCTAGAAAAGTTTATTAAGGAGGCCATCCTTGAGGGACTGGCCCAGGCTAACATTCTAAGGGACAGCCAGCACGGGTTTGTTGCGGGTAGGTCTTGTTTGACCAATCTCATTTCCTTCTATGACCAGGTGACCTATCACCTGGACAAGGGAGAAGAGATTGATGTCATATATCTTGACTTCAAAAAAGCTTTTGATCTGGTATCCCATGATCACCTCTTGGCCAAACTGCCCAGTTGTGGCCTTGGCTCCACCACGATCCGCTGGCTGGGAAATTGGCTTCGTGGTTGGACCCAGAGGGTTGTGATTGATGGCAGTCACTCATCATGGTGCCCTGTGACCAGTGGGGTCCCTCAAGGCTCTGTCCTGGGACCCATACTGTTCAACATCTTCATTAACGATGTGAACATTGGAGTCAGGAGTGGACTGGCCAAGTTCGCCGATGACACCAAACTTTGGGGCAAAGCATCCACGCCAGAAGATAGGCGGGTGATCCAGGCTGACCTGGACAAGCTCAGCAAATGGGCAGATGAGAACCTGATGGTGTTTAACACCGAAAAATGCAAGGTTCTCCACCTTGGGAGGAAAAACCTGCAGCACCCTTATAGGCTCGGCAGTGCTACGTTGGTTAGCACTACAGAAGAAAGAGACTTGGGGGTCATCATTGACCACAAGATGAACATGAGCTTGCAATGCGATGCTGCGGCTAGTAATGCGACCAAAATGCTGGCGTGCATCCATAGATGCTTCTCGAGCAAATCCCGGGACGTCATTCTCCCCTTGCACTCAGCCTCGGTGAGGCCGCAGCTGGAGTACTGCGTCCAGTTTTGGGCTCCAGAATTCAAAAAGGATGTGGAGAAGCTTGAGAGAGTCCAGAGGAGAGCCACTCGTATGATCAGAGGTCAGGAAAACAGATCTTACGATGACAGGCTGAGAGCCATGGGACTCTTTAGCCTGGAGAAGTGCAGGCTCAGGGTGATCTGATGGCCACCTATAAGTTTATCAGGGGTGACCACCAGGATCTGGGGGAACGTCTGTTCACCAGAGCGCCCCAAGGGATGACGAGGTCGAACGGTCACAAACTCCTGCAAGACCGTTTCAGGCTGGACATAAGGAAGAATTTCTTTACTGTCCGAGCCCGCAAGGTCTGGAACAGTCTGCCAGCGGATGTGGTTCAAGCACCTACATTGAACACCTTCAAGAGTAAATTGGATGCTTATCTTGCTGGGATCCTATGAACCCAGCTGACTTTCTGCCCTTTGGGCAGGGGGCTGGACTCGATGATCTCCCAAGGTCCCTTCCAGCCCTAATGTCTATGAAATCTATGAAATCTGCTCTGTCAGTTTGTGACCATTGTTCCTTGTTATGCCAAGAGATGCCCTGATGAACAGAGCATCTCTGATCCCTTGCTGTGTCCCCTTAATTAATTTGTAGGTGGCCACAAGCTAACCCCTCAGCCTTCTCTTGTGGAGGCTGAAGAGGTCCAGGTCCCTCAGTCTCTCCTCATAGGCCCTGTTCTGTAAGCCCCTAACCGTATGAGTGGCCGTCTTCTGGACCCTCTCGAGTCTATCAACATCCTTCATGAAGTACGGTGACCAAAACTGGACGCAGTACTTCAACTGCAGTCTGACCAATGCCTCATAGTGGGGAAGTATCACCTCCTTGGTTCTGTTTGTCAAAGTGTGGTTAGCTTTGCTGATGATTTCTTCACACTGATGACTCATGTTCATCTTGGAGTCCACTATGACTCCAAGATGGTCACTGGAAATCTACAAACTTGTGAGGATACCCTGCTTTTAAATCAAAGCCTTAATTTTTTTAGAAAAGTGGTTTTCTAGCTTTGAATGTTGCAAAGACACACTTCAAATACAAAGTGCCTGTTTTTAAGATGTGATTATGTCTGCTTGACTTTGTAGGCAAAATAAAACAGTATCATAAATGCCATGTAGCTGCTTTTGGGCATGTGCCCAAGGTGTCCACAGTGCCACTTTCAGATTCTCAGTCTTGGACATGATTATTAGATTGAATGGCACTAATGTAGCAAGAGCAAATAGGTTGGACATGTTTTCATGGCCAGGCTCCCTAACATGGACCAACATAGTTTAGACAGGCTCTTTGTCTTCCTCCAAGACAACCCTTACCCTTATAGTGAAAGGTTCTGTTTTGTGATGGGACAGCTAGTGCTCCAGTTAGGACCATACCAGTCTCAGAAGTTAAATTTGGCTAGTACTTGGATGGGAGACCAGCTGGGAATCCTGTATCCCACAGACAAACTGCTCTTGCTAGTGAGTGGTCATCTCTCTGACCACCAGTCATTGGTTGTTGTGCTAACAGAAAGCTGACCCTACCCCAACACAGCCCTTAAATCAGTAGGGCAACTATGGTCTTCATCCTGGAGCTCTGGCTCTTTTACATATCACAGGCCCCATCTGAGACTAGGGGATGGACTCTCCCATGAACAAAGACCATCACAGAACTTGCCCCCTTCCATACAAGGTGTCTTTCCTTGATCTCAGTTTTTCAAATACAAGTTTCTTGGAGCTGGGAAGCTTAGATCTGCTTGTCTTGTGGGACTTAACCATCCAGGAAGATATAACTATTGCTTATATAGGATATAAATACTAGGAGCTAACTTTCCTATAATTTCCTCTCTTCCATTCATGATTTAGACCAGGGCTATATGGACTAAGGACTCTTGCTGTAATCGTTGTCTCTGACTGCTGTGGGTCATCCTGGCACTAGACTTGGAAACTGAGAACAGTGAGTTTCTCTTTCATGTACTCTCAGTGCTCCCCCTCCTGGTATCCAGATACCAGTGAGTCAAATACAAAGGAGATAATTGGGCCCAGGTTGAGAGGCTGGTAAATGTGACATGGCAGACATGACAGGGCAGAAAGAATAGACTGGGACAAAAAATTGGGGATTGGGATTCTGGGAGTAAGAGGTGGGGTGAGAAAAATAAGAGTGAACAGGAAAAAGCCAGGAGGCAGTGGGAAAGCTGACCACTAGGCAAGGATTTGATAGAGGCAAGGTGGTCTGGCTAGTCCAAGAGCACTGGAGACACACTGGGCTGAAAAGTCTGGGAAGGGAGACTGGGACCTGGACAGAGATCCCAAAGTGAAAAACTGGTGAGGACATAATGGGCTAGGGAAGGAAAGTGGGAAGAGGATAAAAGCTCAGACTGTGCAGGGAAACAAGAATAGGAAGTTTCATAGTTTCTAGGGTTGGAAGGGACCTGAGCAGATCATCTAGTCCGACCCCCTGCCATGGCAGGAAAGAGTACTGGGGTCAAATGACCCCAGCAAGGTGTTCATCTAACCTCCTCTTAAAAACCCCCACAGTAGGAGCCTGCACCACTTCTCTTGGAAGTTGGTTCCAGACCCTAGCCGCCCTGACCGTGAAGTAGCGCCTCCTGATGTCTAACCTAAACCTACCCTCTGCCAGCTTGTGACTGTTATTCCTGGTCTCTCCTGGCGGTGCTCGGGGGAACAGTGACTCCTCCAATGCCTGCTGATCCCCCCTGACTAGTTTATAACAGGCCACAAGATCCCCCCTCAGCCTTCTCTTTTGGAGGCTGAACAGGTTCAGGTCCCGCAGCCTGTCCTCATAGGGCCTGCCCTGTTGTCCCCTGATCATGCGAGTGGCCCTCCTCTGGACCCTCTCCGTGCTGTCGACATCCCTCTTGAAGTGCGGCGCCCAGAACTGGATGCAGTACTCCAGCTGCGGCCTGACCAGTGCCGCATAGAGGGGGAGGATCACCTCTTTGGACCTGCTCAAGATGCATCTGTGGATGCATGACAAGGTGCGGCTGGCCTTCCTAACTGCCTCCCCACACTGCTGGCCCACGTTTATCTTGGAGTCAATTATGACTCCAAGATCCTTTTCCATTTCCATGCTGACAAGAGGGGAGTTCCCCAACCTGTAGATATGGTGCCGGTTGTGCCTCCCCAGGTGCATCACCTTGCACTTGTCTGTGTTGGATCCCATCCTATTCTCATCCGCCCACCCTTGTAACCTGTCTAGGTCTGATTGTAGCCTGTTGCTTCCTTCTAGTGTGCCTACATCCCCCCACATCTTAGTGTCATCAGCAAATTTGAACAGGGTGCTTTTTACCCCCTTGTCCAAATCACTGATGAAGACATTGAACAGTGCAGGCCCAAGGACCAAGCCCTGCAGAACCCCACTGCCCACGTCCTTCCAGGTTGAGAAGAACCCATCCACCACCACCCTCTGGGTGCGGCCCACCAGCCAGTTGGCGACCCATTTGACTGTGTGGGTGTCTACACCACAGCCCCCCAGTTTCTTAATGAGAACGGGGTGAGAGACAGTGTCAAAAGCCTTCCAGAAGTCCAGGAAGACTATGTCCACTGCTACCCCTGCATCTAATGATCTGGTGATCTGATCGTAAAAGGCCACCAGGTTGGTCTGACAGGACCTGCCACTGATGAACCCGTGTTGGTTGCCCCTAAGCATGCAGTCCCCTGCTGGCCCCTCCTGGATGTGTGCCAGTATAATTTTCTCAAACAGCTTGCCTATAATTGAGGTAAGACTAACTGACTTATAATTTCCCAGATCCTCCGTCCTCTCTTTTTTGAAGATGGGAACCATGCTGGCCCTCTTCCAGTCCTCCAGCACCAGTCTTGAGCACCATGAGTGCTCATAAAGCCATGCCAGGGGTCTTGCAATGACCTCGGCCAATTCCTTTAGAACTCTAGGGTGGAGATCATCCGGACCGGCTGACTTGAATACGTCCAGCCCCTCCAGAAGCTTCCTAACTAAATCCTTGCTAACCCTTGGCCCAGGTGTGCCTCCCCCGGGACCCGAGGGGGGCCCAGCAGGGAGGTGGCTGCTCTGGTCCTTACTTAGGAAGACGGAGGCAAAGAAATTGTTAAACATGTTCGCTCTGCCATCTGGTGTGACGACCAAGTTTCCCAACGTGTCCTGCAAGGGTCCCACATTACCCGGGACCTTCTTTTTATCCCCTGTGTATTTAAAAAAGGATTTCTTATTGTCCTTGATCTGGGAAGCTAGTCCCAGTTCCATCTCTGCCTTGGCCTTCCTAACTACCCCCTACATCCCCAAGCAACTGCAGAATAGTCCTCCCTGGAGATGACCCCTTCTTTCCATTGGGTGTATGCCTCCTTTTTAGCAAGGAGACATTCCCGGATGCTTTTGGTGAGCCATGGAGGCTTGTGTGAGCCATGAGGCTCCTGCTCCCTTTGATCCTGGTTGGGATTACCTTCCTTTGGGCTTGGAGGATCGTCTCCTTAAGGAGCGACCACTCTCCTTGGACACCTAACCCCTCCCCATGACCTCAGCACTTCTCCAAGTATCCTCCTTAGCTCGCTGAAGTTTGCCCTCCTAAAATCTAGGGCCGCTGCCTTACTGCATGCCTTTGCCACCTTGCACTGGATGGTGAATTCCAGCAGGCAATGATCGCTGTCGCCCAGGTGGTCGAGCACCCGCAGCCCTCTCACCAGGTCATCACCCGTGGCCAGCACTAGGTCCAACAAGGCGTCTCCCCTGGTGGGGCTGTGCACCTCCTGGGTTAGATGGAGGTCCTGCACTCTGTCTAAGAACCTATGTGAGCTTTCAGACCTGGCTGACTGCTCTTCCCAGCAGATGTCCGGGAAGTTCAGGTCCCCATGACTACCACATCCTTAGACTTCACTACCTCCGTGAGCTGACCCAAGAATTCCTGGTCAAGCTCTTCTCCCTGGTTGGGAGGTCTGTAGTAGACTCCCAGTGTTAAGTCTCTTTCCCCCTGACTGCCTTGTACTCTAACCCAAAGCACTTCAGAGTGCCCCTCCCCTGACTCCTTGCTAATTGACGAGGATGTGTATTCCTCCTTAATGTAGAGTGCCACGCCCCCACCTCTCTTTCCTATCCTGTCCCTCCTGTACAGCCTATAGCCCTTGACATTCACCGCCCAATCATGCGTTGAGTCCCACCACATTTCCATGATCCCCACTATGTCCAGGCTGGTGTCAGCCAGCAGGAGGGTGAGTTCCTCCTGCTTGTTGCCCATACTACGAGCGTTTGTGTAGAGGCATTTGAGGTCTCCTGTGGATGTGTGTACTGATCCCCTAGTCCCAGCGTTACCCTGGCCCCTATCTCTTACCTGTTTATTCGCTTCGCTCATTGGGCTGGGCTGGGCTGTAGTTGTGGGTGCTGTTTGGTCTAGCAGTCTGATGTTTCCTCCGCCCTCATCTACCCCTTCCCCCGATGAGCCTAGTTTAAAGCCTGCTGGAGGAGGTCCACCAACCTAGAAGAGAACACACGCTTACCTTTAGGGGAAAAGTGGAGCCCGTCCCACCCCAGCATGTCTCTCATCGTGATGTGCCGGTCGTGGCTGAGGAAGCCAAAGCCCTCCTCGAAGCACCATTCCTGTAGCTGCCAGTTGGTCTCCACGATGCACGTTTCATGCCGACTGCCTCGTCCACTCACTGGCAGGATAGAAGAGAAAACCACCTGTGCGCCCATCTCCTTCAGCACGCACCCCAGAGCGTGGTAGTTGTCCATCAGGTGATCAGGGTTGCTCCTGGCCGCATCATTAGTGCCCACATGGACTAGGACCATGGGGTAATAATCGGTGGGCTGGATTACGGTTTGGAGGATCCCTTTCACGTCCTGAATCCTCGCTCCAGGTAGGCAGTATACCTTGCGTGCCGAGGGGTCCTGGCGACAGATGGGGCCCTCCGTACCTCTCAGGATGGAGTCACCAATGACAATCAAGCGACGCTTCCTCTTCCTGGCCTGCTTGTCTCCTTCAGCTTGCACGGGACGCGGTGAGCATGGAGTTGAAGATGTGGGGAGAGCTGTGACAAGGACAGGAAGCTGGGAGGTTAATGGGAGAGCTGGGACAGGGTAGACTAGACCAGTCAGCAGCAGAAGGGTCTGTGACCACAAGAAGATGCTCCCCTTCAGAGCCTGGGATGGCACCTGACCTTCTGGAATTTCAATATTTCTCAGTTCTCAATAATTACCTACCAAAATTCACTTTCAAGATCTCTTCATCCCCACTCATGACTGGTCAATACATGTGATGACAGCTTTCTGCTGACTACACTTACTCCTAAAGGGTCTGACCCTGCTGTTGTCCCAGGTAAGTGTCAGTATCATGCCACATGACAGCTATATTTTAGCTTCTTTTTAAAGTTTGGTTTTATAGAAGTCTAATAATTTGTGTGAAATATACACAAGATTATTAAGGTTGCAAACCTGAGCACTCCGTAGCTAGGAAATTCCAGAATTAAGGTGGCCTTTGCAATATTAAGTTGGCCCCCTTGTGAGAGCAGATGCTGGCAGTTTGGAGCACATGCAATGGCAGAACTTTAGGCACTCAGGGAATTTTGCTGATGAAAACATTGATACAAAAGGCATTGTGCAGGGGGGTTGTGGATCACATTCTTCAACTTAGGACCTGAATTCCACCTAGGTCCTGCTTAAAGCACCCAGATCCCTTTGTGGATTTGCATGTTGGTGCTACAAAGCATTTGTAGCTAATTCAGCAATATATCATAATGTGTGGGAGAGAAATCACTGATAACTATTTAAGTTCTCATCTAAAATAGGACAACATATACTGAACCTCATAACTGGGCAAAGAAGAAGGAACTGCTTAGAGAGTAAAGTGTTGTTTTGGTTTTTTAGGTCCTTTATACAATGGCGTGTACAACAGCCTTCTCTGCTGTGCATTTAATAAAATGTAGCCATAATACTATGTATTAGGATTGGATGGTTAAACATACTAAATATTCAACTTATTTTTCCCAATGGGCCAATAGACTCAGAGTTACAAAATATAAAATTAAAAGCAGAAGTGTTGCCAGAATCTGAACCTGGATTTCATTAATATGTACTGTCATTGCACCATAAAAAATACATCTGTTACCATGCTCAAAGAATTTTAGGTACACAATAGAGTAATAAATTGATTTTATAACTTGAGTCATTCTCTACCCACAGAATCTAGTTTTTCCCATTTGTATCAAGATACAGACATTGTGATATACTGCAAGTAAAGAATTTAGAAGGTTGTTGATACAGAAAACGGAAAATTTAAAACAAAATAAGGCATTATAAAGAGGGCATCCCAAATCACAGGACTTTCTTACCTACTCAGGTTGGTGCGTCAGACCCTACTGGAGGTTTGTCCGTCTGTATTTTCCATATGTATTTTCATTAGAAAAGCTCAGTTAGTAACAGTGGGGGCTTAGAGTGAAGGTTTTTATCCTCTTTTTCTTTTTCTACACTTTCTCATCCAGCCCTCTGTGGAGAAGGTCTGATTAACATGGGATGAAATCCTGGACAGCTGAAATAGGGGTGCATTCAAGAAGAGTGCGGTGGTGCAGTCACTGCCCCCCACCCCTCCCTTCCACCATTACCACCATCCCTAGCTTACCTGAGTACCCGCGTAGTTCCAGGGCAGCTCCTGCCTGGCTCTGGCCGCAGGCTGCAGGGAGCAGTTGCATGCAGTGTCAGGTTTGGCAGGGGACATCAGTCACAGTGAGTGGGTTTCCTCTTCCTGCACCTGCTCCTGCCATCCTTTCCATGTTCTTTGCTACCTGAAAGCAAGTGCTGGAAAGGTATTTCTTCACCGCTGCTTGTTGATGCAGATGGCTCTTAGCTAGTGGGGAATACCTTGGGGGTTGTGGGGAGGAGCAGGCACTAGAAAAGGCATCTGCATGCTGCCACTGCTGCCCTGGCTGAGCCCAGCTCCCTGTGCAGCTTTTCCCCACAACCCCCAGCTGGAAGGGGCAGGAGCTGTTCTGGGACTCCCCCCCACCTTGGGTCAGCTGGGAATAGTGCTGGCAGGGGAGTCCCAATTTTGTGTTTTTACTCCCTGCCTGGCTCCCTAGTGTCCCCCACTGGCCCAGGTGCTCCAGCCATGCCTCACTCCCATCCCCTCACTGTCTGAAAGGTGGTATACCACACTCCGCATCAGGAAATCCTGGAACAACCCATGCCTGAAGTCAATGGAGTTTTACTCACACTTCCTAGGCACTTTAAATATCTGCTAACAAGGGACTGAGCATGACCAGTAAGACTATCAATAAATTATCTACCTCAATCTCTCACCAGTTAAATTCTTGCCACCAAATGTACCATCATCTTAGAAACAGAAGAAAAAAGAGCAGTGCTGCCATTGGACAATATAAATGTGCCTATGCACACACACATATTAAGAAAAGCAATCATTGTGTATGTGGCAATTATTGAGAAGTCTCCTCACCCATGTCTGAGAAACATTATGAAATTAAGATGGCAGGACAGAGTTCCAAATACTGGAGTGAGCACGGGCAGTGTGGTTATAAAAACACAGTCAGGATGGTCTGGCCATATAATCAGGATATCTTTTAATTAGCTTATCAAGAAATGCTTTATGCAGCACTGTGCTCTGGTAGATGCTGATGTGGTCCGATTTGTAGAAGATAAAGGATCATTTAAAATGACCCTTCCGTCAAGGCAGTATTGATGTCTGAAGCTGGGAACAAAAGGCTTATGAATATGTTGCAATGTTGTCCATGATGCTGGAAATGACTACGAATAGGCACATCAAGAATGCAGCGGCAAAATCCAAAGTTTTAGGTTCAGGATCAGCCCTGCTAGTCTGCAGTATCCACCACTGTCTATTTGGTGTGTGACTATGTTGCAGACAAAGATCTTATTTTGCCACCCAAGAGTGCATCTCTGAATGCTTTTGTCAGAAGATGAAATGTGGTCATCATCAGCTACTGAAAACAATAATGATGAGTCCTCCTTATGCTGCAGAGGGACTGTTTACATAAATAAGATTTACAAAATCAGGCCCATCATTATTTCAGCACTTCCTCAGAAAGGTCCATTCTTTTCTCCTCACGTAGTAGAGTTATATTAGAAGAGGACTACTCCCAATACTTATCTAGTTGGTTTCTAAGGATTGAACTAAGAATTCCCCTTCATATATCCAGTTTCATGTACGTGCTGATCTTTAGTCTCAGATACATTACTGCACATTTTCAGTGTGTAAGTGCACATGACTCTGATGTAGAACAATAGGGCCATGGTTAGTCCCATACACCATACCAGACATTTTCCTCTTGGTTGCTACTCCAGGGCAGCAGGTTTTTAGACAAAGGTTTAATCTACTATCATTTATGGCACTGCACACCAACTTTCTTCCTACAACTAAAACTACTGATAAATACACCTACTCTTCTCAAGCTACAACCATAATAATTGACACATACACAGCCTTATTTAGTATTGTACTTTAATACTGTGATTCACAAGACCCTAAAGAATGTGAAGACAATGCAATATGCTACATAACAAAAATTGATGTCATATGAGCCATTCTACTTTTCTTGCTTTTAAAGATTGTGAGGAACTTGTAAAACTCTGTTCCTAAAATTATTCATTTTTATGTGGCAAGCATTGTAACCTTTGCGGCTCAATATGCAAGTCTGCTCTGTAACTATACTTTGCCTGCAAGGTCATTACATGCCTACAATCGCCTTCTCATACCTCTATACCACTGGTCTCCAAAGTGGGGTATGCGCACCCCAGGGGGTGTGCAAGACAGTCCATTGGGGTGTAGGAAGAAAATACTAGAACTTCTATTTAGATGTATATTTATATAAATATACATATATTGGGGGGGTGCTCAAAATTTTTTTACTGATAGGGGTGCACGATCAAAAAAGTTTGGAGACCGCTGCTCTACACCACATTTGACCATTTTGTTCCACATGCTTGTGCTCAATTTATTGTACTTTTTTTTCAAGATCTTTCATTGTACATGTGCCTTCAAGCAGTGGGCACTGCAGCAGGTGCTGCATAGTCTGAGGCTCTGTGCCAAAGTCACAGGCGGTTGAACTAATGGTATAGCCCCACTTCTTCATTCATTCCTTGGAGCGTCCAACTCCATTGCGTAGGCGGTTGAGACATTGCTACCTTTGCTGTGGCTTAGCCCCTGGTGGTAAAGACGTGGACACCAGAATGTCCATTTTTTTTGCTTGCAGGTATATTTTCAGCTTCTTGTTTCATATCTGCAGTCATGTCTCCTTGGGTGTGGCATCAGGAGGTTGGGTGCTGGTAAGGAAGCTCCTGTATGACTTAAGTCACTGTGTGCTGTGGGATAGTTGTACAGCGGGTGTCTTATATCTTCAGTCTGTCTCAGTTTTTCTGTCCTGCTGGCCAGTGTTCTTCTGATGCCAGGTGGTGTGATGTCAGCCAACAGATACACACTATTTAGGCTCACAGTGTAATTTCTGTTACAGAATACCTGGTAAGTTTTGAAATATGCTGTGTAAAACCAAATTTTCTAACTGCTGCTCTGTGTATATTGCAGTACCTGTTAACTCTTTTGCCTTAAGGAAAGGAAATGCCCTGTGCTGAGAATTTATATTATGTGAAGTTTTAACTCAAAATGAAATGACAGTTCTCTTATAACAACCCATCTCCTTCAATACACTGCATAATAGAAATGGGGACATCACCCTAACAAAAGTGACAGGCATAGTTCTAGTAAAACCAAATGTCTTGGAATCATAAAATAGAGCAGGAGAAGGTAAGAACTTAGATGCTGGTTTATTTGAAAGAGTGAATTGCATCTTTTCTGCTGTTGACTGAAAAGGAATTCTTCATCTTGCATACTGAGTGATAACTACTATAATTTGACACACACAAATGGGTTTTGCATCCAGTACATTCTGGCCCACTAAAATCAAAGAATTTGGCCATTGACTTCAGGGAGGGTAGTTTTCACCCTGCAGTGTCTTTCAGTGCAATGTCAGCATTACACAAGTCATTTGTGAAAAAATGTAAAACTCAAAATCTAAAGCAAGTTCTTTCTGACCAGCATAATTGACCTGCTATCAAATGGATCCTGGGGAATAGCAGATTTCAGATACATCCCATCTAGAAAGTTTGGATGTGGATGCAAATGTCTAGTAAATGGAGATATTTCAGACTGCCTTACAAGTGCGCTGGTCTCTTTTTCATATGCTGCCCATAAGTAAAAGGCTGTGCACCTTAGAAACAAACTAAACAATTGCAGAACAATCTGTGGGAAACTGTTGTAAACAAGCTGAAAAGGAAATCTTTTATTACAGATGGCTTTAGCAGGTACAGCTTTGGCTTAATAAAACTTTATTGGACTGGCTTAGGCTTTGTAACCCCCATTGCAAAAATAAGATTAATTCAAATACACTTTAATCAAGCCCTCAAAAAATTGGATTACTCATGAACAAGCCTTGTCTTCACAGCCATAATGATGTGCTTTCAATATCATTCTGCCTTGCTTAATGGGATCTGTCAAATAAGAGAAAATGTCCCGGCTAAATCAAAGACAAAATACAAACAACTCCAACTGATATATTTGAAAGCCTATCATTCAATGGAGTGAGATGTTAGGATTTCCTGATATATATGTGGAAGTTGATTAGATGAGCAATTTGCATATTAGTAAGTGTTGCACTGGAATGGAATGCACTTTGCAGAAAAGTTAATTCCTTTGGGAGTTTGGTAGGTGGCGCTAAAGGCTGCACCAGTACTGCCATGCTAACGCCTGCGTTATCAACAACTAATTCTGCACTCCAGAGAATTTCTTGCACTAAACAGTTCAGCTGTTGCTCTCTCCTAATTAAAGCAAATAACGTTTCCCTCTCTTCCCCTCCCCCCTTCCCCCCAAAAAAATTCTGCTGTTCCCTGGAAGAGTCTTCAGTTCTCCATGACATAAAGGAAAAACTGCTGGAATTCAGTCCTGCTGCTGACAAGGTAAAAATGTCAGGGATCTGAGGCAGAGGTACCGTTTTGATATGTTGTGCCACTAGTTATAATTTACATCTAATCAATTACAAGCCTCTGGTGACAATATTTCCTTGTTCTAAGAATAGATCTTAAAAGTATTTTAAGAATTCTGGTTGTCATGCAATTAATAGCGCGCTTTGTTCTGAGTATAAAGATTTGCTTGTTTGGAGCAGTAACTGTATTTTGCATGTAAAAACGGGGAATGGGAGGGTTTTATTGCCAGCACTTCTCTTTACAGAGGGATGAATCACTTGCATTCTTGGCAGCCAAGCACAAATTCACAAGAATGCTCAGTTTGATCAACTTCCTTCAAAACACTAAGCTTAAAGTAAAAAGGAGAAAAGAGAGTGAGAAGCTTGGATGGGCCCATATACAGAAGACATTACAAGATGGACATCTAAGCATGAAGACAATAAATCTAGTGTACGAAATGTTTTGCCCAAAGCAAGTCACTTACTGTTACAGGAGTAGCCAGACTAAGTTAAGTGAATAATACTAAAAAGAAAAACAAAGCAGGAAAGAGCCAGAGGGGGAACAATCCAGAATGGGCAGAAATGTGGGATGTAGTGTCAAAAATTAATTCAGTACAATTTAACAGTTTTATGTACAGAATGCAAAGTTTCAGCAAAAAAACCCACCTTCCTTCCCCTATAATAATGGAAGATTGCGTCAAAGATCCTAAGCCTAAGAAACTCAAAATATATGAAAGGGCTTAGTTGGGTGTAAAGAAATTCTTTCTTTCTCTCTTTCTTCCTTGCTGTTGGCTTTTGTTCCCTCACCCCAACACTCTGCCACAATCCCATTTCTACATGTGGTGCATGGGAGGTGTATGGGAGTGGAGACACTAGCATTTTATCATTAACTGCATAGCAATTCCATTGAGATAGCTGTGGGGTCACCACTCCCAGTGGGAGCCAGAGCCTCAGACATGGAAGCACCTGAACTGGTTGCCAGGACACGTTATGTTTTCCCTATCTTTGGAATGATTTAGGAACAGATTACACAAACATCTGTCAAGGCTGGCCTAAGTATATCTGATCCTCGATTAGAGCCGGGGGATGATGGATGAGACGACCCCTTGAAGTTCCTTCATTTCTATGATTCTATAGATCTCTGCAAGAAAGGGTTGTTTTGAGGGAGATGTTCATTGTGGGCACCCTTGCAGGGCAAAGTGACAAATTATATTGCATGGCAGATGTGGGAGCTGGTTGTAAATAAGGTTTCCCAGATCTGGCCATGCTAGGCCCACCTGCAGCTCCCACTGACTTTGAAGGGGTTTGACTTGAATAAAGAATAGGAGGAGCCAGTTCTTTCTTTTCTATGCATATTCAGCTGAGGTGAAATGATATGCAAGTGATCTAAGGAAGGAAGCAGCTTCCACTGGTGCCATCTTGCTATTCCCACTGCCTTATGCTTCATCAGATTCATCCTGCTGTGTCTCGTAACATGCAGATTGCATCCCATTCCTGGCCAGCTTTAGGAATCTTTGCTTTGGCTCCTGCAGCCAGATGAGTCCTTTAGTAACAGGAGAAATTCTCAGAAACAAATGGTCAGAGTTCCGCTGCAGCAAAGTGTCTGCTGCTCAGAGGAGGTGGCCAGCTCCGAGACAGGATGCCGGCTGAATAACCCTCCATTCCTGAAGAGGGTGGTCCCTAAAGGTCAGGGTTGGCTTCAATGGGGTGGCAGTGTAAGAGGAAGTTGGCTCAGAGGGTGCTTTCATAATGCTTGAACTATGAATAAATTCAGTCTCTTGTATTCCCCGTTCCCAAGTATTAGTGACTCAGAAATGTGAATAGGAAAATAAGGTTAGTGAGAACAATCCTGTTACTGGGCATTTATTATGTATTTCTTTCTTTTGTCTCAGACAGGGCACTTTGTGCAATAGATAAGGCCTCTTGTCACTGCTTGAGGGGAACGTGTACATGTCAGCTGTGCTAGGAGCAGAAATTTAAGTGGGTCCCAATGTAAGGTGCATAGGCAAGGCATATAGGCAGCCATCAGCTCTCTGACGTCACAGCAAATCATTTAAATTGTAAATGATGACCCTGCCTTGTACATTAAATGCTGTCCTTGGCATAGTGAAAGGCTCTCAAGGAATTTATACTTGCACCAGGCATTGTACAGGTTCATATTTGGGTGAGCCTGCCCAACCAGCCCATCCACGGTTACATCCCCTGGTGCATGTGGGTGCAGGTGAGGCAGAGGGTCGATCAGCTACGATACTGAACTAAACAATACCGGGCTGCTATACCTCTGACTCATGCCAGAAGTGAATTGAACCTGGTGTATCTCCATGTTGTACTTATTTGGAGGGATTTGTTTTGAATGAGCAAAACTCTGGACAAGACTTCTGCATCACTCCCAGGTGCCTCCCACAGAGGCATTGCCCATAGAGCTCACCACAGAGTCCCCTACCCATTCACTACTGCTGTGGATGCCAAATCCTCAAATGAGGTCAGAAATGCTAGAGCAATGCTGAGCAAATGCCCAGAGCTGCTGCTGGGCTCTCTGTCTGAGGCAAGCTTTTTGGTGTGCACTTAGGGTTGTTCTAAGGCTGCTGTGTTGCCTTACTTCTGGGGTTTCACACATGCGAAGCAGGCATGAGTGGGTATGGCATGATTCACTGTGACACTTCCAGCTGTGGATTGGAGACTGTGTAGGCCTCCCCTCAGTGATATGAATAGTGAAATCGGGAAGTTTTTCTTCCTTTTCAGTTCAAACCACAAAGGTTTGTGGATGGGCTTGTCCCTACACTTTGAGGAAATTCAGTGGAAGTTCGGTCAGAGTGAGTCTTCTGCCATTGACTGTCATTGTTACCAGGGCATTCTCTATTCTGGCAAGACTTATCAGAAATCTTATTTGAGCTGCCTTAAATTATTCAAGGCAGCTTTTACACTGCTCCAGCTAAAGTCATTGAAGTGTTTTAATTAGAGAGCAAACACAGTCTGTCGCTTTCTCCTGTGTGACGCACAGAGCCCTATCTGCTTCCCCCTGCAAGCGCAATACAGTATATCTAAGTCAAAGCAATTATAATGATTACAGTCTTGAGCATTTAAATGGGGATGTAAATGTGAATGGGGTGCTTTGCTAATGGAAAGAGTTAATCTCATTCTCAAAGAATTTAAAATAGAGATGAGACAAAACGTTGGACTGGTGTTACGGACAGTGGAAATAATTCTCCCAGAGACTGTTGAGAAAAGGATGAAAAAAATAAGTAGGTTTTAAGGACAATTCTGCAGGAGGAGAGAGAATTGTGAGGCTGTTCCCAGAGTAAGGGCCTGAGTGAATGATTAAGCCACGGGGCCAGGACACAGGCATTCTGGCGTCAGTTCTCAGCCCTGCCCTAGACTTGCTGAGTGACCTTGAGAGAGGCAAGGATTCTTGTGGGGAATACCTTTAATTGGACCAGCTGCTCTCTCTGTCTATCCCAACCATGCAGGTGGTCCCATGAAAGATATCACCCACAAGAATTTCTTCCTCTCACATATTTCCTGGACCATCAAAGCAACAACATCACTTCAGGACTATCAAAACATGAGTGACCTTCAGCAAGTCACTTCCCCAATCATAATATGTAGTTTACAGCACTTCACTGCACCAGTGAACTGCTAAAAGGATTAAATCTACAAGTAGTGGGGAAGTGCTCTTGTACTACAGTGATACTTTAAATACTAAGGGGGTGGGACAGTCTCTCCTCTCTTGAAATCTGGAAATCAGGGATGTCAGACTTGACTGGCCCCTTGGGCAGGGTAAGAGAGGTATGGGACTGTGGGTCCACAGGCCACATGACTGGCACAGGGCTCGCCCTGTGGGCCAGATTTGGCCCACATGTCATCCTCCCTGCCCCCCCTCATGCCCAATCCAGTGCACACAGTGCCCACTCCGACAGGTGTGGGACTCAAAGGGTAGAGAGACCCAGCTTACCAGGTACTTGGCTACTGAAGTGGGAACAAGCCATAGTGCCAGCCTTCTTCCCATGATGCTCCTGGGGCTCCAACACTGCTGCTTTTGCCTGGGTGCTTGGCAGCCAAGCCGGCAAGAGCTACAGCACTGGAGCCCCAGCAGCATTGTGGCTTCTTCCCATGGCTGCAGCCAAGCACCCAGGTGACAGCAGCAGCACTGGAGCCCCAGCAGCACTGTGGGAAGAGGTCCAAGCAAGAAGTGACTAGGGCAAAGATAACGGTTTTAGTGGGGGAGAGAGAAAAAGGCAAGAGCAGTTTGATGACACAAAGAAAGAATAGGCAAGAATCTAATCCAAAGTGCATCCAAATCAAAGGAAAGGCCATCAGTGACTTCTTTGAGCTTCAGATTAGGCCTGTAGTGAGAGGCTGGATATTTGAGTGAGAGAGAGCAAGAAAAGGGTCAAAGGGGGGCACCAATGCTCCCGCCTGTCCCCCTGCCGAGCTCCTGAGCGTGGCCTGTCAGGGGGTGCATGTGCACCCCTATGTGCTCCTACATGTTGCCACTGGTAACCAAACTACAGATATTATACTAAACATAGAGCCCACAAACATAAAAGCCTATTAATATAAATATAGTAGTAAATCAAGACATTAATCTATAATATTGTTGTACATAGATTCACAATTGAGACAATAAAATCAAATCTAATGTTAATACTCATATCAGTAATAAAGGATATTTAACTCTAATCATCTCAGCCTTGTAAGCAAAAATTGTGAGATGGCTTACTACATTTAGATCTGTTTGCTGTAGAAGCCAGATTAATTTCTCTCTATTTGAGAAATGTATCAGTTTCTGAAAGTACAGTAATAAATAGGCTCTCCTTATGTTATTATATAAAGAACATTCTAATACATCGTGGATAGTACTTCCCAAAACTCCTAGGCAGACGGGGCAACATCTTTTAGCCCTTGGAATGTAAAATCTACGTCCATCCAGAACAGCTGTGGGCATCTGTTTGGTCCTAAGTCTACTCAAAGAAGATTGCCATTTATTATTGAGATCCAACTGTAAATACCTTTCTCCTGCCCAATCTAATTTCCAAAGAGTATATAAAGGTACAATGGAAGTAGCCCTAGCCCCTGCAAAATCATCCTGCCTGGAAATATCGTATCCTCTGGAAAACCTGAACCTTTTCTATGGGGGAGAAAGATCTTTCATTATCTTTGAGATAGTATCCCGTCCCAGAAAGTGCAAAAGGTACGGGAAAGATAAGCTAACCAAAGTGATTGGAGAGGAGGGAGATTACTAATATTTTCTATGTAGCATCATTTAAGCAGGCTTGATGGTAAAAGGGGCAGGGTTTAAAACCAAAATCCTGTCATTCTAATAATAATATTAGTTAAAATAGAATCCAGTCCTGTCTCTAATCTCAGAAAAGATTCAGGAGTTGAGGGAGAAAGAGCCAGAAGAGCCCTAAGAAACTTGTTCTGAGGTATGTCTAATATCATTACTAGCAGCATACCCCCATACTTCAGCGCCATGTAAAATTTGAGAGGTAACTTTGGCTTTGTTTGCTGATATAGGAACTTGGACTTTTCTGTTACTGCATCATTCATTTTACATGGGGGTTTTTTTCCCCATGGACCTCTAGGATGAAGAATTGCACTTAAATTTCAAGTGGGCAAATAGGTAAAAACTGCAGCATAATGATAAAATTTAGAGTTTTAAGTGATCAAGGAGGGATCCATTTCACACACATATGCAAACACATTTGCACACATTTTGTTTGTGGAAGATATGCATATGTTTCATGTTCTCCTTCAAAAGTGACCTTTGTATTTGCATACCCATATTCCTGAGTGGATGACTCATAGGCTAATCTTTTGAGTGTACAAAAAATCAAATTTTTATATCCAAAACCTGCCTTGTGTATACAGGCATTTCAGAATTTGGGGAGCACACAAAAAATCAGAACAACCAAAAATGTGTGCATATATTTTAGGGAAGGAGGAATGTAGCATATCTGTTAGACAACGTGACGGTGTGTTTCTCATGATGTCAATGTGTGCACTGTGTGGTGTATTCATTCTTTTGCATTCATTTTGGTTGACAGGCTATTAATATTGCTACATACGTGCTTATGATATTCTAAGATTTATAATAAGCCTTAAACATTTAGTCCCTGAATCAGATAATTGGTGATCCTTTTTATAGCCTCATTCAATGTTTTATTTGTTATTTGCAAACCACTTATTATGCTCCCTGGTGTTTTAGTGACTGATGATGAATAAATGCCACCTATATGACATTCAAAGCCTATTTTCTTTAATCCATGGTCTTAGATTTAGAGAGCTAGCACAGTATGTGATAGAAACATACAGTGGAGACTGAAAACAAAGGACTACAAATTGAAAGTGTAGCTGGGACTGCTGTGGAGCTTTTCAAATGAGCAAGTGAGTATTCCTAAAAGGAGCTAAAAACAGTGGCTGGCATGGGAACAAAGTTCAGTATAGCTGTAGGCTGAAAGATTGTGTATAAGACCAGGAAACAACCAGTGATAATAGTAACATTATCCCATAGGAACAAGTGGTTATGAGATATTTTTGCTTGAACTCCTATTTCAAGTCTGTATCATTCTGTGATTAGATTCAAGTAGAGAGTTTAAACAGATCAGGACTCTGCTGGGATGGGGACACTTGAAATAGTGTATGTGCTTCATTGGCAACTTCCTGAGAACTCTAAGACAAAAGCTAATTTCTATAAAACTTCAGCCTATCGAATGGAGGTGTGGTGCACAGGAATGACAAGTCCCAGTTTTCAATGCTGTGGTTTGATTGGAGTCATCTGGCCTCCACTATATTCAGTCATACCCCTCCATCTTTAATTTGCATGTACTAAGCTGCTCTTTAGCATACAAGCTAATTCTTTTATTCATTCAACTCACTCAGGCTGTAGCTATTATCTGTGTCTTTCTAGTGTCTAAGAGGTAGTAGAGATAAGTAAATAACTGTGTAACTTTCAAGACTTTTTCACCTCCCTTAATAAATAAAGGTGTGACTGCAGCTTTTTCCCCCACACCATATCTTTCCACCTTCCAATAAAGTCTGAGGTATGCCTTCCTCATGCTGCTATCTGGTGCCATAACAATTCAGATGTTGTATTAAAATGATACTCATGCTCTGTTAGAATGATCTTTTGTAAGCATGCCTGGGCATTTTAAATTGTGGTGTTAGTTGTATGTAGAAGATGACAGTAATTTGAGTCCCTCATCACCTTTTTATAAGGAATTCAGGTGTGATTTACTTTTCTTAAGGGAGCAGGCAGTAGCAAAACTGAGAGAGCATGACCTAGGCAGCAGCCTTGGGAGCACAAAAATAATCGAAACTGCATCTGGCAGGTGGCATTGCCCCATGCACCGCTACTGCCCAGAGTGTGAAGCTGTCCTGTTCCATCTCTGCCAACAGGTCACATCAACTGGCTAACTAAAAAGAGCCTGTTTTTTAAAACAGTGTTCTTGGGAATCAGAGTCATGGAATCAGGCTTCACAGCACAGCTAAGATATTATTGGGGTAGCTGGTAGAAATCCAGACTCAGGTAAGCTGCCCAGATAACAAGTGAAGCCTTAAGAATTCATACCAAACGTATCATAGGGTCAACACAGAAAAGTAGGGGTGGAAGGGAACTCATGAGGTCAACTATTTGTTCAAGGCAGGATCATCCCTGACCAAAACATCCCAGTCAAGTGTGTGTTTCACTCAGTGGTTTTCAACAAATGTGCTGCAAGAGCCTTCCAGGGGTGCTGCAGTGCAGGTATGGACACCACTGCTGCAGCCAAGTGGAACTGCCCTGTGCACCTGTTTCCAGGTAGAGCATGGGGGGACTGGACTGGGAAGAGCTGCAGCAAGAGCCACTGCTCCTGTATGCTTTAGGTTTATCAGATAACCTTAATGCAGGCAGAAGCATTCATTCATGATGCAGCCCTGGTTGTGTATGAGGCACTTGGGGCACTTTCACCAGGCAGCGGTGTTAGTAACATGCTGGTTGAGAATTATGAAGGTAAGCTGAGGCAGCACAACAGTGGTTCTCAACTCAGGGTTCCAAATTCAAAAAGGTAGGGAAGGGTGCCTTAAATTTTAAAAGGCTGAGAATCAACTGATCTAACTGAAGCAGGTAAAAATCTCTTAAAGCCTCAGAACAAGAAGGATCAGACATTTATGGTGGTTCACTTTTGTTTTATTTGCTTCTTCACTTCTGTGCCTGGAGGCATTATGGTTTCATGCAGGAGGCAGCCACCTTTCACTAACAGGAGGCCAAAGTAACATGGTTGTGTCTTAAGGCAGGTTGGAGAATGCTCAAACACATGCGCACGGAGTGCACAAACACATGCACACAGAGTACAGCTCTTGGGAAGGGTCCCCCAGCTGACTCTGCCCCTATGCCAGCTTGTTGTGGGGGATCGTCACAGCCCGGCCTGGGCAAAGGCCTCGACCATCTGCAAGAAAGGTTCCTTGGCTCGACTACCTGATCATCACCAAGCAGAGTCATTCAGGGCAGGTCCCCTGTGTTTTGCTTTGGCCAGTGGGGTACAATCTTTGTTAGGGCCTATAAGTACATTGTGCTGCACCTTAATAACATTGCCTAACACATAGATCTGGAATTTTCTCCTTCTTCAACAGCCCACCTAGCAGAAGCCCAGTTTCCCTTACCATTCCTTCCCTATGACTTGTTATATTTATATCAATTTCCAGTATCTTTCCTCTGAACACTTAGATTGTAGCAAAGTACAGTGCTCCTGCCAATAAAGGACCTTTTATTCATTCTACCTGGAAGAAAACCATTTTTTAATCTCTTCTATAGATTTTCTTGTGTTTCCCTTTTCCATCTGTGACCCACTGCATTCTCTTCCTCTGCACTTTCCATGTGTCTTTTGTTTGCATTTCTTTGTTCGTGGGTATTGACTATTATTTTTTATTGCTTTTGATCATGCGTTATTATACCTTTGAATAAATTTAATTCTCCACATTGTCTTTTTTAAAATGTATTCTGTTGCACTTTATGGGACTGATTTTCTTCCAAAGTTTAGCCAGTTCAAATTTTCTGCCTTTATTTCCCCTTTCAAACTCATTTAGTCATAATTACATAGTTCATGGGGCCAGGCAGCAACAGGCTTTGGATAAGAATCCTGGTCACTTTTATGTTGATGCTTTTCTAATCAGACTCCTTGACTCTCCAAAACCTGGAGGTTCTAACAATTTCCCACTATATCTTATGATACACTAAATCGGTGTTACCTCTGTTCTACTTCTCTCATATCTAAGTGCTGAAGATAGTCTAAAAATGAATAGTTTGTAAGATTTCTTCCCTGTGTCCCAATTATATGTAGTTTGCCACCTGCTCTTAACTTGTCTTTTTCTAAAACCCTTTCATTTTACCCTTTGTTCCTTTTGTTGCTTTCTGATTAGGCAGCCTGTGGAAAAAAATTAATTACTTAATTATTTTTTCCTATAATAATGGTTCTATCATCCCCTATTTTTATTTTTCAAAGCTCCTGAGTTGAGACTTAGCTACTGAAATGCTATGTTAACATAACATGAAGCAGCAGTGTAGGCTACTTCTCCCTAATAATGGGTATTAAGTTTTTTCTGGGGCAAGAAGGTTTTTCAGTCTCTGTGGTTGTATCTACGTTAAGGGTTTTCTGCTTTGAAAAGGATTAGACAACACAATGTTAAAAGTTCTGTGACACAATTTAATCTAAGACCTACAGGAGTGGGGTACCTAAATACCTCTGAGAATTAGGGCCTCACTGATCTCGCTCTTGGAAATTTTTTTTTTTAATTGGGTAGGTCATATTCATAAAAAGCTCAGTATGACTAATGGTAGCTTTATCCTTGGCTTCTCTCCTGGGACTTCTAATAAATGCTATCATAAGCAAAATGTTTTTTTTGGTGATGTCCAAATTAAGTTTTATGAGGTGGGCTGAGACCAGAGGCAGATAACAAAAAGTAAGCATTGTAAAAAGTTCTGGACATCACTCCTTTAGGCTTCATTCGATAAGATGAGCCCCTTTATCATCTTACCAGTCCTGCCAGTCATCAAGTCTCCCCTCCCAGGGTCTAGTTATCTAAGACGATTCTTGATTTCGTCTGTATACAATACTGATGTGAGCTAACAATAGAGTTACTGTCTGACAAACAATATCGATGTGACATTCTGTAAGATATTGGAGATAATTTAGCTATCATGCCCAGATACATAATAGTAATGCTTAGTACTTGCAATACTGAGACACTCTCATGGACCCTCTGGTGTGTTAACTTTACCCCATAATTTGGTATCATCTGCAAAGCACTCTATCCAAATCTGCAGATGATACCAAATTATAGGGTAAAGTTAACACACCAGAGGGTAGGGAACGAATCCAGACAGATCTGGACAGTATGGAAAAGTGGGCGGAACAGAATAGGATGCAGTTCAACAAAGACAAGTGCAAGGTGCTGCACCTAGGAAGAAAGAATCACCAGCACACTTACAAGCTGGGGGAGGACCTTCTCAAAAGCACAGCAGTGGAAAGGGATCTTGGAGTCACTGTTGACTCCAGCATGAACATGAGTTGTCAATGTGACAAAGTGATCAGTAAAGCTAACCGCACTTTATCATGCACTAGCAGGTGCATGACAAACAGGTCCAAAGAGGTGATACTTCCCCTCTGTGTGGCATTGGTCAGGCCGCAGCTGAAGTACTGCATCCGGTTTTGGGCACCGCACTTCAGGGGGGATGTGGACAACCTTGAGAGGGTTCAGAAGCGGGCCACTCCTATGGCAGGCAAAGTCCTACAAGGAGAGATTGAGGGCCCTGGATCTCTTCAGCTTCCGCAAGAGAAGGTTGAGAGGTGATCTTGTGGCCACCTACAAATGCATCAGGGGGACAGCAAGGAATAGGAGATGCTCTGTTTACCAGGGCACCCCTTGGAGTAACTAGGAACAATGGTCACAAACTGACGGAGAGCAGATTTAGGTTAGACATCAGGAAGAACTTCTTTACGGTAAGGGTTGCCAAAATCTGGAATGGGCTCCCAGGGGAGGTGGTGTTCTCCCCTACCTTGAGGGTCTTTAATTGGAGGCTAGACATGCACCTGGCTGGGGTCGTCTGACCCCAGTGCTCTTTCCTGCCCGGGTCAAGGGGTCAGACTCGATGATCTGCTAAGGTCTCTTCTGACCCTAACATCTATGAATCTATGAATGAATCTATGAAACCCAGAGGAACAGACTTCCACCTTCAGCTTCCTCTGCACAGAAAGGAAGTTTATTTTTTACCTATGGGGACTTTTCACTATCTTTAATTTTCCCTGAGCCTGAGGAAGCATGTGTGCACCCAAAAGCTTGCAGAAAAAGATATTTTTTTGTGATGTCTTAGTTGGTCCAATAAAAGGTATCATCTCTGAACCAAGAGTTATAGAGTTTTGCATTTATTTTAGTACGTGTAATGGCATTTATTAATTGTCAGAAGAGTTTATGCATGTTTTCTAGTTATACCACACAGCGCTTCCAGGGGATCCAGAGTGGGTACAGTGGTGCAGTTGCATCTCCCCATTGGAGCTGCAGCCAGAGACTTCTGTTAAGTCCCCAAATGAGATACAAATCTCTACCCCACTTCCTTTCCCCTCTGTGCTCAGCAGCATCTCGCCTCCCTCTCCATTACCCCCTTGTCTGCCACTGAACCCAGCTTCTCATGTAGCCCGGCTGAAGCAGAACAGGAGTGGCTCTGGAGTTCCCCCACCTGCAGGGCAACTGGAGACAGTTGATGACAGCACAGTGGTGGGAAGGGGATGGGGCAGGAGGGGGAGGACCGGGTTAGAGAGCTTCTGGAGGGGCTGGATGTGTTCAAATCAGCGGGTCCAGATGCTCTCCACCCCAGGGTGTTAAGGCAGCTAGCAGGGGTTATTGCAGGGCCCTTGGCACAGCTTTACGAGTGCTCGTGGTGCTCGGGCCAGGTGCCAGATGATTGGAAAGTAGCCAACGTGGTCCCCATCTTTAAAAAAGGGAGGAGGGAGAACCTGGACAACTATAGGCCTGTCAGTCTTACTTCAGTCCTAGGGAAACTCTTTGAGAAGATCATCATGGAGTACATCTGCGATGGGCTGGCCTCAGAGATGATGCTCAAGGGCAACCAGCACGGTTTCATTAGGGGCAGGTCATGTCAGACCAACCTGATTGCCTTTTATGATTGGGTCACAAAAGCCTTGGATGCAGGTATCGCCATGGATGTAGTCCTTCTGGACTTCAGCAAGGCCTTTGACACCGTCTCCCACACCATCCTCATTAAAAAATTGGGCGACTCTGGCATTGATGCCTACACAGTCAGATAGATTGCAGATTGGCTGAAGGGTCATACTCAGAGGGTGGTGGTGGACGGGTTATATTTGACCTGGGGAGAAGTGGGCAGCAGAGTCCCCCAGGGCTCGGGCCTGGGGCCCATGCTGTTCAATCTCTTTATCAATGATTTGGATGAAGGGATGAAAAGCAACCTGTTTAAATTCGCCAATGATACCAAAATTTGGGGTGAGGTGAGCATGCTAGTAGGGAGGGAAAGACTGCAGCAAAACCTGCATAGGTTACCGGGGTGGGCTAACAAAAACAGGATGTGTTTCAATACTGGCAAGTGCAGGGTGCTGCACTTGGGCAGCAGTAACCAGCAGCACACTTATAAGATGGGGAAACTCCCTTCTTGAGAGCACGGAGGCAGAAAAGGATCTTGGAGTCATTATTGACTCTAAGATGAACATGGGCCGACAATGCGAGGTCACGGTTGGCAGGGCTAACTGCACCTTGTCGTGCATCCACAGGTGCATCTCAAGCAGGGCCAAGGAAGTGATCCTCCCCCTCTATGCAACACTGGTCAGGCCACAGCTGGCATACTGTGTCCAGTTCTGGGTGCCCCATTTCAAGAGGGATGTGGACAACATTGAAAGGGTCCAGAGGAGGGCCACCCGCATGATCCGGGGACAACAGGGCAGACCCTACAATGAAAGACTGTGGGACCTGAACCTGTTCAGCCTTCACAAGAGAAGGCTGAGGGGGGACCTGGTGACAGTCTATAAACTCACTAGGGGGGACCAGAAGGGTTTGGGAGAGACCTTGTTTCCCCTAGCACCCCCTGGCATAACAAGGAATAACGGCCACAAGTTGTTGGAGACTAGGTTTAGATTAGACATCCGTAAGAACTACTTCACAGTTAGGGCGGCTAGGAGCTGGAACCATCTTCCTAGGGAAGTGGTGCTGGCTCCTACCCTGGGGAGTCTTTAAGAGGAGGCTTGATGCCTACCTAGCTGGGATCATTTGAGCCCAGTGTTTTCTCCTGCCCAGGCGGGGGGTCAGACTTGAAGATCTACAAGGTCCCTTCCAACCTGACTTCTATGATTCTATGCTGCTGAGAGGCATGTTCTTACCTGCTTTGGGGACTTAAAAAATAGCTGGGTGCTGCTTCAACAATTGGGCCTTCCTGCCCCACTGCCAGGGGAGGAAAGCTGGGCGTGAAGGTGTAGCTATCCCTGCAGTATCACGTGGGGTGCCTACACACCCCTTTACAAAATCTCGGATCCTCCCATGAATATTCCCATGAAGCAAACTTGACAAATACAGGGTAAAGGACTTGTTCAAAATCATACAGTGAGTTAGTGGTACAGCCAACATGAGAATTCAGTAATTTGTCTCCCAAAACTGTGCTACTCTAACCTAAGCTACCTTTGCTTTAAATTAAATGTGACACTTTTTCATCCAGTAAACAGATTTGTAACATCCTATTTAACAGTCCTGTTGGAAGTTGGAAGTTTATAATCAGTCAGTGGACACAGAATAACTGTTGCATGCAAGAGGTTAAAACACTTGATCTGAGCCTTCAAGAGGCCAAGAAGTGATGCTAAAATGTTTCTTTCCCCAACAAATGCAAATGAAAGTCTGAGTTAGCAGTTTATTGCAGAGTGCATAATGTAGTTTAAATGCCTCAGATGCAAAAGGTTAGTATTAAATCAATAGGTAAGCTGAATGTGAAACATTTTACAAATTTGCTAAAAATGAATGTATTCCACAAATGAGTAGGGCTACCCAGTACTGAGATACCTAGGGGAGAGTTGCCCTATAAGTACCTAAAATAGATTGTTGGAGAAATCTACACAACGCCCTTTTAAATAAATGCTGAACTGAGATTCTGGGCTTTAATTTATAGACTTGTTACAGACCTAAAAACGTAGTTAGCTACCTAACTCCGGTTTAGGCATCTAAACTCTGATTGATTTCATTGGGAGTTTAGGAGCATACATAATTTATGGGATGTGGCCCCTCATTTTATAGTAAAATAATGCTTGTTCTTACAAAGAACCATTTACCCCCTGTTTTCACAATACTGAGATCATGATCCTCTCTTTAGAGATAAGGAAACTGTCATACAAGCCATATTTTTCACCATGGCAGGAACTTTGTGTGGCAGCCCTGCCCTAGTTTCTTCTATTTCTTCTCCAGGCTAGGAACTCTGTATGTGCTTCCCAGTAATGGCCTGAGATCTTGGGGTGGCCAGATGAAACACTACAAGGACACATTGAAGGCACACCTCAAGAAAACGGATGCTGACATGAAGAGCTGGGAGGTGTTGGCTGCTGATCTACATCAATGGGGCCACAACCTCAACCAAACTACAGCCTGTTTTGAGGTGAAGCATCTTACCATCAAAGCAGAGAAGAGAGAACAGAGGAAGGAAAAGGAGAGGAATCCCAGCCTAAGGCCTACTCTCCTCTGCAGAAAGACCTGCAACTACCTCTCACATACTTATTATTTATCATTATTTCATTCTGTCTGGGAGAGGAGACACTCAATTCTACTGGGATGGCAGACACAGTTCCTTGGGTAAATGTGATATCTTTTATTAGACCAACTCAATTGTTGGAAAAATTATTCTTTGCAAGCTTTCAGGGACAAACACCCTTTTCCAGGGATAGGGAGAGTCTGGTGGTGTTTTGTGTATTCTTCTGGGTAGAAAAGAAGCCAACATGCAAAAAGCAGGTCTGTGAAGATGCAAATGCAAGGTAGTGAGGATCAGAGGGAATGGGAGACAATAGAGACAGATAGGTGGGGTGGGGGAAAAGGGGAATGTTGAGCTGGTGATAGATTGTAGATGGTAAAATGCAGACAAGTTACCTGGGGTTACCAGATATTAGACAGGTTATAATGTGCCATAAATCCAATGTCTGTATTTAGTCCATGATTTTTTGTATCAGTAGATTTATGAAGTGAAGTTCATAGGCTTGTTTATGAAAGGTGTTTTGTAAATTCCCTTTGAGGATTGTAACTGAGCAACTGAAGAGAGAGTGGTTCTCTTGTGAGAAGTGAGCATACACAGGTAATTGGATATTTTTGTCTTGATAGATTTTCAGTTTGTGTTCATTCTAGTATGCAATTGTTGTTTGGTTTCTCCTACATATTTTCCAGCAGGGAGTTTCATGCACTGGATGAGATATATTACATTTCTGTAGGTGCAAGTATAAGATCCAGGATGGTGATGGTTCTGTTGTGTGATGTGGTTATCATAGGAAAAGTGTTGGCAGGTTTTACGTTTCTTGTCCCAGCATGGCCTGGGTCCATTCAGTGTGCTTTGGGCCATAGGCAGGCAAGCTTCTTTGGGTAGGTGTGATATCTTTTATTAGACCAACTTTGGGCCATAGGAAATTTGCTTCAACCAACAACACTGGGAGGGTGGGCAGAACTGTGATGAGGGTATTGTTATACTGGAAGGTGCTAATGGCTGCTGTTGACTAGTTCTTTGATCTATAGGGGTGGGGTGTAGGTTGTAGCAGACAAACAACCTACACCCGTGTTGATCTGTACATAATTGCAGACCAGACTGAAATTGCTGGATATACTCACCAAATGCCAGGAGCTGTGTGTTCACCCCCACCCCCTCCTTCCCTGAGTTCTCTATTCTGGGTTTTGCCCATTGAGACCAAGAACATTCCCTGAAATTCTGCAGTTGGCTGCTTGTGGTGTTCAAGAGTTACTGCATTACATCCAATTGGTGAAATGTCATCCAGTCAGTAGAGGCCTTCTCAACTTCAGCAGGTGGACAGTCAGCATGTAGTACAACCAGGACCTATCATGGGGGGGGCAGGAGGGCCATTTGGCCCTGGGCCTCTCATTCACAGTGGGCCTCAAATTTAGACTTTTGATGTTATCTCCAAATGAGGTTATACATACAGACACAGAGATACACTGACAGGATTGAAAGAAGATGACGTTCATCATACAACTCTAAACTTGTGCCCCATTGCCAGGCCACACCGCCTGTAGTGCACTATGGATTAATAGTTTTTTAATATACCAGGAGCCTCAAAAAATGGAAGTGGCCTGGGCCCCTCTCTCAACCTCTGAGAGGGCCTGAGTACAACTACCTAGTGTTAGTGAGAGTCCACACAACATCTTGACATTCTTTCAGTGCAGAGCTCCTCAGCTCTGCTCTTGCTCCTGTTAAACTTAAGAATTGATGTGATATGCATTTGGGGACGGGGTGGATATGGGAACATATCATGTATTCTTTTGGGAGGATTGCAAAATTAGTTGTAATTTCTGATATTTATTTGCCAGTAAAAGAATCCCATGTTTATGTTTTTTAACGTAAAGTTGAGTCAAATGAAATAATGTCTAGCCCATTCCATTGCCATTGTGCTGGAATCCAAGATATTTCTAGAGCACCAGTCATTACCTATGCCATGCTTTTTTTTCCTCTAGCCCTTAAATAGATTTTCTCAGACATACAATGCTATTGGTCTTTTAATGTGATAACCCTCCTTCTGATACCATCTTAACGTGGAAACAATGTTGGAAGGGGGGAATTATTATGCCTTAATATACTTTGTTCTTAATAGCTTCAGTGCATATGGGACCAAACCAAGTTTTAACTGAAATGTTGAATGATGCTTCAGCACACCAGATTCCCAGGGTGTATGTAATACTCTATGGGAACATGGTTATTATCACAGTTTGTTCTGCTTGAACAGTGCAAGGAAGCTGCTAAGTTTACAAGAGGACATGCTGATGTAGTGCTTCTGTAGTGTAGGAGATGAGCTTTCTCTCCTTCCCCCCAAATTCCCATCTCTCTTACTCTGTAGCAGGGAATCCAAACAGTACAGCTTCGTGCTGGTGCACCAGATCCAGCAACTGAAACTGACTGGAAACTGAAATATCTGAGTTTAAAGTCGCTGTCCAAATTGATTGGAAAAAAAAGAAAACAAACAGGGTTAATAATGAAAAATGCCCTGAAAGTCTCAATTTTGTCAAGATTTAATCACATAGATAATATTAGTATTTAAGATACAGACATTTTCACATGGGCTGCACAATTTTTATATTGATGCTGCCTCTTTAAGCCAGCCTGGACTTTGGTGGGAAAAGGTCTTAAGAAATTGAGCAATACCCTGTTTTAGGCAATCATGTTGCTATGCTTCATGGGCTAAGCCCAACAGTAATTCAGAAAATGAAGCCTTGCTGCATCTATCATAACATTTAAAGTTTACTTTAGTTTTTCACATATTTGAAGATTGCGAAGTGAACCACTTCACCCCACAATGTAATGCTGTCACTGGAATCTGTTCTGAGTCCAAGGGCTTTCTGTAGCTCCGCTGAGCTGGAGATTTCCTTTCCTTTCTTCCCCTCAATATATTTCAGTCAATGACACTATTGAAAGTCTGGCATTAATTCCTAAAAAGTAACTGGCAGCCTTCAGTTGCTAAAATGATAAAGTCACGTCATTACACTTTTTTTTCTAAAAAACATGGCAATTTGTTTTTTAAACTTTAAGTTTTAGAAAGGTTCTTAAACTATTTTTTCAGCTGATTCCCTTCTCTTCAAAAATCCCAGTTGTTCACAGGCTGTAGTGGCAATTTGGACGAAGCAATATAAAAATTAGAAGACAAGTGAGATTTCAAAGAATGTTTTAAGACAGGGCCATATGGGAGTAGCATTACTCACATAATTATCCGAATGGCTTTGAAGGGGCTATATATTTAGCTCCCATTCCACAAAAAAAATACATTATTCCCTTGCTCAGCTTTATATGAGCAGATAATCAACCAGTGGGTCTGTTTACATGAGTAAAATTACCCATGTGCTTTAGTATTTAGATAACTCCCCCAGAAACACACACTGAAATCCTTCCTCCTCAGAGGGAGACACTTTAACAATCTGTATTTAAAATGAATATGGAACAGAATCTCCCTCCCTAACCTGGAACAGGACTGTAGAGATAACTTGCATGCTTATTTGGTGTATCTGTATTTATCTTCTATAAGTTTGTTTTCTTTATGTCCTCTTTCTCTGGGAGTTGTTAATGCCTGGATCCAAGGGTGGATCCAGGGTAGGTGCAGTAGTGCAGTTTCATCCCCCCCACCCCCTTTGATTCGTGGTTTTAAGCTTTGAGTGAAACAACTGCCCACAGCAGCAGGACTCCTATTCAGGCAGCAGGGAGTCACCACACTTCATGGCTCATTATAACCCACCTGATTCTTTCTAAACTCCTTATCCCACAGCTTCAGCTGATCAAGCAATTCTTTCTTTTGCAATTCTGCTATTAGCTGTTTTTCTTAATGTAGCTACTATTCCACAGCCCTGCAAGCTGTTTTTAACTCTAGCTAAAAACATCAGCTCAAATCTGGAAACATTAACTCAGGGCCTTGTTACATGTTATAGTGTGAGCTGCTCCAATGCCCCTGGGTGTTAGTCCTAGCTCATGGTTGGAGCTTCACATGCTGGGGGGGGGGGGGCAGGGGCCTGGAGGACTGAAAGGTAAGACTCTCCCTCCCTTCCTCTCCCATTCCGGGCTTCACTCCTGTCCCCTCCTCCCACCTCAATCCTGGCTGCCCAGGCTGTCTGGCTGGGGGAGCAGGCAGGGAAGGGTTAACCTGCCTGCCTGGCCGTTGCTGCTGCCTCTCCTGGGCCTGGCAGCGGCAGGACGGATGAAACCTTCCCTGTCCGCTCCCCCAGCCTACCGCACAAGTCAGCAGGGCAGCGCGGGGAGCGAGAGGGGCCTGTGGTGCGGGGAGGACCCTGATCCGGGCGGGGGGCGCTTTCCACTAAGGTGCAGCCGAGAGGGGTCAGACCCGGGTGTAAGGGGGAGGTGGCGCGGCCCAGAGAGCAGCCTGGCTGGGACGGGGTCCCTGCTAGCCCCCTGCAGAGCGCGGAGACCCCGGTCCCGGTGCCCATGTGCGGACAGGCCGGGGCCGAAGCGCCCCAGGCACAAGGCGGGTGTCCCACGCGGGCGCCCTGCGGCCTCCTGCGCTTGTCCCAACGGGAAGAGACGTCCGCTGAGCGCGGGGGTAGGACAGCGTGTCCCTGCGGCCTCCGCGCAGCGCGGGGGCAGGAGCGGCCGGGCCGGGGCAGCTTTGCGGGGCTCTTGGCTCCAGCGGAGGGTGCGGGGCCGCCCCGCCGGCGACCACTCCGGGGAAGTTCTCGGGCGAGCGGCGCCCGGGTCAGGCGCTGGTCCCAGTCTCACCCCGCCCGCTGGGGGCGATGACGCGCGGTCACGTGACGCGCGTGGAATGCCAACAATGTAGCGAAGTCCCGGCGCGTTCCACACTCGCAGCCGCGCGGGGCCGGACGGCGCGCACGGGGCAGCAGCGCAGCGCAGCGCAGCGCAGCGCCGCCGGGGAGACGGCCGGGCCGGGCCGGGCCGGGGGGGCGCCCTGAGGCCGCGCAGCCGGGCTCCCCTCCCTGCCCTCCACTCCCACGGCTCGCCCGCCGGTGAGTTGGGGCTGGCGGGGTCCGGCCCCGGCGGGGAGGGAACGGGCAAGAAAAGTTTGGGGCGCGGCGGCGGCTCCGCTGCCCCCGACCTCGGCCCCCCCGCCGGCGGCCGCCCCGAGCCGCGCCCCCCGGCCCGGGCCGGCTGGGGGGGCGGGGCGTCCCGCCCAGGGCGGCGGCCGGGAGGGTGCGGGGCGGCTCCGCAACCCGCCGGAGCAGGAGCCTGGCCCGCGCGCGCTGTCCTGGCACGGACCCGCGGCTCGGCCCGGCGCGGTGCGGCCTGCCCCTGGGTCCCTGGGGCTCGGGCACTCGCCCAAGGGCGTGCGTGTCAGTGTGTGCACACGCACGTGTGCATAAATACGTATGCATAATATCTACGTATGTACATACACATATATAGCGGAAGCTTTTGTGAGCAGGAGCATCTGAGGGAGCGAACGTCAGCTCACAAGCGCTGGTGCGATGTGTGGTCTGTTCCGGCTAGGCTGTAGGCTGGGAGGCTGCTCAGATTAGTTAGGGCAAGCAGGGGTTGGAGCTGGGGCTCCTGGGCTCTGTTCCCTACTTTATTTTACCACAGTGTGTTCAGTCTTGTGATGTCTAGTAGTGGTCAGAAGTGATGCCTCAGTTTGAGGGCTTCAGGTTTTTTTCTGATCCGCAACTTGGGAAGCCTGGAGGTGGGAGTCGCCAGCTGAGCAGTCTCATTTGCAGTTTTTAGATTTGTTTTTGCCCTACAGTGGCTGTGATGGGCAAGCGCAGGAGTTATTTAAGATCCTGGCAGTTGCCCATGCCCCTGAGATGGGGCAAATACATATGGTTTTACTGGATTGAAGGTCCCCACTGGTAGTAGTTTGAATGTGGCACTATTAGTGGGATAGAGGATAGGAGGAGGGGGATAGACTAAATCTGGATTTATTCCACTTCTATCTCCCCACTTCACATATGCTGCTGTGGATAAAGCAGAACTATTTTGTATTATGCTTTTGTGGCACCCTTGTGTAGACCCACTCTGCCCCTCAGAGCTTGAAGTCTAAATAGACAAGACAAACCCAAGGGTTGAGACAATGGGAAACAAAGATAGGAGGTGACTTGTGGCAGTTTCTTAAACCTCACCCTTCTCCCTTGCTTCTGCCACTCTCTTTAGTTTGGATATAGGGTTCTGCAGGGATAAAGACTCAGGCAGCAGCTTGATATCTTGAGCTTTGTGCCTCTTCCCTTGTAACGTACAGCAGGGCTGCAGCATCGTATGTCTTGAGGCCAGTGGAGCCCCTGTTTGATGCAGAATGTAGGAACAAAAAAGAAGGGATCTTGGGCCCCAGGGAGAACAAACCCCACTGTTTAAATTCATTGTATTTATTTTACTATCTCAATCTTAGGCAGTGTTTCTCAACTGAAAATAGAAGTCAGTTGCACAAAAATTGTTCTAACTTGCTACAATTATAGCAACACAATGTTTTATTGGGAGCATAAAGTTTCTAGTAAGTAGTGAATGTCAGAAATGTTTTGAAAAGAACCTTAGGAGTGTTTACTCGGTGACCTAGAACTCAAATGCATTTGAAGAATGATTTCTGTAGATTGCATGGATGGTAGGCAGGGTGATGGTCAGAAGGATATTGAACTAGCCATGTAGGGACAGTACAAGGCAGAAATGTTTAAGCACAGATAGATAGTCTGTGTTAGTTTAAAAAGTACTTCTATTTTTTTCTAAAAATACAAATCACAAGGAACTGAAAAAAAAGTATGCAACTTCTTTTTCTTTGCAGATTTAACTTCCAATTTTTGGCATGCCCTGCATATTAAGTGAAATGTGCTTTCTACAGGCAAACAAAAAAACCACATTTACACTTATCTGTGGTAGTTGCTGCTGCTGTTCCCATTCATACTGTAAATGTAATGCTGACTACTCAGATAATGCTGCTAAACCAGAGAGAAAGCTGAAGAAGTTGCCAGCTGGCTTGACCCAACAGTATAAGAATCATAGTTAGGATCATGGGTCACAAAACTTCTTTATATGAGCCATATTATGTCATTCTAAGGTGGCAAAGAGCTGGGGGAATTGCATTCTTCTCCAGCACATCCCATGCCTGAACACTGGCACTAAGTCTGAGAGGAGTCCTTGTTTGTTCTTCCTCCTCAACCCAGCCATATGGTGTCTACTGCTGTCAGGGAGAAGGAAGACAGAGCAATAAATTGGTATTTCTTTCTTCAGTTTATGACAGGCTGTTTAGTTATGAAGTGTTCCAAAACCAGTTGCATTAGTATTGTTTAAATGAGTTTCTTTAAAGTCATTGTTTATTAAAAGTCTGTACTAGCTGCTGATGTCCCCCTCGGGAACATCTCTTGGAAACCATTGACTTCAATAGAAGCCATGCTGCATGTGCCTGAAAATAAGCTTTGGCCTTACGTGATAACTGAACCTCTTTTTCTTATCACAAATGGCAAAAGCTTTTCAAGATACCTGAAGACATTTCTCTCTCCTGGCACCAATTGCAACTTTAGACAAATGTGCTTCAGGGTTACGCATTGGGAGACAGGAGAGTCTGAGATCTCAGACTGATCCCAGTTCTTGTCTAGTGTGTGCTTATGCAACCCAGGTCATCTGGTTAACTTCTAAAGAGTAGTTTCTTATTTAAACAAACTGTTTGCATGCCAACCCTTTATCATAGCTTATAAGCAGAGTTTGAACCTAGGGCCTTCAGCAGCAAAGCCCAGAACTCGAGCATTTCTGTTAAGTGATCATTTTAGGTCAGAGATGTCAAAACCACTTTGTGCCCCAGGCCAAATCCAAACTGCAGGGCTCCTTGTAGACT
The DNA here is from genome assembly GCF_052110815.1 of Crocodylus siamensis. Lineage (NCBI taxonomy): Eukaryota > Metazoa > Chordata > Crocodylia > Crocodylidae > Crocodylus > Crocodylus siamensis. Next base: position 385,750,964 of record NC_143395.1, read on the forward strand.
GGATCCAGCCTGCAATGTGAGCAAGTGGTGGTGGCAGCAGCTCCAGCTCCAATCCAGAATGTGGTGGCAGCAGTGGCAACTGTGGTTCTGACCCAGGGCATGCGATGTTGTCTCCAGTCCCTGTCACATGCCCCATAGTGGAGTTGGAGCTGCTGCCACTGTGTGCCTTGTGTCATGGTGGCAGCTCCAGCTCTGGCTTTGACACAATGTGTACAGCTGGAGCCAGTGTCTGGGGAGGTAGGGTTGCAGCAGTGGCAACAAGCTAAGCAGCTGGAGGGTGACTGGGGCTGTATTAGTCCTTCCTTGCCTCCTTGCTGCCTATCGCCAAGTCTACCTGGGACTGAGGGCTCTGGATTCTGTGGCAGGTCCTGCCTTCAGCCCCACCCTCAACTTCTGATGGCCTACCAGTAGTCTGGGGGGCAAGACAGAACAGTTCTATAGGCTGGATGCTGCCTGCAGGCACCAGTCTGATACCCTTGGTCTAGGTGGTACTGGAAGGGCACGTGGTGCTTCGTGAGGGTGTAACATAAAGGGTAACAGTACCTCATTCAGCAGTGCCACCAATCAGAAATGCATTGTCATAACTGAGACTTGAATTTGATTCTGCCATCTTGGATTTTTTTGTTTTGCTCCTAGTTTTAAGGTTCAACAGTGAATGTTTTACTCACCAAGGAGTGATACTGACTTTAAAGGTGATTTCATGCCTTCACCCTTCAAAATAGGCAACAGCAGGCATTGTGGGCTCTGCGGATGGATGGTGATCATCTGGAGATGTTCTCCAAGTTCTGATAGTACTCGCGTCCAAGTGCGGAGTTAAGAGAGGCTTTTGATTTAATGCCCTTGTTCAGGATGAAAAATCATGTAGTTTTCACAATTGTAGGAACTATAGAAAATGAGGGGGAATAATCACTATGGAAAAGTTTTTCTCTTGGGGCTTAAACTTTCTGTTCCCAGAAATGAACTTTTTGAAATATTTTCCTTTAGTTTGACTTGTGTTACTGGTGAGGAAATAAAGCACTTCCTCGACTTAAAAAAAAAATGCATTTGCCATTCCACAACAACTGAATGGAAAACCTATACAGCAGATAGTTACCTACTTCATAATGCAATACAGATGTATAGATGATGAGTACTTTATGTGCTAATACGGATATTAGAGAGGACAGTATTTTCAGTTAAACCATAGCAGAAGCCAAGGTGTGGAGCTGGCATCAGTAGTGTGTGTGGTGCATCAGCAGTGGACATTTTAATCCTCCTTTGAATACACCATTGTGCAACATTTTTATCATGTTAGTGTCAGGAAGCCCCAGCCAGGTCCAGAGCCTCATTGTGCTAGGTGCTGTATAAAAACATATGAAGGAAAGTAGACTCCCTTACAGAGTTCATAAGTTTAATATTTGAATGCCCTGTCCCATATTTGCCTTGTTTCCAGCCTGGGATTTTTATTATTTTTCACTATGCATGTTAACTTTTGGAGCTCAGATTCTGCCATCTATATTTTTCTGAATAATGCATTTTTTTAGTAGGTAAAGTACAACTCTGAATTTAAAAGAATGTGGCCCTTGCAGTGCAGGGTAGATTTTTTTTTCTTGCTGCTCTTGAAGAAAGTTCTGTATCTTCAGCATTTATTAAGGTTAAAGTAGAATGTGAGAATTTCTTGTCTGTCTGATTACTGAGCTTGGCTTTTGGATAGTAGGAAAGACTCTAGTTAGAGCTGTTGTGGTTTCCATTAGAAATCTCCTCTTCCTTTGTTTGTAACTCAGTAATTGTGAAACAACCAGGGCCTTTTTTCCAGACATGATCTTGATGTAGAAAATCTCAGTATGAACATACCTCCTGCTAACTTTGACATAAAAGGTTTGCCCAATTTTTTCTTATGCAGTTATGTGAGAATTTTGCCTAACGTTAGGCAATGTGAACTTTTTAAACTTTGGGGTTTGTGGTTTTCAACTATTTTGGAAACTAAAATTGTCAAGAGAAATTAAAATTTCATGTGAAAATTTGTGTCAACATCTTTCTACAAAAATGGAGAATACCATTGACTATTCTATTAAAAATATCAGTCAGCCATCAGTTTGAGAAATCCTTTCAAATCTTGGGCCTAGACAATGAAACCTTATTTAAAAAAAAATCACTTCTGTGTGTAGCAAACTGCTTAAAAGAGGCAGAAAACAGTATTAAATTGTTTATATTTTCTTTTGTTTCAGATACAGTCAGTCTGCAAAATGAAGATTTTGGGGGTTTGCATTCTGTGTAGGAGCCACAAAGATCGTGAACTGAAGTAAAACATTCAGAGTGGAAACCGATTTTAAGGATTATGTTTACAACAAATTGATATCATCAAGAGAAACGCTTTTCAGAATAAAGTGTCTTAAAAAAAGAGAGAGACTATTTATGCTGAAAGAAAACTGGATTAACAATGAGGCCAAAGACTTTTCCTGCTACAACTTATTCTGGAAACAGCAGACAAAGGTTACAAGAGATTCGGGAAGGTTTAAAGCAGCCTTCTAAATCTTCAGGTCAGGTCTTACCTGTTGGACCAGGCAGTGAAACGTCTCTGGACCCTAAAATTTTAGTAGGGAAAGATGCTGCCAGGCAGCAGCAAATGAGACCAACAGCCAAGTTTGGACCTTATCAAAAAGCACTGCGAGAAATCAGATATTCCTTATTGCCTTTTGCTAATGAGTCAGGCACCTCAGCAACTATAGAAGTAAATAGGCAGATGTTACAGGAATTGGTGAATGCAGGCTGTGATCAGGTATGTATGAATTTGGAGGGGGATACTGTTGTTCGTTTTTAAAGCAAGTTTATGAAATTCCAAAGTATTGTTGGGTGATAGGAGTTGGGGATTCTCCTGGGCCTGCCTGCTGCACTCGAGGCTGTTGGCCATGTGGTAGTGATGTTGCTACAGACCCTTTCCGAATATGTAGTCTTGCTGTTGCAAGCAAATCTGTTCACTCCAGAAGCCAGGGGTGGGTGATGGTTAATCTGCCCCATGGGCTATCATGTGGGTCAGCAGAATTCTGTAGCAGTGCTTCTCTAGCTGGTATATGTATGTGGGTGATGATGAGAGGGTAAGCTTATGTGCTTGAAATATATGGATATAAAGCCGGGTGTCGTCGTCTTCATAATTAGGTAGTGCAATCATGTAATTTTGTACTGTTTGACCAATGAGAATTAGCTGTGAGATTTTTAAGGTTAACTTGTTAAAACCACCTAAGTGACTTGGGCTTTTCAGTCCCACTGACTTTCAGAAGCATCCAGAAGAAAGTGCAGAGACTGTGGCTGTGTACAAACATTCAGTTTCTTTTGGGAGAGCAGTAACTCTCCCATGAGAAACTACAAGTGTACAGATGTTCAGGATTTTTCGCCGAGAGCAAAAATGGCTGCTCCAGGAGGAAAAAAGCTTGGGAACAATTGGAGTTAAATTGCTCCTGAGAGTTTCTCTTGGGAGAGCAAATGTCTGTACATGTTCTTTTCTGAGAGTAGTTACAGCACTGTCCTTCAGCATCCCATGGTGCTTTGCTCCTGCCCTCCCCCAGTTCCTCTGGGAGACGGCTTGTTGCTCACTGAACTCTGCTGCACCAGCCAAGCAGATAGCCGAACATGCCCCCTTCACAATCCCACAATTTGCTGCAGGGAGACACAGGCTGACTGAGCAGTCTGCAGCATCCAGTCAGAACTGTCCTGTGTGCACTGCTGCCAGCTATCTATGGGCAGACTGAGGGAGTTTGCAAAGCATGCTGAGGTGTATGCAGAGTCCCTTGGTTGCGCAGTAGGCCTGTGCAAATAGGGAAGTGTTCAATTTGGAGGACAATGATTTGATTCAAATTTGGATTGCTGTCCTGAATTGAGTCAACCAAGTCAGCTTTGGAAGATTTGGTGCTGATTTGGTGATGCGGATTGGCTGGGGAGAGGTAGGCACAGCTGGGTGGCTTCAGGTTCTCCTACGACTCCTCTGGCTGTCCCTGCCTCTCCCCAGGCGGGAGCTGCTAGAGAAGCCCCCATGGCTGTCCTGCCCAGCCCCAGCATTTGAAAAAGAAAAAAAAGCCCTGCAGTCACCAGCTGCAGGAACAGCGATTGGAGGCCCCTGGGTGCTCATGGCAGAGCCCCTCACACACACTGGGGGGGCAGCAGGGATTCTTTCCCCCCCTTTGCCTGGCACCCATGCGGTAGCTGTTGCATCGTGTGGGTGTAGCACAGCTCAGCAGGCACTGCGCGTTGTCTGGGAGTTTGGGCCACTGGTGCTGAGCGCTTCCAGGCTTTGCCTGCCACATAGAACTGCTTCAGCTCCACCACCCTGCTGAGCTCCACTGTACCCACGCCATGGGGCAGCTGCTGCACAGGTGCCAAGCAGAGGGGGGCAATCCCCGCTACCCCCCAGTGTCCTGCACTGTGTGGGGGGCTCTGCTATGAGCCCTCCAAGGCCCCAGTTGCTGCTCCTGCAACCAGTGAGTTGTGGGGCTTCTTTTTTTCTTTTTCCTCCTATGGCTCCCCAAGCTGTGCCTGCCTTTGCCCCAGCGGGGGGAGCCATGGGGGCCATGCCCTGCTTCTGCTTGCCCCATTCTGCCTGGAGTGATCTGTGCCCACATCCCACCCCCCTTCACCCTGGCTGGGCAGGGTAGAGCCCCTGCTCCCAGCAGTGGTGTGCCCGCATCCCGCACCCCCCAGCCCACCTCCCTGAGTAATGTGCCCCCCAGCTGGACAGCTTGCCAGACTGGAGGCAGCTGTTAGCTGCCTGTTTAATCTGTGGCTGAATCTCCAAATTAGTCGAATCTTTTCTGAATCTTTTTCTGAATCGATTCGGATGGTTTGAATTGATTTGGAGCTTTTACTTGGTTTCCCGATTTGATTCAGATTTGGAGATTCAATCACTGGATTGGACCCAATCTCCTCTGAATCAAATCGGCTACTGAAGCTTTGCACAGCCCTACTGTGCAGCCTCAGTATTGCAAGCTCTCTGCTCTTCAAGAGCTCAGCATTCAAATGTCTGCATCTCCTGGTAAGTTTTTCTACCAGGAAAACAAACCCAGGAGAATTCTCCTGGGTTACTTGAATGTGTGTATGCAGCCTATATCTATCTCCTTACCTGAGACAGTGTGCCCATTGTTAGCCAGGGTCACAAAGAGGATGGACTGACTGGATCCTGAGCTGTTTCTGAGTATTCAACAAGCAAAGGAAATCAGGCCTACTTTCCCTCTCCTCCCCTGTTGCCTACTTTTGTAAGAAGTTGGAATAGCTGCAATAGCTCCTTTCAAATAAAGAACTCAGTGCAGTGATAAATGCTTTGTCCCTTCAAGGTCGGCGCAGTGATGCACTCTAAATCTAAAGATCATAGATTTCGTAGACATTAGGGCTGGAAGGGACCTCGGGAGATCATCGAGTCCAGCCCCCTGCCCAAAGGGCAGGAAGTCAGCTGGGGTCATAGGATCCCAGCAAGATAAGCATCCAATTTGCTCTTGAAGGTGTTCAATGTAGGTGCTTGAACCACCTCTGCTGGCAGACTGTTCCAGACCTTGGGGGCTCGGACAGTAAAGAAATTCTTCCTTATGTCCAGCCTGAAACGGTCTTGCAGGAGTTTGTGACCATTCGACCTCGTCATCGCTTGGGGCGCTCTGGTGAACAGACGTTCCCCCAGATCCTGGTGGTCACCCTTGATAAACTTATAGGTGGCCATCAGATCACCCGAGCCTGGGCTTTTCCAGGCTAAAGAGTCCCATGGTGCTCAGCCTGTCATCGTAAGATCTGTTTTCCTGACCTCTGATCATGCGCGTGGCTCTCCTCTGGACTCTCTCAAGCTTCTCCACATCCTTTTTGAATTGTGGAGCCCAAAACTGGACACAGTACTCCAGCTGCGGCCTCACCAAGGCCGAGTACAAGGGGAGAATGACGTCCCGGGATTTGCTTGAGAAGCATCTATGGATGCGAGGCAGCGTTTTGGTCAGATGCAGCTGGTTCAGAATGCAACTCCATTTTATGTTAAACAGCATTTTTCATGGGAAGTATTATATGCATTTGCTCCTGGCTTCCCATTTGTGGTCAACATATATGAGTGAAGACCTTAGTTTTCAACTGACAAGTGCTGTTTGGTTTAGGTTCTGGCTGTTACAGAAACCATTCCCCAGCCCATCCATGTGATCAAATGGCAGTTGTGTGTCCAGATGAGACACTTGAGTTCATAGCTACCTGGACACATTGTTCTCAATAAAGGTTCATTGATTTCAAGACTTGCTTCCAGCTTAGTCATCTTACAGACCCTGGATTCTAGGTATTTTTCAAAACTTGTGAACTTCTCAAAGCTTTCTTTGAAGTGGTGGTTTAATATGAGTAATTTGCTCTAAGCACTGACATTTCCTTGATGCTATATAGTACACAGAGGTAGTAGGATTGGAGTGTTTTTGTAGCAGTGGTGGCTCAGAAAATATATGAAAAGCAAGATGTTGTTGTGTGGTTTTTTTGTGGTGATATCTTTGATTGGACTAGCTGTATAGTTGGGTAGACACACTCTTGGGCTTCCCCGCCCTATGGAGAACCTTGCTTCTTACAACATGCAGATAAAGGCAGTTCCTGCTCAAAGCTGCTTGTATTCTAGGACAGGTAGAGATAAGATGGGGTGCAGACTCAGCTGACTGTCTCATGTTACAGCTAGGTGTTAAGTGGTCAAGTGGACCAAATTGCTGTACTGCATGCAGTTTCTAGTTAAGCAGTTGGCTTGCTATGGTTTTTGAGCATTGCTTGGGAACCTAAATTTGTTTTGTTTAAGTCTTCTCTCGGAAGTTCCCAAAGCACTTGGACTCATATGTCCACATGGAGGGTTTGAGTTCACATGTGAAGTGAACATGATTTGCATGTCTGAGATGGGTATGTCACACATACCTGTACGGCCTTTTTAGATGCGTATTTCTTAAATGTTGATACTTAATCCCTGTACCATGCCTCACTGAGCCTGGAAACCTGGATATGTGCCTACCTGATTGAATGTTTTTTAATTTGTGCTCGAAAAGTGTTTTAGCTTGAGTATTGGCATACTGTATGTATATCATTTAAGACTACCTTTTAAAATGTATCCTGTCTTAGATATTGGCCCCCTAGCATCTCTTATGTTGACAGCCATTAAAATCAGAGCTGAGAGTATTTGACATGATAATTTTCTTGCATCTTCCCATGATCCTGTTGCACTTACTTTGATTATTTAATTTTTATGTTCAACTTCCTTTCCTTATGCCTCGTGGTGCAGGGTTAACAGAATCAAGGTCACATTTGGCCAGAACTTCAGCCAGGGATTTCAATAATGGGCTGATTTGGTTTGGTGTTCCAAAATAAATACTGGAAAGTAATACTACTGCTGTTAGATATTCTGTTATACTAAGTTATGCAAAAATTAATACTTTTCCTCCTGGTCACTGGGCTAGTACCGCTGTTGTTTTGAAAAGAAATAACTGGCACTAAAATATTTTTTTAAATTCATCCACTTGGTATACCTGCAACATGTTTTATAGTATTTTGAAATGCTAATAAAGATGGAGATAGACACCTTATGGTCCATCAAAGTTGGGTTTCCAATTTTTCTTGTAATATAAAGCAGAGTTTACGGTTCTCTGTTCTGAGTAACATTTGAATTCACACAGAGGGGTGGTGGAACAAGGAAACAAAGCAGTAATTAAATTATATCCTTAAAATGTATCAAGTTGAAATCTGTTCAATTAAAAGCAGTTAAAAGCAGTGTCAGAACACAATTGCATTTTATTCTTTTAATTTTCTCTTTTGCTGTCTGAAAGACCCAATACAAATAAGGGAATTTGGCTACAGAGAAAACAGTAAAATTAATTATATGAATAAAGTACTGTCATTCATAAAATAAATGCAGGATTAAAAACAAGTTCACATGTCTTTTTCATCTTCAGTAATCCTAGGAACTGTTTGATTTAAAAATATGTAAACCAGAAGTGTGTTTAGGTTGTCATAATTATTTTAATTGACAGACGCTGTGTTCATCAGGGCTGTGCATTGATACTTACGATTCTTTTCAACAGCTGGGAACATTAGAATTTGAATAACAAAATATACTTGTTTTCAGTCTGATGACACTGATATAAAACCCTGGCTCCCCTGAACTAAATTGGAGTTTTGCCATTGACCTCAGTAAAGGCTGGAGCTCATTATCAATATTCAAAGAGATTCTGTAAATATAAAACAAAATTAAAAAATAATTATAATCCAGTTTATTTTCAGAAAATACTAATTGTTCTTGGAAAGATGACTTAAACAACTCCCGTGAAAGTTTAAATAACAAATATTGAGGAGAAATAGTTTCAGAACTTGTTGGGTTTAACAGCCGAAGGCCTGCTGTTACTCAGTGTGAAAGATTAAAGCCAAAAACAATAATCTGCAAATATGCTATTCCCTGGTAAACAAAGCTTGCTAGGTTCGGAAGTGTAGCTTGCTGGAGGTGTAGCTTGCTGTTGCTGAGAAACTGGACAAGATCCTTGAGAGTTTTCTTGTGGATCAGTAACCACTTGGAATCACCTGGGGCAATTAGGGAACAAGTGCAGTTTTAAATGTAGTTGGGTTGTTGAGTTTTTTTTCATGTTAATGACAGGATGCAATTGGGCATGTGATCAGATCTGTTCTGTTAACCTCAGCAAGCTAGGTTCTTTCTTGCTGTTTTTCTTCAGAATTAAAATAATTCTGGCAAAACAGATTGGAACTAGAAGAACTGTAATATAAACAGCTGCCCGCTTTGCTTATTAAAGATCCTTGAGTATGGGGTGTATGTGTAGTTATTCTTAACAAAATTACCTATTTAGAATGTTTCTCATGCTGTACACCTACCCAGCTTGTGACGCACTGCTGTGCTCTACAATATACTGTGTGATTCATGACGTATGGAATCTCTCGCAGTTTGTTTCACTTCGAGCTTTTACAAATGGCTTGAAAATAAGATATGCACCCTGCCCTGTGCCAATACCTGAACATTCCTTGGGGGAGGATCTGTCCTTCATGCTTTAATTACACTGTCTTTCAAAGAGCTGGAAAGATAAGAGCTGTTCATGGATATTGTAATATATCTAAGAGTATCAAGCTGACCATCTTGTCATCTATGCTACACTGAAGTCTTGGAATTTAGTTTGTAGACTTTTTTTATTATTATTATTATTGCATTCCAGGATTCTTTTGATCCTTCTGTCATGGAATACATATTTTTTACCAAAGTAATATTTCTATACTCTCTGTCTTGGGGGGGGGGTACGTTTTTGGTAACTATTAATTGATTATGTAGAACCCACAAAATCAGGCAGATTCATGTTTCCTTTGAACTCATACCTGCATAGTTAACTAGCAGGCTCTACTACACTATGTTTAGGTTCTGCAGAAAATCTGTCGGGGTATGCATGACCAATTAAGTATTCATTCTGTTTTTTCTATCCCATGGTTTCTTGTAATACAAGCAGTACCATAGTCTGACCAGCTTCCAGTAGTGTATAAAGTAACATAATAGTTGTGGCATCTGTCACAATTGTTTCTTCTTTCACCTCTCTGAAAGGATGTACAGGGGACTGCAGTGTAGGGTGGGATTGTTTGCTAGTTTAAGAATATAGCAGCAGATGATTGTTGAAGAGAAGGCATGGTCAAAGAAATGCACTGTGCATTTGGAATTGAAGGTAGTGAGATACATGATGGACCTCAGTTTCTGGAGGAGTTCATTCCACAACTTGTGCCATCTTGAGTAAGCTCTGTCTTCTGTATGCACAGAATTTACCCATGTTACAGAGAGTTCATTTGTAGTCAGCAGCTTCACTCGTTAGGCATATGCTTCATGTTGGAACCTTGAACTTGATTTGATATTTTCCAGAAAGCCAGTGTAAGTAGCAGATACGGACTTGATGTGTTCCTAGTAGATGGTGTTGCTGGGAAGTGCTATAGCATTCTCTTTAGTTGGAGTTCTCAAAAGTCTGAAGTCCAGATATGCTGTACTAACTGCTGAAGGCTAGCTAAGAGTTGATGAAAGTGTGAACAGCTGAGGCCAAATCATTGTCTGCCAGGCTGGGATGGTGTCCCTACTTTTCTGGAGGTGATAGAATCCATTACTTGCAGCTGTAACCACGTTCATTGGAGGAATGCAATTCAGTTAATTGAACTGAATAATTGTGGGTTTGTACCTTTAACCAGAGGCTATGTCATGGCTGGTAATACCCCAAAATGCTTTCCTCTGCCTACCACCATCACCTCTGTCTTATTCGGATTTAATTTCAACCAGCTAATCTTACCCAAATGCTGAACCATTTTGGTGACAGCAGAACAATTGTATGTGTTGAGTGGCAGGGAGAGTTGTGTCATCTGCCTACTGTTGGCCTTTGAGTCCATGTCATCTGATTGGCAACTAGGTGATTACATGTATATGTTGAAATCTCCTCCTGGCCATGGATGCTGTTGGCCTGCCAATAATTTTGAGATCTGAGCACATTATTCTAGTAAATTGTGCTGCAAATTGAAAGACAGCTTTCTCTGAAAGAACAGGTAAGTGAACTCTGAAGTGGCCTGGATGGTTCTGTAGGAAGTTCAGCAAAGATGGTGTCTGAGCTATCATCTGCAGTCACAATTCAACATGTACTAGATCTAATTTCAGGTTTTGGGTCACAAACACACTTTCAAATGAAAGTGACTCTGAACGTAATAGAGAAATTTTATTTTAGCTACTGGAGTACATCTACGGATTTAGGCTTTCAATCTCCTTTGTGCATCCTGCATTTTTTTTTTTTTGTTTCCCCTCCTTTTATTCTTGACATTATGAGCTTGCTTCTGTCCTTTCCCCTGTCTTTTATTTATGCTCCCTCCCTTTTTGCTTTCCATTTCTTTGCCTTTTTTTCCATAAATGCTTCCAGGATCACCCACTGTCTCCCTCCACCCTTGCTTGTTCCGGAAGGCTGCAGTGTTTCCTACCCACATGGCTGCAGAGGACTTCTTTCCTTGTTTCAGTTTGGTTGCTAGAGAATGAAATGAGTCATAGCTTCCCCAGGGGCTGAAGGCAAGAGGCCAAGCCTATTCCTAAGCAGTTGTAAGCTTCTCTGTGTCTATTTCATTCCATTTTTCTTTCTTTCTCTCCAGCCTTCCCATGCCGTGGGATTGGCAAGAAGGGCAGCATCATTCCTATTAAGTATTGATGTACTGCTTCTGCAAGACATTCCTGGGTGAGCTCTGGGGATGGGTTATATGAGTAGTGGCACAGCTACTTGTTTTGGTGGATCTTGGACAGGCAGGAAAGAGGTTTTCTTCATCCTCTCCCCAGCAGTGGAAGATTTTTTTTTTTTTTTGCACTGTTTCTCTGTAGAGCACTCCTCTGTGGTCCTGTGGCAACAGGGTACAAAAATGGAACATACCAGGCTGCTATTCATTTTACTTCCCTGCTTCTGACTTTACTACTCCTCCTTTCTGCTTTGAGATTTCTTAAGGCCACCTGTGAACCACCAGGCTGGGAATCTTGTGACAAATTTAAACCTTAACTCCGTACACAATTGTCAGTTCTGTCAAACCAGCGTAGCCCACTGTGCTTTCCATGTATGCACCACTAGCATTAATGCAAGGTCTGTAAGTATATTAAGGGGACTGGATGTAAATTAACTTGCAAAGGTTGTATTAAAGCTTCATCATCATATATTGTGCTCAGAAGATACACCCTTAATTTTTTTTCTTCTTGTTTCTCTGTATTAATTAAACTTGTGCAGTAATAGATATAAAGCAATGGCTGGGACAAGGTAATGTGTATCTTTAGCAAAGGAGTAAAAGGCTCCATCAGATCACTGAAAATTCTCTACAAGTGTTAACCTCAAACTTTAAAACAAAGCAAAACAAAACAAAAAAAATCCTTTGTGACCAAAAGTTTAAGAATGCCCTTAATGTAACAGGAAGCTGTATCACAATAGTGTTAGGGTGTAGCAGTTCCTTTTGCATATTTTTAATCGCTCTCTGCTTAAATCTCCATTTGTCCTTAACAACTAGAGTTTGGAGGCATATATTGCTAATAGTTATTTCTTAATAGTTTGTTTTGTTTTGTTTTTTAATTAATGCTGGCCATATATAACATATATGAGCTCATAGTAGGTTATTTTATTTTCCTTTTTCTTTACCATATCCCAAACTAAACTTAAATTGTTTGCAAAATACCATTTTTCTGCATCAGTAAAAGTGAAACTAACATAACAAAAACATGCAATATTCAGCTAAAGTTAGGAGAAATTTTAATGCTGCCACTATGTACAAATCCTTTACAGTAGGTCACTGATTACAGGATTATGAAGCACTGAGCATAACCTGCTATTCAACTAATAGTACAATATAATATATTAGAAAGGAAATAAACTTTTTTCTTCCATTATATGCTACTGTATCATTGCCAAATTATTATGTCATATTGCCTAAGGGGAAGAAAAACCTGCACTTAACTCCAAAATTCCCTGAAAATGTGATATTGATATAGTTTTTATACCTCTCTTTTTTTATCTCTATAGAACCAAATTCTGTCCTGCCTGGCATGGGAAGGAAAACTAAAAATTACCAGTGCAGTCTTTTTCCAGGGCATAATTCCAGAAAGTAGGGGTCTGAGAATCATGGTACTTGCCCTCTAAAAATGATTGATTTGTGCTGCAGATGGCAACATTAAGGTTATTTGGTTGTGAGGATGCATACCATCACCAGCCAGCACATCGCAGCCTATTGTATGAAAGCTCCTTTCAACTGTGTTTGAATTCTGCTGGCCTGGTAGTGGTGGTAGAGGTTTCCTTTGTACTACTACTGTTTTTCTATTAGAGTAGCACTTGTCAGACTCTCACCAGAGGTTATATTTGTGTGTATTGATCTTGTCTGTAGTTGGCATCTTGTATGTATTGAACATATGTAATACTATACAAAGTGTTAATAAAATGTTAGGGAAAAAGCACAGCCAAGCCTTCAAATATTGTTTCTCTGGAGATAGGGGCTACTGAGTTTCTTTTGTATTAGGCATGTTCTGTGAACCCGTTTACTTTTTCACCCTTTCTGGAGGTGTCTCAGCTCAGTACTAAATAGATCCAACTTTGCTTTTGCTTAGGCCCCCTCTACATGTTACAGGTATTGCACAGTTAACTGGTTAATTTTACAGTTGTCTTGAGACCCAGTTACATATGCAAAGTAAAAAGAATCATAAAAAGCTCTAACCAGCTATGATGTTAGGGCTTGAAAATGTGCACTAACTTTATAGCTGGTTGCTATTGAGCTTTAATTTGCGCATATAGGAGGGTCTCCCCTGTGTCTGGAAGCCCTGTTAGCTGCCAGGCTCCCAACTGCAGTGGTATACTACCGCAGTGGTGTCTGTGAGTCCCACAGTTGAGGGGACTCTCGGCCCCAGCAGCTGCGGACTCTGGATCCCCACAGCATGCTTCCCAGTGCCAGGACCCAGCTGCGATGTCTCAGTCCAGGGCAGGAGGTGCATGAAATGTGTGGCATGGCAAGAGGTCTGTTTGTGTGGATTGCATGTCGGATCCCATTGCTGTTACCCGCATGCGTAGAGGGGACCTTAGCTTAATACAGAGCTCTAAGCAGGCTGCAGGCTTGTCAGTGTAGCTGCAGGATACTCATTTGTTTGGGTGTAGCTAAGACATTTTAGACTTTTTTTTAAAGCTAAAGTTAATCAATTTTTTATTCAAATCAAGGTAGTACATGTCCATAAAAGTTAACACTGGAGTATCTCAAAATTTTTGTTCCAAACTACATTTTTGTGACTTAACTGTTGATGGTATTATGAGTGTGCAGCATGAAAAATATTAACATTCCACTTCTTCCCTCTTGTGCAATTACATGAATAGCCTGAATGTTAAATTAAATATAAACGTGTAAAAACATATGCTAATTTTTGTAGTAAAAAAACCCCTTGGATTGAAATTGAGAGAACATCATGTCCACAGTACTGAAGAACATTTTCAGAAGCCCTTACTTTGAAAATTTTGCCCATCAGTGCCATAAACTAAAAGACTCCAGTCTGTATGTTTCATGCCCTCTGGACCATTATCTTTGTCCCATTGCTACAATGGCAAGTGAGCACTTTCCAAACACCAAGGGGTTTGCAACATTCTTTACTTCAAAAAGTACTGGGGGGAGTGGAGATAATGAGGCTCAGCCTCTCAACCAGTCAGCTCCATGGAAAAATCATGGACTCAGTCTGCAAGGAATTTTATGGATTTGCCTAGAGCAGGTAACGCTTGACCAACTTGATCTTCTATGATAAGGTGCTGTGGATGAGGGGAAAGCAGTGGCTGTGATATAGCTTGACTTTAGCAAGGCTTTTGACAAAGCCTCCTACTACATTCTCATTTACAAACTAAGGAAATACAGATTACATTGGGGTGGGCAAAATAAGGTCCACGGGCCAGGTCGAGCCTGCCAGGCCGTTCTATCTGGCCCACGGAACCCCTAAAAATATTAGCAAATATTTATCTGCTCCTGGCTGCCTGTCAAAGATGACAGGAGCCAGGGGCTGGAGGCAGGAGCCCAGCCCCACCCACCCCCAGGCATTTCCCTGCTTCCTGCCCCCACCCTGCTCCAGCACCACTAGCTCCTGACCGTGGTGGAGTGGGGGAGGGGAGTGCATGGAGAGAGAAAGAGAGAGAAGGCAGGGGCAGAGTGTATGTGTGTGTTCGTAGGGCGAGTCCCACATGCACCCACACCCACCCCCTTGCACTGCAATACACGCAGACCCCCACACCCACTCACACCCCCCCCCCCAGAAACCCCATACCTACCCACATGCTCTCTCACCCAACGCAACCACAGCCCCCCACAAACCTATACCTACCCACAATATACAAGCATAAGACAATTTTGAAGCTGTTGTGGAATCACCTCTGTGCACTACACAAACGCTTATAAACCAGGGAAAAAATATTTTTTGAAATCAAATTAATGCACGCTTTAGATGTTTGCTTTTTAGAATATAATTTGGTATTTTTCTGGTTCCAAGATGGCAAAACCCCTTGCTGAAAGGAGTACTTCAGGGGGGTAAGGGGTGGGGGGGCGGGATTAGGGGTGAGACTTCCAGTCTCAAGATGGTGACTGGCAGCAAGGAACCTGTCAAGGGGTGGGGCTACCCATGCAGCCCTTGACAGCTTGCCAAAACTCAGGAAGTGGCCCTCCACCCAAAATAATTGCCCGCCCCTGGATTAGAAAAAAGTACTGTAAGGTAGATACTCAACAGTTGGATCATTGAGTTCAGCGCATTGTCATCAGTGGCTCAATGTTTAGTTGGAAAGAGGTATCAAGTGGGATTCCCCAGGGGTTTGTCCTGGACCCGGTGTTGTTCAACCTTTTAATTAATGATTTGATACCCCAGGAATGCATTGTTCTTATTTTGACTACCATTAGAAAGGCTTGCTTCTGGCTTCAAAGCATCGCAGCTATGAGCATGGAGTGGTATAAACCAACAAGAACAGTCAGTCCCTATGCTTAGGCAGGAAAATCTGTTAGCTTTTTGTTAAGCTATTGAGAGAAGCGAGAATATAAATTGAACTAAACAAATGTACTAATTTCTAGCTATTTCTGCTCAGTTATCTGCATTCAGCACTGGAAGTTACAAATGTGTCTGGTGGAAGCAAAGCTTTTATTTCAAACAGTCAGATAAGTTTAGGCTGATCTAAATCACTCCCAGCATACCTTGAATCACCGGTGTCCATGATATTACTCAGCAGTAGAGGGCAACAGCACTCTGCTGTAGGGTCTTCAATTAAATCTGTCCACTACCTGCTTCTCACCTGAGACTTATATACAACAACGCTTTATAATCTTGCTGGGGTCATACACCTTGCTGGGGTCGTTTGACCCCAGTATTCTTTCCTGCCATGGCAGGGGGTCGGACTAGATGATCTGCTCAGGTCCCTTCCGACCCTAGAAACTATGAACCAGGGTTGTACTGCATACTCAGGCAAGTGGCCCAACCCCCACTTCCTTGGCTACGAGCTCCCCATGGCTGTCACTCCCCTCATTGTTCAGGTTGCTGATGTAGGCAGGGTCTCAGGATTCCCCCTCCCTTCTCTGGCTTTCACTTCCTGCCTCCATCCCCAGGAGCAGGACAGAACTGGGCTGTGTGGCTCAGCACAGTCTGCAGTGCTAGGGGAGGCCACAGCGGGGTAACCTGCAGCCAAGGAGGTTGTGGGGGGGCACCCACTTGCATGATGTAGTGAGGCGGGGCTTTCTGCAGGCATGGTTGTAGCAGCTGAGGAGAGGAAGTGGAACACCAACCCACGTGGGCTGGGGAGAATGCGGAGGTGTGGAACCTCCTAATGTGTAGCCCCCAGCCACAAATAAGTTGAACAGCCCTGATTTGGATGGTAGACTTCAGTGCATGCATAGCAAATTTGCATGCAGTGCCAGGTTGGGTGGAGTTGTAGATACTAGAGGGTAGATACAGAATGACCTGGATAGGCTAGAGAAATAGTCCAAAATCAAACAAAATATATTCAGCAAGGATGAGTACGAAGTCCTTTACTTGGGATGGGATGGTTGCATACACAAATACAGACTGGGGGATGTTTGGCTTGGCTGCATTTCTACAGAGAAGGATCTGGAGGTTATAGTGGACAAGAAGCTGAATATGAGCTAACATTATGCTGTTGTTGTGAGAAACCAGCATCATGTTGAGTTGTATTAATAGTACCGCCTCTTGCAAATTACAAGTAGTGATTTTTCTGCTCTGCTCAGCACAGATGAAGCCTCATCTGAAGTACTATGCCTAGTTTTGGGCCCCGCATTTCCAGAAAGACGTGGACAGATTGGAAATACTTCAGCAGGAAGTGAGAAAAACGATAGAGGCCTGAAAAACATGACTCATGAAAAAGGCTGGAAGAGCTAGGGTTATTTAGTTTAGAGAAGAGAAGACTGAGGTGAGATTTATTAACAATTTTCAGATATCTGAACAGTGATTATAAAGAGGATGGAGATGGGTTTTTCTCTGTGGCAGTAGGGGCAGAAGTAGGAGAATGGGCTCAAACTGCAGCAGAGGAAACTTAGGTTGGAGATTAGAAAGAACTTTCTGATTATGAGAAAGTTGGTTAAGCATTGGAACAGGCTACCTAGAAAAGTTGTGATATTTCCATCCCTGGACATTTTCAAGAACAGGTTAGACCAGGGGTGGACAAAATGTGGCCCGTGGGCCAGATGTGGCATTCTCTCTGGCCCACGGGGCCCTTAAAATATTTAGAAAATTAATACTTATCTCCCCCGGCTGCCTGTCTTGCAGCCTTTGATGGCTTGCCAAAACTCAGTAAGTGGCCCTCTGCCCAAAATAATTGCCCACCCCTGGGTTAGACACTTGCCTGGGATGGTTTAGTTAGAAATAATCCTGCTTTGAGCCAGGGGCTGGACTAGATGATTTCAACAGGTCCCTTCCAGCCCTTCTTACCTATGAACATCTATATAAATGTTTGTGGTGGCGGGGGGAGGCACTTTAATTAGAGTGGCTCCGAGAGCTGCTCTTAATTAAAGTGCTTGCAGCATCACATGTATTCAGTGTTCTGCACTTCAAAATGGCATTTGAGCTTTAGTTGAAGTGCCCCCACCACCATTTTGAAGCATGGAGGTACTGAATAGACATGTGGAGGCTGCTGGAGTGTGCTAATTAGCAGCTCTGCTTGTTAATTAGTGGGGTGCACGGTAAAGATTTTTTGGACAGATACCAATGGATGATTATTAATGAGCTATATTGGCCAATACCAATTCGATTGCTAGTATGCAGCCCGGTAACTTGGAGAGCAGTGTCCAGCTGGTAAATCTGTTGTGGGGGCAAGAGTGTGGGAAAAAGTGTAGCGGGGCAGATTGAGGCTCCTGCGGTGAGGGCGGTTGTGGGGTAGGGTCTGAGGCAGAGGCAGGCACTGCCTAGCCAGTGTGGGGTGGGTGGGTGGGTACAGGACAGAGCCATGAGTGGCTCATCCAGGGACATGGGGAGGGGCAATAGCTGATTGCTGATAATGTCAATTTTCCTTTTATTGGTGCTGATACGATATGGACCAATGTATCGGTGCACCTCTACTAATTAGTATGTCAGAGCAGATGTTTGGCACATGTATAGGTGCTCCTGCATCCTATGCTAGCTTGCCAACTCTCACACTGTGTCCACCAGTTGCCAGAATAAGAATGCTCTGCAGAAAAAAAGAATGCTTTTTTTCTCTGTGTTACTGGGCCACCAAGACCTGTCCTCCCAACTGGCTCTTGTGTCTTGTGGTGGTCCTTTTTGCTGACCTCATGAACTGATTGCCCAGCTCGTCTTTTTGTCTAGATTTGCATCTTATAGACTAACTGAATAGATTATATGTATAGTAAAAGCTTTCATTAACTGAAAATCACTTAATCAGATGCTGTGAAAGGATGTGCCAATGGCAGAGTACAAGGAGGGAGAAATTAGAAAGCAGTTGGTGTTATGGGCCACAAGCTGGCAGATAAACTCAGGATTTGCGTCAGGGTATACGTCTTATAGTTGGGGCAGCTGTTGGCTAGGGACTTAATAGATACTTATGAAGACAAGATCTCCGTCCTGATGATCTATCAATAAAAATAATGGCAAACAAGTGCCAAAAGTCATGTCTTCTGCAGGAAGAAAGATGTGGTGTTAACACTTGTTGGGTAACATTAAAATTCTAGTGCAGATGAGGCAGCCTTAGTTTTAGCACACTGCAAGCTAGAAGGGGAAGCTTAAGGTATGACTTCCAATAGGGAGGGCTTATTAAAAGTTCAGCACCTTTTACACTGGGAATTTAATGCATGTTAACTGGCACATGTTAAAACCTTGTCCCAATTGTAGATAGGCATCAGAGGGGAAGAATAAATGACAAAAGCAGCGCAAAATAGCTCCATTTTTATGGTTGATGTTATCTAGGAGGGGTCACAAAAGAGGAGGGAGCTTAGAAACTCTTGAGTTTGGAAACTAAGAGCTGAAGGTCATAAAGTGCAGTCACCCCTTGGCAGTCATTTTTGACAGATACTTGCTCTTGGACAACAATTTCTAGACCTAATTGGCCTGCTAAAGGATAACACCAGTGATGGTAATGGAAGCTACAAATATCAAACCCAGAAGGCAAATCAGGAGGGACTGCTCAGGGCCATCTCCTTTTCTGGGGATTTCAGGTTTTGAGTACACAAAAAGAATGTAGATTGGTGAGAGAAGCCAGTGTTGCAGACCTAAGATGATCCAGCAGTGTCAGGAGGACTTCAGGATAAGGAAGGCCACTTTCCTGGAAACCTATGTTGATCAGAACACACAGCTGTTGAATACATAACAGAACTTCACTGTGTGTGACTCATTAGATCTGCTGACCATGGTCTTAGACCAGACACTCACAAAGTGGTGTTTGCTACTTGTATCCTCCGTCAAGATTTTATGCAGCACTTTGTAATACAGGGAAGTGGCTTACCTTACCCAATGCCCAAAGATGGTTGACATCATTTGCACATTACAGGTTCTTAGCCCTTGATATGCACCTCTGTCCATTGTGTTTGTGTCCCTGTGCTTCCATCTGTATGACTGGCTTGTTCTTTATTATGTCTTGCTGTGTTTGGGCCTTAACCCCCAGCATGTCAGGTAACTCGGTACTCCATTGTACTTCATACAGACCTCCCCCTCTCTAAGACACGTGTGCAAACATGCATGTGGCAATTAAAGGCAAAGGAACTCCAAAGTGTAAGTGCAGCAAGATGTCCTGAAAGTTTTTAGGGGTTGGCATGCTAAAGAAAATGATCATAGAAAGTGATGTAGGCAAGGTGTGCTGATCCATGTAGTGCTCAACAAGACTATAAAGAATCTGAATATACATCAGAATAAAAAATAGAAAAATAAAGTTGCCATAACCCAGGTAGCCCCAGAAAGCGGTGTGGCCAGATTAGGGGATGATGCAGTGCAGTGAGGAGATGTAGTTAATGGATAAATTGGGGTATAGCAGGACATTGCTTCAAGATTGCTTCCTCTGTGATGAAGTTACCTGAATTAAATTAGGGTTAATATTCCTGTTTTAAGGAAGACTTACCTTGATTCAAGGGTTTACATCATGTGATCAATATTTTTTTCTTTTTAATTGGGACATCTGGGATTTTCCTGAGAGATCCTGTTTGTATGACCAAGTCCTCAGTAAGTTCTTTGTCCAGAACCCTTCCCATGTCAGACACGTCTGGAATGCAGTGTAATAGTCTGACCTTGTCAAAGTCAGCCATTAGAAAGAAATACCAAAAAAAATCCCACCACAGAATGCAAAATGGTAGTCGGCACACAAAATGGAAGAGTACAATAATGAAGATATCATTTTTCACAGACCTACCCCAGTCTGTCACAACTTGCATCCACAATTCTTTATAAGGAAAATAAAGGTAGAAGAGAAGGTTGAAATCTGTATTGGAAGAGAAATATTCTTATGAAAGTTTAATGTTAAAAAAGCTCAGTGAGTTTAAGCTATTTGAAAAAGTGTGGAAGAAGTGGAAAAATGAGCATATAAGGTGGGCATCATTGATAAAGGAAAGTGCATTATAGGAGAGAGGCAAGGGCTAATGAGAAGGGAAGGCCACAGGTGTTAAGAGTTTTGTAGCGAGAGACGAACTCAAAAGTTCACTTCAGCAGAAACCAGAGAGCCAGTACAGGGATTTAGAGCAGATAGTGAGGGTGACATGATCAGAGAAACAATTGAGAAGACAAACTTCTAGTTTACATTGTTCCTTTTTTTTCTTTTGAAGTAACAATTTGTACCTGTTCTTAATCAAGATGATAAAGTGATGTAGATAGCAGGTACACACATTTAAACCTATTTCCTTTGGAGAGGTACTAATGAAGAGTAAACTTCCACTGGGAGTTTTACCATTGCAGTTTAAATGGGACTATTCAGATGCATAATATAAGTATTTGCAGGACAAGGACCTAGATGCATACTACCATGCAGACCAGTAAAATGCTTTCTGCTACTGTGTTTATATGGTCAGTAATATATTCCTGCCCGAGTATGCAGGGCAGTGTTTGCAACTGCTTTTGTGACCGTTGCTGTATTACTGCATTCCCATGATGCTTGCTTCAGACCTCAAATTCTATGTGTAAATTTCATTTATGAAATATGGAAATAGCTGTGTGACAACAGATACTATTAATGATCTTGCTGAGCAGATAAGCAGACTTCACATGAATTAAAAACTGGGCTCTAGTTTAGAGTTGCAAAAGCCTTTTTTTAATTCACCAGAGTACTGTTAAAGCTAGTCATTTTTGGCATAGCACATGCTGGGGAAGCGTGACAAAGTACAATGGAATGCAGTGAGCTACGTGCCAGTGTGTAGTGGTATACTACTCTACAGTAGTATATAGAGCATTGCAGGAAGTGTGTTTTTTGGTGGGGGTTTCCAGGCATTTTCACTTCATTAGCTTGCCAAAACTGGATAAGTGGCCCTCCGCCTGAAATAATTGCCTGCCCCTGCTGTGTCAGATATCGGCCCAATAGGGCCAATAACTTGGCCGATAAATGTTCGTGCTGTGCGTAGCCACAGCGCAGCACTGAAGTAGAGAGGAGCAGAGCCAGCAGTGTGGAGAGCTGCCTCCAGCTGATAGGTCTGGTGTGGTAGAAGTGGAGGGCGGAGGGAAGGGGTGTCTGGGGGGCAGATCAATGCCCCCCACAATGAGGGAGGGGGTGGGGGAGATGTAGGATGCTGCAGCTACCCCAAATTTCACTGCCACTGTTTTCCCAGCACTGCCGCCACTAGCCACTTGGTACAGCCCTGGCTCTTCCTGGCACATGGGTGAAGGTGGGATGTTGAGCCGGAGCGGCACTGGGTGGTGGGAGCAGAGTGGTGGTGAAATTTGGGGTGGGTGCAGCATCCTCCCAGCACCCCCAGCGCCTCCTCCAAACCCAGCCTCTGCTGAGAAGAGCCCTATGTAGCCCACCCTGCCCCATGCAGATCCAGAGGGCACACATCCCTCCCTCCATGCCCTCCTGGTGTGCAAGCAGTAGCGGGAGCTGCCCCTCCCCCTGCCCCACCTGGGCAGAACCTGCTCCTGCCCCTTCCCTCACCATAGGGGCATTGATCTGTCTCCCTGCCCCCCCATGCCCCTTCCCTCCCCTCTCCCCTTCCAACACACTGGAATTAACAGCTGGAGGCAGCTGTATTGGAAATCAGATAGGTATCAACTGATGTGCCTCTTTAAATATCGACCATCCAAAATCTCTGTTGGTGCACCCCTACTGCTCAGGATTCTCAGGATATGATATGGGATGATTGGGTTAAGTTATGTGGATCTTATGGCTCTGTCAATGGACATATTTACATATTGTCCTGGTCCCCTCTAAGGTGGGACTGAGAACCTTCAGGTAATAGTTAGGGCCCGACCTAACTCACAGCAAGAGAAAGCATTTTTTGTGGCTTCGTTGTGGCCCGAAGAGCTGATTTTTGCAGTCATTTTGTAGCAGCCCCACCCCTCAGCACTGATTGGTGAGAGGCCCTACCCCTTGGTGCTGTTTGGTAGAGAGGCTCGTGGGGTAGGAGGCATGAGGTAGCAGCTGCCATCTTGGCTGCTGCCCTTCAGGCCATCCTGTCAGATCGTTCCTTCCCCTCCTAGGCAGGCTGCAGGCATTTTATTTTTATTGGTTTTGGGGTGGGGTTTGGTTGATTTTCCTGGGAAATCACGGTCAATGCCATTTTCCCCAATGTCAGTTGTGGAGATTGCCACTTTCCCCAGTTTCCATAAAAATAGTGAAACTGCTATTTAAGTAGGTCCCTAGTTATAGTAGAGGCTGTGACCTGGAGAAGATTCCTTAAGCAAGGTTTTGGTCTTATTGAAATCACTGGGATTTGACCTCTTGTCTCCAGCTGCAGAAGGAATACAGTACAATGCTAACTTAGGCCCCCTCCCTGTCCTTTCCCAAAGAAATACGTGCACAGTTTGACTACTTGTGGAACTCACTCAGCTTCACGTAGCATTAATGGTTTACATTTCATGAAGATCAGACACAATTAAACATAGTAATATGAGTAATCAAAGAATAGTTAAGATCTTCCCATATTTTAGTGTAGGGATAGCCAATTTGTAGCATGAGTGACATGGGCAGCCTCTGCATGTGACACGTGGCAGATCAGGGAGGGGACAGACTGCACAGCAGCAAATAGGGCAGCAAGCAGAAGATGGAGCAGATCAAGCAGGGAGTGCAGGGCAGGAAGCAGAAAGAGCAGGAGAATATAGAGCAAGTAGGGAGCAAAAAGCAAAGCAGCAGATTAGACAGAGGAAAGGGATTGGAGTGGTACTCAGGGCAGGTACAAGGCTTATTTGTTGCATCCCTGCCACAAAGGTTGGCCCTCACTTGTCTGATGTACGGGAATACTTTCTTTACTGAGCATGCTACTCTTCCCATTTAAAGGAGTGCTTTATGTTTTCCAAATATTTATAATAACTTTATTTTCTGAAGAAGAAGCAGTGAGCACAACCCTACACGGACAGCAAAATACTCACAAAAAAGTGAAGAAAGAGAGGGTCTAGAGCTGGAGAAATTATAGCTGTGAGGTGAAATCCACATCACCACTTCCCAAAGGACTAAGTAAGAAGTATCTGATCTCTTCACACACTTTTCAAGCAGTAATCATGCAAAAGATCATGCAGTGTAATATAAATGAGTAGTGATGTATCATGAATAAAATGATGTGGGTGGCTGTCCTCTCTGCTGACAGTGGTTGAAAGCAAGATGCGTGTCTCAAGCCTTTCAGTATAGGCGTGGAAGAGGAAGCTTAGGACAACAGTCTTACTATTTCATTGTCAGGATTATTGGAAATTACTGTGCTAATAAAGAATGTTAACACTGAGTTATTCACAGTAGGATTTTTTTATCTTTCTAAGCTTCCTATTTCAAGTTTTAGCTGTGTGAGGGAGGGAAATTGTAGCTTCTTGTTTTGTTTTGATTTTATGACAAATCAGGTTTGGAATTTTTTAGAATTTACAACCAGAATTTCAAATGGAATAAGCTTGTATGGGGTGGGTCTAATACTTGTGAAAGGTGCTAAGACTGAGATTTTAATTGCCTAATTAAGGTTAGTGTGTAAGAGAATATATGATACTGAGACATGAGTTGCAGTGCATTTAAATCTTACCTGAAGACAATATGGTAAAAGGGCTGAACAATTTATGATCTGATTAAACATACACTTGTCCCATCCTGTTATAAAGTTAATATATTTTTACACAGAAGAGAAAGCCTACAAGTAGGACAACACAGAACCTCATTAAGGGTGCACCACTAGAGATTTTTGGGGCCATACCAATAGCTGATATTTAAGGAGGCATATCGGCCCATACCAATCTGATTTCCAATACAGCTGCCTCCAGCTGGTAAGTCTGTTGTGGTGGAAGGGGTGGGGGGACAGATCAATGCCCCCTGCGGTGAGGGAGGGGGCAGGGGCAGGCACTGCCCAGCCAGGCCGGGATGGAACAAAGTCACAGCTCGTGGCAGGGGAGCAGCTCCCACTGCTGCTTGCACTGTGGGAGGGCCGGGGGGCGTGCGTCCCCTGTATCTGCTTGGGGAGGGCGGGCTGCAGCTGTGGGCTGGAGCTGGGCTGCGTGGGGCTCTTCTCAACGGGGGCTGCGCTCAGAGCAGGCACCAGTGGCACTGGGAGGGGGCTGGAGCCACCCCAAATTTTGTCATAGTTTGGCTCCCAGTGCCTCTGCCATGCGCCCGCCCTCCCCAGCACAGCCCCGGCTCTTCCCGACCTGTGGGTGGAGGCAGGGATTGAGCTAGGGATGTGCCAGGTGGGTGTGCAGCAGCACTGGGAGCCAGGCTATGATGAAATGTGGGGTGGCTACAGCCTCCTTCTGGTGTTGCTGGTGCCCACTCCAAGCCCAGCCCCTGCCAAGAAGAGCCGGCAGCAGCCTGCAGCCTGCAGCTGCATCCCACCCACCCCACACAGATCCCAGGTGGCACGGCACACCCCACCGCCCAGGGTGCAAACAGCGGTGGGAACTGCCCCATGAACCATGGCTTTGTCCCACCCTGCCCCCTCCCTCTCCGCGGGGGTGGGGTTGATCTGCCTCTCCCCTCCTCTTCCCTCCCCCTCCCCTTCCACCATACCAGACTTAGCAGCTGGAAGCAGCTCTCCAAGCTGCCAGCTCTGCTCTTAGCTGCCTGCATGCTGCACTGCAGCTGTGCACAACATGGGCATTTATCAGCCAAATTATCGGCACCATCAGGCTGACTTCCAATACAGGAAATTTTCTTTATATTGGTACTGATACGATATTGGACTGATGTATTGGTGGACCTCTAAACCTCATTGTTTCTCAAATTCCTGAGTCCATTTTATTCATAGCATAATAGTGATGTGTGAAAGGATGCTAACATTAAAGTTTGTCACTAAGGGTAGGTTTAAAAAGGATTTACTTTCCTACAGTGATCTAAAACATACTTTTCACTGCTCACATATTTTTTTGGGTGGAGGGCAGGAAATGCACTACTCCAGTATTTGTTCCTTTGGCTGTTGGATGCTTTGTGTCCAGAAGAAATGATTTTGGAGTGAGCTGTAAATGCAGCTAAGGACATTTAGGGCAACAAAGAACAAAGTAGCACGTTGTAGGCCCTTGGGAAGAAACTACCTTCTATTTACAAAACTAAATTAAAGTGTCTTAATTTTTTGATAAAAACCTAATGGTGAACTTGCATAATACTGAACCAAATGGCTGCCAAGGATCCTTGTAATATGTCAGTTCACTTCTGTATATATCTGAAGCAGGGTGACCACTTACAGAAATTTGTATGCAACGCCAATTAATTGTTAATTCACGTTGCTCTTCTGTAGTTTCTGCCACTTGTGCTCTAAACCAGTGTGGGAAGGAAGCTGGAGCGTATACCTCTAAGTGAGCAGCAGCCAGCTCCCTCATTTCTTCTCATTCTGTGCGAATTTGGGGAGGCAACTCTAATAGGATTCTGTTGTTGTTGTGATGATTCCTGAGATTAGGAAGCTGCAGCTGCTCTTGGGGAATTGTTTGCCTCTCTCTGGAATCTTGTCCTGGTCAGCTATGCACTAAGAATTTGAATAATTTTGCTGCGGCTGCTTTACATGTAAAAAGCCTGACCTTAAGATATTTTATCCAGCTGGGGTTTTTTGTAGTTTTTCGTTTCTTTCTTTCTTTTTGCCTCCAGGTCTTCATGAATTGGAAGTTTTATCATGCAGTTGTGGAAAGCTGCATTCATCCACAGTCCTGTCACACTTTCTGTAGAAAAGGGCATTTTGATGCTGTGGACTAAAAGCCTTTGAGTGGGAGTTGTTAGTGCTCTTCTGTCTGTAGTTGGGCTGGTAGTTTATATGTATGCATTTGAAAGAGCTGATGTAAAGCAGGTATTGCCTGAGGATTCCTGAAAGGTTCTGATATGCTCCCTGGCGCTGCCAAGGTTGAGCACCTTGATTTAAAAAAATCCATGTCAAGTGCTTCCTTGTGTTTTGTTTTTTTGGGGTTTTTTTTGACTTGTGGTTTGGAAAGAGTGGTATTAATATGAATACATTTCTAAAGTACTAGTGAATTTAAAAGGTGAGAGAATTCTGTTTCTTTTTTCTTGAAACAGTAAAGAGGCCAAGTAGTTTTGCTTGAGTTTCTTCAGTATTTTTAAAAAAAACCAAACAAACCCTGGGATACTTAAGATAAAACCCAGATGTTTGTTTAAGTCATATGACATGAAATCCTCTGGACTGCGGCTTTCAGAGACGTGTATCTCTCATTTGTCTCACAATAGAGCTAAGGGGTTTTTTTAATTGGAAAGTGTGTTTTGACTTGACGATCCCATGGTGGTAGAAATCCCTAAAGAAGACCGCGGTTCAGTTATAATGTATTCCAACCAGATATCCTGGAGATTTTATAGATCTAGTAAAGTATTCCCAGAAGGAAAATTAAGGGGAGCAAAACTCTCCTCAACTACTAAAACCCATGTCAGAAACACTTTTTGGACACATATACATTACCTTCTTTGAAAAATTATGTTAGCATTTGACCTAGAATTTGATTAGGTGACTTGCTCTTACCAACTGTCATTATTTGGAAACTGTTAAGAATTTTTTCCTCTCTTAGGGAAAAATCTGTAAGACTACATTTGAAAGCAAAATGTTTTAAAACTTAAATAAAAATCTATAATATTACATTGTAAGGAAGTGCAGTATTATCACCGTCCTATTTAAAGTCCGGTAAAATGAATTAAAACTTGCAGTTTATCAAGCAAATAGCATTAACAAATCTGAGCAGAACATTTCACCTACAGTAGATGCAGAATTTTACTCGTAGAGTTATGCATGGAAAATGTACTGTAAGCAGTGCTGATAGGCATTACTTGGTGCAGGTTAACTGAGAGAAGGTTGGTAGCACAAGGAAGGTTTTTCCTGTGTTTGCAGTCATTTTTTTGCTTTTGGTGCTTTATTTAGTTGCCCCACTGAGTCTGGTTGCCTGTTAGTGAATTCCTTACTCCTGCATTAGCAGAGTAATTATTCTTAAACTTTGTGAATGTTTGTAGATACTTTTTTATGAACAGTTGACTTATTTCTTCTTTTTTTTTTTAAGTTGTAAAAGGGGATCATGAAGCCGAGCACTTCTAACATCTGTGACTCTTGTAAAGCAATACTTGGAGTATTGAGTAGCACTTCATATAAACTTAATGGCAGCCAAAAGCATTTTTGGCTGGCCCTTGTGCAATAAAATTAGCAAATACATCATTTACTGCTAATGAAGAGAAATAACTTGACTTTGTCCTGAAACTGTCATTGGACTGCAGTCCTAACCAGGCTGATAATTTGGCTAGATAGGTCAAGAAATTACTTCCTCAGTATCAGCACCAAGATGTGGGGGTTGGGAGGAGTTATGGTGGCTGTCTGAAAGTTCAGCATATGAGGAGCTGCTCTGGAAAACAGCTAGGGCCTGTGTTGCTCCTCTAGTAAATGCCCCTGCTTACTTACATACATGTAAAATACTGAGCTATAACCCCTTCCCTCTTTTACATGAAATGTTGACTTGGTCCCTGCTGGCACTCAAAACCTGTTGAGTCCCAGCAATTTCCACTAATTTAAAAAGCTAACAAAAACATACATGCTGAATGTTTTTAACGCCATTACCTGCCTGTGTAAGTAAAAGTAATGTTTCCCAAGCCTTGTGGGTGCATCCACAAATGCAGGCATGTGCGCTTGCAGCAGCTCAAATTTGCATCACTTTTATATGAGCTTTTTGCCTCAGTGCATGTGCCCGGACATGCACTTTGGCATAGGGCAAATTGTAGCATTTGGGGCAAAATAACCCTGCCTGGCTCCTCCCAGATCTGCAGCTGGGAGAGCTAGGGCCAGCACCTGTACTCGCCCCAGCAGTATAAAAAGGTGCCCTGTACTGGCCCCAGCAATATAAAAACCTGCCCTAGCAAGCAGCTCGGGACTGTTCACTCTCAGGAGCTTCTGGGGTCCATCTTCATCCCACCAGCCACTGGGGACCTTAGTTGGCAGTTCCTCCACACATGACCTTTGAGTGTGCCAGGATGCAGCCTCTCCACCTCCAGATCCTCCTCCTGAGGTTCTGGTTGAATTTCACCCCCTGACCTTTTTGTTTTTGGTCACCCTGTCCACAGCGCCACCAAGTCCCAGAACGTCCTGGTCAATGTCCTGGCCCTGGCCAAGTGGGCCCTGTACTTGCCCAGGAAGGAGGCTCTGGTCAGAAAGGTGTCTGGAGACTGTGGGGCCGCTTTCCTCTCACTTGTCCATGCATGTTTCCAGGCAGACCACCAGTGAGTGGCATCCGCCGGCTCTTTGGATGCCTTTGAGGAATGGTGGGTGCGGCCCAGGGGGGCTCTGCTCGGTGTCCCCCACAGAGAACTTCTTTTAATGTTTTGAACCTTTGACCCCCAACGTCACTCCTACCCTTTTCTTCCTTAGTTGTCCCATTAAAAAAAAAAATAAAGTTGTATCTTTCAACCTTTGGCCCCACCCATTGGGGGCTAGTAGTTAACAAGGTGGACCTTAAAGGCCATGATCTCTGGAAGATACAAACAGACAGGAGCTTCTGGGGACCGGCCAGTTGGTATCTGGGGAGACTAGCCCCTTGTGCCAGCTGGACTGCTGCAGCAGCATCCTACAGCCGTTCTTTAAAATACCCCAATTAGAACAAAAGACCACTACACACATGCGGGAGAGAGAGAAAGAGAGAGGTCAGTTAGACGATGCTTTACTGATATATTTACAATAGTAAAGCAATTTGCAAGCCTACCAGTGTCTCTATCATCATAATAAAATAAATTCTAATGATCTATATGTGTTGATGTGTGCTTTTGGTTTTCTTCTCACATGGTGGATGGGAGAAATGGGTTTGTGGGAAAGGGTGAGGGGGAAGGCAGGTGGGTGTGGGGGGATGCAGGTTGGTGTGAGGTGATTGTGGGGGGACTACAGGTGTGGGGGGACCTTGTGGGGAGGCTGCTTAGGAGGGGTGGGTCCCCTGGCCCCCACAGGATGTAGTCCCCCCACACAGCACATGGACTGCCCCTCCTGCAGGGTCCCAGCTATCCTGCAGGGTCATAGATCCCCATGCTGGGCCAGTTCCATGGTGGCAGGACCCAGCTTGGCATGGCACACAGTCCCTGCACACTGCGCCAGGTCCTGCTGCCATGGAACTGGCTCGGCCTGGCGGCCTGGCAGCCCGAGCTGCCCCAGTGCCAGAAGGACCTGGCTTGGTTCGTCATGCTGTCCCTGCACACTGTGCCGGGTCCTACCTCCAGTGGCAGCACTGCTTGACCCCATGTCCATAAGTTACCCTTGACCACTCTGGGGACAACAGGAGTACCACAGACACTTTGACCAGAAACCAAAGTCTCTCTCCTGGAGGATCAGCTCCCGGGTTGCCTCCAGGCATGGTCTTGACCCCTGCCTTGCCCCGCTGTTCCACAGTGTATTTTTTCTAATTTTGCCTCCATGCTGCAAATATGCAGCGTGGGGAACATTTTGTTCTCGCACATGCACCTTGCAGTGTCTCAAAGGGGTTTGAGACCACTGCAAGACACACATGCATGCTTATCTGGACGCACCCTGTGGGTTTACAACCCACTGTAGTAAAGTTGTGTACCATCATGCTCCCCTGCTTCAGCTTCCCTTGTTGCCAATGACCACATGTTTCCAACACAAATGGTATTTGGCACCAGGGGAAGCTGTGGAGACTGCTGAAGTAGGAGGGTGCTGCCAGTTGCCTCTTGATTCAGACATACCACCCCAGGAACCTTTTGTGTCCCCGTAAGGGCTTACCCTACACTTTGGAAACACCAGGTTAAAACAATTTAGTGGGATTTGCCTTCTTTATTATATACCGTGTTTCCCCGAAAATAAGACATACCCATAAAATAAGCCGTAGCAGGATTTCTACGTATTTGCGCAATATAAGCCATACCCCGAAAATAAGACATAGTGATAGGCGTGGCTAAGCGTACTGGTGCGAAGCGGTAAATAAGATGGGCAGCCCTTCTCATTTGCCCCATCGTGACAGCTGCTATCTCGGAGGTGACTGGAGAGGGAGAAATAGAAAGTGAAAGTAAAAGTCTCCTCAGTGAAGTGAGGAGCAGGAAGTTCTGCTTTAGGTATTGTGTGTCCTCAGGGGGAAGAATAAAGCTGTGGCTGCTGTTTTACTCAGCACTGTAGGTCTCTCTCAGTGTCTTATTTTCGGGGAAACACGGTATACTTAATAAAAATAAGACATCCCCTGAAAATAAGCCATAGTGTGTCTTCTTGAGGAAAAATAAATATAAGACAGTGTCTTATTTTCGGGGAAACATGGTAGTTGGTCATTGTTATACTAGATTTTTTCAAGGCTGTATATTTAGAGCAGTCGTCTCCAAACTTTTTTGATCGCACACCCCTATCAGTAAAAAAAATTTTGAGCATGCACTTCCAATGTATGTGGGACTCTCACTCTTCCCTCAGGATACCTCGCGTACTGTATGTGACATGCGACCGTCTGACATGCGGACCAAGTGAGGGTGCCAGTTTCAATCCGTATATTAAATATTAGTAAAGCTTAATTTCGTTCTTATTTTTTTAGATAAAAAATAAATATAAATAGAAGTTTTAATATTTTCTTCCTACACTGCAGTGGATCATCTTGTGCACCCGACTTTGGAGACCACTGATTTAAAGTACCATTTGTAACTTGTCTGTGCACAATTTTACATTCTCAAAGTTGGATTGCTGCCTGCTGGTGCTAGTATATTCACTGTAAAAATACACTACTCAGTTGTGTATATACTTTAGTATCTAATTTCTGCTTACCATACACCTTTCAATAGTTGCACATCTGTTACTTAGCTGTGTTGAAATGGTACTTGCAGCTGCTGGAGGCCTTGTCTGTCCACTTAATTTGGTTCTCTTGGGCATACAGTACTAGGCTTATCCTGTTTCAAGTAACACCTATTAGAAAACGATGCGCATTGGAGCAGACTTAATTAATTGAGTTGTCTGGAGCCTGGTAATTACAGCACACCAGGGAGCCTCTGCATCTCGTGTATCAGCATCCCCGCGTTTCAAAATGGTGGCAGAGGTGCTTTAACTACAGCTCATTCAACGAGCTTTAGATAAAGCAACGCCTGCCACCATTTTGAAGCATGGGGACACTGACACGAGATGCTCTGGGCACTTTAATTAGAGCAGCTCTTGGACCTGCTTTAATTAAAGCACCCCCCCATCCCCAGAGAATGTGTAAAAATGCTCTGATTCCGGCACATTTCTGAAAATTTAGCTATACTAGTATTCCTTTCCTAACACGGCAATGTTGACCTGTGGGGAATGTTGTCCCCTGTGTCAGGAGGCACCAATAAATCAATGCTAAATGTGGCTTGAACAGAAACCTATTTGTCATACACCATTTACTTGGTATTGGCAGGGATTTTTTTAACAAGCTATCGCGTGGGGGCGGGAGAGGGAATCTGACAGTGGAATTTACAAAGTTTGCTAAAATTTCTATTTTTTTAGTTTAATATTAGTTTCTTGTGCTTTTCATTTTTTTAATGTAGCTTTTAATAGTAATGTCAGTAATGCCAGTGCTGGGGAAGAGAGTTGATGATTTTGTTAAACTTGTCTGGCTGAAGATAAGGATTTTTTTTCTTGGACATGGAAATCTTTCTGTTTGAATAGATAACATAAACATAGATGAAATAACCTGCAAGCCAGGTCTAGTATTCTTGTTTTGGAACATCATAGTCCTGTACCTTCCTATGTTCATGTTCTTTAAAGCTGAATCTAAGTAGATATGCAATCTTTTCTTTTTTTTAAACTGAAAACTTTATCCTACCCTATATATATAGACATGTCATACCAGCCAGCTCACCAGTGTTCGTAGCAACCAGTTGCAACAGAGATTTGAAGATCCTTAGGCCATGGCTATTTGTTTATGCCCTGGGGAATTATGCATCCATGCAATTTTGCTCATAAAAGGCATGACCATACATAATTGCATAATTTTGCATATCTTAACTATGGCAGGCACTGTGCCTCTACCTCCAGGGAGGGGAGCTCCTGCCTGCAGGAGGAGGGTGGGCATGGGGGTGTGTATGGGTGGGTGTAGGGTTTGTGGGTGGGTATAGGTTGTGCGCCATTGGGCCAGTTTGGCCAGTTCAGTGCTGCCACATGTGGAGGCATGGAGCCTGTCTGGCCCTATGGCATGCAACTCTGTGTCTCCATATGTAGCTTGCTGCTAGAGTGCTGGAAGCCCCATGTGGAGGGCCAGTCCAGCCTGATGGCATGTTCACTGGGAGCTGTACACCATCAGGCTGGGGAGGAAGCTGCACATGGAGGCATGGAGTCATGCACCATCAAGCCAGATGGGCTCTTGCTTGCTTTACATGTGGCTTCCTGCTGGAGTGCTGGAAGCCCCATGTGGAGGCATGGAGCCCACCTGGCCTGACCAAACACCATCAGGCCAGGCCACCCAGCTCCATGCTTCCAGCACTCCAGTGGGAAGCTACACATGGAGGGATGGAGTCTGCACAGCTTGATGGCATACAGCTCCCACCTGCAGTACCATGAGCCCCACATGCTGGCACAGAGACAGCCTGGTTTGGTTTGAAGGTGCATGCCAGGCTCTGCCTGCTGCATCCATGAGCACCCTGAGGGCCTGCTGCCCCTGAGACCCTGGTGGCGGGGGCTGTGCACCATGGGGGGAAGGAATGTGTTGCGGAGAGGGCTTACACCCACCTACAAACCCCCCCACCCCACCCTTTACAACCTCCCCACAAACCCCACCTAGTCCCATACCTACACCCCTCCACAAACCCTGCACCCCCCCCACCCCATTCCCATCCCCAGCCATACTAAATACCTGCATATATTTCTAAAGAAGGTTGAAATAGTATTGTATTTACTTCAATTTGTTAAAAAAAATTAAAAGTAAATAATTTAAAATTTTTCTGTGCATAATTCCCTGGAGTGTGTGCGTTACATTTGTAACTTTACAGAAGTGTAGGGGATATTTGCAGGCTCCTTGTAGCACTACAAAATAGCAAATGTCTATAGAAATGTCTTGAAACAGGATGTCCAAATATCTTTGAAACAGGAATTTCTCTGTAGTACTATGTTTGGTAGCATCTCATGTAAAGTCTATTGAATTACATGAGCACTTGGTACCCCAGCATTGCGCCATGCTCTGCTCACCTGCTCCGCCTCCCTGGGCAAGCCATTGCAGAGCCATTGCTGTCCCACTTTGGGGCTCTGCTGCCACCATTGCTGCAGGGACTGGTGCTGCTGAGGTCTTGGGGATGGCTTTGTCCCAACAGGAATACCACAAACGCTGCTGCTGCTGCCAGGGCAATAAGGCATAAGCAACTCTTTTTGCTGCCCTCCCCGGGAGGGCGGCAAGCTGTCAGGCATGCAACTTCTGCTCGCTGACAGACTCACCTCAAGGCAAGGGGAACAAGAGAAAAAGGCCCCTATCACTCTTTGGTTGGCGAATGTGTCTTTGTGGTGACTTTACAGAAATTCCAGCCAGGGGCTGTGAACTTATGTATACCCCTCTTAGCCCTCTATGTTTGTAGCACTACAAATGAACATATGGCCAAGGCCTTATTTTGTGTTTGCCTCCCTTGAGTTCCAGCCTGAACAGCTCTACAGCTATTAATACTGGACCTTGTCAAATTATGGCTCTCCTCAAACTTTGGAGAAATGACAAGATGTGGCAGCGCCACACCACTTAGCCTGCATTCAGAGCAGAAAAGGATGTCCTGACTGCCACATCTTCAAGCACTTTACTCCTAGGAATTCACTTGTGGGGAGAGGGAAAGTCCAGGTGTGGTGGATGAGATATGTTGTGTCCCATGCAGCTAGGAACAGCTTGACTCAACACAGTGAAGAGACTCGGTGATGAAGAATAATTTTTATTGATCTTATCTTCATATCGTTTAGATATGTTCAGAACATAGGTCTGAGAGGTGAATGGGAGTTACAGTTGCTTTGAGGGTCAGATCTTTAAATCCCAAAGCTCAGCATGTGTGCTAGGCTTACTATGCAAGAAGAAATGGTAGTTGAGAAACCAGTTCTTTTTCTTCATTTGCCATCCAGTTGTGAGCAGGAACCTGGACTGGTTCCTCATAGGAAGCCACAGGTTAGTTATTGATTCTGCTCTTATTTGCAAGACTGTGTTTAATTGTCCTCTGTTGAATTTTGGGAGATTCTGATTCGATTTTAAGAGGTCATATTATCTTTGCAGTATTAGAAGCTCTGGGGAAAAGCACGCTGAGCTTCCGTTACTTATAATGCATAAGTACAGCTTATGCAACAGGGTTCAGTGTGTATGTGAGGCTTCTGAATTTGCACAAATCTATGCTTCTGGTCTGTGATCCCTCAGGTGCAGTGCTGAGTAGATGGTCTGTCATGGGATGGGGTCCCCAGGGATGGCTATGATACCCCTAGGGCTCCTTGACTGTGTCAACCTTGCCCAATGGGCACCCTCTCGTCTGCCACATCTTGTTGTACTATAATAAATAGGGAGGCTGCCCTCAAGTTTGTATTTTGGGCATGGTCCTGATGGATCCCACTTAACCCTGTGGGTTCTTGGACCCCCTTTGGGTCCCACTCCAAAATGGATGCCTCTTGAGACACCCTCAGCCTTATGGGCTAGATGCGTGGCTCCAAACAGCCCCTTTTACCATGTCCCAAGCCTCACAGATGGCATTCGCATGTTGTCCCTCCAAGGGCTTAGTTTAGCTTGGTCTCCGGTCATCACTGGGCCCTGCAGCTCTCTCTCTCGGCGCCCCTTGGTCTGTTCACCCCAAATACTGCATCCACACTGGTGCTGAGGTCCCCATACTGTAGTGGGCCCCCAGTGAGGCCTCCTCTTTCCCCAATAGCCTCAGCCCGATCCTCTGGTATACAAACAGAAATCAAAATATGAGCCCCCGGGCTATAACATAATGCAAGCAGCTCAGGGTATGCTCTGTCCCTTTAAAAGAATCACCCTTTCCCCCCAGCTCTGTGCCTTGTAGGCCAGGGTATCTGGCAGGCTCCTGAAGTCGCTTAATCTTACCAGAAGCAGAACAGGCAGTCAAGCCTCTTCACTTAGCTTCCTCTAGGAGAGCTCCTTCCCCCTTGGCTGCAGGCAGAGAACTGCATCTCTAGTCCCACTCTAGGGCCCTGCCTCTTCTGGTCAGCTGACCGGCTGCAGGTGCAGGCTAATTCCCTCACTAGCCTGCTGCCATAGTAACCTGCACCTGTGGGGTTCCTGCCTGACTGCTAGGGCCCTCTCTATGCAGTTTCTGCCATTAAAGGAGTAGGCATCTTAGTGCCCTGCAGCAGCTACAGGTTTTTGCATCTTGCAATACTGGTCATGGGGCCTTGGGGCAGACTATAAGTAGCTTTAATAACTCTTCAACGAATAAACTCTTACTTCACCTGTGTAATTGTATTAAAGTTAATGTTTGTCCTGTACTAGATTAGATAGCTTGCTCTTTGGAGACTGTCCAGGTGTTTATGCAGTGCCCAGCACACGGGGGACTTAATCGTGAGGGTGGGTTGGATGCTGTCATAGTAGAAAATAATACAGCTGAACAGTATGATATTGAAGTAGCGGAGAGGACACATGCACAGACACGCATCCTTTTGTTTTAACATTATGGCTGAGATTTTCATGCAAAATGCATTGCATCATGGACTGCTGGATAATGCTACTTTTGTATGAATGCAGATATTAAGTTTAATGCTTTATATATGCACTGGTCACGCATTGGGTCAGATGTATGCTTATTTGCATGCAAGATGTGAGAGTAAATGAGAGTTTGCTTGAATATGGAATCATACAAAAGAAACTAGAAGGGATCCCCTGATCAAGGTAGCCTGATCTCCCTGCTCAAGTTAGGATTATCCCTTTCTGAAACATTCTAGACAACTAACTTGCTCTTAAAAACTTACAAAGAATTGGGATTCCACAGTTTTTCTAGACGATCTGTTCCAATGCCTGACCACCTCATAGTGAGAAAATTCTTCCTAATATCTAAATTATATTTCCCTTGTTGCAATTTAAGACTGTTATTTCCTCTCCCATACTACTCTGCAGTCACAGAAAATAGTTTATCCAACCTCTTTAACCACCCTTGACGTATTTGAAGACTGTTATTAATGTCCTCCCTCAGTCTTCTCTTCTCCAGACAAAATCATCCTGATTCTTCTAATCTTTTTTCAGAAGTCATGTTTCTTAGATCTCCGATCATTTTTGTGTTGATCTCCACTCAACTTCTCCTAATTTACTTGCATCCTTCTTGAAGAGCAGTGCCCAAAACTGTATGCGGCACTCCAGATGAGTCCTTATCAAGGCTAAGTAGAGTGAACGAATCTCTTCTTATAGCTTAAAAGATATGCTTCTATTACTACAGTGCCTTTTAATATGCTTTTGGCTTGCTCGTAACAAGGGCCTACTTTGGTAGTTTCATGTGTCCATGTTTCAGGGTACACCCTTGAAACATGGAAGATGCTGAATTTTAGCCGCTTTTGGATTTTAAACTTCATTGCAGAGCAACAAGGAAGTTTTTTTTTTTTTTACCTCCCTGCCTACCATCTGACACCTCCAAGGAAGGCGTTCTACCTGATCAGCGTGTTGCACAAGGGGCCGTTCGAGCTCCTGGAGGCTAAGTTCCAATTTGGTCCCCAGAAGTGAGTCATACCACAAGCGCTTGCAAGCAGGTCGGCCTGGAGTCATGAGACTCAGATCAAAGCCCGACCCCGAGTGCCTATTCTCCATTGCTTATATACTTGATTACAAGGTATTGGGAAAATTCCATTACCGCAATCGCATTTCAAACTAGCATAGTTGTGAAGCTAAGGACTTTCCAATGGCAAGTCTGCGGTTTGCACAACAGAGCGGGAAACAAGCTGCATGTAGATGCTTCCTAAGTTCTCGTAAAAGCAAACGGTTTTCAGCCCCCCCGCTTTTCCCACAATTATTCCCCCCTCAAGATGCTTTCTTTTTAATTCCTCGTCTGTCTCCCGTGAAGCATTGCGAGTTGTAAATGTGTAGCAGTTTTGATCCTTGCAGAAATAAATCAGTTCAGGGCTTGTATAATATGAGGGCCACACATTAAGATAACTAGCCCGATGAGTAGGACTGGTATAAGGGGCAACAGAAGGGATAATAACCATTGTATCGGTCCCCCTGTCCAGGTTCCCCATCCCGCTGACTTGATGTTGCTAGCATGCTGCAGTATTTCATTAATGTTTTCTTGTACTTGCCCTGACTGGTTTACATAAAAGCAACATTCCTCTTGGAGAAACAGGCATGTTCCTCCTTGTCCTGAGGTCAAAAGATCTAGAGCT
Organism: Crocodylus siamensis; assembly: GCF_052110815.1. Classification (NCBI taxonomy): domain Eukaryota; kingdom Metazoa; phylum Chordata; order Crocodylia; family Crocodylidae; genus Crocodylus; species Crocodylus siamensis. Next base: position 385,788,770 of record NC_143395.1, read on the forward strand.
CGTCTATTCTGGAGCACTACCCCTGCAAGGGAGTCAAGTTGTTGCTGGAGCAAGGTTAAACTCTCACCCGTTTTTTCAAGGGCTTTGGCTGTCTCTTGGGACAGTTCTTGCTGTAACCCTAGCGCAGTTCCCCCGGTGGCTATCCCGGTTGCGCCGGCTGCCGCCACTACTACTGCCATTAGGGGTAGCAATGGGACTGCTCTTTTAGCTATTTTACCTACTGCTTGTAATCGGAAGGGGAGTGTAGTCCCTGAGGGGGCCACCTCGATTTGTGGCAGCACAAACCCTAGGGAGTAGGTTCCTTGCCAGCCGGGAGGCAGAACCCAGTAGGCTCGGTTACCGCATATCCAGTATACTCCTGATGCAGGGGACAGGACACTATTAAAGATAGCAGATGCATACAAATGCTGTGGGTTGAGGTCGACTTCCTTCCCGTTCTGAGTTTCCTTTGCAACAAAGGCCTGCAATGTCTGAGCAGCCATGGTAGCCTAGAGCAAAGGGTCTAAGGGAGGATCTTTATAGGAGGTATCGTTCGCGGGGGAGAAAAAGATTGATCCTTGGCCCGCATCAAAAAAGATCTGTCCTTGAGGCCACGAAGAGTGATATAATACGATTGCATTTGGCGCTCCCTGTTTCATAGCAGGGTGAGAGTTTACTGGCCTGCCCCAGGAATAATTTGAGTACTGTCTAGGCTCTGGAGGACTGCTAAGCTGTGAGGGGGAGAACACCGAATAATTAAAGCCACTCGGGGTGAACCCAGGGGCTTGGACCACGAAGGTAAGGTTATACTGCCAGGCTTCTATGCTGCCAACATAGACAGCACCTTGGTAGCTGGTATAGTTACTTTGCAAGCAAATTGGGTATAAATTCTCAGCATGATTAGTAATATATCCGAATATGGACCCGGATGCTGGGCTTCTTGCTGTAAAGGGCTGATTTCTGAATTTTCATGCCGACTTAAGCGCTTGCTCCCCTCCCCTCAGAGACTGACCCCTGTCTGATTTAGGGTGCGTTCTCGTCCATTCAGAATTACTAGCCTGTAGAGAACCCCACAGGGATGGTGGGGCTGGGATAGGTTCCCCAGCTTCGCTGGGATATACAAAGCCAACAGGCAGAAAGGTTTAGACTATGAGCCATGCGGTTAGCAAGCTGGTAGGAGGAGGTTAACATTCCTTCAGGAAAGGGGAATGGGGTAGTTGGGAGGAATGAGAGAAAAAGCAAGTAAAGCAACTGTTTTGCCATACTACTAGGTCTTAGACAATCGCTTAAGTCGGAGCGTGAGGTCCCCTGCTTGCTCACTGGTCCAGGTGTCGGCTTCTTGTTCCGAGGGTGGCCCGGCTTCCGGTGCGGGCTCACCCAGGGAGCTGCTGTCCGCCTCCTGGTATGGGCCTTCCCACTTTTCTGAGAGTGGCTCGCGCCTCCACTGCTGCACCAATACCCGGTCTCCTGGTTGGAAGTTATGGACTGGCGTGTCTAGGGGAAGTTGCTGGAAGGAGGCGGTGTACCTGTGGAGAGAGGTTAAGACAGACTGCAAGGCAATAACATACGCTCTAAGTTTGGTAATACCTAATTCAAAGGTGACTGCTTCTCGGGCTCCTGGTGGCAAGACTCGGGGCGGCATTTCAAACATTATCTCATAGGGGGACAATTTAATATCTCTTCGTGGTATGTTACGGATACGAGTTAAGGTAACATCCGAGTGTAGTTGCTTCCACTCCTCTAAGTCCTTTTGGAGAGAGATGCCAAAAATGTGTGGGGCAGATACAAATCCTTGAGGCAAAACAGTCCACATAAGTTGAGACTTATGGTGAGTGTCCGGATCTTCCCATTCAAAAGCAAAGAGCTTTTGGCTATCCTCATGGAGAGGGATGGAAAAGAAGGCATCTTTTAGGTCAAGCACTGTGAAGATCTTTGCATTCGGTGGGACCTGGGTTAGGATGGTGTGAGGATTTGGGACCACCGGGTGATCTACTAGAACCTTCTGGTTCACAGTTCGTAAGTCCTGCACCAATTGGTATGAGGTCCCGTCAGCCTTGGGTATTCCGAGTATGGGGGTGTTAAATGGAGATGAGCCTTCCACTAGCCATTCATATCCTTTAAATTTCTCTATGAGGGGTTTTAATCCCCTTCTGGCTTGCTTGTTAAGGGCATATTGCTTTACACGGGTGGGCCCCTCTCCCTCCTTAAGGTAAACCCTTACCGGTGTCACATGCTTCGCCCTCACGGGGGTCCCATCGGCCCATACCTGCGGATTTACATCTTCCAAGCCCTCGATTCCCACCACTGAGCTTTTGCCCTTCAGGAGGGCCATCTGATAGTTGGATCCTTGTTTCACTGGTAACTGCAGCACCATCTGGTTTCCTCGAAAGAAAATCTCAGCTTGGAGTTTAGTAAGGATATCTTGTCCCAACAGGGCAACCAGACAGGCGGGGGAGTAAACAAAGGCATGTTCAAGTAGATTATTGCCGACTTTAGTGAGGAGAGGTCCGCATACGGGTAATTTACTTTGCTTCCCCTCAGTTCCCTCTACCATTACATATTTTCCATTCTCTTCTCTGGATGGGGGCTTTTCAGGGAGCACTGAAAATGTAGCTCCAGTGTCCACTAGTGCTTCATAATTTTTACCACCAACCCTTATTGTTACCATGGGATCCTCGCGGGACTCCGCCCTCAGGGTGGTGGTTTTGGATCCCGGTCCCCATCAGCTGGACTCCTCCCCAGAAAGTTCGATTCTCATTTGGTGTGCTTTAGGGTGCTCCCCCCTCTTTTCTCTCAACCGAGGGCACTCCCTTTTCCAATGTCCTTTCTCTTTGCAATAGGCACATGTATTCGCCTCGACACATCTTGTTCTCTGTGACACAAAACTCTCAAATACCCAAGTAAATCAAATAGTCTTGAAACCAGTCAATAAGGTATCAAGGCACTCAGGCATATGCAGATGGATTGAAAATTCCAAAACTAAAACTTCAGGAAAAAAGTTCTCTTTTTTTCTTAGGATACCTCCAAACTAAATGCATGCATTATTCCAAAACAGATTACCAATTCTAAGCATATCTGGAACATTACAGCTTCAAATGAAATGGTTACTATACCTTCACTTTTAAAAGATCACCCCTTATAGTTTCATAGTTTCATAGTAGCTAGAGTCAGAAGGGACCTAGGTAGATCATCTAGTCCGACCCCCTGCCTTGGCAGGAAAGAGCACCGGGGTCAGATGACCCCGGCAAGGTGCTCATCTAACTTCCTTTTAAAAATCCCCAGGCTAGGAGCCTGCACCACTTCCCCTGGAAGCCGGTTCCAGGCCCTAGCCGCCCTGACTGTGAAGTAGCGCCTCCTAATATCTAATCTAAACCTACCCTCTGCCAGCTTGTGACCGTTATTCCTGGTCACTCCTGGCAGCACACGGGGGAACAGGGACTCCCCCAATACCTGCTGATCCCCCCTGACCAGTTTGTAGCAGGCCACAAGGTCCCCCCTTAACCTTCTCTTGTGGAGGCTAAACAGGTTCAGGTCCCGTAGCCTCTCCTCATAAGGCCTGCCCTGCTGACCCCTGATCATACGAGTGGCCCTCCTCTGGACTCTTTCCATATCGTCCACGTCCCTCTTGAAGTGTGGCGCCCAGAACTGGACGCAGTACTCCAGCTGCGGCCTGACCAGTGCCGCATAGAGGGGGAGGATCACCTCCCTGGACCTGCTCGAGATGCATCTGTGGATGCATGACAGGGTACGGTTGGCCTTCTTGACTGCCTCCCCACACTGCTGGCCCATGTTCATCGTGGAGTCAATGACAACTCCAAGATCCTTTTCCGTCTCCGTGCTGGCAAGAGGGGAGTTCCCCAACCTGTAAGTGTGGTGCCGGTTCTTCCTCCCCATGTGCAACACCTTGCACTTATCAGTGTTAAACCCCATCCTATTCTCATCCGCCCACCGTTGCAACCTGTCAAGGTCAGCTTGTAGCCTATTGCACCCTTCTAGTGCACCCACATCCCCCCACATCTTAGTGTCATCAGCAAACTTGAACAGGGTGCTTTCTACCCCCTCATCCAAGTCACTGATGAAGATGTTGAACAGTGCGGGCCCGAGGACCAAGCCCTGCGGAACCCCGCTGCCCACGTCCTTCCAGGTCGAGAAGAACCCATCCACTACCACCCTCTGGGTGCGGCCCTCCAACCAGTTAGCGACCCATTTGACTGTGTGGGCATCGACACCACAGTCTCCCAGCTTTTTGATAAGGACAGGGTGAGAGACAGTGTCGAAAGCCTTCCGGAAGTCCAGAAAGACTACATCCACAGCAACCCCTGCGTCTAATGATTTGGTGACCTGATCATAAAAGGCCACCAGGTTGGTCTGACAAGACCTGCCACTGATGAACCCATGTTGGTTGCCCCTGAGCATTCATTCCCCCGCAAGGCCCTCCTGGATGTGTGCCAGGATAATTTTTTCAAAGAGCTTACCCGGGATTGAGGTAAGACTAACTGGCCTGTAATTTCCCGGGTCCTCTTTTTTTCCCTTTTTGAAGATAGGGACCACATTGGCCCTCTTCCAGTCCTCCGGCACCTCACCAGAGCACCACGAGTGCTCGTAGAGCAGCGCCAGGGGTCCCGCAATGACCTCGGCCAGTTCCTGTAGAACCCTAGGGTGAAGGTCGTCCGGACCAGTGGACTTGAACACGTCCAGCCTCTCCAGAAGTACCCTAACTAACTCCTCGCTAACCCCTGGCCCAGGCGTGTCTCTCCCGGGGCCCGAGGGGGGCCCAGCAGGGAGGTGGCTGAACTGGTCCCTACTTAGGAAGACAGAGGCAAAGAAATCGTTAAATATGTTAGCTTTGTCATCTGGCATGACGACTAAGTTGCCCATCGTGTCCTGCAGGGGCCCCACATTACCCGGGACCCTCTTTTTACCCCCTATGTATTTGAAGAAGGACTTCTTATTGTCCTTAATCCGGGAAGCTAGTCCTATCTCCATCTCTGCCTTGGCCTTCCTGACTGCCCCCCCTACCCTATAAATCTGTCTGAAGTACAGAACATATCTACCTTTTCAATAAACTGGAGTAAGGGTGCAGAGATGGGGGAGCAAGCCGCCGTATGCTGCCTGCTCCACCCATCTCCAGGTTTGTCCCAGCACATGCTATTTTCGCATGCTTTTTTTCTGGGGTTTATTTGTGCTACCAGAAAATCCTGCACTGCAAATTAGCAGTGCCAAGCACGGTTTAACATGCAATGAGTGCGGTTTGTGACACCACAAAGCCCACATGCCTGCACATCTGAACACACCCTAAGCATGCAAGCCAGAAAAAAAAGCAGAAGCAAATCCAAATTGTGACAGTCTGCCTGCAAACACCACTCTACACAACAGGTGAGGAGACAGCAGCTTGACACAATGCAAAAGAATATGCTGACAGTTATACTTGTTGCACATTTCTTGATCTAAGATGGTTGGTCCTGGGCCATGCCTAACTAACAGTTAATGTAAGGGAACTGGTCCCAATGTCAGTCATGAACTACTACGTTATGTACCCTTGTGACCTGGTCAACATCAAAGGCTCCCATTCCTGGCCAGCCTACCCCGAAGGTAGGCCATTCTAATTGACAGAACTTTGAAATTTCACCCTTAGTCATTTTTATTCCATAATCTCCATATTTGACAAATTTATCAAAATTGCGCAAAATACAACCCAACGGGGTGCTGGAGTTTTCAACTCGGGAGCGACCCGTACCCATTATGTCTCTTTCCAAATTCTGGGCCAAAGAACTCCCAGACCAATGTCCTGACAGACCAGCAAATAACAATACTAACAAAATGAGACAGGGAATTAGTATACTCACTCCAAACACGCCCAGGTACCTCGTCCTCGGAGTCTGCGGCTGGGGTGACTCAAATAGAAATGGAGTGCCTTTAACCTCCCGGGTGCCCCGACTCACGCTTTCGGCCTCGTGGCAAGCCCAAATTATGGCTTGGTGCGCACTCCACGAGTACGTACGTCGGTCTTGTCGTCCGGCCCCGGGGTGGTCCAAGAGCTCTCCTGCCTGGTTCGCCAGAATTGTTGCACAAGGGGCCGTTCGAGCTCCTAGAGGCTAAGTTCCAATTTGGTCCCCAGAAGTGAGTCACACCACAAGCCACAGAGACAAAGCCTTTATTGCTTGCAAGCAGGTCGGCCTGGAGTCATGAGACTCAGATCAAAGCCCGACCCCGAGTGCCTATTCTCCATTTCTTATATACTTGATTACAAGGTATTGGGAAAATTCCATTAGCGCAATCGCATTTCAAACTAGCATAGTTGTGAAGCTAAGGACTTTCCAACTGCAAGTCTGCGGTTTGCATGTTTGCACAACAGAGTGGGAAACAAGCTGCATGTAGATGCTTCCTAAGTTCTCGTAAAAGCAAATAGTTTTCAGCCCCCCCACTTTTCCCACAGGCGCATCAAAGAGCTACTCAACACAGTTCACGAAGACCCAGAGGGATAGCCTTCCATCTTCAGCTCCCTCTGTGCAAAAATGAAGTTTATTTCCTACCTATGGGGACTTTTTTACCATCTTGTACCATCTACACTGTTCCCAGAGCCTGATGAAGGGACTTTGATCCTGAAAGCTTGCAGAAAAAGACAGTTTTCTTGCCATTTTCCAGTTGGTCTAATAAAAGGTATAATTTTGGAACCAAGATTTCTAGTTTTTTGTAACAAGGGCACACTCTTGACTCGTATTCAGTTTATGGTCTAGGCCCTTTTCTGCAGTACTGCATCCTAGCCAGGTGTTTCTTATTCTGTGGGTGCAGATAGAGCAGGTGCTCTATCTTGTTTTGCTTGTCCTTACTGAATTTTATGTGATTAATTTTGGACCATTTTTCCAGTTCACAACTATGCAATTTTGAGTTTCACACCTCCAGACTAAGGGTTTATTAGCCAATAGCACAGCATGTATGTATTCATGTTATGTGTAATTTCTTCTTATTTTTTCCCCCCCCAACACAGAGATCTGATCTTGAATGCTGTTCATGTCAGTGGAAGCTCAGGATGCATTGTGTTGTGCAGTTTAGTCCCTTATCACTTACCTATTTTAAAAGCAAATTACATTAATATGTAAGGCACTATAATGCTTTGGGCATAACTCCACAGCCTCCTTCCCAACCCTGAGTTGACCAGAGATGAAAGAAGCCCTTTCCCCACTAGTTCTTGCTGAGTCATATCAGAGGCTGAGACCAGCATTGCAGCTGGTCAGAGGCAGCTTGGAGTAGGTTTGAGTGCATCTTCCAAGGCTGCTTTGTACCTTTGTCTTGGCAGAGCCTGAACGCAGCACTAAGGGGACACTGGTCTGCTCTGAGTTGCTTGGGGCTGCTCTTAAGGTGTTTACTCTGCATAATTTCTGGTCATTAGTGTACCTTTGTAGGAGCAGGTGGACAGGGTTCATTTTGCTACTGGCAGAGCCTGGGTCAGGTGTGAAGATGGATATGTTTGGCTCCTTGTGAGTGTTTTAAATCCCTTGCGAGTTTGAAGTTTCCAAAGGGGGAAAAATCACCTGAAAGAGGGTTCTTTAGATTAAAAAAAAGGAAAGAAAAGAATGGATTTTTTTCACGCTGTAACTCCAGAATGATTAAATAAGGTTTACCAGGGTAAGGTCACCTTGAGACTGAGAATAAACGTAAGGGACTTTGGCCAAAATCTTTGACAAATGAGGCAGATGCTTGAAAATGAGTTTATAATGAAAATAATTCTTTAGCATGCAGTGTTGAGAGTAGTGTTTGAAATTACATTAGTGAAGCAGAAGTTATTTATCTGGAGCTGAGGAAAAAAAACCCTATATTGTTCAGATTATCTTTTTTTCCCTGCTATAAAGACTTTAAGATTACACTTGACTCATATGTGGGGTCTGTCTATGATTGGGCCCCCTACTGTCTTGATTCTTTTTGTTGCAGTATTTTTGAGCATTAAAAAAAAAAATCAGATATTTTGTCACTTCATTTTTTTAGTGCACTTCAACCTTTGGATCCTTTCCTTGTTTATCTGATTTTCCTTTGTGATTTTGTAAGGGCAATCTCAGTTCAAACTTTATCTGTAGTTACTGAATTATATTCAAGGAAAAGAGTTGAAAATGGGGGATTGGCTTACAATTGGAACTATGTGGTATAAAAGACTTGTGCCCCTGGAGGCTGGGAGGACATGGCAAGATCCTGCAGCTGGCGACGGCGCTGTCAATGGCGGGAGCATGGCGGCAGTAAGCAGGGAGCTCCCACAGGCAGCCACGGTGCTGTCAGCAGTGCGGGGGGGAGGAGGACAAGCGGTGAACACCCGCAGCAATTGCGGACCGCCTGCAGACGCTGCTGGTGGTGTCGGCAGTGAGGGGCGACCGCCCGCAGTCGGCAATGCCTTTTCTCAGAGGTTGCGCTGCCCTGCTCAGCGTGGTGCACGTGCATCTGCGTGCATCCCCTACACATCGCTGATGGCCTAAACACACACACAATGGCATAGTAAGGTGGCTGTTTATAGCCTGAAATGGAGCAACATCCTTCCTAGCTGGTAACAATTGTAAAGAACAGCTGTACCCATTACTAATGGACACAATCCATGCCCCCTTCAAAGAAACCACTATAAATGCTGCCTTGAAAAATGTAGTACTTTTCTGGTTCTCTAAAAGCCAACATTTGCCCTTGAAGCCATCTCGTACTGTTGTACCATCTTCAACCTCCTGTTCTTGGGTAAAATGTATGTGAAAGAAATAGTTATCCAACTCCAACAGTATGGGACATCAGTGAGCATCCAGGAGTTCCCACCACAGGAGAATGGCCTCGTATCCTGCCAGTTAACTGATTGGCAGGGTGAAGGGAGGCATTGCTCAAGGGCTGGAGCCCTCCCTGGCTGTCTATGGTGGCTGCTGCTTTTTCAGTAGTTGACAGCCTACCCCCTTCCCAGGTTGTCAATCAGTGGGCTCCCCAAAGGGCTGGGGTGGCCCAGGGAGTAAGGTCTCTAGTGCCTCCTGGCTGGAGAGCATGCCATGGCAGCTGTCCAGCCAGGGGTTTGAACACTTGTATGCTACAACTCCCAGGGTATTTTTCTTGTGGTAAGATATTCTTACAGCTAGAAATAAACATTAGTTTCTGGCCTTATTATTTCAAATGACAGAGGGAACAGAGAGACAGCAGAGCGTTGCATCACTGGGCTCTGTAAGGAGTATGTTTCTTTTAGAACCTTAATTGGGATCATCTGATCCAAAAGTAGTGGACTTCCTTCCTGCTGTGTTACTTGCCTTTCTCTTCTCCTCATCCTGGTTTCTAGGAGTGAGCATCTTCCTTCTGTAACTGAGTCTGGCTGGCTGCTTGCCTGACCTAGCCTCCTTTCTCCTGAAGAGAAAGTCACAGTGCAGTTGGGTTGTCCCCTTATTTCTCATCTTATTAATGCTGTGGTGACCATTGTCCCTATTGTGTTGGGCTCTTTTCATCCTGTCATTACACTTTGCTTTCATTCATAGTGCAGAGCCTCATGCAGTATTTTCCTCTGACGTGCGTCACATGCTTCCTGGAATTGTATGGTTATGTAACCTAATGGGAGTACATGTTCATGTTTGGCCTAAAATACATGTAAGGACCTTTTATTTGAAAAAGAAAAGAGAGAGTGCGCGCTTGGGGACTTCTGCGTATGTTGCTTTCAAGGATCTTCTAGGCCAGCCAGAGTTTCAACCTATTTTCAACAAAAGGTGCATGTACATGTTCATATGCACATGCACAGATACTTACATGAGCAGGAATTGGGTTCCTAAACTACTTGCTGGATTTGAAAACCTGCATATGCAGTTTCTTAAATATTTCAAGAGACTTTCTTGATACGTTTACATGTACAGTCTTTGTCTGGGGATGCAGTGTTGTAAGCAAGCCCTTCATTTTACAAGCACTTGATTGGGATCAGTAAACAGCCACATTTGGTTTATTTCCAAATGGCTGAACTTCAAGGCCTTGGATTGAGCCGTAGCCAAAATATTATGTCTCTGCTTCACATGCATAGAACATATATTTGAACCACTCCTCTTACAGATTGGGTGTGAGTATGAAACGGTAGATTTCCTGCATGAGATAACTGGTTGTCAAACATCTACTGTTTGGGGATGTAGTATATAAAGTGTTTTAAAACAGGGGTAGGCAATTATTTCGGCTGGAGGGCCATTTAATGAGTTTTGGTGAAGTGTAAAGGGCCGCAATGGTAGCCCTGCCCCTTGACCAGGTACACCCCTACCTCCAGTAATCAGCTGGGGACCAGAAGTCCCATCCCCCTGACTCAAGAAGTCTGTGGGCCAACGAGAGGTAAAGCGCTGCTCAACCTGGTACTGGCTACGGGGGATGACCTAATCGGCGACCTAGTGATCAATGGGAAGCTGGGTGACAGTGACCACGAGCTGATCACCTTCACCATCCGCCGTAAAGCTGGCAAGTAAGTCAGCAACACGGAAGTCCTTGACTTCAAGGAAGCTGACTTTGACAAGCTCAGGAGGCTTGTCAGTGAAGCCCTAAGGGACCACAACCCCAGAGAGAGGGGAGTTCAAGAAGAGTAGTTGCTCCTCAAGGGAGCAATCCTCAATGCACAAGCTAATTCTATTTTATCTTGGAGGAAAGGCAGCAAGAGGGCACAGCAGCCCCCCTGGCTCTCCAGGGATCTAGCAGACCTCTTGAGGCTAAAAAGAAAGGCCTACAAAGGATGGAGGATGGGATTCACCTCCAAGGAGGATTATTCTGCACTGGTCCAGTCCTGCAGGGAGAAAACCAGGAAAGCCAAGGCTGCAACCAAACTCCAACTAGCTTCGAGCATCCAGGACAATAAAAAGTCCTTTTTCAGATATGTGGGGAGCCGGAGGAAAAGCAAGGGCAACATTGGACACGTGCTGAACCAGATGGGGCAACTAACAACTGATGTCCAGGAAAAAGCTAACCTATTAAATGGGCACTTTGCGTCAGTCTTTCATCAGTCCCATGGGACGCCATTGCCGGCTACGGGCCAGGGAAGTCCGGGTGAGGGAGATCCCCTGCCCTCCATTAATGCTGACCTCATGAAGGAACACCTCGAGAGGCTGGATACCTTCCAAGTCAGCCGGCCCTGACAATCTACACCCCAGGGTACTCAAGGAGCTGGCGAGCATCGCAGCCCAGCCTCTGGCACGGATCTTTGAAAACTCCTGGTGCTCTGGTGTAGTGCCCGAAGACTGGAAGAAGGCCAATGTGGTGCCAATCTTCAAGAAAGGGAGGAAAGTGGATCCAGCAAACTACAGGCCCATCAGCCTGACCTCTGTCCTGGGGAAGATCTTTGAAAAGTTTATTAAAGAAGCCATCATTAATGGACTGGCCAACGCCAACATCCTAAGGGATAGCCAGCATGGGTTTGTTGTGGGTAGGTCTTGCTTGACCAATCTCATTTCCTTCTATGACCAGGTGATCTATCACCTGGACAAGGGAGAAGAGATTGATGTCATATATCTTGACTCCAAAAAAGCCTTCGATCCAGTATCCCATGATCACCTCTTGGCGAAACTGGCCAATTGTGGCCTTGGGTCCACAATGATCCGCTGGCTGGGAAATTGGCTCCGTGGTCAGACCCAGAGGGCAGTAATTGATGGAAGTCATTCATCATGGTGTCCTGTGACCAGTGGGGTCCCCCAAGGCTCTGTCCTTGGACCCATATTTTTCAACATCTTCATTAATGATGGGGACATTGGAGTCAGAAGCAGACTGGCCAAGTTCACCGATGACACCAAACACAGGGGGCTGAATGTGGGTGATCTTCCGAGGTCCCTTCCAACCCTAATGTCTGTGAAATCCCTCAAACTCCTGACTTTTGCCATCAGAAGCATCTCCTCTTGCCCAGGAAGTACTCCTTTGAGGGGAGTTGCTTATATATTGTGTGGAGGGGTAGGAGGTTTGTGGGGGTAAGTGTGGGGAATGTGGGTATATGTGTTGGATGTGTGGGGGGGGTATGGTGGAGAGTGGGGCATGTTGTGGGGGGTATTGGTGGGTTTGGTGTGCACACGCAGAGGGGCTTCCCCCTTCCTGCTCTTTGACTTGGGTGAGCCGAGCCCCTCCTCTGCCTCCTGCTGCTGCTGCTTTCACCCCACCTGTTTGTCCCATGCCTGCCCAGCAGGGCTGCAGGCAAACCTGCTCTGGCTCCTGCTCCCGTCCCACCTGCCTGTCCCATGGCTGCCTGGCAGGGCTGCAGCCAAGCCCATGCTGGCGGCTGCTGCCCCACCTGGAGCTTTGTAAGCAGCCGAGCTCTGTCTCACCCACGCACAAACAGGACTAAAGCAAGCTGCGGGTAGAGCGAATCCCCACCCCGTTCCCCTCAATACTATAGCTTCCCCTCCATACCTGCTGCCCAGAGCGCTGCAGCAGGGACAAGAGAAGGAGTTGCTGGGTGCTAGGGGAGCCCAACAGTTTCCTGGGCTGCCACAATAGCAGCAGTATCAGCTCTGCCCGGAAGCTGTGCCCGCTGCCTGGGCCTGGGGCCTTCCAGTGGAGGAGGCTGTGAGCAGCTTCCTTCTGTAACTGGGTCTGGCTGGCTGCTTGCCTGACCTAGCCTCCTTTCTCCTGAAGAGAAAGTCACAGTGCAGTTGGGTTGTCCCCTTATTTCTCATCTTATTAATGCTGTGGTGACCATTGTCCCCATTGTGTTGTTAAAAGAATGAATGGCTGTAAACTGGGGTTCACAATTCAATTCATTTTGGAAATTTAAAAGAAGGTTTCTAACCAGCAGTTTTGGAACCAAGGTTCTGGAACAACCTTGTAGTAGGAGTAGCAGGGGTGAAATACCTTGATTGGTTTATGAATGAGACAGCAGGGACTGAGTTGACCCAGAAGGCCCTTTCTAGTACCTCTCCACACAATTCCTTAGGAACTATAATAGGTCACAAGCTTGCTTATTTATTTATTGTCCTGGACCAGGACAATAAAAAGTCCTTTTTCAGATATGTGGGGAGCCGGAGGAAAAGCAAGGGCAACATTGGACACCTGCTGAACCAGATGGGGCAACTAACAACTGATGTCCAGGAAAAAGCCAACCTATTAAATGGGCACTTTGCGTCCTATTATATCCTAATAAATATAATGCATTTAACCTGTGACAGAGCTGCACATGAACTTACAAGCAAATACAAAGACAGAATCCCTGCCACAAGATGATAATGATCTAAAATTAAGTTGTAAAGGAAACAAGAGGGCAGCATCAGAGGAAGCAGGCAGAGAAAACTGGTATTAAAATAAAGGGACTGCTGCTCTGTGGGCCCACAGTGTCCCACAAAGTATAGTATAAGCCTTGTAGCATGAATTGCTTATGTTACATTTTTAAGACCATGAATGAAAAATTCTACAATGGTGGGCTAGCTTTGAAAGACTAATTCTCATTTCTTGATAATCTGTGCTGACATTATCTTGATTTTTCGCCCTTCCTTGGGGAATGTGTATCTACTTCCTGCATCTGTCACCTGGCCTTCTTTTGTAAACGGAGCATTTTTATTTTTTTTGTTGATGCTAGCAATTAATTACTGGTGCCAAATTTTGGAGGACCTATTGTCGTCTTCAGACGCAACGTTCTCACAAAGAAGTCACTTATTGTAACTTCTTGAGCAGTCTTCACTGAAATGATAAATACCTCCTGGTGAGTAGGAGCTTTTTTGAATGAAAGCTTGTTTGGACAACTGTGGAGTACGTAAAGAACATTCAGCTCTGCCGGTGCTAGTAGAGTCCAGCCAGGCAGGAGGCTAAACTGGGGAAAACCTTCTATACTGCCTACAGAGCACATAGTAAAGTGAGGTCTGTGCATACACAGTCAGAGATCTCTGCCATCACAGAAGGATTTTCCCTGTTGAGCATCAGGGGAAGAGGTGCACTAGTATATCAGTTGTATATCAGATCAGCACCGATAAAAAGACAATTAACATTATTGGCAATTGGCTTTCTTTGGCCCGTGTAGCCGATAATGTCCCCTATTTAAATACCACGTGCATATGCACAGATGTAACATGTACATGGCCAGGAATGCAGGTGAGCAGTTTGGAGAGCAATGTCCAGCCAGTAAGTCGGGGGGGGGGCGGGGAGGGCATGGAGGTGCAGATTAAGGGCCCCATGGTGAGGGAGGGAGTGGGGCAGGGGTAGGTGCTGCCCAGCCAGGGCAGTGAATGCAACTCAGTGGACAGTTTGTTTGGGGGGTGGGGCTGTGCACGAGGCCGGCGGGTGGCAGCAGCACTGGGACGGGTGGATATGGGGTGGGCTACAGCCACCCTAAAATTCCCATAGCCACCCCTCCCTGCACTGCCCCCACCCACCCCACTCCCACCCACCCTGAGTGCAACCCTGGCCTACCACCCCTGCTGGAAAGCGGCAAGCGCTTCCTCCAGCCACGAACCTGCAGTGAGCAGCCTGCCCTCGCCCTGCACACAAATCCAGGGGGCACATGCTACCCATGCCTCCGCTGGGGGTGCACACAGCAGTGGGGAGCTGCCCCCTGCTCCACCCGCAACGGTCCCCAGAAGAGCCACCCACCAGGTTGCATGCAGTACCTACCCCTGCCCCACTCCCTCCCTCACAACTGGGGCCTTGATCTGCTCCCTTCCCCCCCAGACTTACTAGACAGATGCTGCTCTCCAAGCTCCTGGGTTGTTGCATTCTTGTAAATTGGCTATCAGATTGGTACCGGCTGATATAGCCGTCAGTATTGGCCAGGAAAATCTTTATTGGTGCACCCCTAGAACTTGGAGGTGAGTCTTTGTGGCAAAACCTTTCTTTCTCTTGAAAAACAACTTTGTCAACTGAGGACTTGAGATAAGCACATTAGAGAATATTGTGGTTTAAAGCTGTTCAGTTTATGCAGTCCCCTCTTGTTCATTTCCTGTAGTTGTGGAGGCTGGAAAGAAAACAAACACCTGTTCCTTTTTGTGAATCAGCAAACATGGAATGCAACAAAGGTTCCTTAAGCCCAGATATTGAGTACATAAGATGGTGACCTTGTGGCAGCCTGAGTACATTAGAGTTTCCATCAGATGCATCAAATGTCACAGGTATGCAGAGCAGCTGACCACTTACCCCTCCTGGCTTAGTGTTTTAACAGGTAAAATTAATTTTAAAAAGAACATTTTTAACATTTGTGGGGGGGTTTCCAACCACAACCAGCACTAGCAGTAAGGAAAAGATGCCGAAAAGCTCTGCCCTGAGACTGGCTTGAATTCTCAAGGCAGAATACATAGAATGCAAAGAATGATGTGTGGCCGGGGCTGCTCTGTTCCCTTGTGATTTGCTTGCACGCTGCCAATAGCTTGTGTTTCTTATTAAAGTCTGACAGCTGGCTGCAGTGTTATTAGAAACACAGTCAGCAGTGAAGTCCCTCAAACCATAATGCAACTTCAAGTATTTGGCCGAGGGAAAAGAAAATGATCCGCAGCTGAGGGCCTGATCCTGCTCACATGGCAGCTAATGGAAATCTTTCTGTTGACCTTAGTGGGAGCTGCATCGAGTCCTGTGTCTACAGGAGTGTTTTGGTATTGGACACTGCATTAAACAGATATTATTTTTTGTCTCACTTCTGTTTTTTCTGTGTCTGAAAGTACTTACCTGAAGACCAGGTAACTGTGTAACAACTCCTTAAAGTACAAGGGGAAATGGCTCCCTGGCAAGTGTAAATCTGTGTGGCTCCACTGATGCTGATGGGACTGCCCTACTGTACCTGCATTGAGGGTCTGCTTCATTATTTTCCTGAAGTCCCAGCTCTCTACAGTGTCAGGAGTGGCAGCGGCCAGAGACAAGAGGCTCTTGATCAGCACGCATACTGTGACTGGGGCTGGATGTGCTCTGTGGCCTGACAAGTGCCTTGGGGTAAAAATCTCAACCACATCCCAGTTTCCTAGTTTGTGAAAGTACCATAGTAAGTTCCAGTTTGTTTTTCATCATTTGAGACTTTGGAGGAAGTAAGGGTGAGAGGATCTTACTAGAAGGTGGGAAATGAAAGTCCTTCCTGGTTTTGCCCTTTGTCACCAGACCGGTGGTCCCAAGCTCTAGCTTTCTTATTAGTCTCCCTTGCAGTCAATGGCTGAAAGGTTCAACTTTCAAATCAGGTTGGTTGAAATGTTAATGTTGCATGAGATTAAAAATGACTCCAACTAATATACCTTATCAGGGAGGTGAAACATGTAGTTTGTATTGGACCTCTGCCTTTCATCTTCCTAATTTTGATTGGGGGAATGAAGAGAGAAGTACAAAGGGTAACTCCAGTATTGGAAGGCTGTAGCCAAAGTCAGCTTCACTAGTCCACTCCATTCGTGGAGAAGAAAGTCAGTGAGAAAAAGAAGTTAGGAATGGAATATTTTTTTCTAAGTCCTGCAGATCAGCCTTCCTGAAAGGAGATGAACTGGGTTCTCTTCCTTTTTGTGCATTGTCAACAGACTTGTTTAACAAATACTAAGAAGTTATTCTGTGGAGCCCCACTGAAAGCCAACATTAGCCTCCCCAAAAATCTGGTTATTGTGTATGATTGGTGTAAATGGTTGTAGTTTGAACAGCTAAAGCTCACACAATACTAATTCTGAAGAATTAGTCCTCAGAATAGAATTGAACTGTAAAACTGGAGTCCATAGATGACAAGAATGCGGAAACACAAGGATATGAATTTACTAACGCTTGAGAAACGCTTGAGCAGAAAAAAAGCCCAACTTGTGGGAAATTCTTTTCCTCACGCATATTTTCTTACTGATTTAAAGTTATCCTTAGTAATATGTTGATGCCAGTGAAATATTTTAGCTATAGGAAACCTGAACCCAACTACTGCCTGTCTATAAATTATGAGTCATAAATTGAAAGAAGAATATTCAGATTTGCTACAGCTATTCCCCAAGTAGAGCCTATGAGTAATGGAGAAAATATTGCATTTTGGGGAGCAGGGAGGAAACTATGCTCAGCAAAACAAAAATGCCAAAGACAGGCATTCAACTTTTTGCTTCATGTGAATGAATGTCAGTTGAGAAGATTGTCTGTTGTTAAAGTAACTGAGCAACCATCAAGTTACATGTACTTACAGTTTATTTGAGTGCGAGACGTTTTTCCTTGTGACAAATGAGACGAAAGTTAGCCATGAATGTTAGGGTACCTGAAAGCCAACCATGTATCTGTGGTCTATGAGGGAGACCACATGGGTTTCTGCTTGTCCAGCTTTAGTGTTTGCTGAGTTGGCAGCCCTGCAAGGATAAGGGTGGTTCCCTTCCCCTCCTGCTATTCTTCATGACCCACTGTAGGATTTTTGGATCGGGTGCATTGTGTTTGTAGGATAAGCCAGAATGGATGCTCTTGTAGGAGCCTCTTTGGGCAGATGCTTATTAGGTAGTTAGTTGCCTGAAGCCACAAGAAACTAAACTCTGTGGCCCAGGAGCTCCCTGTGACACATGCTCATAACACGGGCTCACAACATGTTCACAAAATAGACAAATTGGGTCCTCAATGGGTGGGTTAACGAGAGTGATGTCGAGACCTTGAGAATGGCCATTAAATGAGAAAACATTAAGAACTAACACAAGTCACTTTGGCAGAGATGGTGCTAATGCTAACCCTCCCCAGGCCTAAATTTTAACTGTCTGGCTCCAGGAGTGCAGTTCATAAACTCAAGCTAAACATGAAGGACTAGATCCTACTCCAGCTATTAAGACCTAAATGAGATACTATCCTACCCTGTTTGAGTCCCTGAAAATCCATTAAAGCATGTATTTTTGTAACATGGTGTCATCTTAGCATTAAGGCTGTGTTACAGGAAAGCAGCAAGGAAGAAGGGGACCCACCCACCTTTTGTATTAATAAGTTTCCAGGCAGTTGAGAAGGGTGGAGTATGGTCAAACTTGAAGTGCCTAATAGGTGAAGTAAGCTCTGACCCAAAGTGTCCTATGCATTGAATAAGAGAAGCTGGGCATGCAAGAATGGGATTTGCTAGAGCCCGCAGAACTAAAAGGAGAGAGGTATATCTGCAGTCCTGACCACTCCTGAATTTAGGTCTCAATTGACAGATCAGAATTAGGCATCGATGTGAGCTGGGATTCATAGTCCCAAAGCTCTTCCTCGGCCTTCCCAAGCTGTCCCTTTTGGAAATAAAAAGATGCCTGCTGCTTTTTTAAAGTGTGAACAGCCAACCCACTTTTTATAATAGCCCAGAGTGAGGGCACTCATGTGGGAGATTGAGTCCTGGGTAATGGGCCCCCTTCAGCCTTAGAGGTTACAAACCCACATCCCACCTCCCAAGAGAGTGCCCCAACCACCTGCATTCCCATCTCTGTTCCTGGGAACACTGATACATTTATCACCATCACTTGGTGGGTAGTTCACTCTCCTGGGGTGTGAGAAATGGGGAATTTAAACTTCCTCAGGTTTTCACATCCTGGGCAAGTGGTTTAGCCAGTCTGTCACATAAACAGTGGGCGTCAGCTGTACCATCACCACCAGGGCTGTTTTTAAATGAAAGTGCTTTTGGCTGCTCTGCTTTGTGCCAAATTCAGCACAGTCAGCATATGTTAGATTCACTACGTGCGCTCTGGGAGACTTAAGTAGGGGACACTGAGGCTGTTCATCCCAAATGGCCTTGAGAGGGAGATGTGATGGTCAGCCATGATAACACCACCTCTTGGCAATCTTGGTAGCAGTTTCCCCTTATCTTCAAAGAGGACAGAGCAGCCGTATCTCAGAGGCCTTACAAGGCTAAACGCATCATTGTAAGTGAAATGTTCACATGCAGCAGCCATAAGAAAAACGCACAAAGTAAACCCCATGAGAAGGCTGCCCTTGTAGTGAAAGGGGGACGCTGGCCCCAGATTCTGGGCTCGTTTCATCCAGTCACATAAGTTAGACGCTTTGTTAAACAGTTTCAGCTTTTAGGTTGTGTCTTGTGACTTCCACATCAGCATTTAGCACGTTAGTGGTAATTTGGACCACGGCAACACCCATGCTATACTAGGCAATTTCCAGTCATGCAGTTGGTTGAAGACACTGGGTGGTCCCCACATTAATTTCCATTGAGCTGGGATGTTTTGCCAAATAAAATGCTATCTCTACTCTGATAGGGTTATTACAATATTTGTGAAATTTTAAGTTTCATAGCGGCCCTTGAATATAATTGGGAGAATAAGGAACAAAATGATCAATTACAAGAAGTGTTACATCTTTTTTTTCCTACCCTAAATCTGACTGCTGCTTTTTGCAGATCGGATTTGAGTGGTATTTTTAGGGGTTCTTATAATACAGTTTTCTGTGAGCTGCTGCTTTAATATAAGAACAAGTTCTACACATTTTTATGTCTAGTCAAATTAATCTGTCTGTCCCCATTTTAGATTTTATTTGGTTGAAGACTTTTTTTAATACAAGAGTTTAGGAAAGCAAAGCATACTTTTCACAGCTTATATTCCAGTACATCAAAACTCACAAACTTATCCTAAAAGAGTCCCTTTTAAGGAACCTAGTGCCCAAACCTACAGAACTAGCGTTAAGTCTTCCTAATGAGTGGAGAGGCTACCCTGCCCTACCTTCTGTAGGGCTATCTAATAAAATATTTTCCATTTAAAGAAGCCAGAGATACTTTACAGACTCTTATTAGGCCTTTTGTACCTCTCTCAGTTAACAACATATACACTTTCAAGATATGTAAGTTAACTCACCAGAAGAGAAAGGACTTGTCCAAAGTCATGTGTTAGTTTAGTTGCAGAGTTGAGATTAGAACCCTGTAACTAAATCTCTCTAAAGTGTGCATCACTGACATTCATCTTCAATTTGTAGTTGTCTCTTTTGATCACTGCTAATGTACAGCTGAGATATTAGCTATCCTTTAGAAATAAATATTACTTATCTTTTAAAGAGCACCAACTTGGATTTTGTTCTCCCAAGGGACAGTAATTTTAAAAATACCCTTTACATTTATATAGGGAATGTTTGTCCTAAATTAATAAAAAATAATTGTGGCTTTTGGTCTCTGCGAACTCAGTGTGAGCAATATTACTTGAATTTTCATGCAATTACAGGAGGTATTTTCCTCCTGTATGTTGTCTAGTCCCATTTGTTTTGAATAATAACAACAATTGAATTATTCAAAATGTCTTTTTACAGTATACACTGATTTAGAGCAGCAGCAACTGAAAAAATAATTAATAAACTGTAGCTACTGCAGTTTTTAGTTGTCATTTTGCATATCATATAACAAGGCCAATTTTGGGGGGACATATATAACAGGGCCAATTTAGGGTACATGGAGCATGAAGTACTTTGCTATGAAATATTTTGAGTGTGTGTGTGTGTTGTTTTGAAAGTCAAATAGGACACCCAAATATTTTGAGAACACATATGTCCAATTGGCTCCAGGCAGCTTTGATCTCGTGTGAATTAAAAAATGTTGCTTTCAATATAAAAAGGCTTGTTGTTGCCTACCCCAAGTGTAATTCTTGGACTCTGTCTGAAAGCATGCTTTAACTCTGCTTTGTTCTTAATTTTATTTAGGAGATGGCTGTACGAGCACTGAAGCAGACAGGCAGCAGGAGCATTGAAGCAGCTCTGGAATACATCAGTAAAATGGGCTACCTGGATCCCAGGAATGAGCAGATTGTGCGTGTGATTAAGCAGACCTCGCCAGGTAAGCATAAGATTCTTTTGCCTTACAGTCCTCTTCCATTAAATTTATTTCGGAAGTGAATTTGTTGCTTGTGGGAAGATTTAGGTTCAGTGGCAGTGGACAGGATTATTTTAGTCGCACCATAACCACAGTCTTGACAGTGGTAACTAGCACAAGCTTCTCATTCCATCTTGTTAATGTGCTTCAGCCCTTGTACTATAGGTGTTGATCCTTACGAGGATTTGTGGGGCAAGACCCTGGATGCCTCACAATAGGATGAATACAAATTATACAGCAGGACCCTTGTGTTCCACAATAGTTACGCTGCAAACCAGAAATCCTGCAGCAGTTTTATGTATTTTATTTAAATACTCTTCTAATTAACAAAATATGAAAATGGGTACCCGGATGTGTAGTTGCTGTTGCTGTGGCTGCTGTTGTCTGTTTTGATACTATGTTTGAGGCTAGCTTTGAGCCTTCAGTTTTGACTCTACTGCAGAATTTTTTCAACCCGTTTCATCATGAGTTGACACGTAAGAAGGCATGGGAGGCCATTTAGGAGCACACTATTTGGAGACTGTAGTTTAGATGGTCAGCAGTGAAGATTAGCTGTCCGATCTACCCCTTTGAATGCTTAAAGCTGATGCAGTGTCTCTTCTGAAATGTCTTGCATGGGAGTAAAGCTCTAAGTAGTGTTCTGCCCAGCGTGAAGGTTGTCATGTGCTAAAGGTAACATATAACCTTCTAAGGACTTGTCTATATCAGAACACACATACCTAAAAATCCATTCAAAAGGAGTCTGGGGACAGTGGTGCAGACCCACAGAGCACTTATATCAGTTTAGCTTTATGCAGAAACATTCACACTTCCTGCACAGCTGCCTCTACATTGTTTATCCTTGTCTTCTTCCAGATCCTACAGAAAGCACTGTGCAAGTCCAGGTGTGTGCTGGGGAGGGGAGGTAAGATTGGGCTGGCCAGGTAATGGAGAGAAGTGCCTGGGAAGAGGAAAGAACCCCACCTAGACAAACCTAACCTGGTTTTTATCTACTTCAAAGCCACTTCTATTACTGAAAGGCCCAGATGCAATCATAGTTGCTTAGAGCGTAGTCTCTGGTAGCTGTTCCTAGGGAGTGGGAGAAGAAGGGGTAACTATTATGACTGAAGAGACCACATTCTGCTTCTTGTTGGAATAGTTTGGCTATTTTATCTGCAAATCTTGTGCTTTCTGTTGGGGAGCTCAGAGGGGCTTCTTTTTCCAGGGCCCCTTCCCAAAAGGAGATAATCTGGCAGATAGACTTGCAACTGCTAATCCCCTTTTTTTGGACTGAGGTATAAGGCATGCAGAAATGGACCCTCAGCTGAGTGCTAGGAAGGCTTTTAAAATAATTTTTACAGAAGTGTTCATCTGTGGTTTGCCCCCTTTGCTAGAAGGGGCTCTGTTTTACCTTTCAAATATATTAAAATCCTTTACTCTAAATGCAGCTATTTTCTTTGATAATTTAAGTCGCATCTTTTGGTCCCTATTTCTTGAAATCTTTTTTGCACAAAGGTTTTAATTATCCAGTTGGTGTCATTTTCTTTTTCTTCTGATCACCAAGGATCTGGGTTTTCTGTTTCCTATGGAAAAACAAAGTTTTTCTTCTTTAAAGGGGAAAATAATGGATTTTCCCCTTTAAAAAAGAAAAACTCAGGGTTTCCCTTTGCAGGCTGGCAGAGTTCCAGCCTGCAAGGGGCTGGGGGAGCGGGAGGAGGGTGATCAGAGGCAGGGCACCCACATGTATGTGCACACAGGTAGCGGGAGGGGGTGGAGAGGCATAGGTGACATGTAGGGGGAGGCATGGGGGGACATGTCCCCCCCATATTTCTTTTGCCACAGTGGGGCACAGAACTGCAGCCTAGCTGTACTGACACCCTGCAGGAGCCACCTCTGCAGCCCAGTGGGTAGGACCCAGTATGGTAGGGCAGAGTGGGCAGGGAGGATCAGTGCTGCCGGCACCACTGCTGATAGTGCCACATTGCCATGGCGGCCAGGGTTAAACATCCTCTGTAGCCCAGCAGCATCAGAGGGGCACAACTCCATGGCACTGCCTCACCTTGGTGGCCATGGTAGCGTGGTGCTTCCTCCTGCACCAGGATCTGCTCACTGGGATGCAGAGGCAGCTTCTGCTTGGTGCCAGTCCAGTTCAGCTGCAGCCTTGTGCTCCACTGTGGGCACAGAAACCTGGGAAGGACGCCCCCCTGACACATGGCCTATTTTGTTGCCTATGCCCACACCTGCCTCATCCCCATATACCCATCCTCTACTCTGAAAACATACCCCCTTCCCCACACACTGGGAGGCCGGGGGCAGCAGGTCAGGAGCAAGGGGCACCAGCAGGGCCAGGGGGTAGAGCAGGGGTGGGCAAAATATGGTCCACAGGCCAGATCCAGCCCAGGGAGGGCTTTGTCCAGCCTATGGTGGGTCCCTCGGTCCTGGCTGGCCCAGACGCTGTCCAGCTGTCACGCATCCTGCTGCCCCTTGGGCACACATAAGACTGCCCAAGTCTGCGGCTGGTGGCTCTGCAGCTGGACTGCCTTTCTAGGCTTCTTCCATGTGCCACTGCTGGCCCCAGCCCCACAGTACTGATGGGGACCCGCACTGCACAGCCCCGACCTGGCTTACCTCGTGCCTGCTTTGGACTTACCTGCTCATGCTAACCAGGGGCAGCAGTGCCGGCCAGGCAGAAACTGTTGCTCAGCGCAGGGGGGAAAGTAGCCCTTCCCCTCCGCTGCCCAGTGCTTCCTGCTACAGCCACCTAGAGCCTGCAACTGGGCTGCCCTGTGGCTCCACCACTATCACCACTGCATCCGAGCTGCCCTATGGGACAGCAGGGGCAGTACAGAGGAGTGGTGTGAGTCCCCACCAGTACTGCGGGGCTGGAGCCAGTAGCAGCAGCTGATGGAAGAAGCTGCTGCTGCTTGGTCTGTCTAGAAGTCCAGCTGTGGAGCCGCCCCAGCCCTGTTGCATGCCCGGGGCAGCAGGATGCGCCACAGGTGGGTGGTGCAGAGCAGGCGCTGGGTTGGCTGGGGTCAGGGCTGTAGCGCAGGTTCCAGCTGGTCCGCACCTGCTAGGGTGAGTCTGTAGTGGGTATGGGACGGGCTGGGGCTGTGCGCTGTTGGCGGTGGCAGTGAGGCACCGCAGGGCTCATGGGCTCCAGGTTTTTGCAGGGAAGGGGTGGGTGCTGACCAACTCAAGGGGGCATGTGGGGAAGCTCCCATGGACATCCCACCATACTCACAAACCCTCCCCTGTAAGCCCCACAACCACACCCTCCCTCACACACAATCACAACTACTGTAGCCAGCCACACGCTCTCCCGCACTCTTCCCACATGCAGGGTTTTTAATCAGAGAATTTTTTATTTTCTTTAGAGACAGCCAGGATCCCTGCATCACATCCTGGTCTCATTTAAGCAGAATATAAGACTATAGTAATTCCAGGATCAAATAGTTACGGCAGCTAGTCAAAGCAGTTACTTTTTAAGCTCTAGGTCTGAGGTTACTTTGAGGATAATGAGAAATGCAAAACTCAGGTGGTATGTGACTGGCATGTATCTTTGTGACATGTTAGGCAATATTTTGATTTATCTTGGTATTAGAGTTGGGCTAGGTTAGTGCAGACCCTTGCATTTGAGTAGATGGCATACAAGCCTTCCTGGAAGCTTTGAGAGTCTCACAATGAGAGGTTTAGAGATTTCCATACTGTTCTGTCCATTTTGAAATGCTTCACCTTTACGTGGTTTTAACTACACTGTTGTAATTGACGGCACATTTCTAGTGAGTGAGTGAGGACTAAGTGACTGACATCAGCTGTTGGATCAGATGGAGGGAAGGAGGGAGAGAAAGAAAGTGTTTTCCCCACGTAAAGCAGGTGTAGCCCATGCAGTCAAAAGTTTCACCACTGTGAAAGGGAGAAAACGGCCAAAAATCACTTCCAAAACATGTCACGCTTGGTACCTTCAGAGACCCAAACATTCCTCAGTTGAACCTGAATAGGACTTGGTGGACCTGATTTAGTGAAGCTGTTTCAAGAGGTACAAGGCCGCATGCAGAACTAAGGAATTCACCCCAGAGGAAGGCAGGATTCCTGGTGGGGAAACAGCTTCAGTTTGCTGTTTTGTGTGAACCCTGCCAGCAGAGATGCTGAGTGGTTTTGCTGAATCAGTTCATCCTCAGGCTATACCTGCTTTTGGGCCACTGCCACCTGACTGACGCCTAGTGTGTGTGCAGCAAGCTTGTTTTGTACAAGTCTGGTAGTACGTGACACCCCCACCCCCAGTAACTAATGATCAACAAGCTGTAAGTGGTGCACATCGGGTTCAGTACCACTGAACGGCAGCTTCCAGCTCTTTGTGGTTTGTGATTTTGATTCCATCCTGGCTTTTAAGTCTGGGCTAGAATACAAACCTGATGACTTCATAAGTAAGGCATTTGAACTTTCATTTTCAGGATTTGCTAAAGCTCCTGGTGGCTCCTCCCATGAAAAGAGCTGTGGGCCTGTCAGTCATCACCTGTATTTAAAGCAGTTACTAAAGCAGCATCTATCACTTTAAATGGTCAGATCACCTAACTTAGTTTGACTTTGGGTTTTTTGTCAAAATACACATTATAGACAATGTTGTATATGTGCAGATGGATTAGTAAAGTAACATAACTGCTCCCCCCCACAACCTGAGTTGTTTGCTAACCTCTTCTGTATTCTTTTTATAAAGGGAAGGGGATGGTGCCAAATAACGTAACCCGCAGGCCAAGTTTTGAAGGATCAAACGAGTCTTTTCCGTCCTATCATCAGATTGGCAATGCTACCTATGAAGGGACAAGCTTTGGAGCAGAAGGTGCAGACATGCTCAGTGATGTTCCAAGGCCATACATGGACTATTTAATCTCTGCTTCACAGTCTGCAGCCCTGAACCCTCCTGTACAGAGACCTTCAGCAGTGGGCTCTCACAGTGCTCCTGGAAGCCATCAGCATCAGCAGAAAACATACTCTACAAATATAGACTCCTCTGTGATTAATTACCCAGGGGCTAATCATGGCAGCCAGGCTCTACAGCTACAGATCACACATGGCCCAAACAGCTCACATTACAGCAGGCAGCACATGATGGTGCAGGGGGAACCGATGGGATATGGCATTCAGCGGACTCCATCTTTCCAAAACAAAATGCAGCAGGAGGGAGGATATGCAAATCTCCCAAATAAAGGGACGGTTGTTCAGAATAACTCTGGTCATGCATTTCAGCAGGCACCAGCGAGTCTGTATATACCACATTCTCATCACAAACAAACAAGCCCTTCCTCTCATCAAATGCATGTGATAGCCAGAGGTTCAGCCTTTGCTAATGATTTTTCAGATAGTCCACCACAGAGCTTATTAACTCCATCTCGAAATAGCCTAAACATGGACCTGTATGACATGAATAATCCTCAAGTTCAGCAGTGGCAAACAGCAACACCGTCACGCCGTGATTCTTTACAAAGCCCAGGAATAGAAACATCTCCACGGCAACACGTAACCTTCAGACCAGACACCACAGTGCCAAGCAGATCAAACTCCTTTAACAACCACCAACAACAGCCCCAAGTGCCTGTATCTATGAGACAGGTTCCCCCAGGCAAACCTGATGCCTCAATTACGTCTCCAAACACCATCACAGCAGTAACATCTGCTCATATTCTCCAACCGGTGAAGAGCATGAGAGTGATGAGACCTGAACCTCAAACTGCGGTAGGGCCTTCCCATCCTGGCTGGCTGCCTGCACAGACCCCAGCGGTGGATGGCTTAGAAATTATTGAACCACATCAGCTTCCCGTTGGAGGAGCTAATGCCTACCAACTAGAGGTTGATTACAGCAGCCAGGAGCCCAGATGTCCTCCTCCACCATATCCTAAGCATTTGTTACTTCCCAGTAGCTCTGAGCAGTTTGATATCAACTGCTTGTGTATGGGTGTAGAACAGACCCTCCGGGGGGTTCCCAGTTCAGCGTGCGGTAAAGCTGAGGAAAATGGTGAAAGGAATGACAAAAGCAGCAAGAATGCTAAAATGGAAAAACCGAGCAAGGATAAAAAGCAGATCCAGACATCTCCTGTGCCAGTGCGGAAAAATGGCAAAGATGAAGAAAAAAGAGAATCCCGTATTAAGAGTTATTCACCATTTGCCTTCAAGTTCTACATGGAACAACATGTAGAGAATGTCATAAAGACCTACCAACAAAAAATTAACAGGCGGCTGCAGCTGGAACAAGAAATGGCCAAAGTAATTGTCTTTGTTGGTTTCAATGAAAGTTAGTCAGGGCCAAATTGATATAAGTAGCTTCAGGCTCCCTGTGAAGCTGTTATGGGTTCAGAATCTCAGAAAACTAGACCATTCTTATTTAGGAGTCTGATTGTGGAGTTAGTTGTTGCCCCTGATTGAAGTACCAACAACATTTGCATTCACCCAGGAAACTCTAAAACAGCAGACATATTTCACATGGACACAGTAGATGGTGCTTTTGCATGATATCTATTTATGGTTTTCTCATCACTTTCAATTACAGTATTGCTTTACTAGGTTTTTTGTTTTTTGGGGGGGTGGTTACTGTTGGTTAACCTAAATTTCGCAGTTAATCCTGCCTGTTGCACGGGTTTCTTTTTGTCTCCCCTTTAACTGATTTATGCAGGCCTCTCACCACAGAGTGGCCCATCCAAAGTTCTGGGCTTTCAGGACATTTAAAAGCACTAGAATTTAGATGGAGATAAAAGCATCAGTAATCCTCTTTCCTCCCATCACGTTGCACATCCTTTGCTTCCCAGTCATCTGACCAGTCAGTAAATCCTCATTGCTCTTTACTGCCAAACATAAAACATTGTGGAGTGCCCAAAAAGCAGTGAATTAAAAATCTTAAAAATAGGCATGGCAAAAGAAAGAGGTCTTTTGCAGAAACTGCAATGCCAGCAGACCCTTCCACTTTATAATGAAGGAATCAAGCTGAGGTATCTGTGAGGCATCTGCTGATAGCATTTGTGTTAGGAAGACAAGTGGAGAGAGATGACTTATCAGATACCTTGAGATCTCGTCCCTCTTCAGGAATTTATAGGTCAAAAACAAAACCTTAAATCCTACCCAGAAACCAATAACTAGACAGTGTAGATAAGTGAGCACTGGTAACCTGTGCTGCCATGTTGGGGCACAACTTTTGGCTGCTTATCTTAAAGTTTCTGGATGGATCTGTAGGTGTAGCTTCATGTAGATTGTATTACAGTAACCCAGGATCGTGGTGACAAAGGCGTGTCGGGAGCAAGATCCACATCCAACAGAAAGGAGCAGTCAGTTTCCTTTGTCAGGCTCATCTTGTTAAGCTGATGCTTTCTGTCAGTCACTCTGGAGAGTGTCTGCTAATTCTTTGTAGTGACATGAGCAGACCAATCGGAGATCTACACCAGATTTAAATAATAGGCCAGGAGGCAATGAACTTGCAAGTGCTTTAAAAATACACCTATACACTGAGGCAGGGCCAAAAAACTTGAATGTCCTTCTTCTAATTCATGGTTAATTTAATGTAAGCATGTGCTCTCAAAATGTTAGTTGTATTGGTTTCTTACTATGAATGTAATTATACTGGCTGTTCTGTTTTGTTTTTTCCCCTTATAAAGGCTGGTCTTTGTGAAGCAGAACAGGAGCAAATGCGGAAAATTCTCTACCAAAAGGAATCTAATTACAACAGACTGAAGAGGGCCAAAATGGACAAGTCCATGTTTGTAAAAATCAAGACGCTAGGGATCGGCGCTTTTGGGGAGGTGTGTCTTGCCTGCAAGGTGGACACTCATGCCCTTTATGCCATGAAAACTTTGAGAAAGAAGGACGTCCTGAATCGTAATCAGGTGGCTCACGTCAAAGCGGAAAGGGATATACTCGCTGAGGCAGACAATGAATGGGTGGTTAAACTCTATTACTCATTTCAAGATAAGGAGAGTTTGTACTTTGTGATGGACTACATCCCCGGCGGGGATATGATGAGTCTTTTGATACGGATGGAAGTCTTCCCAGAGCACCTAGCTAAGTTTTATATTGCAGAGCTCACTTTGGCCATAGAGAGTGTACACAGAATGGGATTTATCCATAGAGACATCAAACCTGACAACATTCTTATAGACCTTGATGGACATATTAAACTGACTGACTTTGGGCTCTGCACTGGATTCAGGTGGACCCACAATTCCAAATACTATCAGAAAGGTAACGGTCTTAGGTGCGCGTGTTCTGACAACTGTGATATCGTTTCATTCTGAAGATAGGCAGTGGTTTTTCTGTCAGTGTGCCAGCTGAAAAAACATTGCATGTTTTATATGCTATAAAAGTGACTAGTGATGAGTCATTGACTTGCTAGCTCACGCATGAAATTTGCTGTCTAAGTGCAGAGGTGCTCGATCTCCAATCTGTGGGTCAAATGCGGCCTACAGAGCCTTGGTGTCTGGCCCATGGGGCTTTCCACAGTCCTGGGAATTTGGCAGCAGGGGAGCAGTGGCAATTTAATACTGTCACCCCTTCCTACTGCCAAATTCCAAAGCTTCACATGACAGATCAGAACCAGGCCATGCCCCCGCACAGCCAGCTCAAGGCTGGACCACCCTCTTCCCTCCACGCAGCTGGGTTGGAGATAGGCCAGGCCTGGCCCAGCCCGGCCCACCTCCCAACCTGAGGGTCCAGCCCATTCCCCCGTCCCTCGCCCTAGCTAGGCTGAAGCTGGGCCACCCCTCTGCCCCCTTCCCTCCATGCAGCCAGGTTTGGGCCAGGCTACACCCCTGCCTTCCACAGGATCAGGCCATTCACCTTCCCTCTGTGGCTGGATGCAGGACAGGTCATGATCCCAGCCTCCACCCATGGGGCTGGGTTGGGGCCAGACCACGGTCCCTTCCCCCTTACAGCTGGATTGGGGCTGGGCTGCCATCTGTGCAGCTGGATGGGGCCCCACCACACTTGCCTCAAGTGCTGGATCAAGACCACCAGCTGGATCTGGCCTGCGAGCTGACCAGGCACTGCCCACCCAGCTTGCCAACCAAAAAGGTTGAACACTGCTCTCTTTGTGCATGAATCCTTTGCTTTCTCCATCAGCAACCTAAATGACTGCTGTGATTCCAGTAAATTTTCAGGTTTATTGGTTCAAGGGTCTATACTGACAATGAAAAGAATTAACCACAAAAGCAGCGGAGTTGATTGTATCCCAGCACCAACATTCATACGAATGCCATTGTTCAGGAATGAACCAGTTTTGAGCTGTAGTCACAGAATTATTTGTACACATAGGTATCTCCATTGTGGGGATGAGCTTTACAAGTCTTACTGTGGGGTGGGGACATGGGCACATTGTGAAAAATTGGCCTGGAAAAGGAGAAGTTTTAAAAAATGTAAATAATATTGGATTTTGGTTTTATAGGAAACCCATTATTTACTCTAGTGAGAAGGCAATTCCCAGATGGCAAAACTAGCAAATCAGTCATTATTTTTCTCTTTATTTGATGTGCGTTTTATAAACAGTGCTATTCATGGAAAACTTTCTATCCCTTTTCCCATTTAAAAGGGAGCCATATCCGACAGGACAGCATGGAGCCCAGTGATCTTTGGGATGACGTGTCCAACTGTAGGTGTGGAGACAGGCTGAAGACCTTGGAGCAAAGAGTTAAAAAACAGCATCAGAGATGTTTAGCCCACTCATTAGTTGGGACCCCTAATTACATTGCTCCTGAAGTGCTGCTTCGTAAAGGTAGAGGACCTCAATTTTTTTTCCTGTTAAATGAAAGCCAATGCTTAGAAGTGTACTTTTGGTTTTAAGTAAAAAAAAAAAAAAAAATGCCTGGTAAGTATGTTGGGTTTACTGCCCTAGACACTTAAGTGTAGATTTCACCATATGTATCAGTACTGTTCATCATGTCCATTCAGTCTGTGGCATGTCTGTTCAGATTACTGACAAAGGTGCAAGCTGGTGTTGGCAGTGATACTGTGCCCAAAACAGGAATCTGATCACTAGCTAATTCAGAAAAGCCAACAAGCAGCCTACTCATACGGTACCTATTGACTGATTCAGACTGGATTACAAACTTGTAAATTTACACGTTGGCTACTGATAAGAGGCAAGAGACAGGTTTGACGTTGTGTTGCTTATACGCCAAAACAGAACCCCCCCCCCACAGTCATTAATGACTCCAGAAGCTTGTTTACTTTTAGCAAAGAGATCCTTCACCTTTTCTACCAATGCAGCAACTTCTGTGTCACCTTCTGGCACTTAGGTATGTGTGTGCAGGGTGGGGTTGTTGCAAAGAAAATTGCATGAGTTACTCCAACTAGTGCAGCCTCTTCACCTTGTTGATAACACATTTCAATCCAAAACTGAATGTTATTATAATCGATCAAAGCTCCCTGCTTCTTGTGGGTCTGTGACCCCAAAATGCCATTACCATCTGCCAACATCATCTTCCTAAGTTATCTGAAAAATACATAGTTTCTAGTAAACAGCTTATTTCGTGGATAATAGGAACATGGGAAAGTTGACCATTAAGCCTGTCTAAAGTCAAACACCTGTGGTCTTCCAGTTTCCATCCTCCTTTGGGCCCATATGAATTATGGAATTGGCTATTCCAGTATCAGTTAACATTTTGTACCAGAAGCCCTGTGCTCGTAATGATGTGCATACATCCTCTTCAGCTTATAACTGTGCTGTAACATTTTGAATCTTCTTCTCTAAGATTGCTACTTTTTCAGACGTCCCCTTTGCCACCATGTACAGTCCTTGAAGGAGAGCTGCCTTCTTCCTGTTTTCCCACTTTTTTAATTCTTTCTAATCCAACTAGCTGATTCTTCACAGAGTCCTCCAAGGGCCTGGGGTGTCAAATGTACCCTGTTCCCATACAGTCTCCCATATTGGATCACCTCTTGTTTGAGTTGGTCCTCTATTCCCTCTTTATCAGACAGGCTATTAGTACTACCCATGCCAGATTACTGACTTTTCCCAGTTGGGCAAAACTTGAGTCCCATCCGCAAGGCCTCATTTGTGCTTTAGCTCAAGAAGTGAAAGAAAAATGCAAACAAACTCCTTTCACACAGCAACCACCCACCCAGGAGCCCCAGTTCTTTTATCTGGATTACAGGTGAACTGACAGGTTGGCTGCTGATAAGAGGGAAGCAGCATGTCTATAGCCCAGCCTTTTCTTGCTTACATTGCAAAACACAAACAAACGCTTATCCCAAAGTCTGGCTACCTGTGACAGCACAACATAAATTCTTCTGTTTAGCATCTGGCGAGACTTAAGATGGAGAGAAAGGGTGGCATGCAGACTGGCAGTAGGTATTCTTGAATTTGCTGTGTTCTCCACATTTCCCTCCAACCTATACCCTATATTTGTAGATGGCTGATTTTGATGCATGTTTTCTGATAGATTTTTATTTAGCTTTCTTTGTTTCACTGAAACTTTTGAAGCTGGGCTGAACCAGATCTCCTGTGAACTTGGAAGGTGTCAATTAGTTGGGCTTTATGTTCTTTGAAAGGTATACTTCTGGACAGAGGATTCCTTATCTCCATCCCTTGGCCATTATGGAATGCTGTTCAACACTGCTGTTTCTTCACTTTAGTTTATGGTCTTCACTGACAAAGCTGCATTATTTTTATAACTTACCTAAGAAACTTAACAAAAACATATTTGTTATAGCTAAATGTATTAGATGCTATTTTGGTACATCAGTCACTACTACTGACATCTTTACATAAAGTTGTGATATAGCATATTTGGATTATTTAACATAAGGGCTCTCTTTAAAAAGTCGTCTTTCAGGTCTAGCGCTCTGTTTAATTAGACCTCATTATTAGTTTAGCTGGACATGTTGATTGCTTCCTTTACATTTCTGACCAAACTAGTTGTCATGTCTTGTAGAGGTCACTCAAACTAAAAAAAGCGTTCTGCTTTAGCCATTCTTTTGTAGCTTAGCCAAGGCCTACTGAAAATGTCCAAGGCTGACAACAAAGCCAGCGGCTTAGATGGGGAAGATACAATGCACTAATTATGTCTCCTCCAGATTCCTGGCAGGATTTTGAGACGACCAAAGAAGAAAACCCTTCTCTTGCCTTACTCTGAAGACCTTGGGGAGCTTAGTCCACGTTGGATGCATTTGCATAAGACGTTACTGCACAGTCATTACTGGACGTTTATTTAGTACTTGTATTAGCAAGCACTAAATAAATGCACAGTAATCAGAGTTATTGCGCAGTAGTGCCAGCAAGTGTCTTTTAGGTGATGCTCCTGTGCAGTACCACATTAGCACTGTCCATGCTGTGATGCATTACTGCACAGTCAATGTCTCGTGTTGACATACCCATTGTGTTCATCCCTTTGCAAGAAGATATGTTGAGCACTAAACTTCATAGTTATGGGTTGAGGTTTTTAAAGCCATGGGGTGATTCTAAAGGTGGTTTTAAAGGCCTGGTTCTAAGTCCTTTGGAATCCATGTGTGCCTTTCCATTAGTGTCAATAAACTATAAGCCAGGCCCTAAAATATCTAGCTACATAAACTCTTGTTTAAGTCAACTGCTAAATCCTCTAACTATCCTTGAAAATCTCACATAAGTACTTACTGTCTAGTCGCGGGAACTGGCTGATTTAAAGTATTTCCCTTTGCATGGAACATA
The DNA here is from genome assembly GCF_052110815.1 of Crocodylus siamensis. NCBI lineage: Eukaryota > Metazoa > Chordata > Crocodylia > Crocodylidae > Crocodylus > Crocodylus siamensis. The sequence continues at coordinate 385,822,048 of NC_143395.1, forward strand.
ATAAAATGTTCCGTGTCCTTCCCGTATTCCCTGAGCTGTTGTGTCCCTGAGATGCATTTTCAAAGGGTGGTATCTTACCTCTCGATAACCTTGGGAGTACATCAGTCATGAAGCCTTTTTATTGGCCAGTGTGTGCTGTATGGAAAGATCCTTGCTTCATCCAATTATATGTCCCACTGTTCCCCCATTGCGACTATAGGATTTTACAAAAAAAAACTTAAAATGATGCTTTGATGCCTGGATTAGAATTTATTTGTTTTCAATTTGGGTTAATCAGCAGAAGACACTTTTTTTATACTTAGGTTACAAATCATATTTCCAAGCATGGACAGGTATTAGAGAAGAAGAAAGCATGCAGTATCATCTAGTGTTCTTTAAATTGCAAAAAGAAACAACAGGTGTGCTTTCATTGATCAGGGACACTGTCTTTTGGTTGCCTTTCAGGATACACTCAACTTTGTGATTGGTGGAGCGTTGGTGTAATTCTCTTTGAGATGTTAGTGGGGCAGCCTCCCTTTCTGGCTCCCACCCCCACAGAAACCCAACTAAAGGTAGGTGAAAGCAAAATATCAATGGACACTCTGGAGTGAAGTATTATCTTTCATTTTACCAGCTCGAGGTAAGAAGATTAAAGGCCTGACTTTCTAGGGAAGAAATGACCTGCCCAACGCCTGTGACAGAGTCTACATGTTTCCTCTATACCCTCCCTGTCTTCATTCTCCTCTCCTCTCCCTGGCCCCCCTCCCTTCCCCATTCTTCTGGCTTCTCGGGGACCTTTGCCAAATTTTGACAATCCCTTCCCAAAAAAGGTTAAGTTTTTCCTGCTTTAAAATGACATATTTTGTGGGGAGGTCTTTGCTGGTGGCACAGATCCTTCAAATCCTTAATTGTCTTTACCACAGCTTCATGACTGAGGTGATCTTTGGCTGGACCTTCATTTGGCAACCTAAAAATATGCATTGAGAACACTTATATTCAAATAGGTCTCCTAAAGAGAAGTGCTGCCGCCTCCTAGGTTGTTCACTGTGGCTTTTGCTGTTGAAATTCATACATGTCAGTGAAAACCTCAGTTTGCAATTCTGTTATTTCAGACCTGAGCAGTGGTTGTAGTGAAGGGTGTGTGTGTGTGTTGTGCGTCTCCTCCAGAAAGATGAGCTACAAATAAGATTGCGTTTAACCTGGCAATGTCTTCTGAATACCTCCTCAGGTTAGACTGTAGGAACATTCAAATGAGGACTAATTTCTGATGTCAACTTCATGTGTTTTTTTTTTCACCTGCCTGGTATCTGGTGGTTTCCAGATTCAGTAAAGAGATCCCAGACCTCATTCTGTGATAGCTCTGATGCAAGCTGTGCAAAACCCCTAATATCTGAAATTACAGAATGGTGTATTCTGGACTTACTTTAACGAGACAGGTAGCCATGTTAGTCTGAAGTCGAGTAGAAGGCACAGTCGGTTTGCACTTTGGTTAGCCTATAAGGCACAAATCTACCCTGCCTTCTGCTTTAGTTGAACCAGGGATCATTTCACACTGGGAAGAGGGGCAGAGCTAACTTTTTAATGCAAGTTCAGCTTAAACCCTGTTGTCTTCTCCCTAGGATGCTCTCTGCAGTCTTTCAGCACATGTTTTTCTGAGCTAAAATCTATTTTATTTTTGACTTTGAGCTGGACTTTAATACATATATGTAGCAAATGGGATCCATTCTTCCCAGTTTTCCTGTCTTGCTCACAGTGAGTGGCATGTTTGTCACCTGCTCACTGGACTTCTGCATTTCAGAAGTACAAAGGCAGGCTGCAAACTAACCTGCTGCTTACAGTTCTGAGCTGTCAGTCTTAACAAACTCTGAGCATTTGTTCACAGGTGTAGAAGTGCTGACCATCTTTCTCTTCTCCAGGTAATAAACTGGGAGAGCACCCTACACATTCCCTCACAGATCAAACTGAGCCCCGAAGCAAGTGATCTTATCGCAAAACTGTGCTGTGCTGCTGAGGACAGACTTGGAAGAAATGGAGCAGATGATATTAAGGCCCACCCTTTCTTTAATTCTATAGATTTCTCCACTGATATCCGCAGGCAGCCAGCTCCCTATGTTCCAAAGATCAGCCATCCAATGGACACCTCAAATTTTGACCCTGTTGAAGAAGAAAGTCCTTGGAACGACACTAGTGGTGACAGTACCAGGACATGGGACCCACTTGCCTCTTCAAACAGCAAACACACAGAACATGCATTTTATGAGTTTACTTTCCGAAGGTTCTTTGATGACAATGGATATCCATTTAGATACCCCAAGCCTTCTGGAATCGAAGTTAGCCAGTCTGAGAAGTGTGATGTAGAAAACAAAGATGTGGTGGATCAGACTGGAGCCTGCCAACCTGTATATGTGTAAATTATTGTACAGAGTACTCCAAATGATCTTATTTGCAAGTCCCAGAGGGCCTTTAGCTGACCCCTTAGGACCCAACCTTGCAGCTCTTACTCAGGCACAGCTCCAGTTGAGGCCATGGTGCATCTGGGGAGTTGAGAGCCTGCAGGACCAGGTCCTAAATGGGCACTGTTTTGTTCAGGTCAGTTTTATTGTAAATAGCTATGCTGATAAATGACACTTGAAAGCCTGGTCTTCACCGCTATCTGCAAGGCCAGCGATCTGTCATTTCTAGGCCTATTTTTTGTTTGAGGTCAGCATCCCCCTACTCTGATCAGCATTTACGGACTTCCACAACTTTCCACATTATTTTTAAATGAATAAAGAGCACTTATATTTTGTTTATAGCAAGGGTTTTTTTCCTACTAAATTATAGGGATTAACTTTGACAAATCATGCTGCTGTTCTTCTTTTCTACATTTTTATTTTATCCATAGCACTTATTTCACATTTAGGAAAACGCATAAAACTGAAGAACATGTGATAAAAGGTCTCTGTGCAATAATGTAAAAAAGAAAAAAACTCTGCTCTCTAATTTTCTAAATTTACTGTTGCCATTTTATTCACACCATGATTTTTGTTTCCATGTATGTATTTTCCACATTTCAAAATTGTGACGTAACCTTAAAGCTGCTTTATTTCCTTCTGCTTATTGGAGTTTAAAAGAAAGTGTGAGCAAGTGACAATTTGGGTGTGGTTTCATTGTCTGGTGTGTGAAGAATGTTGCATGAGCAGTGTTTTTTTCTATATGAAATGGCCTTTTCTTGCCATCCACGGGCAGGTCCTGTGGATCCATTTTTACTGAGGGTCTAAAATTAGACCATTTTAAACAGTGTGTTGATAATGTGTTGTGTGGATGATTTCCCCTTATGATTGTAGACAATATTATTTTTGTAAAACAGATTGCAAAGTTATAACTCATTAACAGTTGTTGTGGTCTGATAAAATAGATCATTTTTAGTAAACAGGTATCATCTGCACCCTCTCTCCCAGAAGGATACATAGCAAGACCATTATTTCAGTGTTAATTTACTGCAACAGTCTTGATTTAGCTCATTCACACAGCACCCACTGCACAATGTTCAGTATTTAAAACCTTGCCATTTAATACTATCAGTAACACAGCGTTCGTATTAAGATACTTGAGTCAAAATTTTCAAACCATAGTGCCTACAGTTAGGATTCTAAACCTACCTTGAGGCTTTCAAATGAAAGTAGACTGACTTTACGAAAGGTGTTAAATATCTGCAACTCCCATTAATTTTTTCAGGATATGGGATTGCTTAGCATTTCAGAAAATCAGGCCCCTTCTAATTACAGTGTTCAAATGAATATTGAGAAGCCTAACTTTAAAAACCAGTGTTTGAAAGTGTTGGCATTGTTGAAAAGTTATTCTATTCTATTGTCTCTTTCAATTAAAATTTTGCTGTGATGGAACACAGTAGTCCTTCATTTCTATCAAATTATAGGCATACTTTAAAATGTCAGTTCTTAACTTTGTTAAAATATGCATTTTTCTTATATGTATAAGTGAGGATTATTCAAAGTGATATTGGAATACTAAAAAGAATTAAGCCATACATATTTGCATATATATTATATATAACTAAATAGATAAACACAAAAAATCCTTAATTCAGATTAGTGTAACAGTCCTATTTAAAGTGGTTGACATAACAACACTTGAGGAAAACACTCTCCTTCAATGTGTTTTTTGCTTTACTTTTTTTTAAATCTGGATCTTCATAATTTTCCATATATTATTCCACGTATTATTCCTTAATATTTTTAGCATATCATATCCTATCCATTGTTTAGCTATCTAAGCAACATCACCTATAAATTCATCAGCCTAACCTAAACAAAAATGATTGTGTATTTGTTTACATTGGTATGAAAGGAGTGGTCTGAGGTATGCAGTGCTTGCGTTGTGACCGTTCATGTAAGATTCAGTATTACTGCTTTTTTATATAGCAATGCCATTTTTGTTATTTACATCTATCCGACATTCTTTCGTGTGGTAGGTTCTTTCTCAGGAACTCAATTTAACTGTTATTTATTGATATATCATTGCCCTTGAAAGCTTCTACTGGCACAATTTATTAAAAATTTGAATCAAAAGTTATGCTGTGTTGTATGTTTGTAAAAGGCATCAGTTCAGCCTGTTTGTGTTACATTGCCAGGTCTGCAATATTAGAGGTGCACCTGAGCCATAGAGTCCAGATCTCAGCTTTCTTCACACATAGATCCAACATTTGATTTAGTCCTTCTGTGTGTCTTGATTCAGTTGTGTTTTTGTTCTCATAACCCGTGGTGGAAAAGGGCTCCAGAGCCAGCAGCTACCTGGCATAAAGCCAACATGACCCCTGTTACATTCCCTAGTGGGGAGAGCTTGAGTGAGATGATGAGGCCACTGTGCTAGAGCAACCCCTAGCTTGCATGCCAGTCCTGAAAATGCCCTAAACCAAGGGTGTCTACCTTGTGCCCCAGGTTGAATCTAGATCATGAGGCTCCTTGCTGGCCGGATTGAGCCTGAGGCACAAAGAAGCAGCAGTGGCAGCTTTAGCTCTGACCTGGAGCAGGTGGTAGTGGTGGAGGCCACATTAGCTCTGGCTCCAACCCAGGGCACATGGCAGTAGCTGTAGCCCCCAGCACATGACCCCTGCCAGAGCCAGAACTGCTGCCACCATGTGCTCTGTGCTGCAGCTGCAGCCTCAGTTCCTACTTCACCATGGGGCACACAGTGGGAGGTAGTGGCTGAGGCGATAGGGTCACATCAGGTCAATAGGCAGAGCAGCTGAAGGGGGGCTGGGGCTATATCAGCCCTCACCCTCCTGCTGCTGAACACTATGCCCACTGGCATAAGGGCCCCAGATTCTGTGGCAGGACACAGCTCTACAACTTCCTGTGGCCTGCCACATAGACTAGCTCCCCAGGCCATATTCAGCCTCTAGGCTGTATGTTTAGCCCCCTTGCTCTAAGCTACAATGGTAAGAAAGTCGATAGAGGCCAGTGTAAATATAGGACTGAGGCAGCTTGCAGATCCTCCCTTCTACTATTAACAGGGTACACCTGAGACCATTTGAACCTAAGTCCTTGGAGGGGGAGAGGGGTGGAGAAGAGGGAAGGCAGCCAACATTTCCTGGGTGATCAAAAGATGGCAGCATCCTGCTGATTTGGACAGGAAGAATGTTCTTCTTTGAGATAGCAGAAACTGTAGAGTTGAAAATGTCAGGGGGAGACAGGTGACTGAGGGAAAACTTGGTGGATAACATTTCCTGGGATTCTTGATCTCCTTTAGCACCAGCATCGTAATTGTGATTTCCTCTAGGCTGCTACCATGGAAGCATGCTAAAGTACTGTAGTGTTTCCCCCTTACTGTGCTGCATTATACCTCTTTGCTGCATTCTGCTTGAGAGTTAGCTCTTCAATATGTACTGAGTAGAAAAAAGGTTGTGGGAACTGTAGGCAGATACCTCTCTCATCAACTGCCACAGCAAGAGGTAGGGAATGTGCCCTAGGAAGTGCTTTCAAGAGGGTGTCTTTTCCTCAGTGCCACAAAACTCCCATTTGCAACCTTTGACATGTCTTCCCTTCAGCTGATGGTGCTGGCTGAGGATAGGTAAAAATTACTGCATTTTCCTCCTATAAATGGATGCAGCTTTACAGATGTCCTGGAAGTGGCTTGTCTCCAAGAAAGGCCTAGAGATTTCTCAATGCGAGACAAGTTGAGCAGAGCCCTTTCAATGTCTTCAGCCAAGGTACCGTAAGAGCCACTGGGAAGCCTACCCATGTGGTGGACTTTGCTTTCCAAGTGACACAACTGCTTGTGGTGAGGATGCAAAGGGCTACCACTAATCTTAAATGTACTTCAGTGAAAGGGTAGGAGGGAGTAGAGGGAGGAAGTAGATATTAACATCTACTTCATAGCTAGCAGAATTGAATTGTGAAATGTCAGTCTTGTCTCTCCAGTTAACAGACTAGTTTCCTTTCCCTCTTACAAAACTTCAGGGAGTAGCTAGAAGCTGGAATAAACTTTATGCAAGTCGGCCAAGTAGACACCATAAAAACTTGCTTCTGGATGTTCCCTCTTCCAGTTAGAACGGCAAATGTTTTATGGGCCTTTAAAAGCCCTTGTTTCAAAAAGACAACATTTCAATTGTTTTAGCTAGAAAGCACCCCCCATGTAATTTGGGCAGCAAATTGCAAACTAAGGCTAAAAATAGACATTGCTAAATGGATCAGGGATGTGTCCCAGCACTCCTGATCCATTTCATTAGGTGAATTGCATATCACCAGTTGTGCCATCTATTTTTCTGGTAGGACAATGGATGACACATTTCCCTGGGGCTTGAGGGGCCCAATGCTGTATGGGAATTCCCAGGGTGTGCAAGATTGGAGTCCTCAAGCCCTGGGAGCACCTGCCTGGGGCAGCTGGAGGGAGTGGGCAGCTCCAGGCTGCCTGGGCTCCCCTGTCGAAAAACAGACATCAGCCTCTAAATAGTGGAACAAGTTTAACACCACCTTTGTCATAGCCAAAATTTTTGAGTGTTTGTGGTGCAATAAGGGGCAGGGACAGCTGTTTGCTTAGCTTTTGTATGACAGAACAAAGGTGATATCTGTTTTCACCCTGATCACCTCCTGAAAAGCGAGAAGGCTGAGTTAATCCAAACTCCCTACAGTCTTACTTTAGACTGACAGGAAGGAACTTTTCTTCTGAAACATGATACTTAAAAAAATGGCAAACTACATACCTGAGATGAAAATCTGTTGAAGTCAGCGGCAAGACTCCCTTTACTGTTAACTAAGCCAGTGCTTTAGACTTGAACTGCAACTTTACAAAATGTAGAAAGTGAAATCAGTTAATGTAGTTACTAAGATTCCCATTTTCCCCCAGAAGGCCTAAATAAAGCTAGCCCAAAACTCTATTAAAGTGAATTTCAGCATCAGAGTTTATAATACAGCAATAAGAGTTTATGAGTCTCTGTAACCTCTCTTTGTTTCCATAGTTCCCAATATGGGCTCCTGGAATGGGAAATAGCAGTAACCTTTTAAAGGCAGTTTTATTTCTGGTTTCTCAGTGGAAAAAGAGCAACAGGTAGAATTCATAAAAGTCCACATAGTTTGAGTAATATGAAAGGTAACTGAGGGGGAAAAGCATTTGTTTTCCAAATGGGAGAGGAAGAATGAAATTAACTTTGCAGGAAGCAATGCTATTGCCTTGTAACTGGATGGAAAGTCTGTATAAGAAATTTACAGGGATTCTGTTCTACTCCCTCTAGATTATGGGCTGTGAAACAATTGCAGTATAAGCAGTGCTGGGGAAACTGCAGTGGAGAATGGAACTTCGAACATATCATTTGGTTCTTTCCCAACATACAGAAATATTAGCAGAAAATAGTAACTTACCAAAAGTGCTATTGGAATGAAAAATATTAAATTCTTCCCACAGGAAATAATCACAGGACTAGATAATGCAGGGATAACAACTGTTAAAGCACAAAAACCTGTAAAAACATTTTGCTTGGCAGAAAAATACACTATAGCAAGAACATGGAAGCAGTGCCCTCCTCTAGTGAGTGGTTTGAGCAGTAGATGGCATGTAGTAGGAATTTACGGCTAGATTTACTCCTATCAGAATAAAATGTAGAATTTTAAAAATTTGCGTTTTTTCCTCTTTAAGTTTCAAAGCAATGTATTCAAGCCCAGCAGAAGAAAAGGGAGTCCGGAAAACAGGCAATTTCAGTTGAAAGTAGACTGTCGCCTACTCCTCCGTCTAAATTCTTATGGTTTTCATAGATTTCATAGACATTAGGGCTGGAAGGGACCTCGGGAGATCATCGAGTCCAGCCCCCTCCCCAAAGGGCAGGAAGTCAGCTGGGGTCATAAGATCCCAGCAAGATAAGCATCCAATTTACTCTTGAAGGTGTTCAATGTAGGTGCTTGAACCACATCCGCTGGCAGACTGTTCCAGACCTTGGGGGCTCGGACAGTAAAGGAATTCTTCCTTATGCCCAGCCTGAAACGGTCTTGCAGGAGTTTGTGACCGTTCGACCTCGTCATCCCTTGGGGTGCTCTGGTGAACAGACGTTCCCCCAGATCCTGGTCGTCACCCCTGATAAACTTATAGGTGGCCATCAGATCACCCCTGAGCCTGCGCTTTTCCAGGCTAAGGAGTTCCATGGCTCTCAGCCTATCATCGTAAGATCTGTTTTCCTGACCTCTGATCATGCGTGTGGCTCTCCTCTGGACTCTCTCAAGCTTCTCCACATCCTTTTTGAATTGTGGAGCCCAAAACTGGACGCAGTACTCCAGCTGTGGCCTCACCAAGGCCGAGTACAAGGGGAGAATGACGTCCCGGGATTTGCTCAAGAAGCATCTATGGATGCACGCCAGCATTTTGGTTGCTTTACTAGCCACAGCATCGCATTGCAGGCTCATGTTCATCTTGTGGTCAGTGATGACCCCCAAGTGTTTTTCTTCTGTAGTGCTAACCAATGTAGCACTGCCGAGCCTATAAGGGTGCTGCAGGTTTTTCCTCCCAAGGTGGAGAACCTTGCATTTTTCGGTGTTAAACACCATCAGGTTCTCGTCTGCCCATTTGCTGAGCTTGTCCAGGTCAGCCTGGATCACCCGCCTATCTTCTGGCGTGGATGCTTTGCCCCAAAGTTTGGTGTCATCGGCGAACTTGGCCAGTCCGCTCCTGACTCCAATGTCCATATCGTTAATGAAGATGTTAAACAGTATGGGTCCCAGGACAGAGCCTTGAGGGATCCCACTGGTCACAGGGCCCCATGATGAGTGACTGCCATCAATTACATCCCTCTGGGTCCGACCACGAAGCCAATTTCCCAGCCAGCGGATCGTGGTGGAGCCAAGGCCACAACTGGGCAGTTTGGCCAAGAGGTGATCATGGGATACCAGATCAAAAGCTTTTTTGAAGTCAAGATATATGACATCAATCTCTTCTCCCTTGTCCAGGTGATAGGTCACCTGGTCATAGAAGGAAATGAGATTGGTCAAACAAGACCTACCCACAACAAACCCGTGCTGGCTGTCCCTTAGAATGTTAGCCTGGGCCAGTCCATCAAGGATAGCCTCCTTAATAAACTTTTCTAAGATCTTCCCCAGGATAGAAGTCAGGCTAATGGGCCTGTAGTTAGCCGGATCCACTCTCCTCCCTTTCTTGAAGATCGGCACCACATTGGCCTTCTTCCAGTCTTCAGGCACTACACCAGAGCGCCAGGAGTTTTCAAAGATCCGTGCCGGGGCTAGGCTATGACGCTCGCCAGCTCCTTGAGTACCCTGGGATGCAGGTTGTCAGGGCCAGCTGACTTGAAGGTATCCAGCTTCTCAAGGTGTTCCTTCATGAGGTCAGCATTGACGGAGGGTAGGGGATCCCCCTCACCCAGATTTCCCTGTCCCATAGCAGGCATGGGCATCCTGTGTGACTGATGAAAGACTGACGCAAAGTACCTATTTAATAGGTTGGCTTTTTCCTGGGCGTCAGTTGTCAGTTGCCCCATCTGGTTTAGCAGGGGTCCAACATTGCCCTTGCTTTTCCTCTGGCTCCCCACATACCTGAAAAAGGACTTTTTGTTGTCCTTGATGCCTGAAGCTAGTTGGAGTTCAGTTGCAGCCTTGGCTTTCCTGGTTTGGTCCCTGCAGGACCGGACCAGTGCGGAGTAATCCTCCTCCAAAGTGCCTGGCAGCCATCTGCATCTTCCAACTGTTAACCCAAAGGAGAAGGTTGGGACCATGTCCACGTCCTCCTGTTTGTCCCTTGTGTGTTGCATCTGTGGAGTAAATATGCTTGCAGTGTAATGACCACCATTGATAAAGGAACTCCCAGTAAAAAAGAGAGGCTTCCCAAGCTTAACAAAGTCAAGTTTGCCCACTTTCAAGCCCAACTGGACTCTTTCAGTGTATGAGACCTATGAGCCCCTAGGAGATGTCATGGGGTAGAGCAAGCTTAAAGATTAAGATAAATGTGGGAGACAGTGGGCATGTCTACACATGCAATTAAGTTGAAGCAGTAAAATCCAGTACTTAATTCCCCCACAGATTATTGTTTCCTGAGTGCCATGTTTACGTGTGTACCCGGAAGTGCAGCATCTTGGGCAAGGTCAAAGCAGCTTCAGTTGGCAGGGGATCCTGGGGGTCAGCCTGCCAGCCTGGGACTGCTCCCCCTTGGCTCAATGTGCTGCCAAGGATCTGGCTAGGAATCAAGGGTGCTACAGAATGGGGCTAGCCAGCAGGCAGCTGCACCCTGTAGCACTCTCATGCCCCAGCCCACCCCAGTCAGCGTCTACACATGCATTGCAGCAGAATAAATAACTCTTGCTGTAGTATGGAACTTGTATCTAGCATACTAACCTACGGTAGAGTTAATTAGTTTACTCCAGCCTAATAGTTCTGCACATAGAACAGTGATATTTTACTAGGGAACTAGTTAGGCAACTCTTCAGTAAGCATCTTGTGTAGATGAGCCCACTGAGTATTGTGTTAGTAGTCCATTGCATCCTGCACCATAGGCAGTAAATTCTTAACTAACAGATGAAAAGGAATATTTTTAGAACACCTGCGTTCACCTCAGATAAATGGTCTAACTGGGATGGCCATCAGAGAACAGATTCCAGTCAATGCATTTAATGGACAATAAGTAATAGATTAATAGCACACTAGTAACTATGAAAAATCTGTTTCAGTGTTCACAGCATATTCACCCTGTTTAATAGTTCAAGTCATGCTTTCTGCTACATTCAGCTTCTCACTGTGTGATTTGTCCTGGCTGCTAAACAAGTTTCTTACATCAGTATGATTTAGTGCTTTGTCTAAAATGCTTAGTATTAAAGGAATTAATGAAATAGAAACAAAGATCTCCCAGCAAAATGAATTCCTTCGGGGCCCTGGCTAAAAAATTGAATTCCAGTGGGAAGAAAGCATGTGAATAATGAGGAAAAAAGCAAGTGAGAAAAAAAATCAATTGTCTCTAGTTTGATTTGTTCTGAATTACAAACCACCTTCTTAATCAAGTGTTCTCAGCTGAGGAGTTCACTTTTGTACTGGAAGGAAAGAGATTTACTTTGGTCTTTTCAGGAGGACTGAATCTTCAGTCCAGTGGCCAGAGGAATGTATTTTCATCAGTGAATGCTGTTCATAGTGTTGAACAGATCGCTACGGAAATTTAATAATTCTATCTGTTCAAAACATTTCCAAACTGGAAAAATGTTGCTTTGATTTAACTGAAACATTTTGTAGAACCTATTCATTTTTTAAAAATTTTAGATACATCATTCTGTTTCAAGAAAACTGGAATACTTAATTATGACTTTATATTAGATATAAATCAAAATGATATGTAAGGTCACAAGTATTTATATAAGGCCAAAGGAAATATATTAAAGCCAATGTGATAAAGCTTAAACAAATTGTAGATCAAATGTCATTGCAATGTTCCCAGAACAGATTTTGGAAAGGACATTTCTCAGGAACCTTTGACTTCTTGTTCTCATTTGGGCCTAAAGGAAACCTCAAAATGCTGGAATTTCCCACAAAATTGGAAATCTGGATTTCAACCAGCTGTAAATGATAATGAAAGCTGTAGGCAGTAAATGGATTCAAATAAAAATTAGAACTTAACAGGCCATATTCAACCCCAGCATTTTTCCAGATTATTCTTCCTGTGCCCTTTATCCAGCACATCCACGGTCGTTCTTTTTCTGATCAATTTTGATTCACATGCCACTTAGTTTTGGAATATTTTAGCTGTGCTGTGTGCCCAGAGTGTTATCCATTGCTGAAACTGTGGTTTGTCAATTTATGCAAACACATTTTTTCTTGTAACTACTCCTGGCTGCTGGTGGTTATTGCAAATGTCTGTATGCTTGGAGCAATACAACAGTCAACAACAGTCTTAAATTGTTTTCAAAAGCAAACACAGCCCAGCACTAACCTACAGAATCTATCTATACAGAACTGTAGAAGAGATTACAGAAAAGAGTGAGGTGAAATTATTAAGTTTGATGCCTTCAATGTTAAGGCCAAAAGCAGAAGTGGACAGAAAATGAACATTATCTAAGGGAGAGGGTCTTTCGTATGATCTCTGGCAGCAATAAGAAGGAACATTCATGGATGAGATTGTGGCAATATCCAGAATCTCCCCTCCATACTTCTGCCTGACATAGTCACTACCAGCTACATACAAGGGCATGTGAAAGAAGTCAGAGTCTTTCAACCCACTATGAGATCTAGAGAGACTCATCCCAGCAGCTTCTCATACTCCTTTGGGAACCAATTTCCACACTTTGCCAGCCATATATTGCCCTATCCTGTCAACCTTGAATCTGACCCTGGGAATCCATGTACTGATGTCCACAAGACTTAACTACTGTGCCTTGTATATAGAAGTGTAAACAGGCACCTTGAAAAAGCTCCAAGTGACACAATACGCAACAACTAGTCTGTAAAGGTTCCTGTAGACAGGCTGCAAGGCTGCTCTGATGCGCATTGGAGCAGATCTGATTAATTGGTGACCACCTGCAGATGCCTTTGGCAGCAGCCAGCAGGGATCACGGACCAGCCACAGATGCCACTGGTGGTGTTGGCGGTGGGGTAGTGAGCTGTGACCACCCACAGCCACCACCGACACGACAGCACCTCTTTGTAGGGAATGCACTGCCACACTCAGGGGATACACGTGGCCTTCCATGCACCCCCTGTGCATCGCCCCTGTCCCTGTGCTTCAGAATGGCAGTGGGGAGTTTGAAATACAGCTCGTCAAATAAGCTGTGGTTCAATGGCCCCCATTGCCATTTTAAAATACTGGGATGCCACAAGATCCTGTGGCACTTTAATTAGATGCTGTGGCACTCCAAGAGCCAATCTAATTGAAGCACTCCCCCAAAGCATGTGTAAAAGTGCCCTAAGGTAGCACAGGTTGCAGTAAGCCCCAAACTCCTGGGCTCTTCTCTGCATTGTCCCCCCACCAATCTGAGTCTAATTTAAAGTCTCTGCCTTGGTAACTTGCACAAATTGGCTTTTGCTATCTGAAAGATCTGTTCTAGTCTTGTGACTAAAACCTTGGATGACAACTTCATTCCACTGAAACTATGAAGCTATTGCTCAATAGGAGGACCTCCTGGGTGCAGCAGACAGCATTTGGCCAAAGTCTATGGAACTCTGCATTAGGAGTCCAGAATGACTACAAACGCCTGTACAGTCAGGAAGAAATGCAAATTCCTTCCTTCCACATGTCTTTCTATTAGTAAGTTTCCCTCCAGCCCTAACATCTATGAACTCTATGAAATCCTTCTCCTTTCTCTCTCCCTTTCTCTCACACAACATCATCATTCCCAATGATCAACTCAAGTTAAAAGTGAGAAAATATTTGTTACTATTTTTTAACATGTGAGCTGCTCAGATACAAGTAAGTGTACTAGACTCATCTTAGAAATGTTAGAAATGTTAGAAATAGTCAAAATATTCATATGAATCTAGCAGAGTTTAAATAATATATTATATATATGTAACATTAAAGAAATAGGAATACAAAGATGTACAGAATTGCAAGAGGTAGGAAGAGGAGAACTAAGGCGTCAATAGAACATTAACATTATCAACAGGTGTACTAAACTGGAAAGAGAGATTAAACATGCTTGTGGATGACCTTCTCCCTTAAGAAGAACTCCTCTTTTAGCTAAAAAAAAACTTGAGAGAAGAATACAAGTTTACTTGGTCAGGTCATGCAGTGTGAACAGGGAAGAGCCTTTGAGTATGTCAAATATTATGTAAAGGTTATAATCACCTGTGTGAAATCTGTATTAAGTACAAGGAGAAGATTGCTGTCCCAGTGAACTGTTTAGGGGAGTTTAAAGTCCCAGCATTAATCTGTACCTGTTTTTCCCCCAGTTAAGGGAGCTTGTAGTGGCCCAGGTAGTATTAGAGCTCTAGACCTGAGAGGAAGTTGCTCACTTTTCTCAGGGTGGGAAGAAAGCTGAAGAGAGAGAGCATTGGTCTGCTGTTGGAGCTCTTAAGTGAGGAGGTGGCCAAGTCCTAATCCTGTAGCCTGAAGGAGATTAAAAACTCTGTCTAGAGAGCTAAATGTTCCCTGGAAACACTCACTAGAAAGGAAGATGAGCCTTGCTGCAGCCTGACTGTGGGAGGTAAGTGGCTGGTTCAGCCATCAAAGGGAAACTGACACTGTCAAGATTTGACCCTTGTTCTCCCCCACTGAGGAGGAGTCTTGTCACCGCCAGGGAGCCTCCATCAGTGCATGATTTCATAGGTCATGCAACTCAAGATGTAGGCAAAATGGATTTTTTCAAGATGGAATGAAAATTCTCTTTTTTAAATCGGTTTTATGCAATTAAGGTAACTTTGCAGTTAAATGGCTGTTTGACTTAAACTAAAACCTTACTTAGATACTCTCAATGTCTACTTCTACCTTTCTTATTAATTCAGATATGGTACTGCATTTCCTCTTAAATTATGTAATCATGTTGAGGATGCTCCACAAAATAGCAGTTCTCATTATCAGGCACCGATCATGTCACAGTCGAGTCACTGATATATCATTGGCCATATCAAAACCCAGAGAGTGGAAAGCTATTACTCCAGAGGCAGGGGGAATAGCAGACATCCATAGTTAAAATGAGAGCATCAATGTACATAATTTTAGGCTGAGGTGCTACATTCCACTCCCAACTCTTCATACATGGAAAGTCCCCTGATGAGAAAGCTTTGGGGGATGCTGCAGTAGATACCAAACTCCATGACAGCAAATGGTGTTGAGTTTGAATAAACCAGTTGCATACTGGCAGAAGCAGTATGTGAGGAGTGGCAAGGCCAGAATATCTGCTGCTGTGGGAACCCCCTTATGCCCACTGAGAGGAATCCATGAAGAAAGGTTTTCTTTCCCCACTTCAAATCTCCCAAGCATGCTGTTGGGGGCTCACATTGCGTTTACCTCGTGTAAAACAGCTCTGAAAGGAACAAAGGCCCAGATTCTCTGAGGTTCTTGCATTCTGATCTACCCTTAGCCATCACTGACAGTTTTCCAACTTTTGCTCAGCCTCCTGAATACATAGATGCGTAAGTCCCCAGGCACCGACATTTCTGCCAAAAAGCTTCAGGCACTGATCCTGTCCCTTGGCTAATTAGCTGCTTAGAGCCTGAGCTCTAGCTGAAGCCCTGGATGCCACCATGAAGGATTCTGAATCTAGGCAGATGACTGCCTACCTCGTCCTTTAGACATGATTTAATAGAAGCAAAGTGAAGACCATAGTGGGCAGTTATGCCTGTGCCCTGATATGTGGGGCACTCACATAGGATGTAGGAAACTTAGGTTAAAAGCAGAAGGGTTTAATCCAGGGATAATTTGACTTGCATTAAAGCAGGTGCAGGGATTAGTCATGATTGTCCTGGGGCTAATTAATTTGGATACTTCACAGGTGCTTAACATGGAACAATGCGGTTATCTAACTGTAGAATCCCAGGATAAGAGGCTTTTTGTCCTGGGAGAAATCTGATGTCAGTTTTTACCTTATGTTCAAATTCCTGCTCTGAAGTGGGGCCTCTTGGAGCAGGGACCTAAAACAATGTCTTGGCTAAGCACCCTATCAAGCATGCTGCTGTTACATGAAATGGAACAACTCCGAAAGAAAAACTCAAGAAAGCCCATCCAAAACTTCCCAGGAGCTTGGGACTTCAGGTGGGCACTCCCCTGGTATATAACTCCAAACTGGGCCGAGGAAGGATATGACCTTCAACCTCCAACAATCCCATTGAATACACTGTCCACTAGGCTGTCACATGTTCTTGGGGCGGGGGGAAGATACTCTTCTGGGGTTTGACAGACTGGAAAACTCATCTTAAGTACCTATCTGATAACATAAATGCTTATTTCTAGCGAAGTGCACCAGATTAAGCACTCAAGACCTATCGCTTTCCTCTGCATTTCACTACTAACTTCCCTACTCAGTCTGTGTGCCTAACTCAGGGGCCTTTCTCTCTCCAAGTATACAGCACTGAAATATTCAGCATTGCTAGGGCCAAATCCCCAAAAAGGACATAGGCATAACTACTTTTAAGGATCCAGCCATGAGCACACTCAGCAGCCACTGATATCAAAGACAGCTGAGAATATTCCATCATTACTGGGGCTAGGCCCTTCAAGCCTGAGGGCTGTCTTTCCAGTATGAGAGCCGGTGCAAGGAATGAAGGATTGTGTTTGATTTGCTTTCTCAGCATGCTTTCTGTAGGCTGTACTGTCTCATCTATGCTCCTTTCACAAAGTTCTGCTGGATTCTGCCTTTTAACAGAGCCCCTCAGGCCAAGTATTATATTTAAATACAACATTACTCTCTTAATCTGCCGTTGTGGTTAAGTGGTAGACTTCTTGTTCCCTATGTGGAAGACCTGGGTTTGATTCCCAGATAGTCATAAAATTAAAGCCTTGACTGTTGCTGTTGGCTCCTGTCTTAGTGGTCTAAAGGAGGACAGAAGGTCTGGGCAGCCTCTGCTCCTGCCTAGGTGTATGTGTTCAAGGTCCTGGTGACCTCTCATGCATACACCAGGATCCCAAAGGATCGATAGCTGCCTACTTTGATATCCTGCTCATATTTTATGCTAGGCTAATTCCTATTCTTCAGCACTCATTAACTCCTCACATACTTTAACTAGGGGTGGACCGATAAAGATTTTCTTGTCCAATACTGATAGCTGATTATTAACCAGACATATTGGCCAATACTGATCCAATAACCAATTTACAGGAATGCAGCCAGGCAGAGTAGAGAGCAGTGCCTTGCAGGTAAATCTGTGGAGGGGATGGGGCATGCGGGAGGGAAAAGCCACGGGTGGGGGTGGAGGCAGATTGAGGCCCCCATGGTGAAGGTGAGAGTGAGGCTGCCCAGCCAGGGTGGTGAATGGGACCCGGGACAGGGGCAGGGAGTGGTACAGAGCTGTGGGTGGCTTGTCCAGGGGATCAGCATCCCAGTGCTTAAAAATGGTGGTAGCAGCAGCACTTGAACTAGAGCTCATCAAATGAGCTTTAGTTCAAGTGCTGCCGCCACCATTTTTAAGCACAGGGATGCTTTTAATTGGAGCTGAGCAGACCAAAGCTGAGCAGGGCAAGGGTGGATTTCATAGATTTCATAGACTTTAGGGCTGGAAGGGACCTCAAAAGATCATCAAGTTCAGCCCCCCGCCCAAAGGGCAGGAAGTCAGCCGGGGTCATAAGATCCCAGCAAGATACGCATCCAATTTGTTCTTGAAGGTGTTCAGTGTAAGTGCTTGAACCACTGCTGATGACAAGCTGTTCCAGACCTTGGGGGCTCAGACAGTAAAGAAATTCTTCCTTACGTACAGCCTGAAACGGTCTTGCAGGAGTTTATGACTGTTTGACCTCGTCATCCCTTGGGGCGCTCTGGTGAACAAACATTCCCCCAGATCCTGGTGGTCACCCCTGATAAACTTATAGGTGGCCATCAGGTCACCCCTAAGCCTGTACTTTTCCAGGCTAAAGAGCCCCATGGCTCTTAGCCTGTCATCATAAGGTCTGTTTTTCTGACCTCTGATCATGCACGTGGCTCTTCTCTGGACTCTCTCAAGCTTCTCCACATCCTTTTTGAATTGTGGTGCCCAAAACTGGACGCAGTACTCCAGCTGCGGCCTCACCAAGGCCGAGTACAAGGAGTGAATAACGTCCCGGGATTTGCTTGAGAAGCATCTACGGATGCAAGCCAGCATTTCGGTCACTTTACTAGCTGCAGCATTGCATTGCAGGCTCATGTTCATCTTGTGGTCAATGATGACCCCCAAGTCTCTTTCTTCCTTGTGCTAGCCAGCATAGCACCGCCGAGCCTATAAGGATGCTGCAGGTTTTTCTTCCCACAGTGGAGAACCTTGTATTTTTCGATGTTAAACACCATCAGGTTCTCGTCCACCCATTTGCTGAGCCTGTCCAGGTCAGCCTGGATCACCCACCTGTCTTCAGGTGTGGATGCTTTGCCCCAAAGTTTGGTGTCATCGGTGAACTTGGCCAGTCTGCTTCTGACTCCAATGTCCACATCATTAATGAAGATGTTGAAAAATATGGGTCCCAGGACAGAGCCTTGGGGGACCCCTGGTCACAGGACACCATGATGAATGACTTCCATCAATTACTGCCCTCTGGGTCCGACCATGGAGCCAATTTCCCAGCCAGCGGATCATTGTGGACCCAAGGCCACAACTGGCCAGTTTCGCCAAGAGGTGATCATGGGATACCGGATCGAAGGCTTTTTTGAAGTCAAGATATATGACATCAATCTCTTCTCCCTTGTCCAGGTGATAGGTCACCTGGTCGTAGAAGGAAATGAGATTGGTCAAACAAGACCTACCCGCAACAAACCCGTGCTGGCTATCCCTTAGAATGTTGGCATTGGCCAGTCCATTAACGATGGCCTCTTTAATAAACTTTTCAATGATTTTCCCCAGGATAGAAGTCAGGGTGATGGGCCTATAGTTAGCCGGATCCACTTTCCTCCCTTTCTTGAAGATAGGCACCACATCGGCCTTCTTCCAGTCTTCGGGCACTACACCAGAGCACCAGGAGTTTTCAAAGATCCATGCCAGGGGCTGGGCTATGACACTCGCCAGCTCCTTGAGTACCCTGGGGTGCAGATTGTCAGGGCTGGCTGACTTGAAGGTATCCAGCTTCTCAAGATGTTCCTTCACGAGGTCAGCATTAACGGAGGGCAGGGGATCTCCCTCACCCAGACCACCCTGTCCCGTAGCAGGCATGGGCATCCCATGAGACTGATGAAAGACCAATACAAAGTACCCATTTAATATGTTGGCTTTTTCCTGGGCGTCAGTTGTCAGTTGCCCCATCTGGTTCAGCAGGGGTCCAGTGTTGCCCTTGCTTTTCCTCTGGCTCCCCACATGTCTGAAAAAGGACTTTTTATTGTCTTTGATGCTTGAAGCTAGTTGGAGTTCAGTTGCAGCCTTGGCTTTCCTGGTTTGCTCCCTGCAGGACCGGACCAGTGCAGAATAATCCTCCTTGGAGGTGAATCCCATCCTCCATCCTTTGTAGGCTTTTCTTTTTAGCCTCAGGAGGTCCGCTAGGTCCCTGGAGAGCCAGGGGGGCTGCTGTGCCCTCTTGCTGCCTTTCCTCCGAGATGGAATAGAATTAGCTTGTACTAATTAGCATGTGGGCTGCCCACTGCAGGCTTGGGGCTCTTTGCTCTGCTGCCTTTTCCTCAGGAGCCCCATGCCAACTGCATGCTCCCTGCCTGCCTGGCAGCAGGAGGCATACCTCACCAGCCCCACTGCTGCCAGGCAGGCAGGGGACATGCAGCTGGCATGGGGCTCCTGAGAGAGAGGCAGCAGAGTGGAAAGCCTTGAGCCCACAGCAAGCAGCCCACATGGGTCCTGAGCACAAATCTGGGGATGTACATGCCCTCTATGCCTCCCCTTGGAGGTACACGCAGTGGTGGGGAGCTGCTCCCCCACCCCACTCCCCTGCATCACCTGGACGAGCTGCCTGTGGGTCTGCCCTTCTCCCTGCCACAGGTCTGGGTCCTATTCACTGCTCTGGCTGGGCACCATTCCCAGCCCCAGCCCCTGCCCCTTCCCCTTTCCCTGCCCCACTCCCTCCCTCAACATGGGAGCCTCAGTTGCACTCCCACATGCCCTTTCCCTTGCCCTTGCCCCTTTCCATGAACGGCACGTGCCCCCGGCAGCTGGGGGGGGCACAGCTGCACCAGGGGCAGCAGAAGTCCAGTGGTGGGGAGTGGGGGAGCTCCTGCAGATGCCACCAGCACCGTTGGTGGAGGCGGCGGTGGGGGGAGCAGGTGAGTGCCAACCATGGGTTGGCGACCACCCACAAGTGCCACTGGCAGTGGCAGTGGCGGCCAGGGGCAATCATGGAGCTCCTTCAGATGCTGCCAGCAATGCAGGTGGCGGGGTGGCAAGCAGCGACCACCCACAGGCGCCGCCAATACTGTTGGTGGTGTCTTTTTGCAGGGGGTGCATTGCTATGCGCAGGGGGCTACATGCAGCCATATGCACCTCCTACACGTCACCCCTGCCCCTTCCCTTCCACAGACTTACCTGCAGGGTGCTGCTCTCCATGCTGTCCAGCTGCATTTCTGCATGCAGATGCACGCATGCACGTGGCATATGGGGGCCATGGCCAAAAGCCACATTGTATTTATCAGTCCCATTATCCACTACACCGCCAAAAAAAACCGATAGCCAATAATGTTACTTTTCCTTTTATCGGTGCCAGTCTGATATACAACTGATCATAGGCAACGGGTAGGTGGGTATGAGGGGGGTACACCCCCCCCCCCGACAGGGCCATCCCCACTGCTGATACCACTGGTGGTGTCTGTGGGTGCTTGCCATCTCCTTCCCTGCTGCTGATGCTGCCAGCGGTGTTTGTAGGTGCCTCCCCAGACTCAGGAGGCAGCAGTCACCCATGCAACTGATATACTGGTTCACCTCTAACTTTGACATAACTGCCACCAGTTAACTGGAGTTCAGCATTTCATGTTACTTCCTGGTTTTATAGACAGTGCTCAGCTCATGGTTACAAATACAGCATTTTGTAAACCCAAGGATTATCACTGAGCATAGTCTTGACTTGTTGGAAACATTTGTGACAACAGTGACAAGCAGCAAATTATTGTCCTCCATGTTTACTATGAAATGGATGCAATTCCTCAGACCTGCCTTAAGCCTCAACCCACATACACTAGGTATGGTTGGCAGGGGCCATCTTGTGGTAAGATTGTTGTATCCTTGCTTCTAAAAAAGCCTTTTGCTCTAAGTCATTACTGTTAAGTCAAAAATTATAACTGAAAAAATACAAATCTCTTTCTAACCTTAGATAATTAGAAATAGGTGGCTTTGTTTTTCTTTTGCATAAAATTGAGATTGGATAGAGTCATTAGGTTATGAAATCCATAGGGTAATTGCTTAAATTCCAGTAACAACTATCCTTATTGAAATTAAAAGATAAATCTTCATATGCTATGTCTGGTGGGGTTCACTTTTTAAGAACTCCAAGGAAATGTGAAACTAAAATCTATCTGTCTACATAGCACGTTACCTTGGGCTGTTGTGAAACTCGTACTGGGTGACATCTGAATCTTATTGAACTCTCTGACAGTTTTTTTGCCATTAACTTCACTGTGGCCCGACATTTCATCCATTAGTTTCTTGTTGCACTGAAAATAGTGGTAGAGGATGAAAATAGTGGTATCAGACCTGAATAGCCCTTTTAAGCCCAGGTGATGATTTTTTCCAAATGTGTGGACTTTGGCACAGGAGTTAGCAATCTGCAGCTCACTTTGCCTTGCATCAGACTCAGTTAACTATTTTCTTAAGTGGTTAAAATAAAGAGCTGCAGCTTCATACAACAGTTATAAACTTTGTGCCTCTTTTGAAATTTTGCAAACCTTTTTTCAAGTCAAGTCTAAAATGCAGGCACTGGACAAATCTTGCAGTCACCAGCGTTTTGGAGACTGATTAGTTTTCATCTACACCACCTATGACTCTAGATCACTATTTGGAATGTGACCTATACTGGCATGAAACGATGGCACTTTAAAATGTCTGGTTGTGTTAAATTCAGTTTTTGGGAAAGGATCCATTTGCAGAGAAGACTTCAGAAAAAAAAAATCTTCTACCTAAAATCATAGTCAACAATCAGATATTTCAAGAATGGTTCCAAAGGAAAAAATAGAGAAACGAAGCAAAGCAACTAGGTATGTTTCCTCCAAATAAGGGATAAAATTACTGTAGTTTAACAGTGAGAAAAATACTGAATTAACAGTTTGCATAAAAAACTCAAAACACCATTGTCACGCTCCAGCTGGACTCTGCCAGCTTTGCCCAGCAACAGGTGCTGTCAAGCACTCTCCTCGCAATCTGGAAAGCCCCTATTTGGCTTGCTGCATGGCCTTGGCTATGTGCTGGGGACACCCCGTCCCCTGTGGG
Organism: Crocodylus siamensis; assembly: GCF_052110815.1. Lineage (NCBI taxonomy): Eukaryota > Metazoa > Chordata > Crocodylia > Crocodylidae > Crocodylus > Crocodylus siamensis. The sequence goes on from NC_143395.1 coordinate 385,844,463, forward strand.
AAAACCCCGCAAACATTTTGGAGGGAAAATGTGACCAATCGGGGCTTGAAAATTGGGCTTGTCATCTGGCCTATAAAAGCTAGGGTTGAGTTTCCACCCAGACAGAAGCAGAGCATCCACCGCTCAGCAGAGAGAAGCCAGAGTATCCACCACTCAGTGGGTAGGCCTGGCCAGCTTCCCACGGCTTCTCCTGCCTCCAGAACCATAGGCAATCGTTTGTGCACTCGATCATATCATCCATCATTTTGTTTTTTCATTCTCGGAGCCATCGTTTTGTTTTTTCATTCTCGGAGCCATCGTTTTGTTCTTCGTTCGTTCGTCCCTTATCCGAACCAGGACAGAACGCGCAGCCACATCAACATCGGTGGTGCATAAGTTTTCGTTCTCGGATCCATTGTTTTGTTTTTGTTCGTTCGTCCCTCACCCAAACCGAGATCCATAGTTCTGGTTTTGTTCGTTCATCCCTTATCCGAACTGGGACAGATCCAAGCGTAACCGCCTGCGCAGCCACATCAACACTGGTGGTGCATAAGTAAAAGATCAAATAAAAAATGTTCTGGAACCATTACGAGTCTACCTCTCCCTCTCGCAAACTAACATCAGGGGATAGAACCCACCGGGGCAACAGCTGCAACCTGGCTCGCGCCCCGCACAACCATAGACTCAATTCACAAAGAATTCAAAGCCACCATGGAAATCATTGTGTGAGCTATACAGCTGAGAAGAGTATGGATACACCAGCCTTCAGTGCACTTCCCATCAATTTGATAAAAACTGCATCCTGGCTAATAAAGTCAACCCTGGAGCTTATGTAGCTTATCACCTTGGCCTTCTGCCTCAGAGTTCATTCAACCTCAGGAACAATTACTACATTAAAAGGTGCACTCATGTCAGAACCCCAACAATTAGAGGAAGTTAAATAAAGAATACAAACCTATTACAGTGCTGGATTTTACCAGATAGTCCATTGCTAACAGATACAGCTAGTTAGCTGTGTTTGTCTAAAGTCAGTCAAAAGGCAGGGTATATATGCACCTTTATAGATTAACAGTCATAGCCAGGACCAAGATTAACTAGATAGGTAGATGTGTAGATAGACAGATAGATAGCAAGCACAAGATTTCATAGTATCATAGTGCTTAGGGTCAGAAGGGACCTAAACAGATTATCAGGTCTGACCCCCTGCCCCAGACAGAAACGGGTGCCGGGATCACATAACCCCAGCCAAATATCTGTCCAGCCTCCCCTTGAAGACCTGCAAGGTAGGAGAGAGCACCACCTCACTTGGGAGCCCATTCCAGAGCCTGGCAGCCCTAACTGTAAACTAATGTCTCCTGAAGTCCAGCCTGAACCTTCTCTCTAACAATTTGTGGCCATTATTCCTAGTAACCCCAGGTGGTGCCCAGGGGAACAGAGCCTCCTCCATTTCCTGCTGGTCCCCCCTGGTGGGTTTGTAAACGGCCACCAGATCCCCTCTCAGCCTTCTCTTGTGAAGCCTCTTTAGCCTCTCTTCGTAGGGCCTGCCCAGTTGCCCCTTGACCAAGCTAGTGGCCCTCCTCTGGACCCCCTCAATAGTAGCCACATCCCCCTTGAAGTGCAGTGCCCAGAACTGGATGCAGTACTCCAACTGTGGTCTGACCAATGCCGCATAGAGGTGAAGGATCACCTCCCTGGACCTGCTTGTGAGGCATCTGCAGATGCACGACAAGGTGCTGTTAGCCTTACTGGCTGCTTGTTCATCCTGAAGTCAACAATGACTCCAAGATCCCTTTCTGCCACTGTGTTGACAAGAAGGGCGTTCCCCAGCCTATAGGTGTATTGCAGGTTCCTTCTTCCTAGATGCAGTACCTTGTACTTGTCTGTGTTGAATTCCATCACCTTCTCATCCACCCATCTCTTTAACCTGTCTAGATCTAGCTGGATTATGTCCCTCCCCTCCAGCATGCCCACCTCACCCCACATCTTGGTGTCATCAGCAAATTTGGACAGTGTGCTTTCTACACCCACATCCAGATTGCTGATAAAGATGTTGAACAGTACAGGCCCCAGGACTGAGCCCTGGGGAACCCCACTGCCCACATCCCTCCAGGTCGAAAATGACCCGTCCACCACCACTCTCGGGGTGCAGTCATCTAGCCAATTTGCCACCCATCTGACTGTGTAGGCATCAATGCCGTGGTCACCTAGTTTTTTATGAGAAAATGGTGGGAAACTGTGTCAAAGGCCTTCTTAAAGTCCAGGAAGATGACATCGACCCTGACACCCTCATCCAGGAACTCTGTGACCTGATCATAAAAAAAACAGGTTAGTTAGGCAGGACCTGCCCTCAATGAACCTATGTTGGTTGCCCCTGAACATTACCTCCCCTGCTGGGCCCTTGCAGATGTGCTCCTTGATAATTTTCTCAAAGGTCTTCCCAAGGACCAAGGTAAGACTGACTGGCCTATAATTGCCAGGGTCCTCCTTTCTCCCCTTCTTGTAAATGGGAACCACATTGGCCCTTTTCCAATCCTCTGGTACCTAGCCAGTGCCCCATGAGCACTCATAGAACTGTGCCAGGGGCCCTGCTATGACCCACGCCAATTCCCTCAGCACCCTTGGGTGAAGAGCATCTGGACCTACTGATTTAAACATGTCCAGCCCCTCTAAAAGTTCCCTAACTAGGTCATCCTTGACCCTAGGCATGGCAGTGCCTCCCCAGGGTCCATATGCAGTTCTAGTGGGGGAGATGTCCTAATCCCTGTTCAGGAATATGGAAGCAAATAACTTGTTAAAGAGGTCAGCTTTTTCATTTGCTGCAATCACCAGATTGCCAAGACTATCCTGTAGGGGCCCCACATTCCCTGGTGCCTTCTTCTTACTTCCTATGTATTTGAAAAAGGACTTTTTATTATCCTTAATTCTGGTCGCTAGCCCTAGCTCCATCTCTGCCTTGGCCTTCCTAACAGCCTCCCTGCAGTCCCGAGCAATGGAGGTGTAATCCTCCTTGATGACAGTCCCTTGCTTCCGCTGTTTGTACACTTCCTTTTTTTGCCCTCCAGCATCCCTGGATGCCTTTGCCAAGCCATGGGGCTTCTTAGCACTCCTGACCACCATGGTGTGCATTGGGACTGATTCTCTTTGAGCTCGGAGGGTCATCTCCTTGAGGAACAACTACCTGTCTTGGACTCCCATCTCATTGAAACTCCAAGACCCCAATGCTTCTCCTACTAACCTTTTTAGCTTACAAAAGTTGACCCTCCTGAAGTCAAGGACCTCTGCCTTGCTGCTTGCTTTCACCACCCTGTGCTGGATAGTAAATTCCAGCAGGTGATGATCACTGTTGCCCAGGTGGTCGAGTACCCATAGACCACTTATCAGGTCATTGCCTGTGGCAAGGACCAAGTCCAGCAAGGCATTTCCTCTGGTGGGACTATGTACCTCCTGGGTTAGGTGGAGGTCCTGTATCCCAGCTAGGAAACTACGTGAGTGGTCGGATCTGGCTGACTGCTTCTTCCAGCAGATGTCTGAGTAGTTTAGGTCACCCATGACAACCACACCCCTTGACTTTACTGCCTCCGTGAGCTGACCTGAGAATTCCAGGTCCAACTCATCCCCCCGGTGAAGCAGTCTGCAGTAGATGCCCACTATCAAGTCCTTTTTCCCATGACCCCCTTGCATTCTAACCCAGAGCGCGTCATTTTGCCCCTCCTCTGACCCCATCCTGATCAGTGAGGATGTGTATTGCTCTTTGACATACAGCGCTACACTCCCCCCTCTTTTCCCTGCTCTGTCTCACCTGTACAGCCTGTGTCCCTCTATGTCCACTGCCCAGTCGTGGGTAGAATCCCACCATGTTTCTGTGAGCCCCACTAGGTCTGGGGTTTTGCTAGCTAGCAGGAGGGCGAGTTCTTCCTGCTTACTCCCCATGCTTCGAGCATTTGTGTAGAGACATTTGAGGCCTCCTGTAGGTGCCCATGCTGCCCCCTCTTTCCTAAGTCTAACATGGTCCCTGTCACTTACCTGGGTACTACCTACCTGCCTTGGTGGCGAAGTTTCCTCATGTATACAAGATTTTGTGAATACAAGATCACTTCATTTGGGTTCATGAAAGCTTGTGCTTTATCTATCTATCAATCATCTTATTTAGTCTATAAAGGTGCGTATCTGCCCTGTTATTGTTAACAGTCTTGCTAGAACTAGTTGAACATTAGGTGTTAGACCCTATAAGAATGCTTGATGTCAGTTGTGATGCAGCCCTGTTAAATGTTGAATGTATTACCAGCAAAAGTTTGTTCTATTTACAATTGTCAGCAAAACCTGAGTTAGCTGCCCAAACAGGAAAGGGCAACCTGGCTTGCGTCGTGGGCACTAGCCGTGATAATATTACTCAAGAGACATAAGAGTGCCAGCAATAATTTTTTTATTACTTCTGCAGAAGGGTAGACTCCCGCCTTACGGGCGGAGATCTACCCCGAGAGGGGTTTGACCTTCCATATTTATATGTTTGCTTTACATATGGTATAATGAGGTTAGTCATCGTTACATATTTTTCTGTTAGTTATAATTATCTCTTGCGATTGTCATCATTATAAGGGCATCTTCCCCTTTTCAGTTGAGGGCACCTTCCTCTTTCCAGTTGGGTCAGGATCGAGCCTCAGAATAGATGTCTTCTGTATTAGCACTCACATTTTCGTAAGATTATATTTAGTATTAGTATAACACATCTTAGTCATATATGCTTGGATTAAAACTGCCTACTAGTCAATTTGTTAGACAAACATTTAAAATACTGAACTTATGAACTTATAAACTTCTCATGCTTGAACTTACGACTTACTCAATTAAGCAAGTTAGCCTATCTTTTATATCACAGCCCATTCTTAAATGTAGCTGCTGCTTAGAGTTATATTCACTCTAGCAAACAAAATATTTCACAGAGTCAAAATGCTTTAAGGTCCAAAGTGGCCAAGATAATGGCAACAGAATAAGCCCAAAAGATTTGACACTTGTCAAGTGTACTTATTGTCAGAACACGTTAATATCCCAAGTTGTCTTCCCCCCAATGGTCAGTCACTCCATGCATCAGTTCCTTTTATTTTTAACAGATACAAACTGAGTCTAATATAGTAGTGTTGGGCATGTCTATACAAAGCTTTTACTGCAGAGCTGACTAATTAGCTCCGCAGTAAATGCCTCATGTCTACACAGGGGCATAGGTTGGCTGAATATAATATCTTTTATTAGACCAACTTAAATAGTTGGAAATAAAATTTGATGTCTACAAATGCAGTTCTATTAGACAGGAACAAACTAATTACCTCTACAGCAGGACAGTACTTGTATTTACTAGTATTTCACTCCACAGCAATGGACATATCAATGCTGGAGGGGCTGGTTGGGGCATGAGGGTGCTTCAGTGTGGGGGCTGCCTGCTGGCTAGCCCCACACTTTAGCACCATTGTGCCCCAGCTGGCCCCTCTGTATCATGTTGAGCTGGATTGAAGCAGCCCCAGGCTGGCAGGTTGACCTCCTGGCCCCTCTGCCAGCTAGGGCTGCTCTGTCCTGGCTCAACTTGATTCACTCCTGGGTGCACATCTAAATGTGGTGCCTGGGAAGCAATACATTCTGGCATGATAAGCGCCAGAGTTTATTGCTTCAACTTAACTGCATGTATAGATGTGCCCATTATTTGTGCCAATACTTCCTCCTTTCTCCATGTCAGCTATGTAGGGATTCTTAAAAGTATGAATGAATGAAATTTCCCTCTTTCTATTAATACAAAGGCAGGACAACTCCTATTCAGCATATCTGTGCCAAAAATGACACCTTACAAGTGCAAAAGAAATATTAACCAATTCTTTAGGTGCATTTTACAGGACTTCTTTGAGGAACTTGCTCACTATGACCTCTTAACTAAATATGGTGGTGAAAAAAATGTCAATTATATCATAAAGCAAAAATAGCTTTTTGGGCCTAAGCAAGCTGGTTATCTTTGCAGTATACATTGCTGTCTGTTTGGAAGAAAGTGACACCAGATAGCGTCTTTTCTGAATATGTATAGAGTAAGCTAAGGCCACTGACAAATGTTCAGTTAATGGTGAAATGGGATCTCATCCACAATCCCAATTGTGCCCCTGTTGTGCTACACATACATGGCAGGATGTGTAATTTTGGAGTCAGGTAATAATACCCAAATCACACCTTACTTGCCAGTATAGGGGGAGCCTGGGGTCATGATACCTGGCTCCCTCTTCACCAGTTAATGGGCCTGACAATCAGCTGATTGTTTGCTGACTCCAGAGAACCCCTCTGAGCCACTTTGAGCTCCCAGGCCTGGCCACTTATCAGGTGATTGGGGTCAGCAGGGGGACTACATCGGGATAAAAATGAGCCCTGGTGCACTCCATAGCTGCCGATCAGATGATTGGGATCATGTAGGACTCATCCTTTATGGCCTGGACCCCTTTTCTCTGTCACCTTTGGCTCTCGCCCACTCATTTGGGTCTGGCTTTTCGGTCTCAGTCCCTGCTCAGTCACAGCCTTGGCCACAGTCTGGTTGCACCCCTGCAGTGCATCAGGCATCCTGCTGCATGGCCTCATATCCACCCCTATTGCCACAACTTGGTACTCCGGTTTTTACCAGCCTATACCAGTCCCACCATCACCAGTCACTAGTGGACGCCTCTCCAAGCTCTCCAAAGCTCCTATTCTGTTTGGCTGGCCTCTCCCCAGTTCTGGTCCTCCTGGGCCTACTCACAGTTGCAACAATCTTTCACATCCATGCTAGCAGCTCCTTCCTCAACACAGCCTGGTCATATTTGTTGCTTTTGCTCCGAGGATGAGCTGATATATCCACTCACATGCTCCTGACCAGCCCCAGGTGTGGTCCAGCCACTTAGTGAGTAGCCTATCCTCCCTAACTCTGGCTCAGCTGAGCTGCAGCCCTTCTGTGCCGGGAGCTCTGCCCTGCTTGCCTACTGCCTGGCTAGCTCTCCAGTTGTTACAGGCAGCCCTATAACTCTTATCTGGGTTCTCTTCTGGCTGTTTAGCAAATGCAGCTGGCCCTAGTCTAACCATCTACATCAAATCTAATGCTGCCTTCTTACTAAGTAAGAAGGGACCCTGCTACAGGGCAGCATGGGAAGCATACCTGGGCTTGAATGGTTAGTTGATTGAGGGCTGACAGGAACTGCACCCAGGCCAATTCAAGTCCCAGCATGGTCCATCTGGCCACACATTCATATTAAGGCACAACTAAAACCAGACACAAAATTATTACACATTTTTTGCTAGGCCATTCATTGCCTGAGCATGTGGCTGGGTTACACTAAAATGGGATTAACTGGTTACTCATGTCTTAAATGTAACATCTGCCAGGGGTATAAGAGGGTTTTTAATGCAGGGGTGTCAAATTTATCTGGCCCTGAGAACTGGATGAGTGGTACAGGGCTGGGCCACGGGTTTGGTTGGAACCATAGATCCCTTTGCCCCTCCTCCAAGATACCTGATCTGGTGGCTCCCTCATCTGGTCTGGGAGCCATGCTGCATGTGGTATGAATGATGCAGCACCCAGAACCAGTGTCACATGAAACGTAGTCTGTCCAGAGCAGCAGCTGTGTTACATGTGGTGGCTCTCCTGACTAGACTGCACCAGACATGGTGCCTGCCCTGGTAGCTCCAGGATTGCACTGCATGTGGTAGCTGCTTCAGCCAGTTCAGAACCTGCACTGCATGTGGCACCTGTGAGCACCATATGCAATGTGGGTCCCAGCCCAGCTGAAGCAGGCACTGTGCGCAGCAGGTGCCCTAAAGTGGGTACTCCATTTGGCACAGTTCAGCCAGGGCAGCCACCATGTGCAGTTCAGGTCCCAGACTGGAAGAAGAAGCTGCTGGATCAGGTAAGCTGGCAGAGGGGCAGTGGAAGCAGGGCTATGGCCTTGATCTAGCCTGCAGACTGGATATGGATACATAACATGTCCAATGGATACATGCCATGCCCCATGTGGGTCTGATCTGACCCAGGGGCAGCACAGGGGGCCAGATGGTGGGGCTCCACAGCCCAGATGTTTGACACCCCTGCTTTAATGGATTTCTACACCATACAAGAATAGACTGTGCATTGACATCCCTGATAACACTTATATGTGCGTGTGCAATTGTTGCAGATAACCACAGTCTAACCCACAATGATATATTCTCTTACGTGTGATTTGTGAGTAAGCCTTCTTTTGCAATAGACTGCATATGAACCTCAGATTACGGCCCTGTGGGTCTGTTCTTTCAGTCGATGCACAAATTTCTTAGGCAGTTACACTTGCATTAGGCCTTGAATGTGGGCAAATCTACTATCTTGAAAAGGGGGCACAGATGGTGAGGGTGCATCATCACATATAACATAACACACATTTTTCTCTGGGTTAAAAGGATTTATTAATAGCTCCTGTCACTTTCAGTCAGGAGTTTCCAAACTGTGGGTTGCGACCTCAGATGGGGTCTCAACATCAGTGGATGGGGTTATGCTGTCACACCAGGTCCCACCCACTGGGCTGCAGAGACCCGGGGGAAGGACAGCAAGGCAGGGAGTCCCAAGCTCACAGTGGGCAGCCTGCATCCCCACCTCCCTCCATGAGCTACACTCTGGCCCTGCTGCCTGTGGGGGAGGGGACAGGGGCAGGTGGAGGTGTGGGGAACTGGGCTCCATGCTAAAGGCTCAGCAGTTGCTGCTTCCTGTGGGAGGCATCCAGGACTAAGACGGTGCTGGGGGGGGCAGGGGACTGAGGGCCCTAGGTCACCTGGGGAGAGTGGGAGCATTAGCAATGCATAGGGGGTCCACATGGGTGCACGTGCACCCCCTGAGCATGGCAGTGCAGCCCCTGCAAAAAGACACCACCAACACTGCCAGTGGTACCTGTGGGCAGTCACCACTCACCACCTTCCCCCTCGCCACTGACAATTGCCTGCAGCATCTGCCCCCAGCCTCTGAGGGCATATAGCGTTCATGAGTGGGGGCCTGCAGATTGGGAGTGAGGGGCACTGGCAGGGCCAGGGGGTTGTGGGTTGGGAGTGAGGGGCACTGGAGAAGGGGCTGCATGTTGGGAGTGAGGGGCCATGCTGAGAAAATGAGGTCATAAATAGGGTCATGCTGAGGAAAAGTTTGGGAAGCACTGCTTTAAGTAGAGAGTGCAGCAGGCCAACCCTGCTGTGTGCAGGTTGCAGCAGAGTACAGGCTGGCCATTAGGCAAAGAGGAAACCCTTGTGTGTGGCTGGGGAGCCACATAACCGGAGTACTGGATGCAGTTTTTGGCCTACCATTACAGAAAGGGTGTAGACAAATTGGAGTCCAGCAGAGGGCACAAAGAGTGGTTAGGGGGCTGGGGCACATGACTTCTGAGGAAAGGATGTGGGAACTGAGCTTAATTAGTCTGGAGAAGAGAAGACCAAAGGGGGGATTTAACAGCTGCCTTCAACTACCTGAAGGGGGGTCCAAAGAGGATGGAACTGGACTGTTCTCAGTGGTGGCAGATGACAGAACAAGGAGCAATGGTCTTAAATTGCAGCAAGGGAAGTTTAGGTTGGTTATTAAGGGGAAAAAAATCTTTCTTACTAGGAGGGTAGTAAAGCAGTGAAACACATTACCCAGAGAGGTGGTGGAATCTCCATCACTGGAGGTTTTTTAAGACCCAGGTAGACAAAGCCTTGGCTGGGATGATCTAGTTGGGGATGATCCTGCTTTGAGCAGAGGGTTGGACAAGATGACCTCTTGAGGGCCCTTCCAGCCCTAATTTTCTATGATTCTAGGATCCTATGAGATAAACCCAGGGCCTGAGGCAAAGGGGATAGTTTGGCCCCTGCGGGCTGCAGGGAGAGGAGTTTCTGAGGAAGATGATTTCAGGAGATAGACTGCCAGGTACCTGAGCTGAAAGGAGTGAGCCAAGAGTAGGGTGACCATAACCTAAGGGGTTATCCCCCATCGGACCAGGAATGTGAGGGATATCATCAGGCTCTCAGGAACCCAGACCGGGTGGATTCTAAGAGAACAAACAGTGCTACTTGGGCAGAGAATGGGGCCACAGAGTATGAATGTGTCCCAAACAGAGTGACAAGAAAGGACCATCACGAGTGAAGACAATGGTGTCAAGTGAGGCCTCAGAAGGTACTGGCAAGCCAGAGCTCATGGACTGCAGTTTTAGCTCCAATTCTTAAGGCTTCCTGCTCCATCCCATGGTACAGATGGTTCTAGGGGATCAAGACTATCAGGATCAAGACTTACAGGTACGAGGCCTTGGCGACTCTGCAGGAGATGGAAAGGGAGGAGGAAACCCTTGGGCAGGAGGAAATGCCACATTCTTCACATTCCAAACAGATCAAGAGATCCGAGAGGACCCAGAAGAGGAGGAGACGCGTGCTCGTTATAGGCGATTCCATCCTGAGAGGTATGGAAGGGCCCATTTGTCGCCAGGACCCTTCAGCACGAGAGGTCTACTGCCTGCCTGGAGCTAAGATTCAGGATGTGACAGAGGTAATCCAGGCCAGGATCAAGCCCACCGATTACTACCCCATGGTCCTTGTCCATGTGGGTACTAATGATGCGGCCAGGAGAACCCCCGATCACCTGATGGCGGACTACCAGGCTCTCGGCAGCGTGCTGAGGGAATTTGGTGCACAGGTGGTATTCTCTTCCATCCTACCAGTGAACGGACGTGGAAGACGGCATGAGAACTGCATCCGAGAGACCAACTGGCGGCTTCGGCAGTGGTGTCTCGGGGCAGGCTTCGGCTTCCTGGACAATGACCCACACATTACAACGAGGGACATGCTCAGCTGGGATGGGCTTCACCTGTCCCCCAAAGGTAAGCGTGTGTTTTCTTCCAGGTTGGCGGATCTCCTCCGGCGGGCTTTAAACTAGGCTCGTCGGGGGGAGGGGAAGATGAGGGTGGGGGAGGCTGTGGACCACCAAACCAGGTGGCACCCACAAGGACAGCCCAGCCTGAAGAAAGAGAGCTTTGGGAATGTGAAAGGCAGGGGGTGGACAGCAATACGGCACAGGTAAGGAACGGGAAGGTTAGAGACAAAAAGCCCTTTAGGACTTGGAGCGAGGGGGTAGCAAAAGCACCAGTCACAGGGCTCAAGTGCCTATATACTAATGCTAGGAGCATGGGGAACAAGCAGGATGAACTAGCGCTCCTGGTTGCACTAAATGACTACGACTTAGTGGGGCTGACGGAAACCTGGTGGGATCCATCCCACGACTGGGCAGTACATATTGAGGGCTATAGATTGTACAGAAAGGACAGAGTGGGGAAAAGGGGGGGAGGGGTTGCGCTCTATGTTAAGGAGCAATATACATCAACCCTCATCAAGACAGAATCAAAGGATGAGGAAGTAGAAGGACTGTGGGTTAGGCTACATGGGGGGCAAGGAGAAAAGGATTTGGTGGTAGGGGTCTGCTACAGACCCCCACATCAAGGGGAAGAAATAGATTTGGGGCTCCTGAGGCAACTCTCAGAGACCATAAAAGCTAAAGAGGCGGTGGTCATGGGGGACCTAAACTACCCGGACATCTGCTGGGAGACACAGACAGCAAAGTCCCACCGCTCACGCAGGTTTCTAACCTCTGACGCAGGAGGTACATGGTCCCACTAGGGGGAATGCCTTACTGGATCTGGTATTGGCAACGGGGGATGACATAGTAGGGGACCTACAGATCGGTAGCCATCTGGGGGACAGTGATCACCTAAAAGTACAATTCAGCATAAGGCGTCGAGTGGGTAAGGTAACCAGTAGGGTGAACGTGCTGGACTTTAGGAAAGCTGATTTCAGCAAACTCAGGCGATTAGTGAAGGATGCACTGCAGAGTAGTAGTTTTGAAACGATGGGAGCCCAAGAAGGGTGGCTGTGCCTTAAGGAAGCTATCCTTCTCGCACAAAGCGAGACGATCCCCGTGCGAGGTAAAAGAGGGAAAGGGGCCAGGAGGCTTCCCTGGCTGACCAGAGAAATCCTGGGCAGACTAAGGGCCAAAAGGGGAGCACATAAAAAGTGGAAACAGGGAGAGATCACCAAAGAGGAATATACCTCTTCTGCTCGTGCTTGTAGGGAGGCAGTTAGACAGGCCAAAGCTACCATGGAGCTGAGGATGGCAACCCAAGTAAAAGACAATAAGAAATTGTTTTTTAGATATATAGGGAGTAAAAAGAAGGCCCAGGGAGGAATAGGACCCCTGCTAAATGGGCAGAAACAATTGGTGACGGACAGAGGGGACAAGGCTGAACTCCTCAACGAGTTCTTCGCCTCAGTGTTCCTAAGTGAGAGGCATGACAAGTCTCTCACTGGGAGTGTAGGGAGGCAGCAGCAAGGCTCCAGACTTCCATGCGTGGACCCTGAGGTGGTGCAGGGTCACTTGGAGGAACTGGATGCCTTTAAGTCGGCAGGCCCGGATGAGCTCCATCCGAGGGTACTGAAGGCACTGGCCGACATCATTGCAGAGCCACTGGCGGGAATATTTGAACGCTCGTGGCGCACGGGTCAAGTCCCGGAGGACTGGAAAAGGGCCAATGTGGTTCCCATTTTCAAGAAGGGGAGGAAGGAGGACCCGGGTAACTATAGGCCAGTCAGTCTCACCTCCATCCTTGGCAAAATCTTTGAGAAAATTATCAAGGCTCACATTTGTGAGAGCCCGGCAGGACAAATTATGCTGAGGGGAAACCAGCACGGGTTCGTGGCAGGTAGATCGTGCCTGACCAATCTAGTCTCTTTTTATGACCAGGTCACAAAACGCCTCGACGCAGGAGGAGGGGTGGATGTCGTATACTTGGACTTCAGGAAGGCCTTTGACACGGTATCCCACCCCATACTGGTGAACAAGTTAAGGGGCTGTGACTTGGATGACTGCACAGTCCGGTGGGTGGAGAATTGGCTGGAGGGTCGCACCCAGAGAGTTGTGGTGGATGGGTCGGTTTCGACCTGGAAGAGTGTGGGCAGTGGGGTCCCGCAGGGCTCGGTGCTTGGACCGATACTCTTTAATGTCTTCATCAGCGACTTGGACGAGGGGGTGAAATGTACTCTGTCCAAGTTTGCAGATGACACTAAGCTATGGGGCGAAGTGGACACGCCGGAGGGCAGGGAACAGCTGCAAGCAGACCTGGACAGGTTAGACAAGTGGGCAGAAAACAACAGAATGCAGTTCAACAAGGAGAAATGCAAAGTGCTGCATCTAGGGAGGAAAAATGTCCAGCACACCTACAGCCTAGGAAATGACCTGCTGGGTGGCACGGAAGTGGAAAGGGATCTTGGAGTCCTAGTAGACTCCAAGATGAACATGAGTCGGCAGTGTGACGAAACCATCAGAAAAGCCAATGGCACTTTATCGTGCATCAGCAGATGCATGACAAATAGGTCCAAGGAGGTGATGCTTCCCCTCTATCGGGCGCTGGTCAGACCGCAGCTGGAGTACTGCGTGCAGTTCTGGGCGCCGCACTTCAAGAAAGATGCGGATAACCTGGAGAGGGTCCAGAGAAGGGCCACTCGTATGGTTAAGGGCCTGCAGGCCAAGCCCTATGAGGAGAGATTAGAGGAACTGGACCTTTTCAGCCTCCGCAAGAGAAGGTTGAGAGGCGACCTGGTGGCTGCCTATAAGTTCGTCAGGGGGGCACAGAAGGGAATTGGTGAGTATTTATTCACCAAGGCGCCCCTGGGGGTTACAAGAAATAATGGCCACAAGCTGGAGGAGAGCAGATTTAGATTAGATATTAGGAGGAACTTCTTCACAGTTCAAGTGGCCAAGGTCTGGAACGGGCTCCCAAGGGAGGTGGTGCTCTCCCCTACCCTGGAGGTATTCAAGAGAAGGTTGGATGTGTATCTAGCTGGGGTAATGTAGGCCCGGCACTCTTTCCTGCTTATGCAGGGGGTCGGACTCGATGATCTATTGAGGTCCCTTCCGACCCTAGCATCTATGAATCTATGAATCTAGGATGTGATAGACATGGGGTGTACACAAACCCCTGTCAAGGCCACATTGATTCTGGCAGATATGGGTCAACCAACTTCCCCAACTAGACTGACCTATGTGCATGAAGACAAGCAGGTATATTCACAAGCAAGCTAAGCCTGACTGTTTAGGAAGACAAGAGAGTTGCCAGTTGGATTAGTCCCCCAGCTCCCTGCCACGACCCCCCCCCAGAGTAGTCAGTCCCAGCCGTAGCCAGCCTACCAGAGGCATGACACGGATGGGCACGCGCCGCACCCCGAGGGTCCCTTCAGGCTCTGCAGCCCCCCCATCGGGCACCTCAGAGACGGCCGCCCAGACGGAGCCCCTGGTTCCGGGCTCCACGCAGACGGAGCCCCTGGCTCTTGGCTGCGGGGGCTGCCTGTCCCTTTTTCAGGCTCTGGGGCCTGGGAGCATGGCCGCCTCCCCTTGCGGGGTCTGCTCCCTACTGGGGTCTCTGGCGCGCCAGCTGGAGGAGCTCCAGGCCACAGTCCAGAGACTGCGTGCCGTCAGGGACTGCGAGCAGGAGATAGACTCCTACTGCCAGGCCCTTCTCCCCCGGGAGCCGCAGGGTAGAGCACCGTCTCCCTCCACGACTAAGGAGGACTCTGGGACCTCCCGCTCTGCCTAGTCAGGGGCATGGACCAAGGTGGTCAAGGGCCTCAAGGCCCGCCGCACCAAGGCCCCTCCCTTGCCGGAGCTTAGCAACAGGTTCGCACCTCTTGCAGCTCCAGCAGAGCCTGCTCAGTTGCCGGCTCCTGCAGGCAACCCAGGCTCAACCACAGCTACTGCCCCCGCTCTCCCCAAGACAAAACGAAAGGTGTTTGTTGTGGGAGACTCCATCCTGCGGGGCACTGAGGGGGCAATCTGCCGCCCCGACCCCTCAGCCCGGGAAGTCTGCTGCTTCCCGGGGGCCCGCATCCGAGACATTGCGGAGAGGATCCCGCAGCTCCTCCGGCCCACAGACCACTACCCCATGCTCCTCATTCACGTGGGCACCAATGACACGGCTCGGAGCACCCCCAGCCAGGTCATGAGGCACTACAGGGATTTGGGAGCGGGGCTTAGGGGTCTGGGAGCTCAGGTGGTGTTTTCCTCGATCCTCCCAGTCTCAGGCTATGGGCTGAGGAGGGAGAGGAGGATCCATGCAGTGAACCAAAGACTGTGGAGCTGATGTCATCGGGAAGGCTTTGGCTTCCATGACCACAGCCCGCTCTTTGGCGAGAGAGGCAGCGAGCTGCTGGGAAGAGATGGCCTCCACCTCTCCCCGCTGGGGAGGAGGCTTTTCTCAGCCAGGCTAGCTGACCTGCTCCACTGGGCTTTAAACTAAGCCCGCTGGCGGATGGGGGGACTACTGCCACTGCTGGCCCGCTGAGCAACCCTTGCAAAGCCAGCGGGCGAAGGCACTTAAGGGAGCCCACCCCTGCCTCAGCCCTGGCACAATCTGTGGGCAAGGCAAGAGCCCCTAAGGGGACACTTGCCTGCCTGTACACTAATGCCAGGAGCCTGGGCAACAAGCAGGAGGAGCTCATCCTCCTGCTCAGTGCAAAGAATTATGACCCCAGCTGACTTCCTGCCCTTTGGGCAGGGGGCTGGACTCGATGATCTCCCGAGGTCCCTTCCAGCCCTAATGTCTATGAAATCTATGAAATCTATGACGACATTGGGATAACGGAGACCTGGTGGGACTCCACCCATGACTGGACCACGGGTATAGAGGGCTATACCCTGTACAGGAGGGATCGTGCTGACAAAAGGGGCGGGGGTATAGCTCTCTATGTGAAGGAAAGCTACATGTCCCTGCAAGCTGATGTTGGCGACCGGCATGAACAGCTAGAGACCCTCTGGGTAAAAATTCGTGGGGAATACGGCACAGGGGACACAACGGTGGGAGTCTACTACAGACCTCCCACTCAAAGTTCTGAGCTTGACCAGGAGTTCGCCCGGGAACTGACTGAGGCCTCTTGCTTCAGGACCTTGGTTGTCATGGGTGACTTCAATTACCCAGACATCTTGTGGGAAGATCACTCAGCTTTGCGACCGCTCGGATTTAGCTTTCTCTCATGCGTGGATGACCTCTACCTGACTCAAGAAGTCTATGGGCCAACGAGAGGCAAAGCGCTGCTTGACCTGGTACTGGCTACGGGGGACGACCTAATCGGCGACCTAGTGATCGATGGGAAGCTGGGTGACAGCGACCACAAGCTGATCACCTTCACCATCCGCCGTAAAGCTGGCAAGTCAGTCAGCAACACAGAAGTCCTTGACTTCAGAAAAGCCGACTTTGACAAGCTCAAGAGGCTAGTCAGTCAGGCCCTTAGGGACCATGACCCCAGGGAGATGAGAGTTCAAGAAGAGTGGTTGCTTCTCAAGGAAGCGATCCTCAATGCACAAGCTAAATCTATTACAACACAGAGGAAAGGCAGCAAGAAGGCACAGCAGCCCTCCTGGTTCTCCAGGGACCTAGTGGACCTCCTGCGGCTAAAAAGTAAAGCCTACAAAGGATGGAGGATGGGATTCACCTCCAAGGAGGATTATTCTGCACTGGTCCGGTCCTGCAGGGAGCAAACCAGGAAAGCCAAGGCTGAAACTGAACTCCAACTAGCTTCAAGCATCAAGGACAACAGAAAGTCCTTTTTCAGATATGTGGGGAGCCGGAGGAAAAGCAAGGGCAATGTTGGACCCCTGCTAAACCAGATGGGGCAACTGACAACTGACGCCCAGGAAAAAGCCAACCTATTAAATAGGTACTTTGCGTCAGTCTTTCATCAGTCACACGGGATGCCCATGCCTGCTATGGGACAGGGAAATCTGGGTGAGGGGGATCCCCTACCCTCCATAAATGCTGACCTCGTGAAGGAACATCTTGAGAAGCTGGATACCTTCAAGTCAGCCGGCCCTGACAATCTGCACCCCAGGTTACTCAAGGAGCTGGCGAGCGTCATAGCCCAGCCCCTGGCATGGATCTTTGAAAACTCCTGGTGCTCTGGTGTAGTGCCCGAAGACTGGAAGAAGGCCAATGTGGTGCCGATCTTCAAGAAAGGGAGGAGAGTGGATCTGGCTAACTACAGGCCCATTAGCCTGACTTCTATCCTGGGGAAGATCTTAGGAAAGTTTATTAAGGAGGCCATCCTTGATGGACTGGCCCAGGCTAACATCCTAAGGGATAGCCAGCACGGGTTTGTTGCGGGTAGGTCTTGTTTGACCAATCTCATTTCCTTCTATGACCAGGTGACCTATCACCTGGATGAGGGAGATGAGGTTGATGTCATATATCTTGACTTCAAAAAAGCTTTTGATCTGGTATCCCATGATCACCTCTTGGCCAAACTGCCCAGTTGTGGCCTTGGCTCCACCACGATCCACTGCCTGGGAAATTGGCTCCATGGTCGGACCCAGAGGGTTGTAATTGATGGCAGTCACTCATCATGGTGCCCTGTGACCAGTGGGGTCCCTCAAGGCTCTGTCCTGGGACCCATACTGTTCAACATCTTCATTAATGATGTGGACACTGGAGTCAGGAGTGGACTGGCCAAGTTTGCCGATGACACCAAACTTTGGGGCAAAGCATCCACGCCAGAAGACAGGTGGGTGATCCAGGCTGACCTGGACAGGCTCAGCAAATGGGTGGACGAGAACCTGATGGTGTTTAACATCGAAAAATGCAAGGTTCTCCACCTTGGGAGGAAAAACCTGCAGCATCCTTATAGGCTCCGCAGTGCTACGTTGGATAGCACTACAGAAGAAAGAAACTTGGGGGTCATCATTGACCACAAGATGAACATGAGCCTGCAATGCGATGCTGCGGCTAGTAAAGCGACCAAAATGCTGGCGTGCATCCATAGATGCTTCTCGAGCAAATCCCGGGACGTCATTCTCCCCTTGTACTCGGCCTTGGTGAGGCCACAGCTGGAGTACTGCGTCCAGTTTTGGGCTCCACAATTCAAAAAGGATGTGGAGAAGCTTGAGAAAGTCCAGAGGAGAGCCACACGCATGATCAGAGGTCAGGAAAACAGATCTTTCGATGATAGGCTGAGAGACATGGGGCTCTTTAGCCTGGAAAAGCGCAGGCTCAGGGGCGATCTGATATGTCTATAACCTATAAGTTTATCAGGGGTGACCACCAGGATCTGGGGGAACATTTGTTCACCAGAGCACCCCAAAGGATGACTAGGTCAAACAGTCACAAACTCCTGCAAGACCGCTTCAGGCTGGACATAAAGAAGAATTTCTTTACTGTCCGAGCCCCCAAGGTCTGGAACAGTCTGCCAGTGGAGGTGGTTCAAGCACCTACATTGAACACCTTCAAGAGCAAATTGGATGCTTATCTTGCTGGGATCCTATGACCCCAGCTGACTTCCTGCCCTTTGGACAGGGGGCTGGACTCGATGATCTCTCGAGGTCCCTTCTAGCCCTGATGTCTCTGAAATCTATGAAATCCTTTGTCCCATGATATTGGATTGGGACTTACTGGGCATCAAAGCTGTTTTTCAAAAAACAGTGGAAGACACAGAAACTCCATGTCTTTGGAGGGAAAAAACAGCATAGTCTGGGGAACGATGAGATCCTCAAGGCCAAGATGATGATCCAGTACCCACGATTTGAGGTGAAAGGAGATTTTTTGTGTAGGATGGCGAAGAGGGAAGGAAAGGATGGCAAGGATGCTCAGATGCTTGTTTTGTGGGGGTACCAAAGGGATTTAATATGAATAGCTCATTCTCTGCCTACCAGTGGGTATCTGGGGTGAGATAAGATGGAGGCTATTGAAAAGGTTCTTCTGGCTGGGGATCTATAAGGAAGTAGAGAAGTTTTGTGAGACATGCCCCCTATGTCAGAAGGTTTCTCAGATTCTTCCTAAGCGATCCCTCTTGATGCCAATGCCTATAATCTGAAGACTTTATGACTGCATTGCTATGGATGTAGCTGGCTTCTTCCCTAAGTGCAGTACTGAGTTTCAGTTCATTCTAGTCATCATGGATTATGCTACCTGATTTCTGGATGTCATACCCCTGCGGTCAGTGACTGCCCCTAAGATTGCCGCAGAAGTAATAAAGTGGGTGGCCTGAGTTGGGCTACCCAAAGAGATTGTGACAGACCAGTGAACAAACTTCATATCAGGCATCTTAAGGAGCCTCTGTAAGCCCTGTGAGGTAGTCACCTGAGAATGACAGTGTACCATCATGTATTACATATAAAAATACCCACAACAAGCTAGAGCAAAAATAATCAAAAGATGTTTCATTAGTCCTTCATAGATTTCATAGATTTCATAGACATTCAGGCTGGAAGGGATCCGGAAGGATCACTGAGTCCAGCCCCCTGCCCCAGAGGCAGGAAGTCAGCAGGGATCACAGGATCCCAGCAAGATAAGCATCCAAATGTGTTTTGAAGGCATTCAAATTGGGTGCTTGAACCACCTCTGGCGGCAGTCTATTCCAAACCATGGGGGCTCAGACAGTAAAGAAGTTGTTCCTTATGTCCAGCCTGAATTGGTCTCAGAGGAGTTTGTGACCATTTGAGCTTGTCATCCCTTGGGGTGCTCTGGTGAACAGACGTTCCCCCAGATCCTGGTGAACACTGATAAACTTATAGGTAGCCACCAGATCATCCCTGAGCCTGTGCTTTTCTAGGCTGAAGAGTCCCATGGCTCTCAGCCTCTCATCCTAAGGTCTATTTTCCTAACCTCTGATCATGTGTGTGGCTCTCCACTGCACTCTCTCAAGCTTCTCCACATCCTTTTTGAATTGTGGAGCCCAAAACCGGACGCAGTACTCCAGCTGCGGCCTCACCAAGGCCAAGTACAAGGGGAGAATGACGTCCTAGGATTTGCTTGAGAAGCATCTATGAATGCAAGCCAGCGTTTTGCTTGTTTTACTAGCTGCAGCATCACATTGAAGGCTCATGTTCATCTTGCGGTCAATCATGACCCCCAAGTCCCTTTCACCCGTGGTGCTAACCAGTATAGCACTGCCGAGCCTATAAGCCTATGCTGCAGGTTTTTCCTCCCAAGGTGGAGAACCTTTCATTTTTTGGTGTTAAACACCATCAGGTTCTCATCCACCCATTTCATGAGTCTGTCAAGGTTAGCCCGGATCACCCTCCTGTCCTCAGGTGTGGATGCTTTACCCCAGAGTTGGTGTCATCAGTGAACTTGACCAGCCCACTGCTGACACCAATGTCTGCATCATTGATGAAGATGTTAAAAAGCATAGGCCCTAGGACAGAGCCTTGAGGGACCCCACTGGTCACAGGGCACCAAGATGAATGGCTTCTATCAACTACCACACTCTGGGTCCTACCGTGGCGCCAATTCCCCAGCCAGCAGATCATGGTGTGGTCAAGGCTGTAGTTAGCCAGTTTTGACAACAGATGATCATGAGATACCAGATTGAACGCTTTTTTAAAGTCAAGATATATGACAAGAATCTCTTCCCCCTTGTCCAGGTGGTAGGTCACCTGGTCATAAAAGGAAATGAGATTGGTCAAGCAAGACCTTCCCGCAACAAGCCCATGCTGGGTATCCCTCAGGATATTGCCTTCAGCTACTCTGTTAAGGATGGCCTCTTTTATAATCTTTTCTAAGACCTTCCCCAGGATAGAGGTCAGGCTGATGGGCCTATAGTTTGCCGGATCTACTTTCCTCCCTGTCTTGAAGATAGGCACCAAATTGGCCTTCTTCCAAGCTTTGGGCATTTCACCAGAGTCCCAGGAGTTCTCAAAGATCTGTGTCAGGGGCTGGGCTACGATGCTTGCCAGCTCCTTGAGTACCCTGGAGTGTAAACCGTCAAGGCTGGCTGACCTGAAGGTATCCAGCCTGTCAAGGTGTTCCTTCACAAGGTCAGCTTTGATGGACGATCAGGAGTCTCTCTCACCTGGGCTTCCCTGACCCACAGTGGGCAGAGGGGTCCCATGGGACTGGTGAAAAACTGATGCAAATACCCATTAAGCAAGTATGCTTTTTCATAGACATTGGTTGTCAGTTGTCTCATCTGGTTTAGCAGGGGTTCAATGTTGCCCTTGCTTTTCCTCTGGCTCCCCACATATCTAAAAAAGGACTTTTTATTGTCCTTGATATTTGTAGTTAGCTGGAGTTCCATCGTAGCCTTAGCTTTCCTGATTTGCTCTCTGCAGGTCTGGACCAGAGCAGAGTATTCCTCCTTGGTGGTGGTTGCAGTCCTCCATCCTTTGTAGGTCCTCCTTTTAAGATGAAGAAGGTCCACTAGTTCCCTGGAGAGCCAAGGGGGCTGCTGTGCCCTTTTGCTGCCTTTCCTTGGAGACAGGATAGACTTTGCTTGCACATCCAGGATCGCTCCCTTGAGGAGCAATCACTTGTCTTGAACTCCCCTTCCCTTTGGGTTGTGGCACTTTAGGGCCTCCCTGACGAGCCTCCTGAGCTTGCCAAAGTCAGCTTTCCTGAAGTTGAGGACTTCTGTATTACTAACTGACTTGCCAGCTTTACGCCAGATGGTGAAGGTGATCAGCTCGGGGTCACTGTCACCCAGCTTCCCTTCGATCAATAGGTTGCTGATTATGTCATTCCCAGTTGTCCCGTTGTTATTAGAATGAAATGGACATCTTTCAGGTTCATAAAATAAAATCTAGCCTTCTTGAGCATCTTCACAGTACATCCAATGCTTCAGCTAAAGTTATTTCCACACCTGAGCTGATGTTCACTGAGTTCTTGTTTTTAGTTAGAGTGAAGAACAGTCTGCAGGGCTGTGAAATGGGAGCTACATTACCACAAGCAGCTAACAGACCACAGTACTGCAGAATCATAAAATCAGAGAACTGGAGAAATAGTGCTGGAAGGGACCTCCAGAAATTATCTATTCCAACTCCCTGCCTGAAGAAGGATTATCCTTAGCCAAACCATTTTATACAATCCATAATCTAAACTCAATGTAAGACTGCCATCAATCCTGACACAACACAGACCTAATACCCTAACCTGCCACATGTAAAGCAGGGGAACCATGGCAGCCAATGTTCTGCTTCTACAAAATGTCAATATATGCTCAAGAGATCCCACATGGAGGACCATGGCCCCCACTACAGAGGAAGATAAAACCCCCCACAGTCTGTAGTAATATGACCATGGGCTAAAATTCCTTCCTGACTCTAAATATGGTGATCAGACTTACCTGAGCAGAGAGGCAAGACCCTCTAACCAGGAACTTCTGGCTTTGGTCCTAGCAAGAGTATTAGCATACCCCAGCCAAAGTTCCCAGCTTTGGCTGTAGTCAACACCCAAAGCCTCTGAGGATTGCTTAAAAACACATAGCAAAAATAGAAGGCGGGGGGGATGGACACAACCAGCATCCCTAGAACCATGAGAAATACCCATAGGATACCATAGACGTAGCTACAGCTAGATCAACCTGACCAGTGGCTGTCTAATAGGGCTGTGCGAAGCTTTGGTCAATGATTTGATTTGGCAGAGATTCAGCCCCATTTGGTGGCCAAATCTCTAAATCCAAATCAAATCAGGAGACCGTTTAATCTCTCTGAATCAAATCAGAACCCTTTGAATAGATTTGGAGAGATTCAGAAAGATTCGATGATTCAGACATAGACACAGCTTTAAATGCTTTTTCTACATACCTCAAGGTACCAGGCAGCTCATCAATGCTGAGATGGTGGGGCGAATAAAGCATCCCACAGGAGCATGGAGTGGGGGTCCCCAGCATGCCTGGCAGCAGACCCAGAAGTGGACCAGAAGCACTTCCAGTCCACTTCCAGGTCCACCAGGGAGCATGCTACGGGAACCACCCATGTCCCCCTGGACTGATGCCTCCTGGGTCTCAGGGGGCACCTGAGGTCCCCATGTGGCTGACTGCTGGGGGGGGGCCAGGGGGGTCCCCAGTGCACTCAGCGGCACACCTGGAAGTGGACTGAAAGTACATCCAGTCCACTTCCAGGTTTGCTGCCGAGCATGTGGGGTCCCCCTCACACTCCTGTGGGACACTCCCAACATTCCAGCATTCACAAGCCACGCCTGGTACCTCGACATATGTAGAAAAAACATTTAAAACTGTATCTATGGCGAAATTGCTGATTCTCTGAATTAGCTTCAAATCTTCAGATTTGGATTCAGCTGAATTGAATCAGGGACAGTGATCTGAATCAACTAATCGAATCACTGTCCCCAATTTGGGCCAAATCTGAATTGAATAGGGCCCATTTTGCACACCCTTACTGTCTAATATTTTCTTGAACACATCAAGCGATGGAGAGTCCACGACTTCCCTAGGCAGTTTATTCCACCTGACTTACTATTCTAGCAATATAGATTTTTTTTCTGGATATCCAGTTTCAATTTATTTTGCTGCAATTTCAAGCCATTGGTCCACATCCTACTCTGCAGCAAAAGAGAAAAGGTGCTTTCTCTCTTTATGGCAGCCCTTCACATATTTGAAGACTGCTATCATGTTCCCATTTAAGCACCTTTTCCACAAGCTGAACATGCCTAGCTCCTTCAGCCTCTTCTCATTTGACTTGCTTTCCAAACCCTTGATCATCTTTGTTGTCCACCTCTGGACCCTCTCTAACTTCATTCTTTTTAAAATGCACAGCCCAGAATTGCACACAGTACACCAGATGGGGGCTAACCAGTGCCAAGTAGACAGGTGCTACCATCTCCTGCGTCTTGCCCCTAGTCATTCTATTGATGCATCCTGAAACCGCATTCATCTTTTGCACAGCTGCATCAAACTGCAGACTCACATTGAGTCTCTGATCTACCAAGATTCCAAAATCCTTTTCCACAGAGCTGCCCTCCAGCCAGGTGTCCCCCATTTTATATTTGTATTTTTGATTATCCTTCCCCAGGTGTAGCACCTTGCATTTATCTGTACTGAACCTCATCCTGTTAGCTCTAGCCCAATTTTCCAATCTGTCGAGATCCTGAATTGCTCCCACATCCTCCAACATTTTTGCAATGCTTCCCAGTTTTATGTAATCCACAAACTTGTTCAAGAAGCTTCCCGTGCCAGCACCTGAACAATTAATATATACATTGAACAGCACAAGGCCCAAGACAACCCCTTTAGGACTCCATTAAAAACCTCCTGCTGTTCTGACATGGACTCTTTAGTAATTACCCTTTGATTGTGGCTATCATCAAGCCAGTTATCTAAGCCAACTTATGGTAGTTTTGGCCAGCCCACATTTCTTCAATTTGTTCTTGAGAAGGTCACGCAGAACCTCTGCAGAACCAAAAAGCATGCTGAAGTTCAGATACACTATATCCACAGCTTTCCCTTCATCTATCCAAGTAGTTACTTTGTCAAAGGAGGGGATCAAGCTTGTTTGACACAATTTGTTTCTCATAAATTCATGCTGGCTGCTTGTGATCAGCATTTCCTCCTCCAGATGCCTGCAAATAACCTTCCTTCGGATATGCTCCAGTAGCTTCCCAGGTATCAAGGTGAGGCTAACCAGTCTGTAGTTCCTTGGGTTCTCCTTTTTTGCCTTTTTTTAAAGAGGGGCATTACACTGGTCTTTTTCTAGTCCATTTTTGCCTGGCCCATCTCCCATGGCTTTATGAAGATCTTTGCCTGGGACTGAGATCTCCTCTGCCAGTTCCTTCAGTGCCCTAGGATGAAGTTCATTTGGCCCTGGTGACTTGAATTAATTCAGGTCTATCAAAAGCCCTTTGACTGTCTCGTTTTCTCATCCAGATAATCCTTATTAGGTGCCTGGCTGCAGCTTAATTTTTTGAGGAATGAGGCAAAGTAGCTGTTGAATAGATCTGCCTCCTTTGCTTCTTCAGTTAGGAATCCCCCCTGGCTTGTTAAGAGAGGACCTCTTGGTCTTTCTTTTCTGGCTAGCATACTTTTAGAACCTGTTCTTGTTGTCCTTAACCACCTTTGCCAGGTGCAGCTCATTTTTCACCTTTGCCTTCCTAATTTTGTCCCTGCAAGGTCTTGCTATTTTCTGGTATACTTCTTTGGTGACCTGCCCATTCTTCCATT
This sequence comes from Crocodylus siamensis, assembly GCF_052110815.1. Classification (NCBI taxonomy): domain Eukaryota; kingdom Metazoa; phylum Chordata; order Crocodylia; family Crocodylidae; genus Crocodylus; species Crocodylus siamensis. Next base: position 385,869,399 of record NC_143395.1, read on the forward strand.
GTCCCTATGCTTTCTTTTTGCATTTGAGGTACTTTAGAAGCTCCTTGTGCAACCATATTGGTCTCTTGCTATTCTTCTTGTGCTTCCATCATGTTGGGACTGTTTCTTGTTAGGCTTCCAATACTGTGCCCTTTAGAAGATCCCAGCCCTGGGTGCCTTTATCTTTCAATCTATGCTCCCATGACACTATGCCTAATAACTCCTTAAGTCAGATGAAATCTGCCTTTTTGAAACCTTGTATCCTAATTTTGTTGACCTCATGCTTTCTCTGTCTCAGGATATGGAATTATATCGTATTGTGATCACTTCTTCACAAGTTACCCATCACCTTCACATCTTCTCCTATTTCTTCCCTGTTGGTCAGAACAAGATCCAAGATAGACGATCTCCTAGTTGTATCCTCCACTTTCTAGAATAGAAAGTTGTCCTCCAAACAGGTTAGGAACCACCTTGACATTCTGTGCTTGGCTGCATTGTTTTTCCAGGAGATATCCAGAAAATTTAAGTCTCCCATTAGTACCATCCCTTAGTTTTTGTATAGGTTTGCCACCTGCTTGAAGACTACATCATTCACCTCCTCTTCTTGATTTGGTGGTCTGTAATGAATCCCCATGATTACATTGGTGCTGTATCTTTCATTCTCACTTGAATGCACTCTACTTTTCTGTCTTCTTCCTCTTGAACCAGGGAACCAGGGTGTATGTGTTTTATATGTAAAGGCAACACCACCCCCTTTCTCCCAATTAGATCACAGTTCTTTTCATAGGCTTCAGCTTCCAGCTCATCTTCTTTATTCCCCATACTTTTCATATTTGTATACATGTATTGGATGTATTTTGCATTTTGACCTACTCACTTCCCTTTCGTAACACTTGTTGCAGTCCTGTAGCTCTCTGGCCCTTTCCCAGAATTAAGTTGGTTCTTCAAGTCCTTTCTCCTCTGGATTGTGTGCTTTTTGCTGGAGAGGTATGATTCCTTTCCCTGTGGAAACTAGTTTAAAGCCCTCCTTACTAGGTTGGCCAGATGGAGCCCAAAGATGCTCTTCCCCATTCTTAACAGATGGATCCCATCTCTTCATAACAGTGCTCCTTGCAAGAATATCTACCCATAGACAAAGAAGCCAAAGCCTTCATGTTGACACCACTGTCTCAGCAATACGTTCACTTCTAGGATATGATAGTGTAACAAGTCAGGCCCTGGGATGGCCAAGTCACCCCCTAGCAACCACCTGGGTCCTCTCAGGGTCCCACCTCATTGTCTTGCCTGGCATGCCTTGATGTTATCATAGGACTGGGAGCTACCCCTTGAGGTCAGGGGGGCTTGCTGGGCTGCAGCCCCGTGGCCTTGGTATTGGTCTTGGCCCACTTTACTCTGGCTGCGCCCCTCTGCCCAAGGTCCACTCTTCCAGGACCCTAGGCTCTCAGCCCCTGTCTCACCCTTGTGTGATCTGGGCCCCTTAGCCTCTGTCTTGCCCTTGCGGGCCCTGGGCCCATGTTCTCAGTCTTTGGGGGCTTCAGGCTCTCCTTCCACTTCTATCCTTTATGGGGCCTGGGTTTGTGCTCACAGGCTGTTGGCAACAGGAACAAGTTCTCCATTCACAATAATAGCAACACACTTCTAGGTACAGCCTGCAACCTCCAGGTCTCCCCTTACAGCTGCTTCCAGTCCTCCAGTTTTAAATACAAACACAGACCTAAGCCACAACTGCTTCCAAAGTAAAATCTTTTCCCCCAGCCTGGGGGCATGTCACTTCATGGTAACAAATACATGTATAACCAAAATAACTTAGTTTCAAAATTAGGGGCTGCTGGACTTCCTTGCAGCCCTTGAAGAGTCCAGAATTCCTCTACTCTAGCAGGTCAGAGCCAGTCTCCCTCCTTGTCTGTAGTTCTGGCCTTATCAAGCCTGTAGCCAATCCGCTTGGTTCACCTGAACCACCCCTCCTGCCCCAGGCCTGTCAGTCACTGGCTTGATTGCTCTGTCTGCACCTGGGGTGAACAGCGATCTTCTTAAAGGGCTCTCCACCTGTATTAATTCCTCCAGGACCTAGAGCCAACTGGTTGCTCTCTGGCTCTCTCTCCTCTTCTGTAATGGGGTAGGTGGTCTCTGCCTGGATCCTTGCTTTCCATGGGAAGAATCGATGAAAACACCACTTGTGATCCAAGTTCCTTAATTCTCCCACCAAGTGCCTCACAGTCACCTCTGATCTGCTCAGTGTCATTCCTGGAAGTATCGTTAGTGCCTACATGGACAATCAGGAATGGGTAGGGGTCCAAAGGATGGATGAGCTTTGGCAGTCTTTCTGTGACATCCTGAATTTGGGCAGCACACCTCCCAGGCCCTCAAGTTGGGATGGCAGAAGAAAGGATAGCTTGATTAGTGGAACATCAAAACCATTAAATAAGAAGAGGTTTGTTAACACCTGAAGAATTTAGAAGGAATCAAGTAGGGTCAAATGAGCCACCACATCAAGTGCCCTTCTCACTATTGCCTGAACAGAAATGCTGCTGCCACTACCAGGCAGCTGATTTTAAATTTTGGGTGGAGAAGGAATCAGAGGGATGTGACTATACTACTGCACCCTCCTAGATCTGCCCAGCCTTGGAGTTTAGGTTGTATGTGGTAAGTGAGTGAGGCCAGCAATTCATTGTTTATTTGGCAAATTAAACATTTTTCCAATTTACAAATTGCATTTTTTTACAGATTTGCTCCTTCTTTGAAAGCCTGATGAATGCTCTGCAGAAACAATAGCAATAGATTGTTAACTATTCACTATAAATAGTCTTTTGAGTAGTTAAGACAGAATATGCAAGATGTGTGATGTTTCACTTGGTTAGCTAGGTGAGCTAACTTTTAACTACTTGCCTTCCTGTCCAACACAAATTTGATTTAATCACAAAATAAATCTTGCTCTGTCAATAAACAAATCCAGACCTGGCCTGAAATTTTTTTTGTGAACGCTGATTTAATGGAACTTCATTCACAAAATGGTACAGGCAAAGCTAATAAAATAAGTTGCTGAAATGTTTGTGAAATAACTTTTATCTTCCTTTTCCTGTAATTGGGAGAAAAGAATGTCTGTACAAGTATGCATGGAAGATTTTTTCCTATCTTTATTGGTGCTCTTTGCTTTGTTTTAAAAACATTGACATTAACCTGACTCAAATCAACAGTAATGTCCAGGGATCTTTGTTTTCTCTGATAAAAAAATCCAAAATTTTCTGATTAAAATGAAACACTACTATAGAATTAATCACAGAAAAATGTGGATTTTGGGGGGTTTTTTTATTAGAAAATTCCAGATTTTTTTAACAGAGAGAACCAGGATCCCTAGTAATGTCTTTTTTAGAAAGCAGTAAAAACTTTTGAAAGAGGAAATTGTATCAATTTGGTTCTTCTGGCATTCAGATATATGTTATAACTAATCCAAATACTAAATTAGGATATAAGTTTAAGTTTGTCTAAAGAGGTAGAAACAGAGGTTTCACCAAGGCCAAGTAAAGGGGGAGGATGACATCCTTTGCCTTGCTTGAGATGCCTCGGTGGATACATGCCAGTGTTTGGTTAGCTCTGCCAGCTACGGCATCGTATTGGTGGCTGATGTTCATTTTGTTGTCAATCATGACACCCAGGTCTTGTTCAGCTGTGGTGCTGGCAAGCAGAGCAGTGCCAGCCTGTAAGTAAGCCTGTAAGTAAGACTTTTACTTCTCCCTGTAACAAATGCATTATCATTTGGGCTAGAAGATAACATGCCACTACGGGTGCACTGATAAAAAATTTTTGGCTCAATACTGATGGCCGATTATTGACCAGTCACATTGGCTGATACCAATCTGATTGCTGATATGCAGCCTGGCAGTTTTGACAGCAGCATCTAACTGGTAAGTCTGTTGAGGGGAAGGGGTGTGGTGGGGCCATATTTAGGCCTCCGCGGTGAGGGAGGAAGTGGGGCTGGAGCAGGGGAAAGTGCTGCCCAGCTGGAGTGGGACAGGGTGCAGGATGGAGCTGCAAATGGCTTGTCCAGTGGCTAGGGGCAGTAGATCATACCACTGTATGCACCCCAGGGGATGCATGGAGGGTACATACCCCCTAGATTGTGTGTGGGGCAAGGGCGAGCTGCCCGCTGTGTGCTTGGGGCCAGGGCTGCACTGGCCTCTACCTGGTGGGAAGCCTAGGCCGGGGCTGTGCTTGGATTGGACAGGGCAGGGCGGACAGCGGCAGTGCTGGCAAGCGTTTCCTCTAAGCTGTGTGGCAAGCGCGGACATGCAGGTGTGCTTATGCCACGCTGCCAGGCGCACTTGCGTGACTGTGCACGCCACACAGCTTAGAGGAAACACTGGTTGGGGGCTATGGGTGGGCTGCAGTCACTCCAAAATTCATCGTAGCCCTCCCATAACTCCCATCTAGAGCTGCCGAGCTCACCCCTGCCTGCCCTGAACACAGCCCCAGCTCAGCCCCTCCCTCTGGGAAAAGCCTGGCACAGGTTCTGACCCCAAGCCTACAGTGGGGAGCCCACCCTCACCCCATGCATGGATCTGGGAGGCACGTGCCCCCGTGCCCTCCCTGCCCCGAGTGCGAGCAGCAGTGGGAGCTATCCTCCATCTATGGCCCCCCCATACCCCCTGGACAAGCTGCCCATGGCTCCACCCCGCGCCTACCCCTGCCCCAGCCCCAGCCCTACTCCCTCCTTCACTGTGGGGGCCTCAATATGCCCTCTATGCCCATTCTCCCACACAGACTCACTGACCAGACACCGCTCTCCACGCTGCTGGGCTTCACTCTTGGCTGTGTGCATGCTGCAGCTCTCCACATGCATGTGGCAATTACTGGCAATATTATCAGCTGCATCAGCCAAAAAATGCCGACTGCCAATAATATCAATTTCCTTTTATCAGTGCCGATACAATATGGACCAATGTATCGGTGAATTTTTACATGCTACATAATATGTATTTTGTATAAAGGAATACCTTTTCAGGTGCCATTGCAGTAAATATAATGGGAGTCTAACATCTTAGCACCTTACATACAACATAAGAACAACCAGCCCACCAACAGTACCACAGAATGTTAACTGTTTTTCAGGAAAAAGACTTTTAAAATATTAGGAAATATTTAAAATGTAGGATAACATTTTGCAGACATGACAAATATCTTTAGCCTTCGTAAATGCCCCTACATGTCAGAGATGCCTGCAACATGCTTATTTTGTGCCCTAACCAGACTTATGCTCATAGCTTATAGGAACATAGGGCTGGGAGGGTCTTCATAAAGTCATTTAGTCCCGTCTTCTGCTCAAGGCAGAGCAGCACATATTTATGGCAGCACAAAGGCAACAAAAGGTGGTACCTGTTTCCATCCTAAGGTGACCTATTTTCTGCCTGACTTCAGATTAACATGGCTAACCACCTCTCTGCATCTGCAGAAATTGTACTTTGAAATTTACTTTAAATTATTTGTTAAATTAAATCAATATTATCACTACTGCTGATAGATTGAAAATATATAAACTGGCTCTGAAAAAGCTAGCAAATTTTATTTCAAGCAGTAGATTATGCATTTTGAAGGCATAAAATGAGGACTATGAAACTTTGGGGAACTAAGTTTACCTGAGGCAAGAAGAGATAATACAGGTAGAACTCCTGGCTTGATCCGAAAAGTTACTGAACACGGGTCCCTATGGTCCTTGGTTTTTCTATTGGTCCTTTTACTAAATGTCTAATATGTGGCCTTCCAAGACTTGGTTAGATAAATTTAGACTTTCTGAGAAACCTGATGATGACTAAAGGCTGAACAGCAATGTCCCTTGTAAACAGAGATGTTTTACTTTGCTTCCAACAGTTTTTGTGTCTCCTGCCAATATTCCTTCTCTGTCCAAAAAAGAAATGATTGGTCATTAAAACCTAATTCTAGGCATTTCTAAAATCATGGCTTTAATCAGCTGCTCCATTTAGTCCAGACTCAAGGTTCATCTAGTTAAAAACGCCAGGTAAGAAGTGTTTTTTTTGTGAGCCGTATGCTACTACAGCTCATGGTACCCTTGAACCCTCAGAAAAGGAATCAATTCCTGACGAGCGAGAGCTCTATTGGTTTATGAAAGGGATTATATGCGGTGGTTACATGAGCAGGACTGGACTTGATAAACTGTCAGGTCCTTTTTAAGCTTATCTTTCTAGAAATGGGTATCAAATGCATTTGTATTTTGAAAGCGTCTCAAGCAGGATCAAGGGTGAATTGTACTCAGCAAATACACATAAGCACCAATTAGCTTAAATGGAGGAAGAAGGTAGTAATAGTAAAATGTGTGAAGAAAATACCAGATGGATACTTAACCAATATTTAATTCCAATTTTTCAGGTGCTGAGAAACTCCTTTTCCTCAGACCAATCTTACAAAGACGGACGCTTTTTTCCTTTTGGGTCAGGACCAGTATAACCTATTCTCATGAGGTTTTTTGTTGGACTGATTGCAGTTGTGCCCTGGCTCTGGACCATGCTGTTACTGCTGCAAAATTCTGGCCCTGGAGCAGCTCCCCATCCAACCACACTCCCTGCCAGCACTGCTTGGACTGATCTCTATGGAAATCCTGCCCCCCTCTTGTCATGGCCCCACTGCTCCTGGTGTCTCTGTGGAAACTGGCCACAGTGACGTAGGCAGGGGCTGCTCAAAAATGGAGTTCAGTCGCCAGCTGGATCTGCCATTTTGCCCACTCTTGTACTAGGGTCTCTTCTTTTATTGACGAATCACTGTCTCTTACACTCCCTCAGGAATTGGTCCTGTGATCAGTGGCAGACTTCATGGGGTCACTGTTAATGGGTGGTATTAGATCAGCTACCACTGAAGCTACTATCCTGGATTTGTTGCTACTGAAGGACTTCGTAAAAGGTTTTTGATGAAGCATTCACAGGAGGAGTCATGGAGGAAACCAGGGAGGTATTCCAGGAAAAACTGGATAATAGAAGGAAAGAATTGAGAGTGGGAAACAAAGCCAAAGCAAGGAATCTGTCTAAGCCCAAATGGCTATCCTGCCTGGGGGAATAGGGGCTAGTGATGAGTGGTTGGAGGCTGCATAGTTGGGAAGGCTCCTTACACATACATGAAAAAAAAGGCAGCTGAATAAAGGAGGGGGAGTAGTGGGTACTCAGCAAAAGCAGAGTTGAGAAACTATGCAAGGTGAGAGTGCTGATACCAGGGCTAGCAGGCGGAGAATGGTGGTGTGAACTTGTTTGGGGTGGGCAGGAGAGACCTATAGGGAGGTGGTGATAGAAGAAACCGGAGACTTAAAGTTTACTTCCCAGAGTCCTTCCTCTTTGGTTATGTCATTCCCATCTGTGCCGCTACCCTTTTCCCTCCCCATCCCAAAAGACATTTCTCTAGTGCATTCCTATGCCTTGACTCCTGTGCTCAGTCACTTCTTCCCTTCCCTTCTTTCACTCCAGAGCAGTGGTTTTCAAACAGGAGTTTGCATAGTCCTGGGAGTACGCAGCACATTGGGAAAGGGTACATGCTCAAGAGTTAATAACAATGGTGGTGCTTCTTACTGGTCAACCTGTGGTAAGTAATAGCATTACTGAGTGTTGACTTTGGTGTAGATACTCAGGGATGCCAGGTGTAGGAAGTATGAAAGACAACATTTTGCAGGTAAAGGGAAATGTAGCCCCAAAAGTTCAAAAACCACTGCTCTAGAGCACTTCTAGGAGATTCCACACCTCCACTTTTCCTCCCTGCTGTTACCTAGTCTCTACAAATGAGGGTCTCCAATTTTTAGCAGCTCATTCATTAAACTCTTTATGAACTGGCAGCCCGAATCAGTGCACTAAGGAAAATGAACTAAACCTAACAGCAGCTATAAAAAAGTATCTTCAGCTGTACAATTAAAATGGAGCAGAGGTCATGACTTCTTTCCAGCAAAAGTTTACTGAGCGGCACAACCAAAATGTGCATCCAGTATTCAAAACGTTTGAACCTCTTGTATTTACATCACTAAATCAGTGAAATATAACATTAAGGAAGTGTGGGTTTCCAATCCAGCAGCTGAAGTGGCTTCACTGATAGTTAATGAATGGACTTTTGTTAGCTTGACAATACAGCATTAAGGAGACTCCTCAATATGGCTGATAACATGGAAGTCTGAAGTTGTCATAAAACATGATGAATCCATTGCTGTACGTTCTATTGAAAACCTTTCTGCCTATTTAAAAGCACCTGATGGCAAAATACAAAACCTCCTCTTTTGTCAAGCTATGCCTGTCTGCACCAAAAAAACAAACCCTCAAATATTGGATAGATTAGTGGCAAAAAAACTAGTTTTAAACAACAGAGTAGTATCAAGATCTCCAGATATAAAAAATGAACGGTGACTGGAAAGCATAGCGGTACATAAACAAAATACTCTGGTGTCCTTATAACTCAGGGGCGGGCAATTATTTTGGTAGGAGGGCCACTTAATGAGTTTTGGTGAGCTGTAGAGGGCCATATGGGTAGCCCCGTATCTTGACATTTGCCTCGCACCCTGGTCACCATATTGGGATCTGAAATCCTGCCCCCTAATCCCTTGCCTTTGCCATGGGAAGTCTCTCCCCTTGTCCCCCCCCAGAAATACTTCTTTTGGGAAGGGAGAGTTGCCGTCTTTGAACCAAAAAACAACTCAATCATTCACTAAAAGTCAAACACCTACTATAACGTATTTTAATTTTATTACAAAAAATATTTGTCATGATTTATGTTTGTGTATTATATATGGAGGGGATTGCATAATAGCTCAATAATAAAGTCTTACTCTTGTATATTGGGTGTGAGAGGTGTGGGGCATGTGTGTGTATGGTGAAGAGTATGTGTGTGTATGGTGGTGTGTGTGGGGGTTGTGAGGGGCTGTGGTTGTATATGTGGGGGGCATAGGGTATGTTGGGAGGTGTATATATGGGGAAGTTGTGAGGGCAGGATGAGGGTGTGTAAGGTCTGTGGGGTATGACGGAGGGTGGGGGGGCCCCCACACACTCCCTCACATGGCACACAGCCCCTGCTATGGGCAGCAATAGGCAGGGGCACTTGTGGTCCAGCGCAGGCACTAGTGCCCAGTGGCATGGGGCTCTGGCTAACACTGTGTGCGGGGGCGAGGAACACAGCCTGCCTGGCCAACCTGTATCCCAGGGGCTCTGTGTAGCTTGCCTGCAGCTCCTGCACTTGTGCGGCACTGGGGGAAGCCCCATGCCGGAGCCCGCTGCCTTCCCTGCCATGCAGCTCCCTGGACCCCGTGGTGAATCAGTGGCTGGGGTTCCCCTCCACTTCTGGCAGAGTCCTGGGAGCTGCATGGCAGGTGGCAGGGAAGGCAGCTGGCTGCAGTGCAGGGCTTCCCCCAGTGATGGGTGAGTGTGGGACTTGCAGGTGTGCTGCGCAAAGACTCCATGGTAGAGGCGGGTCGGGCAGGCTGTGCTCCTTGCCCCCAGACGCAGTGCTGGCTGGAGCTGCGCACCACTGGGTGCCAGTGCCTGCACAGGGCACATGCACCCCAAGTGCCCTTTCCTGCCTGCTGCTGCCTACAGTGGGGGCTGTGCCATGTGGGGGACTGTGGGGGGGTCCCCACATCCACCCTCCCTCCCTTACACCCACACCATGCCCACCTGAGCTCCACACCCCCGCTCTTCTAGGCATGGGGTCCATGCTGCCACCAGCCCCACACTCCCTGCTCTCACCCAGCTGCAGCAGCCCCCTGTCCCCCACCGCTTACCTACCTGCTATCTGGAGTGGGACACTGGGGAAGCTGAGCAGGTCCTCTGGGGCAGCGGCAGCACAGCCCTGCCTGGAAGCTGCTGCTGGCTGGGCCAGGCCTTTCTGCCCACAAGGGTGGGAGTGAAGTGCAATAGGGTATATTGTTGGGGGGAGGGGTGTCCATGTGGACGCCTCGCTTCCACCATTGTGGGCAAAAGGGCTAGGCAGAGTACATTTTGTTGGTGGGTGCCCATGGCCCAGATAGAAATGTCTGGCAGGCCTGATTCAGCCCGTGGGCAGTATCTTGCCCACCCCTTTGTCTCAAGCATGTTGAGACAAGGGCTTCATGGTATATTGTGTAAAGGCCACAGACTTGAGAACTGTTACGGAGAGGGGTGGTAATAGTTAACTTTATTATTATTCATGTTCCACGCTAGTTGAAGGTGAAAATGGAATGTGACAATGTCCTTTTGGGAAGCAAAATGTGAAAATGTTCTTTATCGCAGCAAGATTGAAATCACTTAATGTAAACTTTTTCTGGTACTCCTTCACTTTTCCTGAGCTCATTTAATTTTCCTATATGTTTCTTTTGGTTGGAATTCTTGGTACATCTAACAATTTTCCTAAATAAAAAGAACTCTAATCCTATTTTAGAATTTAGCATTCACACCTTCACTAACCCCTGCGTCTCAACACATGCATGAATAGGCAGGGCACATTGACTCTAAAGTTGGAGAACTGCTCTCATTCTCTTCAGGATGGTCTTGCTGGTCTGCCAAGGGGAAATCAAAATAAATAGCTACCTACAATGTAGGGGTGGGCAACTACTTTGATTGGAGGGCCACTTAATGAGTTTCAGCGAGCTGTTGAGGGCTGTAAGGATAGCTCCACCCCTTGACAGGTGCCCTGCCCCCTGATAACTAATTTGGAACTGGAAGTCCCACACCCTCACCTTTGCCACTGGATGTCCCTCTGTCTCAGAAGTACTCCTTTTCGGAGGAGAGGTGCAGACTTGGAACCAGAAGTCACACCCTGTCTTATGGTTTATGACACAAGACCCACCCACACAACCCCAAACCTTGCCCTGCTTGCCATGTTGGTCCTAGAATCCCCTTCCCCCAGCACATGGTCCCCGACATCAGAAGGTCTACCCCTTGTCTGGGAAACACTGCCCCGCCACGGGGCCCACCCTCGCGGTGCATGGACTGCCCCTGGGGCCCCAATTCTGGCCCACAGGCTGCAAAGCACAGGTACAACACCCACCAGGTAATGAGGGGTTGTGACTAACACCCTGTACCATCACCCTCAACCAATCAGTGCGGGTTTCAGGGACATCAGATCTCCCTGAGAATGGTGCAAAACCAATCTGTTCAAGGGCTGACAAAATCTTTCAGAAAAAATCATTTTAACATAGTATAGATTAAAAATTCATATGCTTATAAAAATATCAAACATCTACCATAAAAGAGAAATATACAAAGATGAATGGATTAGAAATGCATTTGTTCCAAGTCTATCTTGTAAAAAAGTAGCTTGCTTACAAGATGGCAAACACCATGCTCAGCAACGGCCATGAGAAACTTTTGGCTGCAGCTACAAGGAAAGAGAGAATCACAGAGAGATAGGGCAGGAAGGGACCTCCAGAGGTTTAGTCCAACCCCTGCCTGAGGCAAGATCATCCCCATCCAAACCATCCTAAATGCTTTGTAATCTGAACTCTGTACACAGACCACCATCGAGCCTGGCAGACCCAACAGCCTAACCCGCCAGGCAGAAAGCAGAGGAACCGCAGCTTATATCCTGCTTCTATGAAACGTGGCCAGTATGCGCTCAACCCGCCACGCCTGTCACTACAGAGGAAGGCAAACCCCCCGTCTGCAACAATGTGACCACGGGGTAACAATTCCTTCCTGACCCCAAATGCGGCCACCACCAGCCGGGCACGACCCGCTTCCCAGTAACCTCTGGCTTCGGTCCCGCCAGAGTCCAAGTCTCTGGGAAGGCTTAAAGACACCCTGACCCCTGCAGCAGCCAGAGGCGGGGAAGCAGCGAAGCCCAGCAGCACGGGAGAGACCCCACGGCAGAGGCACAGGCACAGGCACAGGCACAGCCACGCCGCCCCTCGCCTCCCGCGGGGCAACCCCGGGAGCCCCCCCGCGGGCTTGTCTGAGCCCGAGGCAGGAGCAGCCCCCGGCCCCGCCATGCACCCCTGGGAGGCCGAGCAGGGCCCCGCGGCGTTACAAACCCTCTTAGGGCCCCCAGCCCGCTTTCCAGGCAGGAGCGGAGCGCAGCCAGCCACCGCCTCCGGAAGAGCGGGCCCTGCACCGAGCTGCCCCGCCCCGCCCCGCCCCGCCCGGCGCAGAGCCCCACCCCGAGGCTGTCCCTTCCCGGCGGCCGGTGCGAGGGCGCCGCGCCGCGCCGGGCCGGGCCGGGCCAGGTGATCCGGGCTCCCGCCACGCCGGGCTGAGCTCGCCCGCCCGCGAGGGAGCAGAGCGGGGCTGGGCTGAGCTGGGCGCGGCGTGGGGCCGCCTCGGGCCCGGGATTGGCTGCGCGGCCGCTGGGTCCCACAATGCAGCGCATGGCGCGTCATTGAAGAGAGACCATGATGGCGGCAGCGGCGGCCGCGGCGGCGGGGGGCGCCTCCGAGGTGATCGCCCAGCTGGAGAACGCGGCCAAAGTGCTCATGGTGAGGCCGCCCTGCCCCGGCCCGGCTCTGTCCGGCCTTGGTCTCCCGGCCCGGGCCGGCCCGCAGCCCCCGCGCGCCCTCCCGCGTGGCGCGCGGCTCCCCGGGCGCGGCGCGTGGGGAGCGGCAGCGGGGCCCGCCGTGCTGAGGGACCGGGCACGGCCGCCCCCCCCCGCCGCTTGCCCTCAGTTTCCCTCGAGCTCGCGGAGGGGAGAGGTCGGCTTAGGGCTGGGAAGCGACACGGTGGAGCCGGAGCTGAGCAGCGAGTCCGCCGCGCACCGCTTCACACACGAGAGGAATTGCCCTGGGCGCGGCACGAGGGCTGGGCTCTCCTGGGGGGAGCCCAGAGCCTGTATGTGCGTGGGGGAGCTGCTGTATTAGGTGCGAGTGCTTCGTTTGTACCTTCTCGGGTTTGACAATGTAGAGATGTGCTTAGCACCCTTGGCAGCAGTGCTTAATCCTAGTGTGCCCACTGTGCCCCATGTCCTTGTAGCATGGATGCTGGAAGATGCAGTAACAGGCGCAAAAGCTCTGCCTACGTTAAGGTCTGTATTGCCAAGCCATGCCCTCTTTGATTTCATTCCTAGTTGGCTGAGAGCAACTTTGATTGTGGGGATGAAAAAGTCATGCGTTTGGCATGGACTGCCAAGAGGAGGACATCGCTCAGTTTGGATGCGAACAAACTTTTCTAAGATATAACTCTTTCCGTGCAGAGTTCCCAAAGTTTCCTAAGTGTGCAGTAATAGTTGCGGTTTGTCCGTGAAGTGTCTGAAAAGCTGAATGTTAAACAAACATTATCTACAAGTTGTGTAGTGTTGGCATATTGTAATGATCTTTAGCTGCAAGGCATTTGTCATGCGATCTTAGAAGATTAGGGTTGGAAGGGACCTCAGGACGTCATCTAGTTCAGTGTTTTTCAATCTTTTTTCATTTGTGGACCTCTAAACAATATCAAATGGAGGTGCAGACCTTTTTTGAACTGGAAGTATGGATATTCACATACTTTTGATTACTCATAGTCCTCTTCACCCTTTGGATTCTCCCTTCTCACTCCTCAACTATATCATCCCAGCCAAAGCTTTATCTCCCAACATGTGTTTTTGGTGGGGGGTTTTCCTGACAGTTTAAGTTCAGACTCTATTGGCAGTTTGAGAGTTCATCTTTGGATGGTGTTCAGAGAAGCTGGACAAAAGTTAGTTAGGAGTTTGGATAGATTAGCTAGTATTTATGCTAAAGGAGTACACAGAGGCTGTATAGTGTGAAATGTTGGTTGTATGCTGTGAAGCATGGTTTGAACTAAAAACAGTAACAATATGGTCTTTAATGAAGAAAGTCTGAGACAGCAGTTCATTATATTCATTTGCACTTGGGTTTATACATGAGAGGAATTCCACTGAATGACTTGTGTACATAGCTGTTTGAAGCCCAGGGCCCAACTCTTTTTGGGATGGGGGAAGTCTGTGGATGTATATTGGTAAAGTTTTTTCTAAGTTGCAAGGTGCTTCATTATTACCTTAAAAAGTATGAAAGTGTACAGATAAGTTTAGTCCTCATTTCCCAACCTTTATATGGCTGCTCAATCCTAGTGTACCCCGGACAAAGTCATTATAATATAGATTTTGGAAGATGCATTATTAACATGTACAAAAGCTCTGTCTATGTTAAGGTCTATATTGATAAATGATCACTGAATTTGCAAGTGAAAATGAGTCCTAACCCCATATGCATGGGCAACTCTAGTATGTCTGATGTCATTCTTAGCTTTTTTTTCCCAAACCGTAAGAGACTGAAAACTGACATTTGCTTGTTTTCACTTTTGTCTCTGGAAACGTGGGGACATTGAAATGAACAAGTATTAGGTCCATTTCACTGTGCTATAGAAAGTTAGAGTAGCATTAGCAGCGCCAGAGACTGATATTGAAGCTATATATGGTGTATAGGGGAGAACCCAGAATTGGTTGCTGGAGGAGAGGAAGGTTAGTGGAAACCACCAGCACAGCATGCAGGAGGATTTCTAGAGGATGGCATTTTTCTCTTCTGATAGTTGGGTGAAGTGAAAATGCCCAGACAACTGCTCTTTGGAAGCTGCAAAAGACAAGACTCCAAAGCCAAGCCAAGGGACTGGATGGTATTTTGGGTTCTCCCTTCTTAATTTTCTGGAGAACCCCAACCTCATTTTTAGTGGGTGTGACTTCTTGTCAGAGAATTACTCCTGGACAATGATGACCTTAGTTTAGCTTAGTCCTTTGACTGTTAAATGGCTAGTACATTTTTCAAGCTCTAGATAGGTGTGTGTGTGTCAGTATTTGGAAGTGGGTGGTTGCATCAAAGTGTAGAAGTGGGATGGACAAGTGGGGGAGAGAGAGAAATCAGTGGGATTCTTTAGGAAAAGAAGGAAGAAAATGTTTGTCTGAAGCTAAGGAACAGGAAGATAAAACTGGCATTGTTAGCCAAGGTGAGTAAGTGAGACTCTGCCCTAAGAAATGAGTGTGCAAGTTAGGGAGGTGTGGAGTTGTCAAGGGTTTTGAAAAGGAAGACAGGAAATTCACACTTTCTTGTCCTTTAACTGGAGGGCAGGTGGCAGTGGAGAGATTCAGAAGGAGCCTTTGATGCTTGTTGCATAAGTTGAGGCAGATTTTAGCAGATATGTTTTGTACAGGTTGGAAGCAGAGCAAAGTGTCCAGTCCAGAATGTTTTATAGTTTTTAGGGGCTCAGGTAATCATGATTGAAGACTCACATACTGAAATTGGTATTTTAAATTTGCTTTTGAATGATAATGTTATTGGGTGTTGGAGGGCCAGAGTTTAGAAATTTGAATAAACTAACATTTTTCATATGCAGATTTTTCTTTAGAGATGTGTATATTTTAAAGAGATTCAGATAGATTTCCTTGAATTCTAGATGGGTACTCTGAAATCCAAAAGCCTGTCTAAGGCTATCCTAACCATACATTTGGTCCAGTAAAGGAATATCACCCACACACATTCTTCCCTCATACATTTTTAATTATTTTTTTAATAGCATTCTTGATTTATTATTTCAAGTTAATGAATATTTTCTGTAAGAGTTGTCTTTCTTTAAAGCTGCATTAAGCATATTCTTAGCTAGTATGGATCTTACTCTTCTTCCAGAGAGCACAGGCCTCCCCATACAAATGGATTTGTTTCTTAGATCTGCATCACAGGTCTTCCCATACAAATATATGGACCTGCGTTCTCTCTCTTTTCTAAATTGATTCTTGAAGACTAAACACAAATTTATACTGATCAGGCATTTAGTTCCATAATTAATCTTGTGGATTTGAGTAGTGCATATATTGGGTCATCTGGGATAGAAATCTAATCTAATCTAGTCTGTCAAGAGTTAACTCAAGCCAGTGTGCCTGTATAGCAAGACAAGGGCTCTGTTTCTTGTCAGGGGTTTGATAGGCAGCCTGATAGAGTAACTGGTTGGTTCAAGGTGACCTGTCATATTGGTTGTACGTGACCTGTACTTGTGCACAAAGGGTTCCAGTTCTATCCTTCACAGTGTCTTTAGATGATAAATTGTGCACAGTACTTGCTCTTTACCTGCATTCTGAAGGGACTTCTTTTGGAAGTTTTTTTCCTCCTGAGATAAAGCTTTTTGTTTAAGAGCTGGTATTTCAAAGGGTTCCACCCCTGTGTACTTACTTTAGAGGTATTGTGAAGAGTTGCAGAGTTAATCAGAGGAAGGGTGAACATTTTGAGTTATACAGTAGTGGCTCATGCACCTCAGTGATTTATTGAACATCTGGACTTGATGGGATCAAAGGAAAGCAAGACTAGGTCATTTGACTGTGTGGCAGTAATTCTCAACATTTCTAGACTCAAGACACCCCTTAGAAAATGTCAGCTTTTATTTTTTGTTGTCAAAAACTGAGTGAGAACTAACAGATATTTTTCTGTTGCCAAGAACTCGGAAGGACCAAAACTCTGAAAGACCAAATGGGTAAGAATATTTTAACATTGTAGATTCTTATTTGAAATCTCTGCGTTAATCTTATGAATCATGTTAGCACTGCTAGATGTGCGAACATTGTATGGCACCCTGCAACACCCTTGAAAGAATTTCAGGGTACCCCAGGGTACCATAGCAGTCTAGTTGAGGATCATTGGACTACAGTGCTCCTAATCCACAAGCTTCATAAAATGAGCTGATCATAATATGTTCAGTGTCTTTATAAACTTTGGTACAGTGCTAAAAAAAATTAAGGCTCTGACCTTTATGTGAAAGTCTTATCACAAGATGCCCCTGTGATCAGTTATTAAGTAATACCAAGCATGAATTTAGAGAGGAGTGCTAGAGTACTTGCAGGTACATGAGGCATCTCTCTGTTTGAGAGATTTGCTTCCCCAAACTGGTGCATCATTCACAACTGAGAATATGGTCAGTAAGTGTTTTAAGGGAATATGTGTTGTCTTTAGAGCTGAAGGACAATGAGTTTACGTCTTCCACCAAGATCATTTGTGTCCATTAATGTATTAGCGTACTTTACCTGCACTGGGGCTTGAATTTCTTTTGGACTTGTCTCCTTCTGGAAATTGGAAGAGGTTCAGCACACCCATGTTATCTATCTAACTCCTACCCTGTGACAGCTGGTGAGCTACACTGTCCAGGACAGAAGGTCCACAGAGTGGTCTGGGATAGGGGTGACATTGGTGGGGTTAATTAACATTGTGAAAATGGTACAGTAGAAAGCAGCAAAAAATTCTAACCAGTGTAGGATAGGCTTCTTGAAATCTTTACAGTTAGCAATAGGCATAGCAAACTAAGTCTTTCAGGCTCTGCGAATAGGCACACTCAATGCATGATGCAGGCACACATGCACTGAAACTATGGATGAGGCAATGGGACCACCCAATAGAGATGATTGCAGCTGTTTGCACATCTGTCAGCTAGTGTCTCGGTCTGTATTAGTGTCCTTGGGATGTTCCCTTTCATGGTGGTGAACTGACCACTTCTAACCTCCTTTGAGGGTGTATCTATATAGTTCTGTATCCCTGCATGGCACTAGTTCTGAGTTATCTTGCTTTGCTACTGGAAGCAGCATAACCAGAGGGGTGTACTGTTCTACCTGAAATAATATGCTGTCTTTTCTCATATATAACACCCCCCACAAAAAAAAATTAGAGTATGTGTTTTAAGCAGGGAAGCTGTTTTCAATAGAAAAGAATTAGGGCTGCAGGCACTGTGCATGCCATGTGGCTACTAAGATGGCTGTCACTTGTGCCTGCTCAGCAAGCTGAAGAAGTGGAGTCTTATGTTAACCTTTTCACTGCCATAGCTATTGGCCGAGCACTCTAAGCAGGTGCTGGTAGTATCTTCATGAGCCTTGTAATGTGGAAGCACTTTATTTACAGGAATTTCTATAAAGAGCTACTTGCAGTAAGGAACTAACAGTCTTGCTACTGTCCTTGCAAAGGTCTGGGGCCTAACCTTGTGTGATAGAGTACATCCTCCTGGGAACCTAGAATGTCCAGGGAGTGTGGCATTGCAGGGGACAGTCTACTGTCATATTTGCTGGACAAGTTCCTGATGCCACACTTGCTGGACTCCTGTTTCCAGGAGGCCTTACTCTGTATCACACAGTCAGCTGTGACTGGAATAATCTTTTTTTTTCTACACTCTACCTTCTAAAAATAAGGTGTATGTTTTATTTGAGGGTCTATCATCTCTTCCTGCTGTGAGCAACCCCAACCCACCCCCCTTTCCCCTCTTCCACCCTCCCCCTTCCTGTGCTCTAAAACTGCAGGGCTTCTCTGCTTGCTGGTAAGTTTTTTGTTTTGTTTTGTTTTCCCAGTGAGCCTGCCAAAATCGTGAAGCCTGCCACTTGGGGATGGCCCAAAACCACAGCTTAATTACCCAGATTAAGCTTGGGGAAGCCATTAATCCATGGTTAATAACATATGGTTAATGGTTTCCCTGGGCTCAATCATGGTAATTAAGCTGTTGTTTGGGGCCATGGGGCAGTCTGTAGGGAGAGTGGGACTGCTGGGGCCCCTTGGCCAATCAGAGGCATGGGGGGGGCACTGTCCTCAGCTCAGAAAAATTGTCAGCTCTGAGATCTGCCCATGAAATCAGCCAGCTGCTTCCTTGAGTTCGGTAGACCCCTAAAGTTGATGTCTTGTTGGTGCCTTGCTCAGCACCAGCTTGTTAACCTGGCCCCGCTGCCAGCGTGGGGAAGGTGGGGGAAGTAGGCCCTCACCTGCCCCATGCCTGCTGCCCCATGCTGCAGCCACTCGCAGCCTGCCTGGGGCTGCTTGTGCCTGCTCTGGACAGCCCCATGCGGGCTGCAAGCACCTGCAGCAAGGAGCGGCAGCCATGGGGCAGACAAGGGGCTGCTTTTCTCCATGCAGGGAAGGAGCCCAGGGAAAAGCTGAGCTTGAGGGGAAAAGCAGCTCCTCTCCTGCCCCATGGCTGGCGCTCCCTGCTGCAGCTACTCACAGCCCACACAGGGCTGTCCGGAGTAGGCACAGGCAGCCCCACACAGGCTGCAGGCAGCTGCAGCATGGGGCACTGGCAAGGGGTGAGGAAGGGGCTCCTTCCCTGCCTGGGGTCCCCCCCACCCTTCTTCCCCACCACTTACCTGTGGTTCTGGCATGGGGCAGTCATACCCTCCCAGGCCAGAAGCCCCAGCTGGGGTGGGGTGCGGCTGGGCAGGTCCCACTGTTGGAGCCCACTGGGCTTCCCCTGGGTCCTGCTGCCCTTGGTTCCTGTCATTTTTGACAGGAACCAAGGGCAGAGAAATAATAATTTTTTACATTTTTTAGGGGCCCTGTGGGCTGGATAGAATGGCCTTGCAGGCCAGATCTGGCCCACAGGCCATATTTTGCCCACGCCTGGTTTAGGCTGCATTTGGGATCAGGAAAAAATGATCCTTAGGCACAGACTTAGGGGTGGATCCAGCAGGGTGCAGAGGTAAACTTGCACCCTCCACCTTTTGATTCCTGCTCTACCCAAACGTTAAAAACTGCAGCCTGGGAGGGACAGTGGCCTTTCTATTCAGATAGTGCTGAGAGAATCTGTTGGCTAATTTTCATCTCCCTGATTCCTGCTAATCTCTCTTCACTCTGCAGGAGTTCATGACCCTCCATCCTTTTTAATGGTCTTGATGGAGGCACCATCAAGATGTTCAAGAAAGCTAGAGCCGGCATAGAGACGCACTTCTCCACTCCGTTTTCAATCTGCCCGCCCAACCCCTTCCTTCTTCCTCCCCCCTGTCCCCCCGCTCCCCACAGCTACCTGCTGGGGTGTGTATGTATGTCTGTGTTTGTCTGTGTCTGTGCCTGTGTGTGTGGGGTTGGGGGGCTGAGGGGGGGGGGAGTAAGAGGCATTAGCAGGGCTGTGGGGGGCTTTTAATTTTTATCACAGATTTCAGGTTTTTTTATCAGAGAATTTGTTGCTTTATCGGGGAAATCAGGATCCCATATCTGGTGGTGATAATGTGCCACACTGCCTGCACCCTCCTTTTCAAAATCTTAGTTTTGCCTATGTATGGATTGTGGGGGGTTTTGCCTTCCTCTAGTCAGGAGCATGGTCTTCTTCCTTGGATTGCTTGAGCACAGTTTAACAAACTGCTTTCTGATCTTGTAGTGGCAGTGTGGTGCCTTCTTTCTCAAGTTTTACCTATGGCAAGTTTTAGGGTGTTTCTGATTTTTCAGGTAGTTGATTTGTTATTGAAGTTTTAAGAATAGATTTCACAAATGCCTGTCTAGGATGGTTTAGATAAGGATGAACAGGCAGTTGGACTAGGTGACCTCCTGAGGTCCCTTCCAGCCCTGTTTCTTTGATTCCTTGTAAACAAGGTTTTTGTTTCTCTTATATGCATCTGTAATTTCTCTAGTAATACTGTGACAAAGGGTGGTTTGAAGACCAGTACAATCTTTTTTTGCATTTTTTTATTTTGTATGTGTATATGCATATATAAAATAAAAAAGTTTAAAAAATGCAAAAAAAATTGTACTGGTCTTCAAACCACCCTTTGTCTGTCACAGTTTTGTTTTATATATAAAAAAACAAAAAAAAAATTGTGCTGCAGAACTGTGGCTGATGTTTCAGCTGTTGAGTTGATGTACTTAAGTCTATGCCCTACATTCAGCAGTAGCTAATTAGGGTGTGGTGACAGGGGAAATGTTCTTGGATATGATAGGGATGGGGTGGGGAAGGGGCTGGTTTCTGCTACGGCTGTATGGTTGTGATTGTCATGTAAGTCACCACTGTGCTGGGTGCCTAGCTGCTTTTTTATGGCACTAGTCTTCAGGTTACGGCAGTGAATTTTATCCCTTTAACTATCCACCCACTCCACCTGCAAAAAGCTTGCTTACTTAGACTTTGCAGGACAAAAATGTGACCCTCAGAAGTTTTTAACTGCTCCCAGTATAATCACGTGCATCACGGGAGTCGCAGACTAGAGAGAAAACTATGCACATAGGGCACTTGCACATGAATCAAAATTAAGTAATATGTATCAAAACTGGAAAATGTGTTTTGCTGTAGGAGATCAATTGCTGGCAGTGTCTTGCCAGCTGTAAATCAGGTAAATTGATGATAATATATAATGTTGAATTTAGTAGTAGATTTGTAGATCAAAAGTTCTACATGACCATTGTGATCATCCAGTTTGATTTCCTGTAGAATGCAGGTCATAGGACTTTCTTGAATAAATCCTTGTTTGGACTAAATCATCCCCTTTAGGAAACTGTCCAGTCAAGATTTAGTAGTATTAGGCCCCATCTACACGTTATACTTAAGATGTGATTAACCAGGTAATGCATGTGTCTCATGTGGCATTGCAGGAGGCCTGATTGCAGATCACACATTAGAGCCGATTGTGCCTTTTCTTAGAAGTGTAGAGTGATGTAGCCATGGTAGTCCAGGAATTACATGAGAGGCAAGGAGTTCTTGGGGTGATATCTTTTATCCCAACCATGCTGTTGGTCCAGTAAGGTTAAAGAAGCTTTTAAATACAAGGCCTAAGGAAGAATGTCTTGCATTCAAAAGCTTGTCTGTCTTTATCTCAACTATGTCATTGGTCCAATTAAAGATGTCACCCCCAAAAATTCTTGCCTTTCTCAGTCAGGATTTAAAAATGGTTAGTGATAAAATATAGGCCTGCGAGCTTGGTTTTTATATTAAGCCATGTTAACACGAAGCCAGGTTAATATGGCATGGTGTCTATTTAAATATTATTGAGATTTATTTTCTCTCTAGCCATAATTGCTATCATAAAGACATAAGTAGTCCCTAAATGTGTATGATAACTTTATTATTTTAGATAGAGAAGTGTCTTGAGAAATTAGATCCACAATCTCTCAGTAACTTTTGGATGTCTAAGCTGTTTTGGCTAGGGTAGAGGTAGGAGGGGGGACTTGTAGCCCTTAAGGCTGAATGAAGTACCTAGATAGAAATCAGAAGTCTCACTTATTCACTGGGTAATGGGATGGAAGTGCCAGGTAGGTATTGCATCATTTAATGTTTACAGAGGAAATCACATTCATTTTCTTCAGCAACCCACTTCTGTTATTGATTACAGTGACTGATTGGATAGAGAACCAAAATAAATATGTGCATGCATATATTTATTTACGTATACTTGTACACAGATTAATTTATAGTGTCTATATGTATATATCCATGTTTGAAATGAGTAATTGCATACAGGCCATTTCAAGAATGAAAATAGGATGGTATTGATGAAATCTATCACTTAAGAAGGGCTTTGTTAAAAGTGTCTGGTGGTAAAAGCCTTGAGGTGGAGAAAGCAGCTTTTTTTAAGATGAGAATCTTCATGATGGCAAGATACAAGAGAGGTAGTGTGTAGGAGGTAATTCCTTTCATAGTCACGCACTGGTTCCAAATATAAACTGAGAAATAAATACTGGGCAGTAGGGGGTTTAAGTAGTTTGCATCATACTACAGTGTGATAAAATTTTCATCTAATGAAAATCTTTTTTCACCTTTATGTGTGTCATTTCTCTTGGGCAAGTCTGTTTTGTAGCTGTTTGCTCAAGATTAGAGATTTCAGCTCCTATAGACTTTTTTTTTAAAGAAAGAAGTAGAGTTTGAATAAATCTAACTGCATTTTTTTCTTTTCACTCCTAGTTATTGAAGTCCACTTAACTAGACAAGTCTTTAAATTTCATAGACAATCAACATTTTTTCTGAGAGCTTTTAATGACAAGGAAGGAGTACTGGTTTGTTATCTGAAGGCTATCGGAAAGCAAGCAAAACAAAGACAGTCTGCAAAAGTAAAGTGGTCAATTTTTAACTTAAATAAAGTGATCCTTCTTGGCACTGTTTAAAATGATCTCCAATCATCTTCATTTGAAAAAATGAGTTAATCCTATAATTTAAATGTTTTCTTCAAATAGCAAATCCAAGAAAAATATTGAGGCGTAGATTAATCTAGACTATTCCTTGCATTCTATTCCATAGCTTCTGGTTGTGTTAAAGATACAGTTACTACTTCATTTTGTTGAAGTAACAAGTCCACAAGAGCTTATATAAATGACAGTTTTTATATGCTATTATATCCTTTAGGAAAAAAATTGAGGTTCTTAAACATAAAAGGAAATAACAGGGTGTGGCACCCTATCCCCAGAGTCATTTCATCTGGCCCATGGCAGTGGGGTTTCAGTGGCATTTGACAGTGGGGGGTTTTGGCCATGGTTTTGAGGCACTTTTGCTGTGCTGTCATGGGGAAAAGTTGTGGGGGGTGTGAAGGTTGACTGGCAGCTGGGTCCTAGAACTGACTGCTTGAGTCTTACCTGAGCCTGGGTCATTTCAGCCCGTAGCAGTTTCTGCCTGCCAACTGCTGTTACAGGTGTGTAGGTTTCCTTTTTTCGGTTATAAAAAAAAAAAAAAATCTCCTTCAGAGAGTCTTGTACACCTTACTAGAAAAATGTGTTCCATCTAGCCTCCCATTTGTAACCATTGATAACCTGATAATTATAACAATTAAATGTAGAATTTAATATTTCATTCTTTAGTTGCCTTTTAATGTGTGATATTCTTTTTGTTTAAAAAAGTAACAAATGCAAGTAGTGCAGTTTATCCATTTCCCATCCCTTATCTGTTTGTTCTTTTTCTACTCTTAGCATGGGCTTTTATGCTGCTTGGTTCCCTTGCACATGCTTCTCAAATTCCTTGCTTATCTTCTCCTTTTGCATATGTTTTACTGTCACTTGGCTTCCCTCTCCCTTGCCTATTGGGGCACCTTGACTAACTACTGCTTCCATAGGTATGTTTCCTGGTGGTGGCTGTCAGCTCCTGTTTTTATAATGGTCTAGCCCCTGAGGATGGTATTTGTTTGTAATAATCATTTGGTGATACAGATTCAGTTGAAGCTTTTCCTTGTGACTGGCTGTTAAAGGCTTCTAGATTGTCTAAATAGCCAGAGTCTAAACACCACACTGAAATCTGTGGAAATGAGGAGGAGCTGTTTACCATGTGACAAACTTGCAGTGGTCAGAAATGACAGGTTGGGAATAAACGAGTTATTCTGCTTTACTGAAAAGGGGAATACTGAATACTAGACAGCCTTAGTTTGTGTATCTTACAAAATTGTACTTCTATGACAAATCTCCAGGCTTGTAATGTACTTTACTTGCAGACATAAGCAGTGTTTTTAGCAAAATAGTTTCTCTGGTCTTGAAAGTAGCAAGCATAATCAGTTTGATCTTATTTTTTTTCCTTTAACAAAGACCTCTGGTAAGCATGCTTTTCTGCCCTTCCTACTCTTGGTGTTGAGGTCATGTTTAGCTAAGACACTTCTGAAGGTAAAAAGACTATTGGTCTTCACTTGTGTATGATCTATGACATTCTGTGCTAAAACTAACAAGGACTGGAGGAATGCTTCCTTATTTGGCTCTGCTGCCTAATCAATTAATTTGTAAAATTCCCTCCTTTTATAGAAAGTACATTAAATTGGGGGGGAAGAGCATACTGGATTGTATTAACAAGAAGCTGTCCTGCAAATCAAGGTAAGTGATTCTTCTGCTCTGTTCAAACACTGCTGAGGCCTCACCTGGAGTATTGTATCCAGTTGTGGACTGGGAAAGAGTCCAGCAGAGTGACAAAAATGATTAGAGGTGTGAGAAACATTTCTGAGGACAGGCTGAAAAAACTAGGGTTATATAGTTTGGAGAAGAGAAGACTACTGGGGTGTTTTTTAAGTTATCAAGTAGCTGAAGGGAGAGTATAGAGAGGATGGATAGTCTTTTCTCTGCCTGTGTGGGACAAGACTAGGAGCAATGGCTTCAAGCTGCAGCAGCAGAAGTTTAGTTTGGGGAATCAGAGATGCTTTTTGATTATGGACATGGTGAAGCCTTGGAACAGGCTGTGTAGAGAAGCTGTGGAATCTCCGTCCTTGAATTTTCAAGAGCAGCTCAGACACTTGGCTGGGATGTTTTAGTCAGGATTGACTCCCTTCCAGCCCTACCTTCCTAGATCCCAAATTCAGCTATGTTCTGTTGTACTTTATTGCCTTACCATTTTAGTTTTTCTGTAAATAATGTGTACTATTAATTGAATTCCTTTTTATTATTTTACCAAAAGTGATTTTTTTTTTTTTAACTCTGTGTGTCTGTACATGTGGTGCAGGGTCACTTGGAAGAACTGGATGCCTTTAAGTCGGCAGGCCTGGATGAGCTCCATCCGAGGGTACTGAAGGCACTGGCTGACATCATTGCAGAGCCACTGGCGGGAATATTTGAACGCTTGTGGCGCACGGGTCAAGTCCCGGAGGACTGGAAAAGGGCCAGTGTGGTTCCCATTTTCAAGAAGGGGAGGAAGGAGGACCCGGGCAACTATAGGCCAGTTAGTCTCACCTCCATCCTTGGCAAAGTCTTTGAAAAAATTATCAAGGCTCACATTTGTGAGAGCCTGGCAGGGCAAGTTATGCTGAGGGGAAACCAGCATGGGTTTGTGGCAGGCAGATCGTGCCTGACCAATCTAGTCTCTTTTTATGACCAGGTTACAAAACGCCTCGACGCAGGAGGAGGGGTGGATGTCGTATACTTGGACTTCAGGAAGGCCTTTGATACGGTATCCCACCCCATACTGGTGAACAAGTTAAGGGGCTGTGACTTGGATGACTGCACAGTCCGGTGGGTGGAGAATTGGCTGGAGAGTCGCACCCAGAGAGTCGTGGTGGATGGGTCGGTTTCGACCTGGAGGGGTGTGGGCAGTGGGGTCCCGCAGGGCTCGGTCCTTGGACCGATACTCTTTAATGTCTTCATCAGCGAGCGACTTGGATGAGGGAGTGAAATGTACTCTGTCCAAGTTTGCAGATGACACTAAGCTATGGGGCGAAGTGGACATGCCGGAGGGCAGGGAGCAGCTGCAAGCAGACCTGGACAGGTTAGACAAGTGGGCAGAAAACAACAGAATGCAGTTCAACAAGGAGAAATGCAAAGTGCTACATCTAGGGAGGAAAAATGTCCAGCACACCTACAGCCTAGGAAATGACCTGCTGGGTGGCACGGAAGTGGAAAGGGATCTTGGAGTCCTAGTGGACTCCGAGGTGAACATGAGTCGGCAGTGTGACGAAACCATCAGAAAAGCCAATGGCACTTTATCGTGCATCAGCAGATGCATGACAAATAGGTCCAAGGAGGTGATACTTCCCCTCTATCGGGCGCTGGTCAGACCGCAGCTGGAGTACTGTGTGCAATTCTGGGTGCCGCACTTCACGAAGGATGCGGATAATCTGGAGAGGGTCCAGAGAAGGGCCACTCGTATGGTTAAGGGCCTGCAGGCCAAGCCCTACGAGGAGAGACTAGAGAAACTGGACCTTTTCAGCCTCCGCAAGAGAAGGTTGAGAGGTGACCTGGTGGCTGCCTATAAGTTCATCAGGGGGGCACAGAAGGGAATTGGTGAGTATTTATTCACCAAGGCCCCCCCAGGGGTTACAAGAAATAATGGCCACAAGCTAGAAGAGAGCAGATTTAGATTGGACATTAGGAGGAACTTCTTCACAGTTTGAGTGGCCAAGGTCTGGAACGGGCTCCCAAGGGAGGTGGTGCTCTCCCCTACCCTGGGGGTCTTCAAGCGAAGGCTAGATGTGTATCTAGCTGGGGTAATGTAGACCCAGCACTCTTTCCTGCTTATGCAGGGGGTCGGACTCAATGATCTATTGAGGTCCCTTCCGACCCTAGCATCTATGAATCTATGTGCACACACGTGCACATATTTATTTCTACTGGCTGGCTACCTCAAGTTTCTTAAATAAAAACTTGACCAAACAATTATTAGAATCAATAATAAAATAAATGTTAGTTACAGACTAAGTACTGACTGGCTGGGCAGCAGCTCTACAGAAAGGGACTTGGGGGCTACAGTGGACAATAAGCTGAATATGAGTCAACAGTGTGCCTTTCTTGCAAAGAAGCCTAAAGGCATACTGGGCTGCATTGATAGCAGTGTTGCCAGCAGATTGAGGGAAGTGAGTATTCCCTTCTATTTGGCACTGGTGAGGCCACATTTGGGGTACTGTGTACAGTTTTGGGCCCCCCACTACAAAAAGGATGTTGACAAATTGGAGAGAGTCCAGCAGAGATCAACAAAAATAGTTCAGACGCTGGGGCACATGCCTTATGAGGAGAGACTGAGGGCACTGGTCTTATTTAGTCTGGAGAAGAGAAGACTGAAGGGGGATTTAATAGCAGCCATTGGCTACCTGAAGGGGGTTTCCAAAGAGGATGGAGCCAGATTGATCTTGGTGGTGACAGATGACAGAACAAGGAGCAATGGGTTCAAATTGCATCAAGGGAAGTTTAGGTTAGATATTAGGAAAAAAAGTCTCACTAGGAGGGTAGTAAAACACTGGAGCAGGTTACCCAGAGAGGTGGTGGGATCTCCATCCTTGCAGATTTTTAAGACCCCAGCAGACAAAGCCTTGGGTGGGATGATTTAGTTGGGGGTGGTCCTACTTTGAGCTGAGGGTTGGACTAGATGATCTCTTGAGGTCCTGTCCAACCCTAATTTTTTAGGATTCTATGGTTCTGCTGTTAATTTTAACTTAATTTTTGTTCATTAGCTCAGCCGCATTATATCAAAAACATTTCTATAATAAAAGAGCAATATGATAACAGCACATTTTTGGGTATAAGCTGTGAGCATCTATGGGGTGCCAGAGGGGCTCCAGGCAGGAATGGGAATTGAGGAGTAGGGCATACTGATGAATTCTGGTGTATGGAGCCCCATTGCAGGTTCATGTTGGTGGCAGAGGGGTGAGTGATGGCTGCATCAATTCCTGTGGCTCAGGAACCCTCAGTAGTTAATGCCACTGCTTTACACCCTACCACTGGAGGTTGGGTTGGATTCGGTCTTCTAAGGAACCCTGCAGGCCAGATCTGGCTTGAGATAAGGGAGTTTGACACCCCTGATCTACGTAAGTATGTTCGTAGCTTCCCTCCAAGTCACTCTCCATTGGGTTTTGCTTAGGAAGAAGACAGAACTGTTGTGATATCTTTTCAGGGATTGTTAATTTTAGATGTATACTTGGTCACTAGGTTATATCATCTGAGCTGAAATTTGTGTGCATCTAGAAAGAAGCTGGTATCACTGTTAACATATCATCCAAAATTGTTGTGGCTCATTAGCTAAAAATATTTCTACCACAGGTCAGATAAAATTTTGTTAATAGACATATAGCAAAAAAAGGGAGGTAAAGCAGGGATCAAATACAAGACTTCTACTCTTTCCCCTCCTCTTCCGCCTTAAAATCCACTTTCAGAATTGAATCAGTGAGGGGAGGGGAAGTATGTATAACCTTAAATGTGTATATGAAGTGACTTGATGGTACCATCAAAGGTGTTTTCCCACTGACTTCAGTAAGGCTAGGTATCCACTCAGTATATGAACTAGCTTTATTATGTACCTCCTGCTTTCCTCACTCCCACTGCTTGTCATTGTCAGCCTAGCCTACCTTGATTGATCTTCCTCTGTAGTTTTTTTACATTCTCTGTTTGCTTCCCAGGTCTCAGTTTCTTGGCCTTTGCCAAAATAGATTATCCTTTTCCTGTTGACTTTCAATGTGCATTCATTCATTTTAAGATTTTTTTTTTTTTGTCTGTAATCACTTTTTTGCATGGCTGTGTGACCCTTTCTGAATTCACTCTCTCTTTTTATTTATATCCTTTAGAGCCCATTTTTTTCTTTGGCATTAAAAGAAATAATACCACTGATTTTTCTGTTCACTTGTATCTCTCAAAAGTTTTTTTTTTTTATTAGGAACAGAAGAAAGGGTCAGGCAATTAAACTTAGGAATGGAGAGAGATAGTTAGCCATGTTACGCTGAAGCTGGGCAGCAGGTAGCGCAGGGTGGCACTTTATAAATTAACTTACTTAGAGGCATTAGTTTTCATAGGCTACAGCTTACATGGTCATAGCATTGGACCAAGTAGGCTGTAGCTTATCAAAGCTCATGTCTCTGAACAAGTTAGTTCATAAGGTGCTGCCCTGCCCTTCCCTGCCTCCTGCCTAAACTTATATATGGAAAGTTTCCATTATATGAGGTGAATGCTGGAAAATTATGACTATTTAGAGAGGAACAGATAAGTGAGAGCATGGTGGAAATATACAAGTGATGTTTCCACAGGATTAATTGCATTGGGTACTTCTATTTACTTTATGTCTTAGTATAAAAGGAAGGGCATATGCAATAACACTGGAAAAACAACTTGCAAGATATGTGTTACGTAATGTATAGTTAACTCATTGGTCTTTACCCTTAAAATTTTTTTTAAACACGTAGTAGAATCCCAGAAACAATAAGATTTCCTTATGTGAATAAGGAACAATCTACAGCTGTTCTAGCTGGCATAAGTATCTATAAGAAAAGTAAACCCTCATTTGAGAGTATAAGCCAGCAACCTATGGTTAAAAAAACCCCTTTTGAGCATATTATTTTTATCACTGTTAATGGTAAGTTTGTTCTGATTTCTCCCCGCCCTCAGAGGCATCTATCATTGCCCAGAAGGAGTGAGGACATCAGATTCGAATGACTAAGGTCGGATCTGGTGTAGCAAGTCCTATGTTCTTATTATACTGCCAATCTCATTGTGTCCTGATTGTCATTCCAGCTTCATCTTTGGAATTCCTGAAATAGTTTCCCCTGCTCTTAGCTCCATTGCCTGTTGAAGATTTCTAACTTTGGTTATAATAATCGAGTTACAGTTTTTGTAGTGATTATGAGCTTGTGGCTGGCACTGGAAAGGTGTGCTCTGTAGCTTTTTGCCACTACTGAACTCTTGGAAAAGGAGAGAGAGGTTATGCCATTCTGGGGAGCTTGCCAATGCATGTGGTGGTGCTGAGGGAAGCCACAAGATGTCCAGGCCCCTGAAGTGGCTCTATGTTGAGCACTGTGCTGTTTTGCCGAGAGGAACTGTTAACTTTTATTGTGCAACCATTCCCGAGCAGAATGGCATATCCTGTGGAGGGATGAGTACTGGAAGGAATTATGATTTGTGTGAAGGTAAGAGGAAAAAGAGAAGTCCTTTTCTTTCTCCTTTCACCCCTTTTGCTCCTTGAATAGTCCTAGCAGCAGTCCAGGATTTTCCTGGTGTAGGATTGTGAAAAACTGGTATTTCTGCAGTCTGGACAGAACATTAAATCCTCCAACACATGCTGCTTGGCCCTGGTGCAGTTTTACTTCAGGTATTTGTAGTTGATTAGTTCATCCTCTCCTTGCGTTTCCCACCTAGTGCTAGTGGGATGTGACAGAGAAGGAAGAGCTTCTCTGGAAAACCTGACTTGCAAAACTAGGATTGTAATGTTTTGTCTGATAATCTCTCTAGGCTTATAGTCTTTGTACTTCTCTGCAAAAATGTTTTTTTGGCTCGTCTTTCCTTCATGTGAATAATCATCCTTATTTATAATTATTCTTATTCATATGTGTAGTCCCACTTAGGTTAGACTGCATTATTCAGTGCTGTTGTTGACACCATCAGCATTTCCTATTTCTGTGTCCAAGAGAAACTAACGATCGAATAAAAAGGACAAACCCATTTTAAATATTATAGCACATCATGGCCCTAATTGTAGGTGGAGGCATCATTGTGCTGGGTGCTGTACAGATGGAGAACATAAAGATTGCTTCTGCCCAAGAACGCTAACAATGAATTTATAAGGCAAAAAAGATAATGGCTGAATGCACAGAAAAGATAACAAGGAACAGGATGATACAGGTCCATATGATGGACAGTAATTGCAGCACACTGGCAGCCTCAGTCTTGTCAAAGTTTATTTGGTTTTTTTTTTAGGTTTTACATTAAAAAGTGTCTTAAGGGGGTGGGTGTGGAGTTGGAAGAAGGATAACTTTTAGTTGGTGTAATAAAAGATATCACATTTAGCCAAAGAACCTTGTCTAAGGAACCTATGTCCTTAGACCAACAGAGCTACAACCAACAACCCTATAAGCCTTACAGTACAGGCAATCCCTGCTTAGCACTCTTAATTGGTTTCTGAAAAACTGAACGTTAGGTGAAACCAAAAGTATTTGATGACCCAAGATGGTGGCTGTGAGCATTATTATAGCGAAACACATTGAGCACTAAGTGAAATCAGGTATCGAGTTAAAATTAGCATTATAGCAAAATAGTGCTAAGCGAAACAGCATTAAGCAGGGGTTGCCTTTATAAGGTACTTCTGCAGTTAGAAGGAGTTTTCTTCTGTAGTGTGTGAAGAGTAGCATGAAGGTGTTTGAAACTGGATCAAATGAACAGTTGGAGACTAGCTTAGAACTAAACCTGTGTCCATTTTTAATGTGGACTTTTTTTTTTTTTTAAAGTTTTGATGTAATTAATTGAAAAGTTAGACTCTTCTTTGTGCCTTGGTAATGCTGATATTACTTTAACAGGACTGGTGAATTTTAAGCTCCCTCTGGTGACTGTACAATGCAAGGATAAAACATGGGGGTTTTTTGTTTAGACCAGTGCTGTCCAACTTCTACGTGGCCAGAAGCTGCACAGCCTGCTGGCCAGGCTAGCAGGGGTCACATCTGAGGGCAGCATATCCCCTGTGCAGCTATGAATTTTAGATACCTTATCAGTATAGCACTAAGCTGGGTTTCCTTCAGTTGCTGATCTTGTTTGCAACACCGTATTACCATATTACCTTGATTTCAAGATGAGTTTGTTTTTTCCCCCCTTCACTTAACATAGGTGGGGGAAAAGCCACTTATTTTGGTATTGAGGGTGTGTGTGTGTGTGTGTGAGCTGTGCTGGCTTTGGATTTGGATTAGAAGTTGTCCCTGTTGGACAGCCCTGCTGTAGATGAAATTGCACAAACTCATACATTTTATTGTTATTTGCTATATATATGTATGTAAAATGTTAGTGAAATGATTAATTTGGATATGGAGGTGGTGCATAATTATTAAAGAATAGAAGCTTGCACTGAAGCATGATAGAGAATTACTCTTACCATATACATTGGTTAGGATAGTGCTAATATTTGGAGCTGGTGAATATACTTGTAGAAAAGTGCTTGTAGACAGCAAAGGATATTTATCATTCTTTTCTATAATTGGGAAAGAGTGCGGATGAGAATAAGTGCTTAGCATCTACTAAAAAATAGGCGAGATTCTCAGTTTTAATGTTCAGCACTAGAGGGTAGTATGTTACTGCTGATAACTTAACATGTCCAGTTTCTTTCACCTTTTAGAAATACTATATTCTTTACAACTTCTAATCTAAATATAAACTTTCAGGGGAAAAAAAGTTAGCAGAAGTACTACCTTTCTTGTATTAGCAATATTTCCATTTCTCTTGATTGACATTTCAGTAGTTCATGTTATGTTTTAGATGGTGATGATGGGTTTTTTATTTGAGCTCTGTTTTGATTTGGGCTGTGTCAGTCCAGGACAAAGAGGAGTCATGGAGAATCTTCATATCCATCTATCATTCTTTTTTCAGTGCGTTTTTGTTTTAATATTAGCAATGCAGAAAAACATGTGGTGATTTGCAATGTGAATATTCATAAAAAGATGTATTTACATTGTGATGTAGGTGTGGGTATTCATGATAGTCTACTAATAGGAAGGCTGTGCCAGAAAAATTACAGGTACCTTATCACGGCAGATTTAATTTCGCTTTTTTTGGTATTAGTCACTGAGACAAATATTTACTGGAACATGAAATTACTCGTATGCAATAAGAATGTTACTTTACAGATTACTAAAATGCAGGGAAACTTTATTTTCTCTTAGGCACCACCTTCCATGGTCAATAATGAACAACGCCAGCATGCCGAGCACATATTCTTATCATTTAGAAAGTCAAAATCGCCATTTGCTGTTTGCAAGCATATTTTGGGTAAGTCTTTAATGCATTTATTGAGATATTTAGAATGACAGTAATGTAATGGCTGCCAGATGATGCAGGTCTTTTGCAGTTGGGAAGTGAAAATTAAGCTGTTTGCTTTTAAATTATTCCTGATCCATCTTATTTTCAGTACAGTGCTCTGACTGTGCTAACATTTTAAATTGGTGCTAATTGGTTTCATTATGCCTAGCTGACTAGATTAATTAAAAGAAGTTTGTTTGAAACAGTGTGTTACTTCCGACGCCAGTACTGAAAGTGAATTTAAAGGTGAAGTGTGCAGCAAATTTACAATGTAAATGAAAAATAGCTCTGTAAGATTACTAGCACAATACAGTATGTTTTAAACCATTTATTTTAGGTACTTTTTGATATGGTTGCAGAGTTGCTGGAATGCTTTAACTAAGACTTCCAGTGCAAAAGCTCCATTTCCCTTCACTGCTTTTTGGCCTTATTTGTATTCATAGTTGCATTAACTAAACAAAGTTTTGGTACAGCTTCCTTGCCCATCTAATTTCTAAAATAATTTAGAAGCTGATCTTGTACATTCAGCTCTTGGGCACGCCCCTGGTCTCTTCAAGTCTGTTCATAACTTCTGATGAAGTAGGCTGTTGCCCAAGGCTTTCTGAACCAGTCAGTCTTTAAGGTGCCCCCCGCCTTACCTTCTGCTTCACTCTTTACAGTGAATACTGTAAGAGTTCTGGAGTTTATTAATGTTGCCACAGATAATGAAGGTCGCCTGACACTTTCCATTATGGGATCCATGCTTAACAGCAAGGACTGAAATTTGATAGGCTAGTAGAAATAGAGGGGATCACCCTAGTTTGTCTTCTGCTGTCCCTGTGAAAAGTTGCTTAGATTAGATGGGTTAGAAAGCTCTGAACAATCACTGCCTCTACAAACTTTGCAGAGATTCATTAGGTTGACACCTAAATTCTTCAGACTTCATCTGCCTGGGGTATGCAAGATCCTCATATATAGTTCCTGTGCGTTGGGTGGACTATCCACATTCACATCCCAGGTCTTCTGCAAAGGCTGGAGAGGAGTGGGCATAACAGATAAGAAACCAGGTAAGGGATGGAACGAATTAGAGGAGAGAAGGAAGAAACAGGCTCTTGCCACTTGAGTGTTACCTTTATGAAACCTGGAATAGAAACTCACCACTTCAAAGTTTAATAGTCCTCTTATGTCAGCAAATAGCTCTGAAACCTGCTGGCAAAGGGCTGTCACTAGGGCTAGGGGCAGAAGTTGCACACAAACTGGTTTAAGTGATTGGAAACTGGTGTAAACCTGTAACACAACAGAAGTTCAGTGCACATAAGCTGCTTTCAAAATGGCTGAAACTAGTTTAAGGTAAACCTGGTTGAATGTAGCATCAGACTTAACTGGTTTAGGGCAAATTGGTTTACGGAACTTCTGCCTCAGATTGCTTCCTGGTTCAAGGAACTCATAGTCCTTTAGCATCCCAGCATGCTTTGTAGTCCTGGGCTGTGCTGTCTGCTTGAGCAGAACAGGGACTGCATTGCCTGGGCTTCCCCCCACTGCAGCCCAGGGTCCCCCAGCCCGGGGCAGCCCCAGAAGCTGAGGGGAATTCTTCCCTCCCCAACCCCAGAGCTGCTTGCCTCAGCCCCTGCAAGTTGCAGGGAGTGAAGGGAAATTCTATTCCTCCACAGTCAGTTTTGTCTCAGCCGCTGGGAGTCTGAGGCAAAACTAGTTGCAGGGGAGTAGAAGAATTTCCCTCCACTCCCTGAGGCTGCCCTGATACTGGCAGGGGCTGAGGCAAGCACCTCTGAGGTATGGGAGGGGAAGAATCCCCCTCAGCTCCCTGGGGCTGCCCTGGGCTGGGGGACCTTGGGGTGCAGTGTGGAAAACCCTGCCAAAGCAGGGGCTTCCTGGTGTCCCAATGCTTGGCTGCACGGGTAGGCATCTGGCCAGGAGGACTTCTTTTCCCTCCCTCCTGTGGAAGCTGGGAAGGTGGGGGGTGGCATTCCCCTCTGGTCCCCAGGGCTGCCTGGCCTGGAGACTCAGGCTGGGGGAAACCCAGCACCTGGACAGGGGGCTTCTTAACCCTGTGTGGGGAAACAGCAGAGGTTGTGGACATGTACTGAGGAGCCAGCTGGGGACACTTGGGCTGGGCTGACAATGGCCAGCTGGCTGAAGGTGTGCTCTAGCGCCCCCTGCCTACGGGTCATGGTCAGTGCAGGCCTCCCCTCCCTTTCCCAACTTTTCTGAATGTCAGTTCAGTTGTTTGTATCAGTTCAACCTACGAAACTTTGATGAAGCTGCCTAGACTGAGTCTGATTCTGCCTTAAGTTTTTTGACTTTCTGTACTTAGCCTAGAGGAGGATAACAGCATACTTTCCTACCAGTTACTTACTTGCCTTACATTGTGGATGTCTGCCTTATAGAACTGGAAGTCTCAATCCTGTTGATGTCTCCAATTTTGCAGCTATATTTTGGTTCATTGTGGAAAAGATTCTATTTTTAATAACTTTATATTTTCTTAAATTAAAGAATTTTTAAATTTAGCATGTTGAAACTATAATTTGGGCCACTTATGTGTAAGCTTCTGCATTGGTTTTTAATGATAATCTAATACTCTTTTATCCAGTTAAACTCAATAGATTTAGCATAAAGTGATAAACCAATTTAAATCTTAAATGGATGCTACAGTGCAAGTCTGAATATTGTAAGGATTTAAAATTATTTCTTAATCAGCTGTGCTCCTCTCAAACCATCAATTCTCTTAACCAAGCCCATATTTCTGGCTTTGGCAGCTAACTTTCCACAGTCATGTTTTTTTTGCAGTTCCTTACTGCCTCTGAGCTTGCTCGCTACTGTCCCCTCACTATTCTATAACCACGTCTCCATGCTGCTCTTTCCTTAGTGCTACCCAGAATTTTTTTTTAAGTGGTAAATAGGCGTTGACGTTAGTGATCTGCTAACACCAGATTAAATTCAGATTTTGTTGTTTTTTTTTTCTTTTTCTGTTTCAAATTATGCCACATAGTAATTTATTAGCCTCCTGTCTAGTCTCTTACTTACATTACCCTCATCACTTTAATGCCTGAGTGCCTGTGTCTCCTACACTTTAACAGGAAATTGAGATTTGATTAGTTCTTTCATGGTAAATGTGGAAGCTTGTACTCTATGCATGGCAGCTAAGTAAATGATTAGCTTTCAATGCTGTCTTTTGTTTGAAATTATTTTGTAATGTAAATGATCCTATGCTATTTATTCCTCCCTAATCACAAAACAAATTTCTACTTTAAATGCTTGTTAAATACTTCTAAGTGGGACTGAGTCTTAAACTTACAGGGGTAAGGTTGACAGCTTTTGCATGGTATAGACATAGATGCACGCAAGTATGTTAAAATTAAGTTTGCAAAGTCAAGCATTCAGAAGAGGAAATGTGAAAATTTTCTTAGTAATTTCAGTTCAGCTTCTTGTGCACGTACCCTTATGAAATAATCTTTACTCAGTGTAAAGTTCATATACTATTTTTCCCACAGAACTCCTTTCTCATTCATTGCCCAGTCCTGTCTGTTCCCATCCCTACTCCTCATCCTAGTCCCTGCTTTCTTGTCCAGCCAGTTGCCTTCTTAGGTCCTAATCTTACCTTGGATAATACGTGATGATTTACTAATTTGTGGTCATTGATCTTATACATTTGAGGTGCCTTTAGGGAAGAACCTCACTCTTGAAGCAAAATTAGTTCACAGAACTACAACTGACTGTTCATTTACCTGAGAGGTTTTTTTCAGTTCAACAAATGTGAGCAGTGAACATATAACAACATCATCCAGTAACTGAATGATTTTGGTTTTCTTAACAGAAACTAGTAAAGTGGACTATGTCCTTTTTCAAGCTGCCACAGCGATAATGGAAGCAGTTGTAAGAGAATGGATTCTCCTGGAAAAAAGTAGCATCGAGTCACTGCGAACATTCCTTCTAACCTATGTCTTACAAAGGCCTAAGTACGTACTGACAAAGTGCCTCCAAAATACCTCTATAAGTTTCTGCATATATCTCATTTGCCTTTGTTTTAATCTTCCTCTGCTAACGGATAGAAAACATTTCAGTGCTAGTGATTTCTAATTGCTTAATCCTTGGTTGACATTAGCAGCCCGTTTTTTCATATAAGTTTTCATATTGTACATTTAAAAACGAATCAGTTTTCAAATTCTGTTTTTATAGGAACCTTGTGGTGTTCAAATTAATGGCAAGAACTAAATATTTTTATTATGTTTGCAGCCTTCAAAAGTACGTTCGGGAGCAGATTCTGTTAGCAGTAGCAGTCATAGTGAAACGAGGATCCTTAGACAAATCAATTGACTGCAAGAGCATTTTCCATGAAGTCAGCCAGTTGATAAGCAGTGGTAATCCCACTGTGGTAAGTTCTTGTTTAAGATCTAACCAGCTATAATAGCATTACAAGTTGTATATTACATAAATGTTGTAGTTTGCTGGATTCATTTCATGTGTAGGAACCAAAATTCTGAAGTTTAATAACAATAAATGGCTGTTTGAATAGTTAAATCTGTTTGGATTTTTTTCATGAAAATGGGTTATAGGGTTGTTTGTTATACAGATAGCATTTTACTCCAAAATGAATCTGAGTACTAGAGAAAGACTTAGATTTTAATTTTGTCATTCAAGATATAAATGTTGACAAGCGCTTTGAACTTTTTTATTTTAATATCAGTGTGTTTGTTTATTTAGTAAAATATCATCTTAACTGAAAATAGGTATATTGTTTCCATTTTAAGGGTTGCTTTGAGCAATGGCAGCTTGATATAAAAATGGATTTTTCCATTCTTTGGTTGTGGTTCCCTACATGCTTTGTTTCACTTGCATCTGTCCATTGCTGCACCCTGTTTTAGTTCAGCTGTTGGAATCATCCTCTGAGCAAGTGGCTTAGACTCTTGCTGTTCCCTGAAGATGGGTGGGTAAGGAAAAGGAGAGATGAGGAAGTAAAACCTGGAATGGGAACAGAGCTTATTCTCTCTAGATTTAGTATTGTACTAGGGGTGAGTGTTGCCTGCTTTGAGTGCAAAGTAGAAACAAGGTATTCAGTATCTATCTTTACTTAGTTTAATTCCATTTATTGTGCCAGGAAATAAGATTAGAATAGGTCACAATGAAGGCATGTAACAAGAGATTAAGGAAAGTTGATTTTCCCCCACCACCCCCCACTAGTTGCAAATTTTAGATAATGCAGGTATAATCCTGGTGCTATTCAACTAAAGCATCCAAATATTCTAGGGCCTGACTTTAAGGATTATGAAACGCATAGAACTACAGTTGAGGTATGTGGAAGTACTAGATGACCAATACCTTGAACATCTGATCAAAGAAGTTCAGTGAAAATAATGCGGGTCATGTCATGATCCTAAAAATAGTATGTCAGCCTCTCTGAGTGCATCTAATGGATTTCTCGCATGTGTATGGAAACACACTTCTAAACTCAGATTTCCTGTTTGGCAACAAAATGCTCTGTTTTCAAGACTGTGAAAAGCACTATTGAGCTATTCGTTAGTTCATTAAAGCATGTTTAGCCTATCATAGTCTGCAGTTGGATGAAGATTCATGTTTGTATAGAACACACGCATTACTACATTTTAAAAGAAAATTATATTTCCTGAAAATATACATGTAGTTGAGGTTTCCAGAAGTTTATTTGTATAAACATACATATATTTAAGAAGTTTTTATTTTTAACTCGACTGCTAAAATGGGGCTGGCAGAAAGCTTCAGGTCAACAAAGAGTCTGTGAGCTAGCTCTTAAATTCAAGAGATTAGCAAAACTGAGGCTATGCTCAAGATTATACACACAAATTGCATTGTCTGTCATTTAAAGTTGGGCCTACATGTAATACATGTAACACACTTCCTAAGTTTTAAAGCTACTAATAGTTTTCCCACGTGTAGAGTCTTTTTCCATTTGTAGAGTCATTACTAGCACAACCACGATACAGAATGCACCACAAACTAGCTGCATAGTAGAGGTGGCAGTCTTCCAGCTCCCTCTTCCAAATTCTTCCTACATCTGAAACATACAGATCAGCTTTGACTCATCTCTTCCTTCCCATCTGCTGTCTCCCTCCCACCCGCAAATACTTGACCCTGCATGGTTCCACAAAACTATATACACTCAATTTTGAAGAAGGATTTTTATAAACCATAGATTAGAAAATCAGATTTTCTATTTAAGGACTTTCCATTTGTAATACATTGTAACAAGCAACAACGCTCCTTGCTACCAAAAAAAAAAAAAGCATGTTATTGGTATTTAAGTATGATTACAAGATGTATTACAAAATTGCAAGTCTTAAATTGCACTTATATTAACGACACCACCATTTAATGAGGAGTGTATAATGAAAAGCAAATCTTTCCAGTTCTTTTGAAACGTATTACTTGCTACAAAAACATTAGTTAGAACTTGAGGAATGACACAGCTTAATATGGTCTTGAACTTCTGAAATCTTTAGTGCCTATTAATAAACAGGGTATAAATTCATCTGTATGCATCCCACAGTGCATTTCTATTACAGAACAAGTCAAGAAGGTAAAATTAAGATTAAATGAGAAATACTAAGCTGGTCAGGAACCAAGCCATCTGCTGCTATTTTATATAGCACTTAATACAGCAACCCTGATCCTGACTGGGGCATTAGGGTGTTATTCCAGTGTAAAATTATGAAGTGTATATGATAGCGAAGAACCAGCTGGAATCATTAATTTTCCATTTACAGACTTAGAATTTGGTCCTTAAAAAAAGTTTGTTACTATTTTAAATCAAGTTGAAAGTTTTCAAGAAGGAGGCCATCCTCCAACAGAACTGTGAAGACCAGTTAAACTGGGCTTCCTACCAAATTGGGCAGGTGGGAGGAGGGGAAGTGGGGTTAGGATATGGGGGTAGGGGTGGGGGAGATCTTTAATTTGTTTCTGCTCCCCCTCTGCCTTCTTGATGCCTTTTGACTTCCATTTTATATCTTCTTTTTACCTATTGCCTCTGTTTCCTGTCTAAAGCCTCTGGAATTCTGAAACTGGGGAGTATGGTTCTGTTATACATTTGTGAGTCCTAGATCTCTGTTTAGACCCTGTCCCTCCCAGATTTCTGCTCCATGATGTTTCCTTCTGGTCTACCCATCTGTCTTCCTACCTATGGCTCAGTCCAGCAACTGCAGACGCTCAGCCTGGACTCGGCAATAGGTTGGTCTTATGTTTTAAAATTGTTAATGTTTTTCTTATATAAAATCTGAAAATGATTGTATTGAAGTGATAGCCTGGGCCATGCCAAAGCAGTAGTAGGAAAAGAGGAGGAAAAACAGCATTAAAGGGTAAACAAATACTAGAGGTGCATCAATACATCAGTCCAATATTGGATCAGTACTAATATAAAGAAAATTTACTGTATTGGATATCGGCCCAATGGGGCTGATAATTTGTCCAATAAATGCCTGTGCTGTGCGCAGCTGCAGTGCAGCACGGAGCAGAGCAGGCAGCATGGAGAGCTGCTTCTAGCTGGTAAGTTGGAAAGGGAAGGGGGAAAGAAGGAGTGTGGGGGGGCAGATCAACACCCCCGCTGTGAGGGAGGGAGCAGGGGCAGGTGCTGCCCAGGGGGGCAGGGGTGTGGGACAGGCTTGACTTGTGGGGGGGGGGAGGCGCAGCTCCCACTGCTGGTTGCACTCTGGGTGGGTGGGGGGTGCCCCCACTGTATCTGCACTGGGTGGGCAGGCTGGCTGGAGTCAGTGGCTGCACAGGGCTCTTTTTGGCAGGGGCTGGGCTCAGAGCATGTGCTGGTGACACTGGAAGGGGCTGCAGCCACCCCAGATTTTGCTGCAGCTTTGCTCCCAGCGCTACCACTAACTCCAGCCTCAGCTCTTCCCAGCCCCTGGGTGGAAGCAGGACATGGAGCCGGGCTGTGCCAGGTGGTGTGGAGCTGGGAGCAGAGCTGTGGCAAAATTTGGGGTGGCTTCAGCATCTTCCCAGCATTGCTGGTGTCCACTCCAAGCCCAGCCCCCACTGAGAAGAGCCCCATGCAGCTTTGGCTTCAACCCACCCACTCTCCTGGTGCAGATTGGGGGGCACACAGCCTCCTCTTGCCATCCCAGGGTGCAAGCAGTGATAGGAGCTGCCACCTCGAGCTGCGCCTCCATCTTGTTCTGCCCCCTGTGGGCAGCATCTGCCCCCTCCCTCACTCTGGGGGCATTGGTCTGCCCCCCACGCCCCTTCCCTCTCCCCTTCTCTTTCACCACAACAGACTTACCACCTGGAGGCAGCTGTGTCGGATACTGTATCAGCTGATATGCCTCCTTAAATATTGGCTGTTGGCCCCCAAAATCTCTATCGGGCACCCCCTAACAAATACCACTATAAGAAAATGATCCTCTGTCTGTCCCAGAAAAAGGCGCATAAGGGCATGAGGGAATGAGGAGGGAGACTAGTGTTCTCCTTTCGTGTAACATGCTCTGCACTTAAGCCATTTGCAATCGGCACAGTTATTTTTTTGAGTAAACTACTCTTTCCCTGTTTCTGCTCTTTTTTTTTTTTTTTCTTTGCCTGTGTAAGCTACCTGAACTCATTTCTCTTGGGGGTGAGAGGTAGGTGAGGAAGAGTGTGTTTCTTCTTTCTCTTTGGCTCCCAATCAGACTACCATAGCCACATTTGTTATAGGTGTTCTCTTTGACATAAATTGGTCCCAATCTCAATGTTATTCTTATGGGTGTGTGTACTGTCAGGCCCTGATATTGGAAGCAACCAGGATTATGACAGTGGAAATGGTAGTTGGAACAAAAGTTGTACAGCATGAATACATGGTTGCTTTGGGGATATGTATGTCTCAAAGTTTCCGTATGTGTAATTTACTACATATCAACTAAAATATCTGATGGATATTATGGGATATTGAGGTTGTAGCTTGACAAACCAGAAAAATGATTCAAAATTATTTGAATGAATTTCAGGTATATGCAGGACTGCATTTGTTCTAAGACAGATCATATGCAGAGATACAGACTGAGGAACATTTAGTTATGCTGTAGTATTGCAGAAAAGGTCCTGGGGCTTATAGTGGACTGCAAGCTGGGTATGAATCAACAGTGTGTGTGTTTGTTGGCAAAACAAGTCAGTAGTGTACTGGGTTGTATCAGCCAGTTGATACACCCAGCTTCAAGTCATGAGAAGTTATTCTTCTGCTCTATTCTCCTAAACTGTTTGCAGTGGTGGCAGATGACAGAACAAGGTTGAGGATATTAGGAAAAACTTGGAGGGTGGTGAAGCACTGGAGCAGGTGACCTGGAGAGGTGGTAGAATCTCCATGTTGGAAGTTTTTAAGGCCTGGCTTGACAAAGCCCTGGCTGGAATGATCTAGTTGGGGATGGGTCCTGCTTTGTGTGTGTGTGGGGAGGGGGTTGGTCTAACTGACCTCCTGAGGTCCCTTCCAACCCTAATTTTCTATTATTTTATCATTCTGTGATTCTGTTCAATGCTTGTGAGGCCTTACCTGCAGCCTTGTTTCTAGTTTGGACCCCACCTTTCAGGGAAGAGTCCATGGGAGAGCAACAAAAATGATTGGAGGGCTGGGAAACATGATTTATGAGAGGGAAAACTGGGATTATTTAGTCTGGAGTTGAGGAGAGGGTTTTGGAATGCCTCCTTTATTTTCCTGGCTCCTGCTTCTGTATCCTGTCATATTTTCCCTCTGGCCATCAAGAAATGGTATCAGTACTTCTGCCAGTAATTTCAGTGTTTTTCTCTGTAGTCTGTACTTCTGTGGGACAGAGTTGGCAGAAGTCTCAGAACACATGGGTAATTTTAGCTTGCCAAATAGATGTTTTCCATCCCTGATTTCAAGATTCTAGGGAAATGTGCTGGCCAAGTTCCTCTCAACCATACGTGCCTTCAATTTCTTGGCCTTGTACTCCTGTGTACTTACACTTTGCATACCTCAAGGACTTCTCCCTTGCTGTGGCTTGAACACAAGTAATTTGCTGCTTCTCCAACTGCCAGTATAGCTGCAGTTTTCCAGATTGCTGCTTTTTTTATGTGTGTATATGTTTTAGCTTATCTGTTCAAGCATTTTTAAAGATGTGTGATCAAGCTATATGTCCTGACCTCTTGGAAAGTTTCCTAGTGCATCTAAAGAGGAGTAATTTATTGCTTGGTATACTGTGGAAGGAAAAAAACATTTACATACCAGACAATAGCCAGGGTATTTGTCCTTGTAGTAAGAAAGGAAGGAGTTAACCACTAATGCCTGGGCAGGAGAATTTGGCTGTCTATGAACAGAATCAGGCTGGAATGCATCATGCCAGCATTTCTGCCAGAATGTGGAAAAAGCAAATGGGTCCAAACAGTTGTAACCAAGACTGCAAA
This sequence comes from Crocodylus siamensis, assembly GCF_052110815.1. Classification (NCBI taxonomy): domain Eukaryota; kingdom Metazoa; phylum Chordata; order Crocodylia; family Crocodylidae; genus Crocodylus; species Crocodylus siamensis. Next base: position 385,912,516 of record NC_143395.1, read on the forward strand.
CAGAGAAGCTGTATGCTTTAGTTAAAGAACACATTTGGATCCATGAATGGAGTGCATTCTAGTAATGTAGAAATTACTTAACAGTGCACGAACATTAAAATCTTAACATAATACTATTTAAATGCTTGTGTCAATGAGAATGTGTGTGTGACACTCTTGTGTAGGCCTCTCTCTCTTTTACTTTTGAAAGGGAAAGTGAATCCAATTTACCAAATTCATGTAGTAGGAAGCTATTACAACAAGATCTTAGGAAGCTATTACAACAAATTGATAGAACTTTCATTTTCAGTGTAATGTTTTAAATAGTAATTGTAGAAGTTGCTGAGCTAATCTCGGTGTGCGTGTAGCTTCAAAGATAGGACTGGGATGTAAGGCAAGTAAAGCGAGTATACTTGTAGACAGGAACATGCAAAATACTCTGTCTTGCCAGGCATTTTCATCCAGCTCGTGGCACCCACCAACTAATTCTACCCTACCCAGAGCCTTCTTCTCACGGGGGTGGGAGAGAGGCACACACATATACACCCTCTCCCAACATACCCTATTGCATCTCACTCCCACCCTTGTGGGCAGAAGGGCCCAGCTTGGCCAGCATGCAGCTTCTGGGCGGGGCTGCTGCTGCCACTGCTGCAGCCTCTGGGGGACCTACTTGGCTTCCCCGGTGTGCCGCTCGCTCTGGACAGCAGGTAGGGAAGCAGCAGGAGCAGGGGGAGCTGCAGCTGAATGGAAGCATGGGGCTGGGACTGGTGGCAGCATGGAGCGGCAGCAGCACAAAGTTCAGGTGGGTAGGATTTTTGTGTGTGGTGGGGGGATGTCTGGGGACCCCCCAAACACTCCCCGTGGCATGCAGCCCCCACAGGTGGCAGCAGGTGGGGGTGCTTGTACATGATGCAGGCACTGTCACCCAATGGCATGCTGCTTTGGCCAGCGCTGCACATGCTAGTGAGGAGTGCAACCTGGCCAGCTGCCTCAGTTGCCAGGGCTCCCTTCTGTGCATGTGAAGCCTCCTCACTCATGCACCACTGGAGGGAAGCCCCATGTACTGGAGCTGGCTGCCTTCGCCACTCCCGGCTGCACGGGTCCTGGGACTCTACTGAAAGTGGAGGGGATCCCCAGGCCATTTTCCCCATGGAGTTCCAGCACCATTCCCTGCCCCACAGGTGAAGGCAGCCAACTCCAGTGCATGGGACTTCCCTCTAGTGGCGTGTGAGTGTGGAAGCCACATGTGCGTGGTGGGGAGCACTGGCGATGGAGGTGGCTGGCCCTGCACTCCTTGCTGTGATGTCACGATTTAGACAGCGCTGCCTAAATCAGTGTGCTGCCAGATGGCAGCATGTGTACTAGGCAGGAGCATCCCTGCCTGCTGTTGCTGCAGCTGCCTGCTGGGGCTGCACACTATGGGAGGGGGGGGTGTGTGTGTGTGTGTGCGCGTGCGCGCATGTGCATGTAGGGGGGTCCCCCATCCTCTGTCACACCCCACAAATGCTATACACCCCCCACCTCTCGCTCCACACAATATAAAGGACAAAGAATTTATTTTTGAGTTACTATGCAGATACAAATCATGACATATTTTTGTAATAAAGTTAAAATGTTATAGTAGGTGTTTGCCTTTCTTAGCGTATGATTTGGTTTTTTGTGGTTCTAAGATGGCAATCTCTCCCCCCATACTGGAAAAAAAATGGTATTTCTGGAGGGCATTGGAGGGACTTTGGTGCCAGAGGTCAGGGGTTAGGGGTGCAACTTCTGGTCCCAAGATGGGGACCTGGGTGTGGGGCAACTAAAGCTCACCAAACCTCCTTAAGTGGCCCTCCAGATGAAATAATTGCCTGCTCTGAGGGGTGTGAGCAGCTGTACAGGCAATGCCCCAGATCTGTCTTTATGCTTACTTTGGGCTGCTTGTTCTACCTAGTGCCCATTGCTCATGGTGCATTCTGGGGCTAGTCATCTGAAGATTAGGTTTTGTCCCTGCTATCTGCATCCATAACTTCAGAGAAATCTTTTATCTTTTTTTTCTTTTCATTCTGCCCATCAAAAAGGTGTATATTTTATTTGGGGGAGGGGGCATATTCTATGCAAAAATAATATGATAATGAGTATAGTAACATTCATGTGGAGCTGTAGCCAAAGCATATTCTCTCTGAACACAGGTTTATTACCTTCAGTGGTTCCCAAAGGGTGTGCTGTGAGAGCGACAGAAGTGTATTGTGAGATTCTTCTGTGCAAGGAGGTAAATATTCTCCATCCCCCATCTGGCTCCCTGGGGGACTGCCCCAGCTGCTCCAGCAATGCCTGTGGCTGCTTCTCTGGGGACTGCTCCATTGGTGCTGCCTTCCCCATTCCCAGGCAGCTCCTGTAATGTCCTCCAGCCCTCCCAGCAGCTCACTTTGCTGCAAGCAGGCTAGTGAACACACAGATGGAACCTGCTTAGCTCATCCCCTCCTTCTCCCGTGCTCCTGGGGCTGGCAGGACTGGCTGAGGTGGTGGTTACTGGCATGTGGGACCTTTCGGAAGCTGCCTCAGTAGCTGGGGCTGCCGTAGCTCCCTTAGGTATAGACCAGAGGTTGGGAGGTTGCAGATGGTGGCAAGAACAGGTCACGGAGGACGAAGTGCTGCCTTCTTGACCCTTAACTGACATCAGCTAGATTGGTGATTCTCACCATTTTTAGCTCCAAGGCCCCCCTCCACATTCTTCCTGAATCCAGCAAGCTACATTTGATTTTTAACTGTGGTGACATAACATTTAGAAAGTTGTGGAAGGGTGCCTTAAGGCTAAAAAGGTTAAGAACTACTGGTATAGAGACTATGCCCTTTCTTAAAGAAAGATGTATTTGGTGTCATTTTTTAATAGTACATCTCAGCACAGGCATGATTTTCTCTGGCAGGGGAAGAGAATATTTGTATTCATCCTTTACTTCTATTCCTGTATTAGCACAAGAGACTAATGCTGTTTCCTTAGAGTGTGTACACTTTTTTCAGTCTATCATTCTTTAAACACAAACAGGAAGAAAGTGTTTCCTGCATTTACATTATCAGAAGATAACAAAAGAAAGGTGAAAAAGTTTGTCAGTTTCCAGTGTCACATACTAAGTTCCTGCAGGCTGAGCTGCCCATTTCACCTGCCAAGGGCTCCATGCACCCCTAGTTTCACGTCCAAAACGTCTGAATGCCAACTAGACTGTCTTGTTGCACTTTGTTTCTGAGCAACTCCTTAACTCTTCTCTCATGCAAAGGGCTCTGTGTGGGTATGGACATATGTACATATGGAGTTTGGAGCTCTTTCAAAAGCAGAACATTTCAAAAGGGCAACAGCTGTTATGTTCTCATTGTTGTGTGAATGAGCCAAGTACAATTCAAATGTAGCAAAACCACTCCAACTTTAAAGCCGCTTCATCCAGGGTTGACGTTGGAGCAGTTGTACTGACCCATGATGATTGTCCCTTCTTATTGTTACCATGCTTTTGTGTGAAGTCCATTCATACTTAAGGACTTGTTTAGATTTGTTGTAACTTAAAACAGACTTCTAAAAGAAGCCCAGATCCTTGGGTTCTTGGTCCTGTATTTTAACGTTGAGACTCCTGAGATGCCGTATTTCTTAATAATCCATGCATAAACTTTTTGATGTTGTATTAATTGACTCTAGAATGTAGGTCATGCAGTAAAATTGTTATTGCCCTCTGAGTATGACCTACAAGTTACTTGAGGGAATTCCAGCTGCATTTATACCGGGTACCCTTGGTTAAAAAAAAAAAACAAATCAAACATTTACAGGATTCCTATAACCAATGACTTCAGTGAGTAAGAGGCCTTTTGCCTTTTTAATTCATTTAATTTTAGTACATTTATAATGAAACCATCTGAACAGGAACTGTGAAAGGTCACAACTAAGCAAACAGTAAATTCATTTTTCTTCAAACTTAGAGTGATACATGATTCATTAGACAATCCAGAAAATGATTTGGAGTTTCATTACTGAAGGTAGAAAAGTAAAAGCAACCAAAGAGTTTCTTGGATACGGTTAGGTAGTAGAAGCTTGTATCACCCTTAGATCAACTTGAAAAAGAATATACTGCATCTGAAAGTTTATCCAAGTCTATCCCAACCTTGTTGTTGCTCTAATAGATGATAAATAAAATGGTAAGTATTTATGTGGGTGTTATCTAAAATACAGCGAACAGATGTATAAAACCGGGGTACTGTCTTAATGCTTTGTTAGCTGGAATGGATGTTTGGGCTGCAGCATGCATTTGGAATAGTGGAAGTCATCTGGGAAGATGAGAAAATGAATTTGATAGATTAACAAATTTTAGTCTACTTCACATGAGCACAACCAGCAAGTACCTTGTTTAAGTGAATAGCCTGACAAAAAGTGCCATGCACTTATCCTAACAGTGTAAACCGTGCCTTTTGAGTACAGTGCTCCCTGTGCTGTGGTATTGACAGCCTCAGAATTGTCTGGCTCCCCTCATTTTCAGTGATTCTTAGAGCAGTCTTTTGACAGCTGTTTGTTCTTTCTGGGTCAGTTTGAGCACAGTTAATTTACAAAGTATACAGATGCAATGACTTGTGCAGTTAACCAGAGTATAGTTAAGTTGTGAAGTAGACAGTGGTGCTGAAAGATCATAGAATCACAGCATAGCAGGGTTGAAAAGGACCTTGGGAGGTCATCTAGTCCAACCCCCTGCTCAAGGCAGAATCAGTCGCTGACTAAACCATCCCACGTCACCTGTTTGTCAAACAAGTTCTTTAAAACATCCAAGGATGGAGATTCCACAGCCACACTGAGTAACTTGTTCCAAAGCTTAACCACCCTCCTAATGAGAGAGTTCTTCAAAATATATCCATCCCGATTTTTTTCTTCTGTTGCAATTTGAGACTATTGCTCCTTGTTCTCTCCTGTGCAGCAACAAAGACAAATTTATATCGATCTTCCATATAACCATCCTTCAGGTATCTGAAGACTGTTATCAAATCTGGCTATATAACTGCCTTTTTAGCTATTTAAAGACTTATTGAATTGCACTCAGGTGTCTTGTTTCCAAACCAAATAACTCTCATACTTTAAGCCTATCCTCATAAGCAGGGGTGGGCAATTATTTCGTGCAGAGGGCCACTTACCCAGTTTTGGCAAGCTGTCAAAGGCTGCGTGTGTAGCCCTGCCCCCTGGTCAACATCTTGGGAACAATGTCCCAATATCTTGGGACCAGTGTCCCAAGGCCAGCACTGGTGGGATCCAGAGTGGGGTGCAGGCTGTCAGGGGTCTGTGAAGCTGGGCTGGGCTGCACCACCAGGGAGAGGGGGGAGCTGGCCCAGCTCCATAGAGCCCCTGCCAGCCAGGACCCTGTACTCCTGCTGCCTTGCTCTGGGCCCTGCCAGCGCTGGCCCCGAGACACTGTTGTGGCCCTGTGCTCCTGCTGGCTCCCATACCCGTTCACTCCCAATGCTGCTGCCCCCCTCCCCAGCTCTGTGGCACAGGTGGGGGCAGCGTGCAGCCCTGACCCTGTGCTCACCATCAGGGAACAAGCTGGTGCTGAGTGTGGGGGGGAAAGTGGCCCCTCCCCTGCCCCATGGACGGTGCTCCCTGCTGCAGTCTGCACAGGGCTGTCCTGAGCAGGCACAGGCAGCCCCATGTGGGTTGCGAGCAGCTGCAGCACGGGGTGCCAGCAGGGCCACTTTTTCCCATGCTTAGCACCAGCTTGTAACCTGTTGCCAGCCTGGGTCCCGCGCCGGCTCCGGGCTCACCTGTCTGGGCTGCACTGCAGCAACAGCAGCTGCATGGTGTGGAAGAAAGCACCCTCCTCCCCTTGCCGTGCTGGGCAGTGTTTGCTGCTGCTGCTGTCCGCCTGGAGCTCATGCCACGGCAGCCTGTGGTGTGGCTGCCACTGCTGCCTCTGTGCTGCCTAGTGTGCATGGGGAAAAATGGCCCCCCGGTGCTCCATGCTGCAGCTGCTCGCAGCCCGTATGGGTGGGCAAAATTATGGCCTGCCAGCTGATTTTGGATCCAGCTTGTGGTCAGACACACACCCATTCATGGTATCTGTCTCATGGCTGCCACTGTTGCACTGTGGATGGGGCTGAGCCCCTCCTGCTTTCACCCAGGGCAGTGCACACTATGCTTTCTCCTTCTCCTGTTGGAGGGCCCTGGTTAGCATGCATAGCTTCCCAGTGGGGCTGCTTCTGCTCGGCTCCCTCCATCTCCAGCGGCTTCTCCTGTCCCCACTGCAGTGCTCTGGGCAGCAGATAAGGAAGGGAAGCAGCAGCAGATGAGGGTGAAGCTGCAGCTGGGAGCTCTTGCCTTACCTTCTACCCACTCTGCCCACCCAGTGTGATCAGCAGCCACCTGTGGGCTGCTGAGTGGGTGGAAGATGACTTTGCCAGGAAGTTATGCATGCTGGGCAGGAGCACAGGGCAGGTATAGGCAAGAGCCCAGTCCTGGCTGCCCTGAGTGGGAGTGGATAGGGCTTGATCTCATTCATAGTGATGGGGAACAGCTATGGGCTGGAGGGGAGGGTAAGGGTGGACTGCACCCGCACTGCCTGGGCGAACTCTGCTGCACATGCCCCATGCTCTTCCCTTCCCCTACCTACCTCTGGGTGGCTCCCAAGATCTAGTGCTTGGGCAATCCCCTACCATATACCCCACAGTATCCAAAAGTAAGACTTTATTTTGAGCTATTATGTAGTTCTCTCTCTCTCTCTCAAACTTGTATACAAATCAGGACAACAGTATTTTTAAAAATAAAATAAAAATCAAACATCTACTATAAACACATTTTAAGGATATGATTTATTTTTTTAAATATACTTTGTTAAAATGATCTGTTTTGAAAAAGTTTCTATTTGTGGCTCTTGACTTGATTGGTTTGGCACCATTCTTGGGGAGGTCTGAGGCTTCTGAAACCTCCACTGATTGGTTGAGGGTGATGTGGCAATTTGTTAGAGGGGTCACAACCCCTCGCTACCTGATAGGCCATGAGGCACAGGCATGGCCTAGAGGGCAGAACTTCTGGGACCCCAGGGGCAGGTCATGCACCATGAGGGCAGGTCCTATAGGAGGGCAGTGTTTACATTCTGATGTCGGGGACCATGTGACAGGAGCAGGAAATTCTGAGACCAACATGGCAGTGTTGAAAGTGAACTGGGCAAAATTTGGTGTTGGGTGGGTGGAACTTTTTATGACATGAACCATGTCACAGGGTGGGATTTCTGGTTCCAAGATGGCAAATCCCCCTCCCAAAAGGAGTACTTCTGGAGCAAGGGCAGGGACTTCTGGTGGTGTTGGTCAGGGCTTACAGGCGGGACTTCTGTTCTCAAGATGGCAGCCAGGGGGTGATGGGGCACCTGTCAAGGGATGGAACTTAGCAGTCTGACAAGTGTACCCTTATGATCCTTGACAGCTCACCAAAACTCAGGGTTAAGTGACCCTCCGGCCAAAATAATTGCCCATGCCTGCTCTAGAGTGTCTGTAACTGTCCAGCCTGATGCCACTTGCAAACATGCACCCAGTTGCATCTTCCACATCAGCAGGAATCCTAGTTTTCTCTGTTTAAAAATCACAGGTTCTCTGATTTAAAAAAAAAATGCAAATTCCTTCATTTAAACCCCCCAAAATCCGCATTTTTTTCCACAATTAAAATGAAACACAGGGAGGTAGGTAGATAGATAGGGTTGGGGCAGGCTCTATAATGTGTATATAGGCTCTGTAGAGTGTGTGTGTGTGTTTTGGAGGAAATCAAACTTCTCATTGTGGTTGAATCAGAACAGACAGAGCCAGCTTTTCTTTATTTAGGGCTATGGTGTGATCACAGGGAGGATTTCATACAGCAATGGGAATCACCCACTTGTCTGTTTTAAAGGAATCCTCCTTTTCTAAGTTTTCAAGCATTTTTATACTTAAGACAGATAGAGAAAAAAAATACGACCTCGGAGAAACTAAAACAAGTTTACTTAATTGGACATCTGTGCACAGGGTAATAAGACATGCAAGATTTCTTTCTCAGAACATATAACTGAAATAAGCAGAATCAGCGCTTCTGGTCTCTGTCTGTTTTTCTAGTCAAGTAGGTCAGAATCCCGACTAAATTTACTCCTACATTCCCTAATTTTGGTTTTGTTTTTTTTTTTTTTCCAACAAGTTGGATATTTATAGCCATTAGCTTTTTAACTTCTAGTTTTTCTTTCTCTTTACTTTCTGCTATTTCAATATACAAATTATATACTTTGTTTCTGGTTGATGGGCTATTTCTCATTTGCTTGGCAGCACATCTTAAGCAACATTGTATTATCATAAATATTAGGCATACTCCCAAGAAAAACAACAAACACTATCAACAAGCTATGAAATACGGTAGAGCCTAAGGACCTGAAAATAGAGCTAAACCAAGAATTTTAAATTCCAACTATTTGACTCATGCTATTAGCTGCTTCTTTTTGAATATGTTTACTTTAAATCCTGGATTTCTCCTGAATTATTGGGAATATAAGTACAACATTCTTTACCTATTAAAGCACAGACTTCTCCTTTGCTGGCTAGTATATAATCTAACACAAGTCGGTTTTGCAGTGTCATTTGCCTTATTTCCTTCATTTCTGTATTTATTTTATCAAAATTATCAGCGGTAGCATTAGCAATCTTTTCCAGAGATGCTGCAACTTTTTTTTATCTCGGACATAGCTAACCTGCGCCATAGCTGGGGAACATTATACCCCAAAATCTTTGATTTTCTGTAATTTTGCAAACATTGCGAATTTTTCCTTTAGGTAAGTGAGATTTAATAGTAAAGGCAGGATACGCTGAGGAGACATAGCACGTTCCTCTTCAACCATAGGGAAGATTTTTTATACGTCTCATCACACACAAAATAGTGACCAGCTAGTGCAGTATATCCACCTGTATTACAGCATGGGGACATCATCCATTGTGAATAATAGCCTGAAAATTGACCTGCAGGAGTGTAGTTAGATATCCGGGAACCATTAGAAAACCGAGCACCATTTATCTTAAATTCTGCCTCGCACTTACTGACTCCTACTGCAACATGAGATCCATTACAGGTCTTTTCAGGGGTGGCATAAGCTAATCGTACATAGTCAGACCAGTTGCAACTTACATTCTGCCAAGTTTCGTTTCCATGAAAATCTGAATAGTAAGGGGCTAACATCTGAGTTGCATTCAAGGGTACCGGTATCATGGGTATTCCTCTGGTAGAATAGATAGGGACATGACTATATATCCAACAATGAGAGGCATTTAAATCTATCCCAGTTAGATTAAGTAAAGACAAGAACATATTTTCATGAAATGATCTTCTTTGTCAGTGTGGAAGTGTAGTTTGGTTTACAGAATTTCTTATACCTGATGAGTCAAGTTTATATAAGATGGCCCAAAAAGAAATACTGAGAAGTACCCAAATTACGACTAACCAACTTCACCTCGGGAACCAGGAACTAGGTAGAGGCCTTTTTCCTGTCCTGAAGGGCATAGTGGTATCATTGGGGCACATCCTCTTTGCTCTGTAATGGCAAATCCTCTTGGCCAGTGGGTGCTTGACTCACTATTGGTCTTGAGCTCTCCTGCTGGCAGGCGCTAGGCTCACTACCGGTCTGTGGAAGCTGATTACAAGATTAATATGGAGGAAACTCTGGGTCTAACGGGGCTGATGTTTTCTTACTTTGTGAAGCATGGATCTGTGTCTGGAGTCCTTGACACTTTATTGCAGTGTTGGTGGTCAGGAGTACCAGTAATGGGCCTTTCCAGTGAGGCTCCAGCGACGACTTTTGTTGATGGATTTTTATATGGACCCAATTTCTAGACAGGATAGAATGGCACGGCTCATCTGGTTCTTTGGGGAGAGCTGCCTGTTCCTGTGAATGAAAAGCCTTAACATGCTTTTTTAGTGCCTTACAATAGTTCAGAATAGTATCAAGTGAATGTATATCGCAAAAGTGGGAGGCAACAGATGGCGAGGTGGGGATCCTCATGGGTCTTCCCATTAGAATTTCATTTGGGCTAAGCCCCGCCTTTCGGTTGGCAGTAGATCTCATACTCATAAGGGCTATGGGAAGTGCGTCTGGCCATTTTAGGTGAGTCTCAGCACAAATTTGGCCAGTTTATTTTTCAGAATGCTATTTTGTCGTTCTACTTGGCCCGAGGCCTTTGGATGGTATGGGCAATGAAAGTTCTGTTGGATCTGCAGGACTTTGCAGATTTCTTTCATTATTTGTCCAATAAAATGAGTTCCTTTATCAGAGTTTAGGGATGAAGGAGTACCAAACCTTGGAATAAAGTCTCTGAGCAACTTTTTGCTAACTGTGATGGTGTCAGCTTTTGCACGTGGGTAGGCTTCTACCCATCCAGAAAACATACATACAATAACAAGAACATACTCATAAGAACAACATTTCTGCATTTGAATAAAATCTATTTGTAAATTTACAAATGATCCCCAAGGTGGGGGATGCGCTGCCTTCTTTGTTTTTACAGGCTTTTCCACATTATGGGCTTGGCAAATAGGACAGGTGTGGCAGTACTGTTGAGCCACAGATGGAAAAGTTGGAGCAAACCAATCAAGCTTAACAGCTTTTATCATCCACCCTTTGCTCACATGTGTCATGCCATAGTGTATGCAAGCAAGGTGAGGAAGAAGGACCATTGGGGCCACCAGGCGGCTGTCCGGGGAGCGCCACAAATGGTCAGGGTGTAAGAAACACCCAGCCAGTTTCCATGTATGTTTCTCTGGTTCTGGAGCCTGATCTTGGAGGAGGGCAATGTTGTGAAGACTTGCCAGTGGAGACTGGTCAGTTGGAATAGACAAAAACACAGGCGTGGCCTGAGGAGTGGAAATAGCCGCAGCTTTGGCAGTGGAATCTGCCATAGCATTCCCATGTGTAATATATTAAGTGGGAGAAGCGGGGCTGTGATGATGTTACTTTTCCTCAGGCTGGCCTAACAGGAGGCTCCCTGATTCGGGACAGAGAACTGAGTGAGAGGAGGTGGTGGTGGGTTAAACGTCATCCCTGCCTGGCCAGGCCGGTGAGGACATTGAGCCTTTCAGTGTCCTGGTTGGCCACAATAATGACAACTGTCATTATTTTGGGACTGAAATCCTCCTCGTCCCATCCGCTGACCACGTCCCCTGCCTCTGAACTGTTCTTGATGGAAACCTTGGCTTCTGCCCCTGCCTAAAATCTGTAATTTTAATGATATTAGCTTAGTTTCTGTGGATTCCTTTTTCTTTTTCTGGCAGGTTGTACAATGATTTGCAATGGTGACTAATTCTGCAAGTGGCTTAGTCTGCCAACCTACAGCAATTGTGCACAACTGTTCCTGGACTTTAGAAAGAAGTCTATGGACAAAAGCAGAAGCAAGTGCTTCTGGGACAGTTTCAGCTGCATTTTCAATACCAAAATGTCTTTCAAATATTAGTTTCAAGCGGTCCATGTAGTCTGCTGGGGATTCTCCTTTATTTTGTTTACAGTTATGTATTTTGGCCCAGTCAGTTTTCCTGGGGCAAATTTTAAGCACAGCCTCAAGGAGGCGTCTTCAGGCATCTGCTAAGTGATCTCCTATTCCAGGGTCTTGAGCAGGCCAAGTAGTCTGTGCGATGAGGCTGTTGCAGACCTCAGAGGGCAGAACACTTCTCATTAATTGGTTCAAATCTGCCCACGTTGGATCATAACAATGGATTACAGCTTCCAATTCATCTTTAAATTTTTGGGGTTTCTCCCTGATGTTGGGAAATTGTTTAACAAGGTTTAGGAGATCTCCTGGGGTCCAGGGGACAGGGACTGTGATTGTAGCTTCCCCATTTGGACCCTGCCCTGGAAGTTGGTGTAAAGGCATAAGCTGAGCCTTTTTAGATTTTAAAGAAGGGGCTGGACCAAACTGGGTACCAGACCTTAAACAAGAGGAGGGGGTTGAGATTTCAGGAGACAGATGCCTTGCGTCCGGTGGACGTGGTCATGCCCTGGGGCAGGTGATGGTTGTTGAGTAATAGCTTCCTGGTGAGGTGGGCTAATCCTGCCGGAAGAGCGTATTTGGTTACTTTGGACTTCTTCAGGTTCAGATTGTGCCTGGGACTGATATGGGGGTGGCACATTAAGAAAATAAATGACATCTTCTGAAGAATCATTCTCAGTTATTTGTGGATAAAGTTGTTTTGGTGCTGGTGGTACTGTTGATGGGGGAAGGGGGCCCTTTTGGTGCATTTTTCTGTTTTAATTCCTTTATCTGAGATTTCAGTTTCTCTTGGGAGTCCTTAAGACTCCGAACTTGAGATTTTTGATGTCTTTTGAAAGCTTCTTCATACCAATCAAAAAATGTGTCCCACTGAGTCTGTGGTATATTACTACCTCTTCACTCAAGGTCTCTGCGGAGATGAACAATTTTACTTAAATCAAATGTTCCCTCCAGGAGAAACTGCTGGCTAAGATCATCTCTGGTATAGCAATTCCATTTGTCTAGAAACTTACAACTTTTATGGCCATAGTGTGTGTACATGTACAATGCTGGAGTCCCTTTTGGCGGAGCCAGTATGTCTTTAGACTCTCCACTCCCCATATCTTTAAACTCAATTCACACAGGTCTTTCATACAGGAATGGCTTATTCAGGGTGTCCAGTCAGGTTGTGAGATTTGCTAGCAGCACAGAGATGCTGTGTCTAATGTCCAAAGACAAAACTCCACTGCAATAACAGCGTACAGTGCAGTTACTCCATGGTTAGACACAGCTCATTATGAGGGTGGAGAAAGGATGAATCTGTCCACTGGGTCACGAGGTTCCAGTTGGGCCCCCTTGCATTCAAAACTGCCCTTCTGAACAGCCTTGGGGCGGCTGAACCCAACCTTAGTCTCAGATCTGGTCAGTGGCTTGTATTTCTCAATTCATACTCTCAATTCACACAAGGGAATTTCTCCGTTGAGGCATGAGGTTCAAGAGCATTTCTTCAGTCTCAGCCTTGGTCAACGCTTATCGTGGAAAACACTCACGCTCTAAGAGTTTCCACCTTGCACCCTTGCTTTCGAAGAGCACACAGAACAAATCTGTTTTCTTCAGGGCGGCTGCACAAGGTTTCCACTCCTGGCCTCAGAGAGACCTCATAGTTCTTTGCAGAACTTAACTCAATTCACACGGGGAAATACTTTCATTGACAACAGCGACACAGGGTCTTTAACCTTGACACTTTTTACTCACAGTTACTACTTACACAGTGGGTCTGACAGTTCTGGCAGAAAAAAAAGTTCGGATAGTGTGAGCCTCAAGCAGTGAATCAGGAAGACAGAGACAGCCTCTCGCTGAAAAGCCCCAATAGAGATTTCAAAAGGTCTCTTACCTTGGTTTGGCGCCAGGGCTTCAGTGAAGAGATGTCTGTGTCCCAACTGATCACTCCAGGCGTCTCTATCCGAGTCACGGCACCAAATTGTGGAAGAAATCAAACTTCGTGTTGTGGTTGAATCAGAACTGACGGAGCCAACTTTTCTTTATTTAGGGCTATAGTGTGATCACAGGGAGGATTTCATACAGCAATAGGAATCACCCACTTGTCTGTTTTAAAGGAATCTTCCTCGTTTCTAAGTTTTCAAGCATTTTTATACTCAAGACAGAGAAAGAGAGAGAAAAATATGACCTTGGAGAAACTAAAACAAGTTTACTTAATTGGACATCTTTGCACAGGGTAATAAGACATGCAAGATTTCTTATCTCAAATCATATAACTGAAATAACCAGAATCAGCACTTCTGGTCTCTGTCTGTTTTTCTAGTCAAGTAGGTCAGAATCCCGACTAAATTTACTCCTACATTCCCTAATTTTGGTTTTTTGTTTTTTTTTTCCAACAAGTTGGATATTTATAGCCATTAGCTTTTTAACTTCTAGTTTTTCTTTCTCTTTACTTTCTGCTATTTCAACATACAAATTATGTACTTTATTTCTGGTTGATGGGCTATTCCTCATTTGCAATGTATATATACACACCTTATACAGCCTGCAGCCTTCCCAGCCCTGCCAGTGCCCCCCACCCCAGCCCCCTAGTGGTATGATGTAAGGAGGATACAGGTGATGGGGGGGGCACATGCTGTCCCCCCCCACCCTCCAACTTCTGTGCCCAGAGCTGGGCATGGGGCTGCAACCTGGTCAGACCAGCTCAGGGCAGGAGCCGCCCCGGCAGCCCAGTGGGCAGAACCAGGTGCAAGGGACAACATTGCACCAGCATAGCCACTAAGGTGAGGTGCAGCAGTGCAGAATTGTGCCTTCTGTTATTGTCTAGTAGGCAGGGGGCACCTCACTTTGGTCCATCCCAGCTGCAGCCCCACACTCTGCTGTGGGTTCAGAAATTGGGGGGGAGCATGTGCCCCACTCACACATTGCCTGTGCCCTCCCAGCCCTAACACATTGCCTGCCACCTTCCCCTCCCCATAAACTTACCTGTTGTGGTGGAAGGTGAGGGGGGAGAGAAAGGGCATGGGGGAGCAGATCAAGGCCCCTGTGGTAAGGGAGGGAGTATGGCTGGGGAGGGGACAGAGCAGGTGCTGCCCAGCTGGGGTGGGGTAGGACTGGGCATAGGCCAGAGCTGTGTCTTGTCTGGGGGATGTGAGGAGCATGGGGTGGCTCCTGCTGCTGTGCGTAGCCTGGAAGGGCACTGGGTGGGGGGTGGGGGGCAGTGTGCCCCCTGGATCTGTGTGGGGCAGGCTGGGGCCGGGGCCGGGGCTGCACTGGGCTCTTCCTGCCATGTGCAGATCCAGGGGGTACATGCCCTCCTGCTATGCATGCAGCAAAGGGAGCTGCTCCCCTGTCCCTGCACATCTTCCTCCCCCCCCGATGAAGCCACAGCTCCATTCTGTGCCCCACTCCACCCTGGCTGGACAGCGCCTGCCCCAGCCCCATTCCCTCCTTCCCTTACCACAGAGGCCTTGATCTGGCCCCCCACACCCTGTCCCACCCCCCCCTTCCACCACAACAGAATTACAAGCTGGATGCAGCTCTCCAAGCTGCAGGGCTGTGCTCCTCACCTCATGTCCTGTGCTGTGGCTGCGTGCATGCACAGGGTATTTCTTGGCCACATCAGGCTGATTTCTGATACAGCCAATTTTCTTTATATTTGTGCCGATTTGATATTAGACCAATGTATTGGTGCACCTCTAGTGGTTTCTTATCGTGTTAATAAGAATGTAGGAAACTGTCAAAAATCTTGATAGTCAAGGTGCATCACATCCACTGCTCTCCACCACCCACAAAGCATGTCAACTTATAGAAGGAAATCAAGTTGGTAAGGCACAATTGCTTATGGTGACTCTACTGGCTGTTCCTCATCACCTTAATTCTCCTTCAAATGCTTAGGAATAGACTGCTTGATGACCTGCTCCATAATGTTTCCAGGTATGGAGATCAGAATGACTGGTCTGTAAGTCCCCAAATCTTCCTTTCTTTTCTTAAAAATAAACCTGTTTGCCCCTTTTAAGTCTTTCAGGACCTCACCCATTCTCTCCAGCTTCTCAGAGATGATTGGCAATAGCTTTGAAATTACCTCTGCCAATTCCTTCAGTACTCTAGGGTGCATCCTGCCCTTCTGACTTGAAAACTTCCAGCTTCATTGAGGGTATGGACATGTGTCCCTGTAAAAAAAAAAAAAAAAAAAAAAAAAAAAAAAAAGGCAGCAGCTGCTACTTTCTAATTGTTATGCAAGGCTAAGCCAGGACTTATACAGATGTAGCAAAACTGTTCCAGCATTTGCACTTCTACTACTCTAGGCTTTTTGTCTTCTTCCCTATCATGGCAGCCAAATGCACTTATCATTTGGTAGCCAACCTTATTTGTAAAGGCTGAAGTAAAACAGGCATTAAATACTTCAGTCTTCTCCACATAATCTGTTACTAGATTGCCTTCTGCATTCAGTAAAATTTATATACATTTAAGCAGTTTTATTAATTTAACTGATGACCAGTGTTTTGTTACTAAGTGATGGGAAACAAACTGGGACTGAATATGTTGTATTTGGTTAAACCATGGGCAGAGCCGACCTGAGCCTGGGGCAAATTAGCCCACGTGGGGCCCTGTTCCGCGCCCTGGATGTGAAGAAGCTGCCACTGCTATCTGCTGCAGGGGGGGTAGTGAGCAGCTCAATGTCACCATGCCTGCTCTGACTGGCTCTGCAGGGCCTCCAAAGTGCAGGGCCCAGGGTGCTTGCTCCAATTTGTCCCCCCTAGGAATGGCCCTGACCATGGATGTCAAACATATGGGCTGACCCACTGGGCAGATCTGGCCTGCAGAGTTGTTTCACTTAGCCTGCAAGGTTCCTGAGGGGGGCTGGTAATTGGGGAGTGAGGCATGCATAAATCTGGAACGAGGAGCCTCTTTAGGCCTGGGTGTTGGTAGTAAGGAACAAGAATGGCTGTGTTAACAGCATAAAATGAGGGAGAAAGCTCAAATTGTATCAATTGCCAGCAAGTCAGTAACTAACAAAGTTTTAAGATAACAAAAATGGTTTCATGATCTAACTGAAGATAAGTTTATTGTGCCTGTAAAGGAATGACACAAAGTTAACCAGATGCTCAGAAAAATAAGATACAGAGTTTCTTTTTGGGATCTTTTTTGGTAACTTAAAGTAAAGTCTGTGGAGATATTAATTTAGTTGAATTGGGCTAGGTTTGGCTAGGTTATGCCAAACCCCTCTCAATGTGGCTGTATCTGTGCATGGAAGTTAGGGAGTGGATACAACTTTTCTGTTATGGTTGGTTTGGTTTTTTTTGTCTTAAGGGGTAGCATCCATTTGCCCTGTTCTTCTAAGCCGTGTTTCAAACCTGCTTCTTTTAAAAAAAAAAAAAAAAATTTCTAACCTAATTATACTCAAGCAAAGCAGTTCACTTAATTCCATTAGGAGCCCAGACACAACTGAAATCTCTCCTAGCCCCCCTTCTCCCTTCCTCAGACATGGTTTTAACTTTCATTGGAAATGATGTTCCATTTGAGGGAATTAGTTTATTTTAAAGAGCTTGTTTCTGTGCAGTAATATTTGTGTACCCTTTTTCAAAATAGCATTGAAACAGAACTTGTTTTATCATCTGGTGCCTTTGTCTTAGTATGGTCTATGCTGGGAGAGAACTAAATCTATGTTACTACTAGATGTCTGAGTGCCAAGTTAATCTCTTATCGCAGGTCTCATTGATCTTCTGTTTGAGCAGCTGAGAGTCTGTTTTATGTATAGCAACTTTTCATAAAGTTTATTCCTGGTAATAAAGCTAACTGGGGAAAGTGCCAGGCTATTCTAAGAGACAGACCACTCTCTGAACAAGAGAAGTATTTTATTTTGTCAGATGGGGTTATTGTTTGGGTATGTACTTGTGACAGAACTAATGAAATAGCTAATGGATGAATTCATGAGGTGTACTCTTACTGGTATGAAGTTAATGACGTTACTGGGGAACAGAACATTGGGATTTGACTTCTCATATGATGAGAAGATTTACTTGTGTTTTCTAACCATTACTGTGTGTCATTCTTAAATTGGATTGTTCATCTGTGCTTTGTGGTATCTTAAAAAAAAAGTGGAAAAATTGTTACATTTTATGCTTTACTTGTTTGATTTTTAAATGATACTCTGCAGGCATTTTCATGAGATTTGCTTAGAGTTATGTATCTGGTATATAGGTATTTTGTAGGTTCTCACTGTATGGAATACATACTTTCAGAATCTTGGTTAAGCTTTTTGTTTGTTTGTCAAATGAGCTCCTTGGAAGAGTCTTGAAAATGTGAATATCTTCTAAGGTAGGTTAAGTAGATGGTTGTGTATGAATTCCTTCTTTTAAATTGTTGGATTTTGTCTTTGCTTTTTGTACAAAGAGGGTAGCATTATTGCCATGGTTGATAACATTCAGGAATAATTATTTAGTTTTGACACCTTTTTGTTCGGTAGTAGCAGCATTTTTAGTGTTGAACTTCTAAGGCAAGAATTCTTAAAGAAGCTGGGGTTGGAGAAGAAGGCTAGCTTAGAGCTGCAGCATTGGTACTTGAAATACTGGTAAGTTTTGCCACCCCAGTAATTCTCTTCAGAATTCTTCCTTTGCCTAATGTCTTTAACAAAAATTAATAATACTATGGGATAAATTTCCTGGAAGTTGGAGAGCAATGTAAACAACACCCAGAACCAAAATGGCAAAAAATGACTTGTGCTGTGATCTTAGAGTACTTGGGTCAAAGATACAACCTTTGGAGCCATTCTGCCTGGCTTTTGGGACTCCTGGAGGGGCCAGGAATTTGAGGTTGGGCCCACCACTGAATTCCTGGGAACAGAGCCTCATTGGGGATATGTTTCAGTTGGAGGGAAGGTGGCAATGGTTAGCAAGCAATAGCTGTATTAACCCCTGCACTGTTCTTGCTTGTCCCATCACCACCAGGTCCAAATCCAGATCTAGCCTTTGAAGAGCCCCACAAACTGGATCCAATCTTGGGAGCTGGCTGAATTTGTCACTTCTGTCCTAGAAGATGCTAAAATAGTGTTGTATTAGCTTGCCTTTGTCTCCGAGTTCTGAGGATGGTTACCTTTTTATTTCTAATTATATGAATGATAATTCCATTGTACTAAGTTCTATACAGACTGTTTTTTAAAATCGTTGCCTACTTTTTCTTGTTTTAAGAAGGGGGCTTTTAGGTGA
Organism: Crocodylus siamensis; assembly: GCF_052110815.1. Taxonomy (NCBI): domain Eukaryota; kingdom Metazoa; phylum Chordata; order Crocodylia; family Crocodylidae; genus Crocodylus; species Crocodylus siamensis. Next base: position 385,931,160 of record NC_143395.1, read on the forward strand.
GTTTAGGAGAAGCTGGACCAGACTCACTAATGCTCCTGCTTGTTAAAAATGGTGTTATCAACTTCAGCTTTTTTGTTACTGGTGCTCTGTGGGTCTGGCAGACAAATGATGCTAATCACTGTGCTAGTTTAGTGCTCCTGAACCTGCATTCAGTGAATAGAAACCAACTGCATATCCACACCTGTAATTTGGAAAACTTCATTGGCTGAGTTTAGAGCCTTGTGATCAACTTGATGGCATTTCTCTGTTTATTCAAAGTTGTTACAGACTGTTCCAATATTTCTGAGATTCCTTTGGTTGTACCTAATTGATCCAGAGCTGGGATGGCCAGCCTTTGACACATGTGGCATGGGCAGCTTTTGGATATGGCACTTGGCATATCGGTGGGGAAAGGGGGGAAGGGCAGGCAGTATAGTGGCAGATAGGACAGAAAGCGGAGCAACAGACCAGGCAGGGGAAGGGGATCAGTGGCCCTCGGGGAGGTGCAGGACTTAATTTGTGCTATACCTGCCAAAAAGGTTGTGCCCCACTGACTTAAGGGAAGGACAAAAGGGGGAAGATGGAAATGTGGATCTCTAGGTTTGACAACCACAGCTTCAGTCTTCTCTGCAGTTGTTTGTAACTCAGTGATTGATGATACCCATTTTCAGTTTCCAGCATAACACTTCCCTTATCACACACCCCTGGTATGGGAACAATTGGGAATACAGTTGACATGAGGGAAATTGAAGGACCCTGCCTCAGTGGAGATTGAGAGGCAGACAGAGCCCCCGCTTCTAGAAGGAGAGGGGAAAGGGATCCTTTTTAAACCAAAAATTCGTTATATGCGAGGTAAATTCACTCTTATGTGATCAGTGTGGCGGAGCCTGCAGTCAGCTGCTTTGTGCGGTGCATTGTGGGAGTGATGCCCGACAAAATATAGTCTCCTGTGTGGATCTGTTCTCCTCACTTGTTTGCGACACGTGTTTCTGTAGTTGCCATCTCTGTTATGATAGTGCCCTGTGCTTGTGTCTGCTAGTGCTATTGTCTGCTGTTGGTGAGCACCAAAATTGTCCTGTAAGAGTGGTAGAAAAGTGGTCTGGGGGTCTGTACAGTTGAGGTCTAGGACCATATCCCTATTTGTTACTCTGTGAAGTGGATTCTCTTTATGCAGATTTGAGTTGCGTGCCATTTTCCCGGAACACATGTACAGCATAAAGCAAGGGAATCCTATAATGTAGGCTGAAGATATGGTCAGTAACTGAAACATCACAAGTGCATTTAGAATTTGCTTAAATTATGATAGTATATGTTTGTTTGCATTTAAGCTATAAGCATTAACTTGGGAAAGTAGAATAAGAATCTGTTAATCAGGACTGTTAATATTGGCTAGGCCAAGTGCAAATAATTGCTTTTTGGAAAGTACTTAATAGTAGTTAAAAGTAACAACGGCTATTTTGCTGTTCGGTGAGAACTGAATATATAGTCAGCTAGAATCCTATTGAAGAAATAATGTGTCTTTGTTAACTGAATATGGCAAGGCAGACGTATAATCACTTATTGCCAGCCTTGGCCATTTTGAAAGGGCATATGTAAAGCTATAGAAGGGAGGCTAAGGCAGGAGGCCCCAAAAGCCTGTTTCTGAGTGACTGAGGTTAACTGTTGCCAGCATAACTAGCCTTGTCAGCAAAGAAAACAATACATCCAGCAAAAAGAATGAACAGTGATATAAAAGAAGGCCTTAAAGCAGATAATACAAATACATTATATTGTAACTTCAATTTGAAAATATTAGTAGTAGCAATTGATGTAACTAAATGTGTATTTGATACAGTTTTGAAGTTTCTTAGATAAGTTGTTAGAAGAAGAAGAAAGACTTGTCAATGAAAACTGTAAACCAAGGTGAAAAAAGAACAGGCTGATGTCAAGCAGCATTCCATGGTGGTGAGAGGAGAGATAAGAAATCCTCCCTTCCAGAACTGTAGCTTTCACAAGGCTATAGGAGGACGGGTTTGGTTCCGTTCCAAAAGTTTCAGGGAAACATTAAATTGGAATAAAATCAATTGGATGATGTTTATTAAAAAATTAAAACAAACCATCTATAAAAACAAAGGGTAGACTGGAAGGAACTTCACAAACTTAGGATCTGCCAGTCTGCATGCTACCTCTGTCCTGAGAATCCTCAGCTGGTATAGGTGAAAATCTCAGTTATTCTGTTGTGAGTAGCTACATGGGCATTGGATTAAGTGTTTGCTTTTGTGGTGTGACAATAAAAAGGCAGGCTGTAGACCTGCTTCTTTGCTTCTGATATGGGTGGTGATAATTAATTAAGGGAACTGTAACTGCATCTTAATTTTGTGCCTTACGGGTAATCATTAAAGGAATTGTACCAGGACCCTAAATCTGACTCTAAGGCCCCTGACACGTTATATTTAAGGTGCCATTAAAATGTTAATCTCACCGTAAATAGTAACCTAGCCATATTTCAAGTCAATTTAAGCCATAATAATATGGTAAATGAGCCACATGTTTATTCCACATACAAGGTGTAACATCTTTGGCTCATTTGTATCATGCTTTAAACTGAACACGAGCAGGTCCTAATATAATCCATTTCTAAGCAGTTGGAGGAAGAAAGTGATCAGGAACAGTCACCAAGGGCATGTCATGCCTGCCCAAACTGATTGCCTTCTATGATGAGATGACTGGCTCTGTGGATGCAGGAAAAGTAATGGGTGTGATTATATCTTGACTTCAGCAAGGCTTTTGATATGGTCTCTCAGCATTCTTGCAAGTAAGCTATGGAAGCAATGGGTTGGATCAGGGGACAGTCCTGGGGGTGGATTTGTTTAATATCTTCATTAATGATCTGAAAGATGGGATGGAGTGCACCTTCAGCAAGATTGTGGATGACACCAAGCTGGGGGGAGTAGTAGAGGGGTTGGAGGGTAGGACTAGGATTCAGTGTGACCTATATAAATTGGGATTGGGCCAAAAAAAATCTCATGAGGTTCAACAAGGACAAGTGCAAAGTCTTGCACTTAGAATGAAAGAATCCCATGAATCACTACAGGCTTGGGACCAACTGGCTAAGCAGCACCTCTCCAGAAAATGACCCGGGGGTTACAGCAGACAATAAGCTGGATATGAGTTGGCAGTGTGTCATTGTTGCAGAGAAGGTCAGCAGCATACTGGGCTGCTTTAGTAGGAGCATTGCCAGCAGATCAACAGAAGTAATTGCTACCCTCTGTTCTGCACTGAGGCCACGTCTGGAGTACTGTGTCCAGTGTTGGGTCCCCCCCACTACAGAAAGGATGTGGACAAGTTGGAGAGAGTCCAGCAGAGGGCAACAAAATGGTTTGGAGGCTGGGCTGGGGCACATGACCTATGGAGAAAGAAGCTGAGGAAACTGTGCTCATTTAGTTTGGAGAAGGGAAGACTGAGGGGCGATTTTATAGCAGTCTTTAACTACCTGAAGTGGGGGGAGGGTACAAAGAAGATAGAGCTAGGCTCTCAGTGGTGTCAGATGACAGAACAAGGAGAAATGGTCTCAAGTTGCATCAAGGGAAGTTTAAGTTGGATATTAGGAAAAACTTCCTCACTAGGAGGGTGGTGAAGCACTGGAACAGGTTACCTAGAGAAGTGGTGGAATCTCCATCCTTGGAGGCTTTTAAGGCACAGCTTGATAAAGCTCTGGCTGGAATGATCTAATTTGGAAAGATCCTGTATTTTGGACTAAGTTTAGCTGGTTTATATGTAAGCAAAGGAGGTGCAGTAAGTACCAGGCACTGCTGCATTTGGACTCAGTAAATCAAGGGTGTCAAACCTGCCTCCAGCTCCAGGCTTATCTAAACCACAGGGGCTCATTCCAGGCTGGATCCGTGGGGCCAGCAACATTTGCTGTGGGGCTGACTGGACAGCAGTGCAGGGCTGTGTTCTGGCAGTAGCGTAAGTCCAGGGCGCTGCCAGGGGGATGTCCATCGAAGTCCAGGGACCCTGAATACTGTGGCAGGCTGTTCCTCCCAGCTTCTGGTATTGTGGTGAACTACTACCTGGCCAGATGGAATGGATTGTATGTTTGACACCCCTTCTGTAGATGGTTGCCATCTTATATCAGTGCTCTGGTTGCCATATTGTTTTCTGTAGTGAACATGTTAAGAGGGCCATCAGATCTTTGTTTGATAGGCAGATATGATTTAATTATTGTGTTGTTATCATTGTGATATAACATAAAAATATAATAAAAATATTGGTGACTTGGTGAAGCATTTATGGAACCCTGTGTAATTTTTATTATCAGTATGTAACATATGAAACTGTATAACCTCGTTGGTCAATTCTGCTGTTTTAAAAAGATTACTTGTAAGGACATGCAAGATGCATGGCTCTAAAAAGTGGCTAATAAAAGTTTTACTTTTTCTAAACTCTAGTTTTTTTTATGGGAGACTCATTTTTGATGTTTAATTCAAATGTTTGCTTTCATTATTGGCTGAATTCTGAATTTGTTTCTGGAAATGTAACTAGCCAGAAATGCCCATAGTGCTTTGGGAATCATAAAATTAACGTAATGTGTACTAGAAAGACCAAACTGATGTTCAAGCACTTTAAAGTTTTTTGGTGTTTTTCAGTGTCAAAAAAAAATCTTCCCAATTTATCATCGTAGTGAACAAGGGCTATTCCAAGTAGAATTGAAATTAATAATTATATTTGAATAGGAACTTTTGGATTTAGCACTCAGTTATGGTAAGCTGACATACTGTACACTCTTTTAACATACGTAAGGAAATTGCACCCACAAATAAACATAGCATGACCACGTTTGCTGGATCTGTCTGAGATTTATTTAGCAAGTAAGAATGTTAATTTAATGCGTACTAGCTAAGACAACTAGTTGTCTGTAGGGTCAAGGTACTGACATCAGAGGCATTTCAGAACAAAGATGTTGCAGTTGGTGGGTGGATGGCACTGCTCTCAGCTGTTGTATGAGCTTGCATAAATAGTATCATCTCAACTTTAATCTTTCGGGTGTTCAGAGGTAGTGTGCATATTTCTATTTAACCCCTGGGTGTTTGCCAGCATGCATGACCCCTTAACAATTCCTGCCCCTCTGGCCATCCTTGGCACCTTGGCTCCAAACAGTCTAGGAGTAAGGCCAGTAAAATACTTTCATTTTTTTCAATATGTGGTTTCTGTTGCACTTTTTTGTAGTATATGAAACATTTATGGATTTTAGTCACCTCAGTACAAAATATTTGCTGCTTTTGTGTGCAAAGTCAGTTGCAATAAACTAGGGAAAATAGAAACTCAGAAAGGTTGCTCATGGGATGTTATATCTGAAGAAAAGCTTGCTTTGGTAAGAGTGTTAATTTTGCAGTGTATATGGGAAAAGAGTCCAATTTAAAATTGTATTTGAAGACATGGGTTGTGTTGTGTTGAGGGCAGGAATGGAGGATGTTGTTTTTGTATGTTGTTTTTGTATGTTGTTTTTTTTTTTTTGGGGGGGGGTGTTACATAAAAGCTCTTTTGTATAAAAACTTTTAATGTGTCCTGATCATTTCCTTAAGTTTTGTGAGTATGAAGGTTTACTCAGCTTCAATTAGTTAGGAGCTGACAGTGCCCACCTCACTGTAAATGATTGTCTTCCACATTTTATACAAACTCACTGGACTTATAATTCTCATAGTATAGTTGGTAAAGTGCTTTCTAATGGCTTGTATGCTTGCTTGTGTCTTCAAGCAATGATGCTTTCTTTTAAATCTTGCCAAGGTTTCTGCTTTTTTTGGTGGTGATTCTAGGGTTTTTTTGGGGGGGGCGTTGGTTTTTGTTTGTTTGTTTGTTTGTTTTTTACAAGCTTTGCGTTGGGGTGACTTAATCATGATTAGACACCAATATGGTAAATGTAGCAAATGGAACGGAGTGCCCAAATAAACTTTAAATTATTTGAACAGATATGACCAATGGAGGATGCTGGAAGCAGAATATTCCCTAGTAGTAATAAATGTAAAACCCCAGACACAGGGAGAAGAAATAAATAATATGGCTAGTGAAATTAGTTTATGGTTTCCAGGTAAATCTGTAGGTAAAGCAAATGCATTTTCATGATGTTATACTCTACTAAAGTTAATTTTTCATATTGCCCAAATACCAAAATCCTTTAGATAAGGGGAGATGCTTGCCCAATAAATGGACTCTAATGTGCTTCATGATCTGAGGAAAGGTGGTGAGCCAGTGTTCTAGTTTGACTACTTTTTCAGCCAGCTTCTAAGAATATTTTAATAAAGTAATTTAAAATATAATTAAACATCATTATTTTATTGAACTTCTTTGTAATTCCTTTTATTTTTTTTATAGCAAACTTTGGCCTGTTCTATTTTAACGGCTTTGTTGAGTGAGTTTTCAAGTTCAAGTAAAACCAGCAACATTGGATTAAGCATGGAGTTCCATGGTAACTGTAAACGTATATTTCAGGTAAAACAATGTGTATTAATGCAGACTATTTAACTTTATTAAAATAGTTCGCATGTACCAACATATGTATTCAATAAAAATGTATGCATAAGAACTCTGTTATAACCCATATATTAATTCCTTATTTTAGAAAACATCTTGGCAATTTTTTAAAAATATTTGTTTCAGGACCATGTAACATTTTTAAACCTCTTTATGAACCTCGATCTCTGGATCTTTATACAGTAGTAGTACTCTTAATCCTCTGCAGATAAAACTAATGCTCTGTGGAACAATGATAGACTTAAATATAGCTTTGGTTTAAAGCCAAGGAGTGCCATGTATTTAAAAATATTATTGCAGATGGTGTGGTCTGGTTGTCTCAGATGTATTGTTTGGCTATGGAGAAATGTTTTTGTGAAAGATTTGCTTTAAATTCTTTGATTGCTGTGAAATTGGCACAAAAACATTGATAAGCTAAGACCAAATTCCCTTCTCTGTTAATTTTTGGAGGTATTTTTATGTTTTTCTCTTAATTACTATTGTTCATGAAAAATCAGGCTTAAACTGTTTTTAAATCTTGTTTTATAGACTCGGAAAAGAAAGTAGGGTCTTTCATAATATTTCATGTATTTTAATGAATAAACAGACTTTCTAAAGAGAAGAATTTTCCTTCCTCTCTTGAACCTTTTCTGATCAAGAATCTAGTATGTGATTTGAGAAAATTCATTTAATCACATACGCTTGTTGTGATTATAGGAGGATGATCTCCGGCAAATCTTCATGCTTACAGTAGAAGTACTTCAGGAATTCAGCAGACGTGAAAACCTCAATGCTCAGATGTCTTCGGTGTTTCAGCGTTATCTTGCACTAGCCAATCAGGTCTTAAGTTGGAACTTTCTTCCTCCAAATTATATCCTTTGTAATATCTGAACTTTACTTCAGATGAGTCGATTCACGTGGGGCCTTTGAAAAATATAAAACCTTTAGTTCTTAGTGGGGATAGTTTGTAACTTGTTGCATTGTGCTTTGCTGGTCACAGTACTCTTTACCTTTTCAAGTCGCTGTTGATTTGCATTTAAGCTGTAAGCATTTCAACTAAGGGAAAAAGTTGTGGGCTGTTGGACTATATGGTATATGTCTGGATGGTGCAAAGCAGGGGGGAGCTTTAATGTGAGACCAAACTGAACCAGCAGAGAGTTGTTCAGAGCTTTTTCTTACTTTGCTTGTAGAACTTAACAGTGAGTCTGCTATCACTTGCCTTCTCTTCACTGACAAGAGGCAAGGTTGAAGAAACACCTTCCAAGAACTAGTCTTTCATTTGACTTCTCTGGGAACTGAGAGACCTACCTATACTACTGCTTCCTTAGGCAGGGATCGCAGGAAGAAAGGAGGTTGCCAGTAGGAAAAAGACTGCAAGTGGCACACCTCTTCCTCCTGCTAACCTGCAGGTTCCTTAATGCCCCTTTTCTCCTCTTTCTCTCTGCCTTTCATTCCTTTTTGTGAAGTGTGTTGATTTCTGTGAACCTAAAGAACTGGAAAGAGATTGAAAAGAGTAGAGGAAAAAGGAAGGAATATAATACATAGACATAAAAAGTAAGAGTCTTGGAAGAAGAGAGAAGGAATGAGAGAAGACAGGTAAAGATATCAAAATATCCAGTGCAAAAAATGAACTAGAAAAAGTAAAGGAGAAGTAAATCAGTGCACACCTGTTATACTAGATTTTGCATTTATCCAGCAGAGTTAAGTGTCAATGCTACAATTAAACATTTTAATGTTATATTGGATTAAGCAAAGGATGGAAGAGATTCATTCTCCTCAAGAGGTGGTGTCAACGAATCCTGAGCACTGCTTATGAACAAGGGACGTAAAGTTAGCTTTGTTTTTTTAAATTTAATTTATCACTGATACGCAGTCAGAGAACTTGAATGTAAATTCTGGATTATGTACAGGGACTTGATATCGCTTCCAGACATACCGTAGTAGTGGGCGATCACAAAACATTGTCTGGGCTGTTTTTGGTGTGTTTCCACTGACTTGGCAGGTACCAAAAGTGAGATTTACATGCTTGAAAACTGACATTCTTCACATCTAGAAGGCAAAGTGTACATATTTTGACTTATTTTTAGGGAAAGGACTTAAATTATAAGTGAAACCTCCTTGTACTATCCTCTTGAAATGCATTGCATTAAATTAAGACTAGAACAATAGGCCATATTACTCATGGTTGGTGCACCTCATCCAAAGTGAAATTATTTCAGATCTGAATTTGGTTCATGTTCTTTGAAGATGAATGCCAATGGTTAATGGGATGGATGTGCTGCTGATCGTGTGCAAACAAGAATTTGGATTTGCAGAATGTTGGAATACCTTTTGCAGTTGCCTGTTTTAATCTGATTAGTGTTCACTCTAAGCAGAAAGGTACTTGTGCAGGAAGAGGTGGTTTCTACTGATTTGGCTCTACTTTTGCAGCAACCTTAACAAGGACGCATTGTGCCATGGTTTGGAACAGTGGTAAGTTGTAGCAGTGTAAGCTACACATACATTAGGAGTTTGCAGTGATGCACCTAAGTTGATGAAAAGAAAATATGAGAAACTGAATTGGAGCCCTATCTTCCATTTCATAGATTTTTAGGGCAGAAGGGAGCTATTAGATCATCGAGTCTGACCCCCTGCCCCAGGCAGGAAAGAGCACTGGGGTCAGATGACCCCAGCCAGGTGTTTGTCCAATCTCTTCTTAAATACCTCCAAGGGAGGGGCTAGCACCATTTCCCTTGGAAGTGTATTCCATATTTTGGCAGCCCTCACTGTAAAGAATTTTTTCCTGATGTCCAGTCTAAATTTGCTGTCCTTCAGTTTGTGGCCATTGTTTCTAGTTACCCTGATGGGTGCCCTGGTAAACATCATATCCCCTATTTCCTGTTGCCCCCCTGATGAGTTTGTAGACAGCCAGAAGATCATCTCTCAGCCCTCTGTTGCGGAGGCTGAAGAGATTCAGGTCCCTCAATTGGTCCTCATAGGGTTTTCCTGTAGGACTTTAACCAGACTCTGAACCCTTTCCAGGTTCTCTACATTCCTCTTAAGTGCGGCACTCAAAACTGGACGCAGTACTTCAGCTGCGGCCTGACCAGTGCTGCATAGAGGGGAAGTATCACCTCCCTAGACGTGTTTGTGATGCACCTACTGATGCAAGAAAGAGTCTGGTTAGCTTTACTTATTACGTCGTCATATTGGCGACTCATGTTCGTTTTGGAATTGACTCCAACTCCGAGATCCCTTTCCGCAGTTGTGCTACTTAGAATGGTACCTCCCAGGCTATAGGGGTGTTGATGATTCTTCCTCCCCAGGTGCAATACATGCACTTATCTTTTGTTAAACTGTATCCTATTCTGTTCCTCCCACTTCCCCAGCTGGCCCAAATCTGCCTGGATTCACTCCCTGCCTTCTAATTTGTTTACCTCGTATAGTTTGGTGTCATCAGCAGACTTGGACAGGGTGCTTTTTACATATTTAGCCAAGTCACTAACGAAGATATTGAGCAGTACCAGTCCCAGGACAGAGCCTTGGGAGACTCCACTCCTCACAGTTCTCCAGGTAGAAACTGACCCATCCACCACCACTCTGGGTGCATCCCATCCCATAAGCCAATTTTCCACCCACTGGACTGCGTAATAATCTACATTTGCAACTGTTTAGTTTATTTTTAAGAATTGGGTGTGACACTGTCAAAGACCTTTTTAAAATCGAAGTAAATAACATCTACTTCTATCCCTTCATCCAAGCATTTTGTGACCTGGTTGTAAAAAGAAACAGGTTAGTCAGGCAGGATCTGCCTGCTATGAACCCATGCTTTTGTTGCCCCTTAGCATTATTTTACCTGCTGGTCCCCCACAAATGTGATCCCTAACAATTTTCTCAAAGGTCTTACCAAGGATAGAGGTGAGGCTAACCTACCTATAGTTACCTGGTTTCTCCTTCCTCCCCTTCTTGAAAATAGGGACCATGTTGGCCCTTTTCCTGGCCTCTGGGAACTGTCCTGAGCGCCATGAGTTCACAAACAGTCACGCCAGGGGTTCCACTATGACTCCAGCTAATTCCCTAAGTACCTTAGGATGAAGATCATCAGGGCCTGTTGACTTAAATATATCAAACCCCTCCACGTGCCCCATTACTAGGTCAGCACTAACAGTTGGTGGGTTGGGATCTACCTCACGCTTACCTAAAGCCCCATTGGGATGCATGCTTGTATCTGTGTCCAGAAACACAGATGCAAAGAAATCTTTTAGGAGCTCCGCTTTGGCTATCCCATCTGTTACCAGTTGCCCTAGTCCATCTTGAAGGGGCCCTATGTTACCCTGCTCTTTCTTTTTGCTTCCTATGTATTTAAAAAATGACTTTTTGTTATCCTTAACTTTTGCTGCCAGCCTAAGCTCCGTTTCCGCTTTGGTCCTCCTCACTGCTTCCCTGCAAGCTTGAGCCAAGCAGGTATACTCCTCCTTGGTGGCTGCCCCCTCCCTCCACAGCCTGTAAGCCTCTCTTTTCCCCTCCAGGCTCTTCTGGATTTTCCTGCTCAACCAAGAGGGTTTCTTTGCTCTTTTGCCCCCCTTTATGTGTACTGGGATGGTCCCTTTCTGTGCTTGCAGGATCAGTCCCTTGAGAAACGTGCACCTTCCTGGACTCCCATCTCTCCTATGCTTTTGCCTGTCAGTCCCTCCCTAACTAATCTCCTGACCTTGTTGAAGTTGGCCTCCCTGAAGTCTAGCACTTTAGCCCTACTAGTTATCTTTCCCACCTTTTGCTGTATAGGGAACTTTTTGATAGGTGGTTGCTATCCCCTAGGTTACCTTGTAGCTGCAGATCCCCTACCAAGTCAACTCGTGTGGCCAGTACCAGGTCTAGTAAGGTATTTCCCCTAGTGGGAACACTTAAATCCTGTCTTAGGTAGAGGTCCTGTAAGCAGGTTAGAAACGTACGTGAAGGGGAGACCTGGCTGCCTGTTCCTCCCAGCAGATGTGTGGGAAGTTCAGGTCACCCATGACAACCAGGTCCTTTGAGCACACTGCCTCTGAGAGCTGTCTCGAATTCTAGGTCTAACTTGTCTCCCTGGTGTGGGGGTCTGTAATAGACCCCCACTACCAAGTCCCTTTCTCCCTGACCCCCCTGTAATCTGACCCATAGTACCTCAGTTTGCCCTTCTTCTGTAGGCCCAGCTTAACTACAGAAGATGTATATTGCTCCTTAATGGAGAGAGCAATGCACTCCCCCACTCTCCCCCCCCCCCACTCTATCCTGTTTATACAGCCTGTAGCCCTTTAATGCCCACTGCCCAGTCGTGGGTCCCACCAGGTTTCTGTTAGCCCAACCAGGTTGAATTCTTTGTTTGCATGCAGGAGTGCAAGTTCCTCCTGCTTGTTTCCCCATGCTCCTACCATTAGTATATAGTCATCTAAGCCCCCCAGTAGGTGTCCTTAGTACTTCTCCATCCTGATGCTTATGAGGGGCCTTGGTACTTACCTGGACTGTTGCAGCGCCTGGCTCACGGTTCATATAATTCCTGGCCTCCCTGTCATCAACATTCCCGTCCACCCAACAAACCTAGTTTAAAGCCCTGTGTACGAGATAAGCCAACCTGTAAGAGAAGAGACTCTTACATCTCTCTCCAAGAAGTAGCCTGTCTCATCCAAACAAGGCCCTATCCTGGAAATTCCATAGATTTCATAGACATCAGGGCTGGAAGGGACCTCAGGAGGTCGAGTCCAGCCCCCTGCCCAAAGGGCAGGAAGTCAGCTGGGGTCATAGGATCCCAGCAAGATAAGCATCCAATTTACTCTGAAGCATCCAATACAGGTCATGGTCAAGGAATCCAAACCCCACACAATGGCACCAGCTCCAAAGCTATGAGTTGACCTCTCTAACACAGTTGCTGTGGTACCGTCCATGACTGCTGACCAGGAGGATGGATAAGAAGACCACCTGTGCCTCCAAACCTCTGAGCCTGGCTCCCAGCACCGTGTAGTCACATACGACCCTGCCTGGGCTACTCTGGGATGCGTCATTTGTTCCCACATGGATGAGGACCATAGGATAGTAGTGGGAGGGCCTAATCAGGTCTGGAATCTTTGTGACATCTTGAATCTGGAATCCGGGCAGGCGTCATATCTCCTGTACCATGGGATCTGGGCAGCAGATGTCTCCCTCCATTCCTCTCAGGGGGGAAGTCACCCACCATGATTACCCATCATCATCTTCTCTTCCGGCTGCATGGTTGTCCCACAGCTTGTGTAGTGGTGGCTGTGGGTGTGGCCTCCACTGCTGTGCTCTCTGGTAGTGACACCAGGGACTTGTATCTGTTCTCCAGCTGCACTGAGGGAGGTGCCCCGGGCAATGTGATGTCTAGTCCTTGAGGTAACTATCTGCCATCTGGCCGTATCAATCCCCTCCAGGTGTGTGGTTCTGCGGAAAATGGAACTACCCATCAATCTCTTCCTCAGTTGCCCTGATTCCCTGCAGCCTGCCCACCTCTGCCTGGAGGTCCCTCACCTGCCCCCACAGGACCTCAAGCAGGGCACACATGGGACAGGTGAGGGACCCCCAGGACCTTGAGGACCCTGCAGGCAGGGGGCCTGGGTGCCGCCGACCTACCCAATGGCTCCGTCTGGGTAGAGGCCTCAGAGGAGCCCCGAGAGGTAGGCAGCATCGGGGCAGGGTCCCTGATTGCACTGCAAGTCACCACCCCTCTTACAGACTCCCTCATGGGAGAGCGGGGTGCACTGCCGCACATGCGCATCTGCTCCAGCATCCAAACCCGACTGTCACAGTTTGAATTTCCCATGCTTAGCAACAGCTGCCTGGGCTGGACTGTGCAGGTGTGGCTTGTCCCTGTGCAGAAGAGCCCTCCAGCAGCTGGCAGCCCCTCCCCCTGAGGACTCTGCCCCAGGAACTTCCCTGAACCTGGGGTCACCCAGTAAGTAGCCCCTTCCCCAAGGGGTCTGCAACCCTCCAGTCCAGCCCTCCCCCGCTCCCACTGCCCTGCAAACTCTGGCATACCCCTGAAGAGCGCGCCTGTTTGCACGGCCTGTTATATTTGTACGTAGTCAGCAACTGGCTTGCTCTATGCAAGAAAATTAGGTGTTAATTGAAATGGATAAATGAGCCTCTCCAGTGTATTAATGTTAATGATGTTGTCAGTCACTTTCAGGATACAATATCTAGTAAACAATATTTTTAATCTTTTCCTAATGGTAAGACCAGAGATATATTTTGTGCATCTCAAACTCATCAAACAAACTTTACATAATGTCACTAATTTACCCAAATACAAGGGAACTGTGAATGTAAGATAACCCCCCAATAATTAGATCCTACATACATAAAAAGTATAAATTTATTATAATTTCCATGTATAGAATCAATTATTAGGAGGATTATCTTAAATTCCCTCCCCACTGCTAGTGCAGGAGGTGGGGGGAAAGGTGATGAGGGGGTCAGTAATGGGACAGAGAGTGAGGGAGGCAGGTGGTAGGGAGCAGGCTGTGTAGAGGTGGTGAGGCAGGCAGCGAGAGGGAGGCAGCTTGCTCTCTTCTGATGTGGCCACCCCCCTACCCAACTAACTTCTCCCCTCCCGACCCCCATCCTCAGGCTGCCCTGATTCCCCCTTCCCCTGTTCCCCCATCTTCATGCTGCCTCTGTCACGTGTAGCCTTAGGTCTCTGCCCCACCTTCCTCTCATCTCTACCCCATTCCCCCTTACTTTTGCTCCACACTGGTATACTGTTATACTTTGTCCCTGCTGCAGCCTGGGGCATGGAGCATCAGTCCAGTCTGGCTCCATAGCAGTGACAGGAAGCTGGCACTGCTGTTTCATGTTGGCCCCATAGCGGCAGCGGCAGCTCCCTACCTCTGTGACTGCTGGGTGAGGCTGGAGCCATGCTCTGTGCACCAAGAATGGAGCCTGCCAGCATGGAACAAAAACAAGGAGGAGTACAGCAGAGGGAGAAACAGCTTGGGGAAAGATAGGGGGCTGCAGGGAGGAGTGGTGGGATGTATAGAAGCAGCAGGGGTGGGGAGGGGCTGGTGGCACCTGTGGCTCCAGCCCCAACTCCAGGTTGAGGCTGCAGCTGTAGCAACTGCCTGTTCCCCTCTACCGCCTAATCTCCCTCTAGTTTAGATTCATAGATGCTAGGATCGGAAGGGACGTTAAGATTATTAAGCCTGACCCCCTGCCTAGGCAGGAAAGAGTGTCTGGGGTCAGATGACCCCAGCCAGATGCCAATCCAGCCTTCTCTCAAAGACCCCCAAGGTAGGGGAGAGCACCACCTCCCTTGGAAGCCCATTCCAAATTTTGGCCACCCTTACCGTGAAGATATTTTTCCTGATATCTAGCTTAAATCTGTTCTCTCTCTCTCTCTCAGTTTAACCATTGTTCCTTGTTACGCCAAGAGGTGCCCTGGTGAACAGAGCATTTCTGATCCTTTGCTGCATCCCCCTAATGAATTTGTAGGCGGCCACAAGATCACCTCTCAGCCTTCTCTTGCAGGAGCTGAAGAGGTCCAGGTCCCTCAGTCTCTCCTCATAGGGCTTGTCCTGTAAGCCTCTAACCATATGAGTGGCTGTCCTCTGGACCCTCTCTAGTCTATCAACATCCTTCTTGCAGTGTGGTGCCCAAAACTGGGCTCAGTACTCCAACTGCAGTCTGACCAATGCTGCATAGAGGGGAAATATCACCTCCTTGGTTGTATTTGATAAAGTGGAGTTAGCTTTGCTGATGATTTCGTCACACTGGTGACTTGTGTTCATCTTGGAGTCCACTATGACTCCAAGATCCCTTTCCGTGTCTGTGCTGCTGAGAGGGTAGCTTCCCAGCCAGTAGGTGTGCTGGATATTTTTGCGCCCTAGGTACAACACACTGCACTTGTCCTTGTTGTAGTGCATCTTGTTGTGTACTGCCCACTTTTCTAACCTGTCCAGGTCTGCCTGCAATCGTTCCCTACCCTCCAGAGTGTGCACTTTACCCTACAATTTAACATTGTCTGCAAACTTGGACAGAGCACGCTTCACGCCCACATCCAAGTCACTGATGAAGATGTTGAAGAATACAGGTCCAATGGTCTCATGCTTGATTGTAAAATAGTTAAATGGGAAAAAAGCACATTTCTTAATCAAGTAAATGCAGCAATTTTATTAATTTTGAATAGAAATTGTGACAATTGATCTTAATTCTTAAAAGGTGAGGCCCCATTTATCTGTATTTTAAAAGGCTTATACAGTTGCTAGAGCATTGGACATGGGTGCACTTCTGAAGCATCAAAATATATTGCATACTTGAAATAATTTTTGTTTTTTATTTTAATATTAGGTGCTCTATTCATTCTCAGAATTAAAGTACATTTTTTCAATCAATCGTGCTGCATGGATTTTTCTATTACATTTCAGACATTTCCATCACAAAATAGTGTTTCAGGTCATGGAGCTGTTGACAGAGTATTATTAATTTGCATTAAATTTCTGTAATGACTTATAACAGGTTTTGTATATCTTGAAGTAAAGTGAGTAGCAAAAGTGTATGCACTTTAAAATTCTTATTGAAAATTCTTACATGCTGCTTGAAAAGAGAGCTAACTGAGAGCATTAAATTTTGAGGATTATATTAAGGCAAGACATTACTAAAGAGGTCTTGTACTGTAGTAGGGGAGCTTGCTAATTTACTCATCTAAGTGCAGTGTCTCACAAAACATCAACTATACAGGTGGCAGCATTGTATTAAAATCTAGCATGCACTTTCAGTGGTGGCAGGAGCTGGTATGAAAGATGCGACTTCTTTCAGCTCACTTTAAAACATGCGCATCCCACTTTATAACATGCATGTAACATCAATTGTTATTTTTATCCATTACCTCTGTTAATTGCTAGTTCACCTGGTGTTTATGAATGTTTCAGAGGTTTTGGCAGTACTAATTGTAAATAACAATAGCATAGATTTCCTATTTTGCACTAAGAATGTATGACAGTGCTCTGGTATGTTGGCTTCTAGTGTGTTTCTTTTTTCAGTACTTTTACAACATTGTTTAATGTTGTTCAGTTGGATCAAGCTGGTTTTGATCCCTTTTTTGATAAATAGACCTTCTGAGAGACTGGACTAAGAGATTATATATCTATATATAATATAGATATTATATATCTCCTGTATAAATTCATCTATGCAGATCTTATACCTGCAGTTACATACTGCATCTACATTTTGAAATGCATATTGTTGGTTTATAATACTCCATAATACACCTTACCGCATGCAGCTAAGCTAGGGGAGTCTAACATAAGGCCCATGGGACTCCCGCTGTTTAATTATTTACTCATCATGCCTGTGCCTTAAACCCAGTAACATGGCGAAACTCCAAAGCCTCCCAGAAGGGAAGATAAAATACCCCAAATAAAAGCTAATGCTGAAGCTAATCAATATCCTGAAACTAAGTACACAAAATTGTTAATAATCTTTGTGTTAAATCAAAAGACTTGCTGATTGCTTGATTTCATAACTTCACTCATTGACTGATTTTGGAAGAAAAATTGGATTGGGAGTAGCAGAAAACATCTTTTGCTCTGTTTAAGAACTTTTGATGTCTGAATAATTCCCAAAAGAATGGACTGCCTCTATGATTTTTCTCTTGTTGATAGCTTTCAAGTCAAGGTATGTGACTCCCTGTAGGAGGGATGAGGAAGGTCGCCAGAAGCAATATCAAGAGTCAACTTATTTGTCTTATGACTTGTCTCTTTGGGACAGTTCAGTTTAGGAGTGTAAAACATACCTGTGCCCCTGGATTGGATTCAAATTCAACCTGAAATTATTTCTCATTGCATCTATGGAAGCAGCGCTTGGAGCAAATAGATATTCTAGAAATCTTGATCCAGATGAAATCACTTTTCCAGACTTCACATCTGAGATAAGACACGATGCTATCTAGATTATACTGCTGGGCTGTAAATAGTGTTTAGCCAGAACTACGGAGGTTGTATGTAAGGAAGTACAAAAGAAATTCTTGAAGGAAGAGATTGCCAGTCGTCTTATCCTCAGGTAAAAGGTGACCTGACTTCTGAGCTGGAAGTATGCATTTAGAGCTGACTTTTCAGGAGATGTGAAAACTTTTCTCGGTTCAGCCAGGTGTTGTTTTGTATTCTTTTTGAGAGTTAATCCTTTAATAATGGCCTAAAAATGCTAAACAGATTGACAAAAAGATTGGGATTGGTCATTTGAAGAATGTAACTAAACAAAATGTGGACACCATGTAGTTGAGACTGAAATCACCTCCAATTTGTTTCATCGTATGAATTTTTTCTATACATCTTGTTTCAAATTGTGTGACAATGTATTAGTTTCACAATATTTCACAAACATTAACTGAGTTTACAACTCCTGAAAAGCAAATTACTGTTTTCATTTTGCATAAGAATGAAGATGGAACAATGTCCTGATTTTCCACCCCCAACCCAGTTCCTAATGGTACTGACACCTCCTGAAACCTGGTCTTTTAGGTGACAGCCAACATACTGAGCATCAGTGTTCTGAATCTTGGTGTACGTGTACTGGTGGGGCTGCAGTAGAAATACAGTTTGAAGCTACCTAGCTTGGACATGTTGAGCAATGAGGCTGTGGTAGCACATTGCTTACTGTGGGATGCAAAATCTGCCTGACAACCCGAGTAAATATTTGAGAGCTAGTATTTGTGGAGCTGCAAGCTCCAGTAATAACACTGTTAGCAATACCTGAGTCATACCTTCATGTATATCTTCCGTCACTGTTAAGTGCTTAAAACACAGGGTAATCAACATTTTGTCTTAACAGTTAATAATGTAGCTATGCAATAAGTTCACGAATTAAACATTTAATATTTACTTTATTTTTTAAACAGCTGCCAAGCTTGCAAACAGAGGCTTTTGCTCCTTTATTAACCAAAAAGTAGTCAAATCTAAATCCACAGAGAATAACTTTTTACTGAGGGATTGTGAAATCCTGTATAGGATGAGATTCTCTTTCCCCTGGGGGCCATTTTCAGTAGACACGTGCCTCAATATTAGCAAGTAGTTATTTGACCCTGGCCTCGTGCTTGGCAAAGAAGCAAGCCAGGAACCAGTCTTAAAATCTAAATATTTTTTGTGTACTAGTGTAATGTTATGCAGAAGATTTCCATGGTGTTAAATCTTCTTTTATTTTTTATTGCTAATAAAATGCAAGTATCGGAATACTTCCGGAGTGCCTGTATTATACTTGGAGAAATACTCCTTTCAAATACAGCTCAGTTATACTGACCTTTGAAACAAATACCACAATCCAAGCCAAATCATCCCTTCCATGGGAGGAGGTGTGAGGGTTGGGTTAGGGGGGTCAGCTCTTGAGAAAATAAATGAGGCTTCATTGTTTATTCTTACCACGCTGGTTCATGGGGGAAGAGGCTTTGCTAACCCAGAAGAAGGGACTGTGGGGCCCAGCCCCAAACTGTGGAGGTCTCTAGAACATCCTGAGCTGCAACACTAACTTTAATCCCTAACAGCAGCCCTGGTACTTGCAAAGAAACTTGGTGAAAAAGATAATGAAGCCCTCTTTTGCATGGTTGGAGACGCAACAGCATGTTTTATGCCCTTTCCCAGTCATTGTCCTCAGGACTATGGAGTGCCTTTTGTGGAGGTGGGGTGAGGTCAGGTGGCTATCTGAAGAGAAGGCTGGCACTTATCTCCTGAGTATGCATCTGGAGGATTAGCCCCACTAACTGTGTTATGTAGATGCAAATATAAAATTTTATAATCTACTACTGTTCAGTAACATATGAGAGCGCCATAACTTTCAGGTGTTATACATGACATTTAAAAGAAACTATGAAGAATAGATAAGCACTTCCTAAATAATACTTCAATACAGCCTGCTGTTGTACCCTCAGGCAAAAAGCTGTGGTGAAAAGGTGAGTCTTGACATCATGCCATGAATGAAATGTCTGTTACTACACTCTACATATCAGTCTTTCAAGATTCAAGCAGATTCTTCCTTTAAAATTTCTCTGGACAGCTTCTGAACTTCAGTTGTTAATGTCATATTGATGTTTCTTTAAATATGTGTTTCTGTTGGGTTACAAATTACCTTCATTAGAAATAAAGAAAGTTGTCGTTGGATAGGAGTTGTTTGTTCTTCTCAGAATGAATTGTCTCTTATATTGCTGTCACTTAAAGAAACTGTGATAAGAGCATAAGAAGCATCATGCTGGGTCAGACCACTCATCCATTTAGCCCAGTATCCTGTCTCTGGTGGTGGTAGGAATGGATGCTTTAAAGATATAGTTTCCCTGCAGTATTATGTAGTGGTGATGCTGTTCTGCTCTTTTTAATCTTTGCTGTATTGCAGCCTGAACTTCTGGAAAACCTTCTGTGCCAGTACATACTGCTTCTTATTTTTTAAGAGTTTTGACAGTCTTCAGATCACAAATTTAGGGCACATTTCTCAGCATGTGTGTGTACCTGGACCAGTGCTAGGAAGTATGAAAGGCTGAAGATGCTACAGATGACAAAGATGTCATTAGCTTGTACGTAGTGTTGAGCATATATGAACACAATAGGAATTGCACCTGTACAAACCAATTTAGTATTGCCTCTCCTGGAAAAACAGTGGTGCGGATACAGTTCTGTTCTGTATTGTTTAGTGAACATAAATGGTTTTCCTACAAATCTTTTGTTGTCATGTGTGTCATCAGTCCATTAGTGTGAGTTTCAATACTAAAAATAACAGGATATGTCTGCTAAATACTGAGGCTTGTTAAAATAGTGACAGTAAATGACCTCCCCTGAGGTGTATTATGTAGCAGGTCTCATTTGTAAATTAAATCTAATTAAGAGCAAATTGATATACAAAGACCATAATACATTACTGATCCTCGCCTCTTTATATTTTACATCTGATTAAGAAGGGTTCTCTAAGTGAGTAAGTACAACAAGTAAAGGAATCTTGCTGTATTTCTATAAGATTGTCATCAGAGGAAAGCAAAACCTTTAACTTGCAGTTTAGGCTTCTACAAGATGCAATGAAATACACTAAGCATATAACTTTCTCTGCAATATGAAGTTTTGGTGAGGGATGTTTGCTTATAATAATAATTTATGTCTGTTTTATTTTCACCAGGAAAAACTGAAGCACTTAAAGATACTTTAAACATTAATATCTCACACAAAGATTAAGCAGAAACCTTATTTCATGCTTACTGTACGACAGTACATCTTTAGTAATCCAGTAATGTTCATGTACACATTGGTAAATTTTGATTGAAGTAGAATGAAAGTCCTTTACAGTGTTGTTTGCAGCCCTGGTTATAGGACACTTCCAGCTTGCAATAAGGCTGTCCTGCGGAAAAAATGACTTCACTATAACAGAGTTTTACTATGTGCAATTGGTGCTGAGTTGTATTTTGGTTCACTGCAGCACTCATGAGCCTTCCTTAGAGAAGTGGCAATAAAATAAAATAGTCCATTCTTTAGTTACCCTTACACTGTTGCATATACTACTGTATTTGAGGGGTTTTTGGTCTTTAAAAAAAAAAAGATCTTCAGTTACTTACTCATTCCATTAATTGCATGAGTCGGGTGGAACTTACTGACTTGTATAAGTATAGTAATAAACAGCATTTATTGACTAGAAATTGATTTAACCTGATAAACTAAAAGCCATATATTTGATTACTTTAATCAATGCAGTGGTATGCACGGTACACAAAAAACATGCATAAAAATGCATTCTAGGTTATAAACTGACACAAAATGCTGGGATTTGTATGTTTGTTAAATGGTTTCTCACATTTCTGGTTCTCTAGCTGTAGATCATTTGCAAACTTCAAAGCTATATATTTTTCAATAATTTAAGGTTAAAAGATGCGGGGGGTCTAATGATATCTTCAGTGAATACATTGGTGAAATGCATGCAGGTCCTTATGTTTCTCCTTTAGCAACATATGTTTTATATGACAATCACTTGTGTTGCCTTGAGCCTTTGTTCTTCACAGCATGATAAAAAATTTAGATTAATACAGGGCTAACATATCTTCATTCTATGCAGCATATTTGGCTATTTAGAAAAATAGGATATAGGTTTCAAAGAGCTATCTTTAGCTCTCATACAGCCTTTATAAAAGCTGCCAGGAAAAAATTTTTAGAAAATGATTTCCCATTTTGTGTAAATTTTAACACCTGTTAATTGCAGTGGGTTTTTTCCCTTCTCCCCCTGTCACATTAGACACCCTGGTTATCAAAGTGATCGTATCACTATGGTATGTCTCGTAATTATGATCAAACTGTTATCTGACATTCCTGAAACATTCTTTTTTTCAATACTTAATACCTTTTATTCCTTGGCCTCATGCATGAATTATGCTGTGTATGTCAAGAGGCTTAAAGTTTGTTTCCATTGCATTCTTTCTGAATGGATCCTGTTGTATCTAGGATTTTTTTTAAAGCCAAGTAGGAATGTTATTGTTGACCTTGACACCAGATAACTGGGCAGACATTATATAGCTATGTTTGAATCCTCACAAAATGTGATGCTAAAGCCAACAGAGTCCTGGCGTGAGACCCTTCTGGACAGCAGAGTTATGGAGCTTTTCTTTACAGTAAGTTTCATTCTTCTTCAGCTTTCCTAGTATAAACCACAGGGGAGCAGCTCCACCGTCTTGTAAAAATTTATTGTTGGATTCTTCCTGGGTATCAGGTAGGATTTACTGCATTAATCAGAGTTCTGATCTGAAGAATTACTGCATTTTTCCTAAGTGCTCAAGGTGTACAGTGCATATGAAGTGCCTTTTATCTTTTGATCTTAGTAATTATCAGTGTATATATGTTTTTCATACTGTGAACCAACATCTTCAGATGCAACTGAGCTTATTGAACAGTGCAAAGTATCATTTTCAGTTAAGGTGTTGCAGTTCTTTAAATAACTGAGTGACAGGTTTTCATTGCTGCTGTAGAATGTAGCTCAAAAATAATTGAAAACAGAAGTATCTTTGCATTTTTTTCCAGCTGATTTCAGCATATAAATCTTCCCTCCCCCGTATCCCTACATATGCACCAACTGGATGTAAACCTAATAGATCAATAGTAGGTCTACAAACTTGGGAGGGAGGGGGGAATCCTCAGAAACACATGGCCTGTTTTATGTAACTTTTAAAATCTCATATTAAAGTTGGCTTAAAACTAGTTATTTACTATTTTAAATTTTTTAATAAATTAGCATAACAGCAACATTCACAGAATATATGTAAATTAGTTATGCTAATTTTGTTTTATATTGCATCCTGGGATCCTAGAGCTCAGCGTTCTTCCAGGCAGAGGTCCCTTGTGCAGAACAGAAATTACTGCCAAGGTGATTACTAGACAAACTGTTTGTATAAATCTCTTGTACTATTTTAGAATTTTCTGACGTGGGAATGTGGATGCACTTTGAAGTTCAGCTTTTTACAAAGGAGATTTACTTGTTTGAAAATATATTTTGCTTCAGCATGTTTTTGGAAAGGTAAAAAACTTGCTGGCAAAACTCTTAACAGCCACACACAATCTGAACAGCTGTCTAGATGACCCAGACAGTTGCTACTGTCAGCTGTGAATCTCCTCATGCAAATACCGTTTGGGTTTGCAGGTTAACCCTTTCTAGTTTAATTGTACTAAGAAGTCTTTGAGTTAAATTTCTGGCTTCTGGATTGTTCTTGAGATAATTGATTGTTACTTAAAAATCAACTTTTACCAATGGCATGAAGAAGACTAAATAAAATGCATATTAATGATAATTAAAGAATACTTAATTTTTAAAAATTTATTTGCAAAAGGACACCAGGCAGAATGTTACTTTTGTTTTCAAACTCCTGATTTGCAATGGTTGAGTCTTGATGCTTTAATTTTTTCAAGTGAAGTAATGCATCATTTTCCTCTTTAGGCAAATTCTTATTCAAATACAAAAAAAAAAAATGCTCATAGTTGTAATTGCATGACTAGACCTAACAACTTTTATTATAATTTGAAGTTGGAGGTTAGGATTGATTTTTAATACTATTTTTCCCAGATAATTTAATGTGGTATGGTTTTCTCAACAATTTAAATATTTTGTAACCTGTGCATCTGTGTAACTTAGAGGTTCAGAATAGCTATATAGCTTTTCAACGGGATGAAATTTGAAATGCAGTTGGAGATTTAATTTTGCTTTCATCGAAAGCACAATTTTACTTAAAGGACTCTAAAGATGTTCTTTAAACTATACTTACTTTTATTACCCTTGTATGAAGAAACAAAATGCTTACTCAAAAAAATGTAAAGTCCACAATAAATAGTAAGCATTTATTTTAAAATGCATTTTATTGAAATATTTGACTTTTTCCTCTAAAACACTTGTGTAACTTTACAAGTAATGATGTACTACTTAGCTCACAGAAATGGGAAAAGATTTTACTAGTAGTCTTAGGTAAATATAAAGGTGTTGCCAAGGGTCAGATGGTGCTTGTTTTTTGTCTTCAGTGTTTACCTCTGCTAAAGAAGCATCCGTACTATCTTGATTGAACTTGTCAACTAACTTTAGCAAGACGCTATAGCCTAGGCATAGTTAGCATAATACAAATGACTGTCATTATTGCTGTTTTTAGAAGGAGCAGCATGTCTGGCTGGCTGGCATCTGTTTCTCTCTTTAAGACATAATGTGTTGAAGACAGTTCAATTTTCAAAATGTAGGTAGGACTCTGTTAAACCTTTAATTTTAGTGGGTTAATTCCTGGCTCATGGAATTAGTAATCTGAGGAGCAATATTGAAGCTTGCTGTGGTTTAGAGAGCTGCATATGCCACCTTATTTCAGATTGAATGGAAATTATAGTAAGCTTTTTTTGGTGTATGCTCTTTCAGAGAGCCATGTGACTGTTGTAAGAACACCCTATTTTTCCATGTATTAACTGTCTCACTCCCTGAAAGGTACATCGAAAAATCAGAGAAGATACAGATATGGCACAAGACTCACTACAGTGCCTAGCACAGCTAGCCTCTCTACATGGGCCAGTCTTTCCTGATGAAGGCTCACAAGTTGATTACCTGGCACACTTCATTGAGG
Source organism: Crocodylus siamensis (assembly GCF_052110815.1). Taxonomy (NCBI): domain Eukaryota; kingdom Metazoa; phylum Chordata; order Crocodylia; family Crocodylidae; genus Crocodylus; species Crocodylus siamensis. The sequence continues at coordinate 385,955,689 of NC_143395.1, forward strand.
GATTATTGAATACTATCAATGGGTATGTATGCTTGCCCTTTAAATTTAGGTGGCATCTTCTTTTAATCTTTTGGTCTGGAGAGGAGTGAAGTGGTGAGCGGGGAGAGCCAGAATAGCTTTTTGCCTTGTGTGTTTGGAGTTGTATTATTAAAATGCAGAAAGAAGAATATAAAGCACATAGAAAAGTATCTTTTAGCTTATTCAGTGCAGAAAATCCATCAATAAAATATTCCAGCTTCTTGGTGGTATTTCTGAATGATAAAAGAGGTAACTGCTGTTTCCTTTTATAGAATTGAAATAGAGGACTCTGAAGCAGTGGGAATTTCTAGTATTATCAGCAATCTGATAACCGTGTTTCCTCGCAATATTTTAACTGCCATTCCAAGTGAACTTTTCTCTTCATTTGTTAACTGCCTCACACACCTGACCTGTTCTTTTGGGAGAAGTGCTGCATTGGAAGAAGTGGTGAGTACCTGTTCTCAAACTACAGTTGATTTTTGGATAATTTATGACATTTAATTTTGCCATACTCTGAAAAAGCATACCTTGAATGAAGTGAGACCTTAACAGACTTATCATGACTTAGTTGAGCTTGGATATTTGTTACTTATTCTGTGATGTATGTGATTAGCATTGTTTGTTTGAGAGAGAAGAGGGATTGTTAACTTTTAGATCTTATTCTAATCTCGCAAGAGAGGCATGTCTGCTACTCAGAACAACAAAATTAACATTACGCACCGTTCTATAAATAATTATCTATTTATACTTTAATCAAACTTTAATTAAAATGTTGGCCAAAATACTTGTCAAACTAACCATCTTAACTACTTAGTTTTGCTAGCAAATATGCCTGAATGAGAAATGTTTATAAACACTTAATGAGATACAGATCTGAAAGCTTGGAATGGCTTTGTGAACATATGGGCAAATTAACTTACTGCTGTTGGGGTTTCTGAAGCTTGACTTCTGTTTAAATGAATGCAGCTATTATGTTTCCTATCACTGACCCTGTACTATTTTAGTGGCCATTTTTAAGTATGTTGTAACAGTTGACTCAGTTCAGGTGACATTTTAATGTATCTGGCTAGTCAGGCAACCCAGAGGCGTTTTTTCTGCTGTTTACTGCAGAGGTGTCAAACTCATCTGGCCCTGTGCACCAGATGAGTGGCACAGAGCCAGTCCATGGGCCAAATTAGGCCTGTAGACTAGCCCCATGCACTGGATCCATTATGTGGAGCTGATCTGCTACGGTTGTGTCCTGGCACCACGCGAAGGGGGCCAGTCAGGCAGCATATCAGTGTGTTAGAAACTGTGTCTTGACTGCTACTCCATTAGCCACAGCATTATTTAGGTGAGGGACTTAATCTTTCTGAGGCTCTCTATTCCCTAATCTCTAAAAAATTAAGGTGACGTTTGCATATCTATGACTGCATAAATCTTAAATACTGCATTTTCTCAGATTTCACCTGTACTTCACTTTGCATACTGTGTAACAGCACAGGGAAACTAGATGCAGTTGATGCTTGTGCTGCTAACAGGCTTGGCTACCTGCCTGACTGTACAAATGATAAGCATGTCATGCAACAGTGAACCTTTTTGGAGAAAAGATGAGGGTATTGTATCAAACAATGCAAAGGGGCTGAAGTCACTAATTTTTTGTTCCGCAAGTATCATCATCTCACAGGGGGATGTCCTGAATTCAGCTTACATATTCTGATCTGGTTTCAGGGGTGCTTAGTATACACAGGAGTTGAACACTCCATTTCTCAATAACAAGCAGCAGTAAATTCTCAGTTTGTACCAGTTCTTACCTCAGAAACTCCTGCCTTATTGGAAGGAGAGACTAAGTAACCTCATACGCCAATGTCCTGGGTTACCCAGAGTACATGAATCATTGGCAGCTTGACTGGATTTCAGAATTGCTTCAGGAAAATTCTATCAAAGTATTCCCCTTAAATTTTGTCAAGTGAAGCAGCATCAGGAAGAGAGATGGCAAGAAATTTTAAATTTGAAGTAACACATTGCCATCAGGTGAAAAGGAAAGGCGGTATATTATAGAGGTTTGATGATATCCATGACAGCAGGAGGCTGCAGGCACCTGGATCTTAGAAGTGTTCAGTTTTTATTTGGTGAAAAAGCATACTGTCTAGGAAAACTTCTGTCTTACAGACTCCATTGTGGAACTTGGGGTAGAACAGATGCTGCATTTGTGCTTCAATCAAAATAAATGTTCATACCCCTTGTCATGCCACAAATGCCTCAAAATTATGGCCACTTCATAGGTGGTATCAATTTGTGCCACTCTGTTGCAGCAGATGTGTGTTAAGTTTATGGTGGGAAAGTGTGGTCAGTCCACAGCTGCTCATGCTCTCCAGACACCTCCCCAGGATTTCCTATACAGGATCAGCCCCCTCAAGCCCCAGGAGCACCAGCCTGGCTTTCCCTGCTTATAAAGATACACCTTGGAAATTCTCCAGGATGTTCCCTGTCCACATTTGTGGAGGCATACTCCAGAGATTGCGCAGGGCATGTCTCTGCAAGTGGGGAACCCTGGCTTTTCTCTTTTGTAGAGAAGTGCCCCAGGGGACTCTTCAAGGTGCATCTCTTAAGTATGGAACATGTCATCTGTTCTGCAGGATTGGGCCCCTGCCTGATGTGGGACAATGGGCAACATGTTTTGCCCAATGAAGCACATTGGACACATAGTGCCACAGCCAGTCTGCTTCATTTTGTGATGTATGTTCGTACTCTTACAGGTGCTGACCACTTCCAATAGAGGAATGTCACTACCAGTTTGGAGTTTGTTTTGGTACAGCATGTTTACAAGTGTGCAATATCTGTGGCTACATATCGTAATATTCTTATGCATATCCTAATATTCAGTATTTGTGCCTGCATGTCCAGTATTCATATGCAGGTAGTCAACCTGAATAGACAGGACTGTGCCATCAGAATTCTGTAGGTGTGAGGCTGGGAAATGTGTCACTAACAGAGTCCTAATAGTCATTTATCTATCTATCAGAAAAAGGAAATAAGTGTAGTGCAGGTAGGCAAAGCCCTCGTACTAGGGGACCCTTGAAAAATTATTCTATACCTATGAATTTGCGTTTCTTGCAGTGGTTATTTTTGTGTTGGCATTCAGTGTTGAGATTCGGTGAGTAAGTTTCAGGCCGTAGTAGTTAATTGAGCTTATTATAAAGTTTCTAAAGAGTGATGTCTTGGCTTTAGTAGTGTATTAGCATGATGTCCCAGGAACTTTTTCAGCATACCAAAAATGCTATGGGTTGTCACTTTAATCAAGCAAATATTTAATTTTGTTGAAGACTTGTGTATGGAAATCAATTTGCTCTGTTTTCAAAGAACAGAATCCAGCCCAATAAATCTTGACTATGGCTTCTGTTTAGAGTGAAAAGTTAGATGGATTTAGGTGCTTTCGTTTACTCAGTGACTATTAAGACGCCTATTAAAAAAAACCCATACCCTACAAACTAATTACAAGAAAATAATCTACACCAAGCAATACTTAGAAGGTAGCAGCAGGGACACCAGTCCATCTACAAATATTACTTTTTTTTTGTGGATGACACTTTTGACAGTAAAAAAATCTCTGCCAGCATCCAAATGTAGAAGTGTGTGTGGAGGATAGGAAGAAGGAGCAGTGGAACTTGAAAAGCAATGTGGTTGGGAGGAAATAGAACACTTATTGCATGTTGTACAATGATAAAGAGGAAATGGCTTGGAAGAAGTGTATATATTAAAAGTTTGTGAGGGTGGAGGAGAGGTGAAAAGAATAGGAAAGAAAATTAATGCAAGGGAAATCAAACTGTATAAATGTATAGTGATGCCTTCAATAAGCAATCCTTCTCAACTATTTTCTTTTAAAAAGGGATGGGATAAACTGTTTTGTGAGAAGAGTAATTGTTGAGGACCAGCCCCAGCCTCAGGCTATGACTGGCTATGGAATCAAAGAAGCCAGAAGGCTTAAAGTAACATATAAGAAATCAGCTAGACCATCTACCCTATAAAGATCCAGGATCCAGTTTAACTAGACCACTGGTTTTTAAACTTTGTAAAATCATAAAACCCTTTCATATCATTACTTCTGCTGCAGAATCCTTGCCACTACTTAAAGAGAGGCTGCAGACCTAGGTGAGCAAGTCTGGCAGTGGTGGCACACTGGCTCCCAGCCTGTTCAGCCATTACCCAGAACCCCCAAACTCTGAAACTAGTTGAAAAACACTCAACTAGACCATACCTTAATGGAAGCTTTTTTTTTTTTTTTTCCATGTTGTCTCAAAAACGTCCCAAGTAGCCTATTCCAGTTCTTTACTGCTCTTATTCCAAAGAGATTTTTTCCTAATTTCTAACACTTTTTTTCTTTTCTGCAAATTAAGACTGTTTTGTGTTTGTTGTTGTGGTGTTTTGTTTTTCTCATCCTGCCTGCAGTGGACACAGGGAACATTTAAGCACCATCTTTTCCAGAAGAACCTTTAATGCTGTGCAGTGCTTGTTTATTAGGTTCCTTCCCCTTGCTGTCTGTTTCTAGAGAATACAGATCTGGTTTCCATAGCCTTTCCTCACAGGTCCTGTTGTCCAAACCTTTCATCTTCCTCACTGTTTTCTTCTCGATACACTGCAGCTTGACTGTCTTTCTTTGTGTGTTGACCAAAACTGGAGACACTGTTCCGTCGGAGGCCTCCCAGTGCTAACCAGAGCAAAATAATTGCTTTCTATATCTGATGTCTCACTCCCTTTAATATATCCCAGTATGACTTTTTACCTTTTAATGGCACTGGATGGTTTATTCCTACTTAGCTTGTGCCTCGTTTTAATCACTAGCTCCTCTTTTCCCGCCTAGCCAATTGTTCAGCATTTTTAACTGCGTTTGGTTTCTCCTTCCTAAGCGAAGGACTGCCTATTTCTTTTCACTGCATTTCATCTTGTTGATTTTGGACTACTTTCTCCAATTTTTCAAGATTGTTTTGAAGTCTGATCCTGCCATGCAGAGTGGTTGTATTCCCTACTAATTTGTTCACAAAATTTGTGTGTACCCTTGCCCTTTGTCCAAATAGCTAATGAAAACATTGCCTAAAATCAAAACTAGGTCAGAGTCATATAAAAGGTTGTGAGGAAAATGCCCTCACGTTTGACAGCAATGTAAAAGCTACACTTTGACTGCAGGTTGTGATGAGTGCATTAAGGCCATGATTACATAGGAGAATATAATTTAAGATGGTGTCAAAAGATTTAATAAAGATATGCTTCCCTGTTATCTTATCAGCTATTTTATGAGAGAAGAAAATTAGACTTTTTAAAATATGATTTGTTCTTGATAAGTCCATGTTGGCTGTTCACCTACAGGATGATACGGTATTGATTATAGCTTGATTGTTTAATAATTTATTCCAGTATCTTTCCAGGTATTGAGCTATTTTTCCAAGGTCCTCTTATATAACAATATGCTATGCTGTTCATCTTCTATTCTTTGTATTAAATAATATTTTCCTTGCTCCTGGTCTTGTTTTCCTCTATTCTTGATTTTTTTTCCCCCCCTTTGATAGTTATATTACGAGTTTCATTTTTGTTTATTTTATTTTGAAAACATGTTCACTTTACAGAGACTGATGCTTTAAAATTGTCTTTAAAATATTTGTTTCCAAAATGGTGGCAGATTTCCGGCTTAGTCCTTTTGCCAATTCTTTCTTCCCCACCCCTCCCTTCCTTTGCTTGCATTTCCATCTGCTGTTAGATCTTAAAAGGTCATTGGGCATTTATCTGGAGCAGACTTAGCCTTAGGTTGGGTACAGATGTTCAGGGAGGTTAGGGCAAGGTTAGATCACATTAAAAATGGCCACCTGATCTAACTTAGTTTGCCCAGGTGAATACCTTACACTAGTTAGGTGGATCTACACATGAACTGTACAGAAGTTCAGGACAGTTAGATCGGTCTAAAATGGCTGACCCGATCTAAGCTAAGTGTACCTCAGAGGAAGACTTACTTAGCTGAGGTCTGGTGAGACTGATCTAACTAAACTTCTGTACAGTTCCCAGTTACAGTCCCAGGGCTAGGAAAGCCCAGCTGCTGGCCCTACCCTGGGGCTGCACTTTTCCTACCCTACTCTGGCACCGGCCTATTCTTAGACCCCCATCTGCCCCCCCCAGTCCATCCCCTCCCATCCTGGGACAGACAACCCCATCATGGACCAACCAACCCCTGTCCCTCACTCACCAAGCATCCACATCCGTGCAAGCCACTCCCCATGCTGGTTTTATCACGGTTCGCCGATACTGGGAGCTGAACAAATCGGGGTGCGGAGAGGGGCAGGAGGGATGGGGGTGTTCACTGGGGAGGGGTTGTTTGTCTGACAGTGGTGGGTCAGGGGGCTAAAAATAGCCCCTGACCCCAGGGTGTGGGGGAGAGAGCCTTCCCAAACTCCCTGCAGACCCCACAAGGTTCCCATATCCTGCCAAACCCTCCCTGACCCCAGCAGTTCCATGGACCCTGCCTGCCCTCCCCCTTAGATCGAGTGGCTATTTTTAATGCAATCTAACCTCCTTGAATATCTATACATAGCCTTAGTCAGCTCAATGCATTATTTTATCAAGGCACCATTTTGGTCTCATTTAATACAAGCCTACTGCTCAAGCCTATTGGATGCAGAATGATTTTTTTTTTCCTGATTTAGACCTTGGCAGAGTGGCTGTATGAGATTATACACATTTTGTAGCCTGCTTGTAAATTCAACCTTGAAATACTCATGATTTAGGCCAACAATGTTAAGAGAACTTTTTTTTTTTAAATTTGGGAAAGGGGCTGCTTAGTTGTTCTGCCAGCTAGAAATTTGTTTCCTTCTACTTTTTTTCCATCTCTGCATGGCACTTATGGATAATTAGAAATGACACTTGGCTATTCTGAGTGCTTACTTTTTGAGGTGTGTACACATTACATGCACTTACAGTTGGCTAATGTGCACTTATGGCTCTGCAGCTGGCAGCCTGTGAGAATCAGCCCCCAGGATGTTTCCCCAGGTACCGCTCCACCCTCCTCCCCCACCTAATTGCTCCAACTGAAAGAGCAGCCAGAGTTTCTAGGCTCCCCTTCCCTTTTTTGATTTTGGCTGCCAGCCCCTGGGGGTGCAGCAGTGCAGTGTGGCACAGCTGGGGAGCTGAGAGTGAGCCTGGAGCCACATGGGTATATGCTGTAGGAATGAAGGGTAAAGCCTGGTTGGATGTGTGGTGCAGCAGTTGGAGAGGAGGGCAAAGGCACGCTGTACAGTGGTGGGGTGGGTATGGGTTAATGGTGCAGCAGTGAAGGGGAGGTGAGGGGCACACAGGAGTGTGATGCAGCCCAAAGGGCTCCCAGCCACATAAGTTTGATACCTTTGTTTTAAGGTATAATCCTTTTATGTTTTTAATTTGTAAGGTTGAGGCCTTGCTGTGCTTGTATGTAATGGGAATTTTAATTTAGGTGCCTAGGTTTTGACACCTGTGCTCTAAACACCTTGGCCTCAATAATAAGCCTTTTAAACATAAAATTTCAGAAGAGGCTTTTGTTGTTCAGACATCAGGTGTAGGGAGCAGTTTTCTAAAAACTTACAAGATCATTTCAATTTAATTATGTTCTTATCTCTTTCATAGTAATTGCAACTGAATTCAGCTTGCTAAAAAAAACACACAGCATATCTATTAAAATTTCATGTGGTAGGTCTTGTTCACATGCTTGCAGTTAAACTTGATTGTGAGATTTGGGGTCAGAAAGGAGTGTGCCTGGCCCTCCCTCCAAGTCAGTTTGGCAAGAATTATTTGAGGGGTTTTTGCATTTTTAGAGTATGGAAGCTGGTCCAAATGAACTCCTAGCCAAGATTTTGGCGGTACCCTCATTTCTCATTCTGTTCTGCAGCATATTGCAGGGGGGAGGGGTGCGTGGCTGTGTTCAGTGAGGGGCGGGTGTCACGTCAAGGACCCTTCCAGTCCTATGTTTCCTACTGCTGCTTTGTTTAGTCTTAGTTTTCAGTTTGACACCATCCCTTTTTTCTCCTCTTACAGCTTGACAAAGATGACATGGTATACATGGAAGCATATGATAAGTTGCTGGAGTCCTGGCTTACTTTGGTACAAGATGACAAACATTTCCATAAAGGCTTCTTTACCCAACATGCTGTTCAGGTTTTTAACTCTTATATTCAGTGCCACCTAGCTGCTCCTGATGGTACAAGGAATTTGGTAAGCTCTTAACCTAAGTTATTTTGGGGGCAAGAATGAGTAGTCTGTTAGGTTAAGTACAGACAGTCAAAAAGCCCAAGTCTAAATTGATTCAATCTTTGCAGTTTAATTTAAGCTACATAGATTGCACCAATAAGCAAGTGAACAGACGTTTGCTTTTGATTCTGGAAACAGCCACATGCCTGCAGGGGGCACTAGAACATGCCTCCCTGCTCAGCTGGAATAGACAGCTTGGAACAAAGCTAGCCCACCCACCCTATGATGGGGGGTTTGCAGAGGAGGTGCAAAGCATCCTGGCATGTTGGGGGATTCTGGGTTAACTTGAATCTGGAGGGGATCAGGGACAGAAGTTCAATAAACTAATTTAATCTAACTCAGTTAAGTTTTGATACTACATCCTTCTAGGTTTATCTTAAACTGGTTTCAGCTATTTGGAAAGTGGTTTATGTGCACTGAACTTGCGTTGTGTTACAGATTTGAACTGGTTTCTGATCACTTGTACTGATTTATGTGGAATTTCTGTCTCTAGTCCAAGTATATACATAAATAAACATTGCTTTAATATATGATACTTAATTAGCTTTGGTGGAACTCGCACAGAATTTTAATTCAATTGGTTAGCAGTAGCATCGGGGTGAGGGGAGGGAACATGTATCTTGCTGTGTTTTCATAAGGAAAATCTTTTTCCCAGCCTGTTTGCTTCTCTTGAAAAGAAAGGAAGGAGACTGGTTGAAGAATGCTTTTAAAAATTAAAGCTGTGTGAAACAGCACCATTTCATTTTGACTTCTGTTTTGAAGGGACAGGTGTTTCATTTTGCTGTTTCAAACCACTGTTCCATTTTGTTTCACTGTTCTGACGCATTTTGACGTTTCACCCATTGGGTATAAGGGGGAATCATGAAAATGCCTATAACTGTCATTTCTTGCTTGATTTGGATAAAAATCGCAGGGATGGTAGCCCCTTCTGAGGGCATGAATCCTGTCAAGCACAGGGGCTTCTAGGAAACTGAACCTCAAACTATTTGAAGCAAAACACTTATCACTTGCCAGCAGCAGCAGCCTGCTGTCATCCCACGCTCCCCAGGAGGTCTGTGGGGCTTTGCTGGATTCTTCCTGGGGGAGTGCGGGCCCCCGGATGTGTGCACAGGATGGCAGCTTGCTGTTGCTGCCGGCTGAGGCCAGCACCAGCACCTGAGTCTGCTTGGTGCAGCCTGTGCCGAGTGCCAAGAAGAACTCAGTGCTGGTGCTGGCAGCAGCACCATGTTGTCATCCTGTGTGCAGATCCAGGGGCCCAGGCCCCCTGGGAAAAATGTGGCACAGCCCCTCAGCCCTCCCAAGGGGTGCAGGCCCCCAGATGTGCACACAGGATGACAGCAGGCTGCTGCCACTGGCTGGGACCAGTGGCAGCACCAGTCTTCCTGGCACTTAGCATGGGCTGCACCAAGTGCTGGCCGCAGCCAGCAGCAGCAGCAGCCTGCTGTCATCCTGTGTGGACATCCAGTGGTCTGCATCCCTCAGGAGGAGTCTGGCACATCCCTGCAGCCCTCCCAGAGGGTCTGGGCCCCTGGATCTGCGTGCAGGGTTTCAGCAGGCTGCTGCTGCCAGCTGGGGAAATAGCCCAGAGCCACCCCAATCCCCAGCTGGCAATGGCAGCCTGCTGTCATCCTGCATCATGCGCCCCCTGGGAAGAGCTGGGGGAAGCAATCAGAGGGCTGGGGAATTGAACAAGGAGCTAGGTGTCAATATCAGAGCAGTCCTTCCCCCCTCTTCCCCCTTTGTCTCCTTAGTTTCTGTTTAGCTGCAAGCAAGACCAGCCCTCATTTTGTTTCAAAGCTTTTTCAAAGCCTTCTGTTTCATTTCCATCTTGCTGTTTCGAGCTCGAAACTTGTTGAAACAGCTTCGACACGAAACACCTGGCAAAATTTCACACAGCCTTATTTAATTATATAATAGACCATAAGTTCAAATTTTACTTATATCCTTTGTTACTACTTTGGTTTCAGTCACTAAACAGTTTACTATGACCAAAATTCTTCAGTGAAATTCTGACTTTAATGCAGCTGCTAATGCTTTTTGTGTATTAACTGCAAATTCTAATTCACTGTGCCCTTTTGTTGCATAAAAAACATATATAAACGTGTCAGATGTGGCGGGATTGGGCTCAAACTAGAAGAAAATGTGGTGGTGTTTAATCTATTCTTTTGGATAACATGGTGTAAACCAAGGTCTATTCTGACTTTGTGGCTCAGTGGCCAAGGCACTTTTAAGGATGGGGGGAGCCTCTTTTTCAACATTATACTACAACAGATTCTGAAATAGAAAGTCGGAAATAAACGTTGAGCGTGTTAATGACTGTCCGGTTTTTGTTGCATCAACAATACAACAATATCTAACTTGATAGTATGTAAGGTACTGAGATGCTTCAACTCTGAAAAGTACCATGTAAAACCTAACTCTCATCTCTTAGATAGGTAACAGGTGGTAATAAGAATGCCAAAATAGAGAAAAACATTTCAAGAGACCCTTGAATTCATATCATGCAGTCTTGACATAACTTGTATACACAGGTTAATACATGTCCTTCTGTGAGATAAGTCATTTATCCCATGGGTAACCTTGTAAAAGCCACAGCTGGCATTTCAGAATGCTTCTTGTTCGGTATCAAAGCAGTGCCTGGAACTTTCAAATAGAGAAGCACTCTTCATTAAGCAGCTGCAGCTTTGAAGTTGCCAAAGGAGAATTATTTGCTGGTTTAGATAAAGAAAGGAGGGGCTTGAAAGCACTTTGGAAGGAATTAAGGTTTGGATTCAATATCTCAATCCCCTTATAGAAAACTGCAAAAAGTTGGCTATTCCTTTCTAATCCACTAACACAGTTTCATATTTAACTTATGAATTCCTGTGTTCCCTTCCATAACAGCTCTGCCTTGGCCCCAACCAGGCTTCCCTCACCACAAGTTCCCAGCGGCTCTGGAGCAGCCCCCTGCCCTGCCACATGCCCTGTCAGTGAAGCTGGGGCCAGCCTTGCTCTATCACTGCGGCTGGGGTCTCCGTGGTGAGCAGCCACCGCCATGCAGGCAGGGGCCGCTGGGAAATGGAGTCTGCTGCTGGCTGGATCTGGCCCGTGGGCGGGACTTTGCCCACCCTGGTACAGAATATAGTTTTTAGCTCTTGTAGTCCTTCTTTGCTTGAATTTGACAGCCAGTGTAACCATTCAGTCAGTCACAAATTGTATTTATAAACCATCATAAAGACTGAACTATATTTTTACCTCTAAGAAGTAATACTCCTTAACAGGGTTTAAAACAGAGGAGTGTGAAGAAGTCAGTTTGCTTCCATCAAGGCTGTTCTTATATAAACAGCTTCAGTTTTTTAGGAGTATGCGTCCTTTCTCAAACAATGCAGATTCTCAAGTTGAAAGAGATCTGAAGTTAAAATGAAAATGTGTGTGTTGTTCAGTGAAGTTGGGACTTTGGAGTTTTTATATTGTATATTGGAGTACGTATTTTATTAATTTACCAATTCTTCTCTTAATTATTTGACACACATCCTGGGGTATAGGATGTAACTGTGTTGGTTTAAGGACATAGGCAGGCAAGGTTTTTTGGGTAAATCCAATATCTTTTATTAGACCAACTCAAATACCTAATAAAGATATTGGTACATTTAAATTGTTTCTACTTGTGGCCTTTCTCCTAGAACACCTTAAAATAAATAACAGAAAAGAGATTTTTAATAGTATTCCTAACAAGATTGAAATGAGTACAATGCTAATTGATTACTTCTGACTTCTTTAAAATGAAACCAGACTGCCAATGGTGTAGCCTCTCGTGAGGAAGAAGAAATAAGCGAACTGCAGGAAGATGACAGAGACCAGTTTTCTGACCAGCTGGCAAGTGTTGGCATGCTGGGAAGAATTGCTGCAGAACACTGTATACCTCTTCTTACAAGGTACAGAGTAATTAATAGAGCTCATATACTTTTGCTTAAATAATCTGATTAAAGTCTTGTGTTAAACAAAGTTTTTGTTTAGTTAAGGCAGCTGCATTAATTTTGTTATTGTCTTTTTTCAGTTTATTAGAAGACCGAGTGACGAGGCTCCATGGTCAGTTACAAAGGCATCAGCAGCAGTTACTTGCCTCACCAGGATCAGGCTCAATTGACAATAAAGTGCTTGATGACCTGTATGAGGATATTCATTGGCTTATTTTAGTCACAGGTTAGTAGTAAGTTTTAAACACAAAACACTCAAATACAGCTCCTGAAACTGGAGTTCCTCAACCAGACCTGCTTGCGTGTCCATCAGCCTGTATAGCTAATCCTTGTAATTGAGAATATGGTCATTATGGTTTTTTATGGTTATTTTTCATTGCATGTATTCTTTTCACACTAGAACAAATGAGCGTATTCTTTGTGCTGTAGCTAGACAGATAACTTTCATTCTTCATCTTATTTCCTTTATGTTAACAGTCATGGGGGTATTTTTTCTTAAAGATATGCTAAGCAACCTTTTAACAGAAGATACTACATGTTTTTTGTTAACTCCTGTTTTTATCATATGTTTTTGACTGATTCATTCTGAAAAATATTCAGCTAAAATACTTAACTCGTTAGCATTGAAAAAAACGGGAACTGAGACTGCTTGTGAGTATGTGATACAAAGGATTTGGTATGGCTACATAAGTCATGAATGGCAAAAACCTGAGCAAGTTATGCTGGGCATCCTATATAGAGTTCCAGTGAAATATTGATGCAACTAAAATGGCATCTGCATTGTGCCTGATGCTAAGTAGGTTTGTACATTTTTACTATCATTAGTGTTGTCTTTCATATCTGTTCATGAATCCAAATTGCTTTACTTACTCTGCCTGTGTCCCAATGGCAGAAATAATGGAATAAAAACGTATTTAAAAAAATAAAACAGGGTTTTATCATTTTAAATATTTTACCTCTTAATAATTCCAGCTCTTGATACAAGTGTATTGATACTACTTGTGTAACCATACATTAATCCCATAGGATTAAGTGTGTATCTCTAGGTCTGATGGGTATGGTATCAAACTCAAACTGTGATAAAACCAGGAGTGAATATGCTTTTTCCTGGACAACAGATAAGTGCTTTAAAAATGCCTTTGTCTACTTGATGTACATTTGCAAAGGAAATAAGGAAACACTGGTTTTTCCTAGTTTGTTTGCTGTGCTTTTAAAAACTGCTTAGAGGCGTAGAAAGTTAGCAATGCAGAAATTCCAACTGTGGATTAACAAGTGGAATGCAAATGAATTATAGCTGTAAAATCATATTTTTCACATGAAGAAAGCTGAACAAAGCAAGCAATTTAGTCATATATAAAGTCTGACTCATTTGTAGACATAAGCTATAGCATCTGCTGCTGAATGGGGCACTATTTCTGTATTTTATTTGGTCATTACGCTTTCAACCTGGTTTCTTGTTTATAATTTTAGGGCTGCTGCTTCCATTTATACACAGAAAATTGATGTGTATAATTAATATTAAGGTACTTACTAGTTAATGTTAGGGTTTATACAGATTTTATGTCAGTGACTTGTAATATCTGCTATAAAGTCAGAAGAGAATCCAACAAAAACTTAACCTAGGTTAGTGAGCTTTTGGTGACTTACCTTCTGTATCTTTTAAGGCTACCTCTTAGCTAATGATACTCAGGGAGAGACTCCGTTAATACCTCCAGAAGTAATGGAATATTCCATTAAGCATTCAACTGAGGTTGACATCAATACAACACTTCAAATTTTGGGATCTCCAGGAGAAAAGGCCTCTTCCATCCCAGGATACAACAGAACCGATTCTGTCATTAGGTAAGAATGTATTACAGTCTGTTAGCATAAATTATCCCACAAATTTACATAGACAGAAACAAATCTTGAATATTGATGGCTTCAGATGTAGAAAGGAGAGTAGATGTATTAACACTGGAACAGAAAAGAGATTTATTTTGCATGAAATTTAGAATGGGTAATGGTTTATCAGACTGGTTATAACAAATGGATGGTAAGGAATGCTATAGAAGGGGTAAAAAGGTGGTAAGAATTGTAGGATAAAATAAATAAGATTGTTTTGTGATTAAATTTGAAGCTAAAGGCAATTCAGTGGTCTAGAAAAAATTTGTTCTGGAAACGATGAAAAATGGAGCAACACAAGCATCAGTGAAACTTGGAGTGCTAAAGTTGGAGAGCTGAAGTCAGCGGATGAGTAAATAAAGAATCATGAGGAAGAGACCAGACAAATGATTGGAGAGAGATACAATTAGATTTCAGCAGAGATGGGTGGATTTTGGTGCTACAAGTGCCTTTGCTAGTAAATACAAAGATCCAATACAAATGTTTTCTTTCCTTGAAATATCATAGTGTACAAGAATAAATCTTATTTGAAGTGTGAAGATAGAATTGTGTAACTGAATTAACTGTGTAATGCCTTCTATAGAACAGTAACAAAACAAGTAGTTTCCAAATTATAAAATGGGCTTCTCTAACAAGAATAACCAGTACTTGTGATTGCTGCAAGAGTAGCTCAGTTGGCCCTGAGTGCAGAAAGAATGTTGTCACTTGTACGTGCACAGTAACTGGCCTATTTTAAGGAACAGTATGAGAGCTACAAAAGAAACTTCTGTCCATTTTTAGAAGGAGGATGATACCCATAAACCAGGGTCCCAAATGTTGGAAATTAAAAGTAAGGCATGGCACATTGTACTCTAATGGCTGTGAAAGATGCTGTACCCTAGTTTTGTTTTGTTTTGTTTTGTTTTAATTTCTGTCTTATGTTAATCTTAACCAGGAAGCTAGAGATGGCTTTTTGTCTCCATCAGTTCCCTGGATTGTCAGGTGCACAAGTTATATGGCAACATTATACTTAGTCCCTGTACAACAAAAGAGCACTCTGTTTTTCAGTGATAATTTTTCCACGTAGCTGATAAGAGGCAATGAAAGCAATATTTTCTACTCCAGCATTCTGTAGTGGGGAGAGAATCTGGGCTAAATGGGGAGAGTTTGGAGGTTTGTTGAGAATTGGGATGGAGGGAGGTGTGTTACTCTTATAGCAATCAAAATAAGAAGAAACTGTTTACTACTCTGCATTTGTGTTGCAGTTTGTACCAGGCTGCAAAAACTGTACACCTAAGACTGCCAAAAGTTTGTAGCTAAGGTTAAGTGGGGGAAGGGGAAGAAAGGGAAAGGTATCCTGTCTGTAGAGTACTTGGCATCATTCCAGTTGGACAGCTTCCTATTTCCCCTGATGTCAGAGCATTGGAGAGCATTCTGTGTACTGCAATAATTTTGGAGTCTAATTTCAAAGTCAGAGCTGTTCCCCTTTGCCACCTTGACTTCAGTCTTAAACTATTTCTGTCCCATCCCCATCCTCCTGTGTAAAGAGAGACTATTCATAGAGACTGCTTACAGATGTAAAAAGAAACAAACCAAGAAAAGCTCCCCAACACTTTACTTTAAACTCTGCGCACCCCCACACCAAACCCAGCGCATGCCCAGAAGAGGCATCACATTAGTTGGATTCACTCAACATCTGTCTAGATTGTGGGGCTTTTTTGGTAGTTTTATCTAATAGCTGATTGAAATAGCTTTAGATAAAAGTGACCAGAAAGCCCTGCTGAAGCATCTGATCTATGCAGATGCTGCAGAACTGGGCCAAACCAACACACTGGTTATTCCAGTGAGGCATTTCTTAACATTTGTAAGTAGCCAGAGTGTTTGCATGACTGTATTGAGGCATAAATATTTGGGCTTCATAATTTTTTTTCACTGTATTCCATGAAGAACAGAAAACTTTGAGACAATGCAATGTTGGGGAAATTGACCCTACTTAAAGGGAAAAAAACATCCAAAATCAGTCATGTATCTTAATTGTACTTCATATCTGCAGGTTATTATCTGCCATCCTAAGAGTTTCAGAAGTAGAATCTCGAGCAATAAGGGCAAATCTAACACACCTTCTGAGCCCACAAATGGGAAAAGATATTGTCTGGTTTCTTAAGCGCTGGGCAAAGACCTATCTCTTAGTGGATGAAAAGCTGTATGACCAGGTAAGAACAGAATTGCAGTTGTGATTGCAATAATTGACTAAATAATAGGCAGTAATACTCTTTAATGAAAGTAGATGTTGATGTGTATTTTAAACCTCAAGTGTCAGGGGTTTATAACATGCAAATAGTTGTTTATTTTTAAAACTCAACGTACACATTTGTAGTCTGAAAAGTGCGCCCTTTTCCCAAGGAAAAAAATTAAATAGTAAATGTCCACACTGGTGGGTTTTTTGTTTTGTTTTGTTTTTTGTTTTAAATGTAATTGTATAGGGTTTGACATGGAAAAATTTCTGATTTGTGGTTCCATAGGTAGAACATTTTTTTTGCCAAAGTTTTGGCAATCATGATCCTGTCTTTCAATCTGTGATGTCATCTGTAGTGCAGTGATTGTGGTACATTGCCTGGTAATACAATGGCTAGGGAGGGAGTTTGGCAGTGATTCTTTAATGTCTTTCAACATTTTTATGTATTTTAAATGAAGAAGGGTTAGGTGGACCAAAAAAATCCATTAAAATTTGAAATAATTCTCTTAGCTAATAGATGTTACCTTATGTTGTTATCATTTTCTTGTCCCATTTATTGTGTTCTATACTTACCTGTCATGCACTGCTGCTATTTCAGTTGCAAAAATCTGTGGTGTAGGGGTAGTCTCTTATGCTGCTAGCACAGTACTGAGTACAGTGCAAATTTAACACAATTTGGACATCTGGAAATAATCATAATATAACTGAAATATGAAGAAGAATAGATGCTCTCAGTAAATTATATAAAATAATAAAATAAAGATTACCAAGAATATTTCTACCATCATTTTTTGTGATCATATAGTTTTATATGATGAAAATAATAGGAAATTTGAAATTGAGCATGCTCACAGTGTACTGATATAGAGTTTCCTGCAAAAAGTTATAATCAAATTCCTGAGACTCAGTTTTTAAGGAATTTATTTTGTAAAGAACAAGAATTTTTATTTACCTGGAATTTTCAGAAGAAACAGATATTAACATATCCAAGTCTAAGGATAAAATCCTTCTCCAGAATATTGCATATGGAACAAATTCCAGGGACCAGCTACAGAAAATATTCACTACAGCCATGACAGATGTGGAAAAAAACCCCAAAATAACCCAACGCTTTACCAGAACAGGCATTGCATCAGTTTGACTTGGCTCACCCAATGTCTATATAGATGGCACACTTCAGCGTGGCATTTTGGTGCTTTTATCACAGCTTGCATGTGTTCCTTGATTGAATCAGCTATTGGATAAAAGCAACAAAAAGCCCTGCTAAAATGTGCAATCTATACAGACGTTGGGCAAGCTGGGGCAAACTAACTCATTGCCTCTTCTAGGCATGCACTGCGCTCAGTGTGGGGGTGTGCCAGGCTGAAAGTAAAGCACTGTTTGGTTTTTGTGTTTTCCTGTTTGTAAGCAGTCTATGTGATTAGTGCAATATCTTGCAAGGCTCCCTTTGGCTGAAAACTCTAGGACTGCTCGGCTTGCTGCTATCAGATTCTTCAGTCCTCAGGAATTTTTCTTAAAGTGCTTATGGAATTCTTTTTTTAAGTGTTGAACAAATATTGGTAGGGTGAAAGCTAGATGTTAGACATGTAAAGTTGATTATTGTAATAAAGTTGAAATTGTTTTCTGCTTTTTGCCATTGCACTTAAAAGTAGGTCTCGTTTGTAGCCCATTTTTTAAAAAAAAAATGTTATCAGCAAGAATTTTGTGTTTTAAGGAAAGAGGGAAGGTCTGAAAACAGGTTGCTGTTTGGTTGCTATATACGTCATTTTGCATATTGTAAACTTCATTTATTTAATTCTTTTTCTTGTAGATAAGTCTGCCATTTAATACAGCATTTGGTGCAGATACCGAGGGTTCACAATGGATTGTGGGTTATCTGTTAGAAAAAGTAATCAGTAACCTGGCAGTATGGAGTTCTGAACAGGACCTTGCAAATGACACTGTGCAACTGCTAGTAACATTGGTGGAAAGGAGAGAGCGGTAGGTTGAAGATCTATCCAAGCCCAGACTTTTCTTTTGCATCTTTTAAAATTATATTGGGCCAAAAATAAGACAAATGCAGTATCTCTTACAGGGTATTTATGGTTGTGCTTCTACAACTGAGATAACTTGCACTTGCTTTTGAGAATTAAAGCATTAGAAATTCATAAGCATATAATGTAGATTTTTATGAACAAATGTACACACGTTCATACAAACCAAACAGCTTGCCTTGTGTTCCCTAATTTTCAAGTAATAAGCACCTCCCAGGTTACATTAATTTGTTACCAGCTTTATGCTTCTGTAACTCAACTGATGTAAGTGGAGTGTTACAAATATAAAGCTAGTATAACAGTGGGGTTTTCTTTTGTGCTTATCACTGTAGAATCTGAACACTTCAGAAATTGTAACTAACTTATTTTACAGGAGCACTGTAAAAATGGGGTGGGCATGTTATTCATACTTTACAAATGAGAAATTTGAGGCACAGAGACACTAACGTATCTACTAATGGTCGTTTTCCAACATTAGTGACACCTGAGGCCTAGCACAGTGGTCAGCAACGTTTCTGGGCAGAGTGCCAAAAACACCTAAGCCTTATGGGCTAGATGCATGGTTCCAACCATCCCTTACCACGCCCCATGCCTTGCAGATAGTATATTGATATCATCTACACTTTACAAACTCATCAGGGGGGCCTACAAACTCATCGGGGGGGGCCAGCAAGAAATGTTTACCAGGGTGCCTGTCGAAGTAACTAGAAATAATGGTCACAAACTGGAAGAGAGAAAATTCAGATTGGATATCAGGAAGAAATCCTTTATGGTGAGGGTTGCCAAAATATGGAATAAGATTCCAAGGGAGGTGGTGCTGTCCCCTTCCTTGAAGGTATTTAAAAGGAGATTGGACAGGCACCAGGGCAGGGGGTCAGACTCGATGATCTAATGGGTCCCTTCTGACCCTAACATCTATGAAACCTTGACTTGGCATATCAGGGGCAGACAGTTGGGGAACCACGAGGGGTGGCAGTGCATCCCTGGCCCCTTCCCCCACTGTCTGCCTTGAGGCATGCTGCATGCATGCCAAACAAAATGTCTTTGCATACTACATTCTGGCACCTATGCCAGGGGTTGCCTACCCCTAGTCTAGCTTATTACACTTAATATGTTCAAAGCACAGATCAAAATTACTGCTGTGATTTGTCAGCAGTTCCATAGATGTGCCAGGGTCTCAAGTCAGGCACTCATATTGGACAGGTGACTGTAATTGTTTACATTTCCTTACTTTTAGGTAACAAGTACTCAAAAAATATTCTTTAAATGGAAGTTTTATGTGTGTGTATATAACTTGCTCATTTTCTAAATGGCTGTAAGCCCAGGTTTAATAAAAGTTTGAATGAGAGAAAGGGAGAGTGAGCTTGGAAAAAAAAGGAAGCAGTATTGAAGGGGGGGTCTGGAAGGAAGGAGTGGGTAGAGTGACAGAAGTGAGATAATGGTTGTGGCAGGAGTTGCACTACAAGATTTGAAATACGAGATTCAGTACTTAATCTTTCTATACACACAAGTATTAGATGCAACAGAAGGACCACCTCCTGTTATAGGTTGGCTGGAGTGGTCATACTGTGTCCTCTCATGAGATTTAGATATAGATTGAGTCTTTCCTGTGGTTGAAGCATGCTTACCTGAAGACCAGTAGAAGTGGCTCAGAATGAACTTCCTTCTCATTGTTTGAACTTTGTTCATTTCTGGGCCACTTCTACTGGTCTTTAGGTGACCAGGCTTCAACCACAGGAAAGACTTACCATATTTACTTGAATATTAGATGGTACTGATTATAAGACAGTTCCCCAATAATCAGATTCTGTATATAGAAAATGTGTAAGTTTTTTTTATATTATTTTCCAGGTATAAAATCTAATTATTGAAGGCTTGTCTTGCATTTGCAACCTCCCACTGTTATAGCAGGGAAAATAAATCTGGGGGGTCAGGTAGCCCCTTTGCCCTCTACCCCCAAACCACCAACTTCTTTCCCCTGCAGCCCCTTTCCCCCTCCTTACTATCAGACCCTCCTCTCCCTGAGCACATGGAAGTGAGGAAAAATTTGAAAAAATGGGCCTTGAAATAAATATAGCTGTGGCAATTTACATATAATACCCATAGAATTAGTTCACCCAGAAACGATGCGTTTTACCTTTTTTGAAGCTGCTGCTGCAAGTTTTAGTACAGATACTCCATAAACACACTTTTAAGTAGTGCTTAGCAACTACTTAGAGTACAAACTATACATGACATTAGTTCAAAGCCAGAAGGCTCATGATTTATCATACAGTTCATTGGGCTGTGCTTCTCCAGCATTTCAAGCCATAGTGACCGCACGGCTCAGCACTGCTCAGTATGCGTGTGTACCTCAGATAACACCCCCCCTCCCCCCCGCAAAGGATCCATGTGTTAATTATCTCAGTATAACCCCACTCATAATTAGGACCAGGTGATCTTGTCATGAGTCCTGGGGGCCTCCAGAAATTTAGGTGGAGATGAGATGCAGGGCAACCTGGTCTGCTTTCACTTCATGGAGGGTGGGGCCACACTAAACATATGCAAGAGGCTGGGAGAACGGCTGACAGAGGGATTCAGGATGAACTGTTTGGGGCCCTGTTAGGTGATGCTTGCAAAACAGTTAAGACTGGTGAAGAAACAGGAGTCATTGGACATGGAAAAGACAGGTGCAGCCTGGATGTGGGAGTGAAGAGAAAGTCACTGTATGCAATGTAATGGCTCACCATGCCTGCAAAAGGAGTTGGCACTGTGGGGGGACTATGCTCAATAGTCTTTACCACATTTTAGGCAGATGGGCCAGGTGACCTATCTTCAACCTGGGGTGGGGGGTAAAAAAAAAAAAAAAAGACTGTGACCAGGTAGCCGGGCAGGGGAGACACCATGATCAATCAGGTGGTTTTTCCAGGGCAGGTGATTGTCTCTGATATGTCCTTCATTGGAGGTCTATATTGAGCAGATTCTTTTTGGTGTTGGGTGGTGAAACTGGAGCTTGCTCCATCCACTCCGTGCATTGACTGGTATTTCAGTGCTTCCAGGACCAGTGCAAAAAAAAAAAAAAAAAGGTTCTGTCAGCCTTTTTGGCACCAAGTAAAGGTGTCAGTGCTTACTCTAGTCTTTTCAATTTCTGGCCTAGTGTTGCAGTATCTCCAGGCTGAGTGCCTGTACCTTCCTGGGAGAGCAACTGCTGATTTATTTATTTATTTTAAGGGCCACAGAGGATGTTTGCCTCATATGGGCCATGTACTTTATAGTCATGCTCAGTGTTGGCTACATTTTAACCAACTTCATAGTTACTTTTCATTACTAGAGCACATGCTATCTTTAGCAGCAGTTCAAAGATAGGCAATGTGTATAATGCAGTTTCCTTGTATGTGAATGTAAGACCAAAGGGCTTTTTTCCCCATATTGATTGGTGATTATATTCAAATCAAGTTGATTGCGGGTTATATTCATCTTGTATTCAAGTGAATACAGTAGTTTACACTCAGTTCTTGCAGAGAAGTAGTGGTGGCTCCCATTAATCCAAAAAATAGCTTTTTATATTGGCAACTACTGCTGGTCAGAGAAGGAAAAAGACCACAATGCAAGAGGGCCTCATGCAAAGGTGTCTTCCTAGGCTGTGCTTTATCTTAATCTAACTCTGTTAGGAATTTGTCCTTGAGCAGAGGCAGCTATGCACAGTAGACTCTAAGGCAGGGTTTTATTAATGGGGGGTCAGCATTTGCAACCCAGCATTTACTGCAAGTTGCCAGTTCCCGACTGCCACCCCAGCCCTCCCATATCTATGTAGAAGGCTGCCTGCCCCTCACCTCCACCCTATGAATGTAGCCTCTGCTGAAAAACATGCTGCTGAAAATCATAGTAAAGAATGATTTGGAGCAGTTCATTCAGTGGGTTGGTAAATAGGCTGCACAAGGAGAGTGACACCAGCCCTCCACATAGAGAAGGGGACTGGCAGCAGGGGTTTGGCATGCCTTTAGCAAAATGTGGAACAGATTGGATGGCTGGGGGGGGCAATAGGGAATTTGTGCATGATAAATAAACTGGAGGCTAGAGTCACTCCTAAGTGGACCAGATCCATCCCAGAGGCTGTGAGTACAGTGGGGTACTCTGAACAGAAATGACAGAAGTTTGTTGTCCAGGAGCCTGCCTGAAGAGTCTTGCATGTATATGAGATGTCCTGTTGTTTTTGATATTTACAAATCAGATCATAAGGGAATGCCACAAGAGACCTTGCTGATATTTCCTTTTGGCTAAACAGCACATGTGAATAAATAGGGTTTTGTTTCACATAATTGGAGACATTTGTGAATCCTCTTACATTCAAGGCTCAGAGTGCCTTTCAGAGGAAGAACAGAAGCAGGAACAAACTGCTGCTTAGTTCTCTCATCACATAATGTGCGACATTTTGATTTTGATGCATGCAATATGTGTAATAAAGCGATTCATGTTAATCTACAAAGTATTTTCCCATTCCTTGGTTCAACATCTGTAGAAGAACACTCAGAGTAAATGTTTGTAGCTGTCTAAAAATAATATGCAAATAAGATGAAATTAAGAGAGTAAAGAAGAATATAAATTCTAGAAAAAGTACAAAAACTTAAACAAGTTGGTAGCAAGGATAGTTGGGAGAAGCACTTGGCTTGTACGTGTTTATAAAATGTTATATGATTAAACAATTTCTTTTTCATTTAGGGCAAATCTAGTAATTCAGTGTGAAAATTGGTGGAATTTAGCTAAGCAGTTTGCAAGGCGAAGCCCACCTCTCCATTATTTGTCTAGTTCTGTGCAAAGAACACTAATGAAAGCATTAGTTTTGGGAGGTTTTGCTCATATGGACACAGAGACAAAACAACAGTATTGGACTGAGGTAAGACGTCTGTCGCATGTCTTTCAGCAGGTAATAAAACTGAATTTAAAGCATCTCTTCTGAATTCAGCTTTGCTGTGGTGCATGGAGATTTATATTTTGAACATCTTTGAGACCTTTAAATATTTTCTGTTATGATTGTTACTTTTATGATTGTTATGATGAAATATGCAGTTGCATGTTTTATCAGCTTTAAAAAACAAGGACAGTAAAATAACAAATGGGATACTGACATATTTTTCAAGCTTGCACATCTTAAAGCAAGATGTCCCCATTTGAAAATTTTCACTGATTTAAAACTATGATTGCAGTGATATGTGCTTACTTCCAAAACCAGTTCAGATTAGTTTAGTTATGAACACTGGCTTATAGCTTGAACATGAACAGTGAGACTAAATGAAAGGTAATGACAGGTTGTAGTATATTACAGGTGGTATGACTAATATAATGAAGACTCATCTTTGTTTCCTTAATGATCTATATCAGAGAGAAAAATCTGTGGATTATACTGAATTTGGGAGATAGTCAAATACCAGAGAAAATGGATAAGTGTGTGTAAAACTGGAAGAATACACTTATACTTTAAAAAAATTTTATTCTATAGGTTCTTCAGCCACTTCAACAGCGATTCTTGAATGTGATAAATCAAGAAAACTTTCAACAGATCTGTCAGGAAGAAGAGGTGAAACAGGAAATCACTGCCACACTAGAAGCACTTTGTGGCATTGCTGAGGCTACCCAAATTGACAATGTAGCAATCCTCTTTAATTTTCTAATGGACTTCCTCAACAATTGTATTGGATTAATGGAGGTGTACAAAAACACACCAGAGACTGTTAACCTCATAATAGAAGTCTTTGTTGAAGTTGCACATAAACAAATATGCTATCTTGGAGAGGTAAATACTGCCAAAGAGGGGAGGAAAGGGAAAGTGTAAAATAATCATTCTCTGAACATAGTAAGTCTGAATGTTTTTTTAGATGCTGTGTTGGAAGAAAAGTTGTACAGCTGAGCTCTCTTGAATACCTGTAGAAGAATGGACATGTGTAAACATTCCCCAAGCGATTAAAACAACCTTCTGATCTTTTAAAAGAATGCATCTACTAATTTTAATTTTGATATATATCCAAATGTAATCTGCTAAGGAGCATACCACAATGTTTATACTCTAAAAAGTGATAAGTATCTTTAAAGGAAGACATATTCAGTGCAACAAGGACATCCAGTTACAGGTTTCCACTATAATAAAACCTAAGCACATTGACTACAGACAAGGAAAATGGAGGGCATAATGCACAAAACATTTGATATACTAAATTCACATTTTCTAGTCAGGGGAAATGTGTATGTGCATTGTCTCTGCAAAAGTAATCTAACAGGATAGGGCATATCCTACTAAAATCGGCCATAATTTCATCAGTTGTGGAGCTGGACTAATAATGAAACTGAAGTGCAGAGCAGGCTGGTATGTGTGTGGTTTCTTTTAAAAAATGTTATACCACATTTAATTTTTTCTAGAGATTAATCTAGGGCACGGGTAGGCAATTATTGGGGGTGGAGGGCCGCTTACTGAGTTTTGGCAAACCATTGAGGGCCGCATGACAGGCAGCCGGGGCAGATAAATATTAATTTTCTCCCTTTTTTTAGGGGCCCCACAGGCCGAATAGAATGGCCTGGTGGGCCACATCCAGTCCACGGGCTGCATTTTGCCCAACCCTGATCTAAGGGAAACTTTCACTGCTTTTTCCACTGATGCAAATCCATAACATAGACCCATTGTATTGGTGCTACACTAGTAAGATACCAGGAAAGTTGGATCAGTGCAATGCAAATTCTCTGATATAGATAAACTGTAGTTATTACTGTTAGATCTGCACTAATACGGTTATAGCTACAAAATGCTTGTATCAACACACTCTTTAGCTTTTGAGTGAATATTATAAGCTGTTTCATGATATGACAAGAAATGTTGGCCTGTTCCAAACTATTCTATGTAGGTAGATTCTTAATTTATAATCTTGTTACATCTAAAGAACCTGCCAAAGGCAAGGTTATATTATTTTAGTGTTGGAAGACACGTCAGGGTGGCGCCTTAGAGACTTGACTCATTCAGAGGTGCATAAGCTTTTATAGGCAACAGCCTATTTTGTCACAGCATTTGACGATGGTATGCTGTTCCTGTGAAAGCTTATGTACCTCTTTATTGGCCTCTAAGATGCCATCTTGCCTTGCCTTCTGCCTGACTTCAGACTAACTTGACCAGCTACCTATTTCTATCATAGGTGGTAAAAAATTAATAAATGGGCATGATACAGGTTTCCCTCATTTTTATGCAGGTTCTGTGTGTGAAAATTTGCGCTTATGTAATAACCCTTTTTATACCAAAAATTCATTATATGCGAGGTGAATTTGCTCTTCAGGCTTCCACCACACTGATTGCCTCAGTCAGCTGCTTTGTATGGCACATTTGTGGGAGTGACGTGCACCAAAATATAGTCTCCTGTGTGGATCTGTGCTCCTCACTAGTCTGTGACACGTGTTTCTTTAGTTGCCATCCCCATTATAATGGTGCCCTGTGCTTGTGTATACTGTCTGCTGTTGGTGAGCACCAAAATTGTTTTGTAAAAGTGGTTGAAATGGATCTAGGGGTCAGTACAGTCGAGGTCTTGGAACATATCCCTATTTGTTACATTGTCAAGTGGGTTCCCTTTATGTGAATTTGAGTTATGCACCATTTTCCAGGAATGCATGTACAGCATAAAGTGGGGGAAACCTGTATTTATATTATTACTTGGGGCAGGGTGGTGTCCAATATATGACTTGAAGGCCAGATCCAGCCCACATTCAACCTATGGGGCTTCTCACTATGGCTGCCAACAGTGAAGGAGCCTCTGTGTCAGTGCCAAAAGTGAAGGAGCTAAACACTGCCACTATCACTTAACCCCCCTGACTCTTTCAGCATAGCAGCTTTGACAAGGGGGTTGACCTGGCTGTGGTTTTAACTATTTGGTTGCTGTTGCCAACACAGTAGCCCTGGTTGCAGAGAGAAGCCCCACGGGCCAGGTCTGAAGGTGGGTCATAAAGAATGATGTAAAGAATATCTATTGTTTTGATGTTTTTAATGTCAGTTATATTATGCTAAATAGTAATGAATAATAGAACTGAAATTAAGATAATTGATATACTGTCAGCCAAGCAGAACCAGGCTAAACACCAACCTAAAATATTCTACTTTTAGAATATAGGATTTTACTTTCTATTTTTTCTCTGTTGCAGGCCAAAGCCATGAATTTGTATGAGGCCTGCCTAACTTTGCTTCAAGTGTATTCCAAAAATAATTTAGGTAGGCAGCGCATAGATGTTACAGCAGAAGAGGACCAATACCAGGATCTTCTTCTTATTATGGAGCTTCTTACCAACCTTCTGTCAAAAGAATTTATAGATTTCAGTGATACAGGTAAGAAGGGATTTTAAGAATTGGTGAGCTATAGGGTGGTGTTGAGCTGAAATTATGGCCTGTAAAATAATTGTCTTTGGTGGTATGAGTAATCATATGAATTTTTTAATCAGCAAAAAATATCATGGAGTGAGAGCTACTTATCTCAGCACTACTTATCGTATAATTCATTTTCTTTTAACACTTCCAAAATGCCCTTTTATATTCAGTACTGAATAACTTGGTCTGAAGCAGACAGAGCCTCTAAAGTGCCATTGTTTTGTTTCTAGATATCAGAAAACAAGCACAGTGAATTCAAAATAAGGACTAATTGAAAAGAAATACACTTTTGTCTAATACCAGGTCTTGATTCTGTGATATACTCTATTTTCTAACGTCTGTTTACTTTCATTTGTATGAGAGAATGCTCAGAAACTTGCCTGAAAGGGCAGTTTTACATGCAAAAGAAATTGGCCGTTTTTGCTGTTGGATGCATCACACTGTATACGTATGGGGATTTCTTATGATTTAAATAAGTTTGCTATGTTGCAAACTAAACCGTATCTGCATGTAGTTTAGTTTTCAATGTAGCTATTTGTAACATTGCAGTCTTTCATAGCTCACCCCCACCCCCTTTCTCCCCGCCACAGGAGAGAGGGGCTGAAGGCAGAAGCAGTGAGGGGCCTGATTCCTTTTTTTTCTTTTTCACGGAGCCTACCCACATCTCCTGTGGCCAGGGGTGAGCTGCCAGTAGGCCAAGAGGCCCCTGAGCTGCAAAGGGCCCCAGTCCTTCCTTCTGCAGCAGAGATGCCCCCTGGGGCTATCCTGTGCGGGTGCTGCCCCAGCTTGGGCTCAGGGAACAGCTTCCTAGCTTCTAGGGTTGGAAGGGACCTGTGTAGATCATCTAATCTGACCCCCTGCCATGGCAGGAAAGAGTACTGGGGTCCAACAACCCCAGCAAGGTGTACATCTAGCCTCCTCTTAAAGACCCCCAGGGTAGGATCCAGCACCAGTTCCCTTGGAAGTTGGTTTCAGATCCTAGCCGCCCTGACAGTGAAGTAGCACCTCCTGATATCTAGCCTAAATCTACCCTCTGCCAGCTTGTGACCATTATTCCTGGTCACTCCTGGTAGTGCTCGGGGGGTGCCTGCTGAACCCCCCCTGACTAGTTTGTAACAGGCCACTAGATCCCCCCCTCAGCCTTCTCTTGTGGAGGCTAAACAGGTTCAGGTCTCGTAGCCTCTTCTCATAAGGCCTGCCCTGCTGCCCCCTGATCATGCGAGTGGCCCTCTTCTGGACCCTCTCCATGTTGCCTACATCCCTCTTGAAGTGCAGCGCCCAGAACTGGACGCAGTACTCCAGCTGTGGCCTGACCAGTGCCGCATAGAGGGGGAGTATCACCTCCTTGGACCTGCTCGAGATGCATCTGTGGATGCATGACAAGGTGCGCTTGGCCTTCCTGACTGCATCCCCACACTGCTGGCCCATGTTCATCTTGGAGTCAATGATGACTCTAAGATCCTTTTCCACCTCTGTACTGATAAGGATGGAATTCCCCCACCTATAGGTATGGTGCCGGTTGTTCCTCCCCAGGTGCATCACCTTGCACTTGTCTGTGTTGAATCCCATCCTATTCTCATCCGCCCACCCTTGTAACCTGTCTAGGTCCGATTTTAGCCTATTCCTCCCTTCTAGCATGTCCACATCCCCCCACATGTTAGTGTCATCAGCAAATTTGAACAGGGTGCTTTTTACCCCCCTTGTCCAAGTCACTGATGAAGATGTTGAACAGTGCGGGGCTGAAGACCAAGCCCTGCAGAACCCCACTGCCCACAACCCTCGGGTCGAAAATGACCCATCTGCTACCACTCTCTGGGTGTAGCCCTCCAGGCAGTTTGCAACCCATTTGACTGTGTGGGTGCCGACACCACAGTCCCCCAGTTTCTTAATGGAGAACAGGTTGAGAGACAGTGTCAAAGGCCTTCTGAAAGTCCAGGAAGACTCTGTCCACTGCTACCCCTGCATCTAATGATTTGGTGACCTGATCATAGAAGGCCACCAGGTTGATCTGACAGGACCTGCCGCTAATGAACCCATGTTGATTGCCCCTAAGCATGATCTCCCCTGCTGGCCCCTCGTGGATATGCACCAGAATAATTCTCAAAAAGCTTGCCCAAGATCAAGATAAGACTAACCAGCCTATAGTTTCCCGGGTCCTCCTCCTTCCCCTTTTTGAAGATGGGAACCATGTTAGCCCTCTTCCAGTCCTCTGACACCACACCAGAGCACCACAAGTGCTCATAAAGCCATGGCAGGGGTCCTGCAATGACCTCAGCCAATTCCTTCAGTACTCGAGGGTGGAGATCATCCGGATCAGCTGACTTGAATACATCCAGTCCCTCCAGAAGTTCCCTAACTAGTTCCTCACTAATCCTTGGCCTAGGTGCACCTACCCTGGGGCCTGAGGGGGGCCCAGCGAGGGGGTGACTGTTCTGGTCCCTGCTTAGGAAAATGGATGCAAAGAAATCGTTAAATGTGTTGGCTTTGTCATCTGGTGTGACGACCAAATTTCCTAACGTGTCCTGCGGGTGCCCCATATTACCCGGAACCTTCTTTTTACCCCCTATGTATTTATTTAAAAAAGGACTTCTTATTGTCCTTAATCGGGGAAGCTAGTCCCAGTTCCATCTCTGCCTTGGCCTTCCTGACTGCCCCCCTACGACTGCAGTATAGTCATCCCTGGTGATGGCCCCTCCTTTCCATTGGGTATACGCCTCCCTTTTAGCTAGGAGACATTCCCGGATGCTTTTGGTGAGCCATGGGGGCTTGTGTGCCCTCCTGTTCCCTTTGATTCGTGTTGGGATTACCTCCCTTTGGGCTTGGAGGATTGTCTCCTTAAGGAGCGACCACTCTCCTTGGACACCTGGCTCCCCTCCTGTCTGGGACCTCAGTGCTTCCCCGACTATTCTCTTTAGCTCATTGAAATCCGCCCTCCTGAAATCCTAGGGCTGCCACCTTGCGCTGGATGGTGAATTCCAGCAGGCAATGATCACTGTCGCCCAGGTGGTTGAGCACTCGCAGCCCCATCACCAGGTTGTCTCCCGTGGCCAGCACTAGGTCCAACAAGGCATCTCCCCTGGTGGGACTGTGCACCTCCTGGGTTAGATGGAGGTCCTGCATTTGGGCTAGGAACCTACGTGAGAGGTCAGATCTGGCTGACTGCTCTTCCCACCAGATGTCCGGGAAGTTCAGGTCCCCCATGACTACCACATCCTTAGGCTTCACTGCCTCCATGAGCTGACCTAAGAATTCCTGGTTGAGCTCTTCCCCTTGGTTGGGAAGTCTGTAGTAGCCCCCCACCGTTAAGTCTCTTTCCCTTCAACTGCCTTGTATTCTAACCCAAAGCACTTCAGAGTGCCCTTCCTCTGATTCTTTGTTAATTGATGAGGATGGGTATTCCTCCTTAATAGGGTGCCACGCCTCCACCTTTCCTTCCTATCCTGTCCCTCCTGTACAGCCTATAGCCCTTGACATTCACCACCCAGTCATGCATTGAGTCCCACCACATTTCAGTGATCCCCACTATGTCCGGGTTGGTGTCAGCTAGCAGGAGGGTGAGTTCCTCCTGCTTGTTTACAATACTATGAGCGTTTGTGTAGAGGCATTTGAGGCCTCTTGTAGATGTGTGTACTGGCCCCCTAATCACAGCATTGCTCTGGCCCCTGTCGCTTACCTGTGTATATGTTTTGCTCGTCAGTCTAGGCTGGGCTGTACTTGTGGGTGTTGCTTGGTCTGGCAGTCCAGTGATTCCTCCACCCTCATCTTCCCCTTCCCCCAACAAGCCTAGTTTAAAGCCCGCCGGAGGAGGTCCGCCAACCTAGAAGAAAACACACGCTTACCTTTAGGGGAAAGGTGGAGCCCATCCCATCCGAGCATGTCTCTTGTCGTGATGTGCCGGTCATGGTTGAGAAAGCCAAAGCCCGCCTCAAGACACCATTCCCAAAGCCGCCAGTTGGTCTCCGCAATGCATGTTGCATGCCGTCTTCCATGTCCACCCACTGGTAAGATAGGCACACAGGTGGTTTTCTCTTCGATCTCGGGATCGGGCTAGGTGCTGCCTGTGAGATGGGGCAGCATCCGCCTGCTAGCTGCCCGCCTGGGGGGTGCCACTGCCATGGAAGGAAAATCTAGGGCCCACCGGCAGCTCTCCCCCCAGTTACAGAAGAGACAGGCAGGCTTTGTTGGCGGGTGGGGAGGGGAAACCAAAAAAACCCCATGCCTGGTGGGTTTCCGTGGCACAGGCTCAGGGAAGAGTTGGATCCAGCAGATGCTGCATACAAGCTGGGGCATCACCTGCACAGCTAGCATCCCGCCCAGGGGTTGCCACCGCCACGGAGGGAAGGACCAGGTCCCCCCACACAGCTTAGGGGCTGTGCAGCCCGGTGGCAGCTTACACAAGTAGGCTCCACTAAGTGGGGGAAATAAAGTGTTGAGGAGCCTGATCTTTTTTTTTTTTCCCTCCCCCCTGCAGAGCCTGTCTACTTATCCCACTGCCAGGGGGTTAGCTGCCAGCAGGTCCTGAGCTGCAGGGGGCCCCAGACCTTCCCCTTACTGCAGCGATGCCCCCCGGGCAGCAGCCTACCTAAGCAGCCCTGTGGGGCACCACCACCACAGAGGGAAGGACTGGGGCCCCCTGTAGCTCGGACTGTTCAACCTGCCAGCAACTCACCCCCCAGGTGCGGGAGAGATGGGCATGTTCTGCAGGAGAAGAAAAAAAGGGGATCAGACCCCACACCGTAATGGTGACAGAAGCCCCTAAACTGAAACGGTGGGTTTTTAATCATTGCAATTAAAAACCCACCGTTTCAGTTTAGGGGATGAAGACCCCATCACATGTACAAGCAGCCATAAGCCCTATTGCAGGTATTTGGGTTTAGTTTTCTTTGTGTGGCAAGTTTCACAATTTCTGCTGCTTAAGACTGCATCAGTTTTCTTCCAACCACTACCCCATGCTCCTTATCCATGTGGGCACAAATGACACAGATCAGCAATCCCAGCTGGGTCATGAATGAGTACAGGACTCTGGGAGCGGGGCTTAGAGGGTTCAGGGTACAGGTGGTTTTCTCCTCAATCTTTTCAGTTGTGGGTACCGGGCATAGGAGGGAGAGAAGAATTGTAGAAGTTAATAGAAGACTGGCGCTGGTGCTATTGTGAAGACTTCAGCTTCTACAACCACAGTTTGCACTTCAGAGAGAGGGGCAGCCATTTGTTGGGAAGGGACGGCCTCCACCTCACTTGAATGGGGAAGAAGCTCTTCTCGGCCAGAATGGCTGACCTGCTTGACCGGCGTTTAAATTAAGTTCACTGGGGGATGAGAAAATAACTACTGGTGCAAGCTCACCAATCCTCAACCACAAAATCAGAAGGTCAGGCTAAATAAGGGAACTCATTCCTATCCTACCCTAGGCACAAGGCTCTTCTAGAGTGCAGGGAAGCCTAGGGCCTATGATAGCAGGCTCGCTTGCCTCTACACAAATGCCAGGAGCCTGGGCAGCAAGCAGAAGGAACTGGCCCTTCTGTTAAACAGAAATGACTACGATCTCATAGGGATACCGGAGACCTAGTGGGGACTCCACCTATGACTGGACCACAGGTATAGATGGCTATACCTTGTACAGGAGAGATCGTGTTGCAAGAAAAGGCAGGGCTGTAGCTGTCTGTGTGAAGAAGCAGTACACTTCCCTACAGGCTGAGATCAGCAACCAAGGAGGGAGACTTGAGACCCTTTGGGTAAGAGTACAAGGGGAACATAGTGAAGGAAATATAATGGTAGGAGTCTACTGCAGACCTCCTAATCAGGAGCAAGAACTTGACCACTAATTTGCTGTGGAACTGGCTGAGGCTGGATGCTCTCAGTGGATGGTTATCAGGGGAAACTTCAACTACCCTGACATCTCATTGGAAGACCACTTGGCCAAATCTGATCAGCCGCAGTGCTTCCTCACATGCATTAATGAGCTCTATTTGTCTTAAGAGGTCTCCAGGCCGACAAGAGGCAAGGCGCTTCTGGACCTGGTGCTGGCCAAAGGGGATGATGTAGTAAGCAACCTGAGAATCAGAAGGAAGCTGGGAAACAGTGACCACGAGTTGATTGTTTTCTCTATC
The DNA here is from genome assembly GCF_052110815.1 of Crocodylus siamensis. Lineage (NCBI taxonomy): Eukaryota > Metazoa > Chordata > Crocodylia > Crocodylidae > Crocodylus > Crocodylus siamensis. Next base: position 385,988,509 of record NC_143395.1, read on the forward strand.
CACTGCAAAGCTTGCAAGTCAGTCAACAATGCGAAGGCCTTCGACTTTAGGAAAGCCGACTTTCACAAACTCGAGGCTAGTAGTCGGGACTCTGAGAGGCCATAATCTGACAGGGAGGGGAGTCCACGATGAGTAGTTGCTTCTCAACAATGTGAACCTTGAAGCACAAGGGAAGTCCATTCCAGCCCATAGAACAAGTAGCAAAAGGGCTGGGTGACCCCCTTGGCTCAGTATGGAACTCATGGACCTCTTGTGTCTAAAAAGAGAAGCTAATAAAGGATGGAAGATGGGAAACACCACCAAATAAGAGTATCCAGCACTGGCCTACACCTGTAGGCAGCGAACTAGGAAGGCTGAGGCTCAGCTCAGAATGGCTACATGAATCAAGGACAATAAAAAGTACTTCTTCATATACGTGGGAAGTCAGGGGGAAAAAAAACCAAGGGCAACATTGGACCCTTGCTAAACCAAATAGGTCAGCTGATAACCGACACCCAGGAAAAAGCCAGTCTCCTTAACAATTACTTTGTGTCCGTCTTCCACCAGCCCAAAGGAATCACCCTGCCTGGCAAGATGCAGGATCACCAGGAAAAGGGTGAAAATACCCTTGGATCTTGGCATGGATCTTGTGAACTGGCTGACATCATAGCACAGCCAATAGCAAGGATATTCAAGAACTTGTGACGCTCAGGCAGTGTACCTGAAGATTGGGAGAGGGCCAGTGTGGTGCCTATCTTCAAGAAAGGGAGGAAGGAAGATCTGGGAAACTACAAGTCAATCAGTTTGACCTCAATACCTGAAAAGATCTTGGAAAAAATCATTAAGGAAACCATTAACAACAGGCTAACAGAAGGCAACACTCTTGAGAGAGCCACCACGGCTTTGTTGCTGTGGATCTTGCCTGACCAATCCCATTTCGTTCTATGACCAGGTGACGCATCACCTGGACAAAGGATAGGTGCTTGATATAATGTATTTGGACTTAAGGAAAGCCTTTGACCTGGTGTCCCATGATGTCCTCATGGTTAAATCAGGGAACTGCAGCCTTGACAACCTTATGGTCTGATGGCTGGGGAACTGGCTCCATGGATGGACCCAGAGAGTGATAGATGATGAAACCGAATCAACGTTGCACGTGGTGTCCCCCAGGACTCCGTTCTCAGACCTGTACTCTTCAATGTATTTATAAATGATCTAAACTCTGGTGTCAAAAACAGACTGGGTAGGTTTGCTGACGAGACCAGCCTGTGGGAAAGTGTGGTCACCCTAGAGCAGTGGTCACCAGCCAGTCAACTGGTGGATCCCAGAGCCTCTTGCTGAGCTGGGGGGGGGGGGGGGGGTGAGATCGAGGCCCCCCCCACAGTGGGGAAAGGGAAGGGATGAGGGCCAGATCGAGGCCTCTGCAGTGAGGGACAGAGTGCGGCAGAGGCCCATAAGGTGAGTGGGGCCCCAGCTGGGTGAGTGGTGGAAAGATAGAGCTTGAGCGACTAATCCAGGGGCACAGGGGGCTCCCACCACTGTGTGCACCCTGGCAGAGGCCCCAGGGGACACGTGCCCCTCCTCCCTCCCCACCCCACCCCATCTGTGCGCTGTGGAGGCAGGTGCCACTCCAGGCTGGGCTTCACCCCCCCAAGCCCCGCTGCAGCCAGCTTGGAAGCAGCCCAACACCACATGCGTCCATTTGCTGGGCGGGCAGAAGATGAGGCTCAGCCCAGGGTGGGACTCGTGGCATCGGGCCGCACCCAGGCCAGCTGCAGCGGGACTTGGGACGCAAAGCCCAGCCCGCAGCAGCAGCCACCTCCACCGCGCACAGATTGGGGGCAGGGGGCACATGCCCCATCCAAACATGGAGCAGCACGGGTGGCTGTAGCAGCTGCAAGGAAAGGAGTGGGGCACGGGCAGAGGCAAGCCCCACATGGCCAGGGCATGCAGCCTGGGAGGGCACAGGGAGCACATGCCCCCAGATCTGCACGTGGGGCAGGCTGTAGGCTGGGGCTAGGATGGCGTCATGCTGTTCCCAGTGGAGGTGTTTGGTCATACTACACTCAGGCCAGGTGATGGTGTTGGGAGCAGGGCCATGGCAGAGGAGCTGCAGCCACCCCAAAGTTTGCCATAGCCTCTTCCAACCCCTACTCCCAGCACCGCTGCTGCCCAGCCTGAGTGCAGTGCAATTAAACACCACCGGGTACAGTGCAGTGCCACCCACTGCATGCGCCCCCTGTGCCCTCCTGGGCTGCATGCCCCTACCCTCTCTGCACCCCCTGGACAAGCTGCTTGTGGCTCTGTCACCGGCTCCGCTCCACTCCCTCCCTCACTGCAGTTAGGAGGGTGGGGGCAGATCAAGGCCCATGCAGTGAGGGAGGGAGTGGAGCTAGGGCTGGAGCCTTGATCTGCCCCCACCCCAGCCCTTTCCCCTTCCCTTTACCACACAGACTTGGGTTCCTTTTAAGTTCCAAAGGTGATCTCCGACTTTAAATGTTTGAAGACCACTGCCTTAGAGGATAGGCTGGCAATCCAGGCCAGTTTCCAACAGGTTTGCAAGGTGGGCGGATCAAAACCTGATGGTGTTCAGCACTGAAAAATGCAAGGTGCTCCACCTCAGGAGAAACAAGCCACATCAGACTTATGGGCTCATTATTAGCACCACAGCTGGAAGAGACTTGGGGGTCATGATGGACCACAAGATGAACATGAGCCACCAATGTGATGCCAGAGTCAGCAAAGCAAACAAAACTCTGGCTTGCATCTACTGATGCATCTCAAGCAATACCCAGCAAGTCATCCTCCTGCCTTACTTGGCCCTGGTGAGGGTCTATCCAGTTTTGGGCTTCACAATTCAGAAAGGATGTGGCAAAGCTTGAGAGGGTCCAAAGGAGAGCCACGCACATGATTAGAGGACGTGAGAGCAGGCCTTATGAGGAAAACCATGGGACTCTTCAGCCTGGGAAGTGTAGGCTCTGGGGTCACTTAGTGGCAGCCTGTAAATACATAAGGAACTGGGGGTGCCCTGGTGAACAGACATTTTCCTTTGGACCTTGTCTTCCCTTGGTCACAGACTCCTGCAAGATTGTTTTAGGCTGGATATAAGGAAAAACTTCTTTACTGTCCAAGTCCCTGGGGCCTGGAGTAGACTCCACCCAGAGGTGGTGCAAGCACATACTCTGGACACTTTCAAGAAACACGTGGATGCCTATGCTGCTGGGATCTTTTGACCCCAGCTGACTTCCTACCGCTTGGGCAGGGGCTGGACCCAATGATCTTGTGAGGTCTCTTCCAGCCCTAATATCTATGAAATCTTTGAAATCTGATCTCTGTCTAGCCAGATATTTTTGTAGATGTCTCTCACGATACTTCTGAGTCATCCAGGTGAGAACTAGGTACAGTCAACTTCAGTGCCTGTGTTCAATTCTTTACATTCACAGAAGCACAACCTAAACCCTATCCTATATTTTTATTCTACAAATAACATTGATATGAACTTTATCATTAGGCAGACGTATATAGGCAAGTGTAACTTCATTTGTTGAAGATCAGGATTCAGACTGGGTTTTTGAGCTGGGGATACCTGGAATTGTATGGGCATGTTGCAGTTAGTTACCTGGAAGAATTAATATTGAGTTGGTCATAAAACTTAAGAGACTTAATATGTTCATGTGTTATGATGGCTAGGTGGCATGAGATGAACTGAAGTTTGTATGGATGTGAATGTTTGTTTGACTGGTAATGGGAAATGCAAGAATGAAACCTTAGCTCAAAGTGAACAATGTTTTAGTTTTTGTGTTATCCTGTTGCTGAGTAGAAATGTATCTGGGTTTTTTTCTGTTGTTGAAGTTTCTTTGGAATATAGTATTATGAGATGCTTAGGCACAAAAGGAGTTAGCTTACAGTCATATGGCAACCTCAACAAGCATTAATTACTCTTGTTTTTACATAGTGTTGCTGGGAGTCCTGGGGTAAGGAGAAGAGAGGATTGAGATTAGGTAATTTAAAAAAAAGTCTGGTTTGCATAAATTTATGATACTTCCTTTCAATATATGTAATCTCTCCTTAATATATTAACATGTTAACAGTAAAGGTACATGTGTTTTCCTATAGATGAAGTATTTAGAGGACATGAGCCAGGACAAGCTGCAAATAGATCCGTTTCAGCAGCAGATGTTGTTTTATATGGAGTTAATTTAGTTCTACCTTTGATGTCCCAGGATCTGCTCAAAGTAAGAAGTTCTCATATTTTAATAAATATACTTAATGTATCTTCTACTTGATTTTTAACTTTAATCCAGCAGATAAAAATAGTGAGTTACTTAAGTTTATTCTATATACAAGGCATTTTCCTAGTAACATGTGAAGATACCCTAAAAAAGTTATTTGTCTGTAAGATGTCTGGACTACTTCAAAACCTTATTCCATATTTACCTATATATAGGGTTACATAGTATATTAAATTAATGTAATGTACCTGGTGTAGTCTGCATTGCTTGTTTTCCTGATATTATTTTCTTTTTCATCATATGTCTTCTCCTGTGACCTTTGTCAACTATTCATGAACCAACTACCTAGCTCTTAATAATTAAAACTATTCACATTTGGACAAGTACATATATATTATGTGTTTTTGTAACTGATTATCACTTTTGCATCTCTTAGTAAGGCAATATTGAATAAGTTAATGTTATGACAGGTTTGTGTCATGTACACACAGTGTGCGTGCGTGCGTGTGTGTGTGTGTGTGGGGTTTCCTTAAAAATCAAATGCATCTCACTATTAATGTCCATAGCCTATAAGTTTCTACCTTACTTGCAATTATTGTTGTCTGGTGCAAATAGGCCAGATCAGAATTTCAGCTGCATAGAGATTCAAGTACTAGTAAAAAAAATAAACTGTCTTGAGTTTAAAATTACCAGTGTTTTTCTTTTGACAGTTTCCATCTCTGTGTAATCAGTACTACAAATTAATCACCTTCATCTGTGAAATATTCCCAGAGAAAATTCCACAGCTTCCAGAAGACTTGTTTAAAAGCCTAATGTACTCACTGGAGTTAGGGATGTCATCGTATCCTTAACACTGTATGGGTGCACAGCCAAAAGGGTGGGAAAAAATGAAAAGTGCTTTAATGAAGAAATCTTTAAAACCGATACTTTCCTGGTTCACATTCTCTCTGATAAAGCTCTGTATTTATAATTGTTCTGCCATAGTTAATATTCATTCTGAAGTTAACATTTGCATTCGGTTTATTATTAAAAGTTGCTGAAGCAGTAGCATTCACTGAGGTTTTAGTTTTCCCTGAGTTTCTCCTGACCCATAGCATTCCTTTAATACAGCTTGTAAATGGCTTGATGTGTATGTTCTTGCAGACACTGTCTACTGTTGCTTCAGTTTATAGTGTCTGTAACTTCATAAGCCCTTCAGCTGGTATCCCAAAGCCATTCCTGAATTAGTTACTCAGCTGGCAATGCAAAACACTACTGCTGTTCTACTGGGCTGCCTCCAGAGTATTTCCTGTCATGTTGCCAATGGGTTTTCCCTTTTATAATGGGAGGGCCATTTTCACTAATCTGTGGCACGTGCCATAAACAGATGAGAAGCTTGACCATAAGGGACTCTTTCTGAAAATGTTATGTCACAGAGGGTTGTATTACATTAGAGTGTGTAGCTAAGAAAAGAAGGCAACAAATATTTCTTTTTATTAAAGAGCACTGTAGTGAAAATGAGATCCAAGGATGTGTGCTCACTAAAACACTTGCTAATGAAGCTATTGAGAAATTTACCGCAACTAAGTCACACATTTCTTTTTCTTTAATACTTAATATCAGAATGAGTTCTGAAGTGTGCCAGCTTTGTCTAGAAGCTCTAACACCATTAGCAGAACAATGTGCAAAAGCACAAGAAACCGATTCATCCCTCTTTCTAGCAACAAGGCACTTTCTTAAGGTAAGATACCTAATTACGTCACACTGCTATTGTGCTTAATTAAAAATATACAGAGTGATGATGGGTCCAGTGCCTCCATTAAGTTATGCACTGTACACATTCATTGTAAGAAGTAGTTCCTGCCTCCAGAACTTAATATAAATAGAGACAGGCAAGGGGAAAAGAAGGTAGAAAGGGGTAGTGGCATGTGTGCAGCTACCTGCCAGCTTTGATGGAGACCTGGAACTTTTCAGTCTTCAACTCATATTTTACTTCTGTAAATTTGACTTTGGAATTCATTTAAAGGTTTTTATTAAATATCAGTGAAGTCTGCTGAATACTTAACTCAGAACTAGACCAGTGTAGAGAAGCCTGCTGCTTCATCTTCATCTATCCATTCTTCAACTTAGAAGTAACAGGAATAGGATGGAGAGAGAATGACTGATTCTTAAAACAGAAAAAAATAAAGTTTTCTTATTCTGATTTCTTATTTAAAGAAACGACATGGTTTTTAGCCAAGCAGGTTCAGGGTAAACCCTTCTGAGCAACCTGCTCAACTTTTTATTCAGGTGGGTCTTAATGAAACGGTCAGTTGCTACTAGGCAGGAGTGAGTTCAGAAAACTTGTGTGATCATCCCGTTTAAATGTTTAATTAAAAGTCTATTTTGCTGTTCTCTTCCAGTGCAGACCTAAGTCTTGCTTGGGCCTCAGTTTTCTTACAGCACACTTGCTAACATCTGACCTTCTTAGGGATTGCTCATGACATCTTTGATAACTCTGTCAGTTGGGCTGAGAACGAACAATAAGCCTTAATACGTTATCCATCTTAGTCTTCCAAATGGACAGACTTGTTTATCACGCTCTTCTCTGACTTTGTCTTAAATTCTCTGACTTCCCTTCCCCACTATCCTTCTATTTCTTTGAGCATTATAATGATCTGAAAACAGCACTTGACAAACCTGATTGGTAGCCTCCTAATGTTATTCTTGAGAAACAACCCATTCATTTAAGTCTTTCTCTTATAGAGATGTGGTTTTTGGAGAAAAGTCTGAGACGTTTCCCCCCCAGAGACTGACCATACATAGATAAATAGGGATTTGAAATCTGCTGTATATGTAAGTTCTCTCCACTGGGAGATCTCAGTGCTTGTTCAAGCATCCATCTTTAGAAAAAGGCCTAGACAGTTTCCAATTACTAAAAACTAGATCCAATATCCATGTTAATAAAGCAGATTGGTTAGGGTTGCTTCTCAAGTTTCCTCCACCGAGACTCTCTGTACTGGTTGCCCATTTCCAAGAATGGAAGTCTGTAGAGCAGGGGTGTAAACTCACCCACAGGTCAGATGAGTGGCATGGGGCCAGTCCACAGTGTTGATCGGGGCCCATGGACTCCCACACCCTCCACCCTATGCATGCTATAATCAGTGCCTGCTCTGGCTGGTTTGGGATGTGCACAACACACGGTGCTTGCTCCAGCCAGTCTGGGACCAGTGCAGTGTGGGTCCTGGGCAAGTGTTGTGTGCAGTGCAGGTCCTTGGACTAGCCAGGGTGGGACTTGCATGCATCGTCTGGGTCAACTCTGAGACCTGGGAGAAGATGATGGGGCTCCACAGGCCAGATATTGGACAACCCTGTTGTAGAGATCCTTTCCATGACAAAGACTGCTTGAGTTAGAATATCTGGAATTCATGAAGTATTAGTCCCCCACAGAATCACATTCTTCCTTCTTTCAGTTTCTTCACAGTTCCTGAAGAAAGGACTACGGGTGAGGCGATCTTTCCCTTTGTTGTCATAGCCACAGTGCCCATTGACACATGTAGTGAGCTAAAAGGCTACATTTATAATGGTTTGATGTTCACCTGTTGTGGGACATTAATCTTAAGCCTGGCTCCCTGGAAAAAATATATTTAAAGAACTCCACTACTTAGTAAACAGTGTTATTTTATCCCTGTAATACTGCAGGTTTTTTCTAGCAACATATTGCCTTACTGGTAACTTTACAAAAACTGAAAAACTAACACCTGTAATTTTTTGCATGGGGTTTTTCACATGTTTCAGGTGACTGCACGTATATATTGTATTTGGTCTATTGTTGAATTGTAAATATGTCCTTTCTAAACATAGCATGCATGCACCAATAAAGAATCACGCATGCGGTAACATATGAAGATAGTATTGCATGTTCATTTCTGATGTGTGAAGGCAGGAACAGAATTATCTTAAAATTTGTACCTAGTAAAATGTTGTTGTTTGCAACTCAAATGCATCTCCAAATACCTGAATTATCACAGCAGAAGCTAACCTCCTTTTCCTACTTATTCAGTACAATGTAATTTGTTTTTCTTTCTAATCAAATCCTCTGCCCTGAAAATTCCTATTTTGTATTATAACCAGAAATAATTTCAACTGATCAAACTGGGTAAATATATCCTTCTTGTTGCAAATGATCATGTTTCCATAACACTATAATAGCTCTATTTTTGACCAGTTCTGTAAGCACTAGTTGCAAATATTTCCAGAAGTCTTTACTTGTGAACTCTTGTTTTTGTCAGATCTTTTAAAGTTTTAAAGGTGCATCTGTACTGCCACCAAAAGTGGTGTTATGCCATATGTATGCATAACTTTAAGCTAGCTTCAGTCTAACTAGTCCTGGTAATGAGTGCAGTGAAGATATATGATGGCAGCTGCTTGAGACAGTATGTAGGGTCCCTAGCAGGATTCAAGGCCATGACAGCAAAATTATCCAGACTTACCTGAGCCAACTGGTTCATAGCTAAGCAAGATACACCTACATATACTGCAGTCACAGCATCATGCCCCCTGAATGCAAAGTACCTGATAGATGGAATGGAGATTTCCTAAACTCAGATCATTAATTTCCCAAATAAAATTGTGCCTTCTACTTTGATCTATAGCAGTAACTGAGAATCAGTGTTTTAGTTAATGAAACTATTTTGTTTTGTGGTTTTGTTTTTTTTCAGATGGTCTTTGACATGCTGGTACTGCAAAAGCACAATACAGAAATGACAACTGCAGCAGGAGAAGCATTCTACACGTTAGTGTGTTTGCATCAGGTATGGTGTTCTGTTTTGCAGAGCTATTTTGCAGATAGTCTTTATCTATGTTAAGATTTCTGGTGCATCTATTTAAAATGCCTCTGTTATAAAACAGCATTTGGTGGTAGATTTTTTTACTTGTTGAAGGAAGGCACAGGAGGATCCTACCTTTTCTTACTTATCAGCTTCATCCTTAGTACATTCCTTCCTTGCAGCTGGAATTTCTTTGTTTGCCTATTGGCTTCTATTAGCTTTGACAAAGGTAGACCATTCCACGAAACATCTATGGGCTGTCCTTCTGTGATGCTTACTAACGTCCTGCATCTATGCAGAATCAAAGCTAAATTTGCCAGTACATGTTATGAAGCAGGGCTGCCCAACTTCAGAGCAGCTGAGGTCTGGGATTATGGTTAAATAAGTGGTCTGTCAATTTTATTTCTAGACATGTCTTACCTTTATTATTGTTTTTCTAGGAAAATTTAGAGTAGAACCATGTCAAAGTTATTTTGCAAATGTATGTCCCTTAACCTTTTAAGTATTAAGCATTCTTCAGGTTTTATGGCTCTGTGCTTATGATACAAGGTAGCTTTTTAACGGAAAGCAGCCATGCAGTTTCTTCATACTGACTGATTATGAAGCCTATTACTCCTTTCTTTTTTTTCCAACTTCCTCGAGGTTGACAGTTACAGATTTTTCTCTTAGCAGTGTTCACTAGAGCGCTTCCCTCTAGCTGTCACAAAATCAGCTTGGGAATCTCAAAGCCTTGGGTTTATTTGAAAAGGAAGAACTGGCAATTTTCATTAAAGCTTCAAAGTAGGTTATTTAGGTATTCAAAACATACACATGTATGATTTCCAAGCTTACATAATACATGTTGTCAATGTCTAGCCATCTAAAAATATGAATTAGACCTTCCGAATGAGTAACCTAAAGTTGTGAATTTTTTTTTTAAAATAACTTTTGGGGGTTCTTCATTTGCATCTGGTTTACCAGCGTCTTTAATTGCTCTCTACACCAAGGGTTAGAAACACAGAGCTTGAGTTGTTAATGAAAGCTGAGGATCTGACATTGCACTTAGTTCTAGAAACTCAACTTAAAAGAGAATATAATGAGATTTGGCCAAACTAACACTCCCAAACTCACTTTCCAGCTACCAGAATGAGAAAACTTGACAGAATTTTCAGCTTTCCTCCTCTTAACATTAGGAATGAAATAGTTGACAGTTATATTTAAACTAGCATTGTTGGGCATCTGTGCTAGCTCCTCACTATCAAGATTGGAGTGGTTTCTACCTCTCACAGCTTTTATTTCAAACTCATTTTGACTTACTGCATTGATTATGCACATTCATATGCTTGATATTTTCCCTGCAGTCACCTGCCAATGATGCATTTGTTAAAAAAATAGCTGAGACTGCCAGATCATTTAACAGCCTCAATTCAGTCTGAGCCCTGCTTCAAGCCGTGTTGGTGAACATGGCTCACCAGAGAAATGAAAGAGGCATTTTAAATCCAAACACAATGCCACGTACAAATTAGAGAGGTTGTTAGGCAAGTTAGCCTGAAACTAGGCAAACACAGGGCAGGGTGACACCTTAGACCAGTGGTCTCCAAAGTGGGGTATGCACAAGACGATCCATTGGGGTCCAGGAAGAAAATATTAGAACTTCTATTTATATTTATGTAAAGATACATATATTGGAGGTGCATGCTCAAAAGTGTTTGACTGATAGGGGTGCGCGATCAAAAAAGTTTGGAAACCACTGCCTTAGACTATAAAGTGTCACCACCCATCATCTTTCATTACTTTGTTAATCCTCCCCTAAAAAACACATTTTGTGATTGATTCCCAGTTCTTTGCTAGCTTCTCTGTAAAATGGTGAATAACAACTATCACTAACTAAAAAAAGAAAATTGTGTAGAGTGACTTTCCTTATATTATATTCCTTTCCGTCCACCAATGCCTTATTCTAGTTTCCCTATGAGGTTTTGGTATTCTGGCTCTCTCTGGCTCTGTGATGTACCACAAAGAAAACTGTTGCTCCATCATCACCCTTTGAAGTTGATTTCCAATATTCCAAAGCTTTAAATAAAAGCTGCTAAATAGTAGCTCATGGGGATGGAATCTTTTTTTTTCCACATGTGGCTCAGACGATTCAGATTTTCCATAGTTATTTGGAAACAAAATCTTACTTGCATATTTGAGCCATTGTTCCTTTGTGATTTTTTTTTTTTTTTTTTACTACAATTTTATACTGCTGCTTTATCAGGGGTGTACTACTGCTTTATCATTCAGTTGGTCTGGCATAAAGGGTTTGAAGAGGTAGTTAGCCATGCTAGTCCAAAGTCAGGCAGAAGGTAGCTAGACATATGGCCACTCTATTTAAGGTGCCATATCCAAGGTCCTTGCATTTGTTGCTTCTGCACAGTGGCAGTGGTGCTTGCCTGCCCACCTGCCTGGAACTGTTGACCAACCGGCCAGAACCAGCCTTCAGAATCTGGCCAAAGCTGGACATATGGTCACCCTAGTCGTATGGCTTGTAAAGGCTAATCCAGGTAATGAGATTAGAATTCGTACCCTTGGTTTAGATCGGGGGAGTGATCCCCAGCCTGTGGGTCAGATTCAGTCCCTAGCACCTTGTCATCCAGCCCACAGGACTCCCCATGGGGCCAGTGTGGGTCCAAAAAGTTGAGCACCATTGGTTTACATCCTATCTAACACAGTCCAGTCTCTGAATGGTTTCTTGCTCTGCAGTTTCTTGTTTAAGTTGGTTTTTAAGGTTTTGCTGTCTAAGAACAGCCACTCTTGACTCAGGAATATTCCACCCAGCAACTTCATTTCTTGGATACCACTGTGAAAGTTTGCTGTGGCCATATCACCACCATGTTCATGTTGGAAACTGACGGACCACTGCAGCTACCTCCACACCAGCAGCTCTTATCCTAAATACACCACTAGATCCAGTGTCTACAGCCTAGCTGTAGGTTACAACCATATCTGCTCTGATCCCACTGACCAGAGTGCACACCTTAAGGATTTGGAGAAGGGATTCTTACATTTACAATACAAGCGTAAAACTGTAGCCACTTAAATCAACAGAGCCAGATTCAGCCTCCACTCTGACCTTTTACAATGTCAGCTCTAAAACAAGGACAACACCAATTCCTTTGGTTGTCAGCTACTCAGACCCATTAATAATGAACTCAGCCCTTCCTGGAAAAAATAATAACCATCTCAAGGTACTATGGGAGACAAATCTGTCGTGGCTTACAATTAATCCCCCAACCACAATATCTTTCCAATAATAGACTTAACTCCTATTCTCACCAAGGCACCAGACCTTGTTCTGGACAAGGATGCCAGCTGTTCCCCCTTATCAACATGGACCATATCATCAGTGGACCTAATGATGTGAATTATAACATCCAAAGTCCATTCACCTGTTCCTGTACCAACATGATGTACACTGTCATCTGCTAAATGCCTCTGTGCTGTCTACATTGGACAAGCAAAGCAATCCCTATGTGAAAGAATGAATGAACACTGATCTGACTTCAGTTCCAGAAAGACAAACAAGCTTCTGGACATTACATTGCTGACCATAGGGTAGTTGTTTTTGGACAACAAAACTTCATGGCATCTGATGAAGTAAGCTGCTGTTTATGAAAATTTATGCATCTCTGATTCAGTTAGTCTGTAAGGTGTACATCTACCCCACTTTTTGCCTTTAAAGAGTTTTACCTAATTTGGGCGTGTTGAGGGTAGCTCCACATTCACTTTTACTGCCCTTTTGGTTACACTGGCTATATGAGAAGTGGTACTGTACACTAGTATTATTATATAAATTATTTTAAAGCTGCTGATAACTTCCTATCACAAATTGATTTTGTTTGCAGTTCTTTGTCCTGGTATAGGAAGGTGTATACAGGATGATTTGAATTTTATTTTCTATGTTGTTAATGGCTGCTGTTTGCTCAACAGGCAGAATATTCAGAGCTAGTTGAAACATTACTATCAAGCCAACAAGATCCAGTCATTTACCAGCGATTAGCAGATGCCTTCAACAAGCTTACTGCAAGCAGCACTCCTCCTACACTGGACCGTAAGCAGAAGATGGCCTTCCTAAAGAGTTTAGAGGAATTTATGGCCAATGTTGGTGGACTTCTCTGTGTAAAATAAACAACAAAACTCCTATGCCTCATTTAGACCCTTTCTGCAAAATGCACTGAGAAATGCTGAATGCTGACTAAACCTTGTAACTATTTCTGGGTTCTTTGCAGCCATCTCAGATTTTAGAGAGCCTGGAAGTTTGATATAACACAGTGAAATAGGAGAGGTCAACTTTGAATCAGCTTCTGCTATTGTGTGTTAGCCACAATCTGTCATACTTTGTTTGTTGTAAAGAATGAACAGCAAATTGACATTAAAAATGTGCAAACCAATATGGGCACAGTGAAAAATAGCTTCAGTGCCTTTTCCCCATTGGTTTAAAACATGAGTGGTCAGACAGACTTTTACAGATTATTTTTTTTGTTACTGAAAATCATCGTAGAGTATGACATAGACACGTACAAAACTGTAAACAGTTTAGCTAATTCAAGCTTTTTTTTCCTCTCTGAAGGTTGAATTAGTGATCCAATGAAAAAACACCAAATGGTATTTTAAACTTGTGTTTTGTTTTTCTACATCAGCCTGGTGTTGCATGTTTTATGTAATACAGGTTTCTATGTTATGTTCTGCTGCCTGAAGTTCAAAAGGAAAAAGGTGTATATTTTTGTTCCCCTAAAATGAACTTTAGGAACTGTAGCCATTTCATTGCCTTAATTTAAAAAAAAAAAAAAAAGAAAAAGAAAAAGCTGATACACTTTAGATAAGAAGTGTAAGGCAAGATTTGAGTCTTTAGAGTTAGCTTAGGATGTTGGCATTAAGCTGCTGGGTATCTGTTGCAGCCCTCTTCATGTGGATGTACAAGTAATGTTGGAGTGCGAGTCTAAAGCAAGGTTCATGTGTAGTTTTACTTTCAGTACCTGTTTTAACCCACACCCAAGTCGCACACAGCTGCAATGTATTTCTACACTGAACCATTTGCTTAAGCAATAACAATTCAAAGGGCATAAATTAGTGATTTTACAAACTGTTTTTTAAGTTGGGGCATTAGATAAAACAATTATGCTAGTCTGGGGGTTCCAAATGGTGTTTTAGCCAAGGGCCATATATATTTGTTTTTTAGGGGCAGAAAGACTATTAGAATCTGCAGTGAATTTTTTTCCTGCTACCACCTCCAGATCTTTTGGTGCTCTTGCCTCTTGCTCCTTTGCTCAGCTGTGTGTGTGAACATGTCAGCTCTTAGGGGTACGGGGGTGGGTATGGGGTTGCAGGGGGGTTTCATATTACCAGCCAATAGCTAGATATAGCGGAACAAGGGAGAGAAATGCAAGAACATGGAATCAGATGCAAGTCATGAGCCAGACAAAGCTGAAATGAACACACACAGATTGTATGCTGGATACAAGGTTTTGTCAGGGAGCAGGCAAGGAAGAATTTGGCCCTTTGGTCTTATGCTTGAGACCTCTGCTAGATTGTGATGTTGAATGTTTTCCATGTGGTTTTTACATTTATATAAAATGTACAGTATATACACCTTTACAGTGCTGTGTATAGCATCATGTTTGCAACTGTGCCATTCTTCAGCTTTTCATCTCAAAAAAAATCACATTTGCCAGAATTACAAATGGCATAAATCTGTAGTGCTGTGCCAGTCACAGTGGTCCAAGGCATACTTTGAGTTAAATCCATGAGTGTCCTGTATGGAATATGAGGGCAAAAAGTGCCATCTCTTCAGAACATTTTCTCTTAACTTAATCCGTTGCTAATATGAAAACTGGGCTGGAATAAACCTACACCTTAAGATACCCATAAAATGTGTTAGACAATATTCCTTCATAATTAATATTGTATTTCATCTGTTTTAAGATTTTAGTAATATATTTTGAACAGGGAAATTGTCTTCACATTTCTTCTTTAAAAATATTGCTTTCTTATGTATACAACAAAACAACTTGCATTTGTGATGGGAAAATGATACCAGTGTGTCATTCTGTTTTATTCAGCCTTGTTTCCAGTTGTTCCATCATATGGATTGCAAATTTATAGGAGCTGCTTTTAGCATTCATATCTGACATTTTACGTTCTGTAACAGTTTTCAAAACATACCTTTTGTTGAAAGGCAATTCAGACTTAGAAGCATGAGCAATAGTAAGAATCGCTAGTCTACATTGGCACTGCCAAGCATTGAACTACTGGGCCAGATTCCTCACAGACAAATATTTTTACTTTTTCAGATCTGATTTGAAAAAATAATGTGCTCAAACAGTATGTCAAACAAATGTATCCAATATTTTCAGAATTACTTTATTTATTAAAATAGTGCCTCCCATTCATGCTGACCTCCAGGCATTCTAGAGATTATTCCAAAACTACTGAACCAATTCTGTTTTTTTGATTAATCTAGCCCAGTGTACATTCAAGATCACTGACACAATGTGTTGGCTTTAAGAGCTGGCTAGGCAAGCTGTAGACATTGACATTCATAAGTGGCTGTTGAAGAATACTTAAAATTTAGTTTATTTTATCCTTTCATTTTAAGTGAACTTTATATGAAGGGACACTGTCCAGTAAGCTTTTAAATTTTGTAATTTTTTTACTTTGTTGCATTTATTTTACAAGCTTAACAACATTTTTCCTGATTCCTTTTTTTAAAACTGTCAGTATGTTAAACATTGATCTTTTCACCTCACCTGGTGTTTTTGTTGAGAAAATGCAAAGAAGTCTGTGTGCAATAACTTCATAGATGACACTAAAGTTTTGGGAATAGGTTTTTTTAAGTTATACTTCTTCTGGCTGGATGTCTGCTTCTGCACCTAACCTACTTGACTTGTCCCTTTTTTTAAAAATTACCTTCTCTGAGCTTTTACGTTCCTCAGCAATTAAAGCGTTACATCAAAAGTCTGAAGAATGCCACAGAGAGAAACTCCCAGTGACTTCTGTGGCTTTGAAATCAACCCTGAGTCTGTTTAAAATTGATAATGTAATGATATCACTGCATTGATTTCCTCCCCCCCCCCACTTTGCAAAGTGAATAATGGTTTGAAACAAACATTTTTCATGTTTTTCAACCAGTGTATAAAACTCCAGCTGATTTAATTATAAACCATGTATTGTAACTTTTATATTTTTCTTTGTGAAAATGCAAGATGAGTTCTTTGGTAAAACAGATTGTTACCACTGGGTTTCAGTTCTAAAGCTGGGGATTCAAATAACTTTGTCTTTTTTTTCTCTCCACACACCTTTTGATTTAAATCACCATTTCTAGTGCTAACTAACCACATCCAGGACCATCCCTAGGGTACAGCAAATCGGGGCAACTGTCCTAGGCCTTGCGCTTTGGGGCGGGGGGCCCTGCGGAGCCGGGTGGAGCGGCTGCGACCCCTCCCACAGGGCCCGCCTGGACCTGGCAGCTCAGCCCTGCACCACAGAAGAATCATGGAGACCCCCTCCTCTTTGTGGAGTGTTAGGGGGCCCCCCACATAGGAAGATTTGCCCCGGGCCCCACATCCCCTACGGTCTGCTCTGGCCACATCCCCGCAGTTCAACCCATTAGCTGGTAAAGCTCTATTGGGGTGTCTTCTAAGGTCATGAAATTCAAGGCCTACAAAAATAAGGTTCATGTAGAGAGGGAAGGGTGACTTTCATTGAAGCTCTGCTTTCAGGTCCATTCCATTTTAATTTTCTATAAATCACATGGAACTTTGTTTATGCCACTCCTAACAGGTAAGAAGTTATTTCGTGTTGAGTGATCAAAAGGCTCCCTGTTTTCCTCAGGAACTGAGATTTTTGTCTGTAGGGCCAAATCCTGCTAGTTGAGAGAGTGAGTCTGAGATTTGAATCTGGGTCTCCTGCTTGATAGTGTATAGCACTTATTAAGCCACAAATGTTTAGTGGGATCTCACCCTGTATATTTAAACTCCGTAGTTTTAGAGGATAAGCTTGGTCAGAAAAAGTCAGTTCCCTTCATAAAGAGATCTTATTTTAAAGAAATTGTTTTCATTTCTAATTTCAATTATTTTAAAAATAATTTGTTTAAAATTAAAAATATGTAGTACTTCTATTGTAAAACACTTTTATATAATTGCAATTGAAATGACTTCATTACATCTTAAACTGAAGGGGTTTTTTTGAGAGTGGTTTCATGGACAGAGCATGGGAGTGGAAGACCAACTCCTAAATTTTCATACCAGCTTTTCCACTGACTCCCTTTGGGGTCATGGACGGGTCATTTAAAAGCTGCGTCTCATCTGTAAAATGGAGATAATACCTACCTCACAGGGGTGTTGTGAGGATTGGTTTATGCCTATAAAGTGCTTTGAAGATTTAAAATGTTATGTAAATATTTAATGTTTGTAAGTTTAGCACTTATATAAGGTGTGTGATTGACCACATTGAAGTGACTAAGAGAGCACAGACACCAGTTCTGTAATATTCAACAGGGATAGTCCACCACACTAGAGCACAGTAAGCGCCTACTGTAAATTGTAGTTTAGATGACTGCTATAAAAGTAATCTTCCCATCATGTGCCTCAGTTCTAGTCTTAAGAGTAAAATGATGGTTGTTTCTAAGCTGATTCAGTCTTTGGTGCCTCTATTGAGACATCCAACAAGGTTGCCACTTATAGCATATTTGGTTTGGCTGGGGGGGAAGGGTGAGCATTAGGTTATTATGCCAGAACTAAAATCACTAGCCCATTCCACAAGTCATGGCTGTGCTGCTTGGAGAAACAGTGGTCAGTGTAACTGGGGCCTGACCATAGGAATCAAATCAATGGAACTAAGCTTTGCCTAGTTTTATGAATTGGCTCCTAGCATGACTAGATCCTGACAAGAAAATCAAAGTAGTACTTCCTAAGAGGGTGGTTTGCTAGAGCGGCAATTTATGCTGATTGGGGAAATCATGTTAACAGACCTGTAACATGCAAGTGATCAAATGTCACACCAAAACCTTTCTCACTACAATATTTTGAATTCAGCCTTGGAAATCAAGATATACAAGCTTTCCTAGCCCTTCCATTCTGCTCTGTGAACTGAGATTCTATTTGTCTGCCCTTTTTCTCTTCTCTTCCCCTCCTCTCAACACATTTTCACATAATTTCTTTCAGTGTATTTTCATGAAAGGTTTAGCAGAGATCAGTAAACAATTCTCACATCTTCAAATTAAATACGTTGTGGGAGACAGTTTTTTCCAGCCAGTGTGGTTTGAGATCTGAATTGGGTAAAAATCCTTTCTGATGCCAGTCCTCATGGCATTTGCAATCTGCAATTGAATTATGATAGATGTTACAGTTGTATGAAAATAGAATACACATTTGTTTCCTTTCTGCAAAATAAGGAACCTTCATGCAGTGAACTTGTGGTTTTAAGGGAATAAATACTAGTAGTATTGCTGTCAATGGTAATATGTAAATACTTTATGTTTAATTTTAAAAAGAAATTACAAGCCTATTTCAAGTTTAAAAATGGGGATTGAAATGGTAGTTCATTTCAACTGCATTTTCTCTGCACAATTTGAATATGGCAGTTGAAGGCATGAAGTTGAATATAATTATTTCACAATTGCTGCAACAGGACTTTTTAGGAAGCAAATGATTATATAGTAAAGTCTTATCATAAGCTAATATCCAATTTAAAAATTAACACGTGCATTTTTAAGATCCATAAATGGGGTGAAGGTAAAAATTGTTTTCCACTAAGGATGTGTTGTTTTGTTTTGGCCGTTGTGACGTGAGTGTACTATTGCTTGTTTTTTCCTGCTATTTCACCTGCATTGAAACCATGAACAGGAGTGTGATATACATTCATGTAATAGAAATAGGAATGTTCTGAAATCCCAAGGCAGAGTTTTTTTCTTTTATGGCAGTGTGAATTTGAAGTAAACTCAGTTGAAATCAGTAATTCTAGATTTTACAATACACTGATGCGCATCTTTTATAGCAGGGACACAAGAACATCTGATATTATAAGGCAAATATTTCATCAGGAGGAACAGGGACAAATGTTAAATGCAATTGTCCCCTAAAGTATATAGCAGCATCTCAATTCCATTTATCATGGAGACAGAAATACACTATCTAGAAACTTGTATTCATCCTGAATAGCTAAACAGTTTAGTTCACTACTTGGCATTGTTTTCCAAATTTTATCTTTTAATCTGCTCTTGCACATAAGTTGCATGCAACTGTTACTGATGTCTTTCAGAAAAGTTCAGTTAATGTTAGCAATCCTGATATATACTTATTTTGATGAGTCAACAGCTACTCTATATCTTGTTCCCTTTTTCTTTTTTATGCTTTCAGGTATTTCAGATTGCTTCACATCCTGAAAGTAAAACTACAATGGCAACAGTGCGCTATACATCCTGACTATGTTTTAAGTTTAATTTTTATGGGCTTCAGAAGTATAATTACAACAGTAATAGATTTGTGTTGGCCCATCTTTAATTCAGTGAAAGCTTGGATAAGAGAGAAGCAAATGTTTTATTGAGAACAACTCACAAAGTTTAAAATAGTAGTATGTCCAAGAGCCTTTCATGTAGAAATTGAGCTATTCCGCTTTACATTAACAAATGTGAGGTCTGGAATAAATTTAAATGATTTGGGTACAAAGCCTTTATTCACACTTCTTCATGTAAGTGTCTTGAAATGCTTTTTCATTTTGTTTGTATGTACTGCTTACCTCATTGTAGTGTTCAAGAGCTTTCCCCTGCCCAGATGCAATTTCTTGTGAACAAGCGTGTCAACTCTTTATTTTCCTATTGAAATTATTTTTTTTCCTTGCAAATTGTCAAGAAAGATGTCTAAATGAATCGGTGGGAAACAAAAGTAGCTGTGACCTCAAAATGGGGGCAAAAGAAGTCCCTAAATCTTGATGGGATTAAGAAACATTGGAATTTCAATTAAGCACACTTGAAAACATTCATTCTGGAATGCATCTGAGATCTGACACTGCTGCTGACACTGTGGCACTGTCTGACACTGTGTCATGAATTTCAGTTAATAAAAACATTTTTGTTTGGGTAATGCTGTAGAAAAAAATCATCTTTGGTTTTTTAATGCCAGTAAAAATTTTGATTCATTACAAATTTCACTGTTTACTTCCAGTTAGATATTTTAGTCTTGTTTGATGCTGCATTGCCTTTACAAAATTAGCAGGGTACAATAGCAGCTTTGCATATGATGTCCCATTTCTCTGCCCTCCCATATCTGGCCTGAATAGGAGTTTCTGTTCACTGTTACAAACAAGCTTGATTTGCTCTATCTCACTGCTGTGATTCTAGTAAAAATACAAATTGGGATTGTGACACATCACAACCACCACAAGTCTGTTGCTGAATATATTTACTGAAGAAGAGTGTTGTTGTGAGATTCCAGCAAAATGTTCAGTTGAAAGTTGGCTCCACATCTTTCTAAGAAGTTGTAAGGACTCTTTAATTATAGTACTAGACCTAATTCTTTGTATAAACCAATCCTTTTTAGTGGCATTTTGTTAGCTTCAAATAATTGCCGTTACTGTCAACAATGTTTTAAAGTTTTTAGGAACTCTCCCAAGATCAGCGCTACTTTTGAGAAGGCTTAAATTCTTCGGCTATTCTAAGGAAAGACTGTTCTAAAGTACTTTTTTTGCCTGTCTGCAGGCTTTTATGCACTTTCATCATTTCTTCAAAACTGCTGTTGAAAATGTACTGTATCCTACGTATGGATTTTGATAAGCGCACATATATTTAAATAACTCATTCAGCCTCAGGAAAGCAAGAGAATATAGATAACCGTTTTGTATCTTGGTTAAAATGTGTTTGTTATCTACATCCTTTAAGGTGGCCAGAGCATGTCTAGATCCAATGACTGTATATGTGGACTAGTATAACCTGTAAAAGAAGACCAGTGTAGACACTGCATTTGTGGACTGAAAAGCTTATTTCCTTCTTCCTATATTCTGAATTGGAGTGTTTAAAAAAAAAAAAAAAAAAAAGTCCCAACTTTTCAGGGGGAAAAATCATGTTTATTTTTTCTGAACATTAGCTTACTACTTCTATTTGCTTCCTTCTCAAAGAAAGTGTGAAATAAGTGCAGAGGTATATGTAGGAAAACAGTGTAAAAACTGCTGCTGTACAAAATGTTTGCTACTTGACTGCATTTTTGTTTCACTTTAATTTTACTGGTTTTGCTAAATATATTTTATATATTTTCCTTCCTGCTTCTTGTGATGGCAGAGTGATTACAAGTTTTATTTAGTGGGGGGAGCAAGGGTGAAGCTATATGAAGACATGTGCCAGGCTCTCGAGGTCCACCTGTATGTTAGTATAATGTACATGCTGTAGTCCCTCTAGAAAGAGCACAAATAGCTCGAGCTGCATTTTTAAAGAGAAAAGAGCATAAATCTGGGATCATACTGCATAGCACAGTTCACAGACATTAATGTGTTCTGTCTGTTAACACATTGCATATGTAAAATTGTACACTAAAATTTATTATTGATGATTTCAACTCTAGTTTGGGAAGAAATGTTCATTTCCAACATACCCATTGTATAAGGCTCTAATTAATGCCCACTTCTGCCTAAAAATTGAAAGGAAAGATGTAGTGAACTCTATTTGTGGCCATTTTTCTTTCTTGGTCAGGAACAAAGCAGCGCAGTGTGGTGCCTTAGCAATCAACACAGTAGGGAGCCAACCTCTTAGGCAGGTGTATCACAAAGTAAACCCTAACCCCACCCTGTCTGCCACTCACTTGCCTCACCTGCTGCTCTGCTTTCTGCTCTCTGCCTGGTGCTACTTGACTTTGTTCCCTGCCCTGTGTGCTCTGATCCCTCCAGATCTGCCATCTGCTGCCATGCACGACCACTTGTGGCAGCACATTGCAGGTTAGCCACCCCTACACTCAGTGTATCTACACATGAAATTAGCTTGGCTGAATAAACTCTAGTGCAATTCATGCTGTAGTTTATTACTCCTAGGCACAAGTGTCTTCACATGCTCCAGGGGCTGCAGCACACTGAGCTGTGGCAGAGCAGCCCCAGGGGGTAGCCTGCCAGCACGGGGCTGCTCTGCCCCAGCTCAGTATGCTGCAACAGGGCAGGGTGGGGCATGAGGGTACTTCAGTGTAGGGCTAGCTGGCAGACCCTGGCCAGCTCCATCAGAGTTTACATATGTGCTGCAGTGGAGTAATAACTCTGACTAGATTAGTACTTGTATCAAGCAGTAGTAACCTATGGCAGAGTTAATTAGTTTACTCCAGATCTACAGATGGAGATCTATGAGCTAACTGGGCATCTCAGTAGTAGATGCTCCCACTTACTCAGCTGTGAAGGGTTAGCCTCTGCCTGGCCCTGTGTTGGCGGAGGGGGGTAATGGGACCGACTGTTCCCTTCCATCCTCAGGGCAAAAGCGGAGCTGGCCTGTTCCTAGCCAGCTGTTAATAGGATTTTAGTTTTCAGTGATGGCATTATACTGTTTGTGACCAGTATCAGCCACTACTTCAGCTCTAAGGCTCACGCCTGCTCCCGGGCAGGTGTGTAACGCAGCCTTTTTTAAATGAAGAGCTGTTGGCAGGTGGTAGCCAGCATTGCCGGGTCTTAATACAGAATTACCATATAGGAAGCTCAAAATTACCCTATTTGCTGAAAACCTGTTGTACACGGAAAAAATATGCAAATAAGTGGCTGTCCTCTTTACTTTATATTGCTCGCTGTGACCTGGCAGGGAGGGAGCAAGAATGGGGTCATTCTAGTTGAAACATTTTTGTGTTTCAAGGCAAGGGGCAATAAGGAAATCCAGGAGTCAGAAAGGGCTCCGAGAGGGACTGAGATTTAGCTGCATCACTTAGATGCCTCAACAATTATCTTCGCTTGATCACTCGTTATTATCGCTCCTGTATCTTACAGGGCTTGAGATTATGTTGCAAACGTGATAGTTACCGTACACTAAGCAACACTGGGGCTGGCGCCGAGCCTTGGAAACGCCCGACCTGGGAGCCTTAACCCCCTCGCCGCGCGGGCTTCGCCTGCGGCGTCCGGCCCGGACCCCTGCTCCCGCTCCCGCGCGCTCAGCGCCCGCAGGGGAGGGGACGGGGGAGGAGCAGCGGCGGCAGCCAATGGCTGAGCAGCTCGCAGCCCAGTTAGGTTCCATGGGGGTGGGGGTGGCCCCTCCCTCAACCCCAGCAACGCGGGCGGCAACTGCCAGCAGGGGGCGAGGGTGGCGCGTTCCTTGCCAGCCTGCCTCCTGGGCGCCGGCGGTGAGTGAGCCGGGGGGGGCGCGGCCGCAGCCGATGAGGACTGGGGGGGCGCAAGTCCCGAGTGGCGACGGCGGCAGCTGAGGTGGGGGAGGAGCCGCGGGGCCCGGGCTAGTTGGGAGGGTTTTGCCCCTAACCCCGGCTGCAGTGACGTCACGCCGCGGGGGCCCCTGGGAGACGGCAGTATCGCGCGGCCCCAGGGCCTGGGCTGAGTGACGACGAGCGTGCTCCATCCACTCCATGCATTGACCTGGTATTGCAGTGCTTCCAGGACCAGTGCAAAAAAAAAAAAAAAAAAAAGCCCTCGGGGTCAGGGACGGGGCAGCCCTGAGGCCGGACTGGGCGCGCGGGGTCGCCCGGGGGGATGGTGCCCTGGGCGAGCGGGTGCTTTGGCACCTCCCACGTCAGTGGCCTGTCGGAGGGGGGCGGGCTGGGCACAACTCTCCCTGCGGGGCGGGGGGCGCTCCTGACTCGTGCTTGTGTTAGTAGCGGTCAGTACAGCACTGGCTGGGTAGCACGTGGGGTCTCATGCCATGCGTCTTCTTCACACCCTTCCTGGGGTGGTCGTCATGCCTGGTCAGGATGGTACCTTCTGTCTGAGGTATCTGATGCTTCTCTCTGTCTTCAGCACTAAATAGTCTGAGAGCTAAGTCCATCCGCCCCAGTGAAAAATACTTTGCCGCCATCCCTGCTGCAACTTAAAGCAATAAAATACTCTTTACTGTGCCCTTTGTTTAATCGTAACCTATTCTCAACTATATGTTTGTCTTCCATGCCCCCCTTTTGTTCTTTTCCTAAGCAAGCACATATACACACTTCATATGGGTAACACAGTTAAGGGCTTAGGCAGATGTTATACTTGCCCTGCTGTATTTTAGTGCAAGATACAGCATCTAGCTACATGTTCATGCTGTTTGTCTCAATGTGGGTAGGACTGAAGTTGTGTCATGGGCTTGGTAGGTAGCATTGGTCTCCAACTACAGCAGCTGTGTCTGGTATTATCAGGCTACCTGCGAGCCCTGTAAAATTCTTTGTTTGGAAGCAGCCCAAGACTGACCAGGGTTCCTTGTGAATAGTTTAAAGCTCATGATTTGGAGCCTGTGACCATACACCCCTGCAGCACCACCTCCTGTTGCAAGTTGCCTGCCACTCAGGAACGTGGGTTGTTGGCTGGAGTCTCTGGCTCCCCCACCTTCGTTCCAGCAGCCCAGGGCACAAACCAGATCAGGTATGCTGCTGAGGAGCTGGTGACATGCCTGGCAAAAAGGTAGGCCACTTTGGGACTAGAGTATACCTACCAAAAATAAAACTAGTCTTGGTTGGATCCATCACTTACCTGGGTTATTTGTTCCAATGGTTATTCACCCTCACTGTTACATTTTTGCCTTATTTTTAATTTAAGTTGTTTTGCTGTTAACTTCCAACCATTGGTCTTGTTATGGCTTAAATTAAAGAATTGCTTAGTACCTGATATTTTCTCCAGCTTTATGTTACCTTTGAGATTCATTCTCAAGGAACTATCCTTTGCTTTTAGGTCAGCTAAGCAAAAGGTTCTCACTGGCATATGAGACCAGTCCCAGCAGTGGGGACCTGCCCTTGTTCCCTTGGGTACAGACCTGGGAGGGAAGAGGGAGTACTGGAAAAGGGCAGACAGTGGAAACAGTAGAGCATGGCAGGGTTGGGTCTTGCCCCCAGCACCCATACGTGGCACCAGCTAGATGGGTGGTTCACAGCCTTTTTAGCCCGAAGGCACCCCTCCATATCTGAATTTAGATTCTAGCTCAGTGATCCTGAAGCAGGGTGCCGTGAAATTCAGACAAGTTATGGAGGTTGCCTTGAGGCCACTGAGATAGAGAACCACTACTCTAGTTCATCCCTCAGATATCATGAGTGCCTTGAACTTCACAGAGAGTAATGAATAGAGTCAAGGGAAGCAGACCAACATGATGTAACTCAGTTCAGATTTTTGATGTTGTTTATAAACAAGCCAAGCCTTCCCAGTTTATGACCAGTGTGTCTTATTTAATTTACACTCTTGTTCATATATGTGTATGCAGATTATACAGATTTCTAGCCAAGCACTGGCATCTGAGAAGACCTCTACAGAGCCTCTTACTTGCTTTGCTTTAGTTTATGGAGGACTTCTCAGCATTCAGGGAAATCTTTATGTAATGTGAAGGTTATCATGAGATGAGTGGGAGGCTTACTCAAGGACAGAAATTATGTGACCTTAACTGTTCCTTTACCACACCCCTGCATTAACTAGTTAATTATTTAGAGGCACTTGCATCATTTTTAGGTGGGAAGGATAGAGCAGTATGTCATCTTCCATGAAAAGTGTAACAAAGACTTATAAACTAGAAGCTGATAGAAATAGAATGTGAGGGTTTAAGGTTGTGAGGTCTAAGAACAGTGCCGTGGTAAGAAGTGCAGCCAGCTTCCCCTGCTCAGGTCGGTGTACCCCCTTAGAATGAAAGAGAAAGATGCTTTCTCATGTTGGTTCCTAGCTGTGAGGCTTATCAGTGTTCTAGGTAGCAGGTATGCCAGTGTTTAATTTTGAGTAATGGGCCTTTATTAAATACTGTTGTCATTAAAAAGTTTGACCTAATATTAAATGCTTCTCATTAAAGCTGGAAAATGGGTGACGATGATGATGATATCCCTCAGCTTTCATCCCATACTCTAGCTGCCTTGCAGGAGTTTTATATAGAACAGCAGCAGAGAGAGGGCATGAAGACCTCTGAAGATTTTAATCACTATTCTGTTGGCTCAGTTGAGGAGGACTGGGTAAGAAACAACTTCAGAAAATGAAGTGTATTAGTAATAGTGACCAGTTAGAGAGGAGCAGTAATATAGGAAAAGGGATGGAGACATGGAAACAGTACAGTTCCAGGCGAGGGGAAAATCTAATCCTATAATTTCCATATCATGCATGTCAGTGTCACAGGGTTGTCCTGACTTGTCAGTGAAGCTGGCTGCAATTTTTTTTGTCCCATTTAGGTACTAATTGAAATTCATGGGGCAGGGGAGATACCTAGAGAAAAGTAGATACCCTTTTTTAAAGTTTAATTCCAGACGGGTTGACTTCAGATACTGTAGTACAGCATTTACTAAACTGTGGCGCACAGCCCACCTGGGGAGGTGCAGAAGGTTATGGGGTGGAGGAAGCAAAGCCAAGATAGCAGCAGGAGGTGGAGGGGAGGGGTGAGGAGCAGCAGCCAGTGGTGGTGAAGGGAAGTGGAGACAGGGGAAATAAGGGGGAGCCCAAGAATGGTTGACTTCATTCTGGTAGAATGTAGCCCCCAAAAGTTAGGGAAATGCTGCTGTAGTAGACAATGCATGGGGAACATGTAAGTGTAACCTAATCAGTCTGTCACATCCAAACACACTTTATTGCGGAAATAAGGGGGCTGTCGGGAAAGAAATCTGTTTTTCAGATCAGTAAGAGTTACTGAGAATTGCAGGAGTGAAGTTTATGAACTAAAAGGTTGCTTTGGATTTTTGGTTTTCTTGAAACAGCCTGACAAGTTAATGAAAGCTAATTGTCGTATACAGCAGTGAGAAGGATCTCTACTGTTAATAACTGTGATTTTTTTTTTCCCTTCTTCCCAGCAACTGAGCCAGTTTTGGTACAGTGATGAAACTGCATCATGCCTAGCTAATGAAGCTGTTTTGGCAGCTGGAAAAGGTGGCAGGTGGGTTTTAATGATAATTTTATAAAACAAGAGGATTGCTCTTACTAAAAATATTCTCAGTATACAACTTTCTACATCTTATTTCTATGCATACATTATCTCTTGGGCAATAAGAAGTATTAACAGTCAGTCTAGTGGTTAAACACTGAACTAGGAGTTAGGAGAGCTGGACTTTAATTCTGGCTCTGAGTGTTTTAATTGTGGAACTCTAAGCAATCCATTCATGAAAATCGGCTTTAGTCACCTTATCTGTAAGTGCTGATAATACGTAACATAGCTACTTCATAGAATGCTAAATGGCTTAATTCATTTTTGTGTATAAAGAGTATTATGGCCCTTTGGTGGATGTGATGTTTAAATGCTTAACATTATTTTATTAACAGTTCTAACACAACCATATGTGGTGGTGTTATATATAGCATAAAATAGAAACAAAAACATTAGTCGGATACACACATGTGTACATACAGGCATGTAGGGAGAAAATAGGTAGTCCAAAATAGAAATTGAGATATGGATAACAAGGGACATAGAAGACAATAAAAGTACTTCTACAAGTGTGTTAGAAATGAAATCCAAGGAAAGTATAGATTCCTTACTGAATGGGGAGGGGAATGTAGTAAGGAATGATGTGGAGGAGGCTGACTAGTTGCATGCATTTTTATTTCAGTTTTTACAAAAAAAGATCAGGTTTCAGCAGACAGGCACAGTTAGCAGTAAGGTTAAGGCAGAACATAATCAGCCTAGAGAAAGAACAGGTTAGAGACTACTTAGAGAAACGAGGATTTAAGTCATCAAGGCTGGATGAGATTCATCTGAGAGTACTCTGGGAATTGACTAAGGTATTTACAGAACCATTGCCTATTATTTCTGACAACTCACGGAAGACAAATGAAGTCCCAGATGACTAGAAAGGGGCAAATATATAATGTTCATATTTATAAAAGGGAATAAGGAAGACTCTGTGAATTACTGCCCGATCAGTCTGACCTTGATACCTAGAAAAATATGGGAGCATATCTTCTAGAATCTGTTTCTAAGCAGATAAGGACAGTGATAGTGTAATGTTAAGAGCAAGTCATGCATAACTGGATTTCCTTCTTTGACAAGGCAGTTGGGGGGCGGGGAAGGAGGGCTCCAGCCTAGGAAGTGTAGCAGGGCAGGGTGGCATGGCTCAGGGAAGCCTGCCTCTAAGGGGTAGGGGTGCCCAACTGAATGCATGGTGCAGTGGTGTTGGGGAGCTGCCCACTTGAATGATGCTGGGGGAGCTTGCAGTCAGTGGGGAAGAAGGCAGGGGCTGTGATTGCTGCTGGTGTGGCCCTGGTGGCATGCAACACTACTGGTTCAGCCCCTGCTGTGTGAGATCCCCAGCTGCTAAGGAGTTGGATATCTCTGACTTGGAGGATAGAATTAATTGAGTGCGCACAGGAGGCTTAGAGTTTCAAAAGGGGTGAAGGGAGACCAGTAACTGTTACACTGTAACAGTGTCATTGGCTATAGTAATACAACAGGTAGCAAAACTGCTCTCACTTTTTAAATCTGCTTTGTACATAATTAAAGTTAGGGTGGTTTAGCTCACTTGTATAGCTTGTGTACAGGTAGTCGAATGTAACAGCTGCTGTGTGCTGGTGGTGAGGTACACATTGGAGGATGGGATTAGGTTTCAAATTACTTAAATACTCTGAGGAAATGGTCTGAAGGAGAGAGACTGATATTCAGTCCAGACAAGTACAAAGTTCTTCACTTACGACAAAACATTTGAATGCACAAATACAAATTGGGGAATGACTGGCTAGGCTTCAGTTCTGCAGAAAAGAATCTAGTGATCATAGTGGACTGCCAGCTGAATAAGAGTCAACAGTGTGCTTGTTGCAAAAATGACTAAGAACTTGCTGGGATGTTTTAACAGGAGTGTCATGGGAAGTGCTTCTTCCACTCTGTTCAGCACTGGTAAGACTTCTCCTGGAGTGCTATGTCCGATTCTGGGCACAACACTTCAGGAAATACTGAGTGGAAAGAGTCCAGTACAGAGCAACAAAAATGATTAGAGGTAAAAAAAAAATGGAGAAGACTGAGGAGCATTATTTAAGTCTTCAATACAAAGAGAGTGTGAAGAGGACGGTAGATTCTTCTGTCTGCAGGGGACAGGATGAGAAGCAACAGCTGTAATTTGAATGAGAGCAATTTAGTAGTAGAAGGAACTTTCTAACTGTGAGGGAAGATTGGAATAGAATACTGGGGTAGGTCCTGGAAACTCTGTCACAGAAAGTTTTCATTTGTAGGCTGGACAAATGCTTGGCTGGGGTGGTTTAGATAGGGATGATTTTGCCTTGAGCAAGAGGCTGGACTAGATGATTTTCTGTGTTTTCTTCCACCCTATTTTTCTATGATCTATACAAAATCATAGAAAAGGGAGTGCACACTTGGTAAATTTACAGGTGACCCCAAGCTGCTGTCCAGAGTGTGTGTCTTAAAGCTTAATATCATGCATAAATATAAATATATGAAACGTCTACTTTTAGGAGTGAGTGCAGGGGAGAGAGGTTTGTATGGATTGCTTTCTGCTGGGAATAAAAAAAAAATGTCTAATTTTTTTTTATATGTGTATGGATAGTTCTGGTTTTCTGTATGATTTAGGTTTGAACAGCATGATTTAGCTTTTTTGTTTCACTCTTATGCCTGTTTTATAGACTAATATTAAAATCATCTTGATTGTTATACTTTTTTTTCCAAAGAGGAGTTTTTATTTTAGTTCTGTTTTGCCATGAAACAAGATCTTGCGGAGTTTAACACAACTATGTATTAACTAATCTGAGTTTCATCAAATTTCTCTAAAACTAGCTTAGTGTCACCAATATCTGTGCTGTTTTTGATTCTGTCTCTTTGATAGTACTCTTACAATTAGCATGATGTTGCTTATTATTAACTTTTGAAAACTGTGCACGTAAGTTGTGTCATTTTCAATATCAAGAAGCAGGCTTGATATTTACTAACAAACAACAGCTTCTGCTGAAATCAATGAATCATTAATGGCTTTTATATTGACTTGGCTTTTTGAGGAGCAGGGATTGGACCAAAAAAATAAGGAAGGTATAAGGAGTAGAAATCCAAGTAAAAGATGAGGACCAAAATACACTATTCAAACACTCCAAAAATTTGAGCAGCTTGGAAATTTGAGAGGTTTTATATTTTTATTATATATCTGACTCCAAATCCCCTATTTGAATTTTGGTGTGGTGGGAATCTGTGTTGTGGTTTCATCCCAATTCTAATATGCTCTGTTTATTTCTTTGTTTATCTGTCTCTTTAAAAGGAATATTCTGACATATTTGTTCATTTGCTCCTTTTCAGGATAGCATGTGTTAGTGCACCAAGTGTTTATCAGAAACTAAAAGAACAACATGGCAAAGACTTTTCAGTGTGTATCCTGGAGTATGACAAAAGATTTTCTGTATATGGAGAGGAATTTATCTTCTATGACTATAGTAATCCTTTGAATTTACCTAAAAATGTCCTGCCACACAGTTTTGACATAGTAATAGCAGATCCACCTTATCTGTCTGAAGAGTGCCTCAGTAAAACAGCAGAGACCATCAAATACTTAACAAAAGGAAAGGTTCTGCTTTGTACAGGTATGGTCTCTTGTGTCTTTTGAGAAAATACAAATATCTTAAAATTGATATGTCTCTAAACTTCCTTCATTGTTTGGGTGAAGCTAATACTATATTTGTCTAGTGGGAGTGAATTTCTCATGGTGGCCATTAAGTTTTCAGAACTTTCTGGGTTTGTTAATGTAAACAGTTAATCTGAACGTCACGGGTATTTGGAGCTGCTTGGAAGAATTCTGAGAATTGATTTTTGTCAGAATTGTCAATTCATCTAAATGGAACCATTTTTACAAGGAGAGTTTGGCGTCAGCAGGATTTTGACAGAGCCCAGGCAAGGGTCTATTGGAAATCTGTTCATAGAATCATATAAAATTATGGTTGGAAGGGACCTTGGGAGTTCAGTTTCTTGCCTGCTCACTTGCCTGGCTCCTCAGAACTTTTCCACCACTTGACCTCCCAGGTTTCCAGAGTTGTGCTAGGCTACCATTCAGACCCAGGCAGCCCTTCCCTTCCACGCAGAATGCTAGTTTTGAGTTGGAAAAGGGCAAGCCTATTAACTGCGTCATTCTTAGTTCTACTAAAAGTTAATAAACTGTTTTGAGGCAAGTTGAGGAAGAAACAGTGTTCTTCCAATCACATACTAATTCTTTTAAATTCAGGCAGTTGAAATTTGTTTATGCTAACTGGATAGTAAAGAAACATTTTAAAAACATTTTTAAATGTATCCATGCTCACTTGGTAGAAACAGAGGATGCTCACACCCTTAGGAACTTCCTTTAGAAACTATCTTACAGCTGCTGCCTGATGTTTTAAGGTGTCAGATAAATCTGCCTGGTTAGCCTAAAATGATAGCGGGGGGAAGATAACAGGAGGGAGTGATTACTAGACCGTAGTCACTGCGTCTGGTCTGTGATGGAGGACTTTTTTAGCAAAGACTTTTTCTAAAAGAACAAAGTTTTAGGATTTTCCTGAAAAGAAGGATGTGAACGGTAAGGGCACCCTCTCTTGTTAATTGATAGATGCAACCGCTGTCATGCAGATTGGTCTATAGAGATTTTGCCATGGCTTTAAAAACTTCAGCCCCCATGCAGCAAAACTGAACAGTGAAAATTAAACTATTAGGGGCATAGCTGAGCAGTGCTATAGGGTAGCAGTTGTACCTATGAGTGCTGCTTCTTACCCTAGACTCTCTACATCTCCTTTGTTTCAAGTACCACAAAGAGGTGCTCTGGCCATGTTGTGATAGCGCTCTAGTGTACTTCCGGCTTCAAACTGAGTAGCTTCAAGTATTGCATTCTCGAGTCCAGATGATGTTGTTACCATAATGGTCCAGGAAATAGGCGAGGGGCAACTGCATGATTGGAAGAGACCTAGACAAGCTTTTGGGTATCAAGGGTACTGTGATACCTGAAAGCTTCTGTGTGTCTGTTGGACCATGCAGTTGATCCAATAAAAGATATCACCAACAAGAATTCTTGTCTCCCACATTTTAGGGTTTCTTCGTTCAACATGTGGTAGTACAGTATGTAGCATCTGAGTTTGTCTTGGATTACGCTCTCTTAACTTGAATTTGGGAGGTCAAACGAGTTCTGCCCGGCCCCAAAACAGTGGATTGAAGAAGTTGTTCTTGAGTCCTGGAGTCTTGCATGATTTTGTTCCTTCTTTCTCTCTCCTGATGATTTTAAGTGACCTGCAACCCTTTCTGCAGTCCAGGCATGCTTGCTGCGCCATGAGGCTTTAAAAAGATGAGAAGAAAATTAAAAAATAAGGGATCTTGGAAGAGCTGTTTGAAAGAGGGGAAAAAAATAGTTCTGTTGACCTTTTCTCATCAAACCATAATTCTTTCTGCTTCAGGTGCCATCATGGAGGAGCATGCAGCAAGGCTTCTTGGTGTGAAGATGTGCAAATTCATTCCAAAACATACTCGAAACTTAGCCAATGAATTTCGATGTTATGCGAATTATGATTCTGGACTAGACTGATTCAACTGTTTAGAGTGTACAAAAGAAAAGTATCAAGTATTTTTCAATCAAGCTCATTTTTACTTTTATTGGTGATGTTTATGTTATTCACTGCTTTATTAAAGGTGCCGCACCAAGTAATCGTTTCTGAGCTAGCTGTAGTCAATGAACTGTGGTAGCCTCTGTCATCTGTAAATGATTTTTCACCCTATGTTATAGGTGGATGGGGTCTGGATGGCTCAAGTGACTTGTTAACAGTTTTTCTGTTAGAACTGGAACCGTGCCTGGTAGACTCTACAGTGCGAGAGCTATCGTGCCTTGCTGAGTTGAAAGCAGTCCAGTTTCTTATGCAGAGATGCCTACCTGCCTTAGAAATTGCCAACACCGTTTGTGTTAGCTAGTGGTCTCAGCAGCCAGCCAAATTAATTAAATTTTCACCCTTAGGTGTGGTCTGTCCATAACAGGACTGGGAGCAGTCTGTATTGCACGTGTTCTGTGTCCCATATGTGTCATTTTTGTCAACTTTCTGAATCCTTATATTTTTGGGGGGAAATAGTAGTTATGGATCAATGATTTAAAAACAAATTGGAGAGGCATTATCAGAAGTTGGACTAGCTACATAGACTTTCACCTTCAAATTAATTTGCACATAAGGAAAGGTATTTTGATATTTGCAGCTATTGCTTTTCGTGGAAATGTATTCATTTTAACATATCAGCAAAAGCTCATCATCAGTTAGTTCTTGGTGGTTGTTTTTTTTTTCCAACTTACCATGGATCCACACTTCCTTTCTGATTATTAACTGTTCCAACCAGAAATTCTGGCCATGGGGCTCCGTGTGGTGGTCCGCAGTTTGCCAAACCATGGCATAAAAAGGTTGGGAACTCCTGTACTGGGGTATAATAGACTATTGACAAAATTGTACTATGAAATTGACAAACTTAAGATTTTATTTTGGGGGTTCTGGCTGTTCCACCAAGTGAGGAATGTTTGGATGAAATATTTGTTACAAATAATAGAAATTTTTGGTCATTTGGAGGACATGAGATGTCAATTTTATCTGACTCTTTGGTGAGACTGTTGCTTTATTTGGGGTGAAAAGAAGTACACAAATCACAAAGCACTCAATAGTTCATCAGCTGTGAATGTACATATGTTTTTGTGCATGCACACACATTTATATTTTATAAATAGGAATATACCTGAAGAAATACTGAAAGAACTGCCAAGGCTACAAATTCATACAGTCAGAAGTTACGATTATGGTTGGCAATGCAACCTTAATTCATCTCCCCTTGTGTATTTGCATTGTAATAGCTCGGTTGCATGCAGAATCCTTGTCTCAATAGTGCTACAAGAAAAAAACTGTTCTTATAGCAATGCCCAATTTAATTGTTACCTTGAGCACCTCCAGATTACTTATAAAGTCTGCCTGTATTAGGGTTAGATACCAAATCTTAGTCTTTGGTACTTCTTGTGTTACAGTAATGATAGGCCCAACCTTGGTATGCAGCCTTAGTTACAGTGTTGGTAAAAGAGAATTTTAGTCAAATTATTGTGGGGTAGGGAAGAAGTTAATAAACCTTCTGACAATCATTATGTGTTTAAAAAGTAATATTATTATAGTAATAATGGTTGAGTGCCTCTTAGGCCTGCCTTGTTCTGATCAGGTGACTCCCCCAGCTACCCACAGGTGTTTTCTAATTAGGCTTGCTGCCTGGCTTCCAGTACAGTCTACTGCTGCTGGTCTAGGGACTGCAACATGGTCCCTGCTACCCCAAGCAGGGCTCTGCCCTGCTGAACTATGCAAAGTAAACTACTGCAGTCACCCTCTTTCTTTCCCCCGGTTTAACATTTCCCTTGTAGTTAGCTCAGCCTGCTATTTTTATCTCCTCGGGTAACAGCCTTCTGGTTTTCTGTTACACCTTTACTTTCTTCGTTTTTAAAAGATCTTCCCACTTGCAGAGCCCTTCCTCTCTCTGCCATCAGAGGAAACCCCTCATTTTCCACCACCCTCCGCACCCAGTGCCTGAACGTTTGGTATTATTTTCATCTGCCTTCCTTCCATTGTCACTTTGTGTCCAGAGGCATGGTTGAAAACATGCATAGCTAGCCCGTGGGCAGCCTGCAGTCACAGCCCATTAGGAGACTCAGAGTTCCGGCACAGGTTTGCCTCTTGGTTCAGAAACTGCCCTGGCCACAGTGCAGACTGCTGGGCAGGATCCTCCAAGACATTCCAGAGCCCAGGTAATGTCCAGCTGGTGTTCAGTTACTTTCCAGGGGGTTAAGTTCTTACTTTTATGTGAATGGAATTGTGCAATTTAAGAAAGTAAAACAGAACATTAAGTTCTTATGCCTTGACACAAATCTCTACCTTGTTCATAGTAGATTTATTTATATTTATTGGCTGTAATCTCCAGCACACCAAGCAGACACAGAGCAGTGTATAGTGGCTTACTGTGATCTTGGCCTTAGAAAAAATACTGACTACTTCTGCTTTAACTGGGACAGGTCCCTTTGGCAGATGCAATATGATAACACTGTTAAGTTAGAATCATGTGAAACTAGGGCTGGAATGAACCTCAGGAGATTAGGCCCTTGCTTAAGGCAGAATCATCCCTGTCTAAAGCATTCTAGACAAGTGTTTGTGTAACTTAATCTTAAAAGCTTCACCAGCAGCCCTCACTCACAACTACCAGGCTCAGTTCCCCAAATCTCAGGTACTTACTGCCAGTGGCACTGTCTGGAAATAGCCAAAATAGCTGTCAGTGGGTGTGAGCCTCCCTCAAATCGGTCACCTCCAGAGACCAGGTGCTCTGCACACACTTCACATGGCCTGGGTATGAAATGGGTCATGGTGCTATGTTCCATAAGCCACTGGTCCAAATACCTAGTTGGTGCCGGGCTGCTGACTTCTTTTCCCAGTCTGGTTCCTGTACGTGAGTTTGGGCTGTTCAATCCTAGTGGCAGAGGCCATTGTATACATATAATAAAGTTAGCTGCTGCAACCACACAACTCAGCCCTAATTGGTTAGCCAACTGTAGCAGTGATGCTGTTGCCTAATCCTTCAGATGTCTGTAGACATCTAGAAGCTTTCTGAGCCCATACCACAAATGACTTTTGGGGGGCTGTGGGGGAAGTGAATCCACATATTTGTATCAGTATAGAACAGCCTATACTATTTATGCAAGATCACCTTAAAGCAATGATTGGCTAACAAAATTAGCATCCTAAGGTGTTCTCAGTCTTGCTTTCAAGAACTCAGTTTTTCAGTCTATCATAAGTATTACTATGGAGAAAAGAAAATCTCTATCAAGTACCACATTTTCTTACACACAACATGCTCCCTGCCCCTGCCCAATGAAACATGCACCTTTTTTTGGAAAGCAGAATGGAGAAATAATGAGTTTGTTGACTGCATGATAAAATTAAGTCCTGGAAAGGTAGCATGTCCAAGAGGTATGGTATTAGGAACTTCCTGGTATGGCAGACAGAATGCCACAGTTCCTACACACTTTGTTCCCAGGACTTAACTCTTAGCATGCAAGGTTAAGCACTGAGACCGCTGCAAGGGCAGTAGCAAGACTGTTCTTTACTGTAAGTACTTTATGTAAGTTCCTGTAAGTAAAGTATTGTCTCTGTATCACAAGCCTCATACAGCTCACTTGCTGCTTTGGGCATGTGCTACTGCTCAGCCAATGACTAGTTATGAAGCTTAATGCAAGATTCTACTCCTTCCTATTGCTGAGCAGCCCCAAATGGCTGCCATCTTGGCAGCTGCATGGCATGCAAAGTGTGTCCAGGCTTCCTAGTTTTCCAGGAAAGAAAATAGCTTCCTTGTTTAAAACACATACCCCATTTTTTTGTCCGAATTTTGGAGGAAAAGGTCTGTGTTGTATGTGAGAAAACATGGTATATCTGTATTTTGAGGCTCCTAATGTCATCCAGTGACAACCTCAGAAAATGAAAAGATTTTCCTGGCACAACAGGAAGCTTCTCAGATCAGCTTCAGCTCCCATAAAGTTTCAACTTTGAGTTGTTTGCCTTTATTGGACCTGGATTGGGTTCAGTGAAACATTTAGCGTCTGCCTTGTGTCAACATTTTGTAAGCCTTGAAGTAATTCCAATGAATTCCCCTTCGTGCAAATCAAATGCTAGGCTGCAGCAGTGGTAACCTGAGGGTTAGGAACTGGACTATGTCACATTGCAGTTGATGTCAGAGTGATATAACTCTGTAATATTTGATAGTTTTCAAAAAATAATAAATTCCTTTCATTTAAGATCTAAATTCCATTCATAGCAATAAAATCTCAGGAATTGTTACTATGCACCTAAGGGTTACTGTGAGGATTAATTAATGTGTGCAGTGCATGGAAGATACGAAGTGCTCTTCTGTTGTTTCACTAATAGCAAACAATTGCTCATTCTGAAATTGCAGCAATGGCTGTAAAAATCAGGCACATACTTAAAAAAAAAAAAACTTTAAAAAAATCCACTTTCCTCCTGTTTGAGTAATTTGCTGGCTGAGCCAGTGTATTTCCTGATCCAGTTTTCTAAGTTAATGTTCTATATGAGGTTGCTTGTAACCAGAGGAAGCTTTCTGCACCTGTTAACATATAAAAACAAAGAGGCCTCCAACATACTAATCTATTGATCCATTGAGCTTTTGGGCTGATCTAATACTTTCCTCTAAGCTGTCCAATTCCCAAAGCTTTCAAATGTAAGCCAAGGCATGTGGTGGTGGTCTTGTTTTAAATTGGCTGAGCAGATCATGTTTACCATATCTGGTCTTCCTTCAGCCCGTAGAGTCCCAGAAGATCTCAAGAATATGCTCTTGTGATGTGAAAATTCTTAAATTGATTCCATGGCTTGTGCAGGGGACTGGAGAGTTGCTTAATAGGTAATCACAGCATTTCAACAACTTAAAGCACAGCATGTTTGCTGAAATACTATTAAATAAACGGATTCACCTTCTTCCACGTTATTCAAATAGACATGTTGGGTTTTTCTGGGGGGAGAGGGGGGTTTAGACATTTGGAATCCTCGGCCCAAAAAGAGTCTGAAAAAAAGGATATCTGTGGTGAAATTTGGCTCATTACCTTGTGAACCAGGTATGTCAATGATGAGTTCCTACACCTAAACAACTTTTAGTTATTTATTAAATACTCTTTCTTTGTTTTTCAATGTAGTAACTGCAGAGAATGTACTTTGGATAGGGCTGAGCCTATAGGTTCAGTTTTGCTCTCACTGAAGAAAGCAATGCCAAAAAAATTAACGAGAGAATAACTGCAGCTGTGTATCTTGCACAAAATAAGGCAGTGCCTACTGAAGAAACAAGCATCTTTTTATGCTGAGGTATCACTTAAAGACGATAAGGAAAATCCCAAAACACCTCTTACTTACTGGTCATCAGAGATTCTGGTTTTCTCTGATAAAAAAAATCCCCAATTTTTGGATTAAAAAAAGTAACCCAAAATCCATATTTTTCCATGTTTAGAATAAAACACCACTAATATATATCTATATATAATAATATAGATCTAATATATAATATATAGATATTATTAGTGTATTTATAGATATATATCTATATAGATATATATTAGTGTATATACAGATATATATTAGTGGTGTTTCATTTTAATTATATTAATGTATATATAGATATATATTAGTGGTGTTTCATTTTAATTATGGAAAAAATGTGCATTTTGGGTAACTTCAAAGGTTGCACACACCATGCCACTCCTGGATGCTTACATGCCACACATTCAAAATTAAGTGCAATACAAACACAAACCAGCCACAAAGATGTTCCCCATTAAATGGAACATTAAATGAGGAACATCATTGTGGTTGGTTTAGCATTTCATCACATCTTAGATACCTTACATGTATGGCATGTTTCCCTTCATTGGGAGATGAACATATTACTCACATGATAAATGTAATATCTGCCAGGCACATTACTGTATAGTATTGCCCATGCTCTTTGTAACTTAGGACAGCATAAAAGTATTGCTGTAACACAGTTAATTCAGCTTGTTATAAATTCTTGAATCCATAAAACCTCTTTACCAGGCAGGATCCAAATACTTAACAGAACTTTTGTTCAGAAGGATTTGAACATGTGATACTAATTCAGTAGTTTTAACTATTATGATCAACAGGGATCCTGGTTTTCTCTGATTAAAAAAAAAATCCCCAACTTTGACTTAAAAAGGTAACCCAAAATCCACATTTTTCCGTGATTAAAATGAAACACCACTAATATATAATCTTTGATAGATAGATATATCTATATTAGTGGTGTTTCATTTAATCACGGAAAAATGTGGATTTTGGGTTACTTTTTTTTAAAGGACCTGTAAAAAACAGGTATGCAGCAGGATGCCAGGCTTAAGGTCCCAGAGTACCATGAGCCCAACTATCAGGCAGCCTCTCCCATCTGGCAGGGCAAGACGAGATTGTTGGGATCGGGCATAAAATTCCTCTGATCCCAATTGTGCAATTATATTAATATCTGCCAGGGGCCTAAGACAAACAGGCAATTTAACATGATTTTTTAATCTTGTTAATTTTTACTGTGTTCATAGTCTTTCCCATTCCCCACTCCCACTATCCCTATAATCTGTGTGCGCAAAGAAAGCAATGTTTGTGAAATGCCTTGGTTTCTTGGAGACAGTGAAGATTCTAATATGAAGAAACCCACATGGACCAAGTATAATTTGGGGGTTGTCAAAGCAGTAGATGTACTGCTGTATACATACATGCACTGTACTCATCCTTAGTTGCTGTGTAATGAAATTCCAGTTGTGATCCTGCATGTTCTGTGCTATTTGCTATCAACCTAGCCCCACTGGAAGATTGTGATAGAACATTTGTCTACAGATCAGAATACACTGGACTGACTCAGCCTTGAATAACTTCCTGTATTATCTAGCTGTCACAGGAAAAATGCTCTTTCAGATAATAAGACTGTTACCAATGTGCATGTGCATACCTTTGGTGTTCTACTAGTTGGAACAGCAGATCTCTGCAAAAATAAAAAATCTTATTGCCCTCTGGTGGCTGCAGCTTGCAGGTAATAGAAGACCAAATGCTGTGACCAAAACAAGACATCTCACTTTTTTTACGGTTTGAAGTACAGAGAAATGGTAGTAGCAAAAGTTGTACAACTACCTGATTTATATTAGTTAGTTTGTTTAATTTCTCTTGGTGGATTTACATTATATAAAATGAAAGCGTTTTGTCTTTGCAGCTTTACAGAACATGGATGTCATGATTAACATTAAGAAATTGACTGGGAAGGCAGAATTACAGAGAAGTCTTGCATCCTGGCATCAGCCTTTTTTTTTTTTGCATCCTCTCTATTGGAAAGATGACAGTCAATGTTATTCTTCTGTAACATTCTAGACAAGGTTTCTATCAGCAATTTTGCATACTTAGCAGTTTGAAAACTTTAGAAAAAAGGGTATCACCTATAGAGAATTGTATGAATGACTGCAGCAATTCAACAGCTGAAAAATACTTAATGGAAACAGTTTTCCCTATTGTAACATGCAAGTAGTGCAAGTTGTAGCTGCCAAGAACATTGGGAATTAAAATCCATAGCTTAGGTCTGCTTAAAAGAAGGGCAGTATGATTTTGTTTTCCTTTCTAGTGTTGATATGGGAATATCACTTATGTGACTGTAGCACAGAATTACCAAACAGCAGAAAATAGAAGACTTTTTACAGTCTCTGAAATCAGTAGCTTCCTCTGAAAGTAGCTACTATGCTGTTATATCCCCTTATAAAATGTTATCTGAAATAAGCAAGGGTAGAATAAAATTGTATTTGGTGCTAAAACAATGGAAGAACCTGAAATTTGAAACAAATATTTGGTTTCATATTAAAAAGATCTTCAATTTGTGCATCATGCAGATCTGACGTGTCGTCTTAGTAATATTTTGAGACAAAGTTCTCCCCCTAATAACTGCACCAGTCATAGTTAGTTAGAGATCTTTTTTGCCTATTGCTCTAAAATTTCCTGAGCTAACAGAAGAGCAACACAAGGCCAATACTGCATTTAGGATCCCTTGGACACTCCTCATTCTGACACTGGCTTCTTCTGGTTTACTAACAATTTCATTTCTTGTTTATCTATACTGGAATTTACACCATCTGCCTCTTTTTCCTGTTCAGGTACACAAGTGCATCCTACAGGGATAGTGATGTAATCTTCTGTGTACACATAGCGACCCCCAGCACAGGATGAAGTACGGCGTAGGATGACTGTTGGCATGTACACTGGGGTGCTGCGGAAGTGAAAATTCTCTTCGCCGTAAATCCCCATGAGACAGCCCTTGCACAGGCAGTATGCTTCAGGAATGTACTTGGGGTACCTGGTGGGATCATAGGAAATTCTGCATGGAAGTAAATAAATAAAGAGCCATTAATGCTTTTTTTTTAACCATCTGGAAAGCATTATAATAACTGTTGACAGTCAAATTGTATTATAAAACATTTTTGGTTTTTTGCCAGGAAAAAAGCTGTAGCTGTTGCTGTCATGCTGCTTATTTGTACGTGAAAAAAAGTGTTGGACAGTTTACTCAACTACTTGGGAACTGAAGCACTGAGATGTTAACTGCTCTAATTTATCAAACTGTGGAACAGAAATATTCAGACAAAACTTTTGAATCATGGATTGGGCAGAAAAGTTAAGTATTAAACTAAGAGATTTTAACATTTGAAAAACTTTGGGCTTGAGCTTTTCTTGAGACATAACTTTACAAATTCTTGTTAACATTTATTATTGCTGAAGAAACATGCAGCAATATGATTAAAAATATTTTTAATTGCATGATACTCCCTGCAATATTTTTTTGTATCTTTTCCCTATTAGCTGAGGTTTAAGGGCTCTATTGCCTTTTTGCTTGGACCTCTACAATTCTTGTGTAGTTTACCATTAACCATCCTCTCTCTATCCTCTTCAGGTTCTCCCTTCTTGTCCTCTTCATTATTTTTTCTCTTATTTAATCTTCAGATGCTCCCTTAGAAGTGAGCAACAAAGCCAATTTTTGTGCTCTCCTGCTGCCTTATGCAGTCATAGCACTGTTTGGAGACTGACTAATGAGGTTATGAGAGACTGCAAACCAAACAGCTTGCCTTCCCACCAACTAACCCCTGAGTTGCAGTATGCTTCCTTCCTCAGTTATTGAAAGCAAAGGTTCCTTGGCGGTATTTTCTTATTGAACCAACTATATAGTTTGAAGAGATGTCAGATAAGCTTTTAGGCTTAAGCTTTCTAACATCTTTTCCAGTGCTTTAAAACGTGTCTAACATTTCTCCTAACTATGCAGTTGGTCCAATAAAAGATATCACCAAAAGAACTCTTGCTTCTCATTTCCTGGCCCATCATGGCTACAACATAATTCCAAGCCCCACTGCAACTGTTGGAATTATCTGTAGCTTAAGTTGAGTCCCCAGGCAGCAATTCTCACCATTCAGATCTTCTCACTCTCTTGCTTTGGTCCTTCAGCAAAGATAGCAAAAAGAAATGTGAGTCACTGAGGTTGCCCTTGAATTGGAACACTGAATACGTGGTCAAAGGTAGGATGTATAAACAAATGATATCTGTCATCATTCTAATAGACATGATTATGGACTTGATCTCCTTTTTCTGTCTAGTTACGTTACGAGTGATTTTTGTGTGCTCGGACTTAGCAAATTACTGCAGAAGTGTACTACTTCTGTCACTTAAAGTTTTCGAGGAAATAACTACTAATCAAGGATAGATGGCAACTGCTGAATAAAAGTAAACTACCCTCCGCTTCTTCCTCAAGAACAACTTTTGCTGTAACACCTACAGAAGAACAGCCACACAGTAGGTTGAGTTGTATAATTGAGGTCAGATTGACTATTTAAACTGTGTGTAAACAGCATATAACAGCTCAAAACTTGTTTGAAGTCAGTTATCTGACTGCTGTATGTCTTCTGGCAGGAAGATCTTGGCTGTGTGAATTTGTGTCAATTCAGATTATATCATTAAGGAGTTTATACATCCGTTGTCTAAAGAAAAGCACTTCTTCACACTGCATCATCTGTAGAACTTGTTACTACAAGATGTCAATGAAGTGAAGATTTTGGCAAGAAAGAAAGAGGCATACAGATAACAACATACAGAAGCATAATATAGATAATAGGGTAATACTAAAATGTAAAACACACCCTAATCTAGGGATTAGGAAGAAACCCGCCTGGAGGGAGAACAAATTTCTTTATTTCTGCTTGCTAAATTTTCCTTTGAAGCATCTAGTGCTGGCTGCTGCTGGGCTTGTCCACAGGCAGAGTATATATGCACCTTTATAGACTAATGAAATAATATGTATATATATACATACATAC
The DNA here is from genome assembly GCF_052110815.1 of Crocodylus siamensis. Classification (NCBI taxonomy): domain Eukaryota; kingdom Metazoa; phylum Chordata; order Crocodylia; family Crocodylidae; genus Crocodylus; species Crocodylus siamensis. The sequence continues at coordinate 386,031,463 of NC_143395.1, forward strand.
ATATAGGGTGCATGTACTCACATAATTAATGTGATGCAATAAACTCAGAAGCCGTTTGAACCAGAGTAAACTAGGTACAGCATCTACAAGTGCACCCAGGATAGCAGCGATTTGAGCTGGGGTGGAGCAGTTTATGCCAGGATCATTCATCCCTGGGCTCCAGGTGACAGCAGCAGGTGGCAGAGAGGCTGGCTGGGGCACAAGTGTGCTGAAAGTGTGGACAGGGATGTAGGTTGTAGCTGTGTTGGTCTAAGGACACAGGCAGACAAGGTTCTTTGGGTGAATATGATATCTTTTATTAGACCAACTATTTAGTTGGAGAACAATTTTTAAGGAAGCTTTCTTGTATGCATACCAGCACAGCCTCTGGCTTTTTTACTTTTCATTCCATCCAGGAAGAACACACACCAACTGCTGTAACTTCCTTAGCCCAACGGAGGGTTTTTGTACCTGGAAGATTGCTTAAAAATTGTTCTCCAACTATTCAGTTGGTCTAATAAAAGATATCAGATTCACCCAAAGAACCCTGTCTGAAGGTGTGGAGAAATGGGGCTAGGCAGCAGGTAAGAATCTGGCCCTCAGCTGGCTGGGCTGACCAGGCACAATTCATGCCTGCAGTCAGCCTCTGAATGTGCATTTAATTGCAGTAAATTACCCCAGCATAAGATAGTACTCTCTGACCGTACTATCTTACTACAGTGTAAGTTAGTTTACTTTGGCTTAATACTGTCACGTGTAGACAGTAATGCTTTACTCTGCAGCTAATTAGTCTACTCTGCAGTAAAGTGCATATCTAGACATGGCTGTAAAGCACAAGCTTTTGTGAATCAAAGTTCACTTCATCAATCGCTGTAAAAAAACAACATAAAGCAGAGTATAAGGTAGAGTGAGTGATTAGAATACAATGGGCATGTCTACATTTGCCAATTTAAGATACATTAGCCATTTTTAAGATGCATTAAGGGTTTACATGTGCACTCCCTTAATGCACCATAAAAATGGTAATTTTAGGTATCAAATTTAGGTGCAAATAGCTAAAGTGCCTTAATGCACATGTAGATATTAACACTTTGTATGTCGACTGACTGGGGATTAACTTTAGTCCCAAATCACTCTGCACATTGTGTTATGCACCTTAGCACATGTACATATAGACACATGTCTAAATTGCTTTAATGAGGATTAGGCAAATTCACATCAAGTTTAGGTGCACATAAAAGCACATGTAGACATGCCCAATAGGTGGGAAAGCAGGGGGGAAACAAAAGGAAGCAGTGGGGAGGAGGATTGCTATGAGACAGACACAGGCAAAGAACTCATATGAACAAAAGGGGCACAAAAGATAATCCAGATAATGAGATAAGAATTCATAGTCCCTATTTAAACCATACTTAACACAGTCCAGTTTGTGGATAATTTCTTGTTCCACAATTTCCCATTCAAACCGATTTTAAAAAATTTTCTGTATTGAAACAACAATCCTGAGGTCAGTGATGAAGTTGACAGGGAGGCTGAAGCATTCTGCCACAGGTTTTTATGTCTTTCTGCAACTGATGTCAGATCAATGTTTATTCATTTTTGCATGTATATCTCACCCCGTCTGAGGTAGACAGCAGATGGATGTTGTAAGCAGGTGATGGTACATATGACATTGGTAGAGCTGCAAGCAAATGAACTCTGGATGTTATATGCCTTGGTATTTGGTCCACTGATAATGTGGTCTGTATTGATGTGGGGGTACAGAAGGCATTTGAGCCCACTGCAAGGCCTGGTGCCTGGGTGAGGATGGGAGGTAGTCAGTTGCTTGAGAGATGACAGCTGAAGTTGTGATGTCACTGCCGAAGGTCGATGCTTAAAGTCAGAGCTCTAGAGGGTATCTGGCATTGCCTCTCCCTAACCCTCTTTAGGCTCCAGAAACATTCTCCCCTAAATGTTAAAGGGAAACCACAAATAAGGAGACTGATGTAGAAACTGATCTCCTTTAAAGGAACTCTCAAAAAGAAGTGCAAAAAAGCAAGTAGAGCCTGAGGAATCAGAGATGGCTACTGGAGAGAGAATTAAGGCAGGCAGGCCAGAAAAGCAGAAGACTAAAGCAGCTCAAGTTACCACAGACTAATTAGGTGAGTTGATAGCAGAATTCAAGTCTCAGTTCCTTTACACCACAGGTTAGCAATGTTTTGCAAACAGAGGCTATAGCTTGCAACCAGGATTGCCAACTCAAGACAGTTATTTTTACTGACAACCTGTGAAGTTTTTACTGACAACCACGTTTTTCCGATACGTGCTTTATATAACGTAAATGGAACCCTTCTGCCAGGCCCTGGACAAAGGCTAGTTTAGAATTTTGGGTTTTAACACCAATTGCAGTAAACAAGTTTGGGTGTCAGTAAAAAGTTTGCAGATTATCATTAAAAAATAAAATTTCTTGGGTAGGCAACCCTGCAGCAATGACTTTACACTGTGTTGCCCCCTCCCATGCGTCTCCTACACACCCTGACACCATGGTACTCCTGACCACACCCCATATCAAAGTGCCACCCACCCACTCCACCTCCCAACTTTACCCATGCTGGCCCTGCCCTCCCCCCACCAAAGAAGTACTATTGTCTGCCTACCTGAGACCCAGCGGTGTTACAGACTGGTGATGGGATGCAGCAGCCATAGCAGCAGCATATGGCTGGGGGGAAAAGGGGCCCATGGGCTACAAAGCCCTGAGAAAATGCTTCCTGCAGAGTGCTGCTGTCCTCCTCAGACATCAGGTGGTCCTGCTGTTTTTTGCCTGTCCTTCAACATCCAGTCTTGTTCAGAAACAGTGTCAATCAAGCTCCAAATTACTCAGTTTTTTTACAGATGGCTTAATTTTTGGACAGGAGTTTTTAGCTCTTTTATTTTAAATTATTTACAGACATTTGGCAACTCTACTTGCAACCCAGGCCACCATTCCCCTTTCGCCACTCCAACAATGCTGAGCAGAGGCTGCATAGAAGAAAAGTAGCCCTCCATATGGGCTGGAACTGCCAGTGGTGATCAGTGCACATTAGCAAAATGCAGGCTGGATCAAATAGCTGTGGAATTGGTGCACCCTTAGCAAACTGCAGACCAAATCAGATCTTTGCAGACTGAATCCAATCCCCCTCTGGGTTGGATATGGCCTGCAGGCTACAGGTTACTGACCCTTGCTTCATAGAAGTAAAGCTTGATAAAACTGCAACAGAGATGGCAAAAATAGGAGCAGAACTATTGATATTGAGAAAAATATTTATAAAAACTTTCAAGTCAATATAAAACTCCAAAAGAAAATTCATCTGATAAAAAAAAGCATGAGGATATTTAATTACGCATGAAACAAACTGACAAGATAATTCTGTGCTTCCACTATATTCTTTAAATTAAGCGAGTTTCAGGTATATACACTGGGCTTAAAATGGCTCATGAATAATTACATTTCCTGAAACATCACAGATTCAGGTTCATACCTACTGCACAGGGATGACAGCTCTAGTCAAAATTTTCTTTATTCCAAAGCACTTCTGCTGGAAAACAGAGGAGTGATTCATGTCATCCAAAATCAATGTAGTCCACCATCCCCACAGAAAGGTACGTTATGGCACTAATACACAGTTGGCTGCACCTACATAAGATGCTTTACTGTGCAGCAGACTAATTTGCTGCACAGTGAAGCATCACCATCTACACGTGTGAAAATTAGAGTGCAGTAAATTACTGCACTCCTGGATAGTCCTGTCAGATACAAGTGCTATCCAGCAATGCAGTAAATTACTGTGCTTAAATGCACATGTAGATGGTGATGTTGGGATTAGTTTACTCTAGCCCAAATTGAGCCGGAATATATTCAGTCACTATTATTGCACGTGTAGATGCGCCCAGTTTGGGTTATACCGTATCATAATACTGTATTCTCTCACATATAACACATCACTTTTCCTCCAAATTCACTGCCTCCCCTCCCTACCAAATTGGAGTGCATTAAGCAGGGAAGCTGATTTTCTACCCAGGATAGAAGTACCCTGCTTTGATTCCTGTTCCATAATGCAAAAGCTGTGGCATTAGTATTCAGTGGACATGTTTACACGTGCCCCTATGATGTTGTAGTTACTGCACTGCCATTTAGTACTTCCTTTTGGAAGTACAGCACCATCTGTGTGGTGCATGGTTATTTTTAGTTGCTATGTTACTTCAGTGATGCGCTATACCAAGGGAGCACATCACTATGATGACGTAGCTGCAGCATCGTGGTTTTTGCCTGCTGATGCTACATCGCCATAGTGTGTTGCTATGATGACATAGCATCACATATAAATGCATCCAGTCAGATGAGTCACTTGACTTAATGGCACTGTCCTTTACTCCACAGGTGTTAATAAGTGTCTCTCCTTTTTACTTGTCTTGATGGTCTACTAATCAAGCTAACCTTTCTTAAGGCAATCTTCCTATCTGATAACTGTTCCTGGTCACTCTGCTCCTATTTCACAGTTCTGGACACTCCTCAGGTCTTTTAAAAAAACACATATATCCACCCTTCAGCAGCAGATAGGGTTTCAGCCTTAGTTAAGCAAGAGAGGGAGGGTGAGTCAGCTGAAGATTAAGCTCTGTCCCTACTCTTTGTAACTATGACTCTGGAACAATCTTTTTTTCTATATTCTGCCTTTCAAAAACAAGCTATATATTATATTCTGGGTCATGTTGTATGAGAAAAAATATGGTGTATTAATGTCTTAAGAAGTGGCTTTTCCCAGAGACCTTTAACAGCTCCTTTATACTTAAACATGACCAACATGACAGACCTTTTTACATTTTTCCCCACACCACTATGAAGTCAGTATTTTAACCACCAAAAACATGTGTGTTGGCTGGGGGTGGGGAGCGTCAGAGTATGGGAAGAACAATCCTCCCCTTCACAGATGCAAATGCAGCCCCCCCCAGCCATACATGGATGTGGGACCTATACTAGTGGAACCAGTGGAATTTGATGATTACAGTGAAATCTATTTTTGACATAAAATTCCACTGCCATTCATATTTTGAAACCCTGGCCACTGACCCACAGTAAACAGTGCCAAGTTGTTCTTGCTAGAATGAAATGATCTACCATGAAACATTTCTCTATTAAGAACACTTATTCCAGTTCTTGACAAAGACTGAAACTTGTTAAATGTTTCCTACCTCCCAAGCCAATTTGCCCCCATAAAGGCAAAGGATTCAAACTCAGTGGCTGCATCCAGATGTTTAGGCATTTGTGGTTTGTGGCACTGCAGACCTCTTTGTGGCTGCAAGCATATGCCCCTGCATGTGGGGATGAGCCCAGTGTACTTCAGCTACTTGTTAGAGCTGTTATACCCTAAAATAAGCAGTGACATTTGTCTGGTTTAGCCATCACTGGCTGTGATGTAATTGTGGGCATACAAACAATTTCTTACCATGACTCAGCTGCTCTCTGGTAATTATGTGTCTATTCCAAAATGAAGTGAAGGCTAAGCCAGGGTAAATTAGCATTGTTTTATTCAGGGACAAGCTGCCTGCATTTAGTGCTTTTCTGTAGGGTAAGACCTGGCACAAGACAAGAACTGGGGAGCAGCTGAAGTGCAGTAAATTGTAATTGACTGTGTGGCCGCTGTTAATAGGGAGTGGGACTTACCCTGCATCAGCTTCTGTGTGGCAGTTGCCAGCACAGGAATCTTTATGCAGAAATAAACTGGGTACCTACTTGAAGTTTGTTGCAAGAAGATTCTACCTTAATTTCCTGCATATCTCCATCACTTGGTTTAGGTTGTTGCTGGACAATGCAAATACTACTTGACTGACTAACAGATGCTTGAGGCCTCATTCAAAGATAAGAGGTTTAAGTAACTTTTGTGTTTTGTATTGCCTTGAAACCTTGACTGATGCACTTTAACTTCCCCCATCAGAATCCTTGAGGCAAAGGGTTATACATGCAAACTAATGGATTAAAAGTTAGTTTTTAGGAAAGGCAGACTGAGATTCAAAATGGACTTAATCTTAAGTGTGGAGTAGCTCACACAGCTCTAGAAAATAAAAGAAGTAGAAGAAATAAGAGGTGATTCTATGCCAAACACTGGATCCAAACAATAGATCTGGTTTGGACACAGACCAGAATTGCCTGGCTAGTTGCTGTCAGTAAAGTGGGTTGAAACCAGATGTTTGGGCCCAGGTTCAGGTTCCTGCAGTTTTAATTTATATCTCATTAGGAAAATCCTTAATCTAAAACCTCACTCTTTTTTTCTATACCTTCCTTTTCTGAACTTGTTTGAGATTTCTGATAGATCCCTAGTGCTGCTGTCATTCAGTGTCTCTAGCTTAACATCTTCCTTTCATACGGTTGGTACCTTTGCATGCCCACTTCTCCTGTTTTCATCTACAGAACATGGAGGTTCAGTTTGTATACAATGGGTCACATCCTCAGCTGCTGTAAATAAATAGCTCCATTGTAACAGCTTTGTTTATTTCTCTAGAAAAAAGATTAAAATATTTGATTTGCTTAGAGAAAGTATCACTGCTGAACAGGCCAGGGGCATGTTCCAAATTCTCTTGGATCTTTCATGTACATGGCTCAGGATGTGACTGTAACTCATCAAGTTGCTGGTGTTTAAAGCTAATTAGCCTTTTAGCAAGCAGAGAATGGATACATCCACAGGGATGCAAGCCAGGCAGAGATGATGCATTTAATTTTTGGTCTGAGTAGATCCAAATTTCATATTGGAGTAGCTAGTGAGAGAGACTAGTTTTGACTTTCTGTTTTGAGAAATTCTGATGAAAGTCAAATTTCCTGCCATTTGCCTACTTAGCAGAGGCATAACTGGTAGTCTGTGCCCTGGGCAGCAAGGGGGTTACATTCTAGTAGCACTGGTCTCATCAGCCTTATGTGATAGCATAGGAGAGGCTGTTGCTGTGGGGGCAACTGTCAGTCCAGCCAGCAGCCAGGAGATTAATGTAGCAGCCAACAGATGTAAGGAACCATGATTTCTTGTACATGGCATCTCTAACAATACCTATCCTTTACCATAGCACTTCAGTTTCCAAGAACTTGATATATACATGAGTGTTGGGAAGAGAAGATGCAATTTTAAGAACTGTAAAGTCAGTCTCAAAATGTCTAGCACTTATTTGGCCTGATAAATATATGAAACAAATATCAATTAATGTAAAGAACCCTCCAGTATTAGGAACATATACCTATCTATAACAAACATAGAAGTATTGAAATCACAGTCAATCTTTTAAATGGTTCAGTCAGTTCAATAAGGGCTGGTACTCTGCAGCCTAGTACTCTGCTAAAGTATGTATGTTTCTAGCATAGATGCACTATAATAAAGGACTAATGGTATATATCAGCTTTGTGTCCTTTGTGTCCTCCATCAGGTCAAATGTTTGGGTGTTTATACTCTATCATGTGAGAATGCCAGACGCACTGAAATGTTCTAGACACAGAGCCCGCACAGTCATGACAAGATTATTATCGAGTAGAACTTTTTCTGAAAGCATGGCAGTTTTTTCAACTATAACTAGCTCTACCAAAGGTAAGTATTCCCCTTTAATTAGAATTTTATATTAATGAGCACTAAACCCAGTATTTTAACAGAGAGAAAAAACATTTGTTACAAAAGCATTTCCACTTGGGAAATGGACAAACGCTGGCTCCCATGATCAAATAAGCACATACACTGTGGTCCTGCCTACATGAGACACTACTGCACAGTGGTTACTGCACGTTTATTACGTATATAAACAAGTACTAAACAAATACACAGTAACCCAAGTTACTGCGCAGTAGTGCTGGCAAATGCCTTTTCTGTGACACAACTGCGCAGGAGCCTAATACTACTGCGCAGTAGAATCGTGTCATGGTTTTGGCATGCTACTGCACAGTGGTATCAAGTTACTGTGCAGCAGCATCTCACATAGACATGCCCATGTAGGGGACCATAGAGAGCAAAGGAAATACATACTCCTTTCCTTATAAAGGGGACGTAGAAGCCAGGGGATCAAATCACAACTTTGGCTATCGCTAGCAAAATTCTGCCTGACTGCTCCCAAGAGTACTTTGTTTTATTGAATGCTACTTACCTGGGACTTAGTAGGGGAAGAAACATAACTAGGGTGGGGTGACTGGGGCAGCAGCTCTAGGTGCCAACTTCGGGGAGGAGCAGAAAAATAAGAATTGCTGGGACCACCACGTAATGCCAGCAGCAGCTGGAAGTTGCTGCTGCCACCCTGTATCCTGCTGCCTTGTTTTGCCTCTGCATAAGGGAGTAGGAGCTTAGAAAAGAACCCAACAAAGACTGTTCAGGCAATTTTGAAAATTATTGTTAATCCTATTGCATACTTCAATATGTAATCTGCCATGGAGATTCTTAGCTCTACTTACATTGTATTAAGGAGAATTTCACTATTTCTTTAACAGTGACAATGTGTTGGAGCTGTTGGAAGCCTCTGCCTCAAAAACTCTAAAGCTTCAAACCTGCATCAGAATCCTTGTGCCCTGATGTATAGATGGCAGAAACAAATACAGATGTGGGTTTAGGTGACAGGAGATACAGTAAGTAGATTGGGAGATGTGGACACAGGAAAGGCTTAGAAGTTAGGTTTGGCATATTTCTCGGGAGACTTATGGAGAAGTGTGTTTTCCAGAGGGTTTAGTTGAAAGCATTCCTGGAAATTATTTATAAAGTATTACTATGCTATTTATATACCATCAGCCTTCCTACATGACTGGTAAACATGGGGCAGAAGTATTGCCATTGACTTCAACAGGGCCAGTATTTCAACCTTTGTGCCTCAATTTGAGATTAGATCCTGGATATTTCTGAGCCCAATCTTGCATGCTGCTGATCTGGGGCATCACTTCAATTTAGTGACTCTAGTTCAGTTTCTTTATAGCTCCACAAGATGAAGAGTGATGTGAACAATTAATCTTTATGCTTCAGGTTACATACTGACTTTTATTGTCTTTATTGGGCGGCTATAGTATTTTTTTTCTTAGCCTTTTCATGAAATACCAGGGGTTAACTGCCACCAGCAGAGGGATCTTAGAGTAGATGGGCAAAAGGTCAGATCCATATGGTAACTTATGTGTTTCTAAGGTGTAGCAAACCAAACTCCATTGAAGTTGACCTTTTTTTAGCATTCCTTATTTAAGGAATAAATAGGAAAGGAATACTAAGTGGAGAACAAAGATGAAAGAGAAGCAGCATATGGACTGGGTGTGCATCTTGCAACCTAAATTTATTTGTTTTAAAAGAAACAGAATGACAAAGATGGATGTATGAGATGCCACATGGTGAGTGTCATGAGTTAGGAATTCAAGGAGGCACTGACATACAAAAATCCAGTTGGCCTAGACTGGAGGTTTGTCATGTGAAATGAAGGATTAAAAAGGAGCACTGAGTTGTGGCAGGTACCTAGGGAGCAGAGTTAAGAGTGATTTAACCTGTTTGTTATTAACAATCTGGAATAGGGAAAATAAACAGGAGGTAAATGAAATCTGCAGATGAGATCACATTGGGAACTGCTGCAAGGTCAATTAAGATAGGGAAATACTATGAAAGATCCCAGACAGACTAAAAGGAAAGTCAGAAAAATAAACCATGGAAATAAAGCTGAGGCACTATGGCAAAGGTAAGCGGGAATGTAGCAGTTTAACTGCAGAGAGAGTAGAGGGCAGAAAGGCTCAGAGAGACTTGTAGCATAACTTGAGTTGGGTAAGCAGGGTACCAGCCCCGGGAACCAATTTAGCAGGGATGCTAGCATCATCTTCCCCACCCCCACAGACTCTGCACCAGGGCAGAAGCAAACCCACATTATTGCTCTTGAAGCAGCAGCTGGGGTTTTCTAATCACCTTTTCCTTAAAAAAAAAAAAGACAAAAAAAAAAGACCATAATACTGTGATTGGTTCTGTGTAGACAAGCCCCTGTACCTGTATAGCGTTCCAGGGAAATCACAGAAATCTGTCTGGAGACCTACTATTACAGAGCTAGGGTCATATTTTGTTATTCTTGGACAACGGAGAACAAAATTCCAATAGAATAAATATTGGATGGAATTAATGGCTGTGACTTATTCAGGCTACTAGAATGTGCTAATTTCTCCAATTCAGCATATTTGCGGTTTCTGTACAGGCTTTTAGGTCTCTTGAAAAGCCCTACCTTTTCTTGTAAACATTTAATATTTCTAAATATATTAAACTGTGTATACAAGCCTTACTGACTGAAGGGCTGTTTTCTCTGAGTAGGATTATTTCTTAAACTCAAAACAGGAAGAAAACATGTCACAAAGTAAATATTTGCTGGAGGTTATTAATGAGGTGATTTTTTTTTTCTTGGAGCAGGCTGAACATTCAGCAACTCTGGGTATTTCCATACTCCATCTAGCACTGTAGCATAGAAGAATCTAAGTTAGCTCACATACTGGAAGCAGTTCATGTTACGGTGACAAGGAGCTCCAAACAGCCTCATTTACCCTGTCCAGGCAGGGCGTTACAAAAAGAGTGTGTATGACATTCAGCAAAAAACTCAAGATCCTTTAGGTTTGAGTAGCTTTTAACTCAGTTGTTTCAAATACCTTCTTGGAAGTCTGAAAATAAAGAAAAACCTTCCATGGAAGTGTGAATACAGAAGGCGGAGTCAAATTCAAGATTCCAGTGCTTTAGAAACATGCCATTTTTGAGTACTTCCTTTTTGTATCATAGCATCATTGGAAAAAAGGGCTGAGCCCTAGGTATAGTGTTCACAGTGATGAAGATACAGCCTCTCAACCCCTCTAATATGCTTCTAAAACCAGCATACATTATACTCCGATGTACTCTGGAACCTACGACAGTCTACCGGTACAAAACCTGCGGATCTCACTGTTATGCTGTGTCCAGGCAGGTTCTTGCTCTAGAGTATGTCTACTCAGCACCATGCAGTACAGGGCAGAAACACTCTGAGCTGACTGTGAATGCACTACCTTATATACCAGGTCAAAAGGCAGCTTTGTGCAGAAATACCCAACCTGGCTTTGTGTGCTCTGGAACCAGAAGCAGCTATGTAAGTTGTTTTCAGGCCAATGAGCAGAGCTGGGTGAATCTGGGTGCATCACTGAGCTAATGTAGCAGTACAGCTTTCAATTGTAGAATGAGTGAAGACAACTGGCTTGCATGTTTCCATACAGTGCTGCCTTTCACCATACAGACAGCTCCTTGGTTGGGGACTGGACTCCATGGCCCAGGAGACTCCTTCCAGTCCTGTGTCCCTATTTTCTTATTAATCAGTATTGTCCCTTGTGTCTCCATATAAGTTCCTGACCTGAAGTAATGCAGTCTGAAGGCATCCTAGATGGAAGCAACTTGACATGCACAAGAGCTTGGTTTTTTCTCAGTCACTGTCTCGGGTTCAATGGGCATAAGCCCCTTGCTGTCAGAGTGGGATGGATTGCACCAAATGGAAAGATGAGGTGGCATTACAATTTGGCCCAAATTTCACCTTAGTTTTCCAGTCCCAGGCAAAGTCTGAAGGGCTTGTAGCTATTTATGAGCTTCAGGTTTGCTACAGAAGTTCAGAGAATCATAGAGAAGTAAGGCTAGAAGGGATCTCAATAGGCTGTCTAGTCCAACCCCTACCTGAGCCAGGATTATCCCTATTCAAATCACCCTATACAAATCTATAATCTAACCTCTCAGTAAAACTACACATTCAACCCTGACACAACCACAAGATATAAACACCCTAACTTAAGTTGCCACATGTAAAGCAGGGGGACTACAGCACCACTGTCCTGCTTCCCCTCCACCCTCACTTCTCACATCCTTGTGTAACAAGGTATTTAGCATGATTGTGCAGATTTGTTGGAATCTGACAGGGCCGCGCTATGAGTGCTTCTGCTATGGCCTCCCTCTCTTGACCTCCGGGCTTCCAAACCACCAGAGCAGGGTGTCCTGCTTCTGTAAAGGTTCTTAATATATTCTCAAGAAATTTCAGGAAGAGCACCATACCTGCCATTACAGAGGAAGGCTAAAACTTCCATGTTCTATACCAATCTGACCACGGTAAAATTCCTTCCTGGCCCCAAACACAGCGATCAATCTGGCCCTGAACCGATCTAGCCAGGAACCTTTTTGGCTTTAAGTCCCAGTAGGAGCACTGGCAAACTCCAGTCAATCTCCAGCCTTGGCTACAGCTAACACTCAATGCTTCTGAGGAAGATTTAAAAACAAAACACAAAACAAAACAAAACCCTGACATGTGAAGCAGCAAGGGGGGAGGGTGCAGGGGCAGAATTCTCTCCCAGCCCCATGCGGCAACCAGCAAAGCCCAGAAGCATGGGAAATGCCTGTAGTAGAACATAGGCACAGCTACACTTCCCCAACCAGTGGCTGTCCAACCTCTTCTTGAACACTTTTAGTGACGGAGAGTCCACAACTTCCCTTGGCAGTCTATTCCACTGCCTGCCTCACTGTTCTAAAAGTGAAGATGTTTTTCTGGATATCCAATCTAAACCTACTTTGCAGCAACTTCAAGCCATTGGTCTGCTTCCTACTCTCTGCAGCAAAAGCGAAAAGTCTTTTCCCTTTTCCTTATGGCAGCCCTTCAAGTATTCGAAGACTGCTATCATGTCCCCTTAAGTGCCTTTTCCATAAGCTGAACATGCCTAGCTCCTTCAGCCTCTGCTCATATGACCTGCCTTCCAAGCCCTTTATCATTTTTGTTGCCTGCCTATAGATCCTCTCTAACTTCTCCAAGTCCTTTTTAAAATGCACACAATACTATAGGTCAGATCTAGCCAGTGCTGAGAGACCTTATCACCTTCCTGCGTTGCTGTGCTGAAACACATCATTTAATGTTTCTGTTGATGCATGCCAAAACCATGCTGACCATATCACACTACACACTCATAACCGAGTCTCTGATCTACCTTCTCCATAGTTCTGCCATCCCATCAGGTGTCACCCATTTTATATTTGTATTTTTGATTATTCTTCCCAAGGTGAAGCACCTGGCATTTGTCTGCCCTGGACTTCAATTCATCCTGTTAGCTTTAGCCCAGCTTTCCACTCTGTTGAGACCTTCTGAATTGTGCTTCTGTCCTTCAACATGTTCACAATTCTTCACAGCTTTGTCATCTTCCAACTTGTTCAAGAATCTTTCTATGCCAGCATCTAGGTCATTAATAAACACGTTGAACAGCACTGGGCCCAGGACAGACACCAGTGGGACTCCACTCGAAACCTCCTGCATTCTGATATGGATCCATTTATAACTGGCAGCTACTCAACCAGTTGTCTATCCACCTTTTGTCTAGTCCACATTTTTCCAGTTTATGAGAAGGTCATGTGGGATATTGTCAAAAGCCTTGCTGAAGTCCCAAACACACTATAACCACAGCATTCCCCTCATCCACCCAAGTAGTTGCTTTGTCAAAGTTGTTCAGAGCCCAAAATTCCCCAGAATCACTGATTGAATCACTGTTCAGAGTGTACCTGTACTGTGAGATATGGTAGTACCAGAGATTTTTTTATGTCTACAATAATGTTCCTCTCTGAGGGAATCAGCTACACTTCAATGGGTCCTACTTGCTATTCTGCCCTTCAGAGTCTGTTTTTTCTGTCAAAGGCACTATGCCTCCTTAAAAGTTTATTTCTAGAGTACCTGGAATTTTCTTTATTCAGAATTAAATTTCAGGTGAGCAAGCAAGTCCATGGCTCTCCCAGAAAAGTATCTATTTCCTGCTCTACATGAAAAAAAAAATTGAAAACTTGGAGCACTTCACAAAACTTCCTTCATCCCACTCCCCATCGTATTATCAGAACCCTGCACTGTTGTGGGTTTTGGCAGCCAGAAGAGGTCTCCTTTCCCCAGGGATGGGTTAAACACTGAAGTCTGTGAATTCAGTGATACTTATGTATCAGGTCCCTTCTGGCAGAAAGAGAGGCATCTGGGTGGGACAGCTGCTAAGTGGTGATGGGTTTAGAGAAGATGCACTTTGCACCAAGCGCTACCTACCAGATGGTGCCATAAACTTTCCAATTGAAGAAAAAAGCTTAATTTCCATCTCCAGGTCCTTGTTCCCATTTCACTTCCCTCTGGATCTGGTGTTATGTCTTCCACTTGCAGTTGCTTTTTGCTCTTCTCTTTTATTGTTTGACAGTTTAATTTGACTCTTTAAGCCCCAGCTTTGGTTGCTAATGTTTCTCGCTCACCTGGCACTTCAGGAGCAGCACCCGGCTTTCCACCCTCAGCACTGCAGGGTCCAGTCCGGGGTGGCAAAGGGAAGGTAAGGAGGTACCAGAGCAAACAGGGCAGGGGGGAGGGAGGAGGCCTGTTAGCAGGGTCCTTTGGGGCCTCTGCTGTCATCCAGGGGTGCCATATCAAGGTGCGGGAGCAGATGGAGATGCTCCCCCTGGGTTGGGCAGGGCCAGCGCGCCGGCCTCCTCGCTGCTGGGCCTTCCCGGGGCACGGGGCTCAGCAAGAGGTGCCGGGAGAGGAGCGGGGAGCTCAGTCCTGCGGTTCACGGACTTCAGCACTGGGGCGGCGGCGCCAGGGCCCACGCGCTGCCTCAGCTGTGGTGCCGGGACCCCGCTTCCCGGCCGGGTGGCAGAGGAGGGCAGGCCGGGCAAGGCGGGGCAGGACGCGGCAAGAGGAGGGCGGGGGCTGACTCACCTGTAGGCCCAGGGCGAGGCGCTGCGCAGGTTGACGGGCAGGCGGGGCGGGGCGGCGGCGGCGGCGGCGGGGCAGGTGGCGTTGCGGGCGCTGCGGGCGGCGCGGCGCGGCTCGAGCTGCAGCGTGTGCTGGAAGGCGCCGAGCAGGCCGGCCGCCAGCCGCCCGTACAGCTGCTCCAGCGCCTCCTCGGGCCGCTCCGCGCAGGGCCGGGGCCGCGGCCGCGCCGGGCGCTTGGGCAGGCGGGCGGCCGCGGGGCCCGGGCGCAGCAGCGCGCAGCACAGCAGAGTCGCCAGCACCAGCCGCCGCCCCTGCAAGAGCGGCCGTCAGCGCGGGCGGCCCGGCCCGGTCCCCCGCCCCCCGGGCACTCACCCTCGCCCTCGCCCTCGCCCTCACCGCGCGGGGCCGCATGGCGGGGCCGGGCCGGGCCGAGCCGAGCGAGCCGAGCCGGGCGCTGCTCCGCTGTTGCACGAGGACGGGGAGGAGGAGGAGGAGGAGGAGGGCCCCCCAGGACCCCCGGGCCAGCCGCCCGCCCCGCCCCGCCCGGCACCTGCGGGCGACGCCCCGGGGAGGAGGGAGCTGCGCCGCCCGGCCCGGCCCTTTGCCAAAAGTGAGAGCTGCGGGAACCGCTCGGCCGCCCCCGGGGCACGGGGTGGATCCGGGCGCCGCCGCGCTGCTCCCGGCCCCGGTGTGGCCGCCCAGCGCAGGGGCAGCGACAGCAGCCGGGGGAAACTGCCCCGTCCCCGAAGGGAGCAGAGCTAGGCGGGCTCCCAGAGCTGCTCAGCCACCCCCGGGCCCACAGGGCTCCCCAGCGGGCGGCTCTTTCAGGCAAGCGGGAAGCAGCGAGGTTTGTCTCAGCCTGCTCCTCGCTCCTCTTGCGTGGGCACCTCCCCGGGCACAGAGGAGTCGGGCGGGAAGGGACCTCCGCGGTCATCTAGTCCGACGGAGGCGGGATCACCGCTGGCCAAGCCACCCTGCAGCAACCACGACCGAAACTGCGTGCCACTGCTCTCAGCCCCCACGCAGCACGGGCCTGAGGCCCCAGCCCGCCGCGCGGGAACCGCGGTGGCCAGCCTCGCGCGTCCATGCCGTGTTGTCACTATACACCCTGGGGAGAGGGCCAGGCCCCCCTGCTACAGAGGAAGACAAAAATCCCTGCAGCGTGTACCCATCCGCCCATGGGGGAAACTCCTTCCTCACCCCAAATATTGTATTTCCTCCCTTAGGGCATGGGCACACAACATTCCCAACGGTGGAAATGTAGCTTAAACCTGAAGCGAACAGATGTGCAAGCCTGTTAAATGGGTTTAAATCTGCCTGGGATGTTCAAAAGCAAACCTGCAAAAGCAAGCCCCATTTTGAACCAATTCACTGCGACACAGGGGAGGGCTCTGTGCAGAAACCAAGCATTCTGGGAGGTAGGTCTACTGGTCCTCCAGGCATCCCACAGTGCATTGCTCCTTTCCCTCTGCCCACAGCTGGCTGGCTTGGCAGTTGGCCAAAACTATATTGCCCCGTTTTCCCCTTTTGTTGGAACTTGGTCCCTTGCCCTCCCTGCCTGTTCAATAAAAGCGAGCTTTTAGCAACCAGCTATGTATGTCCTCACTCCCTGGTAGATTCTTGCAGCATCTCAACATAACCCCCCAGCCCCTGGGAACCCAGAAACATGGGTCCAAGCACTCTCCTGGCTTCCCCCCAAGGAAGTCCACAGCAGACTTCGCTTGTGCAGACTATTGAAGTTTATTGAACTCATGTTTAGGAAGGAAGAGGAAGCAGAGGAATGAAAATGTCCCCAGCTATAGGTCACCCACCTCCTGGATGGGTACAAGCACTCCCCTGGGCTAAGTGCTTGTGCTCACTCCTGCCGCCATAGTATCAGAGCCACAACACTTCCCACAATTACGGACCGGTCCCGACTGGAACATTTTTGGAATGCTTCAAGTGTTATGATGTGCCCTATGAAGGTTATCTGCACTGCTATAGTAGTATGGGTTATTTTTGTCTGACCACAGAAATATGGTATTGTTGGAAATGATTATACAAAGTTCACCTTACTCCTGAAAGGATCAGTCACCCTGTTAAACCTCTGTAATGGTGTCTAAGCCAAAGGGAAAGCTGGGTTTCATCCCCTAGTCTTGCTGTAATGTATTTATAAGCTGATTTTTAAAAAATAGAATAGAAACTCAAATGGGAAAATAAGGGGCCTCTCCAAGCTGAAAAGGTTTCAGTGAAGTAAATGTGAAGCAAGTGTGTAATTTATGAGTCCCCAGTGGTTAGCTGAGTTGGTTTCTGACCACAGTGCAGATTTTTGCTACAGTGCTGCTCTAGTAACTATACTTTCTGTTGCCTTAAAATGACCTCCTCAAAGACAAATGTGGGGTAGATAGACAACTGGATTAATAGCTGTAAGCAAAGGGTAATTATACATGGATCAAAATAGGAATGGCAGGAGGTTTTAAGTGGAATCCCACACAGGTTTGTCCTGCGTCCTGTGTTGTTCAACATAGAATCATAGAAAATTAGGGTTGGAAGCGACCCTAGGAGGTCATCTAGTCCAACCCCCTGATCAAAGCAGGACTGTCCCCAACTAGATCATTCCAGTCAGGGCTCTGTTGAGCCAGGCCTTAAAAACCTCCAAGAATGGAGAGTCCACCATGTTTCTAGGTAACCTGTTCCAGTGCTTCACAACCCTCCTAGTGAGAAAGTTTTTCCTAATATCTAACCTAAACTTCCCTTGCTGCAACTTAAAACTGGTGCTCCTTGTTCTGTCATCTGCCACCACTGAGAATAGTTCAGCTCCATCCTCTTTCAAACCCCCCTTCAGGTACTTGAAGGCTGCCATTAAATCCCCCCCTCAGTCTTCTCTTCTGCAGACTAAACAAGCCTAGTTCCCTCAGCCCCTCCTCCAAACTCAAGTTCCCCAGCCCCCTCACCATTTTTTATGCCCTCTGCTGGACTCTCTCCAACTTGTCCATATCCTTTTTATTGTGGGAAGCCCAAAACTGGACACAGTACTCCAGATGTGGCCTCACCAGTGCAGAATAGAGGGAAATAGCTACTTCCCTTGATCTGCTGGCAATGCTTCTACTAAAGCAGCCCAGTATATTGCTGGCCTTGGCAACAAGGGCACACTGTTGAGTCATATCCCAGCTTACTGTCCACTGTAAACCCCAAGTCCTTTTCTGCAGAACTGCTGCTTAGCCAGGTGGTCCCAAGCCTGTAGAAGAACATGGGATTCTTCAACCCTAAGCGCAGGACTTCACACTTGTCCTTGTTGAACCTCATGAGATTTCTTTTGGTCCATTCCTTCAATTTGTCTAGGTCACTGATGAATCCTAGCCCTACACTCACCTGCTTGATGTTATTTGCAAACTTGCTGAGGGTGCAATCCATCCCATTTTCCAGATTGTTAATGAAGATATTGAAAAACACACCCCAAAACCAACCCCTGGGGCACTCCATTTGATACCAGCTGCTAACTAGACATTGAGCCATTGATCACTACTTGTTGAGCCTGGTGATCCAGCCACCCTTCTATCCACCTTACAGTTCATCATCCAGCCCATATTTCCTTAGCTTGTTTGCAAGAATGCTGTGAGAGACCGTATCAAAAGGCTTCCTAAAAACACTGCTTTTCTTGCATCCACAGAGCCAGTCATCTCATCATAGAAGGCAATCAGGTTGGTCAGGCATGATTGGCCCTTGGTGAATCCATGCTGACTTTTCCTAACCACCTTCTTCTCCTCCAAGAACTTCAGGATGGATTCCTTGAGGATCTGCTCCATGATTTTTCCAGGGACTGAGATGAGGCTGACTGGTCTGTATTTCCCTGGATCCTCCTTCTTCCCTTTCTTAAAGTTGAGCACTGTATTTGCCCTTTCCCAACCATCTGGGACCTCTCCCAATCACCATGAGTTTTCAAAGATAATGGCCAGCAGCTCTACAATAACACTAGCCAACTCTCTCAGCACCCTCAGATACACTGCATCTGGCCCCATGGACTTATCACATCCAGCTTTTCTAAATAGACCATAACCTGTTCTTTTACCACCATTGGCAGCGTCCCAAACTGTGCTGCCTGGTGCGGCAGTCCAGGAGCTGACCTTCCCTGTGAAGACCGAGGTACAAAAAGACATTGAATACTTCAGCCTTTTCCTCATCATCTGTCCCTAGGGATGCTTGTACATCTTTAATCCCCAAGGTTTTATTTTATGCCTCCTAAATTGAAATGGTGGGACTTAGAATAAAACCCTAAGGACTAAACCTTCATTTTATCCATTTTATCCATCACGTTATGGCAAGTGGCCCAATCCCTTTTTTTTTTTTTTTTTTGGAGCTGGAGTCTGTCAGGGGCAAGCTGCTGACAGGTCCTGGTCCTTCCTTCCATAGCAGTGGTGCCTCCACCCCCCCCAGGGATGTGGGGAAATTAGAAAGGGTCCAAATGCAGATGACTAAAATGATAAAGTGCTTGGAAGCCAAGCCAAACAAGGAGAAGATAAGAGAAATAAGCATATTTAGCTTCAGAAATGCAATTAAGTGGGAACATGATCATCATAAAGAACAGGAAAAATAAATTTTCTTTGTCACTGCAAAGAGTAGGACACACAGCAATGGCTTGAAATTGCAGTGAAGTAGGTTTAGATTAGTTACGAGGAAAAACTTCTTGACTGTTAGAACAGCGAGGCAGTGGAACAGACTGCTTAGGAAAGTTGTGAAATCTCCTTCATTAGAAGTTTTTAAGAAGAAATTGTCTATGTTTTGGTCAGGAATTATTTAGGAAATAGCCTGGAGTGTGCTTTGAAGAGCAACAGTTGGAAGCCCAAAGGATCCCTGCATATAGATATCATCCAGAGATCAAGGGAAGAGTTCTGCAGTCCAGAGCAAGTGGAAGTTGGAGAGGGCCATGCTGAGTATCAGGAAAATTAAGCAGAGCTCCACAATCTGGCTTAGTTATGAAAGAAGATTATGGAAGAGATAAGATGCAAGTAGGGTTGTGATTCTCCAGTGTGGACATACAAGGAATAATGCTCTATTTGCTGTCTCCAGGGTGCAGTGCAGAGTGGAAATATTTGGGTAATCCATGCTTCTGGGCATTCCTGGTTGCCAATGGGGCTAGGAAGGAATTTTCCCTCTTCTGTTGCTATTGCTCCCCCTCCCTGCTCCATTTTTTTTGTTTTGTTTTTGTGATGCTGGTAACTGGAAGAGAGCCAGGGCACTGTAACACCGGTTACTCATGATAGGCAAGCACATCTAGTATCTGAGAAGTTCAATACAAACTTTATTTAATGCTAAGTTGGTGCAAGAGAGTTGTCTAGCCTGTTGCTTTCTGCAGGCAGGTTTTGCTCCATGAGGAGCTTTTCAGGCAGTCCTCTCAAATAAAAAGTCTTTAAGCAGCAAACAGGCAAATAAATCAACCCAAATGCTTCTGCCCTGTCCCAGGCACTAGGAAGGGAGCCCTTTGGTGCTAGATCTAGCACAATAGCCTGGTCTCTTCTTGTAGCAAGATGGTCTGCTCAGAGTTTTCTTCCTCCTTCCTTGCTTACTCTTCTGGGAGTTTTTAAAAACTCCTAGTGGGAGATTCCCTTCCTACTGAATAAGCCCAGTTTTCTCAGCCTTTCCTTGTAAGTCATGTCTACTACCCCCCTAACCATTTTTGTTGCCCTCCCCAAATTTGTCCACATGCTTTTTGTAGCGAGGGGCCCAAAACTGAACACAGTACTCCATATGTGGCCTCACCGGTGCTGAATAGAGGGGAATAATCACTTCCTTTGACCTGCTGGCAACACTCCTACCAATGCAGCCCAGTATGGCATTAGCTTTATTGGCAACAGGGGCACACTGCTGGATCATATTCAGCTTATTGTTCATTGTAACCCCCAGGTCCTATTCAGCAGAGGTGCTGCCCAATCAGCCCCCAGCCTGTACTGGTGCATAGGATTGTTCTAAGTGCAGGATTTCACACTTGTTTTTGTTGAACCTCATGAGATTTCTTTTGGCTCAATTTGTCTAGGTCACTCTGAATCCTAGCTCTACCATCCAGCATATCTACTATTCCCACCCCCTCCCAGCTTGGTATCATCTGCAAACTTACTGAGGGTGCACTTTATGACATCTTCTAGGTTGTTGATGAAGACATTGAATAAAACTGGCCCCAAGACCAACCCCTGAGGCACTCCACTTGATACTGGCTGCCAACTAGAGATCATAGCATTGATTACTACCCTCTGAGGTTGATGCTCCAGCCAGTTCTCTATCCACCTTACAGTCCGTTCATCCAGCCTGTACCTCCTTAGCTTGTCTGTGAGAATGCTGTGGGAGACTGTATCAAAAGCTGTATAAAATCAAGGTATACTAACATCCACTTGTCTCCCTGTATCCACAGAGCCAGTTGTCTCATCATAGTTGGTCAAATATCAAAACAGAAAACCAAATACCGAAGCAGATCATAGACGGCATGATCCATAGCCTATTAAAGTGAAAGGAAGGACTTTCATTGATTTTGAGATTTGGATTTGGTCCTTTGCATGTCTTGACACTAGTGACCTGGTATTGATGTTGGGTGATAAATCTGTCTACTAAGGAATCTACAGCTACCCTTCTTAGGGTTCTCAAGGGTATGTAGAGAAGCATTCCCTCCTGTCTGTCCAGGAAAGCTGGAAAGTCAATTCACTGACTGAAGGTAGGAAGCCACAAACTAATCATGGTGACATCCAGACATTATGCTATGGTTTTCATGTCTTTATTTAGAACTAAGACAGCCATCCTCTCCCTCTCTGCTTCCAAGTTGCCAGAGGGGAGGGTGTTTCTTTTTCCAGGGGTAGGAGGAGAAAAAAAAAGGAAATAGGTTTACAGCTTGGAGGGTTAATAGAAATCAAAGCCCTTGTGCTGGAGGGGGAAGAGGACTCCTTTTTTTTTCCTTTTCAGGGTAGCAGGACACCAAGTGTTCAACACACACTGCTAAGCGGAAGCTCTTGTTACCGGTGGACCCCAACTCTTGCATTTGGCTGGCAAGTGCATCACTTAACCATCTGGGTTACATTCACACAATCAAGTTGAGAGAGATCTTAAGGAACTGGGCACATTTTTTAAAACTTACAACAATAGAAGTTGAGAAAATATTCCAGACTCAGGGTTATTAGTAGGGACTTGTGGTGCCAGAGATGACAACGTAATGGTCAGTATTATCAATCAGTTCATATTAATTACAAATAAATTGTGGCCTTGAACTAGGTATGTCCAACACCCATCCTCACATAGTTTGCATATTTGGGGTTGAAAAAAGAAATGGTAGAGACAACAATGCTTGATAAAGTTACACATGTATCTGCAATCAAAAGCATTATACATGTGGGAGAATGAACAATCAATCAGTGTGTTACAAAAGTATCTGTGCCACAGTCATGTATAACCCAAATAACAAAAAATGCACATATTTTAATTACTTTTATAATAGAAACTGTTTATTTCACCTCTACCACTTTATACATAACTCACTATGAATACAAAACAGAATTTTTCCGTTATTAAAAACTAATGCAAAAGTATTATTTTCTTTCAAAACTTTTAAACGGTGAAATGTCAGAAGGTACAGCCCATTATTCTGGAAGCAAATCTTCTCCTAACTCTTCATCAGCAAAATCATCCTCTTCAGTCTTTTTTCTGATTGCAGTCTTTGGTCTCTCTGCCTGTGGACCAAGTGGATCTACGTATGAGGCATCTAGGATTTAAAAAAACCCCAAAGCTGAAACATAAAATTGCTTATAACATAGACTGTATCAGGAACATCAGACTAAAATAAGGAATTGTATATAACAGCCTATACATGTACACAACTGGGCAAGGGATCCATTTCTTTCCCATGTCCTGTAGAGTTACATGTATTGGGAATAGCTACTGTTAGAAACATAAGCATGATCCTACATTAAGACCAAACAATGGTAACACTGGCAGGCAATGAGAGCGCGTAAATGAAGTAGCAGATATATAGTGGTGGCTATAGTTTCTTTCTAAAATCCTTTCCTCCTTTTTATTACAACTGAGTTTTAGAGAATTAGCTTTTAGGAGGGTGCCCAAAGGAGGAGAAATGGTAGACAGGTCCAGGAAGGGAGCTTTGGGCATTAATGATCCCAGTGCATTTTGAATCCTTATTTCCTTTAGTTTCTGAAAAATCCCACCTTGATAAAATAAGAACTTGTGACTGTAGACCTATAAGAAGGTAGCAAAAGCATTCAGGAAGCAGATAATAGTGGTTTAAATCATTAACTGAAACTGACTGGGTCCCTTTATTTTACCCATATGTATTTACAATGATTTTATAACCGTGATACAATGGAGCTATAATCACATTTCACATTTGTTCAAGAGGAAAATGCTACCACAAACAGCTAGGTCATTGACAAATTCAGTAAGACTGCCAGCAGTTTTTTCATTCCTTTGACCAGAAGAATATGGCTGCTGAGAAGGTCCTGCAGGTTACTTTACCTATTTCTTTATTGCTGCTGCTTTCATAGGGCTCATTTGCTCCCGACAAAGATCTTAGTTTGACACTTAGACGCTCCCCTTTGGTACTGCCAGTATCTGTTAAAAGAACATTATAGAGACATAAATGCTGTCAGATATTCAAGGAAATCAAGATATAGTAGTAAGCAAATGAAAGTGAACCACTTCATTTAATTAAATTTTATATTGAGGCATTTTTTCGTCACCCAGTAGCCAGACAACAGCACCCAAATCATTAGTATTTGGGTGGTTTGCAACCTGCCTAACTTGACAGCAGTAAGTTTTTCACTTCAAAAGGCCTCTTCTTCATTCAGCTGAACCCAGCAGTGATCCCACACAGCTGATCAGAGAAGCAACCCACTGAACTAAATCTTCAGCAAAAAGCCAGAGCACCTCAACAGTTCTACGCAGCTACATACTGGGCACATCTACATGAGATGCTTAACATCGCATTACCATCATTTACTGTGAAGTAAGCATGTGCATCTATACATGCACATTTACTTTGCAGTAAAATTCCCTAATACTGAGTAAATCTGCTACCTGCAAATGCAAGTAGCAAATTTACTCGGCATTAGTAATGACGCTGTAACACTTATGTAGACACCTGACTGGAAGCTCACCGTCTGCTGTCTACTAGGGAGCAGGAGTTTGTTCCCTGTCCCTGAGAGCTGCTTGGTCAGGCTCCCCCATAGGACCCCAGGCAGGGACTATGTCCCCCTGCCCTGGCATCAGGGAGCTCCAAGCTCCCCACTCCAAGATTGCGATTGGGCAGTGGGGGCTGGGAGACCCTTATCTCCCAGCCCGAGACCCTGAGATAAGGTTCTTCCAGCCCGAGCCCTATGACTGCAGAGCTCAGGCTGGAAGATAAGGGTATCCCTACCCGAGCCCTGTGACCACAGAACTCAGCCTGAGGGATAAGCACCTCCCAGCAGTGGCCCTGCGGTTGTGGAGCTGGCACTGGGAGCTCCCTGCTGGCAGGGGCTGAGGAGCCTGTTCCCTGCCCAGCTCTGTGAGCACAGAGCAGAGCAGAGCAGAGGGGAACAGGTTTCCCAGCCAGTTCTCCCCCACCAGCTCTGCGCTCACACAGCTGGGCAGGGAACAAGATCCCCAATGGCTGCCCTGCATGCCCAGGTGGGGACAATGTCCCCCTGACCCGGCAACACAGAGCTTCCAGCCTTCATTCCCCAATTGCGGAGCACGAGCTGGGAGCTCCTTGCATGGGGATAGTTTCCTGTCCAGCCTGGAGCTGGCTGTGGACTTGTCCCTGATTGATTAAGGCATGGGACTTGGAAAGAGCTGCAGGGGTGGGGTAGGTCTCAGCCCCCTACCCCAATCTGCCAGTGGGGCAGCTAGCTACCCCACCAGCAGATCAGGACAGGGGGCTGGGACCTGCCCCTCTCTTGCAGCTTTTTCCAAGCCCTATGCCCCTGACTGGGGAGCCAGGGCCAGGAGCTCCCTGCTGCTGGGGCAAGGGGACATTGTCCCTGGGCTAGTACCAAAGGGGAGCTCCCCCTGGTGGCAGCAGGGGCCCATTGCAGGGCTGCAGGGAACTGGGAGCAAATCTTCTCCCTAATCCCCTGCATGTCACCTATCCAAAAACCCTTACTCTGCAGTAGCTTACTGAAGAGTAAATCTAGGCTGAAGTAAATGAATGTGTAGACACACCCACTTTGGCTCTGCATATTCCTGGGTATTTCATAAACCCTCATATTTGCAGGCAGTAAGGAATCCAGCCCTGCCAAGAATCTGGGTTCTCTACTATATGGCTGGCTCTCAAGGACGAGAGCCGTTTGCACATCTGATGATGTGAACTTGGGTCATGAAAGCTCATGTTCTCTCTCATATATATATATTCTATCTATCTATCTATCTTATTTAGTTAGTCTATAAAGATGCACATCTACTCTTCCTGCCACATGGAAATACACAGCCACACTAACTTAAAGGAGCATTCAACCATTTGGTATTCAGTATTTTCAGCCACTAAAAATATTTCTTCAAACTGTATAAAAGTAACACTTGGGGTTTAAAATAAATACAAATGATGTGTCTTACAATGCATACAAGTATTTCATACACTTCTATTCTTATTGGTATGATTCGCCTATCAGAATATGGGTCTTAAATACACAGCATTTTGCTTTTCATGAGAACAGTGTATTTGGCACATGCTATGAGCATGGCAGTCGAGCAGAGTGCACGCATCCAGTCCACCTTGGCATCTTGCTGTAAACATTCTAGTCCCAGCTCAGTCTGCAGCAGGGCCCCATGGAATGTGGCTGCCTCGGACAGAGTCGAAGTCAGATTAACAGTCTATTGCCACAGCAACATTCCAGCTATTCACGTTCAATGTACTAGTCGCACGGTGCCTCTGAATCTCTTTTCCACATTTTATAGCCAGTGTACAGTTCTGTTTGCTAAATTAAGTTTTGATTAATTTGGTTTTCGTTTCCGGGAGAAAAATTCTCATTTGATTTAATGTATTTAAAGGACAATATGCAGTGAAGTAAAACATTAAGGTACTTCTTTTGCAACATGTAAAAAGCACTACAAGGAGTTTTCTAATACTCCAAGGTCTAACTAAGGATCATCACATTTAGGTACTTACACATTTTCCAGCTTGCTTACTTTTCCAGAATCTAGTTAAGTTTCAGAATATTACCAATGTAGTTATCTGAATTTGATAATACAGGTTCTCTTGATGCCAAGGCTGAGGTGGATGGACAGAAGTGAAGAGCTGTTAATTACTGATACAACTCTGAATTCAACTGTCCTGTGTTCCTTTTTAAGTAAACTATCTCCTGGAAATGCTCTGGATTCAGACAAGTGAAGGACCTATAGTTCATAACTCTATCCACTCCTTTCTTCAGTATTCAAGAACAATGGCAACCACTCCTTGCTAACAATTACTAATGGCTCTATCCATTCTTCTTCCTTTCCAGGCTTCTCTACAGATTTTTTCCCTTTTAATTTTAAGAGTCATGCAAAAATAGGATGGCTCAAGGTTTTATTAATGGGTCATAATTAGGAACTATCTTTAATATAAATATTCTAGAATGATGTACAAGTTGAGCTCAGAAAAAACATTTTCAGACTGCTCTAATGGGTTGGTTTTATCCTAGGAAGGGGAAAGGAGAGCCTCTTCTTTATAAACCTGGTAAAAACAGTCAGATCCACAAAGCAGACTCAGGTACTATCAAGCTGAATTTTGAAGTGCTTAATTTGTTGGTAGTCAGGCAGTCTCCCTCCCCCTCCCCCTTTAATTTAAATATTTCAGTCTTTCAGCTTCAACCCTAGGCATTGTTCTGGGATGGTGGGTCATGAGGGTTCAGATACCCTCAAGCAGAGTACAAGTTTGAACATGAGACTCCTATGTGAAGGAGGACTGCCACTTTCACCATCTACTCCCCTCCTATATTCTGTTTTGTTGGATGTGCTCTAATTCCATCATCTAGAATGCTGACTGGATTGGGCTCTGCGGTGAAAACATGCAAAAGGACATCTAGTTTGTAATCCCTAAGTGGGTTAGATAAGAAAAAAGCCCCAAACTTAGGAGTGAGGTACTTTTAGACACTTCCAGAAAAGGACATCTAGGCATCTAGCTAACTTTACTGTTGGAAGCTTAGATACCTACAGAGTTTAGGTGCCTTGAGGTTTGGCTGCAGCTAAGTGGTGTTTTTGAGGATCTACATTTTGGACTTTGGTGCCTGCCATGGTAGTTAGGTCTCTAAGGGCGCATCTATACAAGATGCTTATTGTGCAATAGTCTAATAACTAGAGTTGCACTGATATATTGGTCCATATAGGATTGGCATTGATAAAAGGAAAATGGACATTATTGGCAATTGGCTTTTTTTTGCCTGGCGTAACCAATGTCACTGATAAATGCTACATGCATGTGCACAGCTGCAGCATGCACATGGCCAGGAATGCAGCCTGGCAGCTTGGAAACCATCATCTGGCAAGTAAGCCTGGGGGAAAGGTGGGGGAGAGGCGTGGGGGAGGGAAGGGGAGTGGGGTGGTACAGACTGAGGCACCCATGGTGAGGGAGGGAATGGAGCTAGGACAAGGCTGGGCACCCCTTGCACTGGGAGATCCTCATCATAGTGGGGGGCCCCCACTGTCTCACTGGCCAGACACTGCTCTCCACACTGCCGGGCTGCATAATTGGCTATCAGACTGGCTGATATGACTAGTTAATAATCAGCCATCGGCCAAAATAATCTTTATCAGTGCAGCCTTACTAATAACACTACACAGTAATGTGCCAGTCAAAAACCGTGCTAATAACCTACTGTGCTGTGTTACTAGGTTACTGTGCAGTAACCGTCACAAAAAAAAAATTCACTGGCACCACTGCACAGTAAATGTAGTTATTGCACATTCAGTTAGTACTTCATTAAGGAAGTACTAAACTCAAAGCGTAGTAACTAAAGCACATTAATGAACTAGGCAGTGTAGATGCTGCCTAGGTCACTTTGAATGTTCTGACACTATGGATTCCTATTTGAAATCTGTGGATTATCTTGTGAATCATGTGCAGGTGTTTTCACAACTAACAGGACTACCATTACAGAGTACCCTGCAGCACTTCTAAAAAGGATCTGGTGGTATCCCCAGGTACCTACAGCACCCTGGTTAAGAATTACTGCTCTAAGCCTCCATTCAAACAAAATTCCATCTTTGGGATTATAATCAATTGAGAAGAAAAGTACTTTCCACTATCATAAAGATAATGCTTTTACTCCACTGAGTGTCTTGCCCACGCTGTAGGACTTGACAGTAATTCTTAACAGGCTTGCGGAGACTTCTGTAACGTGATGTAAGAAACAAAAACTTCTATCATGAAATTTTTACATTTTGCAGCCATTCGCTCATAAATCATATTTATATATTGTTATACTATATAGGTAAGTAGGCCAACTTCATGGAACAATCTTGCAGTGTAGACTGTAGCTCTTGAGATCTCACATACTATCAGGTAAACTGCAGAGCAAAAGCTCACTTTTAATGCATTCCAATACAAATTTGCATACTTCAGAGATAAGAGCTATATTCTATAGTGAACAGAACATCAGCTGTGTTTTAATACATGGTCCCAGGAATGAGTTGTGGAAATTAAACCCATTTCACCAAAGGGGTCACTTACTGTCTGAACTTCTAACTAATAAAAATAAAAAAGTTGTTGAATATTACGTTTAAAGATGTAGAATGGTTGATTAGAGGATAATTTACACAAACCTTTTAAAATGTCCAAGAAAGGACTTTGACTATTTTCAGGAGAAAAGGCAGCTAGAGAAACAGGAAAGTAAAGAACATGTAAAGAAAGAGTCAAAACAACCCCACACATGGGGCAAATCCCCAAACTTATTATAACATTCAAATGAAAAATGTGTGAACGGAGAAGAAAAGAAATAATAAAGATAACATCAACAAAGGAAGATAGTGGAAACTCTGAATACAGGGAATGTTTGATAGGTTCTCTTTCTGATAAAAGTATAGATTCTGAATTTGATTATAAGACTAAACAAGGACTTGCAGTAGAAGGACCACATTAAACATTCCTCAGACTGCAAATAAATCTGCCTATATTATTCCAGTACTAGTACAAACAGTAAAGGAGGTTTATTATTTAACTCTGACATTAGAAAAATGTAGTGTACACAATGAGAACAGTATCTTTTTTATGCAGTTGCTAACATTTAATTACATTTTTTTTTAATGGAAGATCAGTAAATAACTAAACTGACATTTTCTATCAGTTACTATTTTTCAATGCAATTTAAGAGAAAATAATCTTCAAATGGTCATTTAGATCAGAATAAATGATTCATTAATTTACTGACTCAGTCCAAATGTCACTAAAATAATGTGAAGGAATGATTTTCTTGACTTTGTTTCAAAAACCTTTTAAGGAATGTGAACACAAAAACATAAATTTAGTTTGATTTAACAGGCAGATTTTGTCACCACAATCCAACTCTACCCTCTTAATAAATGTGCTTAATCATTAGTGCAAGTCCTATGTAAAGAAATGAGTAATACGTTGTGTGATTTTTATTAACTTTAGTAAATATCAATGAACATTTGCTGTTACTTACAGGGTGTGTCTATATGTGCAAATCATCTGGGAGCAGTTTACTAAAATACTCAAGAATAAACTCTCCTGGGCATGCATCTACATGTTCAGGAACATGGGAGCAGATTTGCTGCTCCTAGCAGCAGACTGCTCCCACTCCCTGCAGGGGTCCTGCAACAGGCTCCTGCTGCAGCCAGGGGGAGCCCTA
This sequence comes from Crocodylus siamensis, assembly GCF_052110815.1. NCBI lineage: Eukaryota > Metazoa > Chordata > Crocodylia > Crocodylidae > Crocodylus > Crocodylus siamensis. The sequence continues at coordinate 386,060,922 of NC_143395.1, forward strand.
GGTTTCCCCTGGGTGGTAGCACAGGAGCCAGGAGAAAGTCGTTTCCTGATGGGGCCTGGGACATTGCTCCCTGTCCCTGACAGCTTCCTGCTGCCACGGAGGACTCCACCACTGAAGCCTGAATGACGACAATGTTCCCCTGCCCGGGCAGTGGGGAGCTCCCAGCCCCCACTCCAAGATCCTGGGGCCCAGGCTGGAGGATCCTTATCTCCCAGTGCCAGCTCTGCAGTTGCAGGGCCGGCACTGGGAGATCCTTATCATAGTGATTAAGGATCTCCCAGCCCAGGTTTTGTGACTGTGGGGTTTGGGATGGAAGATAAGAATCTCCTAGCTTGGCCCATTGACCAGGGAGTAGGGACTGGGAGCTCCCTGCTGCTTGGCAGGGGTACATTGTCCTTGTCCAGACCTCAGTGGCGGAGCCTGTCTTGGTAGCTCCCAGGAGCAGGGAGCAATTTCCCATCCCTTGCTTGACCAGGAGCACATTTGCTCCTGGTCAGGTGTTTACATGTATGCTACTGCACAGTAAGTAATCTTGAATAAATTTGCTACTTGCATTTTCAGATAGCAAATTTACTTACAATTAGAGCCAATTACTGTGCAGCAAGAGTCTGCACATGCAGACACGGACATTTACTGTGCAGTAATTAGTTCTACTGTGCAGTAAAGCATCTTGTGTAGATGTGCCCACAGTGTATGAAAGAAGGTAAGGTAAGGGTACAAACACAATATTAAATCTGATTTTCCTTGCTTGTGGGTGTTCAGAAGTCAAATCTTGAATGTTCTACTTAGTGTATTGGATAAATGGAAAATATATTCTGTTCATTTTTACTCTTTCAATTGTATTTAAAAAAATAGAGTTAATTATTTTACGTAAAGACAACGGACCAGATTTTTAAAAGTATAAATTAAAACCAAATTAAAAACAACAAGTAAAACTAACAGTAAGTCTGAAAACTGGTTACTTTTATGTGGGAGAAAGTACAGCCAAATATTATGCAAACAGTTCAACTTTAAAGTGGTTAAAGGTTTTGGCACTGCTCTATTCAGTTGTAAATGGTATAATTTCTTTGTCAATGTTTTTGTACTTCTTATTTGGCAGATTAGTAACATTTATACCACATCAGTCAAAATGTACAGATTTACAACTGATATTTCTAAGCAAACATTTACTGGTTGTAAATCCTAGAAGAAAGAGAATTATTATGCAACCAGTTCCTCCTATATTGTAGAATGCACTGATTCTGATTTTTAGCACTACTTCATGTCACTGAGACTACAAGTTATAAAAAATGCATGATAACTTTCTTCTTCCATGATATGAAGATGAAATCATTTAGCAAGATCTGCATCCTCTTAAAATTTCAAAGGGACTTAGGTATGGGTGCTAAAGTTTTTAAATAGCAGTTAATCTGAGTGCTTTAATAACCCAAAATGTGTTTATGCAGCTCGCGCGCGCACACACACGCATTTTGGCTTGGTGGTGCTGCCTTGGAGAAAAAAAAACATGCTCTGAATTGGGCCAAAAGTTAATGAGTTCAACACCTGCCCGCCACATACAAAGTCTTCTAACCAAACATGTGTTTAAATGAAAACCATTTCTGGCATGGAAGTTCAGCTAAGCTCTGAGGTGTGCTAAGACAAAAACATATTGAGACCATTCTAATGTACTTAGGATTTGGAATTAAAAGAACATGAAGGGATGGCTAAATGCAAATCCGACTGAAAATGCAACTGATGGTGCAATCTTTGGTGCAGGGCAGTAAGAAAGCTTGGGATGCCTGCTGCTAAATCCAAATATGTCCTTTTCTCATATAAAAAAATATGGTGGTTCCCTGTAGACTCTACTAAAGCACGTGTGGGGATAGAAAAGGTGAGATGAAGTCCTTCCATGGAGATAACTGCAGGAGGGATGAAGAAGGGAAAAGACACAATGAAATTCCCACAGTTTTCTTCAGAGCTTTCTACCTTTGGAGCATGTTTGCAATCTCAAAAAATGCAAGGAGTGTAGCCTGTCAAACCCCCAGTGGGCTGCTGCCCACTGCCATATGGCTTCTTCCATCAAGTACAACATTTTGCTTTCAGAGACTGGTTCAAGTTTGAAATCCAAGTAAATACTATTATGTTGTCCCTTGTCTTCCTTACATACAAGGCCAAACCTCCAAAAACTTGCAGAAGACTGCAGAAACAATGTCCTGGTTCCCAGGTACTAGAGGTTTAATCCTGAGCAGCTAAAACAAATTCATAAAACTTGATAAGAGGATAAAAACACCCACCTGACTAAATGGGAAAAGCATAGGAAAATAAGTCTTTGATCCCAAATTCAGAAACACATCTGTTTGTGTTTTTTTTTTTTATTACAGAAAAACATTAGTGTGTGATTGATTGGTACAATACTGCTACATCCAATTATAAATTAAAAATATGTATCTGACGGTTTTCTAGGGAGAGAGAATTTTAATAGCTATGGTAGGAGTACCAAGAGTAGTCAAATTTTGAATTGCCATATTTGGTACAATCTTTGAAATTGCCTTTAAGTCTAGACTGTGTGTTACAATAACTCTAAACTTATTTCTCAGCTCTCAAGTGAAAGAAGATGTTTGTTAGCTCTCTACTTGAAAAAGAAAGAATCCTGAGACTGCTTAAAAGACTCTGGTAAACTTGTCAGACAGTTTACAAACAATACGCATTGTAGGGATTTTAGAATTTGTGCAGAAATTCTTCAAAAGGAACCAAGAGGTTAGATAACACAAACTGATTTTTTAAAATACATTTACAGGTCTTTCACTGACCCTCACATAGACTTCCATTTTCTCAGTCTCCCTTTGATATTTTACATACCATCTATTTATTTATGCAAATCCAGTCAATGTAATTTGCCCTCACACTGGTCTCTCTTACGCACGTTTTAGGTATTGTGCCCACTATTATTGATCATACAACTAATAGGATACCGACAGAAGATAAAAAAAAAAAAAAAAAAAAAAAAAAAAAAAAAAAAAAAAAAAAAATCAAGCAAAGTAAACATACCAAATTGGGGCTACAAGAGCGAACAAATAAAAATTATTAACAGAAAAAACTTCTAAAAAAAATTAATCCTCCTTCACAATTCAGCAACTTTCCCTATGGTTATTGACAAAGAACTGTATCCTAAAGTGTGGATACCATGTTTTTTCAATAAACATAAAAAGTTTATTAAAAAAATCCCAAGTAAAGTAACCTACATTTATGTTTCATACATGACTCATCACAGACTGTACACAGCAAATTTACACTGGGAAATACAGACTTATGATCCTGTAAAACAAGGCCAGGCACATGGGGAAAAAAAGTGTTTAGGTTCTTGGTTTGTCTGGGGCTCCCTACAGCTCTGTAAATGGAAAAGCTATACTACAACATAGCCCTTATGTCTGCTGCCTCTTGTGTGCCAACTTCTTCATTGATAAGGTTTCCTGGAGCTAGCATTTCTGGTAATCAAATGTGTGGTGCCTTTGACTGCTTCTGAAGAGTTTAAGTAGTACGTTTTGCCACAACTTTATTTGGGAATCCTAGCAGAAATAGCTTGAGGTGTAGTATAGGAGCTCCTTTGTAACACTGCTTATTTGTTAAGCCATTTCCAAAACTGTTTGATTTTTGGGCAGTTACACCAAATATGCATAAATAAGCCTCCTTAGATCATCTGCTACAAAGATTTGGTCCTGGAGCATGAACTCTTCTCAGTGTTTCAGGATTCTGATACAATAAATATATACCTGTGTAAATAAATCTAAATATAATTATGGAAGAATAAAGAGTTGCAGCTCAGTTCTGACCCTGCTCCTCCACTGAGATTTGATGTCTAATGGTAGTGTCTCAAGAGTCTGTACATTCTCTCTGCACTTAGTCTTTGCTTGGTATATGAACCTGCCCAGGGGGCTAAGGTCAAAGCCTTAGAATTACTACAGCCTGTGATCAAAGTTTCTAATAAGTTTAACTGTCTTTTTATTTATTTATTAATTACTGCATGTATTTTTATCTTTCAAAGTAGTATTGACAAAATGTTAGCACCAGGGCTCCAATGCTGTCTTAACTTGTCAGCTAAGATCTTGCTTATTTCTCCCCTGTTAGGGGATAAAGGTATATATATAACTGAGAACAGCTAAATCATGAATTGTCCCTTTCTCTCTCAGGCCAATGTTCTCCTCTTGCATTAACAAGGGTATATATTATGGCTAAGTTTTGCTAACTGAGAGGAAAAAGCCCCCCCGAGTGCCATTTACCCAGACATTTGAGACACCGTTTGCATTAACTGTGAATCCCCCTGGCTTGCTCCAATGTTCCTCCATTTTCACCTGTTATGGATTAGTGGTGCGTGAGGGAGTGGGGCCTAGGGGTGGCCGTGAACTCCCTAGCGCCCCCTACCGTCACTCAAGGCTGTATTCAGCACCCTCGGATTCTCGCCCGCCACGACTTTGCTCTTAAATGAGTTTTGATGGGAGGCTGCCTTTATCTCCCTGGTGAATGTACCGTATGGTCCTGCCCCTACTCCATATGGGGTACCTTTCTGCACCCCTCCCTTAAGGGGTATGCGTGGGACGTTGTGCGGTCCCTTGCCCTCTGGTGCTCTCTCTAGCACCCCAGGCTCATCACCCGCCTGGCTCTCCACCGGCGCCCCTTGGGCCTGGCTCTCCGCCCACTGCCCCACTCTGGGGCCTAAATTGCCCACCTCTGGGCTTTTGCACCCTTCTCAGGGCCTCTACCGCGCCTCCGGCACCTCTCGCCCCTCTTGGGTCTCTGTCGCCCTATCTGCAGCCGTTGCCCCCCTTCCGGGCCCACGCCTCCGCTCCTCGCACGTGCTCTCTGCCCCCTCTGGAGGCTTGCCCTTTCTAGGGCCCATGCCGCTCTCTCCGCGGCCGTTGCCCTGCCTCTGGGCCTGCGCCGCACTCTCTGCCCCCTCTGGAGGCTTGCCCTTTCTAGGGCCCATGCCGCTCTCTCCGCGGCCGTTGCCCTGCCTCTGGGCCTGCGCTGCACTCTCTGCACGCGCTCTCTGCCCCCTCTGGGGCCTTGCCCTTTCTAGGGCCCACGCCACGCTCCCTGCAGCAGTTGCCCTCCTACTGGGCCTATACCGCGCTCCACACGCTTAGGGCTCAGGTGGCCGCAGCCATGCCTGGCCCCCTTGACCCTTCTCTGGGTCCTTTGCCCCACTGGGCAAACACCACGCCTCTCTCTGGCACAAACACCGTGCCTCTCCAGCACAAACTGTAGTGCCCCACTGGCACCGTGCCCCTATTGGGCACTGGGAACCCCCAGGCTGCTGGGGAGCCCCCTGAGGCCTCCTCACTCTCCTACAGCCTCACCCGGTCCTCCGGTGTAACTATAACCAAAACGCCAGCCACCTGGTTTCAACATAAACACAGAGCCTCCTGCTCATAACAAACACTGAGCCCCCCCCACCAGGGCCTCCAACCATACCTCTCATCAAGGTGCTCTCCTCCCCAGCATCATCGCAGCCAGTCAGCACCACAAGGCTGCCACTACCAATTCCGGCCGCAGAGCTCCTGCTCCTGCGGCTGCCAGAAGGGAACTGCTACTAGGCCCAGGCCTGAGCTGTTATAAAGGGCCCGGCCCTGCCCCCTTCCGGTCACCTGACTGGCTGGTTGCCCTAGCAACCCGCAGCTGCACTGCCCTGTTGATTGGCAGCTCTGACAATCCGCACCTGAGCTGCCCTGGTGACTGACAGCTCACCTTATCTCCTTCTTAGGCACGGAGCACCCCAGTGCCTCCGTGACATGCTGAAATGGAGTTTCAGGCACAAAAAGGGGCTGCTTTGCTGCCAGACCCCCCTGGCCAGCCCACTAAAAAGAATTTTAGCACTAGTATTTACAAAGCGTCACAATTCTCCTAGCCTCAAGTGTGTGAAAAGACAAATATCAGTTATCAAGAATGGAGACATTTTAAATTACTTGATTATTTGTTTTCTAGGTACAGTGTTGCTCCAACTTCCATTTTTCAATTTCAGATTGAATTAATTCAATATGAATGAATGATTAAATAACAGAATAGTATGTGGGTGTGTGCAGGTGAAAGACAAAGAGAGAAAACTGGTTAAGACCTTCACCTCTTCACACACAGAGGCGCTATCATTGACATGCAGAGAAACATGAAACTGTCATGCACTTTTGATTGCCTCACCTGCACTGTGCTCACTAATCTATGCAGGATTCATAATAATATATCAAATACTCAGGCAGCTTTTCAACCCCTACTCCAAAGATATTCCCTTCAAGAACTACCAGAGTGAGGTATTTCACTCCTACAGCTACCTTGGCCTGAGGCCCAGAACAGGTGATATTCAATCCTAGACAACCAGGTGTTTTTACATATAAAAATATAATGGTTTCAAAGACTCTCTTGTGGCCCTGCAGAGTTAAAGCCTTTTCACACCATCAGAGAAGGAAAGAAATTTCCATGTTTCCTCAACAGTCATTCCCACCCCTGCAGATCCTGCAAAGGCAGTGTTTATATACACATATTTAAAAGCTAGGTCAGGTTATATTAATGATTTCCATGGCTCCATTTGAACCTTGGAATGAATGTATCAAAGACATCTGTAGGCAGAAGGATAAGAAAAACAATGCTATTAAAAAAAACTTTGCAAAACAATTGCACAAGAATACCCATAACCTGAAACATGAGCAGAACAAAATATAATGTCACATGATATGAAGATTTTTTGTCATAACCCGCCTAAGTCGCTCATGATTTTGTCACTTAGGAGTAACATGGTGTGGCCGTTCCATTCTGTATATATTTTTTTCTCTTTTCTCGTATACAGAAGCCTGTGCTCTTATACGTACTTTTCCTCTAACTGCAAATAGCCCCTCTGCTGCATTCAGTGAGCAGATGGTCAAGAACATCATCCTGGGAGGGAGGGGGCAGTGGGTGTGGGATAAATCAAGACAGAAGGTGGAACAACACAAAGGTCTCAGCCTATTCCCTCCCTGCTTCAAAACCACTCTGCTTTCCATTGGCTAGGATAGAGAACATGGGAGGAGGAGGCAAGTGATTGGCTGTTGTATGCCCTTTTCCTTCACACACATAAGCTTACCTGGATCTCTTTAAGGACTCTGGCTCACAATACCTGCCCTGGCCTTTTGCCCCTCAGCAAGGAACCTGTCTCTTATGATGGGGCTCAACATGTATTTGCACATATAAATGTATAAATATAAGCAGTTTTACAACACGTGAAGGAAAGCTCTTTTCTTTAGGAACGCTGATAGCTTCAATACTTAGTAAACAATAATGATGTTGTCTACTTACCCCCGCCAGCACTTCCTTCTCTCCGGCCACGTGCACTGCCATCTCTGCCAGATTTAACACGCTACAGCAACATGAAACAAGTTTGAGGGAACAAAAACCTTATTTAAAATAATTATATTAGAGCTGATTGCTGAAAACTCAGAAATGAGTTTACTGCTGCAAATGGCAGAAAAACATTACACTGGGTGTTAATTACAGTAGTAACTAAGAAATCTTATTTCTTCAGTATAAAAACCTACTTTTAAACCCAGTCTAAAATACATTTACACAGAACTAATGAAGTTCAAACAAAAATTGCCTGTGAAATATGTCCTTTCAGATAACACTTCTATCAGAAAGCCGTGTAAAAATTGCCTTGCATGAAGCTTTGGGTAACACAGTTGAAAATAATAATCAATCTATACCCATTGTACGAGTCCAGAGTAGTGTTTATCTATTAAGATCTTGGGAATCCAAGGACAGTTTCATTTATTTTTACTTTATCTTTACTTCATTGTAAAGATTCAAGTTGGGGGAGAAAAGAAATATTTAACCTATAAATCTTACATTTCTAAGACTTGACATTGCATTATGCCAGGAAAACATGCTGGTGAATATTAAAGTTTAAGATAAAATTCATGGCAAAATGTCTTGGAAACTAAGTTAGAAATTGGCTTTCTTGGAATGAAGAAAGTACCATAACTGTCTTCCAGGTGTGTTTTTTTTAAAGATCTGTTTTAACTTTAATTGTTTTATCAAAGCAACACATCTACAATGGCCTTCATTGTGAAATTTCAGTTTTCTTGGGTGTGTATCTTATGAATTACAGAAACTATAAATCTTAGTAGGGAGTACACATGTTTAGAGCATTTATTTCTTAATTTAAAAAGTCAGGCAGAGCGGCCAGGCAATGGGAGGAGGGGGATGGAAGGGCAGAGTTTAGGATTAGGGAATCCTGACCCCTGCTTGAAAAGTTCTGCCTCTGTCTCTGACTGTTCAAACATGACAAGTGCCCCTTTACTCCCTCTTCCACACTGTTTGGGATGGTTCAAGTGGGATTATATCACACTACATGTAACACATGACACTAGAAACCTTGGTGCTCTGGAGAAGTTGCTGTTGGAAAAGGCTAGCATTCTCTGGTGGAATTGCCATGTTTTTTTCTTTACAAACCACTTGTACACTAGCTTTCTGCTATACTAAAAGGATGCATTTTGTACTAACAATGTAATGCCTACCCATGGCTTAAGTGAAATCCCAAGTAGAAATGTTAATGTTATAAAAATATATAGATTACAAAAGGAACATAATACCATTACTTGTGGCACAAGGTGAAACATTTCCACAGGGAATAAAAACCACTCCACAGATGTTTCCAAAGCCTTAGCTAGAAGAATTTATGGGCTTGTCAACACCTGGAAAGTTACAGGAGTAACTATTCCAGAATAGTTATATTCAATATTATTTTGGCATTAGTGTAGATATCCTTATTATGAAATAAGGACATCCACAAATGGAATTATTCTAGAATATTTATTTCAAACTAGCTATTTTGGTAAATTTCCAAGTAGACAAATACTTAGTAAAAGGTATTGAAAAGCTAGGCAAATTCTACTAGCACGTGTCTGTTTATTGTTTTACCACTGAGTGCATACGAGGAAAGATTTTCAGCCAGTTTGGAAATGACGAAGGGAAACTGAGCTGTTTAAATTACTGCTAGAGTTGAGAGCAGAAAGTGATATGTGTCTTTCTTTGTTGACTGAAAGTCAGTGTTGACTTGAAAATGTAAGCAGTGAAATTGGCATTTTGCAAATATGACAAATTTCAGAGCTACAGGTCTTTCAAGGAGGTACAGGAGACTTATAATTAAGATGGTTACTGACAGACTTGATAAAAATGTTCTAGAAACAAAAATACCTAGGAAATGTCAAAACTGGAAGTCTGGTGATAGAACTCATGTATCTAGATAAAAAATGGTGGAGAACCCAGAGTCAACCCAGCAGAACAGAATTGCAGAACTACCATTCATAAGTAAGTACTGGCATTGAAATTCTTGTGAAAGAAAATAATATCAGTTTCCTTCATAAAACAGTACATTGCTGGATAGCTACAAAATGAATCAGGAGCCGATGCCCTTATTTTGAACTGATCTGTTGGTTCTGTGACTGAATATGGAGTAATGAGATACCATTGACATTCAGGTGTAACATTCCAGACATCCCAAATGGCTTCTCCAAGTTTTGGTTAAAGTGATTATCATAACAGTATAAAATAATATGGTTTGTACTACTCTAAGAGTACTACTCCTTTGATTCAGAGGAAAACTATGGTATTCTGTAGTCTATTTCTTAACTTTCACTAATTTAAGCATCAAGTCAATTTAATTATCACTTTTCTAACACCACTTACGTGTTACTAAATATCAATTCTTGAACAGCAAATCTAAATAATTCAATAATAAATATTTTACTGTATGAGTGAAAAGTAAAAAATGCCAAGAAAACTCAGGTTTACATAAAAATAAAATAAAATTAAAAGCTTTAACAAATTGTACTTTTGATGTGAATACTATAAAGGAAAAAAAGAACTTATCTAAGGGTCATTAATGCTTGTAGGTCTATGTTGTAGAACTAAAAATCCACAGGGGCTGGAACTGTATACAAGTGAGTATTTAGCTCTCCAACACCATGGACCTCCATCACTTCAATTTATAATTAAGTCAGTTTCTAAGCAAATTTAAACATTAACTTTTCCTTAGTAAAGTTTGTCAGTTCTGGCATGTTGTGTCAAAATGGCTAAGAACAGACACCGTACTTGTCTCTGGACAAGTTGCACCTGTATTTGTCTCTAAACACAAATATCTTGGGATTGGTATGTACAAATATAATCTTTCTAATCAGGGTTTAGTGAGCAGCTGAATACACTGACACTTTTTTGCCATTAATTCAGTGATGCAATCCCAAAATAACCATTCAAATAGACTTTGCAATGTCTTAGAATAAACTATTAGTACTTCTCATCCTGTGAATCTTCTTAAGATTTATCCTGGGACAATGGATATGGATGTCTGTATGACTGAACTTTGTCCCAAGTTAAAAAGGTTTTTCCCAAGACAAATATGATGTCTGTTTGTAGCGAATGAGTGCGTTTGGGATGTAAACTATTATTCCCTAAAGATTAGCATAACTCATTGAACCCTCTTCACTGAAAACCCCTTAGGGTTATTTTCCAAGATGGCAATGTTACAGCTACTTAACTATCTATTCATTAATGACATTATTGTAAACTGGTAGCATCACTACATTTAAGACTTGCCTACTGTTTAGTAGTCATTTTTCCTAAAAGCTCTGTATTTCACATGCGAGGGAGACTGTCTTCAAGGGACAAGAGAAAGGCTATCTTACACTAGTATATTGCAATGGACCCTGGGTAGAGTTTATCATGCAACTATGGGATCATTTGATCAAGGCATTTTCAATATACTATGTCCTATTTTATCTTTTAATTTTCAAAATGCTCTAACATGTATGCATAGTAAGAGTATCTTGAATACTGGTATTGCAATATTCAGCCCCACAGGGGCTGGAATATATATTTGAGGTAAACTTGGGAATCATTTAGTCAAAAGATTCCTAGGTACTATCCTCTCAATAAGGGGTTTATTTTAACATTCAAATTGCTCTAAAACCCACAGGCATGGCAAGATTGTCTCCAAAATTGTCATTCTATATCAGAGACTGGGGTAGACATTGGGAGAGGAGAAAGAAGAACACAAGTTGGGACCAATAGTCAGTTCACACCTCATAGAGCTATTGTGTCAGTCTGTATTCATCTCCATGGGATGCTCCGATTCATCTGAGAACACCCCATTGACATGAATGCCTTACTTCATATACAATCATCCTATGACTCATATGGCTGTGAGGAGACCCTTCTCTCTAAGTTAGTCCCCAAAGTGAAGTACATAGGGTGTACTCTTCTCCCTCTTGCTGCATCAAACTGGTAAACACGCTCTTCACAGCCCTTTGGTTATGGTCCTCCCTTTTTCCCTTTAGACATATCCAACCTTACTGGGGACAAGGATGAGAAAAGAGCCGGCACCTGAGTAGTAGTGAGAATATTTCCAGGAAGCGCTTCCTCTTGCCTCCCTTTAAATCATGCCCCATTTATTACAATCACTTCTTCCAGTAAGGAGAATTTATTGCTCAAAAGTGTTGTTAAGACTGTATTAAATTTGTCAGAACTGTTTTGTACTCTTCCAAGCAGCATCTACATTTAAACTTTTAAAATCCAGGATATAAAATTAAGACAAAACAAACTTAGATCTTAGTAAACTATGAAGTGAAGGTTCACTCTATCCATGCTAAAGCCCTACAGAAAGTACTCTTTTACCTTCCCTCCTGTGCAGTAAAGTTATGTAAAAAGTTATGTAAGCAAAGCAAAAAAAATACATTTTCAGAGAAGACAAAAGCATACCTGTTCCCTCATTTCTTTTAGCTTTTCCACCCTCTTGAGCTTTGTCACATATTCTTGAACTTCTTTCAGCCCCATATCTGTGCACAGACGAACTAAGAATCGCAGACCTAATTGAACATTTAAAATAGATGTAGAAAATGGCTTAAAAGATAGTAAAGGAGCAGTGTGTTCAGAATAAACCCGAGCTTCTTGAAAAGCAAGAGGGTCCAGTGGACATGGCATCCAACAGGGGCAAGGGTTTCCTGTGATTTAACACCAGCCACTCAGGTTGGATTCAATATGAATAAATTTTACTACTCTGGTGTTTAGCTTCCCTATCTATAGAATAGCAATACTATATAACATGTTTTCTAAGTACTTTAAAATTAAAAAAAATACTAGAACTGAGTTGTTATTGTGAAACTATTATCAATAGCATTTTATTGAAAGCAATCCATTAATACTAAATGAGCTGAACACACTGGATACTATAATAGCTATATTTTTGTAACTATTTCTTTGCTATGGGTTCATTTTTAACTTCTGCATAAACAGCTAAATTATATAAAGAATTAATATTAGTCATTTATCAGTCAGAAATAAACAGTGATGTAAAGGTTAAATGCAACTAAATGAAGAAAGAGAAAGAACTAATAAAGTAACTCCTTGGAGCCATAGTCCCAAATCTGGAAAATAACTTCTACCATCTTCATGTGCACAACAACAAATAAAAACCACAATTTAAACACAATGTTAAACTATAACTAACCAGAAGAAACAAGTTATCAGAAAGAGCTCTCTTAATTCACTGCTGTGGCAAATTCAAGGAACAGGAGAATTCCAGGTGGTTCTGTAACAAATTCAGTATCATGGACTTGTACGGACAATATCCCAAGAACACTGGAATTACTGAAAGATTTGTAAAACAGTCCCTCCCAATAATGCATGTTGCCAAATATGAACATGACATATTTAAATTTTTACTTCTTTTTAAAGTGATGGCATTTAATAGTATATCTTTGGAAAACCTCCTCTTCAAGAGAGATTAGGAAATGTGGCAAAATTAGTAACATCAGAATGATGCAACTATACTTTCAGAATAGCAGTTCCCTAAATGCAGTCCACAAAGAGTTTGCATCTGACCCACAAAAGTGATCATCCTCATCAGAACCAGCTGCTCACAAAAGTTGTAGCCACTAGCTGAAGGCACGGGCACAACAATGTAGCTACCCCTTTCCTACCCCCAGTAGCTACAGATGGGCCAAACTGCTCGGGAGATGATCAGTTCTATAAACTGCACCAATATGTTTTATTAGCAGGAAAAAACAGCTGCATAACTTCAGCTCAGGCCTGAATTAAGCTATGATGGTATATCCTTTTCACTGTAGCTCTGTACATGTAAGGCATATTCCATCACGTCTACTGAATATACAGGTATATTGTGGGCTCTTTTGTTTTGTGGTCCCCAGAAGAATCTCTCATCTGTTAAGTGGCCCTCGATGAAAAAACCTTTGGGGATCCCTGGAAGTGTTCTTCATTAGATAGTTTAAAAAAAGAAATTATATTAAGTGACATACTGATATCTTAGCAACAACCTGGGACATAAGAAAGTTGCTATAAAAGATAGCAATGATTCTTCAACTGTCATCCAGGGAGGTCTTCCATTTGGGTCCATAGACATATTTCTGTCTGTGGAAAAGCATCTATCAAAAGTGATGCTTCCTGCTATCAGTAGCCCAGTCTGGGGTTCTTTAAAGTTTTCCAGAGGCTATTTGAACAAATAAACTTTAAAAATGTGCCTCATGTCCCTCTGGGAGATTTGGTAAACATTTTAATCAAAGGTTTGTAGATTAATAAATTAGAAGGGCAACAGACCCAGGATGGAAACCAAACCACAAACAGGTCTGGAGAGGTTAAGAGCAGGCTGGGCTAGAGGCAATGACTCAGAAAGGGCCGACGTAAATATTATACTAAGGAAGAGTAAACAACAGCATAGTTACAAAATTGAACTTGGAGGAAGGATCTCAACTAACAAGCCATTAAGCACATTTACTTTCATCTTCCTCTCGCTGTACTCCCCTCATATTACTTTAGTCAAGTAGAACTGTCGCAAGGAATGTGTAGCAGTAGTACTGGGAAAAAATAGTTCAGGAGAGTGTTTCTGTTTAAAAAAATGCACAACATCAATTACAAATAGCTATACTCTATATATCCTAAATAACAGGTTTATTTGAAAGTTGCACTAATCAATGGGAAAAAAAAACCCCCTTACATTCAACATTTTCTGGAAATTTTCTGTGAATCTCCTTGTATGTATCTAGAGCTTTTTGGTAGTTACCTGTAACCAAAATAAAGATCTTATATGAATGCCTCCAATATAAAATGGCACATAATCAGACAGAAATTTGATGGAGCTTAGCCCTGCCTGGCTTTTTACATCTGCTTTATTTAAGGAGTATACGTTTTAATGAACTAATATCACATTTTTAAGGTAAAACTTGGCATTCTTTAATTCTTACCTAAATATCATAAAATGTAAGGGCAGACATGAACATTTCAGGGAGAAAAAAAGCTATATTAAACTATTATCAACATTAAGTGACAGGTAGAGCTCAACTTGAACTGAAATGTGCTGGCATGACAGGCTGGGAATTTCGCCAGGACATCACAAACGAACATAATAGCAGCCAAAAACAACTTTCCCAGAACAAAACGTGTGCTTGTTCTTTGGTGGGTACTAACTCTCTCTCTCAAGTCAGAGTCACCCAGGTCCTGCTCATCTTTCCTGCAGAATTAGATAACTGGACAAGCAAAATGAGGAAATTTGCCATGTTAAGGCCATTCCCATCTCCCCTTTAACTTCAGCTCTGGCTCTGGGCCCAGTTCCCTGCTTCTGCCTGGGTGGGCTGGGCTGTGTCAGAGCAGGGTCTGGAGACAGAGCTGGAGACAGAGCTGTCCAGAAGGTATGTGGTTAGGGACACAGGTGGTAGAGTGGAGCAGGGGGTGGAGGAGAGGCAGGCCCAGGCACAGGGGCATGGGGCAGATGGTAGGGAGGCGTTTGGTGGTGGCCAGGCCTCAGGGGGACAGGCACAGGCATCACAGGGCCAACAGGGAAGGCAAGGGATAGGAGTTTGGCTCCTTGTCCCCCACAGTTGCTTTCCCTGTGAAAGCAGTGGGGGGATGAATTTAAGATGACCTGCCAATAATTAGATTCTGTATGTGGAAAATTATAACAAATTTAGCACTTTCCGGGTACATAATCTAATTACGGTGGGGTCATCTTAAATTCAGAGTTGTCTTGGATTCTGGTAAATACATTATTAAAAGTCTGAATTGTATTTTGGCCCTG
The DNA here is from genome assembly GCF_052110815.1 of Crocodylus siamensis. NCBI lineage: Eukaryota > Metazoa > Chordata > Crocodylia > Crocodylidae > Crocodylus > Crocodylus siamensis. The sequence continues at coordinate 386,076,001 of NC_143395.1, forward strand.
AGGATGTGGTCTCTTCCCCAGTGTCCTTACAATGTTCAGCAGATCCAGATAGCACTCTCTCACTAACATGAATCAGCATGTGAATTCAGTCTCAAAGTGGTTCCGTGCATTCAGTTTGTACACTTTAAAAGCTAACTTTTAATATCCAGCAAATATATCTACTACTAAAAATTTTTAAAAAACATGGTCTGTTCTGTTAACCAACTGTAAAATCATCTTAACTGGCTAATGCTGCATACAGAATACCGTGACAACAAGCAAAAAAAAAAAGCATGGCTGCTTATACTAGTTTGCCCTGTTCATTTTAACTTTGTACGACTGCTCCACTCATAAGCCAGTACAAACATGGATAATTGAAACTCAGACTTAAAACAAGATCATATCAAGTATGTCTTTATAGTAATGTATAAATATGGGGAAAACACCAAAAAAAAAAAGAAAAGCACGCTATTGCTAAGTACATTTTAGGGCCAAGCATACATAGAACACATGTAGAACAGTTCAGAAGATAAAAAAAAGTAGTAATGTAAAATGTTACCAATTACAAAAAACATCAAAAGAAAGGAAGGAATGCTTACCACTTCTTCTATAGCAACTAGCGACCATCAACTGCCATTTCACTTGAGTTGGTCTGTGTATAAATAAATGTATGTTTTTGTTATGCTATCAAATGATAAATAGGCCAATATCCTGTCAATTGCCAAGAATTAATAAAGATCCACCATTAAACCAGTATTACTATAGTCTGGCTGTCAGGGCATGTGGGGTGAACTCTTTCCAGGAGTAGCACACGAAATTATAAGTTCATCAAACTGAAAAATAAAGATAATACAGGGCAGCAAATTCTGTAAGAACACACTGAAGCACATACAGAATGTGATTTGAATTCTCTGGTATGCTCTGAACACATCCTCGAGGGTATCATACAGTAACGGTTTTTAAACAATTTTTCTAATAATATCTACCATGTTTCTTTACATACTGTACTACTTATTCATTACTTATTTTCTTCAAATTTTTAAAATTCTATCCCAGAAAAAGTCAATTTGACCACTAAACAATCTTTCTACTTGGTTTTAGTCTAGTACTGAGCAAAATAAGCTTATGTAAGACGGAAGTCTGCTTCATATTTCACTTGCTGCCAGATGCCTCTACTGTAGACAGCAAAAGAGTGAACTTTTTATGACTCTCTTTTAATAAAATAGCTACTAATAGCTAGAAATCCCAAATAGAGAATAAACTGTCAGTGGCTAGAATTTCAATTTAGCTCTATAACTCCCATTATTTATGTCCAAGTAACACATTAATAAAATCTGCCCCCATAAGATTTTGAAAAACTTTCTGTAATGAATTAAGAAATGTATCTTAGCATTAAGTGATTTAAATAAAGTGTTACTGAATGGTGGCATTTACATTATGTGGAACAGAGACCTGGCAATCTGTTTAAATGCGATTCAATTTGCAATCAGTGATAGATAATAATAATAATAATAAAAGGCCCAGGAGGGGGAGTGGGTGAAGTGGTAAAGGCATCTTGCTGCCCTTGGGTCTGAGACTGAGCCTTGCTCCAGACTCATGTCAGAAGCTACTCCCAGTTAACACAGCTATGATAAGAACCTGATCTTTCAGGCTGGAATTTGACAGCAGATCAGCTACTGGTTTTTTTAACATTATGTTGTAATTATAGGTTTCAGGACTTGTGCTTTGTTGTCACTGGACAAGTCTACGTGTGCGTTTTAATGCGCAGTAGACTATTTTACTGTGCATTAAAGCATAACAAAAACCGTGACATTATGCTACTGCACAGTAAAATAATCTACTGTGCATTAAGTGTCACAAAAAAGCATGCAGATGTGCTGCTGCACATTAGCACAGCCTAACGCACATGATATTAGTACCTCACATTGGAGGTACTAAACGTAATGCGCACTAGAAAAGGAACATTAATGCACATGTTGATGTGCTCACTAACACCTAATTTGTATTGTGGTTAGTGTCCAAAGGTTCCAAGCACAACTTGAGGTCCCAAGTAAAAGTATCGTACACAGAAAAATCCCTTCCCTAAGTATTTACAAAATAAAAACATGACAAAAACACAGACTAATTATGTGGGAAAATAGTCCAAACTACAATAAAACAACCAAGGAGGCAGCAGGCACAAGTTTTGTTAGTCCATATTTTTATTTTAAAATTTGACAATTTATGTTTATCCCTTGCCTATTTTTTAAATCACTTCAACTCTTGTCTTTTTAAATTTTTATTTAGCCTTCACCTCTACCTTTCTTTATAATTAACACTAGTATGAGTTTAATTTTTTTTTCTATGTATATCTTTAAAAAAATTTTAAAGCCCCCCCCAATTATTTTTTTATAATTTTAGTTTTTATATCATTTTAACTCTTGCAACTTTTCTTAAAATATATTTTTGTTTAATTTTTTCTTATCCCATCTACTATTCATTCAGTCTTTCTTTTTGTGGTACCTGTGTCATTCAAATACCTGACTATTCCCTTGTTCTTTCAGGGGCATTGAGCTAGATGATATGGATAATAAGACAAATAGTGGGTCAAATCTCAGATCATCACCAATGACTCTAGCAGTAGCGGAGCTTGGTTCAGTCTGATTTTTGGAAGCGATTCTTAAAACACGATAAAGAGAAATCCTGACAACCCTTGAGGTAGCGAGTTAGATAAAATTTAATATATCTGTTGACACAAATTCCCCATGAAAACACATATGCTGTCCTTTTCTCTATACCTATGTAAAATCACAGGTGAACTCCAAGCTTCAAATTTAGATTTGACCAAACTTTTACTTGTTGGCCATTTGTATGTTAACTTCCTTTTGTGAGTCTAAAGCAATGATTCACAGCCAAGGTGTCACAGCACTCTGGGCTACCTTGAGATTCTTTAAGGGTGTCATGGGGTGCCACACAAGGTTGGCAACAGTAGGCTTACAAACATGATTAACAACATACAGGTTTCCATTTGAAATCTCTGAGCTTAAGTGTGGTCTTTCTGAGTTCTTTGGAATGAAAAAAAACTGCTCTATTATTTTCCACAGTCAAAAAAAAGAAAAAACTCAGAGCTAGTATTTTTCAAGGGGTACCCCAAGTCTATCCAGAGGTGGTTTGAGTCTAAAAAGGTTGAGAACCACTGGTCTAGAATAAAATATGTAGACTAAAATATGTGGACTATGTAACTTATTCTGAAGTGCATAAGTAATCTATCAAGACACATATTACTAATTAAGGTAATTTAATGCACTGCAGAGAGAATACTCAAAATCAATTAGACTGGTCAATGCATTTCCATTGTTGGCTAGTCATACTGTACATGTTTTTGCACTGTTTGATGTTTGCAAGTCATTTTTCATGAGAGTAGGAACTGTATAAAATGAGGGAACTTTCAAAGTTAATTGCTGAAAGATGCTTTTGTTTGAGTTCAACAGCCCTTACTAGATGATGTCATCAAGGAAAGGAAACATTTTACTTTTGATTCCATTGGTGTTCCATAATAGGAACAAAAACATTCTGTAAATAAATATAAAAGAGGAGAAAACTGATGAACAATGCCCACCATTATATTTAATGTTAATATAACTTATGGCATTAATGTACTTCAGTTAAACTTATCATGTCTGCTAGATATAATTACAAGAGGAAAAACTCTCAAAGTATTTTACTTAGCACACAACAACAAGCCTTACTTACTGAATAAGCGCAGCTCTTTCAAAGTACTGAATGGCTTTTTCACAAAACTGGGTGTCAATGTAATAGGCCCCAAGCCATTCAATGACCTCAATGTTGGAAGGGAAATACCGATATGACTGACAAAACAAGGAAGGTGAAAGAAACAATTTTTTTGTGATAAACAACATCTTTATGTTACTTCTGGAATATCTTACTTTTTAAGTGTTTAATTTTCCAGATGCCAAAAAAAATGTAATACATAAATGAAAGTAGTGTAACTAATCCCCAAACAGAATTTGCCAGGTTTTGTAATCACAGAACGCTTTAGAAGATGTACCAGAGATGAGTCTCTCATACTTCCCATTTGCCCATACTGCAGTAGATTAAGAATAAAAAGAGTATTTTGCCACACAAAGTTTGCTTTCTTAGGCAATTGCTAATCTGCTGGGAAGCCCAGTGAAATGCACTCTTTATTAAAAAATTAATATTATGAAAATAAAATTAGTCAGCTCCTCAGAGATTCTCATCAGAAACTATCCACAAGGACCTAAAAATACCAGTCCCATTTAATTCCCTGAAGTAATTCCACTGCCTTTCAAAATTATATCATGGGTGACCGACGGTTCAACTTGTAAAACAAAAATATCTTTTCAAAGGGAAACTTTATGGACAGACTTAGTAAAGATACAAAGGACAGAGCAAATACAATGAGTTAACTCCTCAATCACCTCTCTGACATGCTCCCTACAGCTTCACTACTGGAATACTATGGAGAAACTAGTGAGGACCACCCTTGCTCTACCTGCCCTGTGTACAGAAGTCAGTATATAGACCTGTCAGTCTGACACTTCTATTAATTACATCCACTCAAAAAGTCCCCAGGTCCCATTGCCGCTTTGCAGTTCCATTGAAAAATGGCATAATAAAAATGCATAAGCAGTTTCATGGCCCAGGACTTCCCCTCTTCCAGAGTAGTGCCCTCCTCAATGGGCTTCCTCTTGCCTACTATTTTTTTGGCTCTTGTGTTCTTGGCTGTCAACTGCTCAACTTCAACAGGAAGTATGGAGGGTGCGCTGTGCCTACCCAGTCCCCAACCTTGTGCTTAGGTCATTTAATCAGAAAGTAGGATATGTTGGTGTGGCAGGGCAGTGTAGGTGCCTGCCACTTTAAGGGCCTGAAGCTAGCAGCCAGCAGATGCCTGATGAGGGCAGCCATTTTGGATCCAGGGCTGTCCATATAAACATGGCATTTTCCCTGCTGAAGGGCCAGGCAACAACACTGCCTGGCTGCAGGTATTACCTGGAGGTAAGGGAGGAGCTGTAGGGGATGGTAAGGAGGCTCCTGGTCCTGGGCATGACCTAAAACTGCACCCTGCTGGGAATGGGTGGCCTGGTGGGGCTCTCAGTGGTGTGGGAGCACCCAGAAAATGCCAGGCCAGTTACCACCCTGGTGAAAGGTGTGTTGGGGCTCCTTAACCCCAGCTCCCACAACTGGGTGGGTTGTGTACCACTGTAGGTAGTTGGGGCCAGGCATGGCTGCGCCCATCCGAACCCCTTGGAGGTGTAAGCCCCGAGGAGAAGAGTAGGGGCCAGGCATGGCTGTAGCCACCTGAGCCCTGCGGGGGTGCAAGACCCCGAATGGGAAAGTTGGGGACAGGCATGGCTATGGCCACCTGAACCCACTGGGGAACAAAGCCCCAGGGCCCCAAGTCAGAGGTGATCTGGAGCCCCACGTGAGGGGGACAGAATGGAGCACCAGTGAAGGGGGTTGAGATCTGTAGCCAAGTGAGGGGCGGTGTTGTAACCGCAAGTGAGAGGGCGGAGTCATGGAGCCCCAATGAGGGGGTAGCCCCAAGTAAGGGGCAGAGATCTGGAACCTCAAGTGAGGGAGGCAATGTGGAGCCCCAAGCAAGGGGAGTAGGCCCAAGTAAGTCTTTGGATGCCTGAGGCTGAGGTTTGGGCCAGAGGCTGAGTGAAGGGGACTCAGCCCCAGAGTGAGAGATGCGAGTCCTGACCCCAGTAAGTCCTCCACTACTGGGAGGCTGAGCGTGGGTCGAATGTAAGATCCAAAGTAGCACCATGACCTGCTGCCCCGGGGGGGGGAGGGGAACGAGTCTCCTGTGAGACCCTGGGGCACCAGTCATGGTGCGAGGTACCCCAGCTCCCTACCTACCACCAGGAAGGTGGACCCGGAGAGAGTGTGGGGCTATTGAGGCTGGGAATAGAGTGCCCCTTCAACTGGTCCATGCTGGGGCCAAGACCAAGAAGGTCAAAAGGGCCAGGTGCCCACTGTGAGGGGCACCCAGGGTCATGGGCCTGGGACTCTGCCTGGTCTTGGAGGTGAGGCCAAGGCCTGTGTATAGCTGAAGGTCCCGAGTTGGGATCACGCCTGAGAGGGGAACCAGCTACAAGGAGCTTGGCAGCCCAATGAAGGTGGCATAGGCAGCCTGAGCGGAGGGATCAAAGGAGAGTCCTGCCAGGAGGATTCTGGAGCCTAATGTGGGGCTGGATGCCATCTGAGAGGCTTGGGCTGCGGTGTAGGGGAGGAACAGAGACGCAGATAGCGCCCCCTGGCATTGGGGCAAGAAATGAGCAGCCTTTCATTTTATTTAACAACTTATGAATTTTCCAACAAGTTGTGGCAGGTGAGACAGGTGGGCAGCGTGCCCAGAGGCAGGTGGGAGGCCAGCAACAGCTGGCCTGAAGGAAACCCACTTTGCCGCAGATGGTTCAAATCCCCAAGTCTGAGAGGAGCCTAGAACTGAAGTTGTCCATGTCCTAGGCAGGAGGCTTTTGGACAAAAGGTGAATGGTGTTCTCAGAGTAAGTATAATGGTGCAGGTTCTTGAGGAGACACAGGCACAGGGATGACTATTTTAAGAAGCTCAACCTGTCAGACACTAATGTGCACATCTCCAGGAGCAGATCCGGGGGGCAGGGATGGGAGTGGTGCAGTCGCACCCTCCTTTTGCTGCCACTGTACCCAGCTGAACCCAACAGCCCACGCAGCTGCTCCCTGCAACTGAAGACCCCAGGCTGATGGGTGTCATAGGAAGGGGGGAGACCCACCCACTGTGGCTGCTGTTTCAGGCACAGAGGAAGCCCAAGAGCGACTCCTAAGCTGATCTACCTGTAGGCTGCAGGGAGCAGCTGAGCTGGGTGTCAGGCTTGGCTGGGCATGGCAGTAGCAGTGGGCAGGTTTCCTCTTTCTGCATCTGATCCCTGCCACCCCCTTCTGTACTACATCTCCACTGCTGGTGGGAAGCAAGTACTGGAAGGAGGGATCTGCCCCTTCTGCCACTGTCCCTAGCTGATGCAAGTGCAAGGGGAGCTCTAGAGCTGCTCCTGCCCCACTCCAGCCATGGGCTGCAGGGAGCTACTGCATGGGGTGCCAGGTTCCATCAGGGACAGCAGCAGCACACAGGATCCTCCTAAGGTCTGCTCCCCCAGCCAGTGGGGTACACTGGGTAAGGAAAAGAACCAGGCAATAAGCAAGTGCTGGAAGGAGGGACCTGCATGCTTGCCTGGCTGGAGCAGAGCAGGAGCAGCTGACTTCAGGTCAGCTGGGGATAATGGTGGAACTGGAAAGGTTCCCCCTTTCCCACACCTGCTCTCTGCCTGGCTCCCCCGTGTCCCCGCACTGGCCTGGTGACTCCAGCCACATCCCAACCTCCTTCCACCTTGGTCTGAGAGGCAGTGACTGTCCCTTTAGTAAATCTGGGATCTGCCTATTCACATTACATGCAAAATGGGGGACTTGCCAAATACGCACAAAGCTATGTTTTCCAGCACCTAGGTCCATTCTCACCTAGGTACTGAAGCCTATGCTTTTTTAAATTTAATGTTAGAGAAAAGAGAGAAATTCAGGCTACGTGATACAAACAAATCCTTTTAAATCCAGGCCTTGACCAACAGAAATTGGCTATTTGGACAAAATGAAATTTATCTTGGTTAATCATGCACACATCATCATCTTACCAGGTAAAATGTACTGCTTTATCAAGTCATAAATTTACTGAGTTTAAGGGCAATGGAAAAGACTGCAAAATTATGTATCCATCAGACCAATGGTACTCAACTTCTGGCCAATGGGTCAAATCTAGCACATGGGGCTCTACCATCTGGCCTGGTTCAGAAATTTGGCAGCAGAGAAGCACTGGCATCATTAACTGCCATGGCATTGCCATTAATTGCCCATAGGATCCACCCTGTAGACTGACCCTGTGCCACTCATATGTCCTGCACGGTTAAAAGACTAATAATCTTAACAAACTCCCTAGCTGTAAGTCAGCAATAACTATCAGGCTATAAACAAATGTTGCCCTTGGAGCAGGATCAGCTATGCTTATCCACTTCATTGGGTGGCACCAGTGTCACCCACTGTCCCATAGGATAAGGCCCCTGCTGCTCCTGGGGCTTCAGGGGCCTGACCATGCAGGACAGCTGCAAACAGGGGAACCCCAGTTCCTGTGTTTGCAGAGGTGCACCCCAGGAATTCCCCCTCAACAAGGGAGTCCTCAGGCACATGTGTCACACTGTTGCATCCTGACTTAGGGCACTCTTCTGTAAATGGGGAAATCCCTGAGACAGGACTCAGCAACGTGACACACATGCCCACAGAATCTCCTGCTGGGGGATCTGTGGGGCATGCAGGACTGGGTTCCTGAAGCCCCAGGAACACGTGCCTGGAGCAGCTGGAGAGTGTGGGTGGCTTCTGGCTGCCATAAAACAAACTGATGTCTGCCTCCAAAAAGCAGCACAATTTTTTACTGCCTATTGCCGTGGCCATAATTTTGGGCTTTGCAGAGTGACAAGGCACATGGACATCTGTTTGCTTGGGCTTTGTGCAGTCATAAACATTTTTAAGAAGGCACAAAGGCTACATCCATTTGCAGCCTCAGTTAAGTAACTGGAGTTCCAAAGTGAAAACTACTGTTAGAAGAGAATCTGGTTCACTGCATCTTTGATATTTTTTTTGAGTAGAATTTAGTCAATAAAAAGTGTAGAAAGTCCAATTTTGATTACGACTTCTGTGAAAACTCAAGTTTATAAATTATAAAATATAAACTTATCCTGTATATTTTTTTTGGTGTTCTATTACAATAAATTCTTGATTTACAAAGAATTGCACTTCGCTAAGACAAGAGTCTGGTTCTACTTTCTGTGCATACATTTTGCACTTTAAATGCTAGGGAGGAGACATGATTATTTTAGCATGTGTCTGCTATGTAATTTTCTTTTTATAAATATATTAGAAAATAAAAAAGACACAATAATAAAAAGTCAAGTACCTCAAAATAGTACTGAAAAGCTTGAGATTTATCACCTTCATTATCATATAGTTCCCCTAGTTTTGACAGCACATGTGAATCAGTTGGAACTACGCTGATGAGCTGCATGAGCCACTCTATGGCTTGGTTGGGATCCTCCATTATTTCATATCTGAGGACTCTTCAGTTAAGGAGAATTCAAAAAGTGCTTATATTTAGTTTTATCAACTGGAATTCTTACCATGACTTACATAATGTCAGTGTAAGATAAACCTACATCCTGAAAAGATTTGCCAGGCATAGCCATGGAGAAATAAATTTGGATTTTTTTTTCCCATTTGCATCCTAATTTCTTCCCCATCAGGTAAACATTGGCTTAATTTTTAGCAGTCTAGGATTGCACTTTGGGTCTGGTTTCTTTGGTTTCATTATTTTTACAACCCTTCAATAGGGTCACTCCTTATTAAGTCAAAAGAGGTAGATTTCTTCAGGCATGGTTCTGTGGGATTTGGCAAAATTTCCATCACTGTACTCAGTAGAACTGATCATTGGGTGAGAGTCTGTCCTCAGTCTCTAAGAAGCACAGCACAGCACAGCACAGCACAGCACAGCACAGGACTGGCAGCTCATGGGGAAAGGGCCACCTCTGCATGCTTCTACTTGTTGGTGCCAAAGTAGCTCATGTTGGAATAAGACTGTGTAAGTTCCAAGTTGCTTTATGGGTGGCTGTAGAGCTCAGAATCTCTGCAGCACTTGTTACAGCTCCTTCCTCAATGTCCCCTCCTACTCTCAGTCTCAACCCATGGCCTGCTGTGGGAAGGTCCACAGAAGCCAGTGTTATACAATGTCAGTGAAGGGAGATTCTCAAAGAGCCTCAACGAGCCATGGCTTTTAGAGCCATTTTATGCTGCTCCAGTCCTTTCACCCATCGAGAAGGGGCCAGAGCAGGACTGGGGATTCTCACTTCTTCCACACATTTGAAGTCATATTTTCTCAGTTTACTGAGTAAAATAAGGATTTGCTGTTCTTATGACCATCCAGTAGTTATACTTTCCTACTGGTGATGCACAGAGCCAAAAGACCGCAAATATATTTTTAGATCCCAGGATGAGTTTGCCAGGAAAGTTAAGGGACAATTATTATTTCAGATATGAACTAAGCAGTTCTGATCTGGAAACTCAAGAACCAACAAGGAACACTGTAATGATATTTTTACAAATCCTTTTTTCCAGAATAGAACGTCATTTTGATAAACTCTGTTATTGTACTGTATTAGTTTAAGGTCTTACTCCATTCTGTTTCTCTCTCTGATATTATGTTCAAAATAATATCAGTTACATAGTAAAGATTCCAGGACTCTCTTAAACTTTAACCATCTTTATACACATATTCCTTATTCAGAATTAATTTATTAGCTTCAATGACACTGCTTCCCTGAATGAGAGTTGCAAATTCAGTACTTTTATTTAATACTTATCAAATATACTCAAGGATATTCTGACCAAAAGTATTTTTTTAGCTTTACAAGAAACAAATGCACACCAGGATTAAACAGATCTCATTTAAGCCTTTGATTAATATTTACTAAATTCAAGTTCTGGCATCACAACCAAGCAAAAGATACATGCTTGCTATTTGGTAGAGAACTTGGGCACTGTTTCGAAGGATTGCATGAAGTTTCAGAAAACAATCCAAAGCTTCATCTATTCTATTTAACTTCTTATAGGTTAAACCTAAGAATAAAAATCAAGGTTACAACATGAATTCAACAACACAAACTGGATATAAATATAGCCCGAATAACTAACAGAATAATTCAGAAAGGTGAAGCAGAAGCACAGTATCCTAGGGATGTTATCAATGTCATTATACTTCTGTCTGAATTTTGCACCTAAATTATTGTAATAGGTAATGCCTGAAACAATTTTTTCCTTTGTTTTCAATTTGTTCAAGCTGTACATTTGTCAGCAATTTTTGAAGAATTAACTACAACCTTAGCTTGTGTATTCAGTTTGTCAGTCACATTCAGAATGTCTGGAATTTAGCTTTTTTCATACAGATCTTTGACAAAACAACAAGATATACATAGACATCATTTTTAAAGAGGAAGCTATATCACTGGTAAAGGTAAATATAAAATAATATCTTCTCCTCTTATTCCTGTCTCAGTCTCTGAGTGGAGGCTAGATTTACTATGGTAGCTGCTTGAGAACCACCCTGATAGTCCATTCTAGGAAGCATGGCTTGAATGAACCACAGCTGATTATGGATAAAGGTCATGATTTTAATCAAGGCTCAAGGCTATACATAACCCCAGTTCTTTAACATGGAGAAGTCAGGAGTCAAAAGGGGCAAAATTTGGTGGAGTATTACTATTCAACATTTACATTTTAATAGGCAAGAGTAGACAGATCTTATACCAATTTTCATCTTTAAAGTGATTCATGTTTAACAACACAGGATAATATTGGTACAGTTTTATTGTGGAAGAAATGGGAAGCACAAGTTACTACCTTAAATCACTAAGCATAAGACTTAACAGAACAGTGGAAACCACAGAATGTATTCTCATTTCAATGTACATTTGTAAAAAGGAATAGTTTGAAAATCAAGAACTCAAACCTGGAAGTGCCAGCTTTAGCTGAAAACTAAGCTACACAGCTACCTTTAGCTTACCAAGATTGTAAAGTGCTTCGGTGCATGAGGAATCATTTCTTAGAGCTTCCTTATAGAACTCAGCTGCTTTTTCATAGTCCCCACTTGCAAAAACAGTATTTCCTTTATTAGTAAGAGCTGATGGATTGTATCTATCAGAATTCACAGCTAAATCTGCATAGTTAGATGCTTCTGTCAATTCATTCTCCTACAGAAATTAAACACAAATAGTGTATTAGCTATTTGTCAGTGAGAAGTTTCTTTGGATCTGACCTGTCTCTCTCAAAAGAACTATAATGGTAATCATAAAAAAAAATGGAGATGTTTCCTGACTTCAGTCCTAACAACATTTTTTATGCACTTGGAGAAAACAGGTTACTTTTTTCAGATCACAGGGTAAAGCCTATTTTGTCATCCTGTTTCTCTCCCTGCTTTCAATGCTGAACTTACGTTGTTAGGGAATAAATGACAGGAGATAAGTCTTTTAAAATCTTTTTAAATCTTCAAAAAAACCGCTGAATTTATTTTAAACTCTACTTAACAATTAATTATTAAATCCATCTGCAGAGCAGGCAGCAGTATTCCAAATGCCACTCCATCACTGCCTCCTCCCCAACTCCAGCTAGGGGAGTTACAGGTGAGATCCCAACTGTTTCCCACGTGCAGGCAAATGAAACCCTGAAAAAAGGAGGAAGGTAAAAGCACAAGTGAGCCCAACAGGAAGCAAGGAGCAGCTGACAGGCTAGGAAACCAGTTGTATTCATTCAGACTTCAGGAAAGTTGACTTTGACAAGCTCAGGAGGCTTGTCAGTGAGGCCCTAAGGGACCCCGACCCCAGAGGGAGAGGAGTCCAGGAAGAGTGGTTGTTAATCAAGGGAGCGATCCTCAATGCACAAGCTAATTCTATTCCATCTCAGAGGAAAGGCAGCAAGAGGGCCCAGCAGCCCCCCTGGCTCTCCAGGGATCTAGCAGACCTCCTGAGGCTAAAAAGAAAGGCCTATAAAGGATGGAGGATGGGATTCACCTCCAAAGAGGATTATTCTGGTCTGGTCCAGTCCTGTAGGGAGCAAACCAGGAAATCCAAGGCTGCAACTGAACTAAAACTAGCTTCAAGCATCAAAGACAATAAAAAGTCCTTTTTCAGATATGTGGGAAGCCGGAGGAAAAGCAAGGGCAACACTGGACCCCTGCTGAACCAGATGGGGCAACAAAAAACTGGATGCCCAGGAAAAAGCCAACCTATTAAATGGGTACTTTGTGTCGGTCTTTCATAAGTCCCATGGGACACCCATGCCTGCTATGGGAGAGGGAGGTCTGGGTGAGGGAGATCCCCTGCCCTCCATTAATGCTGACCTCATGAAGGAAGACCTTGAGAAGCTGGATATCTTCAAGTCAGCTGGCCCTGACAATTTACACCCCAGGATACTCAAGGAGCCGGCGAGCAACATAACCCAGCCCCTGGCACACATCTTTGAAAACTCCTGGCGCTCTGGTGTACTGCCCGAAGACTGGAAGAAGGCCAATGTGGTACCTATCTTTAAGGAAGGGAGGAAAGTGGATCCAGCAAACTACAGGCTCATCAGCCTGACCTCTATCCTGGGGAAGGTCTTAGAAAAGTTTATTAAAGCGGCCATCATTAATGGACTCGCCGACGCCAACATCCTGAGGGATAACCAGCACGGGTTTGTTGCGGGTAGGTCTTGCTTGACCAATCTCATTGCCCTTTAAGACCAGCTGACCTATTACCTGGACAATGGGAGAAAAGATTGATATCCTATATCTTTACTTCAAAAAAGCCTTCGATCCGATATCCCATGATCACCTCTTGGCGAAACTAGCCAATTGTGGCCTTGGGTCCACTATGATCCGCTGGCTGGGAAATTGGCTCCGTGGTCAGACCCAGAGGGCAGTAACTGATGGAAGTCAATCATCATGGTGTCCTGCAATGAGTGGGGTCCCCCAAGGCTCTGTCCTTGGACGCATATTGTTCAACATCTTCATTAATGATGTGGACATTGGAGTCAGGACTGGACTGGCCAAGTTCACTGATGACACCAAACTCTGGGGCAAAACATCCACACCGGAACAGAGAAGCGCGATCCAGGCTGACCTGGACAGGCTCAGGAAATGGGTGGACGAGAACCTGATAGTGTGTAACACTGAAAAATGCAAGGTTCTCCACCTTGGGAGGAAAAACCTGCAGCATCCTTATAGGGTCGGCAGTGCTATGCTGGCTAGTACTACGGAAGAAAGAGACTTGGGGGTCATAACTGACCACAAGATGAACATGAGCCTGCAATGTGATGCTGCAGCTAGTAAAGCAACCAAAACGCTGGCTTGCATCCATAGATACTTCTCGAACAAATCCCGGGACGTCATTCTCCCCTTGTACTCGGCCTTGGTGAGGCCGCAGCTTGAGTACTGAGTCCAGTTTTGGGCTCCACAATTCAAAAACGATGTGGAGAAGTTTGAGAGAGTCCAGAGAAGAGCCACACACATGATGAGAGGTCAGGAAAACAGACCTTATGACAACAGGCTGAGAGCTATTGGGCTCTTTAGCCTGGAAAAACGCAGGCTCAGGGGTGATTTGATGGCCACCTATAAGTTTATCAGGGGTGACCACCAGTACCTGCCCCAAGGGATCATGAGGTTGAACGGTTATAAACTACTGCAAGACCGTTTCAGGCTGGACATAAGGAAGAATTTCTTTACTGTCTGAGCCCCCAAGGTCTGGAATAGCCTGCCATCAGAGGTGGTTCAAACACCTATATTGAACACCCTCAAGAGAAATTTGGATGCTTATCTTGCTGGGATCCTATGACCCCAGCTGCCTTCCTGCCCCTCCCACTTGAGGGAAGAGCTTCTCATCTCCCAGCAGAGGCTCAGATCCAGATCCACAGAGGGATCTGGATACCTCAACACATCGGGTTACATTGGAGTGCAAGCCCTGAGAACTCTTTTATGCAAGAGATCAATTCCCTCCTCTGCCTCATGAGGTTCCACCAACAGACAAACTCTTCCTGCATCAAGAGATCCTCTATCTTCCATTCTGGGGTTGGGTCACAGGGTTGCTCTGAATCACCCTTATTGAAGTTGCTCCATTTTTGATGGAATACTTAAAGATGCACTGGGCCAAAAAGAGAGCACAAGGGGGAGAATAACTCTATAGCTTACTGACCACATTGATTAGTGTATTTCACTTGGGAGAGAGTGTCCTGGGTTCCAGTCCCTGATGCACATCTTTCTTTGATGAGATAACAACATTTTTAAGACAAAGGAAATGCAGTAAATCTACTTCAGTAAAGCATTTAATTAATATGGTGTCACACTGTAAATTAAAGGTCAAATGAAGAATACTGCTCTAACTTTCTGGTATGCCACAAACCATAAAAAGTTCCAATATAATACATGCAGACTGCTTCCACTACTTGATGATTAAGACACTGTTGTGAAGATATGAGTTTGAACTCCTTCATGCACAAGATTGGCAGCCAGTCCTGCTGCTCAGCAATTATATCAAAACTGAGGTTCTTCTAAGTGCACTCAGAAGCAGAACTTTAGATGCCTATGGAATTTTAATGTAAAAAAACTTAAGCAATAAGGTTTTTCAGTGCCACCATGGTTAGGCAGCACCTGAGTCGGGGTTTTGAGAATGTAAATTTTCAACTTGGTACTGAAGTCTTGGATAAACATACAAATGGATCTGGGCCAATCTAATTCCTCCTTCAGATGGCAGAAGCAATTTTTTTTTTTTTTTTACAGTGCCAAACTGCTGATACCTACAGGAAAGGGAGTCTGTCTAAGCATTGTGTCTACTTAATACAGAACTTCTACAGAGAGATAAACATTATACAAGTTTTAGATCAACTTTGTCTCTTATCAACTCATATTATTTTAAAAGCAAAATGACAAAAAAAACAAGCAAACGACTTACCAAATAACAAAGGAATGAAAGATTTGTGGCAGCTGCACTTTTCACTCTGCTATCCTTTTTTTCAAACATTTTTAAGGTTTCCACAGCCTAGAAATAGTTCAAAAGCAAATGACCTATATTGTGACATACTTATAGCATTGTCAAAAAAAACCCCAAAGAAAATGAATACACTTACACAGTAATAAGTATCCAAAATTACTACTGAAAGCTTGGATTCCTAATTAATTTCTATGCAGTAATTGCATAAAATTTTCCACTGCAAAATATTTAATAACTTGTACTTTTCTTTTAAAATGGTAACTTCCTCCGCCCCACCACATGCTAAAGTTCATATAATTACATAAAACATTAAGTGATATACTGGACCCAGTATCTGTTCTCTGTTACGTCAGTGCAAATGTAACAACTTCACTTAAGCCAACTACTGACAATTACTAAACCTTCTTACCCTGCCAATATAGATATGCTTATCATAGTAATGTGAATGGTGAATGCATGATGTTATAAGTGGAAATGCCAAGACAGAAAAAAAACAGCTTTAAACTACCAACCTATATATTGAAAGTAAGGCAAGGTAGAACCCTGGACTGCTTACAGACATAACTCCCAGCCTTTCAAATATTTCAGAGATATTCAGACAATAGAATGAAAATCTAATTGAGCTTTTACTTTCTTTACCACTATCCAAAAAAGAAGTTGTAGTAAAACAAATGCTTACTAAGAGAGTACAATATGAATTTTAGCTTTGGTTTCGATTTGACCTGCACAGCCAGTTAGGTGAATTCATAATTTGATTTTTGGTTTGGATTATTATACGACTAATTTACCCTCCTGTTTACAAATCAATAAAACATATATGTACTTTATCACATATTTCCTAGGGATAATCACCTGAAAACATTAATTACAACTTTGAAACTTCCAAGCTTGTCTAATACTGTATTGGCATCCATTCATTGTTGCTAATGAATTTTATGAAACAATGACTATTTAGAAATGGAAAATTTTCCATAGAAAAATAAAGCATTGGAAAATTTTCCAAAAATTTTTCTGCCCCACATCTCTGCATAGGAAAATAGTGTCCCACAAGGGGTGAGTCTATATGTTCATTAATGTGCAGCAGTTACCATGTATTTAATTTAGTACTTGCTTAATGAAGTACTAGCTAAATGTTCAGTAACTAGTTACTGGACAGTAGCGCCAGCACACAGTTTTTTTGTGAGGCTTACCGTGCAGTAGCCTAATAACACTGTGCAGCAGCGTATTAGCACAGTTTCTGACTGGCACACCACTGTGCAGTGTTATTAGTCTGCTGCTCAGTAAGCGTCGGGTGGAGACGGGCCCGAAGTCATGTAATCCAGCCACTGCATCTGTTTAAAAAAATTATCCCTAAAACACTCCAGGAATTTGCTGGACTATTACTGCAGTGCTGTTTTCCTTCTAGCAGGTGTCCCAATAATAAAAGTCTTCCATGAGAACCAGGTCCTGAAATCTGGAAGCTTCTGTCAGTTGTTTAAAGAAGGCCCTGTCTACCTCTTCCTCCTGGCTTGGTGGTCTGTAGCAGACACCCACCATGACATCCCCCCGCTGCTCTCAATCAGCCTACCTTCCACTTCATACTGCACTTCAGAACTCATATACATCACCTTTAAATTATAATGCAACACCTTCTCCATTTTCCTGCCCCGCCATCCTTCCTGAACAAGCTATACACAACCAGGACAATGCTCCAATCATGAAAACTATCCTGCCATGTCTCTGTATTTTAAAAGGGCAACAGCTATTAGGTTCTAATTGTTATGCATACACAAGCCAGGCACAATACATCCAGTGTTAAAGCTCAAGTAGCACCACTTTATCATTCCCAGCTTGTCCACACAATAATTAGAACATAGCAGCTGCTGCCCTTTTGTAATGGCTCTAAATGTAAGTATGTCCATACCTGCAGTGAGCTTTCAGCTATATAAATCAAAATGCCATTCCTTGGTTTGTGTGATTTCTACTTTGACATCTTTCATTGTAAAGATTAAAGTGCAAGTAACATTTTTGTTGCCAAAGGAAAAAGAGGGGTTAGCATACTTTGAGACCACACAGATACTGGTTAAGAATGCCACAGATCACTTGAGTTTATTAAACCTATGACCTATTTTGGCATTAAAATGTCTTGGTAGTAATAATCATTCTGTCCTTTAAGGTGAGATGCTGTTTCTGTATATTTGCCTAGTTTGGGAATTTCACTATTTTTAAATCCTCAGGATAAGAATCTGCTGAACACAAAAATCAAACCAAAGAATTGTTCATATCAGTCTTTATTATGGGATTCCAGTACATCCAGGTTAAGCTTAAAAGCAGGTTGAAAGTATGTTTGAAAGTGCTGCGTAACGAGTTAAATACAACAGTATGCCTGACCTAGGGTATGGACTCTCAGCAATGTTAACAGAACTTGCACCACTAAATTCCAGGGCTCCGCTTTAAAACTGTATACCAGAATTGTCTTTAATAAAACATTCAAAATACCCATAATGCACAAAGGTTATTTTCAAATAATATGCCAGTCTCAAAATGTCCTGACAGATGATCAGCAGAGAACACCATCAACCCAATGAGGATGTAAGACATTGCTGTATTAGACAGCTCTCATCTGTTTCAAGCACCTGCCTCATATCTTACATGGTTCTGCACCACTTTATTTTTCAGTGAAAATTTATGTCAGGGCATAAAAATAAACAAAAAAAGCCACCACAACAAGTGGTGCAAAGTTAAGTTTTGAAGCTCAATAAATAGTTGTCCCAATGGCCCACCCAACAGTTTGTACCAAAGAGAGACTTGGGACCAAAATCTTTCCTGGGAGTTTTTGTACTGTGGATCGACAGAAGTGATAGAAGCTATTCTGTAAGGTAAATATTGCACTGCTGTGAATATCCTTTTACTATAGCAGATGTATATATGCATGTATACTGCACATGCAGCCCAATGAAGTACTGAAGGAATGGTAATCAGGGAGACTACAAGTATTTCCAAAAGGAAAAAAATATTAGAGATCAGAAAATATGAGATGTGCTGCAGAGGGACAAAGGTAAGTCACCACCATCAGTAATACTTCAGAGCACAAAAATAAAATGCTTTTTGATATAGAATAATTTTACTTTAGTAACTCAGTTTTATGGAAAGAGATGGAAGTTACATATGCACACACGCACATCCTTCATATTATGATAGATAATTATATGAATACTAAAAAATACCCTAAAATTTGAAATGAAAAATGCTACACTCCTGAAACAGTTCTTCTAAGTCCAATCAATGTGTGTCACCTGTTAAATAAAACTACATGTTTACAAATGAAACAATGAAATATTCAGATTTCTAGTAGAAGTAGTTATTTATTTTCTAAGTTTTTATTACTTATGTACTAAGGAAAGTACTTAGACTAAAGATAGAGAATAAATGTGAGATTTTAATACTGTACCTACCTCCTCATACTTACAGCATTAAACAAAATTTAAGCAACAGAATGAAAGAAACAATGTTGAAAAGAAAGTAAGGACAATATTTTAAAAACTACAGTTCAACTGACCTTACAAGCAAGACACTGAAAGCATAAACAAATTTATATAGCAGATGGAAAGATCTACAAAAGCATTGCACAGAACATGAGACTGAGTAGGGCATACAGGTGAAGGAAGTGAAACAATGACATATGTAAGCAGCACACGTAACTAACAACTGCATGGGACTGAATTGCAAACTGCAATTAGCCAATGATTGCTCTTGGATTACACATGCTTTACTGATGCTGCAAAGACTATAACCTTCCCCTCCACCCTCTCCAAGAGCTCATGCCGATCTGGTTCCACAGGAAAAATCTTTCCCCATTCCAAATAGGCAGTCAGTCCTGAAGCAGCACAAAAGATGCAGTATAATTTATACACAAGTAGAAATGCCCCCGCTGGATGATCTCTCTCACCAGCTTCTAAGCATCCACATGTAGACCACACATCAAGCCAGTGTCAGCACTAAATGATCCATCCTGTCTCTGTTAAGATAGCTTCACTTATAGGGCACAGAAAACATGTGCAAGGCACTGTGGTTTCAAATTTATTTGAGGATACTTATGTCCATTTAAGCCTGTCTTATATTTAGTTTATGCCAATTCCTTACAGAATCCAGCTAAATCTAAATAAATCAGGTTTGGATACAATTGTCCAGGCAAGATTTGTACCAGTTTAACCACATGATTTTAAAAATCAACTTGAGTTAAATCAGTGCTACTTTGTGTATAGGCAAGGCTTCTATATCTGTTTATCTATCTGGGAAAAATGAGATCACATTCCTCCTAAAAGAACTTGTCATATTGTTAATTGCTCAAAATTATTTTTCTCAAGTCTGCCCTTTTGTAGAACTATCATGGACAGTGATTCTAGCATAGACTACACTGTAACAGTGGATATTTGAGTAGGAAATGGAAAACAATCATGTCTACAATCATTGACTACAATATCAAGTGCATCTGCACATTTTCTGATCTCCTATTACCTTCTTCAATATGCAAATTATATTTAGATAAAAGCCACCCCATATTATTATTCATGTTTTTGCAAGATTATTCTAATAAAATCACTCAGACTTCTATCAAGATTCTAAGCAATCATAAAGGAGGCTTGTGCTGGAGTTTAACAGTTACTTGAAATGCCAAATACAATATTCAGAAAGATAGCATAAAAGAGTACTGTACCTGGTTGAAGTCCTTTTGCCTCAAATACATAATTGCTTTATTTATTTCAAGATCATTGGCTAACTCTACATAGTGGGAAGCTTTTACTACTTCAACACACCTACAACAGAAAGGAATCCAAAAAAAAAAAAAAGATAAAATATATCTGCATTTATGTTACTTTCCAAGATGCTCATTTTTGCTATCTAGAGGGAATTGATCTGCTAATTTAGTTACATCTTCATTGTAGACATGAGCGTCACCACAAATAAAAAAAAAGTTTTACAGAATAATTTCTTTAATTGCCTACTTGAAAAGTGCTATCTCTAGTTTGATTTTAAGGCTCTCCATATAAGTAGCATGTTATTTTCAGTTGCTTAGCAATCTTCATGTCAATGATCTCAGAAATTGACCTAAATAGATCGCAGCCAGAATTTTTTTTAATTCTATAAAAGATCAGGTTGCAGCAAAATACTACAGACTCACGACATGTCTACAATTTGTTCCCTAGGTTCTACCATGTTATAAAAACCTTAAAACTTCTTAAATATATTATAAATTAGAAGTGGCACACACAACCCTGAACTTTTGTAACATATGCAAGAGTATATATCCTCTCTCATATAAGTAAAAGAGAAATTAAAATCTCAAAGAAACTTTCAAACATCAATGCAGATTTAGCCACACCATAGCAATGCTCAAGATGGGACAATGCATTTTAACATCTTGCAGCATTCAGAATGGCTGTCCTTAGGGGGGGAAAAAAAACCTCCTGAGTTCAGTTTAACCACTTCTGGATGCAACACTGTCATATCCAGAACTCAATGTAGTGGTGGCAGAGGTGGCTTGGGCCTAAACTACCAAATGCATGATGGACTTTCTGCTTATCCCTCAGGTAACTCTTTAATTACTTCTGATTCAGGGGTACTAGGAAAAGAAAGCCAACATGGAGCAAGGCAGTTATTGCTTTCTGCATGTTAAGGTATTCTCTTCCCATCAACTCTTTTTCTGGATTTGATATAGTACATTCTAAAACAGGGGTGTCAAACATGGCCTGCGGAGCTGCTGTTATCTAGCCTGCAAGGCTACTGGGAACTCAGGGAGCAGGGGAAGAGGCCTGCCACAGAAACTGGGGCCCTGGGGTCCAGTGGACATGACAATTGGTGGCACAAGGGTGAGGACTGACATAACCCTGGGTGCCCTCTGGCTGATTCACTTCTTGTTACTGGGCACATCTACATGAAACACTTTCCTTGAGATTAGAGCAAATGACTGCGCAGTAAGTGTCTTCACCTATAAACAGTGATGCTTACTGCGTAGTTATTTGCTCGAATCCTGAGTAAATTTGCTACCTGTAAATGCAAATAGAAAATTTACTCAAGAGTAATTAATTACTGTGCAGTATGGCGCATGTAGATGACTGACCAGGAGCAAATGTGCTCCCAGTCAGCCACGCAGTGGAGGGTGGGAGATTGCTCCCTGCCCCTGGGAGCTGCGTGCTACACCACTGGAGCCTGGGCAGGGACATGTCCCCTTGCCCCAGCAGCAAGGAGCTCCCAGTCCCCAATCTGTGATTGCAGAGCAGGGGCTGAGAGCTGGGATTCTTATCTCCCAGCCCCAGCTCTATGATCGTGGAGAAGGGGCTGGGAGCTTCCTGCTGCTGGGGCAGGGGAACAGTGTCCCCTTCCCAGCAGCAGGCAGCTCCTGGGGGCAAGAGAATCTTCTGGTCCCATGCTCCCTGCCAGTCCCTGGGCTTGCACCCAGAGAGAGCCTAGAGCTCCTCCTGGCTGCTACAGGGGGCCAGTGCAGGTCTGGCAGGGGGCAGCAAATCTGTTCCCACTTGCAGACTGCATCCAGCCCAGGGCACAGGATGGCTCTGACAGCAGCACCGCTAGCTCCTTTCTGGTGCTCACAGTGGCAAAAAGGATTCCAGCTCCTGCTCCATGTCCTGTGCCAGAGCTGGAGCTGTTGTCACCAATATGTTTCATGTTGGCATGGCAGCTGCAGCTCTAACACAAAGAACATGACTGCTGGTCACAGCTGCTGCTGATGGCAGTAGTCTTCTGCTCCTGCTTCCCTACAAGTGTAGACACCTGCCCGGGTAAATTTACTGTACAGTAAACCCACCCCAGGGCATTTGCATGTGTAGATGTGCCCACTGTTGTGGTCCCAGCTCCTTAGCTGATGGCCTCGTTGTTGCTGCCACCATATGCCCTATACCAGACTCAGACTTGGGGCCATTGTGTTCTAACTACAGGCCCATCAGCCTGACTCCTAACTCAGGGAAGATCTTAGAAAAGTTTATTAAGGAGGCTGTCATTAATGGACTGGCCGACGCCAACATCCTGAGGGATAGCCAGCACGGGTTTATTACGGGTAGGTCTTTCTTGGCCAATCTCATTGTCTTCTACAACCAGGTGATGTATCACCTGGACAAGGGAGAAGTGATTGATGTCATATACCTTGACTTCAAAAGCCTTCGATCTGGTATCCCATTATCACCTCTTGGCGAAACTGGCCAATTATGGCCTTTGGTCCACCATGATCCGCTGGCTGGGAAACTGGCTCCATGGTCGGACCCAGAACGCAGCAATTGATGGAAGTCAATCATCATGGTGTCCTGCGATGAGTAGGGTCCCCCAAGGCTGTCCTTGGACCCATATTGTTCAACATCTTCATTAATGATGTGGACACTGGAGTCAGGAGCGGACTGGCCAAGTTCACTGATGACACCAAATTCTGGGGCAAAACATCCACACCGGAACAGAGAAGCGCAATCCAGGCTGACCTGGACAGGCTCAGGAAATGGGTGGACGAGAACCTGATAGTGTGTAACACTGAAAAATGCAAGGTTCTCCACCTTGGGAGGAAAAACCTGCAGCATCCTTATAGGGTCGGCAGTGCTATGCTGGCTAGTACTACAGAAGAAAGAGACTTGGGGGTCATCACTGACCACAAGATGAACATGAGCCTGCAATGTGATGCTGCAGCTAGTAAAGCAACCAAAACGCTGGCTTGCATCCATAGATACTTCTCGAAGAAATCCCGGGACGTCATTCTCCCCTTGTACTCGGCTTGGTGAGGCCGCAGCTTGAGTACTGAGTCCAGTTTTGGGCTCCTCAATTCAAAAAGGATGTGGAGAAGCTTGAGAGAGTCCAGAGAAGAGCCACACACGATGAGAGGTCAGGAAAACAGACCTTACGACAACAGGCTGAGAGCTATTGGGCTCTTTAGCCTGGAAAAGCGCAGGCTCAGGGGTGATTTGATGGCCACCTATAAGTTTATCAGGGGTGACCACCAGTATCTGGGGGAACGTTGGTTCACCAGAGCACCCCAAGGGATGGTGAGGTTGAATGGTCATAAACTACTGCAAGACTGTTTCAGGCTGGACATAAGGAAGAATTTCTTTAATGTCGAGCTCCCAAGGTCTGGAACAGCCTGCCATTGGAGGTGGTTCAAGCACCTACGCTGAACACCTTCAAGAGCAAATTGGATGCTTATCTTCCTGGGATCCCATGACCCCAGCTGCCTTCCTGCCCTTTGGGCGGGGGGCTGGACTCGATGATCTTCCAAGGTCCATTCCAGCCCTAATGTCTATGAAATCTATGAAATTGGGCTGGAGCCTTCGTTTATTGTATAAATGGTACATTATTCTAGACTGTCTGGAATTAAACTGATGGAAGGAACACCTCTGTATGGCCTTTGGAATCTTTCCCATTTTCCTTACAAGCTGAAAGTACATGATTTGCTATCACTATATATTTGGCTAACACCGTTAAACAACTTGTCACCATCACTCCTGGCAGATGCTATAATTTGTCTGGCACGTGAATCACTTCTCACAAAGACTATGGATAACTCTTGGAGTCACTGGAAAGAAATTGTACTGAAAACAAAACCCACTGCAATTACTACAAAAGTATCTGCAGTGAGAGAAGCGGTTAATTATTCTAGATAGCCAATGTTAACACTTTTTAACCAGAGGATGCAGGTGGATCTGAAAGTTCCTCATAGAGGATCATCAAATTATAATCTAATGAGTATATTGCATTTTAAGATATCTCAATATCAAGTTTACAATCTAAAGAATATTTGCCCCTATTCAATTTCTCTGAAGGCAAGGAATTTGATGAAATGTACCAAATTTACTTGAATACAAGTGGGTTCCTCCCCACCTCCCAATTAGCACAGGGAAAAAAAGCCCCTTGGTCTTACATTTGCCTACAGGAAATACACTGCCTATCATTAAACTGGTGCCAGAAGCAGCATGTGCTCAGTCATGGAACACAACTGTGAAGCTGACTGAATGCATACTGAGCATGTCCCTAAAACACAGGGCCCATATTAGGCAAAAATATCAATAGGAACCTACCACAAAGCTAGATTAGTGCAATCTGTCTGAATAAGATATAGTGCTCGTTGTGCTCAGTACCCCTCAGCACCAATTCTTTTTCAAGTCATAGTGAAACATTATATTAAATACATTTTTACTTCCTCTTCACTGCCACAGCTGAGCAGCATTTTTCTTCCTGTTTCCAATTATTGTCATTTCATCACAAGCCTTAAATATCTGGCAAACATCACCAAACATCTAAGAGGCTCTGTCACCCCCTCTCTCAGGCTGTTGTATGTGACCAGTGCGGCCCTGCCCTCCCTGGCGTGGAGCTGGATGAAGTAGCTGTGCACCTCATCCGCATATACATTTTTGGTCCCAGGACTTGTGACAAGAACACCTGGTTCCAGGTGTGAGTAGAGGACTAATTAGCATGTGGATCCTTTGTGGGGAGGAGTATATGGAATACATACACATACTGAGAGCAGTTTTGGGCTGTGGGGTCACCATGGCCAGAAACATTCTTGACTGCTGGGGCCCAGCTCAATGAACTATATGATAAATCATAAGTGTTTTGGTTCAGGTCTAATATCATGCACAGCGGGCACACCTATATGTGCCATTAATGGGCAACAATAAACTCCAGAGCTTATATACAATTTGCATATATACAAATTCATATGGATATGTTTATTTCAAAGTCAGTGTTTTTGGTTCCTTGTGTTTCAAATTAGCTAGGCTTCTTGCATAATGTGTGTGCCTAGGGATGGGGGGCAAGCACCTATTGCTGGCTCAGGGCCAAAGTGAGACCCATGCCAGACTCCTGCTCCACCACTCCCTTACCCTCTGCAGCTTCTGCCCCCCTACCCCTTGCTCCTTTCCCCACTTATTGTTATGTGCAGTTCAGAGCCCAAGCAGGGTCTGACAGTATGGAGGGAGGGAAGTGTGGGAAGAAGAGGCAGAGATTGTGGGGAGTGGGGGAGACAGGCAAAGGCTGTAGGGAACTGGGGTGGTGGGATGCCAGTGGAGGCGGGGCAGGAAGACTACAGGGAAAAGTGGAGGGGCAGAGAGCAAGGGGGCTACCTGACCCCGCCTCACCAGTCACTACTTTCCCTGCTATAGCAGTGAAGAGGACAAATTCAAAACAACCCTTCAATAATTAGATTTTATGCCTGAAAAATTATAACAAATGTATATGTTTTCCATACATGGAATCTAATGATTGGGGGGGTGTCATCTTAAATTCAGGGCAGTCTTAGATTTGAGTAAATACAGTACATCTTTAACTATAATATAGCATGAATCAACACAAAGCAGTTGAAAACGAAGTTTGAGTGGTTGGTTAAGCTAGCTTTACAGTTTCTTATCAGTTTGGCAAGAATCACCAGTAGTATCTAATCATAAATCATAATCATTAATTTCCTTGTAATATAGTATTAGAAAAGTAATATCTGTAGTTATATCAAAAACTATTTAGGATATGAGGAATATTACCCCCTGCCCAGTATATGCATGCATAGCAAGTGTTTAGCATTTATGGGATAGGACAAGGGATAATTGAGTAAAAACTGAAAGTTACAGAAAAATAGCTTAATGTATAAAATACATTAATACATTTTATACATCAAGCTTTTTTTGTAACTTTAATCACAATCATGCAAGGGGATATAAAGACACCAGATTTTTTTTGTTAACAAGTTATGTAACGATAAACTCTTTCTTGCCTAACACTGCTGTTTAGGTTCAGTAAGTTTGAACAGCAACAGAAGGAAATAATAAGGTTATGGCTAATATTTAATCATCAAACACCACATTGTGGGCTTTAGTGAACTAAATAGTTTTTCATTGTAAGTGGTTATTTCTGTTTATAGACAGGTGTATTAACAAAACATAGCTGTAGGATTTGGAAGACTTGAACACATTAATACATAATATATAGTTTAACTTCTTTTTGTGTTAATAGGCAGGGGAGTAGGTAAGTGAAGCTCTTCTCCCCCTGCAAGTCTCCTTCACATCTGTGTAACAACGGTTTAATTTAGTAAGGACATTCCATAAAAAATAACTGAGGTGGAATTGAGGCTGTAAGCACATGTCCATGGTCCGAGTGTGTGTTATCTGTCAATAATATTAGAGATTTAAAAAAATGCAAACAGCAAACTCTTCCAAAAGCAAGGATAAACAATCCAAAAAACTTAAGAAACAGGGATACCAAGTTTTGAGAAGGTACCTTTCTTACTATTATTATCCTTACACGGCGCTTCTTTTTTCCTTACAAGAAAAACCATAAAAAGTGCACCAGAGAACCATAGTACACCAGGGGTTCATATCTATACTTCATACATACACATCTATGATACTACTTTCTTACCCCATCAGCCTTTTTATCTGCTGTGTAAACATGTGACATGGTCTATGCATAGAAGTTCTATAAATGAAACCACACTAGGTCTGCAAAGTAAAGGGTGTATAACTGATTCCCACAGTTAATTAGTGATTCTCTGAGATTATCTCATGATTCTCTGAGATAATTAGTGCCTATGAAGATACTGCATGCCAATGTGACTAACATTTACATTTCTTTATGATTCTACAGTTTGTAATACAACGAAACTCTTCTGTTGTGGATGGATAACTCATGATATATTTCAGCTGTTTCCTTCCCATGGCATTGCCATGAAGCCAGAGTAAAAAATGTTTGGGTGTTCTGTTTGAAAAATGCAATCTAAACTGTATGTTTCTGTTTGTGAATTTGTTTTTTATAATTACAGACAGAGTTTAGCACACAAATATCTAGAATAACAAAAAAAAATTTCTTACCAGTCATAGCCTACAGCAAAGGAAGTTTCAATTGCTGGTGCAATCAATTTAGCAGCTGTCATTATGTATTTCTCAGCCATTGTTTTCCTTTAAGATTAAAATATAGAAACGGACAAAGAACATATAAAATAGATGTGGAAATATCAAAAACTTATTCCAACCTTCTTCAGGCACTTGAATCTCAGGGCGGAAATAGATGAATCAGATCTGCTGTGCCCAAGACCATGATACGTTCCCAGGATCTTCAGGGCATGCCTTGGTAGGTGGGGAAACCTCAACTTTCCTCACTTACCTAGAAGTGCCCTAGAAAGCCCAGGGGCACAACTTGCAAGTGGGGAAAGCCAGGCAGGCACTCCCAGTGCTTGAGGGGCCTGACCTTGTGCAGGAATTCCCAGGGTGTGCAGGACCAGGCCCATGAACCCATGGGAGAATGTTGCCTATTGTCCCACAGCACCAACAGGCAGGACAACAGGAGATGCATTTCACCCAATGAAGCAGATCAGCTGTGCTGGGACACCTCTCAGCATATCTTGGAACACTTTCACAAGTCCAACAGACAAAACTAAAGGCTGTATGGTGCATTGCAAGGCCACCCCCTTAGAACAGGGAGCAACTCTAAGCCTGGGCACCTTGGAATTAGTGACACTGATTTGGAATGGAAAGAGCCGTATGATTCCAATGTTACCTTTCATGCTCCATTTCTCTTAAACTGTCTTTTTTAATGGCTTCAATCAATAAATTAGTGTGAGGATCATCCTAAAAAAAACCCAACAAAATTATAAAAGTGTGTGTTTGTAATTATTTACACAGACAAAATATCCACGTATAGAAATTAATACAGATTAATACATAATGCATGTCTGTTGTTTATGTCTTATGTTTTAGAAAAGATAATTCCAATTTGAAATGATTCTGCAAGGAATATTATTCTTTAAAATATTGTTTATAACATTTTATGAATTAATACGGTCCGAGCTGTAAATTTTGGCATAATTAATTATTGGCATGGTTAAATTCTAACTACAAGACTAAAAAATTAAATTTTTGATTACTAGCCTTATGCTGTCTGCTTGCTCCTTTATCTATATTACACTTCACACTTACAGCATCAATTTTAAGGCCAGAAACAACTATTGCTTTTATCTAGTCTGACCTCTCCACAGCATTTCTCTGAATTAAAAGAAAACATTCAGTCTGGGTTATAAAATTGAAGAATCTACCGCTGCCCTTTAACAAGTAGTCCAAGGGGTTATTTACCCTTATGATTTGTGCAATTGCCTGACACCATTTCTCCATTTGCCTGCTAGATTGAAGAGCCTTTTGTTATCAACTTTGTTTCACATGTAGATAATTAAGTAGTCTTTTTCTTAATCTTCTCTTTGATAAACTAACTAAAATCTTGATTTAGGACACATTTTCCAATCCCTTAATTATTCTCATTACTCTTTTCTGAATGCTTTCCAATTTTTCAACACCCTTCTGAAGCACAGACACAGGAACTGAACCTAATATTCTACTGTTTTTTTTTCCCTTTTTAATACATTCAAGGATCACATCAACCCTTTCAGATACAGAATTAAAGAGGGTACTCATGTGGACCAGATTATCTACCCCAACCCTCAAGTAATTTTCTTAGTTACTGCTTTCCAGAATAGAATCCTCCATGCTATAAGTGCAGCCTGCATTCTTTGACCCTGGATACATGACTTTAAATCTGGCTATACTGAAATATGTATTTATTGGCTTATGCCCAGTTTATCAAGCAATCCAGATTGCTCAGGGTGGTAAATGAATTAACTATTCTTCTTTGACTGCTTTATTTGTAGTCTACTCATTAATCCAGCTGCCAGCACTAATTCTAAACACATCAAACTTTTGAGTAAATTGAAAATTCGTGGTATTTTTATCCCAAAGATAGGCCACAAAAATGCTTTCTTCTTTTCCAATAAAACTTTAGTTTAGTTTAGTTCTACACCAAGACAGCTTTAAGACTGATGATGTTGCTACTATATAGAGCAAGCACAGCTAGAAATAAGAGCTTTGCACCTCTAAAAAAGGGAAATTATGACATCTCCAATGGAATATAGAAGACTTGTTTATAGAAATAGAAAATCATAGTCTTAAATAATGAACCATTTTAAGCCTTTTTCAGAGATGTCTTAAGTTTATTATTTTTTCTTTGGCTCAGTACCATGAGCAGTAGAGGTGCACCAATACATTGGTCCGATATTGGATTGACACTGATATAAAGAAAACTGACTTTATCAGAAATTGGCCTAATGCGACTGATAATTTGGCTGATAAATGCCTGTGCACGCGCACAGCCGCAGTGCAACATGTAGGCAATGAGGAGCACAGCCCAGCAGCATGGAGAGCTGTGTGCAGCTGGTAAGTCTGTTGTGGTGGAAGCAGAGGGGGGAAGGAATGGGCATGGTGGGGCAAATCAAGGCCCCTGTAGCAAGGGAGGGAGTGGGGCTGGGGCAGGGGACAGAGCCACAGCTTGTCCGAGGGGTGTGGGGAGCGGGGACAGCTCCCACCTCTGCGAGCACCCTGGCAAGGCATGGTGTGCTTTGTCCCTCTTGTAATTTTATTTGAACATACAAATATTTTATAGAAATTGTATATCTATAAAAGGGACAAAGCAATGAGCAAATTATGCAATCAGCCCAAAAGAATACTAATAAAACCTTCATGATCACAATGTGTAACCTTGACTTTATTTGGGTCTTACATTTCCCTGGGGAATTAGAAGGGGTGAAAGTGCTTCAAAAGCATTTTCAAGAGTTTGATCACTTGCGACTAGTACTGCCATACCAATGAACTCGTGCTGATAAAACAGCATAGTCTATATAGAAGATTTTTTTTAGTTTAGCATTAGAAAGTTTACTTCTTTACAAATCTATATGTAAATGTTGGTTTGTTTAAACTTACATTTGGTGAAATGTATTTGTCTTCATAATCTATTTCCAATGGAACAGCAATCAGCATTTGGAAGGCTCTTTTCATTTGGTCACGGTCTCCAACAGCAAAATAACAAAGTATCAAGTTGAAGCCTGCTTTCAGATTTGGGGATGTGCCCATTATGTGCCCAAATGAATTAATTGCATCAGCGTATTGGCCAGTTTTAATAAAAGCAACTCCAATATTATGCATTATTTTAATCCTAATTAAAGAAATACAGGTTAAGTTATATTTTTAACTATCATATGCACTATATAAAAAACCCAAATATTGGGCATCAAAATGTTTATAGTATGAACTCACCTCATCTCTACATGGACACCTGGAATCTGATCTAGAGCCATACGATAGAATTTGATAGCTTTTGAATAATTTCGCTGTTTTAAATAAATGTTTCCCATATTCACCTTCAATCTGCCTATTGCAAGGATAAAGAAAATGTGCTTTATTAAATAGTCTTCTAAAATATTTATACAATCCTTTAAATAGTCTCCTTGTGCAAATTTTGATGCGAGACTGCATAAGCCACCTCCATAAGCTTTTGTACAAGTAGCAATGCATACTGTCCCTTTACTAGAAGGACCAGCCCAAAACTGCCTGTCTGGTGAATGCCTGGCCATCAATACCTGATATTCTGATGTGCAACCTACCTCCATTGCTGAACATCTTATTTTTCACTATGACTTGATATGTATTTAACGCTTCAGCATACATTTCATTAGCTGCATATTGGCTGGCCAAGTTGAAAAGAACCTGAGAAAAAAAGAAAGTTAGGAGACTTGACAAAACATGTTCCTCACTCAAGGTAATCAATATAAATCAGTATCCAGGGTAATAATTTTGATGTGCCAAAAAGAAAAAAAAAGCAGAAATAATGATGCTGAAATTTCCTCAGATAATCAAGATATAAAATAAGAGAAAACTAGTAAATATTTTACATCCCAAATCTATCAGTATATAAGATGCTGGGAAGAGACAAGACAAACAGCTGACAAACAGTTTTATTTTGTAAATATATGCAAATATATTAGGAATACGGGGCTAGAGGGAACTTTCCAAACCGATGAGTCTAGTCCCTCATGTTCCCAGGTAACCAATTCAGGAAAAGAGTTCACAAGAATATCCACTCCAGCCCCTTTTACATACCACAGTGACAAAACACCTGTTAAAAAACCCCAATGTGCCACAAGATGAGAGCTGGAGAGAAAGAGTACACTAATGCCTTAGCTACTGCAAGGCAGGGAGTCTGCCAGGTAAAATACACTCAGAGTATCCTAGGAAGCAGATCACGTTCCACACTACAGCAAGGTAAAGATTTAAAGAAAAAAAATGTCCTCGCCAAGCTGATCTGTGAGAAAATTCCTTCCTGACCCCATATCCAGTGACTGGTTCAGCCTTAAGCATAAAAGCAAGACCTGCCAACTGGGAGCCCAAGAGGTTTCCCAGTATTGTTAAGAGATCCAGTTCTCCCAAATCAGTCTCCTAGCTCAGGTGTGGCATAAGCAGCATCTGCGGGTGGCAAGCAGAAAACAGGGAAGGGGACCAGGCACCACAGTGGCAGATAGGGCAGAGGGTAGAAAACAGAGTAGAAGACAGCAGGAGGAGAAGGAGATCAGAGTGGCACTTTGCGTGGATACAGAGGTAATTTGTGGCATGCCTGCCAAAAAAGTTGGCCCCACTGTTCAAGCTGTAGCCAGTGCTAACACCCAATGCTTCAGAGAAAAAAAAAAGTGAATACAAAATCTCAGCAGTCAAGCAATCCATCAAGGGGGAAAGAAAATTTCTTCCTGCCCCTACAAGCAGCCAGCAGAAACCTGAAAGCGTGAGATTATCTGACACAGATGCAAGTATCCTATACTGAGAACAGGTGTCCATTCAACTCCCCTAGGGGAGCAAAAAAATACTCAAAGCCACATACCCACTGCTCTGATATCCTCTCCAGAAACATCCCTGCGCTACTATACTGTCCCTTTCAAAACCTACCCATTGCTATCTTGAAGCAATTTAAGTTTTGCCCACATGATTTTGTTCGGAAAACCATTCCAGAACTTCACTCCTCTAATGGTTAGAAATCTTATTCTAATCCCCAGTCTAAATTTGTTTATGACCATTTTGTACTCATCTGATCCTTTTGTCAAGATTATCCTTTGACTTGAATATCTCTTCTCTTTCCCTGATACTCACTTCCCATGATCACATCATAGAACCAGGACTGGAAAGAACTTGAAGAGTCACTGGGCACCTACACATGTGCAGGAAGGCTGCTCCAACATGTTGTAATTACAGTGCATCAGAGAAGACTCCAGTGTCACATGTATCAGCATCCTTGTGCTGAAAAATGGGAGCAGCTCAGTTGACAAGCTTGAGTTAAAGCAACCCGGCTGCCATTTTTAGTGCAGGGATACCGATACATGTAACACTCTGGGTGCTTTAATTAGAGCAGCTAAAACCAAAACACTGCCCTCCCCTGCCAACTCCCAAAGCACGTCTATAAATGCCCATTTAAACCTAGCCTCTTGCGTAAATGCAGGATGTAGTAGTCCTAAAGCATTCCAGACAAATGCCTATCCAACTTTTGGAAAACCTCCAGTGAAGGAATAACTTTCCTAGGCAGATTGTTCCATCATCCTATTGATTTCACAGTAGGATTTTTTCCCTGAGATTTAATCTAAATCTTCTTTGCCTGACTGCCCCATATCTTGCCAGGGTAGTAAAGAGGAGCAGTTGTTCTCCCTCTTCTATGTGGCAGCTTTTCAAATATTTGAAAATTGCCATCTTCTCCCCATTTAACCTCCTTTTCTCTAAACAATACACCTGGTTCTTTCAACCTTTCATTGCAGAGGTTTCATTCCAACTCCTCTCAACCTTCATTTTGCTATGGTAAACAAGGCAAGTTCCGTTAGTCTTCTCTCAAATTCTGCATTCCCCTAATCATTCTAGCTTTTTTCTGCACCTGTTTCAGTTTAACTTAATCTTAGTTAACCAATGGTGACTAGATGTGTATGTAATATCCTAACCTGAGTCCTACTGATGCCATGTACAGTGATATTAATACTTGGTCTCACCTAAAAATACCCTGCCAAAATACACCATAGACTTGCACTAGTGTCTGGGTTTTTTTAAGGATTCTGCATTAGCAGCTCATGGTCTTCCTATAATTAACAAATACACCCAGGTCCAGCTCTTCCTCTGTTCATTTCAAACTATTAGCTCCTACTGTATTACAGATGTTTTTGACATTAGTCCCTCAGTACACAACTTTGCACTTTGTATTATTAAACCTTCTGCCATGTCTACTGCTGTACTCCAAAAGGTTATGTACCCTGTATGATAAATAAACTATCCTCTGTACTGGAAATACCTCCTAACTTTGTCTTATGCAAATTTTATAGATTGGTACATGTCTGGCTCTTGCACAGAGTGCTCTTACATGCATGCTGACTGACTGACTGACCGACCATAGTTGCTAATGAAAATATTAAGTAGGGTGGATCCAAAGACTGATTCTTTAAGAACACAACAGTCAACTCTCTCATATTTGGTAACTCCTCTTTCAACATAACCTGTTGCAATGTCCCTTGTAATCAACTCCTTATCCAGTTTAGTTACAGCAATAATCCCCATTTCCTCCATTTTAACTAACAGTTTTCTGTGCTTAAATTAGAAAGATTAGATCCAGTGCAATGCTCTTATCTAAGAAATCAGCCACATTTTTCTGACATAATCCTCTTCAGACAAATATCCATGTTGCATGTCCCACTGGCCCACTTCTAACTTCAGTACTGTCATCTTGGGCCATGGCAGCACTGCACATCCTGCAGTTCGGAAGACTACCCATATGATAAGGAGGTCCATCCATACCCTAATGAAGAATGAAGCGGGGTGGCTGCCCATTCCTGGTCCAAGATACAAGTCCTCCACTCCTGGCTGGTGCAGCTGCTGCCCTGCCTCATCCATTGCCTCAGAATAGTGCTGAACGGGTACATTCCATCTTCCAAAAGCCTTCATTATGGCTCAGCTAGATACACTGAAATTAGTCTTCAACTGTGCTGTGCATCTCAACATCTACTTATAGAAGCTAGCAGATGTGGCCCAGATCCTGGAATCACAATCCTGGTTTATTTCCAGAAGAGATATAGCAAATCCTATCAGCAAAGGACAAAACCTGGCAGCAGCCCAGCTGTAGAAGCCCTATGGTTCCTGCTCGCTGTGCTTATCTGCCAACAGGCATACAGCATACACCACATGTCAGCTGAACTACTTTCTGGTCCTCAAGGGTCCTGTGAAAAGGCTGTGGAAGACTTGCCTCATTTCATGCTTTCCAGAGTAGCCCAGATGATGCAAAAAGAGGAAACTCTTTCATCTTATACAGTGACCCTCCAAAAATGCTCTTTCACCCTGACCTCAGAGTAGATTTTGACAGCTTCTAACTGAATAAAGCCAGAAGACCTGAAATTAAATTGGAGGGCCCTCTCTGTCTCTTTCTGTCTTAGTTAATTCCACAGTTTAAAGGCATAAGTAAACAAATAAGTTAACACAAAGTAAACGTGGGTGAGGATTTACGGCAGGTGAAATATTCCATAGTAGCCATTTTCACACATGTATGAAAGGAGGGCAAGGTACAGCAGGTTGGATTTTATTTACCACAGGATAAGAGCTTGTGCATGCCACAGCACCACTGTTTATCCTCTGTGACCTGTATCTATATTCATGCCCCTATTTTATGAAAAATATTTTTTATTATTTTTAACTCTCCTACCTTTAAATGTAACTGATGTTCTTTCATTCTTCAGAAGCACCTGGTCTATCTATGCTCTCATAATTGTATACTTTTATCGTGATAACCACCTACTCAGAGCCTGTATGAGGTAATTACAAACTAAAGTTGCCATGAAAAGATATTATTTTATTTGCGGGGAAGAGAACCCTACTATTTGTATTTTATCTTTTCCTAAAGGAAGATTTTTGGGAACTACTATTTTCGAGTCTGCTCCAAAGCGCTGTAATTACAGCGCATCAGAGCAGCCTCACTACTTGTGTTGGTGCCCCTAGATTCTACATGTTGGGTACCTGAGATATCTTTGTTGCAAAGTTTACTAGTAACTTAAAGTCCAGAAGAAAAACACTTTATTTAAAAAATGATAATGAATATTTAGTAGTATTAGCAGCAAGTCAGTACTATGGAACTGCTATTTTCTACAAGTACAATAACAATTTTCAAAAAATATTTTTAAAGTTCAGTATATCTGATATGGAAAATTGTTTTAGGAACTCAAATAAAATGTGTGCACCACAGCAGGCTGAATTTCCTCAAAAAAATCACGTACACATTTCAATACTTGCCGAATAAGTGAGGTCTAAGTTGATGTTTTCTGCAGCTGCAATTTGTTCACGTTGTCTAACCAGCACTCTTTCCTTTCTTCCAGCTTCTTTTGCCTTCTCCAGGGCCTTAAAACAGATCAGATATTTTTAGAATTGTCATTTGTCTTCCCTTTCCAACTTCACTTCACTATGAGAACTAAATCATTTTTGTACCTAGTTCCATTATACAAACAGAGCACACATTCAAAAAGTAGCAATATTACATAAAAGAGGAGGTTTATGTTAAAGTAATGTTAAATATAAACATTCAGCAGAACAAAGTTCATTGCCATCTTACCATAAACATTTTATTTCAGAAGAGTGTGAACAGTAATGTTATAAGCAAATAAAAATAAAAAGCGAACCCATCTATTTTATTAACTTATTAGACAGCACCAAAAGAGGATTACCATTGCATAAAGTTAAGTATTCTGGCCAGATCACACAATTCTGCTGGACCTGTAAATTAGACTTTGGTGGAACACAAGTGCCTGTGTTGCAAGAAGGGAACCAAATTGACATGCTACCTAAAATTGCTCAAATGCTTAAATTTATCAGGTACCTTCAATATAGTTTGAATAGATCTTTATGCCTTTAAATGTAGACATTTATGCTGACTCAGAAGTGATCCAATCTGAAAAACTACTTGCCCAATTTCTGCAGAATTTCCACAGCACAGTGGTCAGAGCACTCACCAAGGCAGTGGAGAACTAGATAAGTGCCCAAACCCTCTGGGTACAGTGTAGCCCAGGGGTTTTCAACCTTTTTGGATCAGTGTACCCTTGGCAGCCAGACATGAAGCAGTGTACTCCACGGCCAGACATCGAGCGGGGGGTGGGGGTGTACAGTCGAACAGAGAGTGGGCAGCCTCCAAGTGCAAGTTTCCCCTGCCCCCTGCATCTGGCCAGGTGGGAGGCACCTGTGCGGCAGTCTGGGATGGTGCGTGGAAGTGCCCCATCCCTGCCCACCCACGCATACCCCCTAGGGCCTTCTCAAGTACCCCTGGGAGTATGCGTACCCCTGGTTGACAACTTCTGGCATTGCCTAAGTGGAGGCAACTTCTATCCCATCATTTTAAAACCAGGCCGCTATGCAGTCAAGAATGTAAGAGTCCTGAGCTAGAAGAGCCTCACTGTGTAGCCTAGTGATGAGGGCACTTCCCTGGGAGAGGAGAAATTTGGGTCCCTATTAAAATTTTTTTTTTTTTAAACCAATGACTGCCTAATGTAAAGTGCATTAATGGTGCCCCACCAGACTGCTCTATCAGCTGGTGGTTAAGGCACCCTTATGGAAAGTATGTGCTGTGGATTTGCCATGGAGGAGGGACTAGAGCTCAGATCTCCCAGTTTCCGAGTGCATTCTATCCGTTACATTATCATGCAAGGGGTGGGCACTACTATCACAACTGGTCTATTACAAGGCTTCTCTCTAGACACCTTATATTAAAAATGAATAAAGGAATCTAACTACCACCTGAGACAGGCAGCTACATGCTGGCAAGCAAAAGGTATTCAGCCATGCCTGGGTGCTTAGCATTTCTTTCTGGCTTGCTATAGGCCACTGCCTACTCAGCACCTAGGTATCTCACTATGTCCATCTAAATCATACTTCTGAGGCAAAGAACCTATTTTAGATACAGTACTGCAACACCCAAGTATAGGCTCCTACAAAGTCAGCTGAGATGTAGGCCTTATCTTCAGATACCTCAAATACTGCTGAATTTACACAGGGGAGAAGGGGAAGTGTAGGCGGGCAGACGGATAGACTAATTAATCATGAACATGAGCCTGCAATGCGATGCTGCGGCTAATAAAGCGACCAAAACACTGGCTTGCATCCACAGATGCTTCTCGAGCAAATCCCGGGACGTCGTTCTCCCCTTGTACTTGGCCTTGGTGAGGCCGCAGCTGGAGTACTCCATCCAGTTTTGGGCTCCACAATTCAAAAAGGATGTGGAGAAGCTTGAGAGAGTCCAGAGGAGAGCCACGCGCATGATCAGAGGTCAGGAAAACAGATCTTACGATGATAGGCTGAGAGACATGGGACTCTTTAGCCTGGAAAAGCGTAGGCTCAGGGGTGATCTGATGGCCACCTATAAGTTTATCAGGGGTGACCACCAGGATCTGGGGGAACATTTGTTCACCAGAGTGCCCCAAGGGATGACTAGGTCGAACGGTCACAAACTCCTGCAAGACCGTTTCAGGCTGGGCATAAGGAAGAATTTCTTTACTGTCCAAGCCCCCAAGGCGTGGAACAGTCTGCCATCGGAGGTGGTTCAAGCACCTACACTGAACACCTTCAAGAGTAAATTGGATGCTTATCTTGCTGGGATCCTATGACCCCAGCTGACTTCCTGCCCTTTGGGCAGGGGGCTGGACTCGATCTCCCGAGGTCCCTTCCAGCCCTGATGTCTATGAAATCTATGAAATGCCTGTGTCCTCTTCGTGGTACTGTAAACCCCCGCTGGAATGCAAGATCAGCCATAACAATAACAAAATTAAAAAAGACAACCTTAACAGTAGACTCTGGAATTCACAGTTTACTAATGCATGCATGTTGTGTTGCTTCTTACAAGCTCAATGAAACCTTGATAATCTTACCAATTTCAAGTCTCCACAGCTATTGGCAACGCAGCTTTCTTCAACCAACTCATTTACTTTTTTTTCTAACTGTTTCATCTTTTCTTCTGGGCTAAAATTAAGGAAATAAAGAATCAGTTAACATATGCAACCACAACTAATTATACAAAAAACAAGCTTTTAGTAGGCAGATTATTAAAAATGATCCATCATGGTTGCCTTAGGTGTTGAGTAATGTATCAAAGTTCGCACTGGTCTGCGAGTACAAAGACAACTATAAGTGGCCCTTTATTGCTGTTTTTATCAGAGATTCTATCAATAATAAGAGCTGGTGAAGAAAGAGAAGATTCTGCAGATATACTGTGCTTAAATTATTAGCTTAATGAAAGAACAGGGGTTTACTAAGCATTGATCCTCCTATTAGAATAAGAGGGACTTATATAAAGAGCTAAAAACATAGTAGGAATAATGAAGGTATGAATATATGAGTGGGGTAAAACTTCCTAGCACTCTATTAAACCTTGCAGTATATAAGTATTACATTAAAAAGTTGACTTAATCTGAAGTATAAATTTAGTTTGTAATGATAACTCTTTAAATAAAGCATCAGTACAATTTTAAATTAGAATCACTGATTTTAAAATCAGAACCTGAGATTCACGTAGGATTATTTTACGTGCAAAACAAATTATCTACATATTTCCTTTTGTCCTCTGCTTTCAGCAAATTTTCTTATCTCTGTCATTTAGAAATTCCAGGGGCCAGCCTTTTATCTCTCTTCCCTAATCGACTCCATGTCAGGCTTCCATCACTCTCAAACATAAAAAATGGGCTAGTAACTTTCAATCTCAGTTTGGGGTCATGCAATTCTGTGAATGACAAGATTCTGTGATTTTCCTAACATATATGTACCACAGAATTACTGCTATAGTAATCCCTTGCCAGGCAAGGGATTTCCAAAGCCCTCCAGCAAATCAAATCCTTTTCTGTACTTCAGTTGTTTGATATAAATCCACATGTTCATTGGTATAAATCCACATGTTCATCCACATGTTCTGACACCACCTGGTGTCAGAGTTCAGTTTCTGAATCTGTATGGTTTTCATGGGCAACAAGGATTAAAAACCATGTGGGGTCACAAACATAATGCAAGATATTGCAATGCAATGGGAGGAATGGAATGGAAAAGTGCTAGTGATATAGCAAAGTAGATTGTTTTGCATTATTTTAAATCATTAGTTGCCCAAAGCTCATCCTGCTACATATAAATTACGACCATGACTTCAGTAAGAATCACACTCTAGCCTCAATCCTGAAAAAAAAAATCTATCCGTGTTCTTGATTCTACTACTCTAAATAGTCCTATTGAAATCAATGTACTTGCAAGAGTAGCCCCACTGATTGCCAGTAAATTTGGCACATGATTTAGTATTTGTGGAATCATGGCCTTTTCCTGTAGAAAGAAAATATGGCGCATAGGCTTTTTTTATGAGCTTTCAAGGTATTTATTCTAAAAGTGAACCTAATGAAAATGTGACCAGCTTACCTGTCTTCATTTTTCATTTCTAAAGGGGGAGCAGGACCTCTTCCTTGACCAAGGGGATCAAATGCAGAACCTGCAAAATTAATACACAGTACTAAAAACTGTGCAAAAATGGCTTATGACAGCTAATGATTTCTATGAAGTCTACCTCGCATCGCTCCTTTAGTATAACCAGCTGCATGAACTGCTGTCATAGGTCGGGCAACTCCATCCTTAAACAAAAAAAGAGACTGTTTTTATGATTGGCAGAACATTTCTAAAGCAAAGGATGGGGGGAAATAAATAAGGGGATAATTTACATATTGCAAAATTTTTAAGTGAAATGTACACTTTAAAGTTGATGCAGGCTGACCAAGTATATATCGGTCAGCCTGACTGACTCAGGTCCTCTCCAACCATTATATTAACAGACTATAACATAGCCAAATGCATACTGGAATTATTTCTAATTAGTAAATGATACAAAAGAAATGTCGTATCAGGCTGTTTGTTAGAATTTTAGAAATATTCAAAGACCTCTTGCTCCAAATAATCTTTTTCCACAGACACGAGTAATCAATCATTAGTGTTTTTTGGTGTTTCTAATTGTAATCTGTACATTTTTATTTCTCTGATTTTAGAAGGGCAATCCTAAGGTCTAGCCTGTTAAGTCTAGTAGCTCCAGACCATGTTTCAAATTACTACCGCACCTGGTGTCAGAGTTCAGTTTCTGAATCTGTATGGTTTTCATGGGCAACAAGGGTTAAAAGCCATGTGTTTATGGATCAGATTCTTTTGCTCAATACTATCTCAGAGAGGTACAAAACAGCTGGCAATGGGCTATAATTCACTAGCAGTGTTCCCTCTAAGCTGTGTGGCGTGTGCAGTCATGCAGCCAGGCGCGCCTGTGTGGCTGCGCACAACATACAGCTTA
This sequence comes from Crocodylus siamensis, assembly GCF_052110815.1. Classification (NCBI taxonomy): domain Eukaryota; kingdom Metazoa; phylum Chordata; order Crocodylia; family Crocodylidae; genus Crocodylus; species Crocodylus siamensis. Next base: position 386,116,769 of record NC_143395.1, read on the forward strand.
GAGGGAATGCTATTCACTAGCCCATTATTCCCCCAATTTAACAAAGTCTGCCACTGTTGAGTGCCAGTTAATACATTTCCATTCCTGGCCCAGATGTCAATGTTAAGTGTATATATGATTTAAGACAGTTTAAATACAGTATTTGCAGCCCATATTTCCACTGTAATTAATGTCTTTAAAAATAAAGAGAGATTAAACATCTATAACAAAAACAATCATTCAGAATCTGAATTAAGACTTTTTAATAATTAATAAATAAATAATAAACCATTACCTGTATAGCTCCTGTCATAGGTCTTCCCATTGATGATAACATTGTCTTTGACTACCAATATAAAATAAGCTTATTTAAAATTAGCAATTACAAGACATTAGGAAACTATAAATACTTAAATATATTGTTGTTCCTGTTTCATGAATGTACATTAGCATCCACCCTTGCTCCTAGTGAAATCAGCTGCAAAATTTCCATTAACTTCAACGAGGCAAGAAAAGCTCACATTGTATGCACTACTTGCACTAGGCAGTAACCCCACAGTTAACACAAGTTCTAAAATGGGGCATCATTTTTATTTTGTTTCCTAAATGTAGAAGACTAATTGTGAAGTTTTACATTATTTATTTTATGCCATTTGAATTTTCTCTGTATTTTTGTTTGCTTTCTGTTCATAAATTTTTAAGAGGGTTTAAGCCATAGCACTAGTACTTCTCATTGCTGACTGAGTATATATTTGAGAAAAAATGTTGTCCATCTGTACAAACAAAAAGTTTAAGAGGTAGATCCTGAGTAGATCTGATGCAATAAGTAGGAATATATTTTATTAGAGGTAAGATCACATTTAGATATTCTTTACAACGGCGGTTGGCAACCTTTTACTCAGTGCAAGCTGAGCTTATACAGCTTGGTTTTATGGCAGGCCAAGTGTTGCTAGCAACTATTAGATATTCCACAACTAGAGAGCGGTAGCACATCCTTGCACAAAACCGATTAATGGTAAGATATACAGACTCTCATGCTTAGTAGGCCAGATACAATTTCTTTGTGGGTCAGACTGCGGGTCATATTTTGCCAATCCCTCCTTCAATATAAATGAAATTACATGCCCTATACCTAAACCCAATTCATATTGCTGGGTACACATAAAATTCCACTAGAAATTATATATTTCTGATAGTTTTTATCTTATAACAATAGATATCCATTTGCAATGACTAATGGATATCTTCCACATAATGAACATTCCAGTATTATAAGCTCTGGGACAGTCGTTCTTAAATTCTGCGGAGCAGGGAAGACTTCACATACCCTTATTTACATCTGTTATACTGCTGTATACTTGTACAATTCTGTGTTATTGATAATAAAAAGTAAGACTGAGTCACTACAGCCACACTGCAACCTCTCCAACAACCTAAGAGATGTTATAAAGCAATTCTTCGTTTTTTTCCCTCTTTTCCTCCACTTACATGAGAAAGAAGTCGTACTGCATGAAGGATTTACAGGGTGTGCAGGTTGGGGAATATCTCCTTCTAAGCATAAAACAAAGAACAAAAACTTACCCCAAATCCAGTAGCTAAAGGTCGGGAAGCTGATGTACCTGGAATTTTGGCTGTTACCTTGGTAAAAAAGAAAAATACAGTACCACACAACCATAATTAATCCGAAAATGGTTTCTTGGTATTTTTGCATATGATAGTAAGATTAGTTCACAGAAGTGACTGTGCTTAAAAAATTACTATGAAAAGTTCTACAGGGGTGTTTCTATATTCAGCTTTATTTGGATAAAGTTTTTCTTTCTAACGTGTGGTTTTTTGGTGATTAAGTGGCGTATAGTTCTCATTGGTTTAGAAGAATTAGAAAATTATTAATTTCTAAAATACTATGTGCATATAAACATTAGACCACCTTTGTAAAATGATATAAGATTTTTTTAAGCTGTAACTAAGTGAAAATAACCTGACCAAAGCAAAACTAAAAAAGCTTGTAAATTTTGTATATCATACTCAGGGGCAGATCCAGGGCAGTGCAGTAGCACAGTTGCACCTTGTTTTTGGATTGCACCACATCATGGGAGCCTCCAGGGACTTTTAAACATCCCTAAAGCAGTGGTTTTAAATAGAGGTGCACCAATAGATATTTGGGGTCAATACCAATAACCAATATTTAAGAAGATATATCGGCTGATACCAATCTGCTTTCTGATACAGCTGCCTCCAGCTGGTAAGGGAGGGGAGGGAAGGGGCATGCGGGGAGCAGATCAACATCCCCCACGGTGAAGGAGGGGGAAGGGGCAGGGGGCCAGAGCCACAGCTCGTAGGCAGGGGGGGAGGATGCTGCCTCCACTCCAAATTTTGCCACTGCTCCACTGCCAGTCCCACTGCCACCAGCCATCCAGCACAGCCCTGGCTCTTCCCAGCACACAGGTGGAAGCAGGGCGCTGAGTTAGGGCTGTGCCAGGTGGCTCTGAGAGCAGAGCAGCAGAAAATTTGGGCTGGATATAGCATCTTCCCAGTACCGCCGGCACCCATTCCAAGCCCAGCCCCAGGTGAGAAGAGCCCTGTGCATCCCTGGCTATGGCTTGCCCCACCCCACGCCACCCCACACACATCTGGGCGGCACATGCCTCCCCAGTGCCCTCCCAAGTGCAAGTAGAGGTGGGAGCTGCACCTCCCCCGCAACAAACTGTGACTCCTATCCCCACGCCCCACCTGAGCAGCACCTGCCCAGCACCTCCCTCACCGTGGGGACCATTGATCTGCCCCCAGCACATCACTTCCCTCCCCCACTCCCCGTCTACCACACTGGACTTACTAGTTGGAGGCAGCTCTCCACACTGTCAACTGTGCTCCTCGCTCCCCAAGTGCTGTGCTGCAGCTGTGCGCAGCATGGGCATTTATTGCCTGAATTATTAGCCCCACTGGGCCGATATCCAATACAACCAGTTTTCTTTATATCAGTACCAATCTGATACTGGACCAATGTATCGATGCATCTCTAGTTCTAAATTTCAACACCTGGGCTCGCAACGATAAAAAATGGGGTCGCAAAGATGCTCTACAGTGTCGACCAATTATAATAAATACAATTCCTGTTTATAAATATGCAACTCATGTGCATGGCAGTTATTTGTCCACACACAACAGTTGCGGCTTCAACGTAAGACACTTGTATGTTACAGGAAGCTGACATGAAAATCAGTATGTTGATACTGGCTGGATGAAAGTTGTGTTGGGACGTTCAGGCCCAGGTGTCACACTAGTTCAGGTAATAGTAAAGCTTTTAAATGGGACTGAGCAGAAGAATTTGTATGTAACCATGTTTATCTGCTAAATAATTTCTACACTAAGTAATGTCAGTTTAATGTTCAGGGCTTCTTCAATGTGTGTCATTTGTGATTTAAGACTATCGGATGGCAGGCAGGTTATAATGTACCATAAACCCAATATCTATATTTAGTCCATGATTTTTTGTATCCAGTAGACTTATGAAGTGAAGTTCGTTGGCTCATCTATGAAAGGTGTTTTGTAAATTCCCTTTGAGGGATTAGAACTGAGAGACTGGAAAGTGAGTGGTTGTCTTGTGAGAAGTGTGCACCTACACTTAATTGAGTATTTTTGTCTTTGATAGATTTTCGGTGTGTGTTCATTCTGGTATATAGTGGTTGTTTTGTTTTTCCTACATATTTTCCATCAGGGCATTTAGCGCACTGGATAAGATATTGCATTTCTGGAGGTACAGGTATGGACAAGTAAGATCCAGGAATGGACTACAGAACCATCACAATTCCTGGACTTAATCTGCCTGCCATCCAATAACCCCAGGTAACCAACCGTTCTACATTTTACCAGCTACTTTCTATCACCAGGTCAAGATTCCCCCCTTACCCTCCACAACCTACTTGTCTCACTCCTGACATCTTCCATGGCCTCTGATACTCAACAGCCATGCATTTGCATTTTCACAGACCTGCAGTTTGCATATCGACTTCTATTCCATCCAGGAGAACACAAAACAACAGCAGACTCTCTCTATGCCTGAAGAAATGTGTTTATCCCCAAAAGCTTGCAAAGAACATTTTTTCCAACTATTTAGTTGGTTTAATAAAGATACCGTATTTACCCAAAGAACCTTGTCTGCCTAAAGGTTTTATGCTTATTTTAGCAATGCACAGAGAGATTAAGAAGTATACTTAAGCAAGTGGCAGAGCCAAAAACGAGAACAGAGATCTGGAGAATATTAATAAATATTTTAATATATTTCAAAATATACTTACTGGGGGTCTTCTACCATGACTGGTTCTCAAAGCCTGCTGAAAAGCGGCATCATTTTCTAAATCCTAAAATAAATAAAAAGCATAACAGTTATCCAGAACAGATAGATTTTAATCCTACACTACTTTTACTTACTGATATAGCCAAAATACAATTTTTATTGTCAGTAGGCTATAATTATACTACTCGATCAATCTATTGAAAACTTTTAGTTTACATAGTGAAGCAACCACTGAAGAATAGTAATACAACTGGAAAAAGCGAAGCTTAGTTTTTAACAGTAATTCACAGTATATTTATTACTGTCCAAAGCAAAGTACAGGCCAAATTTAAAATGATAAAATTATGTAGGATAGTCATAACGTTACGCCAGGGAGCAGTATTTTAAGCCAAATATATATTGGAAAGTCTATTAAGTACATGGAAATGTGACATTGTTCAAATGTGCAGGATGGGACATAATAAGCTCCCTAGTTCATAGCAGTAGAGGAGAAGATATACTGACAAAGTTAATAGGTACTCTGAATGATTGATTCCTGTAAATTCTATTATTTCTCTCTTCTGCTCTCTCTCACACTTTTCTTTACATACACTAACAGGGCATGAGACAAGTTTGTGATAAAAGAAAGGTCCCAAGGCCATCTGGAGCTAGAGCTGGGGTGGCAGTATTTTGGAGGTGGAGTAATCCAACATTTAAAGACTATTAATCAGCTGCTTGATGAAGACTTTTATTTGACAGTTAAAAAAGTCTTACACAATAGTCTGTTTTCCAAACATAATCCCATTCTCATAAATTCATTATTTTATTTAATTCAACAGCCTGTAAATTGGCCTTAAAGTATACCATATAAGCCATTAATTAATAAGAGCTGAAATTCTGGCCCTGTTGATATCAATGGCAAAACTCTGATAGACTTCAGTGAGGACAGGATTTCATGCAATATAACATGAGAGATTGGTATAAAATCATTCCATTAAACCTCCACATTTCTTTAACTAGGATTTAGTATTTCCTATGTACTTTCTAACCTTCCTAGCAAAAAAACGCACTAGATTCAGATGCACAGCAAGACTCAAAACAGAAAATGAGAATAAAAAAAATTCAAAATTAAAAACTGATTTTCACAAGAGTAGTGCACTTTCATTGCTGTTCATAATTCAAGTGAAAATGGAACGTCAATTTCAATGACAGCATCTTTATATCACTCACAAACAGTGAAATTCAGCAAATTTTTACCTCTGTGTCAAAGGTGGCGTTATAGTCATTGTAACCAGAATAAAGATCATCTTCATCCGTCTCAGGTGCCAGGTGCACGTCTCGCATCATTTTTTTACCTGTAAGATATTAAATATGGCAAATATTTTCTCAGTGATACTAAAAATCTCTTTATAGTTGTAAAATATGAACACTAATAAGGCTTTACTATTCAGTTCACATGGGCTAACATCTTTTTTTAACTGATATCAGTTCTACCTGAAATTTCAAAATCTGTTTTGTGTAACCCCAAAAATTTAAGATCCAATTCAAAATCCATTGATATCAAAAGGTCCCAAACCAAAGAAAAAAAAGAAAACCCTTTAAAAATATACCTTTAGATAAAGCAGACTTTTTCAAGTTGACAGAGTCAGGAGATGCTGGTTCTCCTTGATTCATCCTATCTGAGTGCCCTAATCTCCAAGCTATTGGGAATTCTAGGGTGGATCTCTTTCAATCTTTAATGAAGGCTTGTATAAATGATTAAATATTCACTGGAGTAGGAACTTGAGTCTACATCTCTTCCTATTCCTTGTGAATATCCTGACCATTGGATTACTGCAATTTATGTATACAAGTGGAACAAACAAGAGAGACTGAAAGAAACCAATCCCAGAACAAGTATGGGTCTGCTGGTCATAGCATTCACATGGGATGTGAAAAGCCCAGATTCAAGTCCCTACTTTGCCTGATTCAGACTCAGAATTGAATTTAGAGCTCTTAAATCCTACATGATGCCCTAACCAGCACCCTCTCTTTCCCTCCTGGAAGTGTTCAGCTTTTTCTAAAGCAAGGATACAGGACTAATAACTAATCCAATTGTCAAAGCATTCCCAAGTTCCTAGACGAAAGATTTAAACTTATCCAGTACTAGAGCTTGTTGACCCTTTCCCTATTACATGATCCTACACAGAGAGATAAATGGTGGAATTCCTGCAATCTGGGGAGCCACAGACTATAGCACAGGCTAACACATAGGAAATTACAAACCACAGTCATGTGCTCAGCGATACATAACAGAAACTAGAGAAATGTCTCAGGAAGAGGTGTTTACTTGCACATATGTCTTCGGCCTATACTCAAGGAAATATATAGGTATGGAAAATCACTTGCAACACCTAACTTTTAAGTACCTAGCTGCTAGGGTAGAATCCAGAACATGGCATAAGTATCTATATGCAGTAACTGAAGAATTAGAACTGAACAGTGAGCTACCTGGACTTAGCCAATGGAAATATTAATATATTGCCTGAAGTCTCACCTTCTTTCAGACTCTAGATCAGGAATAGGCAATATTTTTTTGGCTGGAGTACTGAAAAAACCACGTCTACCTTGTAAGGTGCCAGAGTGCCGGCATGCCACAAAAACAAAACTGGGGCGGAGGGGGTACATGGCAGGATACACTGAATATTTAATATTATTAATAGTCATTAATGGTTTTTTTTTTTTTTTTTTTTTTTTTTTACAGTAAATAGAGAGCTGGTGTCAGGCGGGGAGCAGGGGTTACCCCAGGGCTCCCCTACTCAAGCCACAGCAGGGGGCCCAGCAGCACTGGAGGTGGGGCCCAGCCACCCTGCCCACAAAGGGACCTGGCTGTGGCAGGATGCTGGGCCCAGGGAGCTCCCTGCTTGGTCTCTGTGCATGCCAGGCACAGTACGAGTTGGAGCTGCAGCCAAGCTGTTCCCTGGGCTCTGGGAACAGCTGCCACAGCTGGTACTCAGGGCCAAGCCAGCCAGGAGCCTGCAACGCAGCGGCACTGTGCAGCACCTGCCCCATCCCTGGCCCCTTGAGGGAAGCTGTGGGTGGGCAAGGCCAGGGCCTGGACAGGCAGAGGCAGCCACGGTGGCTGTTCCCAGGCTCCAGGGACCTCCCGCAGCCAGACCCCTGCAGTGGGGATGGCTCTGCCCTGCCTGCACTGTGCCCAGCATGCAGGGAGGCCGATCCCAGAGAAGGAAGCCCCCTGAGCCCGGCGTCCTGCCCTATCCATGTGCGCAGGGTGGCTGCAGCCCATCCCTGAGAAGCTGTGCGGGCTGCCCAGGCCTCACCACAGGTGCCACTGGGCACCCCCGCCTGCCCACCCACCACAGAGCCCCAAGGCAGCCCCCACTTCCCGCCCAGCCCCCATCTTCTTAAGGGCCTGACCGGGCTGGCTTGCCCATGGCACCTCCCCACATGCAGCCCAGACCCTGCCCTGACTGCCCAGCCCCAGCACTCGGGTGCTGCCCCACCTGGGTGTGACAGGGCTTCTGGCTGCCTGGGCAGCTCCCTCCAGGGCCAGCTGGGCTGGCGGGCACAGCCTGGGAGCACAGGGTGGGGGCAGTAGAGCACAGACACCTCCCCGCCTGCCTGCGCTACCCTGGCTCCACCTGGCGCCTGCTGCGGCGCTGTGACTTGTAGCTGCATGGGACAGTCGGGAGCAGCAACTTTAAAAACAAAAAAATCCAATTTCTTTGTGTGCTTCTCAGTGTGCCGGAAAAATGTCTCTGCGTGCCACTAATTGCACACATGCCGGGGGTTGCTAACCCCTGCTCTAGATGCATGTTGCATGATACAGGGCTACTGAAAGCCTCCTGGCATCCTCAATCTTCTCTGGAGACCAGAAGCCTACAACCAATTCTTTCAAAGAACTGAGTAGAGCTCACTCTTAAAAAACTTTGATCGTACCACTTCTGACCATGTGTCATTAGTGCAGTTCAGCAAGATGGATGGAGAATCCTCCACTTCTTATTTGAGTTTTTCACCTATGCATTAAGAATTCAAGGTTGACTAAGTCAAAGAGCACTCGAGGACCAGTCTCTGCAGCCTACTACTTTAACAATCTTGAGAGCAGAGACGGGAACCCAGGACTACCCCACCCTAAAGGAATCTCTTAACCACTCAGCTACAGTCATGTTCCCTTTAGGGAGTAGCTCCCTCTTTTTCTTCTTCAGCAATCCCTTGCAGTCAAGGATGATTGTCTTCCATGACTGGGGCTAACTTAACTTTAACTGTTTATTGCACTGACACACAACTTCAAGGAGAGGGGTGTGGAGTGCTGTAATCCATGCTAGCATATACCCTGATAAGTAAGGAAGTCTCCTGGGACCTGGAAATTTAGACCCTCAGCATGGCAAGCAAGAACTGAACCTAGGTGTCCCACAAGGCTATTACAGGGGTGGACTACATAATCTCCTCCTCCAGCCTTGTTTGAAAAGAAAGTTGTGGCCACAACTGCGTTACATGCCAAGCCCAGTCCTGTCAGTAAATGCACCCAGAGCCTGCCAATGGGATCAAGCAACAGGACAGAGGGGTCAAGCATTCCTCAGTCTTGTTCTTATATCCCATTCAGGTTTGGTCAACATAAGCACCAATCAATCACCACATCATCTCTGACCCTACAGTCCATCAACCAGGATTTAACTGGCCACACTGTTACTGGGCACTTCTCAACCATTTTCAAACTGGACAGGATATCTGTGCCTCTAACCTGTACCAACGGGGTCTTCACAATGACAACAAATGCCTTTGTGAACAAGTACAATCCAGTCCCACACTGCTAACTCGTGTCCATTTACAAAACTACTTGGGGGCCTTCCAGCTCTTCACACCAATGAAGACATTGCCTTAAAATCACTGAAACAATATGTGGAAACCATACATGCAAAATAAATGCATCCTGGCCTCTGGCTCCTTTTCTAGTCCATCCAGGAAGAGCACAGACCAACGGCAGACACTTCCTCAGCCCGAGGAAGGGTGCTTGTACCCAAAAGCTTACTAAGAAGCATTTTTCCAACTATTTGAGTTGGTCTAATAAAAGATATCAGATTTACCCACAGAACCTTACTAAATAAACACATTTAGGCTTAAAGCAGGAGTCAGGCACTGTACTACTGGGCCTGCTGCAGCACTGACCGCTAGCACAGCAAAGGCCCGGGAGCCTTGGGAATGCAAAGGGCAAGGATCAGACCAGCCAGCTCTTGCACCCGCCGCGTGGGCCGGGCCCCAGGCCCACAACGGGGCCCGGGTTCCCCCTCCCCGCAGAGCTCCGGTGCTCCTGGCCCCGGCCCCACGGGGCAGGTTTCCGCACCGCAGCACCGAACCCCCCCTCCCAACCGCGCCCACCACCTCCTACCGAGCCGGGCGAACCCCGGGCCCCAGCGCAGGCGCAATCCCACCATGCACCGCGGCTCCGGGAAGGGGGCGGGACAGCGCGTCTGGTTGCTAAGGTGACGCGATCGCCACCACCCCCAGCCCACGGTAACGTCACCTGCCCTCCGCGCATGCGCTGTTGCAGCTCTTGAAGCCGGTGCTCTCCCCCCGCCCTCACAGGGCAGCCGCCGGGTCTCAGGCAGGGGCGGGAATGAGGGTGTTCTCACACGTGGCCTGATTTGCTTCCTCACGTTTTTCTTGGCCTTCTGGGATGTCTTTACTACAGGCACTGAGCCAAGGAGGTGATCTTGGTGCTGAAGTCGCACTGCGCTGTTGCTTTTAAACGTGAGAAGGACTTACCAATCCCGTCATGCATTAGGTAGACCCTAGCTGAAGGGAATCAGCAGACTGGACAGCTCTTGCAAGTGGTTTTTAAGCAGCAAATCTTCGTGATGCTAGGATTAACTCTCCTTTTTCCATACTGGTTTCTCATGAGTAATAAGAGCCCAGGCAGAGTTGCTCTGCAGAGGACAATTCAGTCTGCGGGCAAAGGGAGAAACCGCGCAGTGGTGACTACTCTGGAGTCTACCCTCTTCCATCCATTCATAAAGCCATGGATGCAGAGACAGCGCAAATGACCTCCACACAGACACTGGATAGCACCTTTGCACCGCTGTTCTAAAGCCCAGTTTCATTTCTTGCATGGGAGACCCGCTTGATTTCTGGCAGTAATGGGGGGGGAGAAGGATTTCATAGATTTTCAGGGTCAGAAGGGACCTCAGCAGATCATCCAGTCCGACCCTCTGCCCTGGACAGGAAAGAGTGCTGGGGTCAGATGACACCAGCCAAGTGTTTGTCCACAGAAGGAGATGCAGTATTTTCCCTAATTAGGGGACTGGGTCTGAGTCCACCCAGTAAGCCACTAAGAATACTTAGGGAATCTAAAGCAGGGGTCAGCAACCTGCAGCTGGTGGGCCAGGGCCAGCTGTGGGAGCCAGTAAATCTAGTCCAAAGCAAGGGGGGACTTCTCCTGCCCCTGGCTGCACCACAACCAAGTGGCTAAAAAAGCGACAGTAGCAGCAGCAGTGGGATCCTAGTGCCAGCCTACCTTGGACCCAAACCAGATTATTCTGGTTTACCTTTAGAAAAACATTGATGACCCTGATCTAAAAGTGTAGACCCAGCACCTGCCAACAAAAACAGTTCTTCTGCCAGCATACATACACCAGTTTCCCAGACAACATACCATTAACTGACAAAGGCACTCTTCTGCCAGCACAGCTGTGTCCTCACCAAGGGTTTTGCTGATTTTTTCACATTCCTACCCAATAAAGCAGGGGTTGGCAAAATATGGTCCATAGGCCAGATCCAGTCCATGGAGGGACTTTCACCAGCCCACAGTGGATCAGTCCTGCCTGGCCCAGGCACCATCTGGCCCGTGGCACACATCCCACTAACCCCAGGCACGCAGAGGGGCTGGGGCAGTTCTGCCGCTGGTCTCCATCTCTAGGCAGCCCAGATGGCAGCAGGTCCTTCTGGCTGCCACCACCAGCCCTGTCCTGGCCCCATGGGGACTGGTGGGTACCAGCATACACAGCCCCAACCCCAGCCTGCCCCACTCCCACTCCAGACCAGCCCACCCACGATGAGCAGTGACAGTGGCTGGGCAGAAGCTGCTGCTAGGTGTAGGGGAAAAGTGGCCACCTGCACCCCTTGCTGCTGCTGGGCCATTCTTGCTGCAGCCACCTGGAGCCTACACCCAGGCTGCCCTGCAGTTCCTCTCTGCCACTGACACCACCACCACCAGCACCACCTCCAGACCACCCAGCAGGGCAACAGAGGCAGTAGAGAGGTGCTGCAGGGCAGCCCAGGTGCAGGCCTGCAGGCCCTGTGGCTCCTCCCTGCTACTTGTTGCAGCAAGAAGGGCCCAGCAACAGTGAGGGGGGCAGTTGTTTTTCCCCTGCATCCAGGAGCAATGGCTGCTGCCACTTCTGCTCATGGGGGGGCGTGGGCTGGTCTGGAGCAGGCACAGGGTGGGCTGAGGCTGATGCTGTGTGTGGGTTCCAGGTTGGTTCAAAGCTGGTCTGCTCTGGCAGGCGTGGGTGTGAAGGCTGGGTTTGGAGCTGTGTACTTGGGTCACAGCTGGTTTGGAGCTGGTCCACTCTGGCCAGGGCAAGTCTGGGGTAGACATAGGGCAAACAGGAGCCAGGGCTATGTGCTCACCTGCTATTGGGCGCTGGTGGCGGCAGCATAGCAGGGAGGAACCGCGGGGCCTGCAGACTCCAGGTTTGGTGAGCTGTTGCAGTGAGAAGGGTGCTGACCAGCCCTTAACAGCTCCCCAAAGCTGCCTATGTGGCTCTCAGGCCCAAATAATTGCCCACCCCTACAACAGAGATATGCCAGCAAAACTTCGTAAGTGAGACCTAGTCTAAGTAAAGTACATACTGGCTGAGTCCACATGAGACACTTTACTGTGCAGCAGACTAATTTGCTGCACAGTAAAGCATCTCCATGTACACATGCATGGCAATTATGGCGCAGTAGACTAATTTACTTCACTGCCAGGTAGTCCCATCAGATACAAGTGCTATCCGGCAGTGCAGTAAATTACTGCACTTAAATGCACGTGTAAACAATGATGGGAATAGTTTATTCCAGCTTAAGTAGAGCCAGAGTATATTCAGTTCCATTACTTGTACATGTAGACATGCCCACTATGTATGACACTTGAATCATATTCACTTTTTGCTGCATTGTTCTGTATTTCCTTTATTCCATTTCCTGTAGTTCCTGTATTTCCATTGTTCTGTATGATACCTTAAACGTATTCATCGTTATTTATCACTGTGTTACCATAATGCCAAGAGTCCTTGTGCCAAACAGACCCCAATATAAATATATAGAAAGAGAGGAAATACATGGATATAAACAGACAGATAGGAATGCATGAAGCAATGGGATAATGTTCATCAACATAATAGGCTGTCTTAGCACACCAGCAGCCTAACTATTGTCATGCTTTTTTTTAGGTGTCACAGCAAAGAAGAGACATAACAATAGATCTGAAGGGATTATCATGATTTTTAGTACAAGACATCCTTAGTGAAAAAATTATTTCCAAGATATTGACTGCTAACTGATTTAAAATGGCATGGGTACAATAGAATCTAGTTTAGATTGCCACAGGGAACAAGTTGCAACAGGTATATATAATCTATGGCACTAGGCCAGTTGTAATATCTAGTTATTCTGAGGGCTCACAGAGACCATACTGTGAACATACTGCATGCTCAGGTGAAAGACATTCATTTGTGGAAATGATAATGCTAGTTATAATAATAGTACTTTTATTATTATTTTAATAACTGTAGTGCTTAGCACCTGCCACCCGTGCCCCAGGAAGGAAATGTAGAAATATAGGGTTGGAAAGCACCTCACAAGGCCATCTAATCATCCCTCTACTCTTAGACACATTAAGTATATTAGGCATACTAATGATGGGGATTCAACAACCTTCCGAGATAACCTGTAAACTTGTTCCAGGGCCTAACAAGCCCTTCTATAGTTACATCTGTTTATCTAATAGGTACTCTAAATTTCCCTTGCTGCAGATTTATCCTATCACTAGTGGACATGGAGGATAATTGATTAAAGTCGTCTTTATAGCTACTTTTTTATATTTCTGTTCAATCTTCTCTCTTTGAAATCTAATTCTTTCAACCTTTCCCCATAAGTTTTTTTTTTTTACATCTCTCATTCTTGTTCCTCTTCTTCAGACTTTCTCCAATTTGTCTTTTCTTCCTTAAAGTGTGGTGCCCAAAACTGGACACAGTATTCCAGCTGAGGAGTACCAGTGTTGGCTAGAGTGGAATAACTACCTTTCTTCAAATGCAACACCCCTGTACACTCCAGAAAGACATTTACCTTTTCTGCAACAGCATTACACTGTGGATTTATGTTCATTTGTGGTCCATTGTAAACCTCAGGTATTTTTCTACATTATAGCTACCTAGCCCTTATTCTCCATTCTGTATTTGTCCATTTGACATTTTCTTCCTTTGTACTTATCTTTCTTGAATTTCACCTTACTGATTTTGGACTTTTTTTTCCAGTTTATTCAGATCAGTGTACTATGCAGAAACATTCCATGGGCAGTACAACTGATACAGCTGAATAGGGAACTGTGCCATTAAAGGTGCAGTTATGCTCTTTCCTGAATGAAAAGTAGTGTTGTTGTGCCTGTGTAGTACTGCTCGAGCACTAAATGTTGTACAAGCAAACAAACAGTGCAATCACAGCTGTCTGCTTGTAGCTGAACCAGCTCATCTGCTAATAGTCATTATCGCTGACTACAATGAGAGGAAGCTGAAGAGACTGAGAGGATATTATGATCTAGTCAGTGAAATAAGAACAAAGGGTTTTCTGCATCTTAAAACCCCTAGGGTGCTGTGGCAGGCCCACATTTGCAGTGCCACCACTGGCGTGTCCTGCCCACCTGGGCACCACCCCAAAGCCTTCTTGCCTGTCATGACTTGATGTTATTTGAGATTAGTTGTAGGTGCTGCTCAGTGCTTTCCTCTGGCCCTAGACAGCTCAGCCAGTAGGACTTCTGCGAGGCTCCACCCCCACTACATTTCACCCCTTTCCACTCAGGTGGTAAACTCTGGTCTCGGCGATGTCTGCAATGAGCTACTGGCGCTGCCCATTCTCCTGGCACGCCTGCCTGCAAAGTAGATATACGGCCTTCATGGCTGGTGAATGCACAACTTAATGATAAGGAAACTAAATGTGAGCGCATGGTACAGGCATTGATTCTACGCACACCCAACACTTTACCTCAGTGTTCTGCGGCTGGCAAGGCGAGCTTCTCCCAGCCCCCACTGGCTTCCCCCCTTTGTGGGTATTCCCCAGCAAGCTGGGTTTCTAGGCTGCTGGCTACTGGCCACGTATCCCAGTACTTCAGACAACATCTCCTCATACTCCCTAGGCTCCTCTGCGACTGCTGCTGCCCTAGCAATGGGTTTTGGGTCTGTACTTGTTCAAATGCAGTGGCTGTGACTACAGGGGCGCCGAACATGTTTTCTTCACCAGCAGGCTCTATCAGTCCCTCTTGGGCTGGCCTCCTCCCATTTCAGCTGCCCGTGTGTGAGCATAGGCTCAGTCGGGTCTGCGCCATTGGGTTTGCCCGGCACAGCTTCCACACCAATACCTGCTCTTTCTCTTATGGGTGCTCAGCCGCCTGCAGTGTCTCCTGTTCTGGCAGGGCCTCCTGCCCCTGGAAGGATTCCCTGCTGTGGTGCCACAAGTGTGCTGCCTGACTCTGTGGGAGGGTTCCTGCAGCAACCGAGACTTCTGCAACCTGGCCAGGCAACCTGCCCCTGTGGGGGTGTGCTGGTCCCGATCCAGCTGCAGGGAAGTTTTCAGGTTGCACCCACAGTGAGCCCTCTCTCCCCCTCTCCCCTGCTGCCACCGGGGAGTTCCTTTTATCCTGGGAGTCCTCTGGGGCCAGCCCACTCTGCAGGCCCTCTTCTGGTTGCGTGGTGCTGGCCAGTTCCCCAGCAGACCGGTCATGTGGATGCTGGTGCTGTGGTAAGTGTGCTGTGGGCCTGTAACAGGTGCATCCAGACAAGCACAGACCATTTTTTCCAGGGGACAAGTAGCAGTGGCACTTAATACCTTGTGCCATTGTTACTTGTCCCTGGGGATGCCCATGTCACGTGGCTCTGGTGAGCAGCAGGTTACCTAGAGGGTAGGGGTGGCTGAAGCCAACAACTGTGCTGGCCCCAGAAGCCTTATCTAGGGGCCTCTCATGGTTGCAACCACAGCAAGAAGCCTGGCCAGCAGTTTGAGTGTGATTCTGGCAGGTCAGGCTCCAGTTTTGGGTGACACATACTGCTGCCACATGCACCACCACTTTTTTTTGTGGTGTGGTTTTTTGATCCTGGGATGTCCCAGGGTCAAGAAAAACCCCTGTGCTGCAAAGTAGCAGCACAGAGAATGCCGGCATGTGTGGTGTGTGGCGCCACAGATGGGTCTTCAGCACCACATACTGCACGTCCACATTTGTCCAGATGTGGTCCTACATTATAAAAAGAAGCTTGTTTAAATATGGTTATGATACCTAAGCCATGCTAAAATATATTTGTTCTTGCTTCTCTAGATAGAGGACAAACAAACACATGATAATCATGTTGGTGAATTATATTAATCCCAGGTAACTACAGGTTTCCCTCGCCAACCACGGTTTTGAGTATCCATGCTTAATATTCTATATATAATTTTGGCTACCGTGGTATACAGTTTTGAGTAACCACAGTTTTCTGTGGCTGTGCATCAGCCCACCACCTGCCATTTCAAATCACCCGCGCTCTTGCTAGTCACCTGTGGTGCGCCTTTCTCCTAATGTACACTCAGTCTTGTGTTATGCTTCACGCCATTAACATCCAGTTGCAGGTGCTCCACATTTTTCTCCCAATTTCTTTGTGATTTTTGCATTTTGCCCTAAAGCATGGCCTCTAAGTGAGTGAGTGGTGAAAGTGAGTTATTTGTGAAGAGGGCAAGGAAAGTGATGTCTTTGGAAACAAAATTGGAGTTGCTGGATTGTCTAGCACATGGAGAGAGTGTTGTGAATGTAGGGAGGCATTTTGGTGTGAACAAATCTACTGTGAGAACCATTAAGAAAAGTGAGACTACCATGAGGGCTAATGTTGCAAGTGGTACACCGGGAAGTGCTGAAGTGACCTTTATGCCATGCAATCATAGCTCAGAAAAAATGGAAAAAATACTTAGCATCCGGATTGAAGACCAGACACAGAAGAAAGTGCCTTTGAGCAGCCAAGTGATATGTGAGAAAGCAAAGTGAATTTATGACCACATTGTCCAGACCTTGGGGATGAAGACATGAGTGAATGCATGAGTTTTCAAGCCAGCACGGGGTGGTTTGAAAACTTTAGGAGGAGACATGGGCTCCACAACGTGAAGATTATGGGGGAATCAGCTTCAGCAGACACTGAAAATATTCATATTCAAGTCTCTAACCCCATTTTTCCCATAAGCCTTTTGTCTTACCAACCACATGGGAACTTTCAGGAGCCTAACCCCTGCGGCTAGCAAGGGAAACCTGTACAACTGATACAATGTGGTTCTTTAATATGGCTATAGATGTTTTTATTTATTTCAGTTCATTTTTTGTCTTCAAAGACTTTTTTTAGTTAAAATGGTTTCGTTTGACAACCAGGTATAAACACATCTATTTTTTGTTTTGTTGACAGGACCACAACACAGCTTTGATAATGACTTCTGCAGCTTTCATCAAGTTTCCTGGCATCCAAATCTACCCTCGAGTTAGAATAAAACTTACTTGCCCCTGTTTGTCCCCGTATCCCTTCTTTATAGCATAGGTGTCTAGCTTTTTATTTTGGTTCAAACCTCTTTTTTAGGGTAAAACCAACCTACTATCATTATCATAGAATCATGCATTTTGTGGTGCAAATTAGTTGGGTTATGCTCACAGACTAGCAGCTGCAAGACAAACTCAGATCTAATATGGCAAAGTAAATGTCTTTTTGAAACCAAAAGTTCAAAGAAACAAATAGAACTGAATAAAAATTTCATGAAGCCACGTGAAAAAATAAAGCTGCAGTAGTTATAGTGGCTGAGCCAGAAAGACGATCCCTACCATTATTTTTTTTCTCCTTTTCCCCCTTACCTGAATATCCTAAGTCCTCAATTCAGTTCATATGCATGGTGGAAAACCCTTTCCTTTGGGAAACAAGGGTCTCAGCTATACAGAAAACAGACAAAACAGGTCAGAAAAGAAAGCTTAGTGCATCCTATATCATTATTAAGACAGAAAAAAAAAATTTAATGGAAAAGTTATTTGTTGCAATATATCTTTTTGGTCCTATGCCAGCAGCATAATGAAACTGTAAAGCCAATATACTGTATGTAATGACTGACCATACCCTTTGTATGGTCAGTTTTTCTGGGCACTGTGGACCCAGTACAAGGACTCGTGTTTTTGCTCTCCTTCAGCCTCACCATCAACAACATGTGTCCCTGGCAGCTGGGTGGAGTGCGGTGGTGTTGGCAGCAGTGGGAGCACAGTGGTGGTAAGCGGGGAACTCTTGCAGATGCCGCTGGAGCTGGCGGCGGCGGGGGTTGGGGTGAGGAGTGCCGACCACAGGTCAGCAACCACTTGTAGATGCCACCAGCAGCAGTGGCCAGCAGTGATCACTGACTGCCCGCAGACACTGCCGATGGTGTCAGCAGCAAAGTGGGGTGGTGAGCGGCAACTGCCCACCTTTTTGTAGGGAGTGAACTGCCACGTTCAGGGGGTGCACATGCACCCACGTGCACCCCCCATGCATCGCCAATGAGCCTCATTGTTCTATTGTAGGCAATATATCTAGGGTGGAGGTATAACTGGAGTGCCTATTTACTCCAGCTGTTTCCAGGTGTTCAGAATGCATTTTTTAGTCCTGTCTTGCAAGATAGAAAGGAAACATAAAAACCACCTTGGCTCCTTATCCACTCCTGCACAAAGAATATCTCAATTTGAACTGCTAATTGGACCCTGTGTATGAGCTGTTTTCAAAAAGAAATTTCAAACATGAGAACTTTGGACTTGGAAAACATTATACCTGACCCTTTTGGACCACAAATTTTTTGTGTTCCAGCAGATTCTTGCTGGGAAATGTTTCAGGTGAGCAAACAGCAGCAAATTTTGAATTTCAGCAAGGATATCTGTGCATTTAGTAGTGTCCTTGCTTCGCACTCCTCTCTTCAAACAAAATTGTTTCTCATCCCTACTTCACTTTCCAGTCTGCCTGACCCAATACATAGACAACTTTTTCTGAAATCCTTACAAGCAATTATGAAACATAGATACTCAACTGCTCTAGTTTATGCTTTAAAAAATCTGTCATGAGGTGTGCTGAGCTTTAAGTGCTGTGCCAACTCCGGTCCTCTCAACTACTTTTGTGTGAGTGGATTTGGAATATTACTTACGTAGCTGCCTACTAAATTAACATAATGTACTAAAATGAGTCTTTTAATTTGTATACTACATTTCTTGGCATCTAGGTAAGTGTTAACTATTAGCATTACTGGGAATTAAGCGTAGAGACTGTTCATTCTAGGAGTTATTGTGCAGAGGCTGGTATCTAAATTGCCCCTGGTAACAAAAGTCCAGCTCAGATTGTTACATAAGATTGTTTTAAAAAGTTAGGAACGTTTGAAGAGAGGAAAAGACTGAATTAGTCCAAACAAATAGTTCTACAGATAGCACTGATGGCCTGTGTTGATCATGTCTAGTAACCAAGGAGAGGGTGGGATGGGAAAAATCAGTAAACCAAACCTGATGTGCCAGAAGTTAGGCTCAATTAAGTCCCTGGCACCAATTCACTTACAGGCACTAAGAGATCTGAATCCTGATCCCAACAACTGTGCCTCTTGCCATACTACATGTACACAGCAGGAGGTATGATTTTTGGGATCATATCCCAGTCACATTCTTTCTACTTGCCAGCCCATGGGGAGCCTGGGATCATGATCCTGCGCCAACAATTTGAAAGCCAGATACTTGCAGCCCAGAATGACCCAGTCCCAGGGCTGGTTTGGGACCCCTATGGGTCCCAGGTACAGGACCAACAATCAGCTGATTGCTGGACCTGAAGCAGTCCTGGACAGGCAACCTATTCAATTTTAAGGCACAATGCAAACCAGCCATAACAATGTTCTGCAGTATTCAAGGAACATTTATTTTATGGCTGGTTTGTCATTTTAAATCACCTTAAGTTGGGTGCACCTATAGCACCCTTGCCATTTATGCCACAATTAACATGCTAATTGAAGCATAAGTGTAATATATAGAAGGGCTTTTAGTGAACAAAGTAATGAAATGGTATGCTATTTCATCCCTTCTCATCCTACTACTTAAATATCCTAACTGAACTGGTTGAGTGGGAGGGACCTTCAGAAGATCACCATCCTCACTGGTATTGACTAAACCTTAAGCATCATGTGGAATGTAAGACTTGTATTCCAGCTCTCTGCCTCTCCCTATTATGAGTTTTCCTCCTTTTTCCCTTTTTTTCCCTTTCTGTTCTCTTTTTTGCCTTGTGTCTAATAAGAATTTAACCAGCAGACTTGGACTGCATTGTTGGCAGCACTGCTGCTATCCTGTGACAAGACAACAAATAAAAGTAGAAGCAAAACTATATTATGCTGGTACAAATGTCAAATATTGTTGCGTAGGAATAAGATCAATTAGATCAATTAGGCCAGGGGTTGGCAACGTTTTTGGCCAGAGTGCCAAAAACACCGACACCTTTGTCTTGTAAGATGTTGGTGTGCCAGGGACAGATGGCGGGAGAGCTGTGAAGGGTCAGATCCTTGTTGAGGCAGTGCAGCCCCGGCCACTTCCCCACCGTCTGCCCCAAGGTGCCTGTGCCAAGCAAAATGCCTTCACATGCCACACTCTGGCATGTGTGCCAGAGGCCACCTACCTCTGAATTAAGGATATGCACACTCTAGCTTTCTAATTTTTTTTTTTTAGTAAAATGTGTCTTCTTTTTAATTTAAGACACAATATTAGAAAATAATGGTAAACTTAATAGGGCTATTCATAGTAACAATAGTAAAGCACTAGGTAGGCCTAATAGTATTTTCAGGATTAGGTTCTGGTTAAAAAAAGTGCTTTAAAAACATTCTTTGTCCTGTTTTCCTAATTAGAGTCAAAATAACAAGCAGCAGGTATTTTAAAACAGATCTAGAATGGTAAAATCTGCAGCATAACAGCAAAATCGATCATGATAATATAGTATTAGGATGAAATAATCTAATACATATTATTCTATACAGTAATTAAGAGAATAGTCTCATTTTACCAAACATATAAATAAAAGATATAAACCAGTCAGCCAGCCATGCAGTTTGTAAATAAACATCATGTATTGAGAATGTATCAAGAAAAGGAGCTTTAATATGAAAACAATACTTGTGCTGTAGTTCAGGTGTAAACAAGACACATGGAACAGGAAAATCCATCTTTCAGCGTTATACATTCTAACAGTGGAAGAAATCACTCTGTGCCTTCTAGCACATTTTGTAAAACCTATTTTTCCACTACATGCTTTGTGACTTATGTTAGATGGATGTTTTGAGGATTACGTGGAATTATTTGCAATATTGATAATACATTAACATCACATTATTTGCATTGAGCATTTTTAAGTATAGCAAACTCCACAAAAACAGGAAATGAATAAACCTTACTAAAACAAAAGCATTTTAATTTGTTACCTTTATAGAATATCAATTCTGTTTGAGCTGTTAGTATTATAACCAGCAACATACCTTAGTCTGTTTCTTCTGATTGCTTTAGTGACCAAGTACTACATTAAAGTAGCCTAATATTTAACAAATGTGAACTATGTCTCTGTTCTCATTCAGCTCCAAAGGGTTGGGTAAGGTTTCCTAACTTAAAAAAGACTTTGCAATTTAAACAAGTGAGTCCTTGATTCTCTTCAAGAAAATGTTCACATTCCTATGAATCTCTACTTGCCTCTTTTGAAAGTAATATCTTATTCTCCCTTTTTATTGCCACCTCCTCTTATAGGACCTTAGCTCCTCCCCCTTAAAGTCCAACCTACTTCCTCTAGCGAATAGCATATTTATACCCTTATATGGCACACAAATAGAACATGCTCATTATCAAAATAGCATTGATGGGCCAATTTTGCTGCTCTCATTAAAACTATGAAAGACTGCTCCTGTTGTGGTTGGCTGTGTAAGAAAGAATCTCTATGCTGAGAAAAGGGAGGCGTACACCCAATGGAAGGGAGGGGTCATCACCAGGGAGGACTCTACTGAGGTTGCTTGGGGATGCAGGGAGGCAGTCAGGAAGGCCAAGGCCAGATGAAACTGGGACTAGCTTTCCAGATCAAGGACAACAAGAAGCCCTTTTTTAAATACATAGAGGGCAAAAAGAAGGTGCAGGGTAACGTGGGGCCCCTGCAAGACACGCTAGGAAATTTGGTCGTCACACAAGACGACAAAGCTAACATATTTAATGATTTCTTTGCCTCCATTTTCCTGACCAGGGACTGGATCAGCCCCCCGACAGGACCCCCCTCAGGCCCCAGGGGAGGCGCACCTAGGCCAAGGTTCAGTGAGGATCTAGTCAGGGAACTTCTGGAGGGACTGGATGTATTCAGCTGGTCCAGACAATCTCCACTCCAGAGTGCTGAGGGAATTCATTGAGGTCATTGCGGGACCCCTGACATGGCTTTATGAGCATTCGTGGTGCTCTGGTGTGGTGCCAGAGGACTGGAAGAGGGCCAACGTGGTTCCCATCTTCAAAAAAAGGGAAGAAGGAGGACCTGGGAAACTATAGGCCAGTTAGTCTTACCTCGATTCTAGGTAAGCTTTTTGAGAAAATTATTCTGGCACATGTCCACGAAGGGCCAGCAGGGGAGATTATACTTAGGGGCAACCAACATCGGTTCATTAGCAGCAGGTCCTGTCAGACCAACCTGGTGGCTTTCTATGACCAGGTCACCAAATCCTTAGATGCAGGGGTAGCAGTGGACATAGTCTTCCTGGACTTTTGGAAGGCCTTCGACACTCTCACCCTGTTCTCATTAAAAAACTGGGGGACTCTGGTGTCGGCACCTACACAGTCAAATGGGTCGCCAACTGGCTGGAGGGCTGCACCCAGAGAGTGGTGGTGGATGGGTCATTTTCAACCTGGAGGGATGTGGGCAGTGGGGTTCCGCAGGGCTCGGTCCTCGGGCCCGCACTGTTCAACATCTTCATCAGTGACTTGGACGAGGGGGTAAAAATCACCTTGTTCAAATTTGCTGATGACACTAAGATGTGGGGGGATGTGGGCACGCTGGAAGGGAGGAATAGGCTACAATCAGACCTAGACAAGTTACAGGGGTGAGTGGATGAGAATAGGATGGGATTCAACACTGACAAGTGCAAGGTGATGCACCTGGGGAGGAAGAACCAGCAGCATACTTACAGGCTGGGGAACTCCCTTCTCATCAGTGCAGAGGCAGAAAAGGATCTTGGAGTCATCATTGATGCCAAGATGAACATGGGCCAGCAGTGTGGGGATGCAGTCAGGAAGGCCAACCATACTATACCTTGTGATGCATCCACAGATGCATCTTGAGCAGGTCCAAGGAGGTGATCCTCCCCTTCTATGGCATTGGTCAGGCCGCAGATAGAGTACTGCATCCAGTTCTGGGTGCTGCACTTCAAGAGGGATTGGATAACATGGAGAGGGTCCAGAGGAGGGCCACTCACATGATCGGGGACAGCAGGGCAGGCCCTACGAGGAGATGTTACAGGACCTGAACCTGTTCAGCTTCTACAAGAGAAGGCTGAGGGGGGATCAAGTGGCCTGCTACAAACTAGTCAGGGGGGACCAGCAGGCATTGGGGGAGTCCTTGTTCCCCAAAGCACTACCAGGAGTGACTAGAAATAATGCTTACAAGCTGGCAGAGGGTAAATTCAGATTAGACATCAGGAGGCGCTACTTCACTGTCAGGGTGGCTAGGATCTGAAACCAACTACCTTGGGGGTCTTTAAGACAAGGCTAGACAATCACCTTGCTGGGGGTTGTTTGACCCCAGTACTCTTTCCTGCCATGGCAGGGGGTTGGATTTAATGATCTGCTCAGGTCCCTTCCGACCCTACTAACTATGAAAAAAAAAAAGAAAAAAAGAACCCATTAGCTTGGTAATTGCATGTTTGTTCCACTTGGGCCTCTTCTACTTTAATACAAATTCTGCTTTCCCCGCCCTCTAAATTAACCCATACCATTGGCTGAATAGGTGTTTGGCATTTTCTGTCTTAAGCTTTCAGTTTTTTCTACAGGGTACACAGAAAAGGGAAAAGAGAGTCGCTGTCCATCTGCCACTGGAAGCTCAAATTACCAGGTCTGCAAATTTTTATGCCATGACAGGTAAGACAGCCTTTCTTTTCTTACCACCTTCTTTTTTAACCCAGTTTGACAATTTCCCTCTCTCTGCTGTTCCTTTTGGTTCTTCCAATCCTGTCATGTTTCCACTTTCACCAGCAGCTTGGCAGCATTAGTCTGATCATTACTGGAAGAAAATAACATGACATCCTTACGTAAGAATCAGTTATTGTCTTTCGTGAAAGTTTTGACTAAGTAATATGGGATTGGTTCTATGCTACCTTCATTATAAGCATAGCCAATGTGTAAGTGTTGACAGTAGGGGGGCACAACTCTACACCCCCACCCCTGCTGCTGCTGGGCGTTGGCTCTGACCAGGCTGCACCCCTGCATCCACCATCAGCACAGAAATATGGGGGGTCATGTGCCCTCCCCATACACATTACCTATGACAACAAGAAAATAACAGAAAACTCACCATTAGGTAAACACTTTCCTGTTACTTACAAAAGCTGGTCCAATAATTATAACAATTGCCATTAATATAATAATTATGAACATTAATATAATATAATATAATATAATATAATATAATATAATAATCACATTCCTTGGGCATGGAAGGATGAAGTCAGGAAGGCAAAGTGCAATTCAAGTTGTGTCTAGCAAGGGACGTGAAGTGTCACAAGAAGGTTTCTACAAATTTTGGTAGCAAGAGGAGGATCAGGGAAAGTGTGGGTCCCTTACTAAATGGGAGAGGCAACCTAGTGAGAGAGATATACAAACAATGGAAGCTTGGGGCATGCCCTAAGGAGGACTATACAACAATGGCCCGCAGTTGTAGGGAACAGATTTGAAGGGCTAAGATGGCAACTGAACTAAAATTAGCAATGGGAGTCAAGGACTACAAGAAGTCCTTCTTTAGGTATGTAGGGAACAGGAGGAAAACAAATGGGAGTGTGGGGCTACTGCTCAACAACTCAGGACAGCTGGTTACTGGCACTCAGGAGAAAATGGAACTCCTGAATTGCTACTTTGCTTTGGTCTTTCACTGAGCCAAGGGCAAATTCATGCCAGAGTGGGTACAGAATCAGCAGGGTAGGAATAACTGCCTTCCTACTATTACCGTAAAACTGGTGTCTGATCATTTGAAAAAAATAGACATATATAAGTCTGTAGGACCAGATGAACTTCATTCAAGGATCCTGAAGGAGCTGGCCAAAGTTATCATGGGAGCACTGGCAAAACTTTTCCAAAACTCATGGCACTCCAGAGAGGCCCCTGAGGACTGAAGAGGGCAAATGTTGTGCCCATCTTCGAGAAAGGGAGGAGGCTGGACCTGGGTAACTATAGGCCAATCAGCCTAACTTCTATCCCAGGGAAGATTCTGGAAAAAATCATCAAGCAGTCTATATGCAATAGGCTTGAGGCAGGTAAGATTCTGAATGACAGCCAGTATGGCGTCATCATGGGCAGGACTTGTCTTACCAACCTCATCTCTTTTTATCATCAGGTAACTCACCACCTGGATAAGGGAGAGGAGGCTGATGTTGTATACCTTGAATTCCAACAGGCCTTTGATCCAGTATCCCACAACATTCTTGTGAGAAAATTGGATGACTGTGAGCTTAACCATGAACAGTTAGCTGGGTAGGGAGCTGGTTGCAGGGGAGGACCCAGAGAGTTCTCATGAATGGATCTGTGTCATCTTGGTAAGAAGTGGCCAGTGGCATCCCTCAGGGGTCGGTGCTTGGTCCACTGCCTTTCAACATTTTTATCAATTATTTGGATGTGGGGGTGAAAAGCTCACTGGCCAAGTTCACAGATGACACCAAGTTATGGGTAAGTGTGGTCATGTTTGAAGATAGGCTGCAGATACAGGTGGACCTAGACAGGCTAGCAAGTTGGGTAGATTAGAACCAGATGAAGTTCAACATTGAGTAATGTAAAGTGCTCCACCTGGGGAGAAAAACCTCTGTGGCAGGGCACCTTTGGGTGCCTGCCACTTTAAGGGCAGAGTCAAGCAGCTACCAGGTGTCTGATGACACCAGCCACTTTTAGAGCAAGGGATATAAAGGCTACAGTTTGCTGCTGCCAGCCCAGGCAGAAGTAACCCCTGGCTGAGCTGCAGCAAGAACATCTTTAAGGTAAGAGTAGGAGGATCTTGGTTCTGGGCATGACCTAAAACTGCACCTTGCCGAGGAAGGGTGGCCTTGTGGGACTCCTAGTGGTGTGGGAGCCTCCAGGAAATGCCAAGCCAGTTACCTCCCCGGTGAAAGGCAGGTCGGGATGCCTTAACCCCTGCCCCCATCATCTGGTGGGTAATTCTGAGAGCTGGGGAAGTAGTGGGGGGGCCTGGTATGCCCATGTGTAGATGCCTGAGCCCAGCAGGGATGCAGATCCTGGAGACCCCAGAAAGGGTAGCATGTGGGGAACGTAGTTGTGTGGCCCTGCACAGAGTACAGCTGAATGGGAGTAGGCCTGAAGGTGCATTGAGTAGGGCTGAACTTGGAGTAAGCCTGAAGGGCAGTGCAAGGGCCAGCCCTGAGAGTAGTTGATCATGAAGATCAGGATGCCCCAGGGTGGGGCATGGTACAGCAGCCCTAAAGGGGACGTAGTAGGAACCCCATGTATGGGGAAGAGGCCAAGGCATGGTTGTGAATGCCTGAAGCTGTAGTTGGGCCAGAGGCTGAATGTGGGGCTCAGCCAGAGAGTTAGGGGTGAGTCCAGACCCCGATAAGTCCTCTGCTTCAAGGATGCTGAGTGTGGATTGGAAGTAAGACTTGTAGTTTGAGCACAATGACCTGCTGCTCCAGGGAGGGAGTGAGAGTCCCTGCGAAACCCTGGAACACCAGTCATGGTGTAGGTTATGATTACATCATGTGGATGCCATCTGCAAGGTATGGGCTGCAGTGTAAGGGAGGTCAGAGCCGCAGATAGCACTCCCTGGCATTGGGCCTGGGAATGGGCAGCTTTCCGCATTATTCCATCAGTTTCTGGAAACAACAAAGTCATGGCAGGTGAGACTGGGCAGACTGCCTCATAGAGACAGGTGGGTGGGCCAGCATGAGACCTGGCCCTGAACTACCCCCTGCCATACACCCCTACACACCTACAGGCATGGCAATGCCAAATTGACTAGCACCATGAATGAAAGGGACCTGGGGGCAATAATAGGCCACAGTATGAATATGAGCCGGCAGTGAGACGCTGTAGCCAACAGGGCAAATAATAGCCTGGGATGCATCAATTGATGCAGCTACCACAAAACTAGGGAAGTGATTCTTCCACTCTACTCAGCATTGGTGAGACCTCAGTTGGAGTACTGCATCCAGTACTGGGTGCTGCACTTCAACAAGGATGTGGTAAAGCTCAAGAGAGTCCAGAGAAGGGTCACTTGTATGGTCAGACTTGCACAGCAAGCCATGCGAGGAAAGGCTGAGGGATCTGGGACTCTTCAGTCTGAAGAAGAGAAGGCTGAGAGGGGACTTGATAGCAGCTTACCACTACATCAGGGGTATAGATCAAGGGCTTGGTGAACAACTGTTCACCAGTGCACCGTTGGGGAAAACCAGGAGTAATGCCCACAAACTCCTGGAAGACCATTTCAGGCTCAACATTAGGAAAAATGTCTTCACAGCTAGGGTGTCTAGATTGTGGAATAGGCTCCTTCCAGAGGTGGTGCAATTGCCTATCCTGGAAATCTTCAAGAGGAGACTGTATGGTCACCTTGCTGGGGTCACCTGACTCCCAGTTGTCCTTCCTGCCTGGTGCAGGGGGTTTGGACCCGATGATCCCCTGAGGTCCCTTCCAGCCCTTACAATCTATGAATTTACGAATCTATGATGCAGAAAAAACTGAAGTACTCAATGCCTATTTCACCTCAGTCGTCACAGGCAAGGTCAGCTCCCAGACTACTACACCTGGCAGCACAGTTTGGGGAGGAGATAAGCAGTCAACAATGGCAAAAGAACAGGTTAGTGACTGTTTAGAAAAGTTGGATGTGTACAAGTCCATGAGGCTGGATGCAATGCATCTGAGAGTGCTGAGAGGGTTGGCTGATGTGACTGCAGGGCCACTGGCCATCATCTTTGAAAACTCATGGTGATCAGGAGAGGTCTTGGATGACTGGAAAAGGGCAAACATAGTGCCCATATTTAAGAAAGGGAAAAAGGAGGATACAGGGGACTACAGACCAGTCAGCTTCACCTCAGTCCCTGGAAAAATCATGGAGCAGATCCTCAAGGAATCCATCTTGAAGTACTTGCAGGAGAAGAAGGTGATTAGGAAAAGTCAGCATGGATTCACCAAGGGCAAATCATGCCTGACCAACCTGATTGCCGTCTATGATGAGATGACTGGCTCTGTGGATGTGGGGAGACCAGTGGATGTGGTATACTTTGATTTTAGGAAGGCTTTTGATATGGTCTCCATTCATTCTCGCAGGCAAACTAAGGAAGTACCAGCTGGATGAATGGACTGTAAGGTGGATAGAAAACTGGCTGGAGCATCAAACTCAGAGGGTAGTAATCAATGGCTTGATGTCTAGTTGACAGCCAGTATCAAGTGGCACGTCCCAGGGATCAGTCCTGGGACCAGTTTTGTTCAATGTCTTCATCAGTGACCTGGAAGAGGCTATAGAGTGCACCCTCAGCAAGTTTTCAGATTACACCAAGCTGGAGGGAATAGTAAATACACTGGAGAATAGGGCTAGGATTCAGAGTGACTTAGATATATTGGAGGATTGGGCCAAAAGAAAACTCATGAGCATTGGTGACGTGTAAAGGGCGCCCGTGGGTGCACCCCCCCCCCCCCCCCCCCCCCCCAGAGATTGGCTGTGCACCCCCTGGAAGTGCCAGCTGCCAAACTGGTAGTGCTGGTGGAAGTGCACTTCCAGTTTCACCGCTGGCTGGGCAACTGGCCACAGGGAGGACCCTCCTGCTGTCGCTGATCTGGTGCCCCCCCAGACCCAGGAGGCACCAGTTGCCCATGCTCATCAGGTTCAACGAGGAGAAGTGCAAAGTCCTGCACATAGGACAGAACAATCCCATGCACCAGTACAGGCTTGGGGCTGGCTGGCTGGGCAGAAAAGAATCTAAGGGTTACAGTGGACAATTAGCTGACTATAAGCCAGCGGTGTGCCCTTGTTGCCAAGAAAGCTGATAGCGTAATAGGCTGCATAGGTAGGTGTGTTGCTAGTAGGTTCAGGAAAGTGATTATTTTCTTCTATTCAGGACTGGTAAGGCCACTTCTAGAGTACTGTGTTCAGTTTTGGGCCCTCCACTACAGAAAGGATGTGGATAACTTGGAGAGAGTCCAGCGGAGGGCAACAAAAATGGTGAGGGGGCTGGGGGACATGATTTATGAGGACAGGCTGAGAGAACTGGTCTTATTTAGAGAAGAGAAAACTGACAGGGATTTAGTAGCAGCCTCCAACTACCTGAAGGGGTGTTCAAAAGAGGATGGAGCTGGACTGTTCTCAGTGGTGGCAGCTAACAGAACAGGGAGCAATGGTCTCAAGTTGCAGCAAGGGAAGTTTAGGTTACATATTAGGAAGAATTTGCTCACTAGGAGAGTAGTAAAGCACTGAGAGGCTACCTAGAGAGGTGGTACAATCTCCATCCTTGGAGCTTTTGAAGAGCCAGTTGGACAAAGCTTTGGCTGGGATAATCTAGTTGGGGATGGTTCTGCTTTGAGCAGGTGGTTGGACTAGATGACCTTGTGAGGTCCCATGCAACCCTAATTTTCTATGATTCTATAATTAATCCCACATGCCTTATATTAATATTCAAAAGATAAATCTTAACATTATACCAATGGGGTACATTAGATATGGTGGAGCTACCTCTCAGACTTCATCTCCCAAGCCCAGTGGACATCTGAAACACAGAACATAGTTATGTTACATAATATTTTTAATTTGGGTTAAAAAATGATCAAAATGACACCAGAATGACTGTCCTTGCTGCTTAGACATTGTATAGCTTGTTATTTACTTTCTGTAATCATAAATTCACAATAACCAATGTTTAGAAACCATGCAGTTCTTAATGAATCTTTAGCAGGGTATGAAGTAATATCTGAAACAAACTTAGAAGATGTTTTTTGTTAGGACAATTAGAAATGGCCCAACAAACTTTCATATGACTGTATAAAGACACATTAATTTGGGTTTCAATTTTCAATATTTTTAATGAATATTAACTTGTGCAAAAAAGTTTAGAATGGCAGTGTCTTTTGAACTGTAATGCTAATACTGATAGCAAGTGGGTGTTTTAAAATATTAACCCTTTCTTTCTCTTTTTAGGAAATTGAACATAAGACTACAAGACAATGCAGACAAGTAGGAACTGCATAGGGTCAATGCACAATAATATAGAAACAGCAAGAACACTTCTAAGCCAGTCAAAGAGATTAAACAAAGATTGTCAAGCCTGATTTGCCACAAATGTTGCATTTTTTTAAAGATAAGCTTTTAGAAAACCTAGGGTCAACATCTTTCCATTCTTTTTAATATGTTTTAGTGGAAGCTATTTTTCTAAACCAGTAATGCCTTCCACTCAATGCAAATACATGGAATAAATTGTGAAAGTGGATTTTATTATGCAACTGCTGTCAAAGCATGTCCCTATTTAGGTTTAGGACAAATGGTTCAGTTAGAAAGATGGTTTGCCAGTCAGCAATGCTTCTTTCTGATCAAAGGACCTGCCAGTCTTATTTTTGGCAGAAGGCGGGCAGGTTGACACCTTACAACAGTGGTTTTCATCCTTTCTTGGACTCAAGGTGCCCCTTCACAACTGTGAATTGAGTAGCATCCCATTTCAAAAACTAATTTGTATGTTGCTGTGCTTAGCTCCTTGCAAAGTGGGGCTAGGGTTGCCAACCCTCCGTGATTTCCCTGGTGTCTCCAGGAATTGGATAAAATCTTCAGGAGACTGCTGAGAGTCACCTGGGAGATAAATGCTAGGACATTCATTAAAATAACTATGAAATGTTGAATCCAATGTATTCAATAGTCTAGTGGTTTTTTAAAATGTAACAGTAATGTACATCTGCCTTCCTGAGTACAGTACAGTAGATCAGTCATGTCATTATATCATGTGATGAAACTTCCTGGAATAGATCCAAACAGAGCTGGGAACCTGAAGTGGGGCATTGGGAGTCGGGGATCAGCCAAGCAGTGAAAACCTGAGCCTGTGCTTATCTCCTTACATCAAACTTATCTCCTCACCTCATGGCAACCTTTGGAGGATCTGAGGTCTCTGTAACAGAAACAACCTGAGTTATTATTTTTTGATTATCAAAAACTGAGTGAAAACTAAGAGCTGGTGTTTTCTGAGGGGGCCCTTGAGCCCAAGGAAGGATGCCTGGAGCCTGTAAAGCAGTGGCTCTTTTTAGTGGTGTTAGAAATATTATTAGAAATGCATAATGAATAGAGTGTTGTTAGAACTGCACAGTTTGCATCTCGTACCTGATAAGCACAAACACCACCAAGGACATTCCTCCCCCCACTTTTGGCCAATTTGCTAGTTTTTCTTATACTAAATCACTCTCTACCCCCACACTCCCCCTGACAATTCACATGCAGATTACAGAAGCTGGAATTCAACTGACTGTGTCCTTGAAAGGGGGCCGGATTTCAACTCTTGGTGACCTAGAGAGCTTTCTGAGCGTGCGTAATTAGCTGATGCATATATGCCTATCCGGCCCGCATACTTAAGTAGTTAATTATAACGCACATGCGACGGATGAAGTGACGTAATCACATGTATGTTTGTATGAACCGGAAATGAGCTGTAAAAGTTCCTGTTTCTGCACACGTGCCCAGGAGAGAGAGTATATAGTGCCTGCTGCGGGTTTCCTCGGGGGCGGAGCAATCTGAGACTTTCTGCCTCTGCTCTGACCCTATTTGCAAATACACCTTTTGTGCTGCTAATAGTGTGTGCCTGAGAATTATTATTTGCGAGTCTCCAAAAGAAACGAACTGCAATTTTTGCATCAGTGGTGTTTTCAGACATGACGGTAAGGAGACAGCCCGCTTTGTCTGGTGGACTTGAGGCTAAGAGGCCTAACACCCTCCATCCGATCTTTCGTGCCAATGTTTAATAGCCTAGGGGGGAGGCTGCCCCTCCTGTAGGGAAGACACTAAGCACGATTTAATCTCTGTTGCTTTGAGGAACAAGATCCTAAGCCTCAGGCCCAGCTTCTGGGAAGCCTCAGGCCCAGCTCAGGGTCCGACGGCAGGCATCACTCAGCCCTGGATGCCGGGGGAGCAGCCGCACACAGCAGCCCCACCACCGGGAGCCCTGGGCAGGGTCAGCCCCATCCCGCCTGCTGCTAACAGAGGCCCGCACGTGCGAGGGAAGGAGCTCGGTGGCTTTATGGTTGCCTGCTCCTTTGCTGCAGGAGGCGGCAGAACGGCGGGCAAGAGCGAGTGTACGTGCATTGCCCTTCCGCAAGCAGGGCGCACCCACAGTCCGACGCATCTCCGCCCGGGCTGCCGGGCTTGGTTGTCGCGCCCGCCCGCGCCTCTTTCCTTCACTCAGGCCAACGATGCCCTGAGCCCCGGCGTTCCATAGGCGCAGCTGATTCGAGGCAGCCAATAGGAACGCGTGTAGCGGGAGCCAATCAGCGCGGCTGTGACAGCTCCGCGGCGGGGCGTGGGGAGTGAGGGTCCTGGTGAGGCGGAGGCTGCGGGACGCTCCGGGCTCTTGCCATGGACCCCCCGCGGGATGGGCCGGCCGGCCGGGCTGTCATTGTTGGCAGGTAACCTCAGTGCTGTCTAGTGCGGAGGGTCCGGGGACAAGTGGCTCCCTGCTCTGCGCCGCTCGGCCGGCTGCGGGGCGCCCGGCTGTCACAGGCAGGGCGAAGCGCTGAGCGCGGGTGCTCCGGGTGGACCGGCCACGGGAGCTGCACGGCGGGTCCCTACCAGGCGGCGCCGCTGCCAACGCCGGGTGCAGGCACGAGCTATCCCACCGCAGCCCAAGTCACTGGGGGAAAACCCAGCTGCAAATCTCAAGCTTGAAATGACTCTGCAGCTGCCAGCCCTTCTGCTTGCTTGTAATCTGCCTGACTTGCTATGGGTCTTTGGATCCTCTTCCTTTGTGCAGCCCAGCATGGCTTTTACTTTTAGCAAGCTGCTGTATGGGAATGGGAGTGGGTCCTCGTTTTCTTGGGTGGTCGCTGGTTGCGAAACAGATCTGTGCTAAGAGGGAGTGAAAAGTCAGAGCAGTGATGTCCCCAAAACGCACAGGGGAACTTAGAAGTGTGATTGCCAGGAACAAGGTGTAAACGCATAGCATTTCTGGGTTGCATTTTGTTGTGTTTTTGAAGGTAAAGCTGAAACTTTTCATAAAGTATGAGGTATTTGTTGTTTGTTTTTTTTCTACAGTTATTTTCTGACCATCAGTGGCTTGGAGTAGGAGTGGTGAAGGCACAACTGTTACAGTCCTCTGCTGTGTGCCTCCTGAGAGACCATCAGAGGTCTTCAGGCATTTTTTTATGCTGTCATGACAGTGGCAAAGCTAGTAGTTACTGGTGGCACTCAGTTCCCCAGTATTTGCCATTTGGCAAGCTGAAGATTTTCCTGTGTGTATGCTACGCAAAGTGTACAGGCAGGCTTACAACAAAGTGGGAATGTTGTGAGGGTGTGTGGCACAGCCCAGATACCTGAAATGAAGGCTAAACTCTTGTGTCTCTGGAGCAGTATGTTGACATTTCACTAGACTTTCCTTGAAGGGTGCTATCCAGTGCATGAAATGGAGACAGTAAAAAAAAAAAAAAAAAAAGTACACAGTTAGCCTGACTGCCTACTATAAACTTGATTTTTTAAAAAGGAGGGGGAACCTATTTTCAGAACTCCGTACTATACTTATTTCTCCTTATATTGAAAGTATCGTAATGCAAAGGAGTTATGAACCAGAAACTTGCCATTTGAATTATTTTTTCTACTGTCTTCTGAAAGTAAACATTTTATATTGGCAGGGAAACCCATCTCAGTTCAAAAAGAGCATATTCAAATACCTTGCATTTCTTTAAGGTGGTATATAGCAAAAAGTGTGCATAGTCCCACCTATCCCCCCAAACTTCCCGCCCCCAGAACTATTCAGACTTTCTGGGAGAGTCTTTATGACAAAGTGTCACTTTCTTAACTGCATCTGGTTTAAGAAACACTTAAAATAGGGGCCATTAATTAGAAAGGGCACCATGGCTACAAAAGTACAAAGCTTGGCCATGCTTCTGATCTATTATCTGCATGTGTTTGGTAATCTACCTGTGGTGAGACCCGTGTTTATTTCTGCCTTCTCTTAACAGTATCACATCTAGTTCTTCAGAGCAAGGGGAGGAGGGAAGAGCTTACTCTGCAACATGAATCATGAAATTGCACTCTATTTTTGTTCCAATTATTTCCACTGGTTCCTTGAAAAAACTTCCTGTTCTAGTTTTTAACTCAAGGTTGGAGCAATATCTCTTTCCTGTTTTGTATTTTTTCCCTTCCCTTCCTCTTCTCTTTGGCCTATTGCCTGTTCTCACTTTTATTCCCAGTGTTTTCTTTCTCTGTTGATCATGTAGTCTCCTAGACTGAAACATACAAAGCTACGGCATTTATGAACCTTTAAAGAAAAAAGGTGAATAGTTAATCGTTTGACAAGGAGATGAAACAGGTGGGATAATTTAAAAGCACATAACTGGAGGTGGGGCTCCTTGGATTTTATCATGGACATCCTATGTAATCTTGGTCAAGTTGCTTAACCTTACTACTTTAAACTTCAGGTTTTCCGTTTGCCAAGGAGATTAATATGTGTTGTGAAATGTATTTCATTAGTGTCTCTGCATTACTCTGAGGTCCTGGGAGAGAAGGTACTATAGAAATATGACCTGTTTTTATTGTGGTTTTCTCCTATCTTCTGCACTGTTGTGTCATAGCTTGCAACATGCAGCTTGCCAAAAAACTGTTGATGAATAAATCCTGCACAGTCTCTGGCATAGGAGATGCTTGAGGACTGTGTGTTAATAAACTGCTTTAAC
This sequence comes from Crocodylus siamensis, assembly GCF_052110815.1. Taxonomy (NCBI): domain Eukaryota; kingdom Metazoa; phylum Chordata; order Crocodylia; family Crocodylidae; genus Crocodylus; species Crocodylus siamensis. The sequence continues at coordinate 386,151,385 of NC_143395.1, forward strand.
TAGTGCCTGATGATGGACCCAGACTGTAATTAAATCCTAACTTTGCTCTTCCCCATGCAGTACCACACACTACTTAGGAGGTGCATCTCAGAACTGAGGCCTATGTTTTTAATGACTTCTCACATTCTTTAGCGCCTACCTTAAATATTTTAAATTGCCAACAGTTTTTCCACTCTCCCTTCACGCCACAGCCACAGCCACAGCCACAGCCCAAAATTAAAAAACAACAAATCTTGCTTTATTATCTGTGCAGAAACAGTTAACCATTTACAAAGATGTGTTCATTCCTGATTGTTTATCTTATGGCCGCTTATGGTGGCATATCAACATTTTTCCTTTGCTTTAACCTACCCTTTTTCCAAATAAGTGTTGTCTTTTCCCACTTAAATCATTTGATGGTCCAGAAATGAACTTTGCCATTATACAAATAAACTTATTTTATTTCCTTTTTAGCGGACTTATAGGCCGCAGCTGGGCGATGGTGTTTGCTTCAGGAGGCTTCAAAGTGATACTGTACGATATTGTGCAACAGCAGATAACGAGTGCCCTGGAAAACATTAGGTAGGTCACCTGACTTCTTTGACTTGTGATAAACTGGCATCACAACAGATCTTACATTCACTTTCTCAATCTGTGAGAATATTTTTAAAGAAATGGCTGAAGTGAACCTCACTTTTTAGGCTTCTAGGTTTGGGATTTTCTGAAGTGTAAAGTCACTAGCTGCTTTTGAAAAAAATGTCTTTTCATCCTTAAAAAAGGTTTAGAAACTTAAGTTCAGTCTCCTATTGAAAACTTCAGTCACTGTCCAGCTATACATGTAGCAAATTCATAATTAAAAAAAAAGAAATACAATGGAGAACTTGGTACAAAGGTAAGGTGACAACATCAACATTGAGGCTTTTGAATAGAAAGGCAGCAAAGTGTAAATACCCAATTTTCAATATGGACAGATGTTAACCAGGCAGTTTCTCAGCAGTTACTTGCAAGGATCAGTGTTCCGTCTATTTATTAAAAGTCTAGAAGTGCTAACTAGTGAGACAGGAATTCTTACTAATGATGTAATTTACTGGCTGGTTACAATGAGAATTTTAAAAGCTCAAGAAAGACGTTTTAAAGAGGCTAGTCATAATTTAGTCTCTATACCAGTGGAGGCATAATTAAAACTTTACACACACACACGTTGTCACATTGGAGCTATGCAGACCTTAATTCTGTATGCTTTGCTTATTACAGGTCACATCTACAAAAGATGCTACTGCACGTTTATTTAGTACTTGCTTATACAAGAACTAAATAAATGTACAGTAACTGGAGTTACTGAGCAATAGCACCAGCAAATATTTTTTAAGTGATGCTACTGCGCAGTAGCCTAATAATATTGTGCAGTAGTGTATTAGTATTGTTAGTGCTGTGATATGCTATTGCGCAGTATTAGGCTACCGTGCAGTCAACGTCTTGTGTAGTTGCACTGACAGACCATGAGCCAGATGTTCCACCTCAAGATAACAAGTGGTTCCTTCCATGGTGAAGTGTAGGCTGAGCTGACAGCTGGCCTATGTGGGGAAAAGTAAGTAGTCCCCAAAAAGGGTTGTAGTGGAATACCTCTGAGGTAGCCCAGTATGAACAGGGTCCACAACAGAGAAAATGTGCTCGGTGACTCCTCTGAGGCCAGAGCTGTTGCAGATTCTTCTACTCTGTGCTTTTTAGGACATGCCTGTCTATCACAGAAACCAAACTGGCTAGTACTGTGCCTGGGTTCGTAGTGGCATATAGTGTGGGTAGCGATCAGAGGTTTGCTTCTCCTAGGGGACATATTGCCTCCCTTTGCTGTCGAGTGCATATTGAATGGACAAAAAGCCCACTCTTAGGGAGGTTTGTGATGTAGCTTCACACTTGCTGGTGAGACCATATATTGTGCAATCATTAGAGGTGCACCAGTACATCGGTCCAATTTTGGCTCAGCACTGATATAAAGAAAATTGACTGTATTGGAAATCGGCCTGATGTGGCTGATAATTTGGCTGATAAATACCTGTGCATGCACGCAGCTGCGGTGCAGGATGTAGGCAGCAAGGAGCACAGCCCAGCAGCTTGGTGTGCTAGTAAGTCTGTTATGGTGGAAGAGGAGGGGGGAGGGAAGAGGTGTCGGTGGGGGGCAGGTCAAAGTCCCTTCGATGAAGGTGTGGAGCTGGGGCAGGTGCTGCCTGGTTGGGGTGGGGCGGGGTGCAGGATGGAGCCTCAGCTTGTCTGGAGGGCGTGGGAAGGAGGGTGGCTCCCGCTGCTTTGTGCACCCCGGGAGGGCACGGGGGGTGGCGTGTGACCCTGGATTTGCATGGGACATGGGTGGGGTGGGCTGCCACTGGAGGCAGCTGCCGCTAGGGCGGGACTCTTCCCAGCGTGTGGGGATTGGGCTGGAGCTGCTCTTGGGGCAGATGGTAGTGGTGCTGGGACGGGAGACTATTGCGTGGGCTATGCCAAATTTTGCCCCCCATAGCCCTGCTTTCCAGTGCCAGTGCTGCCTGCCCAGCCCCTGCCAGGAAGAGCCTGGCGCAACCCTGGCATCAGCCCGCACCTGCAGCCCAACCCACCCTGCACAGTTCTGGGGTTACACGCCCCCTGTGACCTCCTGGGGTGCACGCAGTAGCGGCGGCTACTCCTCCCCTCCCCGCACCCCCTGGGCAAGTTGCGGCTCCGTCCAGCACCCCACCCTGCCCTGCCCCATCTGGGCAAGTGCCTGCCCCAGCCCCACTCCTCCCTCACTGCAGGGCCCTTGATCTGCACCCCCCTCTCCTTCCCTCCCCCTTCTCTTTTCACCACAACTGACTTACCAGCTGGACACAGCGCTTCAAGCTGCAGGGCTGTGTATTGGAAATTGAATCAGTATCGGCCAATATGCCTCCTTAAAAATTGGCGATCGTATCAGCCTGCTAAATCTCTATCAGTGCACCATAACTATTTCATGGCTTCTTGCAGCACTGTTTGATGCTATGGATGAGGCTGAAGCTATTTCTTCATCCATTCCCTGTCTCTCTTTGTCATCTCTGTGGCCATATCCACCTCAGATTTCTCCTGCTTCCCCATTGGCCATTTGGAGCAATGAGGAGGGAACCTGGCATTTCTGATCCTTTTTATTTGATTTTATTTTCTTTGTTTGTGCTCCCATGTGATTCAGCGTCTCTTAGTTAGAACTCCTCCTTCTACAGAATTGTTAGGCTGAGTGAATGGCATGTTTATAAAACCAAGCAACATCCATTTTAGAACCCCAGCTCATGGCATTAGGTTCACAAGTTTGGGACATGTAGTATCTGTCATTTACTTGCAGGACCATCAGAAAAAGCAGGAGTGATGTGCTGACTACACTGACTTCCTTGACTTTAATGGAGTCAGGACTTCACGCAAGGACTTCAGGGTCAGAAATGAGAAGCTTATAGGATGAATGACAGAGAAGACGAGTTAGGGGGATGTGTGCATGTGTTTGGGGTTTTTTAAGTCCCCTTTCCTGTAAGGCTTGGTCTTCAAGGCACTCTGACGTGAAAGGCAACACCTTTCAAAAAGCTATTTTGTAACTAACCTGTACATATATAATTAGAACTTATGAAACTACCTGATGTAGTGTATTTTTAATCAAAGCAAATAGCTTAATGAGTTCAAGGTAAGCACTATGTAGTTAGGATGGAGAACAAGTAATACAGGTATGTCAGCTGGCAGGTTTCCTGATTAAAATGTGCATTATTAGCATAAGAGCTCTTACTGTGTTGAGTTTATAAAAGACTCCCTGCTGTAAATCATGCTGAGTTACTGATGTGGCTTATCTTGTATAGCAAGGTCATCAAACCCACCTTTGGACCTGGAAGGGATCTGAACCATGGGGCTTCTTGCTGGCTGGATCCAACCTGGGGCATGAAGGTTGTTGCAGTGGCCACAGCAGCAGTGTGGGGTCCCACAGTATCAGCCATGCAGGGTCCAGCTGTGGCCAGAATGCAGGGTCCCATGGGGGCGGTGGAGGGTCTGGTTATGGGGGCCTTGTAGGGTCCAGCAGCAGATGGAGCACAGAGTCTGGTAGGGACAAAGTGGAAGATCCAGTAGGAGTGGGGGCAGCAGGAGCTCAGTGTCTGGTGGGGGTAGAGGCATGCAGTGCAGGATCTGATGACAGTGACGGCCAGTGCAGTGTCCGGCAGGGGTGGAAGTGGCAAAACCTAGAGTCCAGCATAGCAAGCTTGGCTTACTGCTGATAGCTATACCCAGTGGTGCCAAAGAGTCCAACTTGTGGTGTCCTCTAGTAGCCTATGGGCTGGATAGAGAGGCTCCATGGCCCAAATCTAACCTGCAAGCTATGTGGTTGACAGCCCTGCTGTACCTCTGTAGAGCAGAGGCATTTCTGAGCTTAGTTAAACTCAGGACACCTCTCCACAACTTCTGAATTTGGTGGTACCCATAACGAGAACCACTGTTGTACTGCCTCAGCTTATCTCAGTGTTTCTCAACAGTGGTGACGCTGCTGTCACTGCCTCAGCTTGGGTGCCCCATGTGCCTTGTGCACAGCCTGACCAGGAAAGGCTATAGCATGCATATACTCCTCATAGGTTACCTCATAAGCTGAAAGCTGGCAGAAACACCTGCTCTTGCCTCAGCCCTTCTTGGTCCAGTTTGGGATATACCATGCAGGGTTGGACTGGGAAGGGCAGAGACAAAACAGTCAGAAACACCTGCTTTTAGGCTGATCAGATAACCCTAATGGAGGCAGAAGCATGTGTGTACCACAGCCGTTCCTCATCTGACTACATTGTGTATGTGGGGAACTTTTACTTGGGTGTGGCAGTGATTCCCATGCCACACTATCTTTGAAAGGTTCTCGTAGCGCCTATCACCCTTGCTGAGAATCACTAATCTGTCTGTTTTTGGATGCAGATGTAGAGATTTGATCCTCTCGCTGCATGATAGTTCCCCCAAGGAAGAAAGGAAAGGAGCAGCTGTTATATGTGTTTCCTGCAAAACAAAGATGCCTACTTCTGCTTTATGAAACTAGTGCTATTAGATCTCCTTATCTCCCTTTAGGATAGTTTAGAAAAAAAACCCATTGGGACGACACCAGGATTTAACATTTTACATGGACTTGTTCCACTATAGCCATTAAATCAAACATCTGTTCATCAAACATCTGTTCATCCACGTGCCATTAAATTAATTCATGTAACTGCTTAAAACAGTTGGAAGAAATTTGAATGTGTTAGAAGAATAGAGTTCCCAGATCATCCCTTTTACCATGGGACAGTGGTTTTTAAGGAATGGCTTCAGCTGTAAAATTATTTTTGAAAGGGGGAGGAATTATTAACCACTTAATATTTAGTACGATTAGAGGGGAAACTGAGAGAACTAGGTTGCAAACACTTAAGGGATTTCACAAATCTTCCATAACTGAGTTTAGTTCCATGTCTGTATGTGTAAAATAGACATTTCCATCTCGGTTGTCTGTGACGTGAGAGGAGATTGAAGGGAAAGTAGGATATCAATAAAGTTGACACAGTAACAGTATTAGTAACTGAAATTTAAAAATACTGGTGTACCTCGTGGGAAGTGTTTTGAATAACAGATTACTTGTATGCCAAGAAATAATTGGTAGAATCATGGAACCTGAGGCTACAGTAAGAAGTGTTGAAACTTGGTGGTGTTAGTGGAGAGAACACACGCAACAGACCCCAGAAACAGGGATAAGTTTACTAAGGCATAACTATGCATGACAGATTTCCTACCCATCTAACTGTTGACAAGCACAGGGAAGTTAAAGCCCTGACACAGCAAGTGAGAAGTGGAGGGACACTTTTTAAAAACAACACGCACCCAGCTAGAACTAATACTAGGAGCTGTCTTATTGAGGACTTGCTATGATAGGGCAACCAAGAACTGCTCTGTTGATGGGGAATTAATGAACAATTCTAAAGCATAGTGCTTACTAAAGTCTCCTGAACTCTGTATTAAGTTGAACTTTTTGCCATTCATTAAATTCCTTTCCTGCAAGTAATAGCCTTTTTGGTTGAAGAGTACAGTATGCTAAAGTTTAAAGTTAGGGGAGTTAGAAGAACAAATAAGTACCTTTTCCTGATTTAATCCTACAACTTGCTTGTGCTGACATGCGTTTCCCCAGCTCACCCTTAGGTCACTGATTCATGTGTTCTTTACAACAAATTTTGTTTTACATTAATGTAGTGGAAAAAATTAATTGTGTAGGGAAATAGGTACACTGTTTTAGGAAGCTGTCTGAAATAAAAATATAGGCATAATGATCTGTGTTCTTGCAGATGGGAATTCTCCTAATGTGGCTAACTTGCAAAATTGTACTCTGACTGCTTCTTAGTGATATATAGGCAAGATGGAGTAATAGATATACAATCCCTGTTTGTCCAATTCATTGATATTAGTGTCCAGACAAATTTGATATTTTATCATCACTCAAGATACTACTGAGGTTTTGTTGTACTGATTTTATGCTTTTGATTTTTTTTGAAAATCATTGACAAAATAAAAAATGTTTCCTTGCATTTGTTCCTTTCCCCCACTCCTTCCTCCATTCTCCAAATCCAAATAAGTAGAGAGCTTTCTGAGATCCCATAGCAAACATGATTTGCTCTCCAGAGCTATTCCTTTGACTTCTTCCAGTCCTCTAAATCCTTGAAGGGACATGACACTGAGAAACTTGTTCACCATGTAACTCTGACTCCTGATGCTGTTAAACACTGCTTTAGCTGCTGCTGCTGTTCTTGCTGTATGCTAACCAACAAGCATCTCCTGGGAAATTCCTTAGGGTGGAGTCCTCTGCAGGTGCTCAGGTAACAGGTAGTGTGAGAATTGAGATATTCATGTTGGCATTGCCATGATTTATGCTGAGAAATTTTAAACAGTAGTCATTCTTCATATGTTTGGGGTTGTCTTATGGGAAGTGAGTGCTGCTTCAAATCTGTACTATTTGGGGACTTATCTTGAGGAAAAGGAAAGATAGTATTAGTAGAAAAATCCCCCTCCCCCATAACTAAAATTTTAGAAGATACAAAATTGCAAACTATTAAAACCAGTAACTGAACGCTATTCTTACCTAATTGGGTTAGTTATTTTGTGCCCCAGAACATAATTCATTTGACAGACTAGTAAAGTAAATATTAATCATTAGCAACAGAATTTCTGCGGTAATACAACATTTTCTTTAAAAACATAATTGGTTTCTTGGGTCGGACTGCAGCTCCATCTATCCCAGTGTCCTGTCTGACAGAGACAACTAGTTAATGCTTTAGAGCAAGGGTGTCAAAGATACAGCCCACAGGCTGGATCTAGCCCATGGAGCCCTGTCATCTAGACCTCAATGTGCTTCTGGGTCTGTTGACCCATGCCATACACAAGACTTGTGCTGGACCAGCCCCATGTATGGCCCAGGATGCACAGTGCCTGCTGCAATTAGACCAGGATGCACACCATACATGATACCTGCTTCAGTCAGTTCAGGCCCCATGCTGGAAACGATGCCTCCAGGTACCATATGCAGTGCAAATCCTGGAGCAGGCACCATGTGCGCAGAATTTGTCATGGTGGCAAGGTAGGGAGGCGGGAAGGTGTGGAGAGAAGATGTGGGGAGAAGTGAGCACGACAGAAGGGAGGGACAGGCTACAACTAGATCTGGACAGGTTACTGGTGTGGTTGGATAAGAACAGGATTCAATACTGACAAGTACAAGGTACTGCACCTAGAGAGAGAGAACCAGCAGCAAACCTATGGGCTGGAGAACTCCCTTCTTGTCAGCACAGAGGCAGAAAGGGATCTTGGAGTCACTGTTGATTCCAAGATGAACGTGGGCCGCCAATATGAGGATGCAGTCAGTAAAGGTAACCGCACCTTGTCATGCATCCACAGATGCATCACAAGCAGGTCCAAGGAGGTGATCCTCCCCCTCTATGTGACATTGGTCAGGCCACAGTTGGAGTACTGCATCCAGTTCTGGGTGCCGCACTTCAGGAGGGATGTGGACAGCATCGAGATGGTCCAAAGGAAGGCCACTAGCATGATCAGGGGGCAGCAGGGCAGGCTCTATGAGGAGAGGTTACGGGACCTGAATCTGTTCAGCCTCCACAAGAGAAGGCTGAGAAGGTATCTGGTGGCTGTCTATAAACTTACCAGGCGGGACCAGTGGGGAATGGGAGAGACGCTGTTTCCCTGAGTACTACCAGGAGTAACTAGGAATAACGGCCACAAGTTGACTGAGAGTAAGTTCAGGATAGACATCAGGAAGCACTACTTCACTGTCAGGGCGGCTACGATCTGGAACGAACTTCCAAGGGAAGCTCGCTCCTACCCTGGGGGTCTTCAGAAGGAGGCTACATAATCACCCAGCCAGGGTCATTTGACCCCAGCATTTTTTCCTGCCATGGCAGGGGGTCAGACTTGATGACCTGCTCAGGTCCCTTCCTACCCTACCAACTGTGAAGGGGTCCATGGATCCTATTTGGCCAGTGGACCACTCCCATAGACACTCCTGCTTTAGAGGAAGAGGATAAGAAACAGGGCATGAGTAAAGTGATATCCTGTTGTATCCTCTCAATTCTGTTGCAATGTCAGAATATTTTCACCTTTTGGAGAGCAGCTGAAAATACTAAAAGCTTGTGGGAAAGCACAGAGAGTGATATCAAATTTCTTAATCCCTTATAATGGATATACATTTTGTTTAAACAGAGCTATTTTGATCCTTATCTTCAGATTATTTCAGGAGTCTCTTGGGTTTGTCACGGAACAAATGTGCAAGCATAAAATTAGCATTTTGCTGTAATGCTTCTGAAAAGTTGCTGAGCTCTGTCATAGTTTGCTTGTCTCCAGGTAGAGAAAAAAGAACAGTAGGACAGCATTAAAGAGATGCTCAATATTGGATCAGCACTGATATAAAGAAAATTGATCATATCAGAAATTGGCCTGATGTGGCCAATAATTTGGCTGATAAATGCCTGTGAGTGCACTCAGCTGCAGCACAGCACCTAGGCAGAAAAGCTTGGAGAGTGGTATGCAGCTGGTAAGTCTAGCTCCATCCTCTTTGGAGCCACCCTTCAGGTAGTTGAAGGCTGCTATTAAATCCCCCCTCAGGCTTCTCTACTCCAGACTAAATGAGTCCAGTTCCCTCAGCCTCTCCTCTAAAATCATGTGTCCTAGCCCTCTAACCATTCTTGTTGCCCTCTACTGGACTCTTTACCAAGTTGTCCACATCCTTTCTGTAGTTGGGGCGGGGGAGGGAGGGAGGGAGAGGGGTGCAAAACTGGACTTCAGATGTAGCTTCACTAGTGTTAAATACAGGGGAGTAATTAGGGATCTACCTTATTTGCGATTTTGCATTTTTCGCAGAAACCATGGAAAGAAAACAGTTTCTGTAAACCCTGTGAAAATGGTTATCCCCACAATTTGGGGACGGAATTGCCAGGAAAAAAAACTTAGTAAAAATAAAATGTGACTTTTGGAAGTGGCTGCAGCTGCTTCTGGGTGCGCCACAGCACTCCACTCCCTGGCCAGCGCTTGCAGGAAGTATGGCTGGTCAGAGGGTGCACTGCTGCTCTCAAGGGGTGCATGTGCACCCCCAGGCACCCCTTACACATTGCCACTGATAAGCATGTTGGTCAGTCATGAGTTGCCCTTGGTGAATCCATGCTGACTGTCCCTAATCACCTCTTCCAAGTGCTTAGAAATGGATTCCTTGAGGACCTGCTCCATGATTTTTCCAGGGACTGAAGTGAAGCGGGCTAGTCTGTATTGGATTCTCCTCCTTCCCTTTCTTAAAGGTGGGTACTGTATTTTCCCTTACCCATCATCTCGGACCTCTCCTGATTGCCATGAGTTTTCAAAGATAATGGCCAGTGGCTCTGTAATCACATCAGCCAACTCCCTCAGCACCTACGGATGCACTGCATCTGGCCCCATGGACGTGTACACATCCAGCTTTTCTAAATAGTTCCTAACTTGTTCTTTTGCCACTGTTGGCTGCCCACCTTCTCCCCAAACTGTGTTCCAGGTGCACTAATTTGGTAGCTGACCTTGCCAGTGAAGACTGAGTTATAAACAGGCATTGAGTACTTTGGCCTTTTCCTCATCATTTGGCACTAAGTTGCCTCCCATGTTCAGTCAGAGACCCATGCTTTCCCTGATCTTCCTCTTGTTGATGACATACTTCTTACCCTTCATGTCCCTTGCTAGCTGCAACTTCAATTGCGCTTTGGCCTTCCTGACTTTTATCTCTGTACACCCAAGTAATACTTTTATACTCCTCTCTAGTAGTTTGTCCAAGTTTCTACTTTTTGTAAGCTTCCTTTTGTGAAATATCTGTTACTTTTCCATCTTCTTTGTATTAAATATGAGTTAAATCCTGGATTGACCCTGGTTGTTGTTCATGCAACACCTTTCACAATAGAGCTTTGATCTTTGTCAGGGCCTCTAGACAATAGTGGTAGACAGATAAAAATTGTTTCAGATGTTGCATTGATTCAGACGTTACTTTAGTGAATTCTCTCTTTCTGTGTTAATAAATTCTAGTAACAATTTTTTTCTTTAACTAGATCTACTCTTTTGAAATATAGATTAGGCCAGTGAGTGTTTCAGCTTCCAAAAAGCAAGTGCCTTCTTGAGCAAATTTACAGATGACAAAACTGGAAAGGATTGCAAACACACCGAAGGATAGGAGTGCAATTCAGAAGGATCTTGAGATCTTGAAAAGGTGGGTGGGAGCTAACAGAATGAAGGTCAATGCTGACAAATGCAAGGAGCTGTACCTTGAAGAACACTAATTTAAAAAAAAGACAAAATGTGTGGCACATTGCTGGTTGGCAGGACTGTAAAGAATGATCTAATAGTTTTGGTGGGTCACAGATTCAGTATCAGTTTGCAGTGTGAAGTAGCTGCACAAAAATAATAAAAGATTTAGAAGGGAAGCCAAATGATGTGAGGTTGAAGGAAATAGTCATGTTTAGTTTGTGGAAAAGCACTTAAGAGGGAGCATGACAGTGGCTTCCAAATACTTGAAGGGCTTCCATAAAGAAGAGGGAGAACACTGTTTCTCTTTTGCTGCAAAGAGTAGGATGCAGACAGTGGCTTGAAGTTGCAGCAAAGTAGATTTAGATCAGATGTTAGGAAAATCTTCTTCACTATTAGAACACCAAGGCAATGTAATAGTTTTTCTCCTCCTCCCCGCCGCCTCCCCCAGAAGACAGTGTGTCTGTTTCATGCCGGACTCTGCTGTTTCAGCAGAAAGCAGAACATACCTCCCTTCACAATCCGCGCATTTGTGTTGGCGGAAAACACGGGCTGACAACTGGCTGGCCCAGGCTGCCCATCAGGGCTGCCCTATGCACTGCTGCCATCTGTTAGTCATACTAAGGGAGCCTGCAGAGTATCTAATGTTATAAAAGCCTGAGTCTGTCTGTCTGTAATGCTTTATTTGCACTCTGATTGGCTGACAGAAACAGCCAATCGGAGTGCTCCAAGTGTGGCGGAGTGCCATCATGATTCCGAAGTGGTGCTGAGGACTGGACAGAGGGTGGAGGAGCTGAGGCCAGCACTGCTGGCCTGAACTCTCCCACCCCGCTCCCTGCAAGAGGCAGAACAGTATCAGCATGGGGCATTAGGTGGTGGCACTCCATCCCAGTCCCCCCACCCCCAGGTCATTCTTGACAGGCAGTTGGCTAGTGCTAGAATAGGTACACAGCCCTGTCACCCCCTCTGCCACAGTATTAGCACTGCAAGCTCTCCAGTCTTCAGGGCCTCAGCATTTGAATATCTGTACATGGGGCTTTGAGTAAGTTTTTCTACCAGGAGAACAAACCTGTGAGAAGTCTCTTGGATTATCTGAATGTTTGTGCACAACTTTAGATAAGCTTCTGAGTATCACAGTATCTTCCTCACCCACAATAATTTTTGCCTTTAAGTATTTATCTCCAATGAGAGTAGGGATGTGAATGGTTAAATGTTTACATCTTGATAACCAATAATATCTTACCAGTTATTATTTAGCATGGGGTGGGGAGCAGTTCAGTAGGGAAGAGGTGGGGAAAGGGAAACAGTGCAATGTCTCTGAAGGAGGCAGGGCAGGCAAGAAGGAAGAGGGGAAGGAGCAAGAAGTGGGAGGGAGGACTATTACCTAGTATTGTGGGGAGCCGCAAGGGGCCTGGTCCTTCTTGTGGCAGCACAGGCCTGGCCCCTTCCGCACTGTCCACTCTGAGGTGTGCATGCACCTGCCACCAGCAATGAGCTGAGCTGGGACTCCATGGACCCCAGTGCAGCTACTTGCAGCCTCCCTGCTGCCTACCACAAGCAGCCTGGGTTCTGTGGTTGGCAGCGGGGGCCTACCTGGAGTCCAGGCTGCTTGCAGAGGGCAGTGGGGAGGCTTCAAGCGGCTGCACTGGTTTGTGGAGCCCTGGCCTAGCTCATTGCCAGTGGCAGGTGCATGTGTACCTTGGGATGAATGGCAGGGAAGCTGCAAGGGGCCCGATTCTTCTTGTGGCAGTACAGCCCTGGCTCCTTCCCCATCATCTGCCTGAGGCACAGGTATGCCAGCTGCCAGCAATGAGTCAGGCCAGGGGTCTGTTGACCCTGCAGCCCCTGCTCCTGGGCAGCCAGACACCAGTGGCAGTAGTGGACAAGGGGTTTTCCCAGCTTGCTGCTGCCACCAGCGTGTGGCTGCCCGAGGCTGGGGTTGGCTGCAGGCACAGCAGCAAACCTCACCTCATCCCTATAAAGCTGTGGGCTACTTCAGCAGGTGAGGTGCTTTCCCAGCCCACTGCTGCCACCCAGAGAACAAGGGAGTACAGGTAGGGGCTGATCCCAGCTGGATACATGTTACTGGTTAACTGTTTAACTGATAACATTAGGGGAGTTTAAAAGGGTACTTACTTAATTGCTATTTACAATCCTAGATAAGAGGCAGAGCTGTTTAGCCTGTCTGCTGCTGTGAGGCTGCTGATTCAGGAGATAACACACATGCAGTGCACAGCATACTTTGACATAGTGCTGACTGGGATAGTGAATAGGAAGTATAGTTGTATACTGAGACTTTCCGGGCTGCTTTGTCTCATGGTATCCTACCTGACAGGTTGAGAATAAACCAGAAGCTGGAAGTTGTGGCTGAGCTAGGAGTCTTGGTTTTTGGGAGACAGGACTTAAAACAGTCTATCCTACAAGATGTGGGGGTGCCAGAAGGTTGAATGTACTGGCTTGCATTAGAATTGGATCTCTCAAGCTCCTGGTTTCCTTTTTGAATGCCTCTCCAGCTGCTTTCCGAGCTTTGGGGATCCTTGGTGTGACAGACCACCAGGCACCTGGCAGTGGAGCCTGGGCACCTGAAGCTTTTAAGCTCTCTGCTCTCTATCATCCTGCCAGACAGCTTCTGAAGAGACAGTAGCTTGGAAGTCTGGGCTCCCCAGCAGCCAGGTTGAACTGTTGAGGAGCCGGGCAGACGAGCTGGCAGAGAACCAGGCAGGTTTGAAAATATACCTGGGTTCTGTTAAGACTCTGAAATCAAACTGTCCCTGTGAAACACTTTGATTATGACAAAATGGCATTCTCTGAAAAACATTCCATCAGAGCATTTTTGGCCATTTTAAGTTTCAGAAATTGGAAAGGGCTGAATTCAGTGCCTGTTTGGCCTGCAGAGTATACATGTGAAAACTTATACAGGAGAAAAGTTTTAGTCCTTATATAAAATTAGGATCTTGAATATGCTGACTTGCTCCCCAAAACTCCCTTAAGTCAAACTGACTTAAAAAATGTTGTGCCCCTTTCAAGTTTCTGGCTTTGTTCCTACACAAAAAAAATGAATTATAGGATTCTATTTGTAATACTGCCACCTGAGACCCAATAGGAATGTCATGTGTCTGTCTATTTATCCAGACTTGCACAGCACTTCTTAGAGTAGAAGCTAAAAATTGCTGTAATTGATCCATTTTTATCTCTCATTCTGGGCACTGTAGGGTATTGTATAATAAGGCTTTCCCAGAGATAGTCACAAAAATTACTTGAATCTATTTTAAAGAAAAGGCTAAAATCTATTTTAAAGAAAAGGCTAAAATCAATAGAAAAAAGCTATTAAAAATGACAGGCCAGAGTACAGGTAAACATCTGGCACATTCCAGGTCAGAAGTAGCTTCATGCTTTTCTACCCCTAAGACATTAGTTTGGTTCATTTTCTTCATTGGTTCAGCCATCAGTTAATATACCTTTTAAAGTGAGGAAATAAGATCGATAACAAATCTGTTATTGCAGGGGTGGTAAACCTACCACATGAATGCCAGAAGTGGCATAGGCAGCCTGTATGTGGCAGGTAGCAGATTGGGAAGGGGATAGACAGCACAGTGGTAACTAGGACAGGGAACATAAAGCAGAGCATCCAATCAGGTAGGGAGCACAAGGCAGGAAGCAGAAAGGAGAGCAGCAGCTTGGTCAGGGAACAGATACAGAATCATAGAAAATGAGGGTTGGAAGGGACCTCAAGAGATTCCACCACCTCTCTAGGTAACCTGTTCTAGTGTTTCACCACCCTCCTAGTGGGAGAGTTTTTTCCTAATATCCAGCTTAAATTTCCCTTGCTGCAACTTGAGACCATTGCTTCTTGTTCTGTCATCTGCTACCACTGCAAACAGAACATTAGTACTCCAGCAGCCCAGGGAACTCACTAGGATATACAGTAAAAGCTTTGTTATCCGGCATCCATGGGGAATGGGGGATGCTGGATAACAAAATATGCTGGTTAACTGAAAGGCCTGAACAGGCATCTTTGCCAGTTCGGGCCGCCGCCTCTTCCCCCACGTCCGGGGCGTCACCACCACTCCCGCCGCATTGCTGTCCTTCCTGCCACATCGCCGCCTCTCCCATGGGCCCTGAGGGACAAGGAGGTGGGCCCTATGCAGGCTGCCATGCCCCAGGCTGTGGGGACTTGGTGAAACTGGAAGCACTTCTGGTTTCACTTTTACCTTTTATTCAGGCTAATAGAGTATGCCAGCTTGTAAGGTGCTGGATAATGCAGCTTTTACTTTACTACATATGTCTAAGGGTTGCAATATCCATTCTGTTTCCAAGAGGAATATGTAGCAGTTGTTTAAAAAAAAGGACAAGAAGCGACCCTAGGTACCTACAGTCTGTTTCTGGCTCTGCCACAGACCTGCTGTGCCTCCAGACAATTCATTCTACCCACTGTCTCGTTTACTTAGATAAGGTCTTCAGGGTAGTAACTCTCTTGCTGTGTGTTTTTTATGGTGCTTAAGGAAAGGCACGAGGGACCCAATCTTCTGCTGGAGCCTTATGCAGTAGAAATAATAAGAGGAAAAGGACAGAACATTGAGGCTGGATGGGCACAACAAGTGAAAGGAGGTCTGAGGTACAGGTGGAGTTGAACCTGGCTTGTATAAACATTTTTGCATCACATTAAAAGGAAATTAATACATAGGATTGCATGGCCTGATTTAAGTATAATGATTCCTTGCCCAAATAATGTAACTGGATATACACATGGCTAGTTAGAATATTTGTGTATGCAAGATCACATGTACAAATTAAAGCACAAGCCTTGCACTGGCAGTTGGTAGTCTACTTTTTCTGCTCTCTGAACAGCTGGAGGGTGCATTTTTTCTGCCTTCTGTACTTTATAAAACTTATTAACGTATTTCTCCATAGAATACTTTCCCTATCAAACTAAGCTTTTCTACCATAGAATGCTTTCTTTGTTGAACTAGTCTTGTTTCCCAAACTGTACTTTTAATACAGAAATTGCTATTATTTAGGGATTGATAATACTGGCAAGTGGCACAAGCTGTGCTCTAAGAAACTTAAGTAAATTTCATACACAATTTACAAATAGAGTAATAGTTTAAGGCCAGAAGGAATTGCTTTAGATTTTTTGGTCTGACTTTCTTTGGGATATAAGCTGTGATTAAACAAGTTAATATATTATATTATTTGAAAGGAAATGTATGGCTTTTTAAATAGGAATTGTACTCCTAATCAGTCAGTTGTCTTTTGATTTTTCAGTCTTGATTTGTAAGATTCTCTTTCACTTTATACGCTGTCTGTCACATCCCAAGATTACTGGTATCAACAGATAATTACCATCAGTGCTTAAAAACGTGCATCTTATTTACAATTTGAAAATGTCTTGCCTCAAGTTCCAGACTTTGAATCCTATAATTCCTTTTGTTTCTTAATCTTACATTAGTGAGCTCTTTTAAAACTTTTTCTCCCTGTGAAGGTAATTACTATAGAACAGAAATTGTTTCCTGTTTTTTTGAAAAAGTGTCCCACGCGGACACTTTATATGCAGCAATATTGCATTCCTGCAGAGAAACTTGACCATGAAAAAGTCAGAAAAGTCTGTTTTAAGGTGGACTATGTGATACTCTTTCTACCAGTAGTACCACCATAATAAGGGTCTGATCCTCTTTTCAGTAGAACAAAAAGCAAAGCAATAGTTACTTTCAGTGGTACAGAATCAGGATTAGATTCTTGATGGAGCCAGAATGAAAGTACATTTGTTCTAAAGCCATATTTGAGGAGGACAGAAAAGGAATAATAAAAGCTGTGTGTGTTTCTCTACCACTTTTATCCTGTTGGTTTCCCCTCTATTCTCCCTGTCTTGCCTTTCCTTTAACTGAGAGATTTCAAACTTTTGGCAACACTTTTTAAAGCTTATTAAATGTACCTAAGGTAGCATTGCAAAGTAGCCAAAACACAGTAAGGTTATTAAATGTTTTTTAAATTTGAAGGACTTAACTGTGGTTCTGAAGTAGTAAAAAGAGCTGGTTGTATAACTATATGTGTGTTCTGTTTCTGTTAGCAAGCAAATGAGAGAGCTGGAAAAGTCAGGAATGCTGAAAGGAACGCTGAGCGCAGAGAAGCAGTTCTCTCTCATCCATGGCTGTTCAGACTTAAAAGAAGCACTAGAGGGTGCCACTTTCATTCAGGTAAGTTTAATGCTTGACTGTTCCTAGTAAAAAGAGAATTTAGAATCCTGTTCTTTTTATTTGAACACATTGAGGTGAAAAATCCACCACTTCCCTTAGTAGTTTGTCCCAATGGTCTCTCATCCTTATGGCTTTAAAATAAGTGCTTTTTCTAATGTGAATGTCAGGCTTTCACTTCTAGGCATGCGTTCTTGTTGTGCATTTCTCTACTTGATTAAAGAGCTCATTAATGTTCATTTTATCTCACTGTGAAGTTACTTGCATATTGATCAAGTCATTTCAGTCTTTTTGATTAAATTAAATAGCTCAAGCCTTTTAAGTATCCAACAACAGGGCATTTTCTCCAGCTCTTGAATAATTTTTTATGATTTGTTTTGCTTCATTTTCAATCTGTTAGCATTTAAAAAATGTGGACGCTAGCATTGTATGTGCTATTCTAGTCTTTTCAGTGCCCCATACTGAGGTAAAAATCCCCTCCCTCTTCCAATATGCTATTCCCCTGTTTCTCTGTTGAAAGATCATGTTAGCCATAGAATTGCATTGTCCTGTAGGGTTGTTCCATCCTCTTTGTGGCACTGCCTAGCTAAACTGATGTCACTCATGAAGAAAATTGCAAAACTGGGTAATGTGGGGTTAGTTAAGTAATGTATTTTTATCCTTTTTGGGCTCTGTGACTGAAGTTGAACAGGCATTAGTGAGGAAGTTACTTGCTCTGAACAACAAATGATAGGTCTTGAGTACAGTAATCTGATATATCAGGAACTGGAGCACTGCAGCGTATCTTTTTTTAAACTGTAGTAAAGTACAAAATGTCTCTGTCAGGATGCTGGCTCTCACTGTACTGAGTTAGTGTTTATCTGTACAGTATCATATGCTAGATATTTTCCTGCTATTTAAGAGCTAGTGATTTTTAGCAAGCATCAAATGTCACATTTGTGTTGTTATTACATTTTGGGATTTTTGAGTAGTTGTTTTTGTTTCTTTGGTTCTGAGAAGAATTACTGTAGCTAAGTTAGGAATTAAGTTGTCATATAAAAAAATTAGTAAGTTATACCTGAACTGTCAGTGTCATGACACCGATCTAGCAAAGCATTCATTGTTCATAACATGCAAATAGTATACAAATAATAATAAGGTAAATGGCCATGAGCTAAGACCCCCAACAATGCCTCCTTCTGAACATCATTTTCATCAGTTTTTACAAACCCTTACAATGTGGATTTTGTAGTGTCTGATGAAGGAGGCTATCACTTATGAAGGCTTATGCCTCTCTGAACTTGTTAGTCTCTAAGGTATCACTCTGCCTTTACTTCTGCCTGACTTTAGAGTAACATGGCCTACTACTTTTCTCTGTGTGGCTCAGTTTGTAAGCCACAGAATGCTGTATTTATTATTCATGATCATTAAGCACTTATAAAATAGTTAAAGGGTGTAATGGTTGCATTTTTCAGTCATCTTGGTAATTTTTATAAGCTAGTTATTTAGAGTGCCTTTTCAGAGTAGCTCATGAAGAAACTCCATTCCTGCTGCAGGGTTTGCCTTAGTTCTTCTGGTTACAGAAGTTGGACTCTTGGGCTGTGTCCGTATGAGCAGGGGCTTGCATTTGCAGCAGCACAAATTTGTACTGCTACTTTGTGCTGCAGTGCACGCCCCTGCTTATGCGCTTTGCAGCAGGACACATTGTCCCACAGCTCCATGTGCTGCAGAGGGAGCCTTAGCGTGTGGTCTAGCTGGCAGGCAGCCCCCAGATTCAGGCACCCTGTGCCCCAGATAGCTGGGGAATGACATGTAGAGACCCTGGGCTGCCTGTTCCCCTGTCTCTGCATGCTGCAAAGCTGGCTGGGGTGCAGTGTGCCTTGAGAAGGGGCAGCGAGTAGGTGGCTCTGGTCTGGCTGCTCCCTTGTCTCTGAGTGACATGTAGAGCCCATGCACTGAGGCACGTGGAGCCCCCATCTTGAGGCAGATTGCATCCCAGTCAGCTGGCTAGGGGTTGGCTTGGACGCAGGGTGCCTCAGCACGGGGGGTACCCAGCTTTGCACTGTGCTGCTTGGTATGTTTTGCACTGCTTTTTTGCTAGCGGGAAATCTGGAAAGAGGTTTGCAGTACCACAACCTGAACATGCCTGCATGTCTGGATCTAACCTTTTGAGTGCAAGTGTGTGAACATGCATAAACCTACTTTTCTATCAAGTACTCTGTTTTCTTTCTGCCTGTGGTAAACATTTATATGTACCTGAGTGTCCTTTTCTGGTAGGTGTAGTAACAAAGGAATACTGTTTTTTTCAGTTTTTTTTTTAGTATTTTTATGGACATTTTTCTTATTTAGGTCATCTGATATTATCTGGTTCCTATTCTTCCTCCAGTTATTTTCAGTAGTTGCATTTGAGGTGACATCACAACATTATGCCTCATTCTGTTATCTTACCTGTGGCTCAGTCAGAGCAATCTGTACATCAGTCTCTGTCCCTTGTTGAAATTTAAGGCTTGTCTACAGTTAACATTGTCTCAGATTAAACTCGAGTCATTTTGCATTAAAGAATTTTCTTTCCCCAAACACAAGTTTCAAGATTCAAGGGGGCCTTGGGGAGAGCGATTTGACGGTGGGGGCTACTACATTCCCTCCAACCAAGGGACTGGGAATTTTTGGGCCAGCTTGCAGAGGCACTTAAGGCAAGGGATGCAGTTGTCATGGGTGATTTTAATTACCCAGACATCTGCTGGGAGGAACAGGCAGCCAGGACGGACCGTTCCAGGAGGTTCCTGGCTGAGATACAGGACCTCCACTTAATTCAGGAGGTGCACGGTCCCACCAGAGGAAATGCCCTGTTGGACCTGGTGCTGGCCACAGGCGATGACCTGGCAAGGGGCCTCCAGGTTCTTGACCACCTGGGTGATAGCGATCATCGCTTGCTGGAATTCACCATCCAGTGCAGGGTGTCAAGGGCCTGCAGCAAGGTGGTAGCCCTAGACTTTAGGAGGGCCAACTTCAACAAGTTGAGGAGATAAGTGGGAGAGGCGCTGGGGTCCTTGAGGGCAGGGGAACTCAGTGTCCAGGACGAGTGGTTGTACCTTAAGGAGACGATACTCAGGGCCCAAGGGGTGCCCATCCCAACAAGAAGCAAGGGGGGCAAGAGTGCCCGAAAGCCCCCCTGGCTCACCAATGGCATCCAGGAATGCCAGATTGCCAAAAAGGCGGCGTACACCTGGTGGAAGGGGGGTGCTATCTCCAAAGAGGAGTATACCTCCTCTGCTCGGGCCTGTAGGGGGGCTGTCAGAAAAGCTAAGGTGGACATAGAGCTAGGACTAGCGTCCAAGATTAAGGATAATAAAAACTCCTTTTTCAAATATATAGGGAGGATGAAGAAGGCACCGGGTAATGTGGGACCCCTGCAAAATACGCTGGGCAATCTGGTGGTTGCGCCAGAGGAGAAAGCGGACCTCTTTAACCAATTCTTCACCTCCATTTTCTTGTGCAGGGACCGTCAGCCTTACCTCAATCCTAGGGAAACTCTTTGAGAAGATCCTCAAGGAGCACATCTGTGATGGGCTGGCTTCAGGGATGATGCTCAAGGGCAACCAGCATGGTTTCATTAGGAGCAGGTCATGTCAGACCAACCTGATTGCTTTTTTTGGTCAGGTCACAAAGGCAATGGATGCAGGTGTCGCCGTGGACGTAGTCTTTCTAGACTTCAGCAAGGCCTTTGACACCGTCTCCCACCCCATCCTTATTAAAAAAGTAGGCAACTGTGCCATTGATGCTTACACAGTCAAATGGATTGCAGATTGGCTCAAGGGTTGTGCTCAGAGGGTGGTGGTGGATGGGTTATATTTGACCTGGGGAGAAGTGGGCAGCGGAGTCCCCCAGGGCTTGGTCCTTGGGCCTGCGCTGTTCAATCTCTTCATCAGCGATTTGGACAATGGGGTGAAAAGCAACCTGTTTAAATTCATGGGTGATACCAAAATTTGGGGTGAGGTGAGCACGTTAGTAGGGAGGGAAAGATTGCAGCAAGATCTGGATAGGTTACAGGAGTGGGCTAACACTTACAGAATGGGAAACTCCCTTCTTGAGAGCACGGAGGCAGAAAGGGATCTTGGAGTCATTATTGACTCCAAGATGAACATGGGCCGACAATGCAAGGTCACGGTTGGCAGGGCTAACTGGACCTTGTCATGCATCCACAGGTGCATCTCAAGCAGGGCCAAGGAGGTGATCCTCCCCCTCTATGCGACACTCATCAGGCCACAGCTGGAGTACTGCGTCCAGTTCTGTGCGCCCCATTTCAGGAGGGATGTGGACAACATTGAAAGGGTCCAGAGGAGGGCCACCCGCATGATCCGGGGACAACAGGGCAGACCCTACAATGAAAGACTGCGGGACCTAAACCTGTTCAGCCTTCACAAGAGAAGGCTGAAAGGGGACCTGGTGACTGTCTATAAACTCACTAGGAGGGACCAGAAGGGTATGGGGGAGACACTGTTTCCCCTAGTGCCCCCTGGCATAACAAGGAATAATGGACACAAATTATTGGAGAGTAGGTTTAGACTGGACATCCGCAAGAACTATTTCACAGTTAGGGCGGCTAGGATCTGGAACCAACTTCCAGGGGAAGTGGTGCTGGCTCCTACCCTGGGGGTCTTTAAGAAGAGGCTTGATGCCTACCTGGCTGGACTCATTTAAGTCCAGTTTTTCTCCCGCCCAAGCAGGGGGTCAGACTTGAAGATCTGCAAGGTCCCTTCTGACCCTACTTCTATGATTCTATGAAGTTTTGTAGTGAATCGTGGTATTTGAATATATGCGTTTAAACACACTTGGGAAGCAAGTCTGCCGAAGTGCAGGATGGGCTTATCTGCAGCAAAGTAGGGGTAAAAACCCCAAAGTAGCTCTTGAGTATCTCCTAAATCCTCTCACCAGTATCTTACACAGCTTTTCAGGATGCCTTGGTCTCATATTTGTGTGTCCTTGCTGTTCTAGGATCATCCTGACTCACCTGTTTAAACACTGGCATACAACCAGTTACTGTCCTCCTGTGACCCCAGTACTGAGGTTGTCCAGATGACCGTCCCACTCCTGTCTGTTGAGCAGCTATCCCTTGTATTGAGGTTCTAGACGTCATTGTTTTTTGGGAAAAGGAATATGTGCAGGCCTATCTGTGCACTGGAGTGGCTAGAATTCAAATATAGAAGTGTCTGTCTGAACAAATGAATGAGGGAAGTGCAACACATATTGAAGCCAGTGCTAAATAAAAGAAAAGAACTTAACCTGGTTGAAAAAAGTGTAAGGGATGACCATGACTTTTGGAGAACTTGCAGCATCTACAGCTACTTTGAGCTGGACTGTGTATTTGCGAGGGAACTTAAAATTTAAACCTCTGCGTTTGATGGATATCACCAAACAACACTGAATGCACCCACGGCAGTCATAATCCTGAACCCTCTGACTTCATGACCACTGCCAACACAGAGAAAGACTATTTTACAAAGACTGAGGAGCTGACAGAATTGCAACCAGGTGGTCCAGCTACATCACTGGGGGGAGACACTGCTGGGAATCACTTCCAGTAAGCAGTATATGTTGCTTATAAGAAATGCCGTGGAGACAAACAGCTCTTAGTTTGAGGTATCGTAAGGGTGATGTCATATTTGTCTACAGCAGGGGTAGGCAACCCCTGGCACAGGTGCCAGAGCATGGCATTTTGCTTGGCACATGTGCCTTGGGGCAGATGGCAGGGAAGGGGCCAGGGCTACACTACCACAACAAGGATCCGGCCCCTTGCGGCTCCCGTGCCATCCACCTGGCATGCCAACGTCTTACAAGTTGAGGTTGCAGGTATTTTTGGCACTCTGCCCAAAAATGTTGCAGACCTCTGGTTTAGATTGCCTAGTATTCAAGTATACAATTTATTATACATCCATCAAAACTGGATGGTGGGATGGAATAAGAAGAATATTTTGATTTAAATCCCAAAATACATGGCCATCTGGTGGGAATCCATGAACCTCAGGAGTGAAAACAGTGCATTATGGAATGTCAGGCTAGACTTCAGAGCTCTTTTTCAAAGTCTGACTCTCCTGTGTGCACCATGCAACAAAGAGAAAAATATTCCTTTAATTGGAGAGTAACAGTGCAGTGGTACGCTCTAGTGGCACCACAGTTATTGGTTGGTCTTAATGTAAACACAGAAAGCCTACTGCAAATTTCAAGAGCAGATCTGCCTTTTCATCATTCCATCTCTAGTTTTCCCATGTGTTTTTGACATTCCTGGCTGAAATTCTTTTGGATACAAATTAGGTTTGATTAGGTTAGCTTGGTTCAAAGTATTAACATAAAGTGTTCGTGCATGCATGCTTACTTGTGTTCCCTGGTTGAGAATCACTAATTTAAAGAGACTATATGTGAATTCTTCAAAATTATACCTTCTTTCAATTGAGTAGGAGATATGAAGCTGCTTCTCTTTTCATCTTGAATCTGTACTGTAGTAACCAAGGCATCTGGCTATACAGGTGGAAGAGATGCAACAAACATTAATTTTAATTTAAGAAAAAAAGTTTAGCATCCTGAAATGGTCAACTTTTGACAGCTGTTTACAGCCAAAATAATGCATGGTAATTATATTTTATATATCACGATAAATGTCCATAACCCAATAAAAAAAAACATATACAAAAACAAAATATGGTCATAGAGCAAGTGTGGTTACTTACTATCAGGTTGGGTCAGATGTTAACAGCTGTGCATTGAAACATGGAAAAGGGGGGTGCTTGGCACTTTGTAGTCTCTGTTTTCTGTCACAAGCAAATAGTGTGTTGGCAAGGTTTCTTCCATTCTTGAAGAAATTGATCAGTGTAGAATTATCTTCTCTGTCCTGAGGATTTAAAAAAATGAGCATATATAATTACAACCTGCTTTGAGCATTTTATTGCAATAAATAAATATCAGTGAAATATCCAAAATTATTTAAGATTATGAAAATGTTGTGGATCTTATTTTGGTTAATAAGTGTAAAGATTTGGAGTTTCTCTTATTTTTTTACAGTTATTAGCTTATTCATTTTTTCAATTTTTTTTCAATCAAAAGGAAGACACAGGGAAGATGATAAAATGTATTAATTAGTCAGACCTGTCTCTTACTGTAAGAGCTACAGTTAGACATGCTGCATATTTGGCGAAAAGGCTGTTAACCTCTGTGTATTCGGTGAGGAGACTAGGGATATGCAGTTTCTAACGTCCATAAAATGCGAAGAAATAATCTTTCTAGCCTTAAATCTACCCAAGTTATAATACAGACTTAACTAGCATGTAGTATGAAAAGTACAAGCTCCTTTGCAAAGCTAGGAGAGTATGACACTTACTTGTTTACCAGGAGTCTTTCAGTTTTGGGAGTGTATTTTCTCCAATTTTAAGATCTTGCTTCTTGATATTCAGCATGATTTCTTCAATGCATAGTGCGCATCTGCCAAAATGGTTCCTTTTGAACTCTGTTTTTGTTTAAAATTCTATCATTCATCATGGCCAGTAATGACTCTGGGTTTCTCAGTAAATGCTGGTTACTAAGTAACTCTTTCCTCCATTTACTTTTTAAATATTATTAGAATTGATGCAAATCTTTGCTTACCAAAGGAGATGTGCAAGTAAACTTAAATACCCTTGGTCTTATGTGACTCCCAAGTAAACCAAAACTAGATGAGACTGCTTTCACAAATTTTCACTTTGAGGGAAGGGGTTTTGTTTTATACTTTCTTAGATTCAGTATCTAAGATGTGTCTAATCCAAGTCCACTACAGAACATATTTTCTGTTTCTCTATTTCTGCACTGAATTTGTGGCCAGTGGCAGAAGGTAAATGAAGGCAATCCTGTGAATCCCTAATTCTGGATCCGAACTACTTGGAGTAGCCCTAGGGCTGCTCTGAATCTGTCAGACTTGTAATTGACCTCCAATTAGACGAGCCAGAGTGAGATTAACTCTGGACTTAATTTATGTATTTGGGATATTTTGACTTAAATTTATTTTGTAGATTAGGATAGTTCATGTAGATTTTTCAGTTCTGCACATCTCTTGTCTATATATAGTTCAATTTTATAGTGACTTATATTTTATACAATAGTGAACCTCTTTAGATGTAGAAAATAGGGAAATAACAGGCAATTTGATTTATTTTTATAGGGGAAAACAAAATATATTAGGTACTTTACAGTAAAAATCGTAAGACATGGGATGGCCTTTATGCCAAATGGAATAATCTTTTAGATAAAAAAAAAATTATGCAAACATAAGGCTGGAAGGGACCTCAGGAAATCATTTAGTCTAGTCCCTTTCTCAGGACAGGTTCATTTATGTTTAAATCGTCCCAGACAAATGTTTATCATACCTGCACTTAAATCTTCCAGTGATGGAGATTCCATAGTTTCTCTGGTAATCTTGTCCAGGATTTAACCACCCCCAGAGGTGGAAAGTTCTTAGTATTTGAACTCTTCCTTGTTGCAACTGAAGCTCATTATTTCTTGTCCTGTCCCTTGTGTACATGGAGAATGAATTATCACTGTCATCATCTTTATAACGACAGTTTTTGTAGTTGAAAATTGTTGCCAAATTTCCGCTCATATTTCTCTTCCCTGGACTAAATAATCCCAGTTCTTTCAACCTTTTCTTGTATGTCTTGTTTCCAGACTTCTAATTGTTGTTGTTGGAGAGGGATCAGAAGAGAGTAGTTTTCCATATCTTCCTTAACAGGGTGGCCAGAATTAGACTACGCTTGGTAGACTAGTACTGAATGAAGCAGAAAGATCACTTTCCATGATGTGTATGATACTCTGATGTTCTTGTTCATTTCAGTAAGCTACTAGCCCCCCCACCCAACAATATTATGTTGTTGACTCCTAGTCAGCTTGTAGACCACTGTAACCTCCAGATCCAGGCCCTTATTGAATTTCAGCATATTTCTTTAATAAATTGGGAAATGATATTAAGTTTATTCTGACTCTTAATTGTGTTGTGTAAAGGGCCTTCTACTGTATCAAGCTTGGTGTCATCTGCAAATCCTCCAAGTCATCAATGAACACACAAAACTATACCAGACCCAGGACAGACCTCAAGATCAATTTACAATCAGTTCCAGCCAACCAACATGGCCAGTATAAGGGGAGCCTAAGAAGTTGCATTTTCCTAAAAAGATTGTTCATGTGTTTTAAATATAGACTTTGGTAACTCCTAGGCTGTACCATAGTCTTAGGTTTGTGTGTCTTTCTATGTATGTTATTAACTGGCTATTCAGATGTTCCTTCAGCAAGACAAAGTTTTCATTTAGTACCTCTTGAGAACAGATTTCAGTTAGCAACATGGGGAACAAAGAAAGAGGGGTTTTTTACTCCTCCTTTTGGGAATCAACTAACCCTTAGTTTCTTATTTTGTCACAGCCAACATAAACCTTGAGTGATAAATAGTTTCATGTATTACTACACCTCTGTATTTGCATGTCCTTTTATTCAAGTAATAAATGCCTTCATCGGCATATGCAAATTTATAAGGTGGTACAGAAATTGTGTGAATCTTCTTTTTTCCAGTGCACCAATATGAGAGCAAAAGATGATGCTTAAGGATAGATGGAATTTTTAACAGGAATCCCTGCTTATCTTGAAGGTTGCTTGTAGGGATTACAGGCCTACTACCTGTTCCTGTTGCAGCTTGTGCCACTGTGCTACTGCTTCTGGTGGATATTCCATTCACTTCAGTGAGCACTAAGATAGAAGTTTTTTAGAACTACTGTGCTCTGATTACTTTTCATCCCTGATCTGCTCTTGCATGATTTGTCTTTTGTGACTGATTGATTACATCAGTACTATATAGATACAAGTCTGCAGTGTGCTTCTAGCTTTTTTACTATAGGCTTCACATTTTTAGCATTCTTATGGACAGCTTTGGGAGTGAGGCAGGGAACACCACCTAGAAATAAACTCCACTTGCTCACGCTTTCTTAGCAGGTGTGAGTTGCTCAGAGCAACTCTGAGTACATACATCATGGCAGGAGAGCTTGAGCAACATACTGGTGCATGGTACCAGCCTGCTCCCAAATCACTCATGCTGCCTGATCTGTTGGACACTTGCAGAATAGGTGTGAGTGGGTGGGGCTTATTTCTCAGTGGCAACCCTGGGCTTCTGCTGGAGGTGATTACACACCCATGGTAGTGTTCAGCAGCGGCTGAATTGTGGAGTATCTTGTTCCTTGAAGGTTGTGGGCTAACCATGACTACTACTGCGGTGGTGGACGGGTCATGTTCAACCTGGAGGGATGTGGGCAGTGGGGTCCCCCAGGGCTCGGTCCTCGGGCCCGCACTGTTCAACATCTTCATCAGTGACTTGGATGACGGGGTAAATAACACCCTGTTCAAATTTGCTGATGACACTAAGATGTGGGGGGGATGTGGGCATGCTAGGAGGGAGGAATAGGCTACCATCAGACCTAGACAGGTTACAGGGGTGGGCGGATGAGAACAGGATGGGATTCAACACCGACAAGTGCAAGGTGCTGCACCTGGGAAGGAAGAGCCAGCACCATACCTACAGGCTGGGGAACTTCCTTCTCGTCAACACAGAGGCAGAAAAGGATCTTGGAGTCATTATTGATGCCAAGATGAGCATGGGCCGGCAGTGTGGGGACACGAAGGCCAACCGCACCTTGTCATGCATCCACAGATGCATCTCGAGCAGGTCCAGGGAGGTGATGCTCCCCCTCTATGCGGCACTGGTCAGGCCACAGCTGGAGTGCTGCGTCCAGTTCTGGGCGCCGCACTTCAGGAGGGATGTGGACAGCATGGAGAGGGTCCAGAGGAGGCCACTCGCATGATCCGGGGGCAGCAGGGCAGGTCCTACGAGGAGAGGCGACAGGACCTGAACCTGTTCAGCCTCCACAAGAGAAGGCTGAGGGGGGACCTAGTGGCCTGTTACAAACTAGTCAGGGGGGACCAGCAGGCATTGGGGGAGTCCCTGTTCCCCCAAGCACTGCCAGGAGTGACCAGGAATAACGGTCACAAGCTGGCAGAGGGGAGATTCAGACTAGACATCAGGAGGCGTGACTTCATGGTCAGGGCGGCTAGGATCTGGAACCAACTTCCAAGAGAAGTGGTGCTGGCTCCTACCCTGGGGGGCTTTAAGAGGAGGCTGGATGAACACCTTGCTGGGGTTGTTTGACCCCAGTACTCTTTCCTGCCATGGCAGGGGGTCGGACTCGATGATCTGCTCAGGTCCCTTCCGACCCTAGAACTATGAAACTTCATGCCCCCTACTCTGTTTCTAATAAACACATTGACTAGTTCGTTCTCTGCGGAACATTTACTTCCATCTTTTTCTCTCCTGGGTGTGTAGAAACTCTAGGTACAGTCCTCTTTTATTTGGGATGTGGTCGCTGCTGTCAGGTAATGAGTGAATGGATGCTTTAGTTTGTTTCACCATGCATCTCTGTAGTTACATTCACATCTTTTTCTACTGCATGCAGGGGCAAGTAAAAATTTATGAGTGCACTTCTCTTCTGTACAGTCCTTGCAGTTAGGGATTTATCTCCCCATTCCCAATCCCAGTCTTGCATGCCACTCTTCTTCCAAAAATACCATTGGCTCAGAAACTGTATTGTTTAATTTGGATACATATAACTTTGGAGTGTGTGTATTATTTCTTTCCAGTATCGATTGTATTTTGCAGGAATCATTTTTATGATTTAGAAGTGGTAGTTCTACAAAATTGTCTAAATTACTGTAGCCAGCATTTCTGTTGCTAAATAAAGCAGTGAGAGAATTGCAAGGGATTCTTGATTAAATTCCAGATCTCTTTTCCAAATATTTGCTAGAACCCATCCCACTGATGATAAGTAAGGGGAAGCAATAAGCCAAAAGTATCATTCATACATATATACATAATACTATTTAACTATTTGGTACATGGTTTTCCAACCAGGCAAATGAATTGAGTACCTTTCTGTCCTTGAGTCACAGCAGGTGAGAAACAGGAGGTGATGGTAGTGTCTGCAGGGTTGGGGGCTGTGTGGGCACATGAAAGAGGAGAAAAGGAGGGCACCTCAGGTTCTGGGAACCTAACAGACTAAGTAGCCAGCTCAGTGTTGGATGGGAAGGGGCTCAGGGGGAAAACATTGAATACAGGCAGCTCCCACTTAACGCTGTTTCACTTAGTGCTATTTCGCTATAACGCTCCTTTAAAATTGATACCTGATTTCACTTAGTGGTCAGCGAGTTTAGTTATAACACTCACAGTTGCCATCTTGGGTCATTAAAAACAATTGCGGTTGCCATTTTGAGTTGTCAAATACTTTTGGTTTTGCTTGATGCTTGTTTCGCTTAATGCTCAGTTTTTCAGGAACCAATTAAGAGCACTAAGTGGGAGTTGCCTGTACAGCTCAGGAGGGAGTTGTGCTGGGGCTGGAGAAATTACTTACTTTTCTGTGGATGTGCATCATGTATACTGCAATGAGAAAAGTGTCATCCTATATATCATTGTAGGAAAGATGTATTGTTTTGTCCCCCCACTGATTACTTAAACCTTATTTAAAATCCACAGCCTGTATTCTTCATGCAATTTTTTTAGGCCTCTGTTTTAAAGCCAGGATTATCTTTTTTTTGACTAACTCAAGTAGTTTGATAACGAGCAAAAACTAAGCATTCCCCCCTGACATGATTCAGATACAATAGGTATATCTTTTTTCAGTAAAAGAAGATGAAAGTATTTGTGGTAAGTGGCTCTTAACCTTTTTCTCTGTCAGGGTTGAAGGAGTCTTTTTGCTTTAAGGGATCATTTCCTTGATTGAATTACTGCTTTCGTAACTGTGGCAGGGCACTAGGTGTGCCTGCCACTTTAAGGCCCTGGAGCTGGCAGCCTCCAGGTGCCTAATGAGGGCAGCCATTTTAGGCTCAGGGCGGCCTGTATAAATAAGGCAGTTTGGCTGCTGGAGGAGGCAACAACATCTCCTGGCCAGAGGGCTGCTGAGTTTCATCTGGAGGTAAGGGAGGAGCTGTAGGGGATGGTAGGAGACTCCTGGTCCTGGGTATGACCGGAAACTACACCCTGCCAGGAGTGGGTGGCCTAGTGGGGCTCCCAGTGGCATGGGAGCCCCCAGGAAATGCTAAGCCAGTGATCACCCCGGTGAAAGGCGGGTCGGGGCGCCTTAACCCCTAACCCTCACCTTCGGGTGTGTTGTGTACATTGGAGGTAGTTGTGGGGGTGCAAGCCCTGAGGAGGAGAGTTGGGGCCTGGCATGGCTACGGCCACCTGAGCCCACCTGTGGAAGGAAGCCCCAAGACTGTGAGTGGAGGGGATGTTATGAGCAGTGTGGAGCCCCCAGTGTGAGGGGGGCAGCGTGTGGAGCCCCCAGTATGAGGGGGACAGTGTGTGGAGCCCTGTGAAGGGAGAGGGGGCTCAGCGAGAGAGAGAGCTGAGTCCTGACCCCAGTAAGTCCTCCAATGCGGGGAGGCAGAGTTTAGGTCGAATATAACACTGGTAGTAGCACCATGACTTGCTTCCCACAAGGGGAGTGAGAGTCCCCTGTGAGACCCTGAGGCACCAGTTGAGGTGTGAGGTAACCCCAGCTCCCCACATCTGTGGAGGAGGACCCAGAGAGGGGGACCCTGGGATAAGAGTATGGGTCATACATCAAGGCCTGCCAGAGCTTCCCCTGACTGGCCCAGGCAAGGGCCAGGACCAGGAGGGTCAGAAGGGCAAGGAGGCCCACCGAGAGAGACGCCCAAGAGCCAGGGGCCTGGGGTCCCGGCTGGCTTGGAGGTGGGCCAGGGCTAGTGTGAGCCAAAGGTCCCAGTGAGGGGACTACACCCAAAGGGGAACCGGTGGCAGGAAGATATATGGCCTGGTATGATGGTGGCAGAGGCCACCTGAAGCAAGGAACTCAGTTGGGGTCCTACAGCAGGATTCTGAGCCCCACTATGTGAAGGAAAGCTACATGTCCCTGCAAGCTGATGTTGGCAACCGGCATGGACAGCTAGAGACCCTCTGGGTAAAAATTCGTGGGGAATTCGGCACAGGGGACACTACAGTGAGAGTCTACTACAGACCTC
This sequence comes from Crocodylus siamensis, assembly GCF_052110815.1. Lineage (NCBI taxonomy): Eukaryota > Metazoa > Chordata > Crocodylia > Crocodylidae > Crocodylus > Crocodylus siamensis. Next base: position 386,182,410 of record NC_143395.1, read on the forward strand.
CCACTCAAAGTCCCGAGCTTGACCACGAGTTCGCCCGGGAACTGACTGAGGCCGCTTGCTCCAGGACCTTGGTTGTCATGGGTGACTTCAGTTACCCGGACATCTCGTGGGAAGATCACTCAGCTAAATCTGAGCGGGCACAAAGCTTTCTCTCGTGCGTGGATGACCTCTACCTGACTCAAGAAGTCTATGGGCCAACGAGAGGCAAAGCACTGCTTGACCTGGTACTGGCTACGGGGGACGACCTAATCGGCGACCTAGTGATTGATGGGAAGTTGGGTGACAGCTACCACGAGCTGATCACCTTCACCATCCACCGTAAAGCTGGCAAGTCAGTCAGCAACACAGAAGTCCTTGACTTCAGAAAAGCTGACTTTGACAAGCTCAAGAGGCTAGTCAGTCAGGCCCTCAGGGATCATGACCCCAGGGAGTTGGGAGTTCAAGAAGAGTGGTTCCTTCTCAAGGAAGCGATCCTCAATGCACAAGCTAAATCTATTCCAACACGGAGGAAAGGCAGCAAGAAGGCACAGCAGCCCCCCTGGCTCTCCAGAGACCTAGCGGACCTACTGTGGCTAAAAAGTAAAGCCTACAAAGGATGGAGAATGGGATTCGCCTCCAAGGAGGATTACTCCACGCTGGTCTGGTCCTGCAGGGACCAAACCAGGAAAGCCAAGGCTGCAACTGAACTCCAACTAGCTTCAGGGATCAAGGACAACAAAAAGTCCTTTTTCAGATATGTGGGGAGCCGGAGGAAAAGCAAGGGCAATGTTGGGCCCCTGCTAAACCAGATGGGGCAACTGACGCCCAGGAAAAAGCCAACTTATTAAATAGGTACTTTGCGTCAGTCTTTCATCAGTCACACGGGATGCCCATGCCTGCTATGGGACAGGGAAATCTGGGTGAGGGGGATCCCCTACCCTCCATCAATGCTGACCACATGAAGGAACACCTTGAGAAGCTGGATACCTTCATTAACGATGTGGACATTGGAGTCAGGAGTGGACTGGCCAAGTTCACCGATGACACCAAACTTTGGGGCAAAGCATCCACGCCAAAAGATAGGCGGGTGATCCAGGCTGACCTGGACAAGCTCAGCAAATGGGCAGACAAGAACCTGATGGTGTTTAACACCGAAAAATGCAAGGTTCTCCACCTTGGGAGGAAAAACCTGCAGCACCCTTATAGGCTCAGCAGTGCTACGTTGGTTAGCACTACAGAAGAAAAAGACTTGGGGGTCATCCATTGACCACAAGATGAACATGAGCTGGCAATGCGATGCTGCGGCTAGTAAAGAGACCAAAATGCTGGCGTGCATCCTTAGATGCTTCTCGAGCAAATCCCGGGACGTCATTCTCCCCTTGTACTCAGCCTTGGTGAGGCCGCAGCTGGAGTACTGCGTCCAGTTTTGGGCTCCACAATTCAAAAAGGATGTGGAGAAGCTTGAGAGAGTCCAGAGGAGAGCCACGCGCATGATCAGAGGTCAGGAAAACAGATCTTACGATGACAGGCTGAGAGCCATGGGACTCTTTAGCCTGGAAAAGCGCAGGCTCAGGGGTGATCTGATGGCCACCTATAAGTTTATCAGGGGTGACCACCAGGATCTGGGGGAACATCTGTTCACCAGAGCGCCCCAAGGGATGGCGGGGTCGAACGGTCACAAACTCCTGCAAGACCGTTTCAGGCTGGACATAAGGAAGAATTTCTTTACTGTCCGAGCCCCCAAGGTCTGGAACAGTCTGCCAGCGGAGGTGGTTCAAGCGCCTACATTGAACACCTTCAAGAGTAAATTGGATGCTTATCTTGCTGGGATCCTATGACCCCAGCTGACTTCCTGCCCTTTGGGCAGGGGGCTGGACTCGATGATCTCCCGACGTCCCTTCCAGCCCTAATGTCTATGAAATAGTGGGGGACTGGTGCGTACGAGAACATCATGATGTCATCTGCAAGGCTTGGGCTGCCGTGTAGGGGAGGAATGGAGCCGGAGATAGTGCCCCCTAGCAGAAAATGGGCAGCCTCCTGCTTAATTACATCTATTAATTAATCAATTAAGACCATGGTGTGGCAGGCGAAAGTGGGCAGTTAGCCCAAGAACAGGTGGGTGGGCCACGTGGTGATTGGCCCTGCTAGGCCCCCTGTTACAGTAACCACTGGAGGAGCACTCTAGGTTTGATATTTAGAAGTGCTGAGCACCAGCCCTTCAAATTGAAAGTCAGTGGGAGCTGCGAGTCCTCTGTGCTGTTTGAAACTGGTCCTCAGGCCCCCCCCCCCCAGCATGCTATAAAAACTCCACGGTCCACCTATGCTGCAGCAACTGTTTTTCTGTATGTCCAGTAGATTTAAAACTGTTTTTAATTAATAGTTATACAGTTATTTTCCATTTTCCTAATTTTTATGTATTTAATGATTATTTTTGATTTGCTTATTCAGTGTAAAACTTGTTGCTGATGCTGAGCAAGTCAGAGCTCCCCCTGTCCCATTTGCTCACCAGGATCCAGGTCCAGCTGCAGCTGTCCCCTTTTCCCCCTTCCCCCTCCCGCTCCTTTGTGGTACTGAGCTGGTGCCCTGCCCCTGCCCCCATTGGTGATGCATAGTGGGTCAGCCGTGCACTCCCTGGAAGTGCCAGCCATGAAACTGGAAGTGCTGGTGGAAATGCACTTCCTGTTTTGCTGCTGGCTTGGTGATTGGCCACTGGGAGAAGCGCCCCCAACCCCGTTGGCGATCTGGTGCCCCGTCTGACTGGGGAGCCACGAGTTGCCCATGCCTGCCCCTGCCCATGCTGTTGCCCCTCGCTCCCAACTGACAGCCCCCTTCACTTACAGCGCACAGCCCCCTACTCCCCCAGCCATGTTGGTGCCTTTCACTCCCAACCCCCAACCCCTCATCCCTGGTAGTGGCTCTCACTTCCAACCTGCAGCACCCCACCAGCCCCATCCCAGCCCTGCTAACGCCCTTACTCCTGACTTGCTGTCCCCTATCACCAGTTCCCCGCTCCCCCCCAGTGTGTAGGGCAGGGGGGAGGATGTGTGGAGCAGGGGGAGCATGGCCCAGGTGCTTCTACTCTCCTCAGGCCACCTACGCTGCCAACCCACCCCACCCCACCTCCCTTCCAGCAGCACAGGAGAAGTGAGGGTAGTGTGCCCCCTTCCTCCCCCCATCCATTACTACTCCTGCTGCTTATACCAGGGTAGGTGCTGGGATCCTGGTGGTTGCGGCAATGAGTCTTTTTGTCCATCTGGTTCCACTCACTGGCATATGGGCTCATCCTGCTGGGGTTTTGTGCTAGGTGAGTGGCAGCAGAGAAACTTCGTCAGGCAGCACCCAGCTCTGGGCAGCGCCCAGCCCCAGGCAGCCCCGATTGCGGTGTGGGCCGCATTTCTCCTTGGGATTGGCGAGCAGCTGGCACTTGTCATGATACAGTGGGGGTGCAGGCAGCCTCCAGGCAGGGGTAGAGTATGGTGCTGTGGCAGGCGACGCCTCATGAGAAGGTGCACTTGAAGAGCTTGCTGGACTGCTGCACTGACAGCACTGTGCACTGCCCTGCCTGCCTCTGCAGCTTGCGTAGTGCTGGACTAAGCCAGCAGAAGCCCAGCACAAAGAGTGCCAAGGCTGAGCCCCCTGCCTGGAAACAGCGGGCACCCAAGCACTGCTCTCCTGCCTCCTCGTCTCAGGTGCAGATCCCTTGAAACCTGCTTGCAGCCCCATTGGGGGGCCATGGGCTCTTGGTTGAGAAGTGCTGTTCTAGAGTATAGCACAGGGGTTTTCAACCTTTTTTTAGTCTAAGTACCCCCAGTGGCTGGATGCCAAGCAGGGGTGGCGGGGGAGCTAGTGCTTGGCCACATGCCGAGTGGGAGGTGGGACATGGCTGGAAACAGAGCAGGGAGGCAGGGTCAGTGTGCAGGCAGTCAGAGACAAAACGCTGCTGTCTCCCAGGAGCAGGGCCAGGGTGGGGTGGGGAAGGTCACCGGGCTGGGGTGAAGGCAGCAGCGTCCTTCTGCAGGGTGGGGAAGCTCACCAGGCTGGTGTGTGGTGGCAGCCACTGCCGTGTGCAAGCTTCTCTGCCTTGTAGAGGAGCACCGCTGCCCTCACCCCAGCTCAGTGAGCTTCCCTGGCCCTGCTCCTGGGAGGCAGCGGCACTCTGTCCCTGCCTGTCCACGCATACTCCCTACGACCGGTCCAAGTACTCCCAGTGGTACATGTGCCCCTGGTTGACAACCCCTGCTATAGCAGGATCAAAATGATAAATTATTTGGGGTTGCTTTGTTTTTTATGTATATATTACGTATGCACTCATCTAGTACAATAACGTCTTCCGTACTGGCTGGGGATTCTTGGTGTTGCAGTAAACAGAAAAATTAAATACTAATACTAATAAATAGTAGTATGTGCATAGAGGAAACAACAGTTTTGAAGTATACATGTGTATTTAAACATGAAAATCTAGTTGGAGAGACTCAAATATTGTAAAAGCAGTGAAAGACTTATTTTAGCAGGTTAAGTTTTACTAAATATAAATGTTATGATCTCCCTGCAAAAAAAGCTACTGTAAGAGGTTTTGAAATAACTATGATGGTTAGCTAGAAAGAAAATAATAATATGGGAGAATTTTTTTTTGTTTGCCATGTATTATAAAGAATTAATCTACTACAGGATGACGGCATAGTAGTAATAATCTATAGCATTTACATATTATTAGAAATTAACTTGGGCTAGACCCATATATTTCTCATGGGTATTTAAGTTCCACAAAAATGATGTAAATTGACCCTACTGCTGCAGTTGCAAAGTCACTTAGATACCTAGAATTGTCAGCACTTTCACTTTGGCCTAAAATCTTCTCTGAGCTAGACTTCATCTTCTGCATGTACTCAGAAGTGATCCAGATCAAGCACTGAGTTGTCTAAGCCCTGTCTAAGCTCCATTCTGATCCATATTGAAGCTAGGACATTCTTGAAGCCAACCTATATTCTCCAATCTATTAAACATCCACAGAACATACCTAACACTTGACACGGACAACACAGAGTTCAGTTCAAAGCCCAACACCCATAGTGACTTCCATTCTTGAGCACGGCTGGTGTGGAGGCTCTGGTGCCATCCACATGGGTACAGTAATTCTTAGATCTGTGGTCTGGTAACCTGAATTGGAGCCTTTTAGCATTTGTCTTCTTTTGGCCTTTTTGTAGGCCTGTGTTAGCACCTTGTCTGTCTTCTTTCTTCTGGCTCTGGTGACCATTGTCTTCATGTTCCTGTACTGCCATGTCTTGGACTCTTGTGCATTCTTATTATAGTGAACTTTCCTGAGGGCCTGCTACCTTTCTGCTTTGCCCCCAGAGCCGCATGAGCATATCTGTGACCCTGCAGTTCAAGCCACACCAAGTAGGCTTTCTTGCACAGTTGATGGATAACATGGTAAGTAGCCTTTGACATGGGTGATGCAAGTGAGCAGCTAAGATGTTTGATCCTTGAACCATCTGAGGATATAAAAGAAGAACCTAACTGTATACCAGCATTTCAACACAGAGGTGATATCTAGTTATCATACACCCAAAGCAGGAGTGGCCACACAGGTAAACAGAGCAACCAGATCAGAGGAGTGTGCAAAATCTGGAGGTAAAAAAACTCCCTTCTTCCAGCAGATTTACCTTGATTCAGAGGGTTTCCTCAAGAGACTGAATTAACTCTTTCTGGAATTAGAGCAGCCAGATTTAGATGGAGGTCACTTGTTTGTGTATCTATGGCCTACCTTGAGAATATTCTAATGCAGACCCATTGAAAAATAGTTTGAATTTTCTATTTAACATTTGCAGAGAGTAAGCATTAAAAGAACTTCTGTTGCACACAGGTTACTGTTGTTGAAAACCAATGAATTGGCATGTTCTAATCAGGCTGTTACGAAAGATGTTTATAATAAAGTTAATTAAGTCAAAAGTTAGGGTATAATAACCTTATTCAGGTGTTAGAGCCTTGGAATAATGGTGTACTGTTTGCTGCAAATGAGAAGTGTGATTGTCTTCAAAAAAAGGACACAGGAATATACAGTGTCACTTAAAATGCATTCAGATTCATTCCAACCTTGTTGCACTATTTCAGAAAGTACATGATAGTCTTAATACTGTATTTTATCTGCTTATTGTTTGATCTCCTTTTTCTCAGAGTAAACAGAATAGCTTCAGACCAGTCCAAGCTTCATAACTGACAGCAAATGAAGTTCCTGATTTAGTAGATTGTTTAGAGCTTAATTTCCCTTGTGTTCTTTGGGGAGTTAGTGCCCCTGACTGGAAAATAATTTTGTGCTCAACAAAGACAGTAACTTTGTTGCACTGGTCCAACAAATGGAATACAATTGTGACACTATAAAAGAAACTTCAAGCAAATGATCCATTCAGGAGCCTTACATAATCATAGCAGGTTTGGGTTTCCTGCAGTTTTGAGCTTTACCTCTTTTGATTATCATACGATCTGAAAAAAGGCGTAGAGTTTCAGGTGGAGTGGCTCACAATAAACCTATTCAGGGCAACTCTCTTTTATTAGTTTGAACTGTATCTACAAAGTTCTCTTCATCTGTGGCTTTATTAAAAGAAACTATTTAAACTTGACCAACTTGCCAGGATCCAGGAGTTACAAGCAGAGTATCGTTTTGTTTTAGATAAGGGGATTTAGTACATTGGGCTTTGTCTCCAGTTCTTAAATGACCCTGTTTATCTCTTCTGAATTGTGGAGCTTTTAAGACTTAAACCTCAGTAAAATTCCACACAACGTGGTTTTTATAACAAATTTGGAATTCTTTTTAACTTGCTTATGTCCAGTTTGGTGGGGGTCCCCTTTATCCTAAAGCACTCTAACAGCATAGTTGATCGGAGGTCATAAAAAATAAACATGAGTTTCCATTCTCAACCCTTCTCATAACTTAGCAGTGTTGATGGGCTGTGGCTGAGGGCTGGGGTGACGTGGGTGCTAAGCTATATGGTGGACAGCTCAGAGTTTGCAAGTTTGAAGCCACAGAAGAAGTGCTTACAGTGCGGCCCTATCAGATTCTAGCGAATCTGAGAATTCTGCTAAATACCTTGTCATGAGGACATGAAAAAGGAAGAATAGGCTGTAATTGGAAGAGATGACGGAAGTGTTATCTGTATTTTTCTGTTAAGGGAATGGACTAGCCTGATGTAATAAGTTCACAATGTCTAGACCCTTGCCTGCTTCTGTACATTCAAACAATGACTATAGTCTGTGGAAAAGCATACAGCTTTCCCCTGGCTTCACTTAGCAAGGAGATTATACTCTTTCCTATTGTATGTGGTTTCCATCACAGTTATCCTCCATGACTTTGTTACTTTGGGGATGGATAACTGCTGTGTTCTCTACCTGAGGCTGCACTTGGGAACCTTTTAAGAACTTCACTGATTGTGGAATGTCGCTGCTTGCCCATTTACTGGACTCTCACACTTATGCTCCATAGATTGTGCTAGTTTCCAGCTATACACCAGGAATATTCAAACCAGTGTTTGACTTTGACTTACAGTGCATCTTAGGGTTTGGAGACTTCTCTTTTTGACTGTTGAAATCAGCTGGAGCACTTGATATGACAGTCCCTAGTTTTGCATGTCTGGGGGCTACTGACAAGCATTTCCAATGAAGAATCCACAGCTATGAACTTTTTTCCACTTCTTCTTTAATACTACAGTTCCTACATTTATTTACCTTTTAAGGACATAGAGATGCTTATCTATTCATTTACCTCTTGTCTCAATGTGAAAATACACCAGTATACCCATAGCTGAATATGTTTCATGATAGCTCTGCCTGTCAGACTCTCCCAGGTGAAAAATACGTGCATGAATATACATGACTTTATTCACTACTAATTATTTTACTTTGAAATAATTATTCTGCCATAGCTATACCAATTGGCTTACATGTGTGGATATACTCTTAAGCATTTTCAGAGTTGAGCTCAGGAAAGTTCTCTGCGTGTTGGGAGAAATATAGGTTTTGGGGGGCAGATTATGGTTGGCACGTTAATCTAGAAAGATTTGTGTGGGTACCTAACTCTTCTTAGTAGATTTACCAAAACTTAAAATAAAGTATTGGTAATTAACATTAAAAAGAAGATTGCTAACTATCGTACATTTTATTGCAGGAATGTACCCCGGAAAACCTAGAATTGAAAAAGAAGATTTTTGGTCAGTTAGATCTTATGGTCAATGATGATGTCGTCATAAGCAGCTCGACTTCCTGTCTTTTACCTACCAAATTGTTCACTGGCCTTAAACACGTTAAGCAGTGTATCGTGGCACACCCTGTAAGTAGTCTAACATATTTTGTTCTTTGCTTCAATGGCCTATAAGTTTAAACTGAGTCTTAGTTTTAATGACTCTGTCCTGCAGAAGGAAAGAAAAGACGTGTTTGAGTACTGAATGTTATGCATTAGGATCATGAAGCACTGGTTGTTTTTTTTTTTTTGGTTTTTTTTTATTGGGCTAGTTCTCCTCTTCCTCTTACCCTAGTGGGGATGGGAGAAGTGGGAGACATGCAATATATCAGTCTGGGCAGTCATCAGGGATGTCAGAATGGAGCACTACCTTTGCTTTAAGGTTTCTCTTACACCTGTTGTTCAGCATGAAGTACACTGTGGAATTAATAAAATGCTCAGTGCCAAAGGCTAGGTCTACCCTGCTTTGTGGTAAGCCTAGGAATGCTGCCAACAAGTGTCCCCACCCATTGACTCCCACTCTGTGTAGGGCTCAGAAATTAAGTAGTGTAGGCTGGTTTGACATTGTCTTGAGCAGGTGCCCAGAGCCACCGTAGAGCTCCAACTCGGGCATGCTTACCCCTAAACCAACTGCACTGCCTAATTTATGGGCATTGTGGCGTGCTGAACAGCAGTGCATCATCAGGGTATGCTTCTGATGGTACTCCCCTGCTCACTATGAAGGCAGTGAAGATATGTGCCGCACCCCTTGTAGCCAGGCTTGATATAACATCCTTCCTAATCAGCTTTGTCCCTGTCTGTTCTTTTAATTCTGACCTTTTTCTGGTGTAACAAAGTTCAACCCCAAAGCCAGAGTCTGGAGGGTTGTAGCCTTTGTCTTGGATTCAGAAGTGCTTGGCCTCTATGTACAGGGTCACTACTTCCCCTTTTAGGGAACGGGGACCCACAGAGCCCTTCTCCTTTATTGGCTCCAGTCCAGTTACTTCTGTTAAGCAAAAAAGAGAGGATATATTTTTCCCCTGAGCTGCTTCCTGACTTCTGCTCATCAGGCTCTCTATACATTGTTCCCTCACAGTTTCCTCCTATTCTGTGAGTTTTTCTGCTTGTCCATCGTGTTCTGCCTGGACTGTACTCTGTTAAAGAAGCTGATTCCAATGGGCTCATTGTCACAGCTGAGGAAGTAATTCCCCTAATTAGCTGTTTTTAGTCATGATGTGCAGTGATTGTTCTTGAGCCAAAAGCATTAGTGTGCTTTTTGCTGGCACTTTGTTCAAAAGTGATTTCTGCACTCTGTCTTGGGCCATTTTCCTCATGAAATCTCAATATAACAAAAAATTGAGTGAAGCCAGGGGATCTTTTCTGTTGTCTTTTTCTGTATCTGCCATTGTTATATAGCATTTTCATTGCAATGCTCTCCTTTTTTAATGTGTGCATTACTGATATCTTGAGCAAAGGAAAGGACAAGGCAGAGGAGAGGCAGAATGAGCATGAAGTATCTTGGGAAGCAGGTTTATATAAAAGGGACAGTTGCAACCAGTGGTTTAGATACAACAGGGAAATAAAACACAAAAGTTTTCAACTCTGGCAGAGATGCCATTTTGTGTTTTCTGGGAAGGGAGGCAGTTAAATGTTAAGCAGGCAGAGAGACCCCTGGCTCCACTCAGTGTGACGGCAAACAGTTGACACACAAAGAGGAGTTTTAAATCCCACTTTTCAGGGTGATTGTGATACAGTGTATAGATTCATAGATGTGGGGTTGGAAGGAACCTCAGTAGGTCATCAGGTCCAACCCCCTGCCCTGGGCAGGAAAGAGTGCTGGGGTCAGACAACCCCAGCAAGGTGCTTGTTCAGTCTCCCCTTGAAGTCCCCTAGGGCAGGGGAGAGCACCACCTTCCTTGGAAGCCTATTCCAGATTCTGGCAACCCTTACTGTGAAGACGTTCTTTCTAATGTCCAACCTAAATCTGCTGTCCATCAATTTGTGGCCATTATTCCTAGTTACTCCAGGGGATGCCCTAGTAAATAGAGCATATCCTATTCCATGCTGCCATGAATGACACGTGCCTCTGGCGGCTGGGGGGGCTCGGTGGTGGCGGGAGCACAGTGGTGGTAAGTAGGGGAGCTCCCGCAGACACGGCTGGCACTGTCGGCAGTGGGGAAGGCAGGGGTGGTGAGTGCTGACCAGGGGTTGGCAACCACCCACAGATGCTGCCGGCGGTGTCAGTGGCGGGGTGGCGAGCAGTTACCACCCACCTTTTTTAGGGGGTGCACTGCCACACTGAGGGGGTGCATGTACACCTGTGTGCACCCCCTGTGTGTTACCCCTGTCTGCCCTCCCATCATAAATTTATAGGCAGCCACAAGTTCACCTCTCAGCCTTCTCTTGCAAAGGCTGAAGAGATGGTCCCTCAGTCTCTCCTTGTAGGACCTTGCCTGCAGGCCTCTGACCCTACGAGTGGCCCTCCTCTGAACCCTCTCAAGATTCTCTGCATCCCTCTTGAAGTGTGGCACCCAAAACTGGACACAGTACTCCAACTGTGGCCTGACCAATGCTGCATAAGAAGGAAGTATTACCTCCCTGGATCTGTTTGTCATGCATCTGCTAATGCATGATAAAGTGCAGTTAGCCTTCTTGATCACTTTGTCACATTGATGACTCATGTTCATCTCGGAGTCAACTATGACTCCCAAGATCCCTTTCCACTGCTGTGCTGCTGAGAAGGTCCTTCCCCAGCCTGTAAGTGTGTTGGTGGTTCTTGTTGCTCAGGTGCAGCATTTTGCACATGTCTTTGTTGAACTGAAGACAAGTTTGATACATAATACTTACTGGTACATACTACTTACTGAAGAAGAGGCCATTTCAGGCTGGCGGCTGATATTGTGGTACAACATAGCATATTCACTGTGGTTGTCTGCCTGAGGTTTTTGTGTAATATTCATATCTGTAGACTGGTACAGTTAGGCATAAAAGAGACTGACTAGGGGGTGGGTGGTCATGGAGTCTAGACCATGCTATTGCAGGCAAATCACATTGCAGTTCCCTTCATCCGTTTAGCAAAGTTCATCTTTAAAACTAGTGAGGCATTTTGATCCCACTGCCTGTTTTTCAAATGGTTCATAATAAGGGTGCACTGATAAAGATTTTTGGGGCTGATACCAATAGCTGATTTTTAAAGAGGCATATTGGCCACTACTGATCCGATTTCTGATATGCAGCCCAGCAGCTTGAAGAACAGTGTCCAGCTGGTAAGTCTGTAGTGGAAGGGGAGAGAGAAGGGAAGAGGTGTGGGGGGGCCAGATCAAGGTCTCTTTGGTGAGGGAGGGAGTGGGGGGAGAATGTGAAAAGCAGAATTCTTTAAATGAAATTGATTGTACTAAAAGTGTATGAATGAATGATTTTTTTTTTTGTTTTTCTTGTCAAGGTAAATCCACCCTATTTTGTGCCATTGGTTGAACTTGTTCCCCATCCAGAAACAGATCCTTCTACAGTAGAGAAGACATATGCTCTGATGAAAAAGATTGGACAGTCCCCAGTCAAATTAACCAGAGAGACTGATGGATTTGTTCTGAATCGTCTTCAATATGCTGTTATTAGTGAAGCTTGGAGACTGGTGGGCGTATGTATCATTTTTTAGTTTGTATATGTATATACTGCTGGCTTTATAGGCACAACAAAAACAATATGGTAGCACTTATATTTTCTTTAGCTTTTTATCTACTTAAAGCCTTCACCCCTTAGATTACATAAAAATAAAAATAGGCATACAAATTACAAGAATAAGAGATTTTTGACATCGACTACTGAAGACAAAGAAAAGCTACATATTATCATAGCTAAACAAGACATACTAGAACTGTTCCAAAATACTGTTGGCTTCAGCTGAGCCAAAAGATTGAGGTTAAAAGGTCAGAAATCAAAATATCAGGTTGTCTCCTTTCATTTCTTGTTATGTGAAGAATGTTATTGGCATAGTTTACTCCATGGAAGGGCAGGGGAAATCATATTTTAAATAGAAATCCATTGCCTTTCAAGAATTCTTCTCTTAGATTCAATAGCTATTTGATATTGTTTATTGTTATATAAAGGGAGATTTCTCCTATTGCCCATTCAGCCTTCCAACTCATAATCATCTGTTTGTAACACAGCAGCTTTTCCCACAGCAACATGTTCTGTGCCACAAAGTAGAACCTTTCATCAGGAAGAGATGAATTATGAGTCCACTGTTATTTTGGGAGACTGAATGAGTAGGGCCTGTTTCTTTTGTTGAACATAATGTTTTCAAACTGTTTAAATATTTTAAAACACCCTTTACACAGGAGTCTCAACCCTCAGATTAAAAGGAAAAAAAGAAAAAGAGTTGTAGTAAATAAATGCATATTTACAAAGCAGCTCTCACTCTCTAGAATCTCAAAGCACTTTACAAATTTTATCTTTACAGGACTCACTTTGTCATGCACAGCTGAAATAAGAATTAAATTCTCTGTTGCAATGCTATATGGGTACAGCGTAGGGAAAGAATACTGCTGTGAGAATATTGTATCCCATTTAAACTATATTATGAATTGGAGACTAATTTTGAATAACCTTCATATATTTTTTTACAAAATGTCCCCTTTAAAAACCCCAACAACAAACAAACCAGGAAACAGAACTGTTTTTGGGGTTTTTTTTCATAAATGAATAAATGAGGCAAAAAGTTTTGAATAGTGGCAAAATGGTTCTTGAAGTTCAGAATATTTCATTCATTCTTAGTTCAAGCAGAAACAGTGTAACAAGGCCTTCTAATTGCCAGTTACTGTGGCACAGGTTCTTCTCAGGTATGTTATTTTATCTTGCCTAACACACAAGGCGGACAATCTGATGAGAGGAAAATGACAACAGCGCACCAAATCGAAAGTGAATTTGTTAAATCATTAGTTTTAAAAGAGTATGCCTTTACAAGTGTAGCTGATAGAGGTGAGAAATCATAGGGTGCATCCACGCATACAAGCATGTTCACTTGCAGCAGCTCAAATAAAAGTGGTACAAATTTGAGCTGAGGCTTTTTGCCTCAGGAAGCATGCCTGGACATGTACTTTGGTGTGAGGCAAATTGTGCCATGTGGGGCAAAATAACCCTGCTTGCCTCCTCCTGGAATTGCAGCCAGGGAGAGCTAAAGCCTGGGGCCAGTACCTGTGCTGACCCCAGCACTATAAAAAGCTGCTTTGGCAAGTAGCTCAGGGCTGCTTGCTCTCAGGAGCTTCTGGAAACTGGCCAGTTGGTACGTGGGGACACTACCCTTTGTGCCACCTGGACTGCTGAAGCAGCCCTGGGAGTTCCCTGTACCCTCTACCCACTGCAGCAGTCTGGCAGTGAGAGCTGCTGCCTGGCTGTGACCTGAGACCACATGCTGTCGCAAGTGGCAACAAGGCTGCATGCCTGCCAGACCCAGATGGAGGCTGCACAGCCAGTAGAGGCATCTGCTTCTTTGGGCCAGCTGCCAGTGGGCTGTGACTGCACAGTTGCCTTTGTGCAGCACTACTGCCTTGTGTGTGCCTGCCTGGCCATCTGGGCAGCTACACAATAAAACATTGCCCAAGTGATCTGTCTCTGTCTCTGGTGGTCTTCTGTTTTAACTGTTGAGGAACATAGATTTTGGGATATTTTTAAAGAGTGAATTTGGGATTGTTTGTTTTTGCAGGTCTTAAATAGGGAACACCGGAATTCCTGCTAGGGAGGCAAGTGGCAGGACCCAGGCAGAAGACCCTGCTCAGAGCTGGCACCTGGGACCCAGCTGGAGGTGGCTGACCTTCTGGCCACTTGGGGCCAGGAAGACCTGCTTTGACAGTTCAAAGCAGGCCCCTCACTCTCAACCCACAACTTACCTCCCCGCTCCATTCTCCTTATTCCTGCTTCACAGGGCCAGGAATGTGGGTGAGGGGGGTGTGGGTGGATTGTGGGGAGAGTGTAGGTGTGGAGGAGGCTATGAGATGGGGCTGCTGTCCCCTGCAGGGTACCGTCTTCCTGCACAACTCATGGACTGCCCCCTCACAGGGACCACATGCCCCCCACAGGGGTCACAGGAGCTGAGACCTGGGCTCCGCATCCGATAAGTAAGGGGTGGAGGGAGCTGGAGGAGCGCCCCTGCTCAGCCCCCTGCTCGGCTGCAGCCTCCTCACTTGGCTGGATGGCGGCTAGCTGTGGCCTGCTTGTTTGCCCCCCCCCGCCTAGCTGCAGGCCCCCCGCATGCTCCCCGGCTGGCTCCAACCCCTCACCCCTGCAGCTTACCAGCAATAGCAGCTGTGCTTATGTTGCAGCCCGCCTGCATGGTGGGGGGGCAGCGTGGCTTGGCCCCAACTGCCAGGTATCTATGTGGCCTCTACCACAGCGTGCTGTAGCCCGCTTTGGTGCAGCATGGGACTGTGTGCTTTTGGGCAACTCTGGGCTGTCACTTAGGGCTGTGTGCTGATTGTGGGGGCCACCAGCCACATCAGCCTGGGTCCTATGCCCACAGAAGTGACCAAGAGCGATGCCATTTGGAGCTCACACTACTTTTGGTAGGGCCACCCATGGCGATAAGGGCTTTGAGATGCTACAAGAAGCACGTGCACGCTCATGTGGATGTGCCCATAAAGTTGGAGAAAGCTACAGAGAGGACGAGAAAAGGAAGCATAGTGACAGGGAAGCATTCACCTCTTTCGTGGATTCTAAATATCCATGCAGAAAATTTGAGAGGAGGAGGAGGAAGAGAAGCCATTGTGTCAGAGTCCATGGCTCTGAGCTGTTTATTTCAGATGCTTTCAACAAGTTTTGGAAAAATAAGGAATTACACACCCAGAGGACACCCAGAGGATTCTTTAAGGCAAATCCTGGCAGTTAGAGAGTTGCTGTAAATGGGAAGAGCTCTACAGGCAGAATGCTTTGGGCAGGACTGGGACAGTGGGATTCCCAGTTCAGCATACTTCTGCGTTGCTAACTCCTGCTGTGTTTTCACAAGGAGTGTGATGTCTAATGTTTTTCTTGTAAGCCTCAACTCTGGAAGTTGTGGTTTAGGGCGAAAGCTTGACAGCGTGAGTCCCAAAAGGTTCAAAAACCAGAAGGCAAAATTAAAAAACCCAGATCTACCAGTTTCATGATCTTTGGACATCTGAATTATTTCAATGCTTAGGGCTGGCAAAATTACCACTTCTTTATAATGGAAGGTTGTATACTTCCCCAAAATGTACTGCCTAGCTCCGGCTGGTATGCAGGAGTGTGGGGCATGCCACTGAACCTGGCCACCAACTGCCAAGACCATGTGGGCCCGACTGTGCATTGGAGTCCCCACGCTAAAACATGCCATGCACACAGTCAGGTCCAAAAGCCCTGTAGCGATGGAGGATTGGTGACAGGAGTAGGGCTGGGATACCTGGAGCCAAGAAATTGTAGACCATTGCACATTTGCTGCCTGTTGCACGTGTGTCTTGGGTGTCTTTTGGCAGGGGTGTGCTTTGGCAGTGGCATCTGTGACTGAGCAGCCCTTTTTAGGATATCCTCTGCTTGCCCTGATAGGGAGGGGGCTAGAAAAGGTGTTCCCAAAATAGTCTCTCTCATTGCTCCTGGCTGGGAAACTGCACTCAGTGGGATCACTGTTTCTGCAGTTGAAATAAGAATATAGACTTCAGAACCTGTAATGTGAAAACCCAAAGAGTGATTGCCTGGAAAGACGAACTGTCATCGGGGCTTGGGAGCTAGCAAGGCACAACACTGACATTGCTGCTCTCAGCAAAACCCAGCTTGCTGGGGAGGGACAGCTGCAGGAGGTCAGCAGAGGGTATACCTTCTGGAAAGGGAAACCAGACCGTGACCCCCCTATCCACAGAGTTGGTTTCACCATCAGAAACAAGATTGCAGACATGCTCCCCGATCTTCCTTTGGGTGTCAATGAAAGGCTGATGACCCTTTGGCACCTCAGCCAAAACCAACATGCCACATATGTTCCAACTCTGGATTCCAATGAGGAAGTCAAGGAAATGTTCTACTCCGATCAACAACACCCTTGCCTCCATCCCCAGGGATGACAAGGTCATTCTCATGGGCAACTTCAATGCCTGGGTTGGATGTGACCATGAAGTCTGGAGTGGAACCATCAGCAAGAATGGCTGGGGAAGGCTAAAGCCAATGGTATCCTGCTTCTGACCAAATGTGCCCAACATAATCTTCTGCTAGAAAGACTGACTCAAGACCATGTGGAGGCATCAGAGGTCAGAGCGCTGGCACCTTTTGGACTACGTTGTCTGAGGTAGAGACCTGAGGGATGTGCTTGTCACGAGGGCCAGGAAGGGATCTGAAGACTGCTGGACAGACCACCGACTTATGCGCTCAGTGATGAACATCTGCCTGGTGCCAAGACACTGGAAGACCCAGAAGGCTGCCTGGAGAAGGCTGACAGCTCTGAAGGATCCTGGACAGCAGGAGGAGTTCCAGGCCCAGTTGTACAGTGTACTGGAGCAAGTCCCTACTGTTGGTGACATCTCCATCCAGGCACACTGGGAGCAATTCAAGTCCACTGTTCAAGACACCTGTGCCCAGACTATTGGGTTTGCATTGCAGTGGAACCAGGACTGGTTTGATGCCAATGATGCTCAGATTCGTGATCTCCTTGAACGAAAGCATGATGCCTTCATCTCCTGGCAAAGCCATTCAAACTCAGCAAGACAGCAGTAGCACTATCTGAAGGCTGAGGTCAAGCAACACATCCATGACACGAAGAACAACTGGTAGGTGGAGAAGACATGCGTGATCCAGGACTACACTGACCAGCATGACATGGGTGACTTCTTCCAGGCTACCAAATCAACCTATGGACCTTGCTCCATTGGACAAAACCCCCTCTGATCACAGGTCAGCTCCTGGCTCCTCAAGGATGATGACGCCATCTGTCTGCGTGGAAGGAGTACCTCAAACTCCTCCTTAACCGGGAGTCCATTGTATCGGAAGAGACCCTCCAAGCAGTCCCACAACGCCCTGTGGTGGATTTCCTTGGTAAGGCACCAACCATCGGAGAGCTGAAGCGGACCATCCAACAGATGAAAACCAAAAAAGCCTGTGGGCCAGATGGTATACCCACAGAGGTCTACCATGCTGGCAGCTTCTGGCTCACATTATGACTTCACCAGCTTATCTTCTGCCTTTGGGACAAAGAATGCAACCATCGTGACCATCTACAAGAAGGGGGACAAATCTGACTGTGGGAACTACAGGGGGATTTCCCTCCTGTCCATTGCGGGTAAGATCTTGGCTTGCATCCTCATGAACTGCCTTTGTTCCATCACCGAGGAGATCCTTCCGGAAACCCAGTGCAGCTTCCAAGCATCCTGGGGCACTGTGGACATGGATCTGCCTGGCAATAAAAACCAAGAAAAATGTCAGGAGCAAAGGTCAAGAACTGTTTCGTGCCTTCATTGACCTGAACAAGGCATTTGACTCCTTAAACAGTGAAGCTCTGTGGATCATCCTTCAGCGCCTTGGCTACCTGCTGAAGCTTGTCACCATGCTGAGATTCCTGCATAATGATATGACTGCCACTGTCCTGAGTGGATGATCTGAAACCGACACCTGCATCCAGAATGGGGTCAAACAAGGTTGTGTGATCACCCCCCACCCTGTTCACCATCTACCTGACCGTCGTCATCATCCACCTTATCCAAGATGATGTACTATCTGGCATCAGTATCCAGTATTGACTGGATGGGAAGCTTTTCAATCTTGGGTGCTTCTGGGCAAAAACAAAAAACTTACCACCAAGAACATCCATGACCTTCAGTTTGCAGATGACTGCTGCATGATGGCTCATTGTTGGGGAATAGTTCTGGGACCGCGGTCGGTACTGCCTCCCCGCCTCGGGACCGCCCACTGGATGTCAAGGAGTGACTCACCACTGGTTGGGCGTTCGTACGCGTCTGTCTCGCCTGCCATGACTTTGGTGATTCGGATTGGTCCAGTTGGTCCAGCGCGTACAGTCCAAAACTGGGACTCCTTCGCTCCTGGGGTCCTGGGTTAATGAGGGCTCTGCCACCCCTACACCCTCGCCTGATCCACCAGGTGTGTGACCGTCCAGCTGGACCGGTCATTCATTAGGATGGTCCATAATGTAAAGACACATAAGATGAAGCCAACGGAAAAGCCATGGCCAAGGTCACCTAGGGCGTGCCACCAACTTCAACCCTCAGCCGGCTTTCCCCGGTGCTCTCCTGTCTGCCGGAGGGTGGGGAACCCCCTTCCACCCTGCAATGGGCTGCTCCACCCACACTAAAAAATGGTGGTTGCTGTTATTTTGGGTATTACCCTGATACAACTTTTATAGGCATTTTCCAAATACAACAATCCCTTATTGTAAGCAGTCCAAAAAGGCACCATGTAAAGGGTGATGACAGGCGGTTCCTAAATTGTCTTTTAGAAGCAGCACAACTACCAGTCAGTGCTCCTCTTTTGATCTGGATCCATCCTAAACACCTGTATCATCGGCCACCTTCACTTGGATCACTCATATATAGATGTACTGTGAGAGATGTAATCCTTCAAAACAACCTGAGCTAAGAGGGATGCATTTGAGAGGCTAACCTGAAACAGTTGCTCAGAAGAGCAGTTTCAAACCTCTGTCAGAGGGCAAGAAAAAAACAAGTCAGACTAAGTTGGCTTTGATAATCTGCAACTAACTGGCTCAAAGATAGGAAGCAAGAAGTGGGTATAAATGCTCAGTTCTGGCAGCTGAGGGATATTAGTAGAGGGGTTTCTCCAAGGGTCTGTACCATTTAACATATAAACGATTTAGAAGACGGGGAGAGGGAATTGTGAGGTGACTACAGTTGCAGATGATACCAAATTATTTAGCTGGTAAATAAAGCTGACTGTGAGGTCTGGTTTCAGGAGGATCTCATAAAATTGAATGAATGGGCTACAAAATGGTAGATGCCAAGTGGTGCATATAGGAAGGAATAACCCAAGATGCACATAAACACAATGATGGGCTCTGTATTTGTTGTTATTATGCAAGAAATATCTTGGAATTATTAGACATTTATACACATACTTTTTGGTCCTGCAAAACACCAGAGATCTGTCACTTCAGAGCAGACTCGGTTAAATGAGCGTGCTCTGTACACAAGCTGACATGCACTGCACTGTGTCGCATGCAGCTGAAATGCACGCCAGCACGCAGAAAATAGCAGCGGTACACTTGTGAACTAAAGCAATGTAAAAGGCTGGCCAACTCAGGGCCAAGTTACCACATTGATCACTTGCCTGTCTCGGGGCTAACACCCACCTAGCCCACCTGCCATGCCTGGATGGTAACAAATATCAGAGATGTTTCTACGGTGGGAGGCTGCCCATTACCAGGCCCTATACACGCTCCAACCTCCCCTTAATGTGTCCCAAGCCTCGCAGGTGTTATTACTGTTATCAACCCTATACAACCCCTGGCGCTGAGCTCTCTGGCTCCTGTCTCTCGGCACCACACAGGCACAGAGTTCTCTAGTACCTGTGCCTCTTTCCTGGGAGCCTGGCTCTGCGTCCCTGTGGCTGCACCTTTCTGGCAGTATGGGCTCGTTGTGCCCCCTCTCCAGGCACTAATGAGGCCTCCAAAACCTCCCTTTATAGCCTTGTCCCAATCCTCCAGGAGTAAACTAAGCCCCTGGGCTATGATTGAAACACTAGCAATGCCAGCAATGCTGTGTCCCTTTAAGGGGACAGACTTCCACCTCAGGGCAACATGCCCTAACCTAAGTACCTGGGAGACTCCCTGGAGTCATGCAGCACTTGGTTCACCAAGCTGGCAATACCAGGTCTCAAATAGCTTCAGCAGGCGGAAAGAGGGTGTGTTTGTATGCCCCAGCCCTGGGCTTATGTGCCCCAAACCCTGCCTCCTCCTGGTCAGTGGCTTGATCAGGTGCTGCCCATTTACCTCCTTAGGTTGTTACCCCGGCAACCTATAGCTGTGGAGCTGTACTTAGCCTGCAGAGCTCCCTGGCCAGCTTGCTTCAGCTCTAAGGAGCAGACACACCTTAGTGCCCTGCTACAAGCACCTTCTTTGTGTTTTAGTTCAAAAGTGCGCCGCCACCATTTTCTCAATGCTGATGTGCATTTCTCTACTTTTACAAGTATAAGCGTCGCAGCACTGGGCACTTTTCAAATAACCCGGTGCTGCGGCGTGTGCATGTGTGAAAATGCCAACAGTAAATAGTTATCCAAGAAAATCAGCCTACTGTTCAGCAACAGTTCAAAAAAGCAAATAGAATGTTAGGAATTATTAAGAATGGAATAAAAAAATGGGAAATGTCATGGCACTAAATAAATCTGTGCTCTACTCACACCTCAAATACTGCATGCAGTTCTCATTCCCTACCTCCAGATGGATATTAGAACTAGAAGAGGTACAGAGAAGGTCAGCAGGAAGTAAAAGGGGCATGGAGAGGCTTCTGTACAAGGAAAGACTGGATAAGTTAGGAATTTTCAGTTTTAAAAAAAGACAACTTATGCAGCATATGATAGAGAGCTGGTGTGATGAAAGTAAACAATTTACTATTTACTTTCTCTTACAATCCTAGAACTAAGGGAAATGCAATGAAATTATTAAGAAGCAGCTTTAAACAAAACAAAAAGGAAGTTCTTTTTGTTATACTCTCTAATTAACTCGAGCTCATTTCCCCAAGGTATTGTAGAGAGTGACACTTTTATCATGTTCAAAAGAGGACTAGACAAATCAGTGGATATCCATTTGTGATACTACATACAATCCTTAGGGGTGCACCTACAAATTAGGACTGAATGCTGGAAGCTGTAAGGGTAGATGAGAGGAAATGGGTAAATTTGGATTGGCCTTGCATAAATATTCTTCTCCCTTAGCATCTACTCATGACCATTGTAAGAAATAGGCAACTGGACTAGATGGACCTGTGGTGGGCTAGATGACTCAGTATGGCACTTCTTATATTAGAACGGGCAATTATTTTGGGCAGAGGGCTGAGTTTTGGCAAGCCATTGGGGGCTGCATGACAGGCAGCCAGAGGCAAATAAATATTAATTTTCTAAATTTTTTTAGGGGCCCTGTGGGCCGGATAGAATGGCCTGGCGGGCCGCATCTTGCCCACCCCTGTCTTATATGCACATTTTTTTCCTGATTCCCATAACAATTAGCAGATTTTACCCCTTTCTTATAGTAATTGTTTCAGATTACCAAATGCAAAACTCAGTGCTTTTCTCCCCAAAACTTGCACCTTTGAAACTTCAGTGCATGTATTTTTTCCCCATTGATTTCTCACCATCTAAATTTCTGACCACTGAGACATTCAAAAGACATGAGGAGAATTTGTGATGACTGGTAAATAGAACTGAAGGCATTTGTTCTTGGAGCAAATGAGCATACTTTTCTCACACTTAATCCCTAGATAGCACATCACTGGAGCGCAGTTAATAGTACAGAGGCAATGATCAGTGTTGCCATGCAAATTTCTCTATTAGACTGTATCTGTGGCCAAAGTAGTTCTCCAAGAGCACTTCTGTGGAAAGGATTAGCACAGACTGAATCCCTTTTACAATGATTAATGGCTCTCCAAAGGAACTACAAGTTTAGAATTCTGTGGGCAACATTTGTAGCCCACAGTAAACTAATACCACACTTTTTAAGGTACAGCTGACTTTATAGCAGCAGATGAGGGGCAGTAGTTTTACTGACCTGCCTATAAAAGTAAGTATGTATGGAACTGGCTTGTTTACAAGTGTGTTTGGTGCTTGAGTACATAAGTTATCCATTGTTGATGGAGTGTGTGTACTCTATCAAAATTCCTGTCAGTTGGTAGCATACAGAGGATTTAGATACTATGGTAATGACAGCCAGATTCATACCTAGATTGCTACTTCATGTCGACTAAGGTCTTGAGTTAACTTGAAGAACATGTTAATGGTCCACAAAATGTTATGAATTCAAAAACTTTAAAATGGATAGTTTGCCTTTCCAGTCTGTGAGGATAAAGCCTCTGTTGGGATGTGAGGTTAGGCCAAGTTTCTGTTCAGAACATTTCCTAGGAACCAGTAATGCTGGTTGGGGGACCAGTTTTTTTGCCATCTTTATACTAGCCAAGGTGTTACTGCATACATAGTTACGCCAACAATAGAGTGCTTATATGTATATGTTCTCACTACTAATCTGGGGCACGTAGGTACATGTATGTATAATTTTATTAAGAAAACCTGATTTAGTATAGATTAAACCTTAGATTCAAAAGCTGTATCTTTTATTAATAAATATAAAGGGCAGTTTCCAATAAATCCCAACTGCCACACCGAGGCAAGACTGCCATAGGGAGTTAATTTGTAATATGTCAGATCTAAATGAAGAGATGTAGGCCATTTCCAGGCTGTAAAAAGTTTGTTTCTGATAGGTCCTATGGGTCATGGTAAATCTCAAGCCAAGCATTTGTAACAGTAGCTCTTCAGCACCTATTACTTTCCAGGCTCCAGATTTATTAACAATGGTCCTTTGAAAATCTCTGGTGTATTTTTGCCATATTTGTTCTGTAAGAGTCAAGTTCCAGTTGTCTGTCTGTCTTTTTTTACACACCTTACCATTTGGGAGCCTTCTATGAGAGGTTAACACAGAAGTATTGCTAGTCTAGCAAACTTAAAATGTTGGTTGAGATTTTTATAGATGCATGCAGCTTTTATGTAACATTAAACACAACTAAAATTCAAGTCACCATGAATTTGAGAAGGTTATTATGGGAAGGTGAAACAGAAGAGCCTGACTTCAGTGACCTCCACCTGGGTCTTCATCCCATACCCTATCCTCAAATTGCAATGTTAAATTATTATTTATTTTTTTAATAAAGGAACTAATGAAATGAATCTGAAACAATACACCTAACACAAATATTTCCTAAGCATAAACTTTATTCTTTTTTCATTGTCATCTCTTGCAGTGTTATGCCTAATTTAAATTTGGGACAGGGACTCATCAGTTTTATTCATCAGTAAAATACCATGTACATCCCTCATTTTGTATGACTAACAGTTCCTTTGTATGGTAGCATGGGACTGTACTGCAAAAGAAACTCTTCAAATCAAGCAATTGGGCTCTGTCTTGTTCAAAAGATATTTAGTAGAGTTATGGGGCATGCCATTTTCCTCGTATGACAGGCATTAATGTTTATTACAATATGAGATTGGAGACAGTTTGGTCTTTTTGGGGGGTTTCCAGGACTACTCCTTCCATTGCTCAATAGCCAAGAACTTAATTGGAAGAAATTTTATTCTGGATCCCATATTGGTATTTGGGAACAAATTGTATGATATGATCATAGAGGTTGAGAGGAGAAATAAGAACTTTTTTTCTGTGACCTAATGTCACAGAAAACATATATTTCCAGAAACAGTAGAATTCCCAATTAGAACCATTTAGAAGTTGAATATATTTCTTAGGATTCTGTATTTTTTCTCTCCATCAGCCATTTTATTGTATTGGGGCAGTTTCATTGTATTTTCTATTTAAAAACGAGTTTTCTAGTGCCTGATGCCAAAAAGAAAAGAAAGGAAGAACTGGCAAGCTCCTTGTTCGGTCTTTTGTTACTGCCTTTCACAAATACAGACCAGTATTTGTGACTGTGGGTTAGATCATAGCAACCAGGTGTACTGGCCTCACTCCCTGGGCTTTGTCCCTTACCCATCTCAGATGACTAGCTTGGCGTTGCTTGAGTACTGGCAAGTCTGTACTTCTGTAATGACAATTATTATTTTAACTGTTTGATAGAGTTACCCAGATTCAAGATAGTGGTTTTACTGATTTGTTTGGAAAGCTATTCCATGTCAAATGTAGGGCAATGAACAGTGGTTCAGAGATGCCTGTGGGAGAAATAGACAAATAGATATTTGAAGTTAGTGTTGCAGTGGAAGTAGGTAGAAGGAGGAGCAATGCAGTAGAAGAGTAAGGAATAAGAGTGGTACAGAGCCTTCAAGATAAAGATGCATTGAGATGAAATGGGAAATGGGGGAGTGATTGGAGGGACCAAGGATAAGAGTAACGTGCTCCGTCCGGATGAGTGGACAGAAAGACAGTCATAGCAACCATGTTTTGGATGGATTTGATGGAGGTAATAGATTATGGGAAAGCAGACAAGGATCTTGGAGTAGTCAAGCTGAGAGGCGATCAGGTCCGAAAGCGTGTTAGTGATGTTCAGAGAGAAAGGACTGGATCTTGAATATGGGGGAAGTAACAGTAGATTTGGACATAGCCCATTCATTTGGGACCAGAGAGGATGGAGACAGGCAAAACTCATGAGTACAGGCCTGAATGACCAGGAGGATGGTGATTATGTCAACAAAGAGAGTAGTTGGTATGGTTTGAAAGTAAACACAAGATTGAGTTTTGGCTATGTAGAGGTTAAGCTCCTATCAAAGATATGAGGCTGGATGTGGTGGAATGGAGGGGTATGAAGGTAGAATTGTAAATTATAGGTGTAAACATGGTGGTAAAAGCCATGAAAATGCATCAGATTCACAGGGGAAAGGAAGTGTTGCAGAGAGCAGATCTGGGGTTCTAAGATACAATGCTGTGAGACCTTCACAAGTCCTATGAAGCGGAAGAATGACTCCTGTACTGAGACACTGAAGAAACTTAAAGAGGTCAGAGTTGACTTGTGAAAGGACAGTGGCAGCATAAGGAGCTTAACATTTAAACAGGGAGGATCTAATTAATTGTGTCAGAAGCAGCCTAAAGGTTGAGGATGGAGCAAAAGACCTGAGAATTAGAGATTCTGATGAAAGTGGGATCAAACTGTCTCACTGCCAGTTGAAGCCACATGATGCAGGCTCATTGCCAGCTCCAGGAGAATGGGAAGTTAAGTGTAGCTTGACTTCATCTTCCCTTGGCATCATTGCTCAGCAGAGCAGAGGGGGAGTATGTCTTTGGGAAGTGTGTGCTCCACACCCAAGCATTATGGGACTGGGTTGGGAGTTCCTTGCTGTAAACACCAGTCATTTAGAAAATATCTTGCTGATTACAGCCCCTCATCCTGCTGAGTCATTCCACTTGCTTAAAATCTCTTTAACATATATGGTAGGAGGATTATTTCTCAAGGAGGAAATGCAGGTTCCTTATTTGTTTGTCTTTGTTCTCTGGAGAAGAGATAAATCTAAGAGTCAAAAGACTTCCTTTAAGAAGCTCTGTCTGGCAGCAGGGAAGAAAATATTTTTCCTGTGTACAACTGGGTTTTTTACTAACGTAATATAATAGCTCTACAGAAGGAATCTGTCATGCATCTAACTGGAAAGCCATCTAGCTCTGTTTTCAACATTTTTAACTGGATGAGACTTGTCTTTAGGTTCAGCTTTTGGTCACAAAGTCTGTGGAGGATATGGACTGTGAACAGAGCAGTAGTTCCATGATGTCAGTATTTTTGCTCTATCGAAGCCAGCATTGGATCTGCTATATCTAAGGCATCAGAGAGATTTGATTTATTTCTTATTTGAAAAATAATGTATAGAGATTTAGAGCTGTTCTGAGAAACCTCACTGATGCTGGAGTAAAAACACTATCTTAATGATTTTTAATTAAAAATTTAAAAACCTTTTAATTAATCAAAACTCCATATATCGTTATACCATTGCCATTTGTTACATTTGTGTCTAAAGTCATCTTCCATTAACACACTCTGTTTTGGGCTGTTTAAAATGGCTACAGGTAATTTCCCTAGGTTGCAAAATGCAGAATTTCTATTGAGCATTATAAGTGTTTAATAAAAGTTTAATTTTGAAATGTGTTTCCACTCTGCTCTAGAACTGAAGGATGGCATGTGATTCTGGTACTAGTCTGGGGCTTGGTCTATACAATCAAGTTTTGCCAGCAAAGCTATGAGAGCAAAGAGGGATTCATTTTCTTTAAATCATACTCCTATCCAACATATTTATGCCAGCAAATCCCATGATATGGATATGGCTATGCTGATAGAATAATCTTTCCCCTAAGTTATGCCATTTGTAGAGATGGTGAAGGACAGAACTCCTTCAGTCAGCAGGTGCTGCATTACCACTAGAGGGCTCTGCCAACACAGCCAAAGAGGCCCTCTAATATTGTGCCATATGACTCAAAAGACCTTCATTCTGTTCCTACCTCTGCTATAGACTTCCTGAGTGATCTTAGGCAACTTATTTCATTGCATCTCAGCTCCCTCTCTGTGAAAAGGAGGTACTAATTCTTCCTTTGTCCCATGATTGCTGTTACATCTAATTATACTTTTCAGCACTATAGGTTACTTTTGTGCCAAGCACAGTCAAAACAATGATTTAGTTAGGCCTCTCTGTTTTCCTGCAAAATGAAGTTGTGTTTATTGCTGTTTCCTAGAGTGCCTTGGTGGAGTTAACAAGCCCTATGTAAAAGAGAATCAGCTAGGCTTACTTACCATATTTTCCAATGTATAGAATACAATTTTTTTTCTGAAAAAGGAAAGCTAAAATTAGGGTGGTCTTATACACTGAAGCTATGTAAAAAATTGAAATAATTTTAATAAAAGTTGGCCAAAACTCAGTAAAATTTAGTTAAAACCTTTTCCCACAATTTTATCTTTTTTTGAGGGTGTGTCTTGTACATCACAAAATGTAGGAACATTTTCCAAATGTAATCTGCTAACAGATTAAAATTTGGGATTTAGGTTTTATCAGGGTTCCTTTTAAAGTAGTAAAGATGAAATAGACAAAATCTGCATTTCTCTGTTCTCAGTGAGAGCTTGTTGTTCTAATGCATGGGAAATCTAGGTTTGGATGTCCATTGGTATGTGTCAGTGGCAGCATTTTATAGAGGAGATGCTAGGTTAGCACCCTGTTCAGTAGATGCTGTGGTGGGTGAGCACACTGTTGTAGCCCTGTGGGGGGGGCTGCATGAAATTTCTGCTAGTGAAACTCAAACAGTGACAGAATCCCAACACTCATCACAGGGCAGCTGTTGTTGGCTCTCATTCTACGACAGGGGCGGGCAATTATTTTGGGCAGAGGGCCGCTTACTGAGTTTTAGCAAGCCATTGAGGGCCGCATGACAGGCAGTCAGGGGCAGGTAAATATTAATTTCTAAATTTTTTAGGGGCCCCGCGGACCGGATAGAATGGCCAGGCATGTCACATCCGGCCCACAGGCCACATTTTGCCCACCCCAGTTCTGTGAGGTACTTGGCACCCTTAACTTCTGCTGATGGCATTTATACTCTTGTCATAGGATCAGTCACTTTACAAAGGAGAAATCCAAGAATTCTTCTCCGTGGGGCCAAGAGAAAGGGCACAAAGCCTACTGAACACCTGAGAAGGAGTAGAAGGAAAAAGTCACCAGCAGGGGAAGAAAACAATCTCTTTGACCTCAAACAGTGAACTAGGAGAGAAAAATAGAAGACAAATAACGTTTTGCTTCCCAGCAGCCAAGAACAGAGTTTGTTATTAAGGCCATTGAGGTTAAGGTGGGAGCTTCCCAAAGTAGGTAGGAGGAGCTAAAATATGGCCTAAGTTCAGTTTTATCTTTCTAATCTTGAAAGATGACTAGAAGCAACGTTACACAGTAAACCTTTTTCTCAGGAAAAAGTGTGAAGAGATGCAACCTGTGCAAAAACCCCTTTGATACGCTTGTCCTGACCTGCTGTAAGATGTGCTGTCTTATTTGTAAGTGTACCCTGTGGGTGTAACTGCAGGGATGAGCTTTCAACAGGAAGGCTCCTCATTATGCATATACTGTCCTGCCAGCTCTGAGATTTGAGGTTAGCAATGAACTCAAGAATCTGGGCAAGTCAAGGCTAAGCAAATTGCATATGTGATAGAACCAGTTCCCAGTGAAGTAGGTGGCAGATGCATTTTCAGTGTTTAATCATCCTTTTTTGGTGCCAGTTGCTGGAGGTGGCTCCAACAGCAGCAAGAAATTTGCCCACTCTGGCAAAATAATGATTCTGCAGTAAGTGCCATCAGCTCTAGGGGGAATTAAAATGTAGCAAGAACACTAGGTAAAATTTTTATACTCAATGTTGCTACACTATTTCAAGTTCACTACTTTGCTGTCGTTAGCCCTTTTAAAATAATACATCTCAAGCAGCCTGTGAGAGCATAGAAGAGACTCATTTGTTTGAATTTGCCAAAAGTCCAATTTAATGAAGTATGACAACCTTATACATACAATGAAAAAGAAAAAAAAGGAATAGATTTAAGTTAGCTAAATAATGCTAATGCTAAACAATAGTTCTGTTATGACAGACATGTTTCCTGGAAATCTCCCTGTAAATGAGTTTTTGTGCCTGCTGCTTTGTAGGCTGGCTCTGCTCCCCTGGGAACTCCTTAGTCAGTCCTTGTAATACAGACAATAGTCCTTACCCCAAACAAATAAATGAGTAAAGTAAGACCTTAACCTTTCTCCAGGTGGTAGAAGACACTCCTGTAACTCTGGCCCCTTAATAGCAAGCTCTTCTGAGCTCTAGGCTACTTTCTGGCCACAAAATGCTCCTTCCCAACTCAAGCTTCTTGCTGTTTCTGCCCTTGGGCTTCTAGCTCTCAGCTAATCACTCACAGCTGGACTCTTCACCCAGGCCTCCTTGTTTCCCTTAAAGGGCCAGATCCCCTTATTATGTAACTCATTGTTCCTTATTCAATCCGCCTCCGCCCTTCAAGAAGTTGATGTTGACATGTGTTGCTCCAAGGTGATGACAGATACAGAGTGAATAGGACTGCAACACTAAATACCAACATGTGAACCCGGGGTTGGCTTCCTTCACGTATAGCCACATCAGGGGGGCATGGTCCATGACTAGAGTAAAGGGGATCCTGAGGAGATGATAGTGGAGGGCCTTGATCACTCTTTTAATCACAAAACACTCCTTCTCAACCACCAACTATTTGTATTCTCAAGGAAGGAGTTTCTTGCATAGCTGCAGAACCAGGCGTTTTCCATCCTCAAAAGTCCTGCAAAAGCACAGCTCTGAGGCCTTCCTCTGAGGCAACCATTTATAGGATGAACCTCCAGCAAAACTGTAGACTGTATAATCCTGGGGTGGTACACAGAATTCACTTCATCTCCCAAAAGGTCGCAGCATGTGCGAGTAATCACTTCACTATTTTGTGTGCTGTCTGATGATGTGTAACTGTCAGTGCGGCAGTAAATGCCAAAAATTGTCGGATAGCTTGTGGTAGCAGCAGGCTAACCCTAGAAAGAACTTCAGCTGCATTTTAGATTTGGTCATGGGGGACTTCACCTTGTTGACAAGGGGTCTAATCTCCCCATTTCCAAGACATACCCCAAATACTTAATTTCCCAGTGCTGGATTCGTCTGATTTGCTCGCAGGCCTGTAGCCTGAAGTGATTGTAACAGGTCCCTAACGCAGTAAAAGTGTTCCTTCCAAGTACTGGTAAACACTGCCATGTCACTGAGGTAGGCTTCTTCATACACACAGTGGTGTCTCAGAACCTGTCCATCAAGCATTGGAAGGTGACCCAGGTGCTGTGGAGACTGAAGGGGAGAGTCTTAAATTGATAGAGCCTCCAGGATGTTGTAAATGCAGTTAGCTTGTGAGATTCTGGAAAAGGAGGGATTTGCCCGTACGCTTTTGTCAGACTGAGCACTGATGTATGTTTAGTATTACCCAGATGTTTGAATTAATTCATTGACTCTTGGCATTGGATATGTGTCCGATTTCTGTACTGCATTTAAGTCTTGGGATCCATTGTGATGGCTAACAGCTGAGGGCTGCCTTCATTCTCCGCCACACATAAGCAGGTTGAGCTGCCTGCTGCCTCATATGCTAGCTTTGCTCCTGTGGGAGCCCCTAAGTCAGTCGTCCTTAATACAAAAAAAAAAAAAAAGAAAGAAAGAAATCCTTGCCCCAAACAAACAAACAAATAAGTAAAGCAAAACCTGAATCTTTCCCTAGGCAGTAGGAGAGGCCCCTGTAACTCTGGCCTCATAATAGTTAGCTCTTCTAGGTTCCAGGCTGCTTCCTGGCCACAAACTGCTCCTTCCCAGCTCCCCTTACTCAGTCTCCACTTGGGCTTTTAACTCCCAGCTAATCATAATCACCCACAGCCGGGCTCCCTTAAAGGGCCAGACTGCCTTGTACACTTCCGTAGTTTTTGTGGCAGTTTTGTATTTGGCTTTTACAGTAAATTATATTCTAAATACAATATTTAAGTAAAACTATATAAAATTGTTACTACTGAGCATTTTTTCACTCTTGCTTCTGCCACTTAGGAAGGAATAGTGTCTCCAACTGATTTAGACCTCGTAATGTCTGATGGACTGGGAATGCGGTATGCCTTTATAGGGCCACTGGAAACAATGCATCTCAATGCAGAAGGTATGTGATTTTAAATGTAATAGTTTCTGACGTAAGGATTTCATTCCATAAGGTTTTGCTAATATTGTCTTATTAATTCAGTCCATTGTAAGGTTGACTATCAACATTACCTTTTTCTCTTTTCATAATTATAAGGCATATCATATGCCTTAGAATGAAATAAAAGGGGATAGATCTTAAATAATCTTTCTTCTGAAACCCAGGTTAAATATGTGAGCTGAAATGCCAGTAATTTAGTTGGAATTTCCAATGTTTGTCCCAAACCCTTTCAAGTGTGCATTTGATTCAGGACTGTCTTAAGACCAGCAAAAGAAGGGGAAATTCACAAGAGGCTTATGTGGGAGACTCTCTGCAGATGTTTGCGGTGGCTTTAGGTTAATCCAGCGCTTAGGAAAAGTGTGGCTGCTCTGAGTGTGGCACATGCAGTCCCTTGGTTAAATGGCTTCAGTTGATCAATTAACCAGTAGAATATTTCACCTGGCAGAGCTGTATAGTTGTATTGGCAGAGTTGTACTGCCAAGCAGCACATGCACAAATGACAGATTAAGGAATAACCAGGGAAGGTGAGCTATAAATCAGGCAGGGGTAACTGCCAAATAAACAACCGTGGACCAAGCAGCAGCAGCACCATCACAATGTGGTGGGGACAGCAGATGGCAAAGCTTTCCCTCCTAAAAAGTCACATATATCCTTTGACAGTGCTATAACTTGGTGAGTATAGGTCGCTGCCATAATGATAAGCCTGCCCAGCCCCCAGCCATGGGTCTACAGGTGCTCAACAGTGAAGCTGTTAGAATCTCAATGGCTGCAAAGATGGACAAAGGCTGCACAGGATACGATCTCCAGTTGCCTTGGCCTTCTTGCCATTGGTTTAAGGCTTTATTCTGTCAAGAACCATGTGGAAGCTGATGTGCAGCAGTTTCTCCACAATAAAAGAAATCACACACAAGCGTTTTCCATGAAAATGGCTTTTCTAGCACATTTTTCAAACACTGTGGCAACCAGCTAGTGATGACAGGAGCAGGACTATGAGGTCTGAAAGCTCCTAGTTATGAACTGGCATGAAGGCAGCAGTTATAAGAAGGTTATCTAGCATTTGGATGAGGCAGAGTGCAATTCGGCAACTGTAACTGTGACTGATCAGCCCTCTTTAGGATCTGCTCTGCTTACCCCACAAAAGGGGTAGAAAAGGTGCCCCAAACATAGCTTGTTTACCTTTTTTCTGACTGGATAACTGCATCCAGTGGAATCACCTTTATTGCAGTCAAAATCAACAAAGATACGCAATCAGTTTCAGGACCTGAAACATCAAGACCCTCATGGACAATCCTAAAAGTGAACATCCAGAGCACCACACTGAGAACTCAGGCAACACGACATCATTGTTGCTGCCCTGAGCAAGACCCAGCGAGCGGGAGATGGGCAGCTCAAAGAACAAGGAGGTGACTGTATATTCTTCTGGAAAGGTAAACAGGAAGAAGAACACTGGCTTCACAGAGTTAATTTTGCCATCAAGAATGAACTCATAAATCAACTCAATAAGTTCCCTGTTGGAATTAATGAGCGCTTCATCCAAGGATCCTGGTTTTCTCTGTTAAAAAAATCCAGAATTCTCTGATTACAAAACGCAGAATCCACGTTTTTCCGCAATTAAAGTGAAATGCCATATATATATATATAGGTATCAATTGAACACAATGTTTTATTGATATATTTACCATCTTAAAGCAGTTTGGAAGCCTCAATCTTTATAATAAAATAAATTCTAAATACCTATATATTTTGGCATTTGGTTTTGGTATTTTTGTTGTGGAAAATCAGAGCTCCTGCTTCCCCCTTTGCTCACTAGGACGCTGGTCAAGCTGTGGCTGTCCTCACTGCTGCTTTGTGGTGCTGAACAGCCCTGATATTCCAGTGCCCTGCCCATGCCCATGCTGTTGCCCCTCACTCCCAAGCCACAGCCACCACAGCCCTGTTGGTGACCCTCACTCCTGACCCACAGTCCCCCACCACCCCTGGCAGTGGCTCACTCCCAACCCAAAGCCGCCTGTCATATGAAGAACAGGTGGTGGGAAGACAAGGCAAAGGAGATTTGACATCTTGCTGAAATTCACGGTATGTGCATTTTTCTCAATGCCACCAAAGTCATCTACAATCTGAACACTCAGGTACCAAGCCCCTTGAGACCTAAGGATGGAGGAAACCTGATCCAGGAAGGGGGAGCTGTCAACACCCATTGGAAGAAGCATTTTGAGGACCTTCTCATAGATTCATAGATTTTGGGGTCAGAAGGGACCTTAGCAGATCATTGAATCCAAACCCCTGCCCTGGGTAGGAAAGAACACTGGGGTCAGATGACTCCAACTAGGTGCATGTTGGTAGGGAAGAGTACCACCTTCCTTGGAAGCCCATTCCAGATTCTGGCAATCCTTACCATAAATAAGTTCTTCCTGACATCTAACCTAATCATCGCCTTCTGGAATTCACCATTCAGCGCAAGGTGGCAGAGGCATGCAATAAAGGCAGCGGCCCTAGATTTTAGGAGGGCAGACTTCAACGAGCTAAGGAGGATAGTTGGAGAAGTGCTGAGGTCCCGGAGGGGAGGGGAGCCAGGTGTCCAAGGAGGGTGGTTGCTCCTTAAGGAGACGATCCTCCAAGCCCAAAGGAAGGTAATCCCAATGAGGATCAAAGGGAGCAGGAGAGCACACAAGCCTCCGTGGCTCACCAAAAGCATCTGGGAATGTCTCCTTGCTAAAAAGGAGGCTTACACCCAATGGAAAGAAGGGGTCATCACCAGGGAGGACTATTCTGTAGTTGCTTGGAGATGTAGGGGGGTAGTTAGGAAGGCCAAGGCAGAGTTGGAACTGGGGCTAGCTTCCCAGATTAAGGACAATAAGAAGTCCTTTTTTAAATACGTGGGGGGTAAAAAGAAGGTCCCGGGTAATGTGGGGCCCTTGCAGGATGCCATGGGCAACTTGGTTGTCACACCAGACGGCAAAGCTAACATGTTTAATGATTTCTTTGCCTCTGTCTTCCTAAGTAAGGACCAGAACAGCCACCTCCCTGCTGGGCCCCAGGGGAGGCACACCTGGGCCACGGGATAGCGAGGATTTAGTTAGGGAGCTTCTGGAGGGGTTGGATGTATTCAAGTCAGCCAGCCCGGATGATCTCCACCCTAGAGTTCTAAAGGAACTGGCCGAGGTCATTGCAAGTCCCCTGGCACAACTTTACGAGCACTCGTGGTGCTCTGGTGAGGTACCGGAGGACTGGAAGTGGGCCAGCGTGGTCCCCATCTTCAAAAAAGGCAGGAAGGAGGACCTGGGAAACTATAGGCCGGTTAGTCTTACCTCGATCCTAGGCAAGCTGTTTGAGAAAATTATGCTGCCACACATCCAGGAGGGGCCAGCAGGGGACTGCATGCTTAGGGGCAACCAACATGGGTTCATCAGTGGCAGGTCCTGTCAGACCAACCTGGTGGCCTTTTACGATCAGGTCACCAGATCATTAGATGCAGGGGTAGCAGTGGATATAATCTTCCTGGACTTCCGGGAGGCTTTTGACACTGTCTCTCACCCCGTTCTCATTAAGAAACTGGGGGGCTGTGGTGTAGACACCCACACAGTCAAATGGGTCACCAACTGGCTGGAGGGCCGCACCCTGAGGGTGGTAGTGGACGGGTCGTTCTCAACCTGGAAGGACGTGGGCAGTGGGGTTCCACAGGGCTCGGTCCTCAGGCCCGCACTGTTCAACATCTTCATCAGTGATTTGGATGAGGGGGTAAAAGCACCCTGTTCAAATTTGCTGATGACACTAAGATGTGGGGGGACGTGGGCACATTGGAACGATGCAACAGGCTACAATCAGACCTAGACAGGTTACAAGGGTGGGCGGACGAGAATAGGATGGGTTTCAACACAGACAAGTGCAAGGTGATGCACCTTGGGAGGAACAACCGGCACCATACCTACAGGTTAGGGAACTCCCCTCTTGTCATCACGGAGGCGGAAAGGGATCTGGGGGTCATCATTGACTCCGAGATGAACATGGGCCGGCAGTGTGGAGAGGCAGTTAGGAAGGCCAACCGCACCTTGGCATGCATCCACAGATGCATCTCGAGCAGGTCCAAAGAGGTGATCCTCCCCCTCTATGCGGCACTGGTCAGGCCACAGCTGGAGTACTGCGTCCAGTTCTGGGCGCCACACTTCAAGAGGGATGTCGACAGCATGGAGAGGGTCCAGAGGAGGGCTACTCGTATGATCAGGGGACAACAGGGAAGGCCCTATGAGGAGAGGCTACGGGGCCTAAACCTGGTCAGCCTCCAAAAGAGAAGGCTGAGGGGGGATCTTGTGGCCTGTTATAAACTAGTCATGGGGGATCAGCAGGCATTGGAGGAGTCACTGTTCCCCCGAGCACCGCCAGGAGTGACCAGGAATAACGGTCACAAGCTGGCAGAGGGTAGGTTTAAGTTAGATATCAGGAGGTGCTACTTCACAGTCAGGGCGGCTAGGGTCTGGAACCAGCTTCCAAGAGAAGTGGTGCTGGCCCCTACCCTGGGGGTCTTTAAGAGGAGATTAGATGAACACCTTGCTGGGGTCATTTGACCCCAGTAATCTTTCCTGCCATGGCAGGGGGTCGGACTAGATGATCTGCTCAGGTCCCTTCTGACCCTAGAAACTATGAAACTATAAATCTGCTCTCCATCAGTTTGTGGCTGTTGTTCCTAGTTACTCCAAAGGGTGCCCTGGTAAACAGAGCATCTCCTATTCCTTGCTGCCCCCTCAGATCCAAAACCAAGCTCATGCTTTATCAAGCAGTTGTGATCCCCACTTTACTGTTTGAAGCTGGGACATGGACAACATACAGGAGACAACTCAAGTCATTGGAGAAGTATTGTAAATGCTATCTGCGGAAGAACCTTCAAATCCGGTGGGAAGATAGACACACCAACATTAGTGCCTTTTCACAAGCAAACACAATGAGCATCAGGGTGATGATCATCATTACCTGGGCCAGCCATCCAGATGTCCAACTTCAGATTTTAAAGCAACTTCTATTCTCTCAGCTCAGTAAAGGCATACGCTGCAGAAGAAGGTAGAGAAAGTGCTTCAAGGACATCTTCAAGGCTAACTTGGAAAAAATGTGACATCAACATCAACTCATGGGAGACTATCACCCAGGACTGCCCCAGATGGAGGATGAATCTGCTGCAAG
Organism: Crocodylus siamensis; assembly: GCF_052110815.1. Classification (NCBI taxonomy): domain Eukaryota; kingdom Metazoa; phylum Chordata; order Crocodylia; family Crocodylidae; genus Crocodylus; species Crocodylus siamensis. The sequence goes on from NC_143395.1 coordinate 386,218,152, forward strand.
GATCTCAGTACTTTGAAATCTTATGATGATAACAGGAGAAAGAAAAATGGGAGCGGCAGAAACAACATATCGTGGACCAAATTAAGAATTCGGAGCCACCCACCCCTCATGAAAATGCATGAGAGTTGCAGTAGAATCCTGGATCAGCCTCCTTGGCCATCTTTGGACCCATAGATAAGACAATCATGGACAACAATCATCCTCAACTGTGAGGGACTGCCGAAGAAGAATACTATGTTTCTCATAAATTCTTAGGCTGTGATGCTGCATAATAAAATAACACAGCACTCACCCCCTTTCCCTCCGCTGCCAGAACATGGGGCTCCATATGGCAGATTTTGGCAACAGGCCCTTATTTGGCTTACCTCACCCACAAATTCTGGACCCTTCCAAGAGCCCTGCAGGCTGGATGAAATGGTTCCATGGACCAGCCCTGGGTCCCAGGCAGTATCTTTGATGCACAAAATACATAAATTATATAGATATTTTCTTGTAGTTTAGTACACAGAGAGAAGCTCGATAATGATATATATATAAGTCTTTATCTGTTATATGACTTTTAGCTTTTCCTTTCAATCACATAATTAAAATAACTTGTGTCTAAATTATCTTGACTCTAAATATAGAAACAAGTGCTCTTGTTTCTAAACTGCATTTGTGTTTTGCAGTTGACATGTATCTGTGAATGTTCTGTTGGTTAGCAACCTTATGGTCAGGCATTTTGCTCCTAATGAACTGTTAAGATGGCTAAAGTCTTTTTGGCCAAAGTTATGTAGGCAGGATAAAAAATAGATATATTCATCCGTGGTGTGGTGAGGCAATTATTTCTGCTTTCACTTAACTCTCAATGTTGCACTAAACAGCTTCTGGTTATGGCAAAAGTGCTTGTTAGTATCAGAAGGCTTTTAGATTTTTCAAAGAGAACAAACTATACTTTGGTATACATACAGTGTTATTCTTACAATTAATAAAATATTGATGTAGATTTAGAGCCTAGCAACCTTACTCGTTTCCTGCAATTTAACACATAATAGACATAATACATTCAAACGGCATAGTACAAACTATACAACTCAGCTTTTATGTTTCCTCAGAATGCCATGGCTTGGAATCTTATCCATAATTCACCTGTGTGTTTTTCCGCTGTGCAAGAAACACTCATTGTCATTAAAAGTTTTGCAAATAACATTAATCAGTTCTTGTTGGTATTTTAGACTGTACAGTCATTGCTTTTCTGACCTGAAAAAGTTAGTTATATCAATGCAGAGATTACTCCATTAGCAAAGTAATACTAAGCATGCTAAACTAACAGCCGTTAGTGATGGGTCAGATCAGGGGAGAAAAAAAAAGGCCTGCAGACTGATAACTTAGCTGCAAAAGTAAATCTGGCGACAGGTTTGCAGTAGCATGTGGAAAAACACTTCAGCAGGCACATCTAAATGAGCCATTTACTGTGGTGGTGCCCTGGGGCACACCGAGCAAAGCACCCCGGACAGCACCCACCGGCTCGCAAACTGAGGGAGCTTGCCAGCGGCTACTGCCCAGTGGTACTCCTTGGGTAGCAGCCAGAAAACTGACTCAGCCAGCTGTATTCAGAGGGAGTATTGTTTGCTAGATACTATGCCACACTGCAGCCCAGGGACTTCAGCTGCAATCCTCTGCCATTGCCAGTTGTTATCTTGCCTTGCAAAACTGCTTCAGACAGCATGAGAACTAGCCAGATGGGTCCCTCTTGCTTCACAAGGATAGAACTCCTGGACCCACATTCCTGGTATCACCTCCTGGTTGGCATCCCATGGAGAGAGAATGGGGTGCAGGTGAGCCTTCTTCCCTCTTCTGCCAGCTCCCACCACCCCAACAGCAGCTACATTTCTCTTTAGTTAGAAGGCCACCCCTTGCAGTTCCCCTAATTTCTAACCTAGTTCCAAGCCAATCAGTAAAGTGGGAGTCCATATAAGATTTGAGAGGTGAGGCGATTTGGTATGAGATAAAGGGAGAGTTACTGGGTTTAAGATGGCATTATCTTCAAGGTTGTGGGTTGGGATGGAGTTAGCTCCACTTCGGAAGAAAAAAAGTTCTTCTTTGGGAAAATAACCCAACTAATTCAAATGTTCCTGGTGACTGGGGTTGGTTCCTTCTGTTCTGTTGATTGTGGAACCCCAAGTCCCCCGTAACCTCCATGAGCAAATGCTCCAGACCCTCTTTATGCTGCCATTTATTTCCTTTTTCCCCTGTGTTCACAGACTGACTGCCCAAAGAATGTTGCCCAGACCACTTTGACTAGTCAGTCAAGCCATGTGTGGGTGATGGCAGGAGATTTGTCAATATGGTACTGTGCCAATAGCCTTGAATATAGAACAAATGTCAATGTCAAGTTACTGAAAAGGGCTCTTAAACAGCAAGTTGAGAACTGAATGAGAATAGGTAAAAAGAAAACCCATATTTTTTCTTTTTTTTTAGGGTAGGAAAATGCTCTACTGACATCAATTTATTTCTGTGATAGTGAATGCTGATTTCAGTTCCAGAAGTCTCTAACCCCTGAACTGGTCAGATTAAGATTTGGCATAACACTACCATGTGGAAATGCTGTCAGGAAATAAGCATCGGTGTCATACATGAGAGTAATTTTCTCATTTAATTATTACAATATTTTCTTAATATACATAGTACCTCCTGTATGCATAAGTAATTATCTGTCTATCTGCTGAGCTTTGGTAATATTCATCTTCAGACTTGGTAAGATTACAGGCTTGTTTTTAAGATTTCAGGGTTACTTTAAGCTATATGAAAAATCAGTTGTAAATCAGGAGCATAAGCATATAATTTTAAAAAAGATTAATCGGTAAAGGTCCGGTAGGTATACACTGTGGGTTGTACAAGTGCTCTCATCATCAACTGCAGAAATCACATGGATGACAGCAAAAGTTTCCTAGGGCATAATTGACATTTGGACATGTGCAGCTGGATTAAACCTAGATGTTTGCAGGACTTTGTAGGGAAGCTTGTATGTTATGTACCACTAGTGGGCATTCTTGTTCATTTTAGAAATACCTTCCAGGTGGTTAGGGTTATGGGGGCAGGGTATAGCAGGAAGAAAGTACTAGCTATTCATATGTATGAAACAATCGCAAACAATGATTCAGAATCATTTTCTTTGATTGGCCTCATAAAATTTGACAAGGTGTGGCTTTTAAGTGCTTGACTATTGCTTAAACATACGCTTGTTACTAATACATTTTGGTCAAAACTAGAGCTGATTTCTATTGTCATGTCCAGTGGTTTCCTGGCTTTTAGCTGCCACTCAAGGGATTCAGTTTAATCCTGTTCTAGAGCATCTCATCTGTGCCATAGATGAGCAAGCAAAAAGTGAGAGCTTTCCAAACTGAATACGATCAACTTTAGGAGTGAAGGAGAGATTTGTACTGCTATTATGGCATCTCCTAATTAATAGGTTAAGTGCAAGAAAATATACCTCTACTCAGTCAGTCTTTATTTGTTAGAGGTCAGTATGGAGTTGATATACCCAGTGTTGTCTGATCATGCCATGAAGTATTCTGTCATAGATATATAACTTATTTCTCACTCAGAAACAGAGTCCATATCCCATTAGGGCGAATAAGACAGCTAACAACTTTCCTGAAACTAGTGATTGCCTTTTTGCAGCCATGTAGGCTTGTCTATCCAGGAAAATTCATGCAAAATAAGCTAAGGTGTGAATGTATAACATGTTTTCTACTCTGTACTAATTCCCTGTATAGACACTCTTACTGGATGCGTCCACATGTGCATTTAAGCATGACTAAATTTAATGTGCATTAAGCTAATATGCATTCAGCAATTTTTGTCAGGTGTCTACATGTGCAGTGTCTTGGCACTAAAGTTAGTGCTAAGTCCCTGCAGCCCTGCCATGTGCCCCTAGTGACTGGGCAGACCCAGCACTAAAGATGCGCTGGGTCGTATCTACATATGTATTAATGCACTTTAACTAATTGTGCCTAAATTTGATACTAGCATTTATAGATATCAAATTTAGGCACAATTAGTGTAATTTTGCCATTTTAATGCACATTAAGGGCATACACGTGTGGACACACGCCTGTAGTGCTCATTAAATTAGACTAATATGCATCAATGCGTCTCATGTAGACGTGCCCCCTGTGAAGTAGCTTAATCCACTTTTCAAGGGCAGTCTTAGGCAGTGTACAGACATTCAAATAATCTGGAAGAATTCTCCCAGGTTTCATAGTTTCATAGTAGCTAGGGTTAGGAGGGACCAGCCTGACCCCCTGCTACAGGCAGGAATGAATGCTGTGTTCACAAGACCCCAGACAGTTGATCATCTAACCTCTTTTTGAATTTGCCCAAGGTAGGGGCGAGGACCACTTCCCTAGGAAGTTGGTTCCCGATTCTGGCCACCCTAACTGTAAAATATTGCCTTCTGATCTCTAACCTAAACCTATTCTCCATCAGCTTATTACCATTGTTCCTCATCACCAGGTGGTGCTGGGGAGAATAGGGCTCTTCCTGTTTGCTGATGATCTCCCCTGATGAGTTTGTAGGCAGCCACCAGTCTGCCCTCAGCATCCTCTTGCTGAGGCTGAATAGGTTCAGGTCCCTCAGTCTCTCCTCATAGGGCCTGTCCTGCTGCCCTCTCACCAAACAGGTGGCCGTCCTCTGAACTCTCTCCAGGCTGGCCACATCCTTTTTAAAGTGCGGCACCCAGTACTGGACGCAGTACTCCAATTGCTGCCTGACCAATGTTGCATAGAGGGGGAGTATCACTTCTCTGGACCGGCTTGAGATGCATCTTTGGATGCATGACAAGGTATGGCTTGCCTTGCTGGCTGCAGTCTGGCATTGGCAGCTCGTATTCATCTTGGAATCAATAACGACTCCAAGATCCCTTTCCACCTCTGTGCTTTCAAGAGGGGAACTCCCCAGCCTTATGTATGTTGTGGATTCCTTCTCCCAAGGTGCAGCACCCTGCATTTGTCTACGTTGAACCCCATCCTATTCTCATCTGCCCACTTTTGTAGTCTGTCTAAATCTGTTTACAGCCTCTCTCTCCCTTCAAATGTGTCCATCTCGCCCCACATCTTAGTGTCATCAGCAAACTTGGACAACGTACTTTTAACCCCCTTGTCCAAGTTGCTCATGAAGATGTTAAACAGTGCGGGCCCGAGGACCGAGCCCTGGGGGACCCCACTGCTCACATCACGCTATGTTGAGTACGACCCATCCACCACTACTCTCTGGGTACACCCCATTAGCCAATTTTTTACCCATCCAACTGTGTACGCATCAATGCCACAGTTGCCTAATTTATTGATGAAAATGGGGTGAGAGACAGTTTCAAAGGCCTTCCATCATCATCCAAGGCAACAACATCATCCAAGCATTTAGTTACTTGGTCATAAAACACAATCAGGTTGGTCAGGCAGTACCTGCCTTTGATGAACCTATGCTGATTGCCCCCGAGCATGATCTCCCCTGCTGGCCCCCCACAGATGTGCTCCTTGATGATTCTCTCCAAGATCTTCCCGAGCACCAAGGTGAGGCTTACAGGCCTATAGTTACTTGAGTCCTTCTTCCTCCCTTTCTTAAAAATTGGAACCACATTAGCTAGTTTCCAATCCTTTGGCACCTGGCCAGTTGACCATGAATGCTCATACAGCTGGTCCAATGCCCCTGCCAGCTCCCTCAACACCCTTGGGTGGAGGGCATCTGGACCTGCAGATTTAAAAATGTCCAGCCCTTCCAGAAGATCCCTAACTACATCTGCATTGACCAAAGGCCTGATAGAGCTATCCCCGAGATTGTCGCTGTTCAAGAAAACAGAAGCAAAGAAACTGTTAAAAATATCAGCTTTCTCATCTGGTATAGCCACAAAATTATCATTTGAGTCTTGCAGGAGCCCTACATTGCCTGGTGCCCTCTTCTTGATCCCAGTGTACTTGAAAAAGGACTTTTTGTTGTCCTTAATCCTGTACGCTAGCCTGAGTTCCATCTCTGCCTTGGCCTTCCTAATAGCCCTCCTACACTCCCGGGCAGAGGAGAAATACTCCTTGGTGATAGCTCCTGTCTTCCACTGGTTGTACACCACCCTTTTAGTCCTCAGGCATTCCTGAATGCCCTTGCTGAGCCAAGGGGGTTTCTGAGCACTCTTACCCCCCTTGCTTCTCTCAGGGACTGTTACCCTTTGGGCTTGGAGGATCGCCCCTTTAAGGTACAACCATCCCTCATGGACTTCCATCTCCTCTACCTTCTGGGCCCTCAGTTCCTCCCCTACTAATCTCCAAAGCTTGTTGAAGTTGGCCCTTCTGAAGTCAAGGGCATTAGTCTTGCTATAAACCCTTGACACCCTGCGCTGGATAGTGAATTCCAGCAGGTGATGATCGCTATTGCCCAGGTGGTCACGAACCCTCACCAAGTCATCCCCAGTGGCCAGGACCAGGTCCAGCAAGGCATTACCCCTAGTTGGGCTGTGCACCTCCTGGATAAGGTGAAGGTCCTGTAATACAGCCAGGAACCTATGCGAGTATTCAGACCTAGCTGTCTGCTCCTCCCAGCAAATGTCTGGGTAGTTTAGGTCACCCGTGACAATAATATCTCTTGACCTAACCACCTCCATAAGCTGACCGGAGAAGTCCTGGTCCAGCTCTTCCCCCTTGTTGGGTCATCTGTAGTAGATGACCACTGTAAGGTCCCTTTTGCCACGCCCCCCTTGTAGTTTGACCCACAGTGTCTCCGCCTGACCATCCTCTAACCCGAAGCTAATCCTTGATGTTGTGAGGTGTTCTTTGACATAGAGCGCAACTCCCCACCTGTCCTCTCTGTCCTGTCACTTCTATATAGGGTGTATCTGAATGCCCACTGCCCAGTTGTCGGTGGAATCCCACCAGGTTTCTGTGAGCCCTACTAAATCTGGATTTTTACAATCAGGAGTCACAGTTCCTCCTGCTTGTTCCCCATACTACGACCATTAGTGTAGAGGCACTTGAGGCCTCCTGAGGGTGCACAGGACAGTTGTGGTCCCCTACTCCCAGGACTTTGTTGCTTACCTGGGCACCCCTTTCTCTTGTCACCCTGCATGCTGGTGAAGTATCCTCTCCACTCGGAGCAGCCCCTTCCCCATGCAAAGCTAGTTTAAAGCCTGCTGTACAAGATCAGCCAACCTAGAAGAAAAAGTATGTCTGCCCTTAGGGGAGAGATGAAGCCCATCCCACCCCAGCATGCCCTCCATACAAAAACATGGGTTGTTGTCAAAAAACCCGAAGCTCGCCTCATGTCACCAGCTCCGAAGCTGCCGGTTAACCACGTCAATGTAGGCCTCATGACACCTACCCGATCCACTTACTGGGAGAATGGAGGAAAATACCACCTGAGCTCCCATCTTCTTGAGTTGGAGTCCCAAGGCCTTGTAGTCCTCCTTGATGTTGTTTGTTCTTCTGGTAGAAAAACTTACTCAGAGCTGCTTGTATAGACATTCAAATGCTGAGGCCCTGAAGATTGGAGAGCTTGCAGTGCTGACACTGTGCAGTCAAAGGTGGGGACCCTGTGCAGACATCTCAGGATGCTCTGAAGACTTCTGTATTCTTTCTGTACAAGGCTTTAGGCAGACATTCAGTTTCTCCAGAGAGAGAGAGAGTCACTGCTTTCCCAGGAAAAGCCACAGGTGTACAGAGGCTTTTTCTCCCAGGGTGAAAACAGCTGCTCCACGAGAAAAATAACCTGGGAACTACCAGGGCTAAATCACTCCCAGGGGAGTTTCTCCTGAGATAGTGGATGTCTGTACATGCTGTGGCTTCTCTCAGAAGAGATTATAGTCTTCCAGCATAGGTATCTTGCAACTGATATTTTTACATGCAACATTGAAAGATAAAATTCCATTTTTGAAGGCAACATATCACCTCCCAGTTCCTTCCTATTAATTCTGAAGCCAAAGATCCTGGAAAACATGCAACTGAAAATACTAAGAACATTGCTTTCAGCATGGTATATGGTCAGTACAAAGCTCACTGTTTTCACATATATTTGATTAATTTCTATGGCATAAAACTCTGATCATTGAATGCACATCTATTACTATGGCAAGTCTTTTTTAGTGGAGATTCTAATGGTCTTTAATGCTAATTCTGTCTCAGTGTGAGCACTTTTCCAAAGATTTCAGTGATACTAAAACAGAACTTTGTATTAAAAGTATCTGAATTTAGTTATCACCTCTATTCCAGCTGGGCTTAGGTCTTATATTCCAGCCTCACTCTTTATCAGACAGGCATCTCATTGCGGATGTCTCACCAAGATCTCAAGGTCAGCATGGCCAAATGGAGTTCATCATCTTTTCTCCAAGCATTGTCTTTTCTCCAAGCAATCAAAACTCTTCTCAGTTTCTGCTCCCACTGACAGTACCACCATCACCCTCTGACCTAGTCCTGTATCTGATGCCCTGGTCATCCTCTTGTACTGGCTGTTATCATTCTCCACCCCTCTCCTACCCCATTTCTGTTTTTGGTCCTCACTGCTGGTCCAACACTGCTGGTTGAATGTAGACTGCACACTCCTCAAGGCAAGAAACTGGTTTATATCTATGAGATGAGAAACCATAAACATTTTTGTGTGTCTGGAAATAGGAAGTCCTGTGAGTCTTAATGTTAATGTGTTCAAAGATCAGCACCAAAGGTACTTTCTTTTCCTACATCTGCTCCACTTTTGCCATCATGATGCTATTAGAAGCTTTACATAAATATGCCAGTTTGCATCACTGCAGTACAATTTCTTTGAGTTGCCATATATTTAGTAGAAAGGGACATGTGAGTGTCTGGGCTGTGAGTCAAAAACGTTCCTGTTTGTGTCTGCAAAGGAGCAGCAAAGTGATCTGCCAGTCATAGCCTTTGAAACAATGCCTCTGTGAGGTAGGCAGCATAATGTTACACTTGACTGCATTGAAGAAGACATTTCCCTGCCTTACCTCCATTTGGATTTTACATCATAGATTCGTGATATAGAACTGGAAAAATCCTCTAGAAGAGCCTCCAGCACAGATTCAGGATTTGCCATTTCTAAACCATCCTAGACAAATGCTTATCTAGCCCACTCTTGAAAACTGCTACTGGAGGAGATTCCACAACTTCACTAGGCAACTTTTTCAAACTTCATATTTTGCATACAGTTAAAAAGTTTTTCTTGAAACTTGATCTAAATGTCCTTTGCTGCAGTTTAAACCCCTTGCTGTGTGTCTTTTCTTCCCTCCTTTGGCAAAGAAGAACAATTTTCTCCCTCTTTCTTTATGGCAATTTGAAATAGTTGACAACTGCTGTCATGTCCTGCCTCAGTCTCCTTTTCCCTTTGAAGCTAAACATGCCTAGTTTCTTCATCAGTATTCCAGCTGTTTTACCATCATTGTCACTCACTCCTTGATCCTCTCCAGTTTCTTTACATCCTTCTTTAAAAGCAGTACTAGATACTAGACATGGCACTCTAGCTGTGATCTTATCATTTTGGAGTATAGCACCCACAAAGGGAGTGCATTGCTGACTAGTGTTAAATTTGTGTTCCACCATAATCCTAAAATCCTTCATAGCAGTGCTACTGCTAGATCAGTTGTTCCCCCATTATGTATTTGTGCATCTATTTTTCCTTCCTTTTGTGTAAAATCCTATATTTGTCTTGGTTGAATTTCATTGTGTTGTCCCTAGCCCAGTTTTTCAGTTTTATAAAGATGCTTTTGAATTTTAGTTCTATTCTTCGAAGTATTTGCAACTCCACCCTGTTTTGATTTGGTCAGTATACCCTGCATTCCTGCAGCTAAATCATTAATAAAACTATTAAAAAGCACCGGGCACAGAACAGATCCCTGTGGAACCCACTTGAGACAGTTTGACATCAATTCATTAATAGTTACTTTTTGCTTTGGTTACTCAATATATCCCCCTAACAGTAATTTAATATAGGCCATATTCCCTGCTTACTCATTCGAGTGGCATGTGGGAGAGTCAAAAAACCTCATTAAACTTCACATATAGCAATCCATTTATTTACCAGACCAGTTACCCATTATTTGTTCTTAACAAATTCATACTGGCTGTTAGAAATCACCCCTTCAGGTATTTACAAAATTGCTGTTTTTTATGCTTTGCTCTAGTAACTTCCCACATAGTGAAGTCAAATTGACTGGTCTATAATTCCCTGAGTCTTCCTTTTCCCCCTTTTGAAGGATGGGCACTATTTTTGTTCTTCACCAGTCCTCTGGGAGCTAGCCTTTCATCAAGGAGTTTGCATATGTTATTGCCAGTGGCTCTGATATTTCTTCAAAAAGTTCCTTCAGCATATTGGGGGAAATTCATTAATCCCCACTGACTTTAAATTCATTAAAAATGTTCAAATGTTCTCTGATGTATTCTTTACCTAACATGAACTCTAGCCATCCCTCTCCTTGTTTACATTCATTTCACTAGTTGGGTGCAACTTTTTAAAGGCTGAAGCAAATTAAGCATTCAGGAGCTCGGCTTGCTTTGCATCTGCTGCTGATAGTTCACCTCCTCCATTGAACAGGGCACCACAGTTTCCATGGTCTTTCTTTTCTATTTGACCTAATTATGCAACCCCTTTTGTGTTCTTTAGCATTTCCTGCCAGTAGTAACTCATTTTCTGCCTTTGCTTTCCTGGTTTTTCCTACACTTTTGTGCTTCCTTCATATACTTTCCTAGTGAGACACCTTTCCTTCTGTTGCCTGTATGTATTTCTTTAGATTCTTTAGCCTTTTAGCTTAAAAGGTTAATTTTGTATCCACATTAATCTCTCCTGGATCTTCTACTCTTTCACCTGCACTGGGATGGCTTGATGCTTGGCCTCTAATACTAGATCCTTAAGAACTTCCTGCCTTTTTAGACTCTTCTTCTTTTAATTTGTCCACCCATAGTGCATTACCTACTAGGCACATCTGCACAAGATGCTTAATTTTGGATTAGCATAATTTACTGCAACGTAAGTATATGGATCTACACGTGCACATGCTTACTTTGCAGTAAACCTCCCTAATATCGACTAAATTTGCTACCTGGAAATGCAAGTAGCAGATTTACTCAGAATTAGTAATGGCACCATAGTGCTCCTGTGGCTGTCTGACTGGGAGCAGAATGTGCTTCTGGTCAGCCATCCACCAGTGGGGGTGGGAGATTGCTTCCTGCCCCTGGGAACTGCCTGCTGCCGGGGTGGGCTATGCCACAGGAACCCAGGCAGGGACTACGTCTCCCTGCTCCTCGATCACGATTGGGGATCGTTATCTCCCAGCCCCATACTCCCTGATCGCAATGGCAGAGTGGGGGGCTCGGACACTTTTCTCTCTCAGTGTGAGCCCTGTGGTGCTGGGGCTTGGGCTGTTTTCCCTTATTTCCGGCAATGGCTCGGTGACCGTGGGGCGACTGCTGGGAGATGCTTACCATATTTTACAGTGTACAGATGGACACAATGTATAGGTTGACCTTGGTTTTCCAACACAAAAAGTTAGGATTTTCATAGGCATGGTATATAAGTTGAACTGTATTTTATTGAGAGACAAGCACAAACAGTTGCTGGCATGATTAGCACAATCAGCACCTATCACCATGGGTTACACACAATCACAAAACAGTACAGATCAGGAACGACCAATCGAACCATCACCACTGATTAGCACCATCAGTGGCGATTAGCATTGGTTGTTGGGGCTTGCACTCAGACATTTAAAAATCCCCTTTTAAATAATTCCTCATAATAACATTTCAAAATCCCTCATTTCACACATTTATTAATCTCTCCTAATAATAACAATTAAAAATCCCTCATCTCATTAATTTAGACATTTTAAGAATACTGAAAATTAACAATGTAAAAATCCCTCATTTGCTTTCATCATCAGAACTGTCAGCCCCAAATGGTTTCTCCTACTATAAATGTTTAGTAATATAATTATTGTATGGATCCTCAGCATTGGATGCTTCAGTTTCTTCATCCTCTGTGTGATCTTCATCACACCACAGAATATCATCCTCCTCACCTTTCACAGAATTACTGATCCTGCATTTTTTGAAGAAATGTGAAGTGGTTCCAAATGTAATGTCCCTCCAAGGTGTAAGAATCCACTGATGTACAGTTGCTAAGGAGACCGCGTGTATGTTTCCAGCTTTTGTAAATGCATATTGGCCACTCATCATTCAGCTCTGCCACTTGACATGAACATAGTCTTTGAATGGTTTGCTTGAGCACACATCCAATGGCTGTACAATGGATGTTAGCCCTCTAGGAATGACTGCTAAGTCAGTTTTACTTTGCTGCAGACTCTTTTTCACTCTGTTGCAGAAGTGGGTCTTAAATGTGTCCCACATGAGCATTGATTTTGGTTTTAACAGCATGCCGGGGCATGTATTCCACATTCACTGTATCCAAATGTGAATGCTTTCCTCATCCATCCAGCTGAACAACAATGCCAGTGGGGAATTGTTCTTTCTTGCAGCATGTTTCCTTTTGAAGATGGCCATTGGTTTTAGTTTCATCCTGTCAGCTGTGCAGGCAAGAATTATAGTAAAGTTTGTTTTCTCATGACCCATAGTCTTCATCAGTACAGTTTTACTGCCAGTGATATCCACAGTTCGGCTTGTTGGCATATTGAAGCACGTGGGTGTTTCATCCATATTCCCAATTTGGCTGAGATCATAATTGTTTTTCTTTTGGTGGTTCAACACATAGCTCTGGAACGTGGTTAACTTATCTTCATGGCTGGCTGGTAACCTCTGCAGTATCTTTGTTCTGTGGTGCAGAGAGAGAGAATTCCTTTTCGTAAACTGGGAACACCAGGTTGGGTTGCCGATAAAGGCTTTCAATCTTTTCTCCATAGCCCGCATCTTGCCTTGCAGTTGGATGATGTTTCTTGTTACAATTCTGCGAGACTGTCACTGATCATTGACCCATTTGGCAACGTCTCTTTCTAAATCTAGCCACCTGCATTGTTTTATGTGATCTGCACACTTCTCATGAGGCATCTTCTTTATGCTGTCGATGTTTTCCCACCAGTCATGGACCAATTTGTTATTCACACCAAACTGATGGGCTGTAGAGCTGTTGTTAGTATCAAGAACAAAACTGATTACTCTGGTCTTGAATTCGGCATTGTAGTTCATTAATTTTGGCAGCATCCTGAATACCATGTGGTATTTGCAGTACTGGTAATTAAGGTCATTTGATTTTCGCTAAATAGTGCTGATTTAATTAGTGCGACTGCACCTCCTCTAATTAGTGGGACCACTTCTCAAGTGATTAGTGCAGTTAGCGCAACTGTGCCTCATGCATTTGCTAAACTTGCAGTTTGTCAGCAACAATTTTTTATGTGACAGTGTATAAGTCAAGGTTGCATTTTCAGAGGCCAAAATTAGGCTTCAAAACCTGACTTATACACTGTGAAATATGGTATCTCCCAGCCTGAGCTCCACAATCAGGGGCTCGGGCTGGGAAACCCTTATCTTGGTGCAGGGGAGCCAAAGGGGCGGGGGGTATGTGGCCCCCTGATCTGTGCATAGGACAAGGATGGGCTGCATCTGCGGGCTGGGCTCTGGTCCCTGCCTCCGCACCTTGCTACGTGGCATTGTACCAGTGCGGTCCAACGCCATGTGCGTCCCGCTGCTGGGCAGGCCGGGCAGTAAGGAGGTCCAGTCCCAGTGTCATCGTCTCCCGCCCAGAGTGCAGCATGGCCACCCCGCCGGAAACAGCCTGGTGCTGCCCTGCGGCGCCCTGCCCCACCCCATGCAGATCCAGGGGCGTGTACACCTGTGCCTCCCGAGACACATGCAGCTCAAGACACTGCCCCTCCCCCCACCCCCCCAGATGAGCTGTAGCCTTGTCCTGCACCCCAACTTGCCCCAGCTGTGCAGGGGCTGGCTGAGCAGGCATAGGGGTCCTGGGGCCCCACCTCCTCTGGCCCGGCAGGACAGCTGAGGCTGGCTCCCTCTGGCTCCGGTCTCCCCCGGACAGTGTGGGGCCAGAGCCAGTGCAAGGCTGTGGGCACTGGCACCCAGTAATGACCCTGTGGACAGGGGAAGGGACAGGCACAGCGGGCCCTGGCCCCGATCCTGGGCCTGGCTCAGCTCCAGTTTCTCCTGATCCCTGCATGGTCTCAGCCCCACTCCTTGGCCCTTTCGTCTGCCCCTGCCTCTTCCCCTGCAGACTTTCCCACCTGAGGGACTGCATGCATGCATGCTCAGCCCCCCCCCACCCACCAGTTTTTTTTTTCTGTCTGCCCCCCATATTGCTGTTGTTACTGCGCTGTCATTTAGTACTTGCTTATGGAAGTGCTAAATGATGGTGCAGTAACAGCTGGTACTATGCCGTCCTGGAGGTGCATGATTATTTTTAGATACTACATCACTGTAGCAACATGCTATAGCAAGGTAGCTCTTTGCTGCAGCAATGTAGTGTTAGTGTCATAGTTTGTGCCCACCACTGTCATGTCATCATAGCGATGAACTACATCACCATAGTCTGTAGCGTTACATGTATATGCAGCCATTGTGCAGTAGCTTACTGCGCAGTAAATCCAGGCTGAAGTAAATGCATGTGTAGATGTGCCCACTGTTTCTTAGAGTTGCTTAAAAACTGCCTGCTTGAAGGCCAGTCTCTATGTTTTGATGTTCCCATTACTTCCTGTGTTAGCATCCTGAATTCTATTATGTTATAGCCTTTTAATCCTAAGATTCTGACCACCTTCATGTTTCCCTAGCTTTCTGAAATGGAAAGTTGTGTTCTATATGGATTAAAAACTTGAGCATTTTATATGTTGCTGTATTTTTATTTCAGTAGGTATTAGAAAAGTTAAAATTCCCCATTATTACTACTTCATACATTTAGATATTCTTGTTTCTTGCTTGAAGAATGCTGCATTCACCTCCTCTTCCTCAGTTAGCAATCTACAGTAGACCCTCTATTGTATCATCACTATGGTTCTTTTCCAGTACTGTCTTTCTGAGGGTATGGACACATACCGCTTATACCTTAGACTCAGACCTGAAGTGGACAAACATACAAGGCTTGAACAGCTGGTTAAACTGGTTTAAAGCTGCCTGAAATGGTTCAAAATTGTACCTGGAAAATCAAGTACTATTTTTAACTGCTTCACTGTGAACCAGTCATTCCTGGAAGCCTCTTCAGTGTCCTTGTGAATTAATAGGAAAGGGTCCAAGAGCCTGATAGTCTTGATAGTTTCTCTGTCATATTTTGAATTTGGTTCTGGACAGGCAGCAGGTTTTTTGTGTACTTTTTAACTGCTTTAGAAGAGGACAGGGAGATGCTGCTAGGAAGCATGCGTCAGCTGTTATGCTGTAAATGTTTCATCTGCATGAACATGTAGTGATGCAAATGAGCTAAATCATTACAACTTTAACCCTGAATGAAGTAAGGTTGTATTGCTGCAGGAACGTTCAGATGGATTTGTTGCAGCATAACAGTTTATATCAATATGATTTAATATTGTTGTAGTTGTTGCATGCGTTTATACTCTATGTCTATCTCAGTTCTGGAACGAGATGCCATTTAGGCAATGAGCACAATATTGAACAAAGTTAGGAATTTCCATTTCTGTTCTGGAATCAATCCAATACATTTTCCCTTACTGTTTTAGGAATAACAAACTATTGTGAGAGATACCGTGAAGGTATGATACGTGTTCTGAAAACCTTTGGGCCAATACCTGAATTTTCAGGTGAAATTGAGCAGAAAATCAGTCAGGTGAGTGTACAAGACTGAATTAATGCAATTTCATAAAAACCACAAAAGTAACATATTTTGGCATGAATGTATTTTTACTGATTACTTTCTTGACTGGTTACTGGGGACTGGCTTTGATTTGAATTTAGCATGACTGATTGAAAATATTGGAGTAGAAACTATATAAATCAGGCTGTGAAAATATTTATCCAAGTCTGTCTTAACATGGTCATCTTTTATTAATGCCTTTTATACAGTCTTGTCTACCTTTGGAATTGTTTCTAGTTAGCTGTTCCATATTAATGCTTATTCTGAAATAACAGGAATCAGAACTTGTGGTAGAGGTGGTATCTTTAATTGCAGGGTTTCAGGCACAAGCACCCTTCTTCCATGGTAGATATCACCTCTAGCATGAGTTCAGATTCCTTTTACCTCTAGACCGACCAATATGGCTGCAATCTGGATACCTGACCTATTCTGAAATAAGGCATTTATTTCAGAGTGAGTTAAAAAGAGTGCCTTCAGAGTGGGTTAAAAAGAACAGGGGGTGGAAAGTGCTCTTATTCCAATATAAGAATGGCTTCATATGGAGTTAATTAGGAACAGCTAATGAGAAACAGTTTATCAGAAGCATTTAATCAAAAGGAACATCAAATAAGTGAAAGCATTTGTGTATTCCTCTGGAAAGTGTCAAATGCTATTTCAGCTCCACGCTGTTTCTGTCTGTCCTTATCTTTCATGTGTAAGCCAATGATAAAGATTGGCTTACAAATAACCTAGTGGAAACATTATACACTTCTTATGTTGCTGTTTGTATGGAAATTCATCAATAAATATTGACAACAGTTTCACTTTTTACCCAGCCTTGATTATGTCTCTCAAGGCTTATCTTTTAAACTTCTGACCTAAGAACTACTCTATTGGCAGAGATGACCTTGTGATCAGTGCCATACCTAGCTTCTGTTGGCCATGGGCCAACTTTTTATTGGCCCCCCCCTTCACCACAGATAATGATAATAATAATTGGACAATGGAAACAAAATGACCACTTTTATAAGTTTTCGGGCCCCCTTTCGAGCCTCGCAGTTCCCCCATGCCTGTATCCAAGTCTGCTTGTGATCTATATCTGCACTTGCAAAAATAGTTGGCTTCTCCCCATTTTGACAGCAGATCAGTCAGTGATATGCTAGCTGGCATGAGCCTCCTACCTGTTATACCTATTTTTCCAGTGATCCATTTAACATCTTCGCATTCTGAGCTGCTGAGGTCTGCTTTTCTATCCTTTGGCTTTGGATACTGTTTTCATCTGTAGTTGCAGCCTGCTCCCTTGCCATGTCTTTTAGTTTTGGAATTGCTTTTTATAGTTTAGGTTCCTTCCCTTCCATGTTTGAAAAAACTGCCAGGTATTTAGTATCAATTTTTAAATGCATCTTATCCCTTATTTTTACATACTTAATACTGCCTACACAAAAAACGACCCCTTAACAAACAGAGTTTACTTTATTTATTAGGAGATAGAAAGAGATCTCATCTTCCAGTGCCCTCCTGCACACTTGAATCAGAGCACTTTTCTTGCTGCCTAAAAGGCCACAGCCAGGTTTCCCCTGTTCCAGTTAATAAAAGGGTTTTTGTAAGAAGGCCTTGACAACTGCTTCATGGGCAAAGGAAGCAGATGGATTGATGCTTAAGTGGCCCTCAGTGGACTTTCACTATCAGTTTCAGGTCAAAATGTTTCCCAAAGCCGAATGAATGATGTGAATACCGACCTCCAAACATAGGTTAAGTAAATTTTAATTAGTTAGTAGAACAGCCTGCAAGAGTGAATTTTTAATAGTGATAGCATGTTTCCATAGTTTTCATTTTCACTGAATAAAAGTGACTTATCTATAAACATGTAAGGGATTTAAATAAACAAAAAAGTCCCTTGATTCTTACTGCCAATTGTCAACAGAATGAGAAACCATATAACAATTGCTTGCTCAAATGTTGGCTGGAAGGAGAGAGAGCAGAAAAATAATGCTGGGAAGAAATTTACTCGCATCATGAGGTTTAATTTCCTATTTTCTTTATTTCAGGCAATGTGTGAAAACACTCCAAAATCCATAAATCTCAGGAGAGAATGGAGAGATGAATGTCTTGCACGCCTTGCCAAGCTGAAAACAGAAATGAAATCCAACTAAGGTGTAACCTTTGATCATGCACTAGGCCAAATGATCAGCAGATCTTTACAGAAAGTGGGTGCTTCTATTTTCACAAACCAAAATCTGCATTTGTTTGCGCAGAGCAGGTGACTGAGCTTGTAAGTAAAGATTTTGCCTATGTGCAAAAAGAGAGGCCAACTAAAAGTTTGATCCAAATTGACATGAATTCATTAGTAACAGGAACTGCTTACAACAATAATTTCTAATATCATTTCTTCTAATTCTTCTTAATGTTTTAGATCCATTAGCAGAAAAGTTAATATTGTGCAATACCTAAACACAATCATTTTTAAAATGCTGCATTTTATAATCTTGCTTTGAGATATGTAGCCTCAGCAGTGCATGCTTTTCCAAGGATCCATTAGCTCCAACCCATGCCATGATGGGACAGGTCCTGCCCCTGATATTTTTCTGTGGACTTAGGAAGCCTGAATTGTTTTGACTTGACTGGGGTGAGAGATTAATTTGTGGAACACATGTATCCCTGGCACTACTCTCCTGCCAGGGGGTTCAGGCTCATAAATAGTGGAGAGAATGGTCAGGCTGAAGTTGGAATCACTGACTGTTCTTCCAAGAGGATGACACACAACAGCTCTCAGGGCTGCTGCAGCTCAGCTTGGTAGCTTTCCTACAATCCAGGGCAGAGAGTTACTTTCATAGTTACATAGTAAGGTCGGAAGGGACCTGAGCAGATCATCAAGTCTGACCCCCTGCCATGGCAGGAAAGAGTACTGGGGTAAAACGACCCCAGCAAGGTGATTGTCTAGCCACTTTCACTTTCTCTGTCTTCCCTTTGGCACTTAGATACAGTGATAATAATAATGGAGAAGGTATAAGTATTTGAATAGTAGGACTGAGCAGAATGTATAGGACTCATCAGAGCTTTGCCCTGTCTTTCCTGCTTGTCAGCCTATGATTTTGACCCAACCTAAGTGAGCTGTTTAATGCCATAATTGGTTTTTTTTGACCTGTATGAAATGTGTCCCATTTTACATATTGTCTTGAATTGATAAAAACCTGTTAAATCAGAACAGCTAATCACAGGCAGGGGAGTCTAGTGGCCTGGTCCGGGCAATTATAATACGGATAATAGAGAAGAACTATTTAAGCACTATTTGACCCTTATTGTAGCCTCTGTTTAACACCTTACAGTGTTAACTGGCTGTGTTGTAATCTCAAGAATAACACAGATTAAAAGATGTTAAACCAGTTTTGCTACATGCTAGTGGGATTTCTAATCCTCTTTCTACCATAGTTTTAAAAATTTTGGACAAAATCATAAACAGTGTTGATCGGTTTTAGAGCAGGAGGTTGTTCCTTTATGCTATGGGTGTGCACCGTTTTAAAAAGTCATTATGTCTTAACCAATCAGTTTGCTATGCTTTTATATTAAGATCTCTCAAAATCTGTCACATCACCAAACATTTGTTTGGATTTGAGTTTTTCACTCATGAATAAAAGATTCTAAACAAATAACTTCCACAAGGATCCCATGTGATATTTTAATGGTTGCATTGGCTCAAGATTCCCTGTTTCATTAGCAATAAATGTTCTTCTTAAATGTGTTACTCAAGTCAGTGTGGGAGTAATGTGCAGACTCACGCGTGTTGTTGACTGTGCACATAGTTGTCACCTCCTGCAAGTGCTAAGTACTGTAAACCAGTGCTACAAGCCCCTTCTAGTGAACATGGATATAGTGAAACTTCTGTCTGAGAACAGGGAGTCAAATATTCGTTATTTCTTGTGCTCTCTCTGTTCCAAGGAACTTATATTCCATTCATGGAGAAGCTTCCTCTGATTTATGTTAGAAAAGTTGCCTTGAATTAAATAAATCAACTTAGTTGCACTCATGTACGTGCATTTAAAACATTCTTTATATGGATTTTGCTTGTGTAAGCCATTTTAGTGTAAGCTATAGAGCAATTAAACTGATTTAAGTGCACCTACATATGAGTTTTCACTGTCTTTACGAGGTTGATCTTGAATATATTTAATTAGACTTCAGCAACATTTCTAAAATAGTGTCCATCCATGAAGTGAGTCCCACTGTAGTAATTTCCTGAGAGTACTGCTCCGCATCAGTGAACATTCACATTGGGATTAACATCTCCACTTCTTCCTCCCCTCACCAGCCAGAACACAGGTAGGAGGAAAAGAGCTGTCACTACCCCAGGCCTTTCAACAGGGGCAGAAGATGCCCTTTCCCTGAGATGTATGGTGGCTACCATGAAGAACAGAGGGCCCTTTATAAGGGGACTTCTCTGCTTAGAGTAAAACTCCACTCGGTGTTTTGCAAGGACATAACTAAACTACCTTCCTTCGTGGCATGGGTTTGCTTATCTTTAGAGACTTGTCAGAATGGTGTGTCCCAAGTCACCAGAGATAGAGAAGGCAAAAGGTGGGGCAGGGTGAAACTCACTGGTTCAGAGAAGCATGGGCTTTTGCAGGCAACAGTCTACTTTGTCAGAGAGAACAAAATCTAGAGTAAGGTTCAGGCTTCATTTATTTTCCTATCTGCCACCTCCCAGTGCCTAAATGTGTTTTTTAGGGCTTAGGTTTGAGAGCTGCTGCCTCTGCTAGGAATATAGATTGTTTAATTTCCCAACCCTGACCCTGGCCTTTCACTCCCTCTCTTTTCCTATTCTTTCTCTTCTCCCCCAGATCCTCAGACTTCTCCACCAAATGCTTCCATCACAGTTTGATGAAGATGGTACTTCTCAATATCTGCCATTAGTAAAACTGCTATAAATTCCCTACTGGAAATTCAGGCAGTACAGCTGCAGAAGAAAGGCATCTATCAGACCTTGATTATCTGTCCAAAGTGTAAAGCCTGGCTCTAGGGTGAACCAGAAGGGGAACTGGTTTCATCATTTTTTCCTGATTCTAATCGTCCTATTCCTTTTATGCGATCAGAGACTTTTAAAAAATATTACAGACATCTTTTTATAGATACTGCCTGATCTGTTAGGAGTGGCAGCTGGTAAAGAAAACAAAACCCTGGCTTGCATCTATAGATGCTTCTCAAGTAAATCTCAGGATGTCATCCTCCCACTGTACTCGGCCTTAGTGAGGCTGCAGCTGGAGTACTGCATCTAATTTTGGGCTCCCCAGTTCAAGAAGGATGTTGAGAAGCTTGAGAGAGTCCAGAGGAGAGCCACGCGCATGATCAGAGGGCAGGAGAACAGGCCTTATGAAGACAGGCTGAGAGCCATGGGACTCTTTAGTCTGGAAAAGCATAGGCTCAGGGGGAACCTGGTGGCTGCTTATAAGTACATAAGGGGTGTACATCAGGATCTGGGAGAACGTCTGTTCACCAGAGCACCCCAAGAAAAAACAAGGACCAATGGTCATAAACTCCTACAAGACCATTTTAGGCTGGACATAAGAAAAAAATTTCTTTACGGTCTGAGCCCCCAAGACCTGAAATAGACACCCTCCAGAAGTGGTGCAGGCACCTACTCTGGACTAATTCAAGAAGCGCTTAGATGCTTATCTTGCTGGGATCCTTTGACCCCAGCTGACTTCCTGCCCCTGGGGAGAGGACTGGACTGGATGATCTTTGAGATCCGTTCCAGCCCTAACATCTATAAAATCTACGTAACAATTCATATATAGCTAACCAATATGGTCATTTAATATTGAGATTTATATTACTGGGTTTCAGGTCCCAGTCCAATATCATCTTCTGTCACCAAAATAAAATGATGTTCCCAAGTCCTTTTTTTTCTGAACAATAATAAGAAAGTAGATAAGAAAAATGTCCCAATTATGGTGAAGACAATATTGATAAGGTGAGTAATTGAAACTTTTCTTCACAGTAAACTGTGAAATAACCCGGAAAGAAGGGATTTTTCACAGTTGTGATTTCTGTGTAACTACATCATTTTAAATCCCAGATAACTGTAGACTTATGTAACCACTATAATCCTTCATTCATTTTCCCGTTGTGTTTATTTTTTCATAATTTCATAGTTGGTAGAGTCGGAAGGGACCTGAGCAGATCATCAAGTCCGACCCCCTTCCATGGGCAGGAAAGAATGCTGGGGTCAAATGACCCCAGCTAGGTGGCTGTCTAGACTCCTTTTGAAGACCCCCAGGTTAGGGGCAAGCACCACTTCCCTTGGAAGTTGGTTCCAGATCCTAGATACCTTGACTGAAGTAGTGCCTCCTTATATCTAGCCTGAATCTACTCTCAGTCATATTACAGTCGTTATTCCTCGTTACTCCTGGTAGTGCTCAGGGGAACAGGGACTCTCCCATAGCCTGCTGGTCCCCCTTGGCCAGTTTCTAGACAGCTACCAGATCCCCTCTCAGCTTTCTCTTGAGGAGGCTGAACAGGTTCAGATTCCGTAGCCTTTGCTCATAGGGCCTGCCTTGCTGCCCCCGATCATGCGAATGACCCTCCTCTGGACCCTCTCAATGCTGTCCCACATCCCTCCTGAATTGCGGCACCCAGAACTGGACGCAGTACTCCAACTGCAGACTGACCAGTGTTGCGTAGAGGGAGTGGATCACCTCCTTGGACATGCTCGTGATGCATCTGTGGATGCATGACAAGGTGTGGTTAGCCTTCCTGACCGCGTCCCCACATTGGTGGCCCATGTTCATTTTGGAATCAACAATGACACCAAGATCCTTTTCTGCCTTTGTGCTGACTAGAAGGGAGTTCTCCAGCCTGTAGGTATGGTGCTGGTTATTCCTCCCCAGGTGCAGTACCTTGCACTTGGTAGTGTTGAAACCCATCCTGTTCTCATCTGCCCACCCCTGTAACCTGTTTAGGTTTTTGAGAACAGGGCATTTTTATGCATGCTCTGAAGTCTTTTGAGAACAGGGCATTTTTACGCATCCTCTGGAAGGGGAGGGGGGCGAGGACACTTTAATCAGAGTGGCTAGAGCCACACAAAGTACAGTGGTGACACGTAGAGGGCGCACCCCCTGAGAGTGCTAGTGCACACCTGACTGGTCATGCTCACCACTTAGGTGATGGGCAGGGAAGGTAGGCGGGAGTGGCTACAACTACTTCTGGGAGTGTCTACAGCAGTCGTCCAGTGGCTGCAGGAATCGCAGCGCGGGGGACTCCCCCTCCCTCTCTCCCTGGTCAGCAGGATCAACCTGCGGGGGGGCCCCCCCACCAGTCAGCAGAACTGGCCATGGGGGGGCACATAACTCCCCTGACTAAGAAGGCACCAGTCACCCATGCCAAAGCAACTTGTGTTTCATTTACTTTAGTTAAAGTGCCCCTGCTGCCATTCTGAAGCACAGAGATACACGAGACATGGAGGCTGGCTGGAGTGTGGTAGTTACCATGCTCCAGCAGACCCGATTAATCAAGTCTGCTCTAACATGCAATTGTGGTGTTTCGGAACAGCCTCCTGGCTCATGTATAGGTTCCTACAGTGTCTACCCTAGGAAGTAAAGTGGAGCAAAAATGATGCGTGTAGATCAGTCCTAATGGTGAAATTCACTCCACCTCATGTAAATCGTGCTCTTGTAGTATTAAACTCAATAGGGATTTGCCATCAATTTCAGTAGGCTTTGGGACAAACCCTTACTTGTTTGGAAATGCACACACTATTTTAACAAGGTATCTCTTTTACTTTTAAGACAGTCTAATGCAGGATCTTGCTCTTTAAAAGTTAAAATTTCCAAACCAAACCAAACCCTAGGCACATCAATGTGAGCAACCTTCTTTCTAACTTGAGATTCTGTCAAGACCATGGTAGAAGTGATTTCCTTATGGAACCATACCTTATTCTCTCTCAGAAAGCATCTGGCATGTTATAATTGCTAGAATTATAAGTGTACACTCTGGGCATGTCTACACATTGCTGTAGGGTTACTGCACCAAGCTCGCAAATTCCAAATAGGGAGCACATACATCCACCGTGTTCACTACTGCCTTGGCACTTTGTTTCTCTGTGGCTGAATATGCCTGTACCACCTAGGGACACTCAAGTCACAGTAAACATGTTGACAACATCCTAATACATGCAGAATTATAATAGGCTCCCTAAAACGCACCCCTGTTCCCTGCCTGTACACACTATCTGGCATAGCTCACCTTTATGTCAGGAGAAATGTAGCAGGTGATATTGACTTGCAGGTACAAGAATCAGATAGCTTCCACCTGTTTTATGGACAGCAACCAGTGCATCATTGTCTCTTGTTGAGAAATAGCTTTTTGTCCTCTACCATACCATTGACAACGTCACTGGAATCAGCCAGAACTACCCTCTGGCAAAAAGAATGGGAGAAGCTAAGCAACAAAGCAGTTAAGTGGAGCTGGTGAGGAATTGCCCACAGTGAGGAGTTAGCATCCAGCTCCAATTACAAATGGCACACATAGAGTCATAGAATCAGTGGACCGGAAGGGACCTGGAAGATCATCAAGTCTGGTCCCCTGCTATAGGGGACTTCAAACTAAGTACCAAAGATCTCATACTAGCTCAACAAGGTGGTTATCCAGCCTCCTCTTGAACATCTCCAAGGATGGTGACTGCACCACCTCTGCTGAGAGTATCTTCCAGGTTCTAGTTACCCTTATGGAGAAGAAGTTATTCCTTATGTCCAGTCTAAATCTTCCCTCTGTTAGTTATAGGTGGATGGATAACTGGCTCAGAGACCTGGTCCCAGAGAGTTGTGACTAATGGAATGGCCTCTTCCTGGAGGGCTTTCTCCAGTGGTGTCCCACAGGGATCAGTGCTTGGACCCATGCTTTTTAACATATTTATTAATGACTTGGATGCAGAGGTAGAATGTTGTATGATTAAATCTGCTGACAATACGAAGTTGTGGGGAAATGGGGGCATGCCAGAGGATAGTGTAAGGATCCAAGATGAGCTAAACAGACTCAGGAAGGATGAGGATAAACTTGAGAGGGTGTAGAGAAGGGCCACCTGCATGACTGGGGCCTGGAGGATAGGCTTTTGGTCCTCGGCCTCTTAAGGGGTGCCTTCCTGAAAAGTTACTCCCCCAGATCTTGGTGCTCCCCATTGACATACTTGTAGGTAGCTATCAAGTCACCTCTCAGTCTTCTCTTACTCAGACTGAACAAGCCTAGTTCCCAGAGTCTCTCCCCATAAGGCCTATCCTCCAGGCCCCAGTCATGCTTGGGTCCAAGCACCGATCCCTGTGGGACACAACTGGAGAAAGCCCTTCAGGAAGAGGCCATCCCATCAGTCATAACTCTGGGGCCAGTCTCTGAGCCAGTTATCCAACCACCTCACCGGATGCTGGTCCAGGCGAGTACCCTCCAGATTAATTGAGAGAATTTCATGGGAGACTGAAGTCAAGGTAAATGATGTCTACCTCATGCTCCTTGTCCAGCTGGTTAGTTACCTGGTCATAAAAGGACACCAGGTTTGTTAGGTATGATCTACCCTCCATGAAGCTGTGCTGGTTGTTTCTTAATACCCTGCCAGTTAAAAGCTTGTGATTGATGGCCTTCTTAACAATTTTTTCAAAAGTTGTTCCTAGAACTGAAGTCAGACTGACCAGTCTATAGTTTGTAGGGTCATCTCTCCTCCCTTTCTTACAGATAGGTACTACGTTGGCCCTCTTCCAATCATCCGGGACTACTCCCAAGTTCCATGTTTTTCTTAAATAACTTCACCAGAAGTCCTGCTATGAATTCAGCCTGAACAGATTGAGAGTGTGTCTTGGCAGATGCAACTTGCTTATGAAATTGTGGGGCCTCTGTGCAACCAACCAATGTGTTTGTCAGGAGAAGCAAACCATGGATCATCTCCTGAGATGCCCTGTAGCACCACAATGCATCCCACAAGATTTGGCCACACTAATACCAGAAGCAGTGGCCTGTGCAGAATATTTGGACCAGACCTTATAGAATGGGTGAACTGGAGACACAATGAAGAAGATCTGCTAGAAACAGTTCAATGAGATGATGGGGCTGTTACACCTCTGAGCCCCTCTCTACATGTTACGTTTCAGTTATGATTAACCAGGTAATCATGCCTTAAATTGTGACTCAGCTGCACGTTGCTTCAGGGCTGGCAGGAGGGAGAACACTGCCACTGCTGCAAGCCTCATGAGGTGCAGAGCTTGCAGCAGCACTAGTGTTCTCCCTGCTGCCCCCACAGTGAGCCCCACAGTCCCTGCTGCGAGCCCCACAACCAATGATGCTTGCAGCAGGGGCAGTGCAGGGAACGCTGGCCTCACTGTGAGCCCTGCCATGCCCTGCATATCTGCTGGAGGAGGTGCAGAGGGACCCTGGGTCATGATCCCAGGCTCCCCCTGCAAAGGTGATAAGGCATGATGGGATCGAATATGCAGTCCCACAGTCATGCCTCCTGCCATGCACATGAAGCCACAGTACAGTGGCAATTCAGTTTTCTTTCTGTGCCCACCTATTGCCCCTCGTACATGCTTTCCTTAAAATTCTCCTTTTGAACTGAAACCTTCTATGATTGGTTCCCATCCGCAAGCAAGTTGTAGCTGAGAGGTGTGGTTTGTTTACTTTTTTTAACTAGGCCAGCATGAAAAATGCATATTTTTCCATTTGTTACACACAGGGCATGTCTACACAACCAATTACTGTGCCTGAGTAAACTCTGGAGCTTACTGCTCCCATGCTGCTGTTTGAACATAACTCTGGAGCAGTAAGTTCTGGAGTTTATTCATGCGCAGCACATTGAGCCAGGCTGGAACAGCCCCAGCTGGCAGGGTGCTGAGGGGGTCAGTCTGCCAGCCCGGGGCTGCTCCCTCCAGCTCAGTGTGCTATGGAGGGGCTGGCTGGGGCATAAGGGTGCTTCAGTGGGAGGCTGGCCAGTAGGCAAGCCCCTGCACTGAAGCACCCTCATGCCCCAAACAGCCCCTCCAGCATCTACATATGTACTGCTGCAGAATTCCGCAAGAATAGTACTTGTATTTACAGTATTTACAAGGACTGTCATGCTGCAGAGTAAATTAATTTACTCCAGCCTAATAGGGGCATGTGTGTAGATGCCAAAACATTTACTAATTAGTCAACTGTGCAGTAAATGTCTCATATAGATGCACCTACATAATTGTATTGTTATATAAATTGTTAAATAGTTGAATTGTTAAGCCCTCATGTGGTTCAGCTTCTCTGGCCACATCTACACAAGATGCTGACTTCACAATCTTTATTGCACAGTCATTTAGAACTTGTATAAGCAAGTTTTATATTGACCAACGGCTTTTTTATCATGCTGATTGCACCGTAGCCTGAGACTACTACGCAGTAGCATCGTGTCATGGTTTTTGCTATACGACACTACTGCAAGTATTCTCGGGCTACTGTGCAGTCAGCATCTTGTGTAGACACGGCCCCTAATAAGCAGCTTCCTGTCAGGCTAGAAAGTATTCTAAAACAGGAGGAGGAGGAAGTAGGAGGAACTTGCCCTCAGAATAGCCAGTTCAGACCCAGACATAATAGGGTTAACAGAAACTTGGTGGGATTTATCTCATGACTGGGCAGTTAGCATTAGGGGCCATAGGCTTTAGAGGTGGGATAGAGAAGAAAGGAAAGGCGGGGGTGTGGCACTCTATGTCAAGGAGCACTACATATCCTCTGCCAGCAAAATGGGGTCAGAGGCGGGACAAGCTGAAGTGCTCTGGGTCAAGATACAAGGGGGCCGTGGGGAGAGGGATTTAACGGCGGGGGTCTACTACAGACCCCCCAACCAAGGGGAGGAGCTGGACCGGGAATTTTCCGGCCAGCTTGCAAAGGTACTTGAGGCAAGGGATGTAGTTGTCATGGGTGACTTCAATTACCCGGACATCTGCTGGGAGGATCAGGCAGCCAGGACGGACCGTTCCAGGAGGTTCCTGGCTGAGATACAGGACCTCCACTTAATTCAGGAGGTGCACGGTCCCACCAGAGGAAATGCCCTGTTGGACCTGGTCCTGGCCACAGGCGATGACCTGGCAAGGGGCCTCCAGGTTCTTGACCACCTGGGTGATTGTGATCATTGCTTGCTGGAGTTTACCATCCAGCACAGGGTGTCAAGAGCCAGCAGCAAGGCAGTAGCCCTAGACTTCAAGAGGGCCAACTTCAATGAGTTGAGATTAGTGGGAGAGGCACTGGGGTTCTCGAGAGCAGGGCAACTCAGTGCCCAAGATGAGTGGTTGTTCCTTAAGGAGATGATACTCAGGGCCCAAGGGGTGTCCATCCCAACAAAAAGCAAAGGGGGGTAGGAGTGCCCAAAAGCCCCCCTGGCTCACCAATGGCGTCCAGGAATGCCTGATCGCCAAAAAGGCGGCGTACACCTGGTGGAAGTGGGGTGCTATCTCCAAAGAGGAGTATACCTCCTCTGCTCGGGCCTGTAGGGGGGCTGTCAGGAAAGCTAAGGCGGACATAGAGCTAGGACTTGCGTCCAAAATCCAAGGTAACAAAAAGTCCTTTTTCAGTTATATAGGGAGGATGAAGAAAGCACCAGGAAATGTGGGGCCCTTGCAAGATCCTCTGGGCAATCTGGTGGTTGTGCCAGAGGAGAAAGCAGACCTCTTTAACCAATTCTTCACCTCTGTTCTTTTGGGCAGGGACCGGGACTTCCCCACTGTGATGCAAGATGAACTCGAGGGGAATGCCTCCAGACCTCAGGTTGGGGAGGACCGGGTTAGAGAGCTTCTGGAGGGGCTGGACATGTTCAAACCAGCGGGTCCAGATGCTCTCCACCCCAGGGTGTTGAGGGAGCTAGCAGGGGTTATTGCAGGGCCCTTGGCATGGTTTTATGAGCACTCATGGTGCTCAGGCCAGGTGCCGGATGATTGGAAGGTAGCCAACATGGTCCCCATCTTCAAAAAAGGGAGGAGGGAGGACCCAGGCAACTATAGACCCATCAGTCTTACCTCAATACTCAATCTTTCCAAAGAGGGAAACTCTTTGAGAAGATCATCATGGAGCACATCTGTGATGGGCCAGCCTCAGAGATGATGCTCAAGGGCAACCAGCATGGTTTCATTAGGGGGAGGTCATGTCAGACCAACCTGATTGCCTTTTTTGATCAGGTCACAAAAGCCTTGGATGCAGGTGCTGCCGTGGATGTAGTCTTTCTGGACTTCAGCAAGGCCTTTGACACCGTCTCCCACCCCATCCTCATTAAGAAATTGGGTGACTGTGGCATTGATGCCTACACGGTCAGATGGATTGCAGATTGGCTGAAGGGTCGCACTCAGAGGGTGGTGGTTGTGGTGGTGGATAGTTGACCTGGGGAGAAGTGGGCAGCGGAGTCCCCCAGGGCTCGGTCCTTGGGCCTGCGCTATTCAACCTTTTTATCAGCGATTTGGATGACAGTGTGAAAAGCACCCTGTTTAAATTCACTGATGATACCAAAATTTGGGGTGAGGTGAGCACGCTAGTAGGGAGGGAAAGACTGTAGCAAAACTTGGATAGGATACAGGGGTGGGCTAGCAAAAACAGGATGCGCTTCAACACTGACAAGTGCAGGGTGCTGCACTTGGGCAGTAGTAACCAGCAGCACACTTATAAGATGGGAAACTCCCTTCCTGAGAGCACGGAGGCAGAAAGGGATCTTGGAGTCATTATTGACTCCAAGATGAACATGGGTCGACAATGAGGTCACGGTTGGCAGGGCTAACTGGACCTTGTCGTGCATCCACAGGTGCATCTCTAGCAGGGCCAAGGAGGTGATCCTCCCCCTCTATGCAACACTGGTCAGGCCACAGCTGGAGTACTGTGTCCAGTTCTGGGTGCCCCACTTCAGGAGGGATGTGGACAACATTGAGAGGGTCCAGAGGAGGGCTACCCGCATGATCCGGGGACTACAGGGCAGACCCTACAATGAGAGACTGAGAGACTTGAACTTGTTCAGCCTTCACAAGAGAAGGCTGAGGGGGGACCTGGTGACAGTCTATAAACTCACTAGGAGGGACCAGAAGGTTTTGGGAGAGACCTTGTTTCTCATAGTGCCCCCTGGCATAACAAGGAATAATGGCCACAAGTTGTTGGAGAGGAGGTTTAGATTAGACATCCGTAAGAACTACTTCACAGTTAGGGTGGCTAGGATCTGGAGCCAATTTCCAAGGGAAGTGGTGCTGGCTTCTACCCTGGGGGTCTTTAAGAGGAGCCTTGATGCCTACCTAGCTGGGATCATTTTTTTTCTCCTGCCCTGGCATGGGGTCGGACTGGAAGATCTATAAGGTCTATGATTCTATGAAAACGTTAAATATAGGCCATTAAAAGCAAGGGCCAGATCCTAGTCCAACTAATAAGTGCCTAAGTGGACTTAAGTGACTTAGTGGGTGTGTCTACATGTGCAATTATTGCACAGAAAGATTATTGTGCAGTAAAATACTGTACTGTAAGCTTTCCCTGGAAGTGCATCTACACATGTGCCATCAGGAGCAAATCTGCTCCCACTGGAAGTTCATGGCAGGGCTACTCCTGCTCCATTCTGTTCCCATATGGCAGCCAGGGGGAGCTCTAAGTTCCCCTGGGTGCCAGCCCCAGGCTGGCAGGGCACACCAGGGTCAGAGCTGGGCTCTGGGAGGCAGGGGGAGCTCTGCAGGGGCGGGGAGGGGAAGCCCTACTGCCTCCCACCCTGCACCTTTGTCCTGGTTAGTATAGGCGGTGGGGGGCCGGGGCGAATGAGGCTTAGCCTCCCCAAACTGGGACAGTGACAGTGGTTTCAGTGCCACCACCATTGCAGTACCATGCTCAGCGCCCCCGCTGCGCCCTCCGCCACTGCACACATAGCACCAGTGTACGCTGGCCCCAAAATGGCCCTGTGGGAGAGAGGGGCAAGGTCAGGCAGGTGTGCTCTGCACTGTTCAGCCCCCACAAATAATATTTTCTGGTACCGCTTATGCTGGGCAGCTGCTTGCTACCCAATCCCTGTTCTGAGATTGGAGTTGGGGCTGGAACAATGTCCCTTGCCCCCACAGCAGACAGCTGCTGGCCCTGACTCTGAGATCAGAGCTGGCCCTCGCAGCAAGCTGCTGCCTGAGGCAGGGGACAATATCCCAGCCCCAGCTCCAATCTCATAGCCAGAGCTAGCAGTCGCCTGTGTGGGGGGAAGGGGACATTGTCCCAATCCCAGCTCCAAGATTGGAACTGGCCTGGGCCACAGGCAGCTGTCCAAGACAGGGGACAGTGTCCCAGACCCCTCTCTGATTGGACAGTTTTATGCAGGGTCTGGGAAGCAGGCCGCTGTTTGTGGGAACAATTCTCCCACCTCCTGCTGCCTTGGCTGGCCAGAAGCAATTTGCAATAGTGCATGGTTACATAGCTGCCCAGGAGCAAATTGCTTCTGGTCAGCACAGGGAGCAGAAGGCAGGAAAATTGTATTTACAGGTAGTAGAAAACCACGCATTAGCCTGTTTTAACATGCAGTAGCTGCTGTGCATGGTGACATAGTGACACTTTACTGTAGATTAACCTACTGTGCAGGAAAGTGTCTCATGTAAACACACCCAGTGTGACCCAGTTCTACCCTGCTCATGTCCCTGAAAAAAAATTACCACAAAAGATGGATGGGGCCTCCTTCTCCTTTCTGCTTTTTTTTGTAACTTAGTCCTAAGTCTAAGATAATATCATGTTACAAAAATAGGCATGTTAACATTTTCCCAGGGGTGTGTGAGCAAGGCAGAATCGGGGCACAGTTAAGCACCCAGGTCCATTTAGGTATCTAAACCACAATCTCCCGCCTGCATAATCTTTGTAAGCGGAGTTAAGTCCATTACATTAGGCACCAAATAAATGGACTAGGACAGGATGGCCAACCTATGGCATGGGTGCCACAAGTGGCACAGCAGCCTTTGTGTGGCATAAGACAGATCAGGGAGGGTACAGGCAGCACAGTAGGAGATAGGGTGGGAAGCAAAAAGCAAGGCAGCAAATTGGACAAGGAACAGAGGGAAGGAAGTAGAAGTACCGAGCAGCAGGTCAGGCAGGGAACACAGAGTAGGGAGTGGAAAGAACAGCAACAGATTGTCAGGGGAAGGGGGTCATAGTGGCACTTGGGGAGGGTGCAGGATTAATTTGTGGCATACTTGCAAAAAGATTGTCCCCTAACCCTGGTGAAGTAGGATCTGGCCCCAAATCCTTTTTTGGCTTTATTACATCATCATCTGTAACTCCTTGGGCCTCTGAACTGCCACATTTCAGAAATCTATTGTGCCACAGCAAAGCTTTTCCTGTACCTGCAGTGCCACATCATTTTACATATCTGGACCTGTGGTAAGAAATACACCAGTAATTGTGCAACTGTATAATTTAATGAAAGGGTTTCATGAGTTACCCACATAGCATGTGCTGCAGCTTATGGAGTTGCACAAAACAGAATTTTGCAAGTCCATTAACCAGATCTATCTTTAGCCTTTATTCCTGTTTTAAAAAAGAAAAGGAAATTTAAAAAGCTAAGGTTTCACCTCCAAAATGTCTACCAGTGCAGTTGAAGTTGACTTTATCAATATTTTAAAATCTTAAAAAATACTTAAAAGCACAATTAAGATGTCTTAGCAGCAAGGTGACTTATCTATCCCATCATTTACAAAACATAAGCTAGTAAAAGAAAGGAAATAAATGTTTATGAATGGCATAAATGTATCAATGCTATTCACATGTTATTCATAGACACTACAAAAGAAAAATATCTCTCATTCTACCACAACAAACTTAACTTTGCCCCCCCCTTGGATTAATTAGATATATTATTTTTGTTATTTTGATTTTACTATTTAAACATTGCATTTGAAGAGATGGTGTTCAATGGGAAAATGGTCCATTCCTACATTAATCAACAGGAAAAATTGTGGTAATTTAATTATTGTTTGAAGCTGTGATTCTCAGGCTGTTGTTATGTGGTTCAGTATTACTTTTTCTGCTTATTACATCCACTTCTAGTTTTGTGCCTTCCAACTCCAAAATCTTTCCTTGACCTGGGATCTCATTTACGATACTATGCAACTGTTGATGAAATCCATTTTTCTCTTCCCTTTTTGCTGCTTTTATTGGAGTGGAACAATAGATTATCATTATGCAAAGTTTGCCGTAAGCAGTAGTAAAAGCTGGCTGTAAGAAATTGCTCAGATATCAGTTTTCCAGCTGTTTGCTGCAGTAACTGTCTTCTTGGTCACTGCTGTACAACCTCATCTCTATGGTTCATTTGTCCATGTGAATGTCCAGGTAAGAGTGCAATTTCTAGCTGTCACCTCTCCTGTACCCTGCCGATGTGCCTCCTACAGGGCAGCAAGGGTGACTTGTAACTTCCTTAATTCCTCCATTACTAGCTCATTCTGGCCTGAAGCAGAGTTTTTGCAGTCCAGCATGCAAGGCATGTTGTATGTTTACCTGTTGCCCAAAACCCATGACCATTTCTATTTGTTAGGCATCATAGGCTTCAGCTGAAATCCATATAAACTAGATTGGTTTAGCTGTGGAACAACTTGGTAGTCCGATTCACCCATTCCCACTCACAGACATGCCATGTCACAGCCTGCTGGACTGTCAAGAGCAGGTGACTGAGGTTCCACCCTTGTCAGCTCGCCTTTCAAGATGAACCAGCGTGGATGGCTCAGAGTGTTCCTTTCCCAGAAAGACTTGGCTAGATAGGCTCAGCACTCTCAATCTGCCCCAGCTTGAAATGAGATATTTTTTCTCAGCTTATTCATAGCATCTGATGAAGGAGGATGTCACCTAGGAAAGCTCCTGCCTCTCTGAACAAGCTAGTCTATGAGGTGCCATCCTGCCTTGCCTTCTGCCTCACTTTAGACTAACACAGCTTGCTGTGTCTCACTCTTTCTCATAGTTAGTGTAGGTTCATGGGAACTTATCTTGAATTTTCTCTACAAAACTTTTGGATTTCTTCATAATAACAGGAAAATACAGTAAAACTCTACTCCCATCTCCCTTCTGAAGATGCACCTCTGGCACACTGTCCCCCAGCACCAGCATAGGAGAAATGTTAAACACGTTCCATGAAATGCACAACCTGATTATTAATGGTAGTTTGTTCCTTCACAAAGATGTGCACAGAATTTTAGGGAACACACAAGAGGCTCCAACCAAAAGCCAGACTGACCACGTCATTATCAGTAAAAGCCACAAACAGTCATGGCTGGAAGTTAAGAGTCTGCAAAAGTGCTTAATGCACATACCATTTGTGGGAAAGATGAACTTGAAGTCCAAGAAAAGGGTGTATTCAAATTGGATCTTGAAAAGTTGAAGCACAGCTCTCTGATGCTGATGCTTGGAGGCCATTTCAAGTTATTCATGTGTGAGAAAACTTGGCAGACCAGATGGGAAATATTCAAGGAAGTGATGCAATCATGTCTTAAGTATTGACCTGGCCACAAGTTCATTCAATTATTGGCAAGATAAGAGAGGGAATAAGCCACAAGATTGTTACTTAAATTTGTGTAAAACGTATGGAATAGCTTTGTGTCTGGTTCCCATTGCACCTTAAATTGAATGTTTGTCCAGCACTCCCAGGCTCCAGAGCACACCAGAGCCCTTTAAAAGTCTGGTGCCCTCTTAAGGGCTCCCTCCAGCTGACAGCTCAGATCAGCTGATCTTGGCTCCCAGCTGGGGGAGCACAGAGGAGCTGTTTGTTACCTGCTGGTGCAGGAGAACCTAGGATCATGATCCCAGGCTCCCCCTGCACCGGCAATATGGCATGATTTGGATCTGATCCCCATATCCCACAATCGCACCTCCTGCTATGCACACGAGATCCCATAGTGCCTTTAATTTAACATCTGTCAATAGTCTCAGTAACATTAGGTGTTTTTTAAGCAAATATTTTATAAGATATATCCTTTGCATGTTGTGATTATAGAATCGTAGAAAATGAGGGTTGGAAGGGACCTTAGGAGGTCATCTACTCCAAGCCCCTGTTCAAAGCAGGACTATTCCCAACTATATCATCCCAACCAGGACTTTGTCTACCTAGATCTTAAAAACCTCTAAGGATGGAGATTCCCAGCCTCTCTGGGTAGCTTGTTCCAGTGCTTTACCACCCTCCTTGAAAGAAAATTTTTCTTAATATCTAACCTAAACTTCCCTTGCTGCAACTTGAGACAATTGCTCCTTGTTCAGTCTGATCCTGGGTTGGGGGTGGTGAGTGCATACGTGCATGTGCACCCCCTCCCCCCAGCCCAGCAGGTCAGTCAGTGGGGGAGGGAAGGGGCAGGAGCCAGATTGCAGCCCCCACAATCAGGGACAGAGTGCAGTGGAAGCAGGAGCAGACTGGTGAGTGGGGCCCCAGCCCGGGGCAGTGGTGGGAGGATCAAGGCTGGGCAGCTTGTCCAGGGCTGTGGGGGTTCCCACCGCTGTGTGTACCCCAGGGGGGCACATGCCCCTCCATCTCTGTGTGGTGCAAGTGATTGCTGCTACAGGCTGGGCTTTGCACCCTGAGCCCAGCTGCAGCTGGCCTGGGAGTGGCCTGAGGCCATGTATCTCCCCGCCTGGGTTGAGCCTCACTCCCTGCCTGCATGTGGCATTGGGGTGCTCCCACATGGGAGAGCTGCTTCCACAGCTGTCTCCACTGTGCACAGATTGGGAGGCACATGCTCCCTCCAAATGCAGGGCAGCTCAGGCGGCTGCAGCAGCTGAGGTAGGGAGTGGGGCTGGGGCAGACCCTGCACAGCCAGTGCAGGGTGGGGGACAGAGCCATGAGTGGCTCATATGGGGGGCATGGGGGGGGCCCACACAGCCTAGGAGGGCATGGTGGGGGCGTGTGCTCCTAGATCTTCCCAGTGGGAACTGGGTGTCAGTAGCAGTGGGAGCAGGGCCACGGGGGGCGGGGGGGGTGGGGGGAGGGAGCTGCAACACTGAAAGCAGGGGTTGTGGGGGCTACAGCAAATTTTTGGGTGGCTGCAGCCCCTTGCCCCGCCTCATGGCCCCACTCCCAGTGCTGCTGCGACTTGCCATTCAGGCCCTGCTGGGAAGATCTGAGGGCACATGCCCCCCATAACTGTGTGCCCCCACTCTCCCTGTGCCCCCCAGATGAGCCACTCATGGTTTGTCTGCTGTTCCACGCTGGCTGTCAGGGCCTGCCCCAGCCCCATCCCCTCCCTCACTGCTGTTGGGTAGGGGGGTGGAGGGGACACAGATTGAGGGTCCAGCAGTGAGGGCAGGAGTGGAGCTAGGGCTGGGGCTTCAATCTGCTCTGCCCCCAACCCTGGCACTTTTCCCTCCCCTATTCCTTCCCCACAGGCTTACCTGCTGGGTGGGGCGTGGGGTTGGGGGGAGATTTTGGTTTTCTTTTAAATTCCAAAACTGATTTCCAGCTTTAAAAGGTTGGAGACCACTGGTCTAGCTCCATCCTCTTTGGAATGACCCTTCAGGTAGTTGAAGGCTGCTATTAAATCCCCCCTCAGTCTTTTCACCAGACTAAATAAACCCAAACTGAACTTGTCCAAATGTACTTTGTCATGTATTATCATTGCTTGAATTGTGTTCCTTCCTGCAGGGCCAGACTGGCTATGAATTAGGATAAGAACCTTTCCATTGACTACAGTATGTGTGGGACTGGGTCTACAAATTCATTCAGATATTCATTAATCTGAAGAGGATCTTTCATTTGGGAGTGCTGTGTTATTTTTATCACATCAAAAATAGAAACCATTTTCAGGAGTCCTTTGCTAGGAACAAATTCCATCTCACAGAATAATAAAAATATAGCTGTAGGAGGGACTTTAGAGGTAATTTGGTCCATAACCCCACCCTGAGGCACACTGTTTCATGTTTGTTTAAATCACTTAAAAGCTTCCAAAGAATTGGCTTATACAACCTCCCTAGCAGCCCTTTGCAATGCTCCCTTGCCATTATAATTATTTTTTTCCTAACATCTAAATATTCTTTACATGCCTTCCTTTTCTGCATCCTTGTGACAAGGTATTTAGCAGAATTCACAGACTTGTTGGAATACTTCATGGCCACACTATGAGAGCTCCTGCTATGGCCTCAAACTCTCAATCTCTGGGCTTCCAGCTGTTCATCCCAGAGCACAGACAGAAGTATACCTCCCTGCTGTAACTCAGCATGCTTTTGCAGGAAGTGATCTGAGTTACAAGAATCCCCTGGACCAAACAGAAATTCACTGTTGGTTCCAGGGGTTAGGGGTATCTAGCTGCTGGCTGCCTCCTAGCCTAGCCTATGCTATTTTCAGAATGGGAGGGAAAAGGCAGCAGAGGGAGCTCATTTTAGGAGTTCTGTAGCAAGCGCTGGAGGGTGGGGTAGGTGTATTGGAGCCATCAGAGGGACTCCAATACACCCACCACACCCTCTAATGTCGACTGGGGAACCCCTAGAATAAGCTCCATTTCTTCCCTCCCATTCTGAAAACTTGGGGTAGGGGCAGCTCCAATATACTGGGCTCCAAAATTGTGGGTGAGGGGGCAGGTGGCCTCTAATATACCTGCCCAACCCTCCAGCAAGGGCTGTAAAAACAGACCGTACTCCCTCCACTCCCTTTCCCACCTCCCATTTTGAAAACAGTGAGAGGTTGGGGGGCAGTGCAGACACAAGTTACAGAAGATGCTGTATTTTGAAATGTCTTTATCAGAACCCTCTGAGGGTTCAGATTTTTGCCCTATCGGCCATGTTTTAAGTAGTCTTCAGCCACACACTTGTGTATGGCCATGGCTCTAGGGTTCTTTGCATACTAAGACTTTTTGAGTGGAGGATGAGAGTGGAGATCCCAATCTGGGGTCTGTTCTGCTGCAATTATGAACAATTATGAACCTGCTAAGGCACCAGTCAGTGGTTTATGACCCAAGGCAGAAACAGGGAATGGAAGAGCTAATTCTGGCGAAGCCGTAACTGTTGTGGAAACTGATCCCCTTGGTCTGGATCAGGCTTGGCCTGTGAAGGAGCTTTAGGGACATTTAGAACCTAGAGATCTCTGGGGTTGGATGCTGAAATCAGAAAAGCTGAGGATGCAGCAAGATGAATGGTCCCACTCTTGGGGCAGGATTGCAGTGTTTCCTGCCAGAGGGAACTACAGCAGATCAATTTTCACTTCCCAGCTGAAGGCTGGAGGACACTTGTCTTTTCCTTAGTACATTCTTGGCTAACTTTCATTAACTTACTAATGCACTCACATTGGGCTTGGTTATAAGCCTCATGAAGCATTAGTGCAAGAAGGTTCCCTACTACCTGCATGGCCAAATTCTGTGGTAACACGCTGCTACTGGCTGTCCTGGACAGGCGAGCAAGGACAGAGCGGGAAGTAGGTGGAGCTTTGGTTTGAATCCTCGGTCTCATAAGGCTCTGCCCGGAACAGCTAAGCCAACATGACAGGGAAAGCAGGGACTGGATTGCAAAGGTGAGTCAGTTTGGGGCCCTGCCTTGCTCCTGGGGCTCTATAGCTACATGCTGCCTCATATTGAGACTGAATTGCAAGGTGTAAATCCAGGCCTCTGTCCAAAGGCTTTGTGGAAATGGTGCTTTGATTAACCTGAAATCCATTGGCACTGTACAAATTGTATACAGCACAGCTGAGTACCCCAACCACTTCTACTGAAAAGTGGCCTGTAAACTTGAGGCTGGGGCTCCATGGTACTTGGTAGAAACCTATAACACAGACAGCTCCACTGCACTGACTAAGCAATTGTTTAATGAGTTTAGGTTGGTCCAGCGCAAGCATTCAGACCCACTGCAAAAGCTTGTTTGCGTTGTTGCAACATTAAAGGTGGGTCAGGCAGGCTAAAGAGAAAAAATAATAATTTAATACCATGACAGAAGTGCTCAAAGGCCCCACTGTTGACAGAGCCCATTGTCCTGGCAGTGGACAAACCCAAGCGAAGAGGCAGTCCCTGGCCTGAAGAGCTTAAAATCTACTTAGTAATGAGCAGCGTTTAAACACATTGCCTTTCTGGATGGAAACCTACTTTCTGACAGCTGCCATTAATGCTTCATAGGCAGAAAAGAAGATGGAGATATATGGACCTGATTATTGAATTAATAAGTGTGCTAAAAATATGATGAGATGCATATATAAATGTTCCAGTCCATCAGAGACTCCTCTTAGCCTAGGCCCAACATGCCACCAGTTGAATTAGTGTCTCAAAATGCTTCTTCCTCGTAATCACTTCATGTGTTAGGCATGGGTCACATGCAGGATCCTCCTGATAAGAGCTGTTTAGTCAGCCATTTTCAGTGTACCACAGTAACTTCAATATTGCTGGGAAGAAGTATTGAAATGTGATGAGCCAAGCCCTTCCAGAATGAGACCAGCTTAGAATTCATGATATTTATAAAAAAAGGTGTCATGGATTATTTCTGTTTGCCGTCCAGTTTTGAGCTTTTTGGGTATACTGATGTTACATTTTTCAGCTTCTGTCTGCAGGAATGAGACTAGAAACCAGCTTTTTTCTAAGTCAGGATTCTCGTATATTCACATGATTCCAGAGGTTGTAGCTTTAAGAAAACCACCAAGTATCACTAGTCACAACAACAGTGTGAAAACTGGCAAAATTATAACTGTTCATAAACAGTCGGACCAGCAATCTTACAATGGGGTATTGTGGAATTAAATGATTTTTGTAAATGAGATCATTCTGAGTGCTATACAAATATGAAGACATGGCGACTTGTTTTGGCTGTTCAGACTAGAACAGATTTCTCACGTCATTTCTTCCCTTAGTATAACCTACATATGCTTAGTAGTTGCGGTTAGGATTGGGGCAGGCAATTATTTCGGGCGGAGGGCCACTTACTGAGTTTTGGCAAGCCATTGAGGGCCGCATGACAGGCAGCCACGGGCAGATAAATATTAATTTTCTAAATTTTTAGGGGCCCCATGGGCCAGATAGAATGGCCTGGTGACCACCCCTGGGTTAGGATGATATGAAAACTAAATGTTTGACTATGCTTGGTAATAACAGGGTTGTAAGGGACCTTAAGGATCATCCAGTCTAACCCCAGTAAATGTAGCAGTTCCCTCTAGTCTTCCTGTCCATAATTGTGGTTACAAATTATACCTCAGTCCCAACAATATACTTGGCTCTGTATGCATACTGAAATATTTTGCTCTCAGGATTATAGCATTTTAGGGTATGTTGTCTTCCCTGTGAAGATACAGGAACACAGTGACCTGAGTCTTCTCATGTCAGGCCACTTTTCCTGTTCTATCACTTAGTAATGGAATAATAGTAATAATGTCTCCTGAATCCTCTGATTCCTGAGTGATTGAGCTTCTCCCTTCTGCTCAGGAGGGTGGGAAGGACCCATCTTCATTCAGCTCTTTGGGGATAGCAACAACATGCACCATCCTCTGGGTCTATTGTAGGTTGTCAGTAAGCGCCCCCTTGCTGTTTCCATCTTTAGAATCCCCCCACTTAGAGGGAGCAACCTAGGAAGTATTTGCTTTCTGTCCTCAGTGAGGACAGACTCATCCATCTGTCATGGTACAAGGTAAATCAAGGTGTGTCTATACCACCCCTGTGGTGCTCTGGAGAAAAATAAGCTTCACCTGCTCTTGAGATCTCTCTGCCATGCTTGAGAGCAGCAGTGCAAGGCATCCCTGATGTACCCTCACGGCCTCAGCTCCAGGGCTGCAGCCTGCAGAGTGGGTAGAGTGGGTAGAGGTGCTGACGGAGAACCTTGTTTCCATTGCTATCTCAAAGAATTACCAAGGGACTGTAGTGCAGAGGGCAAAGCCCAGAGCTAGAATGCCATCGCCTCTTCTGCGTTGGCTGGTCCCAGGCTACCAACCTTCCAAGAACTACTGCCTTCAAGGATAGCTTTAAGTAGCTAAACCTGGTCAGGGCACACACTTGCCTTTTATTTAGTGTTTCTCCTCCCACCCCTGCTAACCCGTGACACTATAAAAATAATCGTGACCTGAAAAGTACTCTAGGGGGGCAGAAGTAAGACCCCCATGCAGGAGGAGGAAACCACCAATGGTCCCTTCTTGCCTAACTACTGCTGCATTAAGGTCCTCTTTCCTATTGCAGCATATACCAAGTTCTCACATCTGATGCAAATGCAAGGTGGTACAGGCACTAAGACTTGTATCCTGGATACTAGGACTTCCTAGCAGGGTGGTGGCAATCCTGCCCAGCTGTACAACCACCCTAATCCTCTCCACTTAAAATTGATCTGGTTTTACATAGGCTTGCAACACCATTACCACTTGAATGGGAGCAGATATTAAATCAGTACTCTAAAGGTAACTCAGTCTGTTTGAGGCAATTAGTCATAAACTGTTTCCTAACTTCCCAGCTGCGCTCTGAAGAGACATGCTTGACTCACCTTATTTAAAACATCTTGAAGGTCTGGCTGGTACCAGCATGTAACTACCACACCCTCTCCTTACTTGTGATCTTATGCCATGCCAATGTCAATTGGAAAAGGAGCTTTAATTGGCTTTGAAGACTGACTTTAGCACAAAGAAGCATTTTAGTGGTTCCTTTAAGGCATTAAAATTGCCATGTTAAGGCATTTAAACTTTAATCCATCTGTGTGTGCACCCACCAAACTACAGCAATGCATTGTTTGCAACATTGCACGTATAAAGGGCTCTGTGTTCGGTAACCAGCTTGCCCCTTAAAACAGACTAATCCTCACTTCAGCTTTATTCAAGTAGTCATCCCAGCAGCCTTTACAGACAGTACAAGATTCTATATTGCCTTTATCTACCAGGTGATTAACATGCAAAAAACCAAAAAAGGCAATTCCTGTTTTGACAACTTACAGGTAGAACTACCCAGACCATAAAGCTGGCATACTTCATGGATATAAGCAACGCCCCTATGGTGTGCACTCCAATATCCCTTGGGTAATTTTTTGTCATTATTTATGCATCAAACCTGTATAATCAGATATGGTTATCTGCATAGGCATTGATTTTTTTATTTTGCTAGGAGGGGGCCTAAGATGATGCCCCCTTTCCCTGTGATGTCACAGCTGGATCAGAGTCAAAAAGAGCCCATGGGGGGAGAGGCAAATGCAGGTTGCCTGCTGCAGGCTCGGGGCTCCCTGCCCTGCTGCCCCCCCCCGGGAGCCCCTCGTTGGCTGTGCTGCCATGGCGAGGCACCCCTTGCCCACCCAGCAGCAGCAGTGGGGGGTACAACTCTGTGCTGCTCCCCCCACTGCTGCTGGGCAAGCAAGGGGCACCTCACCATTGTGGCATGGCCAGCAGGGGTGTCCTGGGGGAAGGGCAGCAGGGCAGCCCATATCTGCCCCTGCCCCACTCACATATCTGGGCGGGGCACGGCTCCCCCATACCGTTCTCTGGGAGTGTGCGCAGTGACAGGGACCTGCTCCCCCCACCCCCAAGACAAACTGCCTGTGGCTCTGTCCCACTCCCTGCCCTGGCTGGTCAGCACGCCCAGGCCCAGCACCCTACCCACCCCCTCCCTCACCGTGGGGGCCTCAACCTATTCCTCCCATAGACTTACCTGCAGGCAGCTGGGGAGCTGCTCTCCACTGCTTGGGGCATATTCCTAGTCACGCATGTGTGCACACACACACATACACGTGGCATCCCTGCAGCCCACTTCCCGCAGCCCATTTCAGGGGCGCACAGCAACCTGGGTCTGTCAGTCTTCCATCAGAGATGGTTGTCACCCTGGCCTCTTGCTGAGGAGGGTCATGGCCCTTGGGTCCCCATGTACTCAGCACCTATGGTTATCTGAGGAACAGGAAAGAGAAATATAAATCAATGGGCAACAAAGATGGAAAGAAAGACCATATTTACCCAGATTACTCTGATTATAAGATGACTCCCCAGTCTAATTATACATATATATAATTAGATTCTATATATGGAAAATGTATAAATCTGTTATAATTTTCAAAGTATAGAATCTAATTATTGGGGGTTGCCTTGAATTTGTCTCCTGCCCACTGCTACATAAGGGGAAAAATGAGGAGGGGGAGGAGGTCAAGTAGCCCTTTGCTCTCTGCTTCCCCCAAAACTTTTTCTTCCGACAGTCCCTTCCCTCACTCTTTACTATCATCAGATCCTGCTCTTCCTGAGCACATGGAAGTGAGGAGCAAATTTGAAAACAATGACCTTGAAATTAAACATAGCTGTAGCAATTTGCATATAGTGCCCATGCATTTGGTTTATTCAGGATTGATGCGTGTTAATTTATTTTTAAACAGCTGCAAGTTTTAGCACAAGTACTCCATAAACACACTTTTGAGCAGCACATTGACACCTACTTATATGTAGCACAAACTTTTTTTGTGAAAATATGTATTTCTCTCTCTCTCTCTCTCTCTCTCTCTCTATATATATAGATACATAACCCTAGCCATGGTGCTACCCACAGCCACGTCCAGATTCCTGGAGACTGGAAGCAGAGATCAAGAATCTGTTGGAGTATGGATTAAGGTGGGGAGGAGGGGATGAAAGAAGGTAGGGGAAAAAAGGTGTGATGGGATTAGTGGTTTTGGAGGAGGCTTTATTGAAGAAGGCAATGAGTGAAGAGTCCAGTGGCAGGAAGAACAGGAGAAGAGGAGGAGAGGAGGTCAAGATAGAAAAATGAGACTGAAACAGTGATTGAAGGGAAGAAGACGACTAGTGGGAGGAATAAGCCAGGCACGCAAAGAGAAAGAAGATGTGAGGAAGCAAGAGATAGAGAGAGTGGCAAGTAATCTGTGCTTGAGAATAAGAGCCGTAGTAACAAGGGAAGGAGAACAGAGAAGCTGGATGATGAATGGATATGAATTGACAGAAAAAATATTGATTGAAGTTTTGGATGTTAAAGCAGAACACTTGAAT
Organism: Crocodylus siamensis; assembly: GCF_052110815.1. Lineage (NCBI taxonomy): Eukaryota > Metazoa > Chordata > Crocodylia > Crocodylidae > Crocodylus > Crocodylus siamensis. The sequence continues at coordinate 386,261,764 of NC_143395.1, forward strand.
AGCCTTGTTACCTTTCCTAGCCAGAAGTCTTGGGAAATTTTGTATTGGAGCTGAGAAGGTTATGAGGATTTCTAGAAGATGTATGCAGCAGTAGGTTTCATAGATTTCATAGACATTAGGGCTGGAAGGGACCTCGGGAGATCATTGAGTCCAGCCCCCTGCCCAAAGGGCAGGAAGTCAGCTGGGGTCATAGGATCCCAGCAAGATAAGCATCCAATTTACTCTTGAAGGTGTTCAATGTAGGTGCTTGAACCACCTCCACTGGCAGACTGTTCCAGACCTTGGGGGCTCAGACAGTGAAGAAATTCTTCCTTATGTCCAGCCTGAAACGGTCTTGCAGGAGTTTGTGACCGTTCGACCTCGTCATCCCTTGGGGCGCTGTGGTGAACAAATGTTCCCCCAGATCCTGGTGGTCACCTTTGATAAACTTATAGGTGGCCATCAGATCACCCTGAGCCTACGCTTTTCCAGGCTAAAGAGTCCCATGGCTCTCAGCCTGTCATCGTAAGATCTGTTTTCCTGACCTCTGATCATGCGCGTGGCTCTCCTCTGGACTCTCTCAAGCTTCTCCACATCCTTTTTGAATTGTGGAGCCCAAAACTGGACGCAGGACTCCAGCTGCGGCCTCACCAAGGCCGAGTACAAGGGGAGAACGATGTCCTGGGATTTGCTCGAGAAGCATCTATGGATGCAAGCCAGCGTTTTGGTCGCTTTACTAGCCGCAGCATCGCATTGGAGGCTCATGTTCATCTTGTGGTCAATGATGACCCCCAAGTCTCTTTCTTCTGTAGTGCTATCCAACGTAGCACTGCCAAGCCTATAAGGAAGCTGCAGGTTTTTCCTCCCAAGGTGGAGAACCTTGCATTTTTCGGTGTTAAATACCATCAGGTCCTCATCTGCCCATTTGCTGAGCTTGTCCAGGTCAGCCTGGATCACCCACCTATCTTCTGGCGTGGATGCTTTGCCCCAAAGTTTGGTGTCATTGGCGAACTTGGCCAGTCCACTCTTGACTCCAATGTCCACATCATTAATGAAGATGTTGAACAGTATGGGTCCCAGGACAGAGCCTTGAGGGACCCCACTGGTCACAGGACACCACGATGAGTGACTGCCATCAATTACAACCCTCTTGGTCCGACCACGGAGCCAGTTTCCCAGCCAGCGGATCGTGGTGGAGGTAAGGCCACAACTGGCCAGTTTGGCCAAGAGGTGATCATGGTGAGAGAGAAGAACTTAAGAGGATAAATTTTATTTCAGGAGGGAAAACAAGAGAGAGGACAATAATTATTCAAATGTACATAGACATGCTTGAGATGGGGGAGACAGAGAAACAGTTGAAGTATTATATACAAAAAGTTATGTATGTTGAGAAGATACATGATAAATATGGTATATGGGTGGGATTGTGGAGAGCTTGGGTAACGAGGGGGGATGAGAGGAGTCCTGATGGGATAATGCACATACCGTCAGTAATTCAAGTAGGGCCACACCAAGGGTTTACAATTTGATTTGAATAGCCTAAACTCTATAGCAACTGTAGGCAGGAAGGACATCTGGCAGCATATTGCCAGCATGCAATATGCTACAGATGTGAAGGGAAAGGGCACAGGGTGGCAGGGTGCCAAGAGGTACTGAAGTGTGTTATTTGTGGGGAAGACAGACACTACAGTGGTGATATTTCTTCTCAAATAAATCTAGATCTACAGAAGGGAAGTAAAGACAGGAAAAGGAAAAGTGGGGATGAAGAAGGTGCTGAGTGAGAATGCATGACACTGGAGGAGATGTCCCAAGAAGGAAGATCAGGAGAGGAAGAGAGTGAAATTTCAGTTGTCAAAGTGACACAGCTGGTGGCAGAGGAGGGAAAAGACGGGAAGACAAGTGGAGCAAGTGACTTTGAGACACAGGAGAGAGAAGGGAAAGAGGAGAGAACGATACAGGAAGAAGAAAAAGGAGTGAGGATAAAGCAGAAAAAAAAAAGATAGCCAGATTGGGAAAAGAAAGAAATCATATGCTATGAAGCTTAGAAAAAAGTAGGCAGACAAAGAGTGAGGGAGAAAGACAGGCTGATGAAAAGCTTATCAGAGCTAATGTGTTCTGGGACTAATGGAGAGGGAAAAATGGAAGGAAAGAAGTGGAAAGGTAGGGAAACCTTTCTTGAATGTCAAAGCAATAAAACAACTGGCAAAAACTATGGAGATGTGAAGAGGGGGAGGATTAGAGCTGACTGCATCAAGCAGCAGCATAGAAGACTTATAAAGTGGCAGAGATGTGTAATTTAAATGGACAAGAATGACTTTGTGTCCCATAAATGTCAGAAGTGTGTTATTGAGGAAGAGGTGGGATAAAATTATGCCAATATTGAGGGGGATTAAATTGGACAGGAGTGTGGAATCCCATGGGAGAGGGATTTGTAAAGAGATGATGATGGGTACTGTCACAGTAGGTGGGGCCAGATGTAAAAAAAGCGTTTGGCATCGTGATTTTGTTCAAAAGTGACGAAGTGTGGCAGGTGCAAATGATTCTTGAAGGTAGACTGAAGTGGATGATGGTGGAGTTTGTAAAGAAGGCACTAGGGATTTTTAAATATATACATACCAGCTGGAAAAGAAGAAAGGATCACCCTGTTTAAGAAATTAGAGGTGTATGTAGGTGGATGTAGGCAGCATATTCTAGTGGAGGCTCATATCAAGGAGGGGGATAGGAGAGGGGATGGAGGGAAGGGAGAGCTAAACAGCTTGTCAAAGGTACTGATTAATCTAATAGAATGAGGTTTAAAGGATGTATGGGTTGGTAAGAAGGTGACTACAAGGATGGAACTGAGTGGGAGACAGGTGTCAATGACTGATTTTATATTAACCCCAAATGGAGTAGGGATCGGAAAGAAGGAGATCTTAGATGTGACCTTCAGTGATTAGCAGAGCTGAGAATGGAAATGACTTTAGATAAATGTGAAAGTAGGGATAAGGGATGTGGAAGTTAGATGTTCAATTATTACAAGATGAGAAGACCTGTCAAGAATATGGAACTGTATAAAGGGTGGAGGACTCTGAAGAGATACTAGAAAAGCATCTGGGAGTGGTGGATCAAGAGAAGAGGAGAATTTTTCAGAAATATTGGTCAAAGAGAAATGAAGAACAGGGTGGAAGAGCTAGAAGACCTGCAGGCAAGGAACAGGTATTATTAAAAGAGGTGGTAAGAGGAGTACAAGTGAAAGAAAAACTGGAAGACATAAAGTGACAGACTGAAAAATAGTTCAAAAGGAAAACAGATGAGAAAATCTTTCTGTCCAGAGCATCTTGGGTGAAGAAGGGGGAAGGATGGTGTACATATATTTCAATGAAAGTGAGGAAAGAAGGAAGGAATTGAAAGCAGTAAGAACTAAAGAAGAAATCTGAAGAGAAGAGAGCGTGAAGGTGTTGGATGGAGCGGCAGAGTTTTATAAAGAGCTGCACAAAAGAAGAGCAGTGGATGGTGGAAAAATGAAGATGTTACTTGAGGGGATAAAAGGAAGGAACGGGATGGAAAGAAACATAAATTGGAGAAGTTAAGTATGAGAGAAGTGGAGGACTGTTTAAAAGCTTGCAAGAGAGGGAAGGCACTGGAAAGAGACGGACTTCCAGTGGAATTATGTAAAAAATGTTGGCAATGGCTGGGGACAGATATAATAGAGATATACTTAAGCATTTTGTGAAACTAGAATCCAGAATAAGAGGGAGTTTGCTAGGCAGTTTGCTTGGAAACTCTTTCTCACATTCCTTCACTGTAAACTAGCTGAGATGAAAGTGGTTTGCAGGGAAAAGGGAACCTTTAGGATCAAGGAACAGCAAACAAGCCAGCTACAGAGGAGTTTGCTAGGGCAGGTCTTCTTGGAAAAAGAGGCAGACAGAGAGAGGCAGCAGATTAGAAGACCTAGAGAGATGGAAGAGCTACAAAGAGAGGGAAGAACATCTTCCCAGACAAGCTTACTAACCTAGTGAAGGGGGCTTTAAACTGTGTCTGCCAGGAGATGGAGATCAAAGCCCTGAGGTATGTGGGGAGGTACAGATCAGCAGGATGAGATACATGAGGCTTTCTTCAGACAGGAGGATGAGGTAGATGAAGCTTTCTTCAGACAACCAGCACAAGTTTCCAGATAACAAGCCGTGGGTCTCATGGGGGATTTCAGTCACCTTGACATCTTCTGGGAGGGCCGTACAGCAGTGCACAGGCAATCCAGGAAGTTTTTGGACTGTTGAAGACAACTTCCTGGTGCATGTTTGAGAGACCAACTGGGCACCATGCTCTTCTTGATCTGCTGCATACAAACAGGGTGGAAGTGGATGGCAGCTTGGGCAGCAGTGACCATGAGATAATCGAGTTCAGGATTCTGACAAAAGGAAGAAAGGAGAACAGCAGAGTATGGACCCAGGACTTCAGAAAAGCAGACTTTGACTCTCTCGGACAACTGATGGGCAGGATCTCCTGGGAGGCCAGGTTAGGGGAAAGGGAGTCCAGGAGAACTGGTTGTATTTTAAAGAAACCTTATTGAGAGTGCAGTAACAAACCACCTTGATATGCAGAAAGACTAGTAAATATGGCAGGCAACCAGCTTTGGTGAGTTTAACCACAAAAAGGGAGCTTACAAGAAGTGGAAGCTTGGACAGATGAGGATGTAACAGACTGCCAATGTGGGCTCACCAGATTGGCTTGAGATACTTACCCTGGGGTAGAAACAGGGCTGGTGAACTCTGAGCGACCCCAAGGGTAGAGCCGGGGAGCCCTGCGCTTGGAGCAGGATTGGCAAGCTGCGATGTGTGTGGGGTGCCAGGCCAGTCATCTGGGGCAGGGGTTTAGAGCAATGAACCCTGGGAGCTGCCTGTGCTGCTGACCCTCTGCCACTGACTGCCTCAGAGGGGACTTAGTCCTGTCCCTTATTCTGCAGCTGATTGTCATCAGATGGAGTCCCTGAGCTTTGTGCTTGGGTCATGCTGATTGCTGCAGGAACCTACTCTGTTGCTTGTTGCTTGCCTTTTTGATTGCCATGGAGGGTCGCCCTTCAGCCTCTTTGGGGGGTTGGGGTTTGATACAATTTGATTGCTGCGGGAGTGAGCACATTGCTTCCTTGTGGTAGCATCTCAGCAGTGGCTGAAAGCTGCCAGTTACCCTGCCTGTGGTTCTTAAGTCAAGGGTTGACAAATGCATTCTGGTTTGTTTTGTGATTCTGGTTATGCCATTTAAATTCACTTGTAAATAACCTTTCCTACTGTTTTGTAAATAAAGTGTAAATAGTTAAATCGGTTAAGTGTTAGACCTTCTTGGGACCACAGGCTGCTCTGTGGGGAGCAGGGGCTGACTGGAAAGTAAATTGGTGCTGGCCGGAAGCCCTGCCCCACTCTCACCACACCATCCCTGATATTGGGCAGGGGTGGCAACTATTGGGCCGCCACCCAGGTTACAAGTAGGAAAGAGTATAAGACTATTGCTTGGGCATGCAGGGATGAAATCAGGAAGGCCAAAGCACAATTGGAGTTGCAGCTAGCAAGGGACAGGAAGGGAAACAAGGATTTCTACAAGTATGTTCGCAACAATAGGGAAGTCGGGGAAAGTGTCCCTTGCTGAATGGGGGTGGCAACCTAGTGGCAGATGATGAGGGAAAGGCTGAAGTACTCAACACCCTTTTTTCCTTGTCTTCATAGGCTAAGTCAGCTCCCAGTCTACTGTACGGGGCAGCAAAGTTTGGGGGAAGGTGAGCAGCCCTCAGTGGTGAAAGAACAGGTTAGGGACTATTTAGAAAATCTGGATGTGTACAAGTGCATGGGGCCAGATGCAGTGCATCCAAGGGTGCAGAGGGAGTTGGCTGATGTGATTGCAAAGCCATTAGCCATTATCTTTGAAAACTTGTGGTGATTGGGAGAGGTCCTGGATAATTGAAACAGGCAAATATAGTGTCCATCTTTAAGAAAGGAAAGAAATAGGACTTAGAGAACTACAGACCAGTCAGCGTCACCTCAGTCCCCAGAGAAATCATGGAACAGGTCCTCAAAGAGTCCACTTCTAAGTACTTGGAGGAGAAGATGTTTAGGAACAGTCAGCATGGATAAACCAGGGTAACGTCATGCCTGACCAGCCTGATTTCTTCCATCATGAGATAACTGTCTCTGTGGAAGTGGGGAAAGCAGTGGATGTGATATATCCTGACTTTAGGAAGACTTTTGATATGGTCTCCCACAGCATCTTGCAAGCAATCTAAGGAAGTATGGGTTGAATGAATGGACTGTAAGGTGGATAGAAAGCTGGCTAGATCATTGGGCTCAATGGGTAGTGATCAATGGCTCAAAGTCTAGTTGGGTGAGATGGGGAAGGAGAAGGCAGAGAAGAGATAGAGAAAAAAAATGTGGCAGTGTTTTTTCCAGAAGGACAAAGGAATGGAGTGAAAGTTATTACTCCTTCCCGAGTTGGGGAGTTTCTGGAGAGGTTAGTGTATTAATGATGAAAAGGGGTGTACCAAGAACAAGGTATAGTTATAGGTGGAGCTTGTCACGTTTTGATGTAGTTTCTTTTAGTTGTTTTGCAATAAAAAAATAAGTTTTCCATCAGCATGTTTGTCCAATGTGGGCCATGTGTTTTATATCATGCTCAGTCTTGGCTGCATTTACTCAGCTTTATAGCTGGTTTCCATTGCTGAGCACATGCTTTTGGCAACAGTTTAATGATAGACCATGTATTTAGTGAGATTTCCATGTATGTGATTATAAGATGAGGGGCTTTTTTCCCCCATGCTAGTTGGGGGAAAAACCTTCATTTTGTATTTGAGTAAATATGGTAGAAACCCTTTCAATGCCTGCCTTCAAAAGGAAGGATTATAATAACATTGCACTGATATTCATTGGAGAAAAATGCATTTCCTCAAATACATTGGTTAGTTTATATAGAATGAAAACACTAATACAGTGTATTCTGGGACTGAGAAGTTTTTGGATAAACTATTTGGTTTGAGTGCTACTAGCTGTTAGGATTTCCTCCCCCTAACACTTGGGGAGGTGGTATTCATGCTGAGGGGAGTTGCTTGTGCAGTCTTTAAAGAAGAAGCAACAGGAAATGTTGGGTGCAGCAAACACTGGCATGACTCCTTTTGGCTGGTTTGTAGCAATGTTTCCTAGAATTTTGTCTTGCAGGCCATTACTTTTGTTACACCTCCAGAGGGATGACTGAGTTGTAGGTGTAGGTTGCCATATTCCGGTTATAGCATATTCCGCTGTCCTTGTGTCCAGGCTGTCAAATTCAGATACCTTTCATATCCAAATATCAGCTCATTGGACCACCTAACAGCCCTCTCCTGAACGCTGTTCTAAGAAGCAACGGAACCTCATTTATATCGGCAATCATCATTTTGGTGGAGGCACCTGGGAGGTTTTGTGTCTTTTTAAAAAAATCTTTGAGGACCCCTTGAGTCTCCACCTATCCTATTTCTTCACAAGGTAGCTATCTGACCTATGGCTCCATGTACTTGGGTCTTCCAATAGCAGCACAAACAACTTCAATATGGTCAATGGATACAATGGGACAAGCCAACCAAACTCTCAGTCACCCCAGTACAGCTGAAAATTCAGTGGGTCAGATGAGGATGGATTAAGAGGGCCACTATTCTTGCCCTTTAATGAATTTTATATTCTGTTTTCCTCTCCCAACAGTTTATTCTCCCTCTCTCCGCAGTTATAATTTCTAAGTCCTTGAGCTGGAAGAGGTACCTTAGTCTGATATGCGACCCGTCTTGATGAAAGGGAGGCACCATAGATCAAACCATCAATTTTGAAGTCAGTTTTGCAATTCAGGGTGGATTATAAAACATGAGCATTAATCAGATATTTCCCAAGATGAAAGGGTGATAAAACTTGCATAAGATTATTTTGGGGAAGAATTATCCTGGGATTAATACATTGTCCATGGATCAATATACTTTGGGTTTTTTTCAGGCATTATCACAGATCTCTAGTGTAACTTCAGAAACTTAACTCTTCTCTGGTCCACTGTCTCCCATCTGTTAAATGGAAATGCCATTCCCTTATCTAATGAAAGCCTTAGTTAATTGATGCTGGTAAAACTTTTTGAGAACTGGTGATGGAAAGTGCTATAGAGAAGCAACATTATTGATATGGCTATCTGATTTGGGGGATTCAAGTGTGATTCCTAATTGCTATCTCTCTACAAAGGCAGCTCTGGGGATAAATAATTCATGTGTGGCAGGGCCCTGCCTAGCTTACCTCTGTACTGTAGCCCAGGTGGCCAGGCCACCACTGGCACAGCTGCAGCTCTGTGGCCAGAGAAGCCAGGCCCTGATTGAAGCATGGCCCAGCAGCTGTACACTGAAAAATGGCCTAGAGCTAGGAATGTAGCAGGATGCATTCGGTGCTGGAACCAGAATCAGATGTGCTCCCCTCCACTGGGAGCACTCTGTTGCTGATGTTGCCAGCCAGTAAGCCAGGGAAACTGGCCCAAGCCTGCCTGAGCGTAAAGGGAGCTGACCCAGAGAGCCATCTATGTTTCAGGATGAAGACTGCCCAGAGGAAGCTGGGCACAGCTCCAGTGGCCCATCTGGGACCCGACCCAGGTGCCAGGACTGGGCAATCTGCACCGGAGCAGCTGAGCCTATCAGCCTACACCACTCTGGAGCCTGCTGCATTACAGGTTAGGCAGCTATAGGAGAGGGTGAACCAGGGGTCCCAGAGGGCACCTGACAAAGGCAAACCCTGGTGGGATGGCCTGCCATGCCCTAGCCTTCTGACAACCCAACCGCACACATGAAGTGCACTGTCAGGGGACACCCACCATGTCTGTCCACAAGCTGGCTCAACAGGAACCACATGGACCCACTGGGACACCTGACTTTGGGGTAGTAGGAAAAAGCCCTGGGAAAAAAGGAGCCACATAGAAGAAGGGGAATGAGGGGTTGAAAAAGCAAACCCCTAAGCCCCAATGCTTAGGAATGAACAGCTCATCATGGGGACAATGATGCCCCACCCATTGCTTAGCCTGAGCCACACTGAGTTATGTTGTTTTCTTGTGTTAGCAATTTTTCTGCAAGTGCAATAAGGCACGGCAAGCAACTGTGACACTGGAGCATCATCCCAGCTGTGCATCGAAACACCTGTAATGGCATCGAGGCACAGCCTGTGATCTACAAGAACACCCGAGTGGAAAGGGATAGGGTGTAGGGGAGGAAGAGCCCCACAGAAGACACACCAAAGGGTTGTCTCTGAACCGGCAAGAACCACTGAGCAACATCACAGAGGTACGAATAACACCCAAAGCTGTGGTAGGTGAGTAGACTCTGGGATGGTCCATCCCCACAAGGCAGAAGGGCTAGGGTCTGCCACACATGTCTCTTGACAATCAGCCCAGTGACTGCATCTGCAAGGCATCCCATCTCCCTTCTGCTTTGAGAGATTGCAATAGCATTCTGGGCCCTTCAGGGTGGGAACGGGGTAGATATGTTCTCCAAATTCTCGTTCCCTACAGGGATCCTCTGCTCACATGGCTAGGTGGTGGGATAACACCCTCCATCTGGAGCTTCCTTGAAGATGGAAATGCTACAGAACTGAATTACAATAGATCCTGGACCCTGGACTGCACAAATCATAGCTTCCTGTTAACTCGGTGAGATAAACCTTCAAACTTTATGGTGTAAGCCAGCCTCCAACTCAGGAGGTAAGAAGCACACCCTAGCCAGATCCAGATGTGAAGACACATGTGGTTTGTGATGTGCAGACCTCTTTGTGGTGCCACAAACTGCCTGCCCAGCACATTAAGATGTGCCCTATACTGAAAATGTTCAATGTGGGGGCAAAATTTGCTACTGGGATTTCCCAGTAGCAAAAAAATATGCTGAGAAAAAAGTGGCATGGCACATACCACAGGAGTGTGCAGTGGCAGACATGGAGGCTTGGTCCTTGAAGAAGATGCTCTGGCTGCCAGCCAGAGTGTCTCCCCTCCTTAAGTTCTACCCCAACTCCTCCAACATGCCAGCAACCAGGAGAAACAGGAAAATGGCAGTTTGCCCAAAGTGAGGCATTTTACCCCACACCAAAGCGCATGTGCAGGGGCATGTGCAGCGGCACAAAGTAGTGGCACAAATTTGTGCCACTACTATTTTTGCTGCTGCAAGCTCACACCACTGCATATGAGAATGTGCTCCGTGGGTACATCTACATGTGTGCTTTACTGCAGAGTTGACTAACTAGCTCCACAGTAAAGTGTCATTGTCTACACGTGCACCTATTAGGGCTCAGTAAATTAATTAACTCTGCTGTAGGATAGTACCATCCAGGGCAAGTACTACCCTACAGCAGAGTAGTTACCTGAGCTGAAATTCACATGTAGACAGTGACCAGGACTGGGTGGGGCATGAGGGTGCTACAGTGTCTGTCTGCTGGCAAGCCCCACACTGTAGTACCCTCATGCCCCAACCAGTCCCTCCACAGCATGTTGAACCAAGGCAGAGCAGCTCTGGGGTGGCAGACTGATCCCCTGGGCCCCAGCTGCTTTGCCCCAGGTCAATGTGCTGTGGTCCTAGGCACACTTAAATGCTGCGCCTGGGAGCAATAAACTCTGGCGTGAACTGCACTGGAGTTTATTGCTACATGCTAATTGCACATATAGATGCACCCTCCGTGCGCCATCAATCCCATAATAGCATACTGTAAGGTATCTTTTACTTTGCTCTAAAGCATCTGGTATTGGCCACCGCCAGGGACAGGGCAAGATGGATTTGTGGCTCAAGTTCCTGCTTTCCTATCAGTATTTTTTTAATATAGTGATAACCCATATTATAGTCATGGGTGGCCTGTGAGGTAAATGGTATGTGGATTGTACCATTGCCATCTTTCCCCCACACCTCAATTAAAAATAAAACTTTGCAATTAATGGTGTAAAGTGTCTTGTAAAAATGTTTACTGGTTGACAGTGGTCCATTTCTCCAAAATGTTTTGCGCATGTGTTTTGCACATTCATTAATGTTTTAATTTCAGCCAACACAGTTCATTTATAGTTGACAGAGAACACATCAACCTATTGCCTGCTTAATACGAAGATCAGGTCCTTGTTTTGATAAGGCTTTACATTCAAAAGACCTGCAATCCATAAACCAGGCACACCCATTGCAGACGACTCAGTTGGTGGAAAAAACCCCTATATACAGTAATTGTTCTCAACAACACCTGATATTCTTTTCTTAGTGCAAGATGGAGGTGATCCCAACTACCTGATGAGTCAGCACTTTTGCAATGTAGGAAAGTCACACCTTCTTCTGTTCCTGGTCTTTCTGTGCCAGTTCTGAGCTTCACAGAAGCAGGGAGGATTAGGGAGAATATGTACCATTGGCTCATGTGGAACATGCTTCCCAAAGATTACCAAATTGACCCAGGTTATATGAAAGTTGGGTGCCTGTTTCTTACAACACTCAGAGTCCATACTCATGTCCAAGCAACATTGTGGAGTTTCCTGTTTACTGTCTCAATAAGTCAACATCATATCTGCTCAAGTTACTAGAGTAAGGGTGGTTTTCCTAACTGCCATGCCTGCTAACTTATTGAGAGATCAGCAAGTCAAGCCGTTTCCTTTGCATTTATAGTACAAGAGATGCTCATACTCACCTTCCATACAGTCCTGGGAGCAATGACGAGAAAACAGGAAAAGGGAGGTCTGACATGTAACCAAAAATTCTCCTTTTTAACAAAGGTGGCCAGATAAACATGCATAGCAGAAGCAGACCCAGACTTTGAGGCAGTCTCTTAATTCTGGAGGGCCAAATTTGGGGCCTTGGAAGCAATGACACATTGGCTCCTTCTAGTCTTACATTCCTAAGAGGTTACCAGTCATGTGTGTTATGTAGGCTATGCTGTATAGCAGTGCTATCCAACTAGCGGCCCATGGGCCATATCTGGCCCCCAAGGGGGTAACCTGTGGTCTCTGGGCTACTGGTCCAGGCACAGCTCCCCCATTGTTCTTCTCTTGCTGTCTCCAAAGTCTCCCCCTCCCTCCTCCTACTTCTGCTTCCTGCCCCCACCCCTGTGGGCAGGGTGGGGCAGCCTATGGGGCTGAGGGAGCCCCCAGCTCGGGTACTTGGGGCATCAGGAGGCACTGCAGTGCAAGGGCAAAAGGGCACATCCTCAGCACAGCAGGGGATCCCAGATGGCATGGTTCAGTAGGGGAGACATTTGGGATGGGATGAGGGGGCAGTATGGTGCAGCAGAGGGGGCACCACACTGGGCGTGTGCCATATAGCACAGAATGTGGTCTGGGGAATATGCAACCCATGCAGCATGTATCTAGGGCCTGTGGCTCCTGGCTGCTCAGAAGTGGGACAGGCTCTGTTGTAGGAGGAAGAAGGGCAAATACAAGTATAATATATTACATTATTATCTTTTTTCTCTTCCATATAGTCAACTGTGCACGGGTCCCTCTAGAGAAAGCTAAAATGACAAGGGGATGTGCAGATGTAGGGTGACCATATGTTATGGATTGTCTGGGTGAATCCTGGATTTTGCAGGCCATCCCAGTGTCCCAGCTGCTTGGTGTAAATTGAAGCACGGAGAGGCTGCTGCTGCCTGCAATGCCCAGGCCAGCTCCTGCTGAACAGTGGCTGGAGGCAGGGAAGGTAGGCTAGGCTGGGCACCGCTCCTCAGCCAGGATGGCTGCCTGCTGCTGGCAGCTTTGTGCTGTGCTGTTGGGGCCCCTGTCAAGACCTGGTCTGCGTGTGGCAGCCCTGGGCATCTGCTAGCAGTTGTGGGAAGGGCCGTATCAAGCCGGGTCCAGCCCCCATGCATGGGAGGTGGAGCCCGGCTGTGGGTCGCCGCATTGTCCACTGTCCTCCTCCATCCCTGGCATCAGGGCCCCTGGGAGCTGCAGGGAAGGGGATGCATGTGTGTGTGTGTGTGCATGCACACGCACATGCAGGCACCCCCCATCCTGGATTCTCTTACACCTGTCCCAAATTTCCTTAACAAAATATGGTCATCCTAGAGAAATGTAACATTTGAAGCTCTTCAAACACTTTTGAAGCCCTTCAGGGGACAGCCTTACAGATATATGTGCCTTTCAAAGTGCTCCAAAAATGGCAGAAGTGAACCAAACCAAAAGGAACCTTGAAGGAAACATACTGTTTGGAAGCATTTCATAATGAAGTGCTTCCTGTTACATGGGCATGCTCTAGAGCAGTGGTCTGCAAACTTTTTTGATCACACACCCCTATCAGTAAAAATTTTTGAGCACACCCCCCCAATATAGTATATTTATATTCACGCACCCCATCAGTAAAAATTTTTTGAGCACGTACCCCCAATATATGTATATTTATTTATTTATAAATTATATACATGTACTACTGTACTAATATATTATGTACATTATAAAACATACACAAAAAATAGAAATTAAATCGTCATTGTTTTTACCTGGTAATGTGGCTGACAAAGAGCTCGTACTAGGAGTAGGAGAAGTGTCAGCTCTGCCATTTTCTTGTTGTTCACTTGTGCTTGCATTATTAGTATTAGTATCTTCAATCTGCGGTTTCTTTGCAGGAATCTCTTTAAGCCACTTGTCCATTTTGTGAGGGTTAGTTTAGTTAAAACTAGATAATATAATCTGTAAATCCACTTAACCGGGCACACCTAAGCTGCAATATGTTGCAATATGCTGAAAGCGAACGAACGCTTCTTCCCTCAGGATACCTCATGTACCGTACGTGACACATGACCGTCCAACATACGGACTGAGTGAGGGCGCCAGTGTCAATCTGTATATTAAATATTAGTAAAGCTTAATTTCTTTATTATTTTTTTATATACAAAATAAATAAAAATACGAGTTCTAATATTTTCTTTGTGCACCCCCTGGGATCATCTCACGCACCCCCTGGGGTGCGCTCACCCCACTTTGGAGACCACTGCTCTAGAGTGTAACAGGGGACCTCTGGGTCGCACAGTGGTCCTCTCCCTCTCCCCACCTGCCCATGGGGTGAGACCATTAGCAAGGGCAGGACAGGTTCCAAAAACAGGACTTCTCACAAATACCAAACATTTCAGTTTAGTTTTTTAATTTTATGAATCTTATTCCACCCAAGTATCCAGAATGACCTCGATAGTCTGGAGAAACAATCCAAAATCAATCAGATGAGATTCAACAAGGACAAGTGCAGAGTCCCCCACTTGGGACAGAAAAATTGCATGCACAAATACAGGCTGAGGAATGACTGTTTAGGCTACTATAGTCGTGCAGCGAGGACCTGGGGGTTACAGTTGACAACCAGCTGAATCTGAGCCAACAATGTGCTCTTGCTGCAAAGAAAGCTAACAGTATACTGGGTTGGATTAGCAGGAGGGTCACTTGCAAATCAAGGGAAGTGATTTGTTTGCTCTACTCGTTTGGTACTATTGAGTCCTCACCTGGCGTACTGTGTCCAGTTGTGGGTCCCACACTTTAAGAAGTATGTGGACAGATTGGAAAGAGTTCAGCAGAGAGCAAAAAAAAAGTATTAGAGGCCTGAAAAATGTGACTTATAAAGAAAGGTGGAAAGAAGTAGGACTGTTTAGTCTAGAGAAAACTGAGGGGGGACTTGAGAACAGTCTTTGAATACCTGAAGGGTGACTATAAAGAAGAAGGAGATTGACTTTTCTCCATGGCTGGAGTGGACAGGACTAGGAGCAACAGCTTCAAACTGCAGCAGAGGATTTTTAAGTCAGACATGAAGAACTTTCTGAGTGGCAGCAGCATTTTTAGTCAGGTGGTGCTAAAGGAGTGAGTCACATGACTACATGGTTCATAATCAGGGATCTGGATCTTCTGTCCACTGCAGAAAAACATGGGGAAATGTGGATTTTCTCCTTTAAAGGAGATAATCATGGATTTTCCACTTTAAAGAAGAAAAATGAAGGAAACCATGGGTTTCCTCTTGCAGGCTGGCAGTGTTTTAGCCTGTAAGGAACTGCTTGGTGCTAGGGAGAGCAGGGGGAGGGTGATTAGAGGCAGGGGTGCCACATGCGTGCTCACACACACGTGACCAGCATACAGCCAGGCAGGGTGGTGGGAGCAGCTTCAGCAGGTAGATACAGGGAAGTCTATGGGGAGGAGTTAAAAGACCAGGACTTGGGGACTGTTCAGGGGAGCTATGGGGATGGGGGGATGTGGGGCATATGTGTGTTTGTATGTGGGAAGGGTGTGTGGAGGGGATGTACGTGGGGTGCTGAGAATTTGGGTGCTGGGTATGTGGCAAGCCAGGGGGGTCTGAGGCAGCGCTTGGCACTGCCAGTGAACCCATCTCCATGCTGTTGCCAATGAGGCCTGCCCAGAGGCAACTGCCCTTTCAGTGCGGGAAGGGGGTGGGGGGTCCTCCAGGGGTGCTGGGGGCCAGTGCCCGTGCTCGCAGGTGTGGGGTGGCTGGGAGACGCTGTCCAGGGGAAGGCCCCTGTCAAGACCTGGTCTGCGTGTGGCAGCCCTGGGCATCTGCTAGCAGTTGTGGGAAGGGCCGTATCAAGCCGGGTCCAGCCCCCATGCATGGGAGGTGGAGCCCGGCTGTGGGTCGCCGCATTGTCCACTGTCCTCCTCCATCCCTGGCATCAGGGCCCCTGGGAGCTGCAGGGAAGGGGGTGCATGTGTGTGTGTGTGCACAGCATGGGAGCCTCAGCCTGGGGTGGGAGGTGCCATAGGCATCCCCTTCTCCTTCCTTCATCCCACACCAGAGCTAGACTCGCTTTGCCTCTGCCTACATGAGCTGGAGCCATCGTGCTCCAGTCTGGGAGGGACGGAGACCACCTGGAGCCCCCTTGCCCACCTGCTGTCTGCAGCATGGCCCAGGCCAGAGCTATACTCCACTTCACACTGATGCTGTGGAGTGTGGCACTGGTCCTCCCCACTGTGCTGCAGCCCCAGCCCCAGCAGGCATCATGGGGCAATGTGTGGTGCCCCAACTGCTGCCTGTGCTTCAACAAGGCATCACCTCACGCTGGAGGCCATATCTACCGTATCCCCACAGACCACCATCCTGTGAGTCTGCATGGGGCAGGGAGCAGCTGGGGGCCCCCACTGGCATGGCTGGGGGAGCAGTGGGCTGCAGGCTGGGAGTGAGGGGCACTGGCAGGGACAGGGGGCTGCAGGTTGGGAGTGAGAAGTGCGGGGGGGTTGGGGAACTGAGAGTTGGGAGTGAGGGGCACAGCAGTGCATAGCAGGGCTGCTCAGTGCCACAAAGCAGGGATGGGGGTGGGACACAGCCTCAGCTGGACCCGTGTCCTGATGAGTGAAGGGGGGCGGGCGGAGCTCTGATTTTCCATGATAAATAACCCCAAAATCAACCACCAAAATATATAGGTATTTAGAATTTATTTTAATGATTGAGGCACTCATAGGCTTTCAAAGTGCTTTAAAATGATAAATATATCAATAAAACATTTTGTTCAACTAATATCTATATACTGTATATAGTGGTGCTTCATTTTAATTACAGAAAAATGTGGATTTTGGGTTTTTTAATCAGAATTTGGGATTTTTAAACAGAAAACAAGGAACCCTGATATAATCTACTTAATCCCTTCTAAACTCTTTATTTTACAGGTGTTAGCCCTCTCTTCTTTCTAATAGTCTTGATGTTCCACCAATCAAGCTATCCTTTGTTCAGCAATTCTGCTGTCTATTAGCTGCTCCTGGTAACAAAGCTCCTATTTCACAGCTCTGCAGAGTGTTTTTAACTCATTCCAATGAGGCTATATTTGTTTGCTTCAATCTTAAACTGAATAATCCGGCCCTAATTTCCTAGGCCAAGGGTGGCCAACCTGCGGCTCTTCAGAAGTTAATATGCGTCTCCTTGAATTTTTGTGCAAACACATGACATGATGTAATGGCTATAGGAGCTGGTCACCGTGTGCTTGTGCAAAGATTGAAGGAGATGCATATTAATTTCTGAAGAGCTGCATGTGGCTCCGGAGCTGCAGGTTGGCCACCCCGCTGTAGCCTATTAGTAAAGCTAGTTTATTTTTAACTGGAGAACGTGTGTTGTCTAATATGTGATAACGCACCTCACCATCTGTATCCCCTTTGGAAAATTCTAGATCTGCCCATGCTTACGCGGTTCTTTCCAGCCATCAATTTCAAAGCGCTTTACAAGAAGAAGCAGATATTATCACCTGCATTTTACAGATGGAGTCTCTATACCACAGGGCTTACCCAACATCACATAGTAGGTCTGTGACAAAGCATAAAGTCAGATGCCCTGGTTCTTCCTCTGCTGTTGTGCCTTCTAGACCATGCTGCAAGCTGAGTAACTTTATTGTCTCCTCTTGCCATGTTGCCACCCATAATCCATTTCCGTCATAAGGATTTGACAGTCTGATCTCTTGTTTCCCCAGTACTGCAACTCCCATAAGGAGTTCCCCAGACCATATGCCTTCTATTATACTTTTCTTTTACATTAGTTCCTAAACATCTTTGGTCTGAATTTAGCCCCTTGTGAGACAGATGGCCCAGCCCAAACCCAAACTCTGAACCTTTGGTGTTTCCCCATTACTAGCTAGCATTCCTTATTACCTCCTCCTCTGCACTTTGCTGGGCTTGTGCACCTTTGATTCCATGCCAGTGATATGTAATACAAGTCATCATGTGGGATAAACAAATGAGTAGCTCCTATTTTGCATGTCTCCTTGTTTTGGTTATGACACAGCTCTTCCCAGCTTCTGAATTGTTGTGATATATAAGGTGTGTTCCAAATTTATGTAGTGAATTAGGTAATTTCTTGGCCTCTGCATTCAATCTTAATAACATCATAAATACTGGGAACAAATGTTCTCCAGCCTTTCCATTCTGTGGACCACTTTGTCAGGAAGCGAGTGTTTTAACTAGGAAAAATTTGTGCGTGCTATTTAGGTCTAACTCATTTTCCCCCTTTCTAGACATGTGTAAGCACCTTTAGCTCAAATTTAGTCAATCATGAATCCCTTGCCTACTTAAAGTTGAACATGTCCTTTAGTATTTTCCTGAACTGGGCTAATGAACTTGCTGGAGCAGGGATTTTTTGTTGTTGTCTGTTTGTTTAATTCTTGGTATAATGGAGGCATCAGTCTTGCTTTGGATCTGTAGGCACTTATAAAATAGATGTAATGGATGAAATAAGAACAATTAATGTCAGATAGATGCAAACTGACTAGAGAAGGATGTTAAAGGAAGTTAATGATCAAACAAGTCCTAACAAGCATTAGATACTGATTTCTCAAAATAATTATTTTATTACTAATTGCTTTAAGGGAAAATCCATGCTGATTACCCACACTGGCAAAATCCTTCCTGCTTTGCAATTCAAGTTCCTTGGCAATGCAGTGGGCAGGACCATTGTAATGGCTCCCCTAGCCTTAAAAATGTTTTAAGACCTATAGTATATATATGACTTACAAAACAACACCATGCCTTCCGGACAATGATTTTACAATTCGGTTTTGTTCTGCGACTATAAGTCCCCATCCTGCACACTTAGCTTTAAGCAACTGAATAATCTCTTTGATTTTGGTACATTTACTTCTGTGCAAAGCTAGGCATGTGTGTAGGCAGTATCAGGAGAGCTGGAAAATCATATCTAAAGAGACCTGGAAAATGTTCGTGGTGTTTTGGTTTGGTCTTAGGTTGTGCTACAGAGTTTAGTCTACCCAACCTGGTGACTGAATCTGGAGATTATAATTCAGTTATTGTAAGAAGGAAAACTGACAGAATAAGAAAGTCCAGAATTTAGATTTATACTTTTCCTGACTTTCTTATGTTTTTTTTCTCTACAAGGGTTTACATTAAAAGTGCTTAATTATTTTTATTTGTAAGTAGAATTTGGCAGCACTACACCTATACCCATACTCAGGAAATAGCTTAGGATTCAAAATGAGCACATAAAAACAGTAGCATAACTTGGGAGGTGGGTAGGCAGGGCACCGGTCCTGGGCGCTGATTCAGAAGTGGCACTGGAACAGCAGGTTGTGTTCGGGGAGCTTACGCTAAAGCAGCAGCAGACTGCGCCACCACAGCAGCCCATGTGCGAGCATGTGAACCCTTGCTTCCCCCTGCTCATGCACCGCCTGGGCTGCCACAATTTTAAGTTACGTCTCTGCATAAAAAGGTCTCATGGTTGATGTAAAACCGGGGCAGGGGAAGAAGAATCATAAATCCGGTGTCAGTCTGCCTGAGGTAACTCATTTAAATACATCATTATTGTTACTGCTTATTAGAAATCTGAAGCATAACAGATTTGGGGGAATCAGGCAGGATCAAGATATGACAAGTCACAAGGGAACAGCATAAACAGACATGGGGCAAGTTTGAAGAGGTGAGACAGTGGAGCAAGGGTGACAGGAAGGGGATTGTGTGCTAACTCAGGCATGTGAACATCTTCAAGATTTGGGTCAGTGTTTTCCTGGAGAGTTGTTATCTTTCTTTCTTCTCTTTTCTCCTTGATAAGTTGTGAGATATAAGTTAATGTGTAATTTTTATTACTTGAAATATACTTAGTCCAGAGAAAACTGTTGCATCATTTTGGGAGGTTGGCATTCCTAAGGACTAGAAATAGAACCTAAAACTCTAGCTGAACTTCTCAGGCAGCTCAGTACTGATACAGGAGAGTTTGTTTGCTCTCCTGAAAAGCTAAGAGTAAGCAAGTAGTTAAACACTGGTAATTTTTTGCTACTGATAATGAGTACAGATGGACTCTTAATTGGGCTTGCCATTCCTCCCCAGCAGGGAGCCACTTTTTGACAGAAAAATCACACTGGTTCGTGCTTCCTACTTAAAGATCTTAATGGAGATTTCATCTTTTGGGAGGCCTGTTAACTTTAGCTTTTGCATATTAACCTCACCGTGATTAGGCACAGGAGGCTTCTATAGTCAGGGCTTGATTCTGCAAGCACTATGCATATGAATAAATTTACCTGTGCAAATAATCCCAGGTGTGTGCACCATTATGCAGGATCAAATAAGGATCCCCCAGCTTGTACAGATTTTACTAGGACTCCACCTGAAGTTAGTGGAGCGGTGACAATTAACTGCCAGCCATGAATCAGCCCCTTAAGTGTTCTGATTCTTCCCTATCCATCTTCCAAGAAGTTAGATGCAATATGCTGTAAAGTTGATTTTTTTTAACTGCAATATTTAATATTATTTTTGTTGGGGGACAATTATATTCTCAAGAAGGGTTACCAAGCCATGGGGTATAAAATCAAAGACCAAAGAAGAGTCTGTTAATCACACCACAGTCACCATTGTACCTCAGTTAAGGACGTTTTCTTGTGCCTGAAACATATCTGTTTTTTCAAAACCTTTCACAGGATCAGCAAGTCATTTGAAAGCCTGGATGTGTAACAATGTGATATCTGTAAACAACCATAGAAGAAAAAAAATAAGGCGTTTAAGACACCCTGATGCTAATTTGGTTTCTTTCTCTTCTTGATTTCACAAACCCTCACATAGACTACAACTCCTTTTGCAGCTCAGTCAGCTAATCTCATATAGCACCAGGCCCCTACTACATGTTACTTATGTTACACAGTTAACTGATTAATTGTGCAGTAAATTTACAAAGTAAATGCAAAGTAATTATCACATGATAAAAATGATGATCCAGCTATAACAAGTCAACTAGCTATTAAGTTAGTTCTTGGAAATGTTTAACAGCTCTGTAGCTGGTTTCTATCCAGCTTTAATTTGAACTTGTAACAGGGTATTTAGTTACATAAAACAGTTTAAAACAGGTACATGTAAAAGAAAAGACAGAAAAATTAGAATTAGCAAAACTTGAAACGGAGATGTGCCTTTAGATAAATCCTCAGAGTAGAGGCTACAAAAACTAAGGTATAAAGATGGAGTGGTGAGAAGAAATGTACTCAAGGCGGAGTTCTGAACTGGGGCCTGGAGAACGCCAGGGCTGGAGTTGTTCAGTGTAACTAGGTCATCTGGAAATCTTCCTCTGACCTCTTATAATCTTAAAATAAAATATTAAAATGGCTTAATATTTGGGAGGTTTATTTAGTGTCCTGCTTTCTTTAAAATATGAACATTTCACACAAGTAACTAAGATTAATGAAGTTATTTTTTTCTCTTGACAGAATGTAGCTTCATCATGGTTATACAAACCACATGTTAGAAATAAAGCTAAAAATATTTTCACTAACTCACAAAGCAAAGCATTTGTTTCCCTTTTGAAATAGCTGATGAGAAGTCTGCCTGACTGATCCAGCAAGGATAACAGTTGTTTTGTACAGTCGTGATGTGTGCAATCAAAATTCTCTACCTTATTTAATCATCATCCAGTTTTTAGTAAATAAAAGCACTGCAAGTTTTTTGGTCAAATTCAGCTATTATTTAAATCAAGATATCTCAAAAATAATTCCACAGACAGCATTTGATTTCTCTCATGTGAAGGCAGAATTTGGTCAAATTTGACTTGTTCTCAGGGGTGTATGAGACAGACAGTCAGAGAGACAGACAGACAGAAGGATTCAGTTTGTTTGGATCACTAAGGGCTAGATGGGTGCACCATCCCAGGAAGAGCTCCAGGAGAAACTGTACATAAGAGACACCTCACCTGGGGCATGGTTGCCTTCACTTTCTCTTTTGTTTTGTGGGGAGGAGTGATAATAAAGTGCTGTCTTCATATACTAGCAACACATGGTAACATCTCCCTGTGCCATCTCAGACATATTGGTCAGTGCCTTGGAGCTAAGGAAAAGCCAAGGCTTTGTCCCTACCTCTTCCCATCTGCCCTCTTCAGGCCTGGTACTAATAAGGCCTAGAGCACCTGCTCACATCTCTGTGCTTGGCCCCACATCCTGGCTTGTCCGCTCACAGAAGTAGGCAAAGATTCTTATTCCCCTGTGTAGCAGGCACACAGGTCAGGCTCAGCATAGCCCAATGTGTGAAAAATTTGTGCTAGAAGAATACCGGTAGCACTTATTCTAAGAACAAGTTCTCCAAATGGTCCCCAGACAATACTGGGTCTGGTATAGGCGTTTTCCAATTCCATGTATCATTTTTGTTTTCCTTTCTAATAGTTAACTATTCATGTAGTGAATGCAGAGCTGTCCCTTGGAGAGAGGAGCAGGTGAATTGGGGCAACCACCTGCGCTTTGGGGGGGCCCCGTGGACTGTGCCATACAGGCTCTGTGGACAGCCCCTTTGGCACGTGCGGAGGGTGACACTACTCCGCGCAGATGCCACGGGCTTTGTACTCCAGCCGCTTGCCACCCCACCCCCCCCCAGCCCCAGACAGGCTGATATGCCGCAGGCCGATATGCCCCAGGCCCTGCACACCCCTAGGGTTGGCTTTGTGTATATGGGTCACGTATAGCTGAGGCTGGGGAACACACCATGTGTCAGCAAGGGAGCATAGGTAACGGGCACCCTTGTGCTCCCCAGTCCTTAGCCAGTGTGTGCTTGCCTGATCTTCTTAAGGCCCCAGAGGACTGTGGGAGCTTCTGAGATATACAGGAATGGAAGCCCCACTCCATTTCCTCTCATCCATGTACATTGTGCAGAGACATCTCTGGATGCTGTAGAGCAGGGAGGAAGTAATGTAGGAGCCATTTGGGATGGCTGGGATGATCCCAGGAATGATCATGGTTACATGGAATTGGCTGTGTTGCACAACTCTGACTTTTCAGAACAGCCCTAATACAGCTGGGTGGCAGGGTCACTTTGTACAAATGGCAGCACTATTTTATTTAATTCTTAGGAAACATCTTCAATAGTTATCTTGTACCATCTTATGCTCCTGCAAAAAGGCTTAGCAATTTTGGCAGATGCAAAGCTTTTATCATTATTTTTCTTATGAAATTTGTTTCCCTTAAGAGGCCTCAAGTACAAGCATGTTGTTAACTATATCAGGGCCAGATCTTACAGCTGTTATTTATCAGGACTGTGAATATTTGGAAGAGTTTGAAGATCGGGCCCTGGGACTATGATACAACATAACATTTCCTTTGTAGTCAACTACTTTTGAATGCCAGGCTAGACAATGAAGAATATCTAAAAGCAAATATTTACTTAAACTACTATTTAATCCAGGAAAGACAAATTACCAAGAAAAGAACACCTTCTGTTTCAACAGAATACAGCAATGGTTTCCAAGTTAGGAGCACTTAACAACCCCCAGTCTGATTCAACATAGATATGCGCTAGCTTCAATTTCCTAGAACTGAGGTTGTCAACTGGGGTGTGTGTACCCCTGGCGGTATTTGGGAAGGCCTCAGGAGGTATGTGGTGGCAGTGCGGTGAAGCAGGGTACTTGAGAAGTGTGCCACCATGCACTGTTGCTGCCACCTGCTGTCATGCACCTGCTGCCATGTGCCTGCTGCTCCCCTCCCCCACATCGACTGGCCACCAGGGGACCCCCTCTCCCACCCTTGTCAACCCGGGGGTACAGTCCATGAGGGGTACCGTCCATGAGGGGTACCCACCAGAAGGGTGGTGTCTTAAACCATAAACAAAGAAGGTTGAAAACCCCTGACTTAGAAAAAAAATCAGAGAATAAACATACCATAATAATACTTGAAGTGCACATATATGTAGTGCACCTGCATAAATCAATAACAACATATGCAGCATTTGGCATTTTCCAGCTACTCTGTGAGTGTTAACTAATGGTTGGCACATTAATGTGTCCCATACTCATAGTAATCATCTGAAGTAGGGAAGTAACATTAAGTTAATTATCAAACCTTTGGTTTTACTCCTAAGAAAAGAAGAGAACATGTAAAAGAGATTCTTCTGAAATATCATCATCATCTTGTTTCTTGCAATGTACCAGTGCATATATAGAAGATGCCAGACTAAACATCTAAGCCAGGAGCAGACAAAATATTCCACCCAGCCCATGGGGCCCATCCATAAGCTGAAAGAATCATCATGGGTCCTGACCCTTACTGTCCCCCTGAGGGCCAGCACCCCCATGCAGGAGGTGCAACTCTGGTTGCTAAGCAACCAGCCTGGTCCCCACCCCAGTTTGGCCTGACCCACCCCAGCCCCAGCCCCAAACCAGGGGCAATAGAGAAGAGAAGCTTCTGTCTGGCAGAGGCTTTTACCTCCCCCCACACCCCAGCCTTCCTGCCCAGACAGTGGGAATTCAGGTACAGGCCCCACTGGGCTGGGGCCATAAACTGCCATTGGGAGAAAGGGGGGTGGGAGTGTGGGAAGCCACATGCTATGGGGACAGGCTGCGCCGGCCCCACACTGCCCTCACATGTGGCTGGGGACTTGGGCAGGAGCTGTATTTTATGGGGCTAGGCTGGGCTGGGCTGGCCCACCATGCTGCCACTATGCTGCTGCATGCTGTATCTGAGGACTTGATTGGGAGCACAGGAGCTGCATGCTGTGGGGCCAAACAAGGCTGGCCCTGCTCACTTCTATCACATACAGCTCCAGGGACTTGCACACTCCAGGGACTATGAGGACTCCCCCCAATCCCCATCCCCTCCACTATACCTTCCGACACATCCACACCCTCCCACAGGCCCCATACACTCCCACATCCCCCACCATACCCCTCACACCCACTTTTTCCCACAGCTCCCACACATGCTCTCACCTCTTCACCATACCCACACATATACCCACACTCTCCCACACCACACATTCCAGACCCATAAGCCCCCACACCCACACTTACACTCACACCCTTCCCCCACACACAACCCCATCACACCCTCCACCCTCCCACACACACATTCACACACCCCCACACCACACATACACACATACACTCTCCAACCAACCCCCCTGCACACTCCCCCTTGCCCCTGCACACAATATACAAGAATAGGATTGTATTTTAAACTATTATGCAATTGCTTCTAGATACACTATGCAAACACATATAAATCAGGACAAAAATATTTTTTGTCATAAAATTAAAATATGTTGTATTAGATGTTTGATTTTTTTTTTTATATGATTTGCTTTTTTTCCAGTTCCAAGATGACAAACTGCTCTTCTCCCCCAAAAAGGAATATTTCCAGGGCAAGGGGAGGGACTTCAGGTGCCAAAGGTCAGAGGTTAGGAGTAGTCCCGAGATGGCAACCAGGAGGCAGGGCACCTATAAAGGGGCGGGACTACCTTTGCAGCCCCCAACAGCTCACCAAAACTCATTAAGTGGCCCTCCAGCCAAAATAATTGCCCACCCCCAGTCTAAGCTGTGTTTGCTTATTCCCAGAGCAAGAACTTCACTAAGCCTCATCATCCTGTTTGCTCTGGTTGGATATAGACCTAGTTGGTTAATAAACCCTCATTTTCACAAAGGCTAAGGAATCTAAGCCTATGGATTATTCAGGTTCTACTGTACAGGCAACACCCACTTAATGCTGCTTTGCTTGGCACTATTTTGATATAATGCTCATTTTAATTTGATACCTAAGCATTCCACTTAGTGCTCAGTGACTTTCGTTATAATGCTGGCGGTTGCCATCTTGTGTCATTAAAAACACTTGCAGTCGCCATCTTGAGCCATCAAAAACTTTTGATTTTGCTTAAGGCTCGGTTTTTCAGGAATCAATTCAGAGCACTAGGTGGGGGTTGCCTATATTCATGTTTTTAATGTATTTGTGTAGTTTGAGACTCTTGATTAAATTAGGCACCAACAAAGCTCATTTGAAACTGATGGAGCTAAGCCTATTAAACCAATGAAGGATCTAGCCCACGAGTGGGCAGTTATTTGGGAAGTTTTGTTGAGCTGCTGCAGGCTGGGTCAATGCCTGCCCAACCCTCCCATGGAGGGTCAGCACTGCCCCCACCCTTGGCTCGCAACAGCTCACCAAAATTCCTTAAGTGGCTCTGCCCCAGGCCCCAGGCCCCAGCCCCATGCTGTCAAGGGCCAGAGATCCTGACCCTAGGGTCTCCATGGAGACCAGCCTGGGACCTGCATGGGCAGGGTGGATAGGATGGGGCCAGGGACAGTGGAGAGTGGTGTGCTCAGGAGTGGGACGGGCAGGCTGGGCTGTGTCCAGGGCCAGGATTGCAGGGCAGTGACAGCGTGGGGCTGGGGCCTGGGGCAGAGCTGCAATCCACTCACAGCATACCCCTGCCATAGGCCAAGACACAGACTGCCCTCCACACCTGGGCCAGGTGGGATTGAGGGACCTGCTGCAGGCCAGAACAAATCCCTTGGCAGGCCAGATCTGGCCCGTGGACTATATTTTGCTCACCCTTGATCTAGCCTATTATATTTTTGGATTCATAATAATCCTTGGATGCCCAGAGAAGTTGAAAGAATATTTTATTTCCTTTCTTCCCTTCCTTCTTTTAGGTTATAATAAAACAGTACCTCATCATGTTGAAACACTTCTTAAAATTTATGATTGGATCTGCTTCAAACAAAATATTTATCTCCTGAGAAACAAGCCTTCTGCCTTATATTGTTAAAGCTTACATTCAGCAAGTTAGTCTGACCTTAATTATATACAAGGATGAAACACTAGTTGGTGACATCATTATAACACAGTATAGTCTCAAACTGATATAGTATGGCAAGGGACTATCATGTTTACTTATGCAGGAGATAGGCAGCAAGATGGGCAGCAGAACATGAAGCAGTGCACTATGAAGCCTGGTGCCCCCTCCTCTTTCTCCTCCTCCCCAGCGCTGTGCAGGTCTGTGCAGAGCAGCCCTGTGGGCAGACAGCCTCACCCAAGCACACTGCCTCCCTGAAGCTACCGGGTGGTTCCAGGAGGGTGGGTAGTGTCCTGGGCCTCACTCTGGTCTGGGCAGTCACAAGGGCACCCATCACCCTGACATCTGGGGAAGCCCAGGGCCTCCAAAGGCAGGCTTAGCTGCCTGTACACAAGTGCCAGGAGCATGGGGAACAAATAGGAGTCACTGGCCCTTCTGGTAAGCAAAAACAAATACAATCTCAGAGGGATAGCAAAGACCTGGTGAGACTCTACATATGACTGACCACAGGTATAGATGGCTATACCTTGTACAGGAGGGATTGTGTTGCAAGGAAGGGCAGGGGTATAGCACTCTATGTGAAGGAGCGGTACACTTCCCTACAAGCAGAGATTGGCACCCAAGGAAGGCGACTTGAGACCCTCTTGGTTAGAATATGGGGAGAATGTGGTGAAGGGGATATAACTATAGGAGTCTATTATGGACTTCCTAACCAGGAGGAAGAGCTTGACTATGAATTCGCTAGGGAACAGGCAGAGGCTGCATGCTCTCGATGCATGGTCATCATGGGCAATTTCAATCACCCTGACATCTCATGGGAAGAGCATCCAGCCAAATTTGATCAGTTGTGAAGCTTCCTTACTTGCATTGACAAGCTCTATTTGACTCAAGAAGTCTATGGGCCAACAAGAGGTAAGCCGCTGCTGGATCTAGTACTGGCCAAAGGGGACAATCTAGTCAGCAACCTGAGGATCGAAGGGAAGCTTGATAATAGTGATCACACGTTGATTGCTTTCTCTATTCATCACAAAGCTGGCAATTCAGTCAGCAATGCAGAAATCCCCAACATCAGGAAAGCTGACTTTCACAAGCTCAGGAGGTTGGTTGTTGAGGCCCTGAGAGACCATTGTGGCAGAAAGCTACCTTGGTTTCTCCCCAAAATCTCTGCCCTGTGACTATGTGATTAGATAGGCCAGCACAGAGAATTCACACCTCAGCCTGTCTCTTTAGGTAACCTGAGCTGGCTGCATTCCTGAGGGAGGGGGGAAACCTGCTCCCTCTGCCTACATGACTGGCATCAGTTACCTGGGTGAGGGGCATCTACCTGGTGGGCTGGAATCTGCCCAGTAACTGGTGATGTATTTCAAATTGGTTGGTGGACAGCCAACCGCAGCTGGCCTCCACTGGACCAGGTGAATGAGGTCACAGGGGCTATATAAGTTAGGACGGGCTAGGAGGCAGCCTCTTCGGCCATGAGGTGAGGCAGCAGCCAAGCGGGGGACACAGAGGAGCATGACCATCTAAAATTGGCTCTCTCCCCTAAACTCACGAGCTAGAAACCGCCTGCCTCCAAAGGGAAACTTCACCAGCCTTTGGAAGATGCTTGTGAGTAAGCTACTCGAGATCTGATTAGATATCTAGCTGGCAGTAACTCAGATGCGTGATGAAAAGGCTACCTCAGCCAGACTGTTTGCTCTTTAGGATTTCTAGAATATTGCTCAATCTTGTACCCTATTTTCACCCTACCCCTGTAACCAATAAAGTCTTCCTTTGTGACTGGTGTGGAAGACTTATTGAGGGGTGGGTGTAAATTATGCCTAAGAGACCCCTTAGGTCTGCAGACTAAGGGAGACTTTACTTTTTGCCCCCTGACTTTGGGAAGTGCCCCAAGTGGCTGTACTGGGTTGAGTACCTGTAGGACATTAGACCTGTGTTTCCCCAAGGACACAGGGCTGACAGTGAGTCCATTCTTGGGGTGGTGGCAGCTACGTTACCCCCAGGCTAGCGAGTGTGCTCCAGAAAGGGGGTCATCCGGACATGAGGCGCCCCTAGGGAGGCATTCGGAGCCTGGAAGGTGGTCGGGCGCAGGGAGGTGGGCGGCTTAATGCAGGAGCGCCCCCTACTGGCCCGTCACAACCATTATCTGACAGCGAGGGGAGCCCATGATGAGTGGTAACTCCTTAAGGACATGATCCTAAAAGCAGAAGGGAAGTCCATTCTGGCCTGTAGGAAAGGTAGCAAAAGGGCTGGGAGACGCCCTCAGCTCAACAGGGAACTCGTGGACCTCCTGAATCTGAAAAGAGAAGCTTATAAGGGATGGAAGTTAGGAAATACCACTAAGGAGGATTATGCAGTACTGGCCCACACCTGTAGGTACTGGACCAGAAAAGCCAAGGCTGAAACCAAACTCAAACTGGCTATGGGAATCAAGGACCATAAGAAGTCCTTCTTCAAATATGTGGGAAGTCAAGTTAAAAACAAGGGTAATGTTGCACCCTTGCTGAACCAAATGGGGCAGCTGACAACCGACACCCAGCTAAAAGTTAATTTCCTCAACAATTACTTTGTGTCAGTTTTCAGCCACCCCAAGTGGATCATCCTGCCTGACAGGACACAGGACTATCAGGGTAGGGGCGGTCATGCACCTATAATTGGCAAAGATCTTGTGAGGGAACAGCTTGAGAGGCTGGACATCCGCAAGTCAGCTGGCCCAAATGGCATGCATGCAAGAGTGCTAAAAGAGTTGGCTGACATCATAGCACGACCAATGGTGAGGATATTTGACAACTTGTGGAGCTCAGGAAAGATTCCTGAAGGTTGGAAGAGGGCCAATGTGGTGCCTATCTTCAAGAAAGGAAGGAAGGAAGAGGATCCAGGGAACTACAGGCCAATCAGTTTGACCTCAATCCCTGGAAAGATCTTAGAAAAAATCATCATAGAAACCACCAGCAACAGGCTAACAAAAGGCAACACTCTGAGAGATAGCCAACATGGCTTAGTTGCAGGTATGTCTTGCCTGACCAACCTAATTTCCTATAATCAGTGGATGTATCACCTAGACAAAGGAGAAGAGGTTAATTTCATATATTTAGATTTGACTTGGTCTCCCATGATGTCCTCATAGTAAAATTGGGGAACTGCAGCCACAACAACCTACATTCCCACTCTGATAGTTGGGGAACTGGCTCCGTGATCAGACCCAGAGAGTGATAGTTGATGAAACCAAGTCAACATGGTGCATGATGACCAGTGGCATCCCCCAGGGCTCAGTACTCAGGCCAATACTCTTTAATATATTCTTAAATGATCTGGATTCGGGTGTCAGAAGTGGACTGGCTAAGTTTGCAGATGACACCTGTTACGAATTATGCTCTTAAAGCCATGTGCAGTTCGCTCTAGGCTGGGGCAATGATCACGCAGAGCAAGTATCTAAAGTCCAATACAGAACCTTTATTTGCTGCAGCGAGGTGCTTCCGAGGAGGGACCCCGCCTACTAGATATAATACTATTTTATACTTTGTTAGTACGTCAGTGTTAGTTCGTGATTAGCTCGTGCTTGTAAAAATACCCAATTATCTATTAACTAAATTACTATTCTATCTAATCAAGTGGCACTGTGAGTGTGAACACTGAAGTTTAACTCTCATGACTACATGCCCCATATATTTTTGCCAAGATGAATCTTATCTTACAAAAACAATCCTTGTACTGCCTCTAAGGTTTCTCTGTTGACGAGACTCCTCTGTTGACTGGATTCAGCTAGTTTCATATCTTATCAGTAACCCTTACACAGTACCCCTCTTCCCCCAGCTGTCTCATAAGTGCTGTGTCCGCTTTAATGTAATGGAGGCAAAAGGACAAGGAAATAGCCTCACTGGCTAAGCCTTGCTTTAGCCCTACAAGATTCATATACAACACACCAAATTATGGGGAAGTGCGGTTGCGCCTAGGGGGATAGGTGGCAATTCAGGCCAACCTGGACAGGCTCACAAGGTGGGCGGATCAAAACTTGATGACATTCAACATGGAGAAATGCAAGATGCCCCCCTTGGGAGAACAAACCCACATCATACTGATAGGCTTGGCAGTGCTATACTCAGTAGCACTACAGCCAGAAGAGACCTGGGAGTCATGTCTGACCACAAGATAAACATGAGCCACCAATGCGATGCTGCAGCCCACAAAGCAAATAAAACTCTGGCTTGCATCTACTGATGCATCTCAAGAAAACTCAAGAAGTCATTCTCCCACCTTGCTCGGCTTTGGTGAGGCTGCAGCTGGAGTACTGCATCCAGTTTTGGGCTCCACACTTTACAAAGGACATGGAAAAGCTTGAGAGAGTCCAGAGGACAGCTTTGTGCATAATTAGAGGTCAAGAGAGCAGGCCTTATGTGGAGAGGCTGAAAAGCCCCTTTTTTCCATGCCTTCACCCATATGATCAAGCCACAACCATAGAATCTGTCACTGGCCTTTCCCTTGCCATCTGGCCCTCCTTTCTGAGCACTGTCCCCCATCCACTCACACCCCTTTGCCCAGATTCTGATTAAGCTAAGTTCAAGAAAGGATCCCAAATGTACCTCCTCATGTTTATTGAGCAACAGCCCTTGAATGTCCTGTGATAAAGTACCTGCTCTTTGTTGCCTCTAAGTATGAATACAGGAAATAATTTCAACTGATGACTTTAGAAAATCTTATGCAGTTTTTCTGTCACACAAGCCTTCCAAAAAAAACTTTTTTTGCTGCAAAGAAATTAAAATTTCGTCCAAAGCCCCTGGAAGAACCAGGACTTTGCATGACCATGACACTTTAGTTCCTCTGAAACCTTTTCCAACAGTTTCTAAAGTTTCAGTGAGCTACATCTGGCACTTCTTACAGTAGGAGGAGACAGTAGGTCATTTCAAACTGCAAGCACTGTCACTCCAGTAAATAACTGCAGAATGGCTCTGATAGTGCAGCAAACATCCCATATGAGATATAACATGGGGTTTCAGATACAGAAAGTGCTCTAATGGGCTGTAAAATTACAGAGTAAGGCTACCTTTTCCTTGACTACTGGATAGGTGTCTCTGCCCTTTCTGTTACACAGATCTCTGGAGCACCACCTGGTAAACAACAGCAATGCATATCTGGCACGATTCTCCTTAGACTTCACAAATAAGTATTTTCTGTTGTTTTATTATATGGAGTTGGAAAACATCCTCCAAGGTTGGGAATGCCTGCAGAAGCACTAGTACAACCACTAACCTGGCCTCAGCAGTCCGCTGACTATCATCCAGCTGTCCCACTAACACTGCCTTTGGAAGCTCCCTATGATAAAGCAAGCACAGCATCAAAGTAGCATGTAACCCACACTTCTGACTACTAGCACCACGCTTAGCTTATTCAGGAACTGTAAAGCATCTGCAAGTGAATGAGCACAGAAGGAGAGCTGCAAAAGGACTCATACCCTCCACTGTCTCCCATGAGAGAGGCTCTGGTGACAATATCCCAAAATTGCGGCCTGGACAAAAAACTTTTACCTTGGAAACCAAACAAGGAACAATAACTGCTTCTTACAGTTCCTCTGCTTCTCTTCCCACCTTTCAGGATCAGTATTCTTGAGTTTTTGACCCTGATGGCCACTAGCACTAACCATAGTTTAGCACCTGGCTATCTGAAGGGTCCAGAGGAAACAAACAGAAGCAGAAATTTTGTAATCTTGTTAGCAAAGAACAGGAAGGCTGCCAATGGGGTTGGAGAAAGGATGGGGAATGGAGAGATTTCCTAAAGCAGAAGAATAGTATGACAGTCACTAAGAAGGGAATGGGATAAGCCAACCTTGTGTAGAAGCAAGATTTTACTTTAATGCAAGGAACCTGGCCATAAAGGAGAAAATGGTGGGACTGGAGAGGGAACAGCAGGGACAGCCAATGGACATAATGAACAAATGGACAGTTATGCTGAAGGAGGAATGTCCCCGCTCACATTCCACCTCCTCCCAGCCTGACACCCCACATCACAAGGACACACCCAGCAGGTCCTGGTCCTGCCACTGCTTGAGAACTAGGCTACTGAACCAGGCTTTTGGCAGCAGACATCCAGCCACAGCTGCCTCCTCCTGGGAGAGCAGCATCCCAGGGGAACCTAGTGTCTTTTAGCAAGCCAGCACACATGTTGGCCTGTTGCCATGGACCCTCCACTTTTAGAGCTCCTGACGTTGTGCAGGGAGAAGGGACTATGGAGCACCATCTCTGAGCTCCTTCCCTCAGCACTCTGTTTCTTTTAAAAGTTGTGTTTACTCCTCCTTCACGCCCCAGACCTCAGTCATACCTCTCAATTTCTTTGGCACATTTTGCACATTTTTTAGTTTTTACTTTACAGATGAATCAAGTCTGCCTTTTGTTTCTTTCAAAAAAAAGGCCCCCATATGCAAGCAGCTAGTGTTCATATAGTTCACAACAGACATCACTGGAAAATGAGCCGGCCTCAGCCTGTATGAGCTGGCCTCAGCCTGTATGGGCAATGACTCCATATACACATTCCTGCCCAGAGAGCTAAAGGTACAGAGTGTTTAACATTCAGAAAGGCACACAAAGGAGGCATAACAAACCCAAGAGCCCACTCCACAGAAATCCCAATTGACTGTACAGCACTACTCTTAAAAAAAAAAATCAGCAGAGCCACAGGACTCTGAAAAGCAGCATGCTGTAGCCAAGAAATCACAAGTTGGGTCTTTAGGCTTTTTACTCAGAGTTAGTATACTTGGCTTCCTGTAAACTCATTCCAACAAGGTGTCTTGGGGGGTCTATCAGTCATGAATGGGCAGTTTGTAGGCTGTTCAAATCATCCAGCAAGTTTCTTTTCCTCTGTCTTCTAGCCCCTGCAGAGGGCTCACCTCTGTTCTTGCATGTATGCAGAATGCAGTGTGGTTATAATTCAAGGCATGTATGACTCAGCTGCCTCTAGTCTTCCTCCAGGCACCAGCCATCTACCTTCCAATCTCCCATAGGCAGGCTCCACTCTCCTCCTGCAGCTGCACAGTTGATAATTAAATAGTCCTCCTCTATGATCCACATGCCCAGTTCAAGGCCTGGTCAGCCATAGTGTTAGAGTGTAGTCAGGGTTCCCAGGAATAGGAGGAGGTGTGCTGACAACATTGATATTAATGCCGATTACTGGACTGGCAAACCACCCCTTTCCATTAGGAAAACAAGCAAGAATTATGAAAAATTCGGGCATTATGAAGTGTTCCAGTACAACCTGAACTTACGTTAGTGAATCTGCTGTGGTGGTCAACCATGCCTGCATGTACAATGAAGAGGTTCCCCTTTCTCCTGATGAACTCTAAGGCCCAGGGTCAGGGGCAAAGAATGGGGATATGGGCTCCATCAGTCATGCCAACAGAACTGGGGAACTCCAGCTTTGTGAGCCCTGTAACATGTTACAACAGTAACTTTTTAATGGTACTGTACACCTCCATCGCAACAGCCCCAGTTGTCTTCCTATGGGACGCTGATTCAAGAACAATGAGTGAGCATAAAGGAGAAAAAGTGGCAGTCACTGGGTCAGAGGTATCCTTAATGGAGAAGCTGATGCCCCCAAAGGATAAGAGGGGAAAATGAATAGAAGAGGAAAGGACAGCTAGGAGCTGAAATCAGAGCTGTTTTAAGAATTAACTAGAGAATGGTAGGCAACAGCTCCAAGGACAGAAGAAAGGAGGCAAAAGCTGAATGGAGGATACTTTAAAGGAGAAAGGAGAGATACAGGGAAGGGTTGGAAGAGGCAGGGACAGAAAAGCATCAAGCTAGTGGGGCTCTATGGCATAGGTGGGGAGTATGGGATGAAGAGACACCAGTACAATGGGGCAGCCAGGGAGACAAAGGAGGAGCTTCACTGTGTGAGAGGACATGGAGGGGATTCCCTGTAAAGCAGTTTGCCGGTGTAGCCTGGGTGTTCATGAGTTTGTACTTCCCTCTCCAGTTGAGGGAAGTATTGGCAGGGCAGTGTGCTATGGAGGGACACAGCAGCCCAGTGGCTGCCTCCATCCCCTATAGAGTCAGGTCCAGTCAATCAATTACTTAACTATATGCAGATCTATTATTACAACAAAACCATTAAAGGGTAGGGACATAGATTATATGTACAAATTTACAAAACAATAAACCCCATAATATATATATACACAGATATACACACACCTAGTTATCAT
Source organism: Crocodylus siamensis (assembly GCF_052110815.1). Lineage (NCBI taxonomy): Eukaryota > Metazoa > Chordata > Crocodylia > Crocodylidae > Crocodylus > Crocodylus siamensis. Next base: position 386,296,376 of record NC_143395.1, read on the forward strand.
TTAAAATACAGATGAACAATAGAACAAACCAGACCAAAGGGTATTGACTGGGCAACCTTATAACTATTCATATATGAAGTATTAATTCAAATTATTCACATAAACTGTAAGGCACAGTCCACAAATATAATCAGCAGTCCTTAGACATCCTGGGTGCTCTCCAGGGCAGGGGCCCTACTCCCAAGGTACCACTACAGAAAAGGAGGTGAGGGGAAAGAAAAAGGAGAGGAAGACCCCAAAGACTCCTAAGCTCCCCCGCTATCACCCAGGAGCGGCCCACGTGGTGCCCCTTCACATCCCTCAGGGTGGGGGACCTTCTCTCCAGGGTAAGTTACTACTCCACAGTCCCAGAGGGTTGCCTCTTGTTCTCCAGGTCAAGCTCTGCTGCCTGCTGGGTTTTCCTGCTGCCTTACTCTGCTGCTGCCGTCCTGGCTTAGGGCCACATGCACCTCTGTGTAGTGGGCGCTTCACTTTGTGCTAGGGGTTGGAGGCCTGGACAGCCTTGTGCAGCACTGGGGCTTGGTCTGTTCCAGACCCTCTGGGCAGCGTCGTCTGCACTGAGCTGCTGCCCCGTGTCAGCAGCTGTAGACCCGAGCCACCTCAAGTGGCTCGCAGGGTCTCTCACTTTCCATGCAGCACCTCCTCCACTGAGCTCCCAGCCTCATTCCAGAGGTTGAGGATTCAAAGATCCTGCTCCATGCACCAGCCTGTGCATCGTGTTTCTGGCTGCATGCCAGAGGTTGAAGACCAGAGCTGCTTCACGCAGCTCCCAGGGTCTGGACGCCATATGCCATGCTGGGCACTGAGAGCCTAACCACTGGAGCTGTACCCTGCTCCTTACTAATAGAAGTTTTCAGGGGTTTTTCCTGGGCTACTGCTTCGCCCTGCTGAGCAGCTCTCCTTAGCTTTTCTAAGCCCGACTCTTCTCTCTTCTCCACCCCTGACGCATCTTCTTGTGCTAGGCTTGCAGCTCCTTTTATATGCTTCAGGGCTCTGCCCGAAAGGACCTGACAGTTTGCAGTCTTCAATCAGGTCTGGGGGAGCTCTTCTTCCCCCGCCCCCCGCTCAGGAAAGGGGTGTGAGATTATTTCTCTTGCTGCCTCCTGATTGGTGGATGGGCTCCACCAATCAAAACAGCAGGATCTCAAGCCTGGGACTCAACCCGAGCTCTGAAAGGTGCGCCTGCTACACTGGGGCCAGAAAAGAAGTTCCAGAGAGCACAGGAGACTGGAAGGAGGGTGGTAACAGGTTTCTCTGGGTCAGGGTTAAGTGGTGGGAGGAGGGATGGAAGCTGGACAAGGGCTGGGACCAGGAAGAGAGAGGAAGAGATGTGATATGGATTCCTAGGGACATGGGAGCAGCAAGACTAAAATCAAGAGGTCTGAAGAGAGCACAGAATGTGTGTGAAGACAAGAGAAGGGGCACAGGGGGAAAGCAGAGGCAGCAAGCTGGTCATTTAAACTAGGCAACAATTAATTAAATCAGATCAGTTAAAGTGGGTGACAATGACTCAAGTAAGTTAGACTGGCAGACAGTGAGCTAATCATATCAAATCAGGAAACACTGAAGCCATGAAATCAGTTTGGGCCTCCATGTGTACCTCCAGAGACTGGGCTACCTGCCTCAGGAGTTGAGGAACAAATGACACAGCTGACCCCCTCATGAAACATCACACGGACAGCCTCCTTACAACAATGACAGCCTCTCTGCTCCCCACTGCCTCATGGAAGGAGAGAGATGTTAGCAAGACATCTGAAGAAATCATTTGTAAGGATGATGTCTTGGCAGTCAGAAAGGAGCCCTCAGCCTTGCTAACTGAGAAGAAACGTGGTTACTGGCCATTCTAAGGCTGGAAAACATCCTACCCTTCAAATCAGGCTGATAATTGGACTCCAGAGCTATCAGTCATAACAAGATATCAAATGAATGGAGAGGCTTGGTTATACTGGTGACAGGAATAGTATAAAAATGATACAGATAATGCAGCTTCTATGTCACAGCACTGAAACATCAGCCTTTCCTGACATGCTCTGCAACTCCAACTAGGGCTGCAGGGCAAAGCATTTTAAAATGATGCGTCAGGGGAACTGGGCTAAATACATGGTTTTTAGACATCTCAGGGATTGGGGACCCCAGGATGTGGGGAGAGGCTCCCTTATCCTGGGGTTCTGGTGTCCTGGTGCAACTAGGCAGTCCTAGGGTTGTCCAGGGGCTGTGTCCAACAGTCAGTTGATTGTTAGCCTCAGCCCTGACATCCCCCAATCTGGAAGCAACTGGAAGCTGAGGGGCAGTCCTTGGTCTGGGACAAAGCCACCCCCTACCCAATTTGCAGGATCAAGCTGGGGGCAGCTCCAGAGTGGAACAATTGGGACAACAGAAAAATAATTTTGTGTCCCATCCCAAACTGCATCTCCTGCTATGCACATCTAGCATGGTAGAAGGCATGATGTGACATAAAGGGTTCTAACAGAAGTGATATTGGTTGTGTGGTCCGCCCATTAAAACTGCTCTGCAGCCATGCCCTAACAGAAATGCATGGTTGCAGAGTGCTTTAAAAGTGCTCAATTACATGATAAATTAAACCTCATTTACTGAGGGTTTAGATGAAGGCACTCCAAAGCAAAGCACCTTTATTAACTTCTGTCAGTCCCTATTATAGACTGTGTGTAAACTCAGTCTGTCCCGGGAAAGAATGGGGGGATGGACCCCAAACAAGAAAAGAAAGTTATGGGAGGCAGAAGGGACAGGAGAAAGAGAAACAAACAAACATAGAAGCTAAAACAAGGAAGAACTACTTACCCTCAGTCGGAGTCGTGACACCACAGGAGCAAGGAGACAAGCTTGCGCAGCTCGTTAGCTTATTCAGCTGAGGCTGGCCGATGATGTCACCAGCGATAAAATGGCCGGTGGAAAAGGAAAGAGAGAGGAGAGACACCAGAACCTCGAGAGTGTGGGGATGCCAGACCCACGGTGGGATTCTCCCAGGGAGGAAGAAGCAGTGGAGGAGGAGCCAGAAGAGGCTCCAGATGCCAACAATGGCAACAGTGGCAAGGAACAAACCGCCAACACTGGAGGCGAACTAGAAGCAGCCCCTGCAACCTGTGAGAGCAGCAGCACTAGGAGAGGCAGCAAAGGGCATGCGAAGACCCTCACCACAACAGGTAGGAGTATTGGGAACAGTAGGGAGGAGGAGGAATTCTCCCTGCCGGGACAGTCCCGGCAAAAGCAGCAAGAAGGGCCACAGAGAAGCGGGGCACTGACCCCGAATGGAAAAAATAGCCAGCCACACGCCAGGGAACGGCGAGACACCCGGATTGGGACACTCCAGAAGGGAGAGAGGGGCAACACCGGGTTCACCAAGGAGGTAGAAAGGTGGGAAAGAGACGACCTGAGCAGGAGGCCACAAGTACATGACCTCGAGTGGAGGTTGGTGCTTAGCTAGACCATAAGGAACTCAGCACGCGGTATCCTGGCCCAAGGAACCAAGGGAGGGAGTTACCCTGATTCCTAGCAATATGTCAGACATGTTGTAGTATATTTTCTTTCATGTTTTTCTTTTGTGTTGCCCCAGTGTGAAGGAGTTGAGAGTCAGGAGGGGCTAATAGAGATAGAATAGATGGTGTAAGGCCTGTAGGGCTTTGTATTGGATTAAGACCTTAGGGCGAGAGTGCACCCTATGCGAGTACAGTTTCCACGAGCGAGACCTCCAAATGTGGACAGCCCATGGCAGAGTAAGGAAATTGGCCTCAGGGGCTGACATCCAGGATGGGAAGAAACTTGAGAGGCTCTTCAGGGGTGTAAGAAGAGGCCCATGGTCACGAAGATCAAGCAATACATCGAGGTGGCGTGAGGATAGGGTGTAGGGGTGGCTGAGCCCCATGGGTGACTGTCAGGTAGACAGTGCGCTGCAAAAGGACCCCAGGTAGCCAACCCTCCACTGAGGAACATTCAAAGTCGTGGCAGGAAAGATAGGGGATGACTACCTGCAGAGGGAACACCTACTTGAGAATTCACAAGGCATACACCACCCAGTGCTTGAGCCAAGGCTGCACGGGACCGAGTGTTTGAGGCCTGGTGGTCATACAGTCTTATTCTCTTTTTCATATAGCTGAGTAGTGGATCTTCCTTTTTTTCCTCTCCAAGATGCTCCTCCTTACACTCACAATGGCTACAGGGTAGGAGGACTGAAAGCCTTGTCTTCATGAAAAAGTATCACTGGTTTAAGTTAGCTTCTGAATTTAAACTGGTGTAATGAATGCAATTCTCCCGTATAGACGCAGCTTCTTTTCCCTTTTGGGTCTCTCTATAGGCATAACTCTATTAGGACAAAATATTTAACAGGGTTCAGACAAGTCTTTATACATGTTAGAAACCTAATTTAGACAGGGCAAAGTGTCATTAGCAGGAATCTGGGTTTTCCATTTGCCACAGAAAAACAGAAAAAAACCCCATGGATTTTCCCTTTTAACAGAGTAAAAAAAGCAGATTGTCCATTTTAATGAAGATACCTGTGGATTTTCCACTTCTGCAAAAAGCTGTCTTCAGGCTGGCAGAGTTCCAGCCTGCAAGAGCTTCTTGCAAAAAGGGTGGCAAACCCTAAGCCCTGTCCTGAAGGAGAGGGAGAGGGAGAAGGGGTAGGGCCTGAGCCTCTCAGTCACCAGGACTTGGCTCAGGCTCACTTTCCTTCCTGGAGCCTTTAAGGCAAGTGGGACCTGGGGGCAGGGGAATGAGGGCCAGCTGGGGACACCCTCCAGCAGAGCTGGGAGGGGCTGGGGAGATGTGGGTCAGGAATGGGGGGCACTGGCAGGACTGGGAGAGCCCTGTGGGGCAGGTGCAGGTGACTTCCAGGACTCTGGGGTGGAGGTTGGGGCTGTGAGAAGAGCCAGTGGGGCAGGTAAGGGGTAGGGTGGGGGTGTGTGGGGAGAGGTTGAGGGAGTGGGAAGGTGTCCATTGGAAGCCCCACATGGAGAGCTGGCCTGGCTCGATGGTGCATGGACTGGGAGCTGTGTGCCATCAGGCCTGGTGGAAAGCCACACATGGAGGCACAGAGTTGTGTACCATCAGGCCAAGCAGGCTCTGTGCCTCCATGGGCAGCTTCCTGCTGGTGTGCTGGAAGCCCCACCTGGAGGCATGGAGCCCACCCAGCCCAATGGTACATGGCTTCTGGTCCATGTGCCATCGAGCCAGGTCAGGTGGCTGCATGCTTCTATGTGGGGCTTCCAGCAGGAAACTGCCCATGGAGGCACAGAGCCCAGCCAGCTCAATGGTTTGCAGCTCCTGATTACAGTGCTGCTATCTGCACATGCCAGCAGGACGGTTTGGTGTGAAGGTGTGTCCCAGTGGGCTGGGCCGGCCCTATGCCAGGACATGTAGGCCCTGGGACTCAGCCAGAGGTGTGTGCCACCAGGGGCTCTGCCTGCCATGGCCATGAGTACCCTGAGGGCCTACTGCCTGCTGCTACTGAGTCACCGGTGATGGGGGCTGTACACCATGGAGGCATTATGTGTGGCAGGGGGCCCATACCCACCTAAAAACCACACACACATGCACACCCCACACCCCTTCAAAATCCCATCCTACAAACACCACACCTGCCAGCAAACCCCACATACCCCCATACCCACACACAGACACCCACACCCCTTCACAACCCCCAAAAACCCTGCATACTCCCATACCTACCCCCTCCAACTGCACACCCCCACATACCCACCAACAAACCCCACACATATCTGGCGATAGCTGGTGCCAGAGGGGAGCAAGTGGGAGGTAGGCAGGGGCTGCAGGTCTGAAGTGAGGGGCACTGGTAGGGCTGGGGGTGCTGTGGCTTGGGAGTGAGGGGCAATGGCATATTAGGTCTGCTCAGCACCATAAAGCAGGGGGCAGGGCAACCGCAGCTAGACTCGTGTCCTGGTAAGTGAGGGAGACAGCAAGAGCTCTGATTTACATGATGAAAAACCCAAAATCAAATGCCAAAATATATAGGTATTTAGAATGTATTATAGCTACTGAGGCACTGGTAGGCTTCCAAATTGCTTTAAGATTATAAATATATCAATAAAACATTGTGTTCAACTGATACTTATATATATAGTGGTCTTTCATTTTAATCATGGATTTGGAGTTTTTAATCAGAAATTTGTGATTTTTTTACTAGGGAATTTGTGATTTTTTTATCAGAGAAAACCAGGATCCCTGGTCATTAGCTGTCCAAAGCAAACATTAAGCTTCTTCTTGGGCAATGGATTCTACACTTCTTACACCAATGGGCCCCTGCTAACTGTCCAAATGGTCATGGATCATTGGGCACAGTTATCTTCAAATTCTTAATTGAAAAGGAGGGAGGAAGGACTGGTGTGATCTGTCTTGCAGATGACTACTGTCTTGAACCAGTTTGGGAAACACTGGCCTAGGGTTTACCTACCATAGGATTGTAGGTCCAGATTTTATTGTACTTATTGGGCATCTGAGTGCCTAAGGGCAATTCTTTTCCACCCTGTTTAAGTCTTGAGAATCAATTTATACATCTACATTTTTAACATCCCACCATCTTGCCCTTAAGACTGAGTCATAAAAGAGCAGGGAGGAAGAAGAGGATCCACCCACCTTTTGCATTAACAGTTTTTCAGGGACTCAAGCAGGGGGAAAATATAGTCAGTCCACTTTTGTGCTTAAGAGATGGAATAGATTCTGGCCTGTCATGTGTGCATTAGCACATGCTAACACAACACTTGCTCCTTGACTAGTTTATGCACATTATAAACTTCTATAAATTAATAAGTTAGGCCTTGTCTTCTGTACTATGAAAACTACATTTTTTTATTTCAGGATAACTTACTCTGAGAATAAGGGTGGCAATGTTTGGCTTACTTTTTATTTTTATTTTTTTGCTGTTCTTCTTCACTCTAGTGTTGCTTTCAACTCCTAGTGGAATATGAAGTTGACTTTGTTTAGTTTGCCTTATAGCAAAACTAAAGTGTTATGTCTTCACTGTGTTCTTACTTTAGGATAGCTTGTGAATGTTAGATTACCTAAGATAAAACAGGTAAGCCTTTAAAACAAAGTAGAGGAGTGATGGGAACAACTCCATGTCAAAGATAAGGATATCTGGAATCTGTTTCATTATTCAGATCAGGTCACAAGGTCTATGAAGCCCCCGCAGCTGAGAAAAACGTAGTGCTCTTCACAATATGTGCTCTTCCTATTAGTATGAACTACATGTAAAATATTATGCTGTAATGGTTAATAAACAAGAGTGTTGCATAGGACACATGATAATACATGTTGTCATTAAAATAATTAGACTAAAAAGGAAGTGACTCTTCAGGTGTTGTTTTGGAATTTGCAACTTTGTTGTGCTTTTGTGAATGCTTCGGTTGTGCTTTAGTGAATATCTGTGACAGGCACAGTGAGCATGCATGATCAAGGCCTTGCTAACCCCTCTGCATTGGTAAATTGTACTTATACAGAAAAAAGCCTGCCTTAAGATTCAGAATTCCACAAACGTACATGCAACAATAACTTTCCACTGCAACATCCAACAGTGCTGGTAGTATACTTAGTGATTAGGTGTAGGCAATTATTTAGGCTGGAAGGCCACTTAAAGAGTTTTGGTGAGCTCTTGAGGGGTGGGGGGGCAGGGAAATGCCAATTAATCCTGCTCAGCCCACCAGCCACTGCCGGGACCCTGAGGAGGGAGGGTTGTGCCCAGCATGCAGACTCCTCTGCCCTCCTCCCCCATATTCATCCTCCCTGCTCCTGCCTGGTCTCCTGTTGGCGGTGTGCAGTCCTGGCACCATGGCTGCTAGCAGCCGAGCCTGCACAGGTTGGGGTGTGAAGCAATGCACAGAGTAGCCATCCAGCCCATCACAATGAGCCACTGCCACCGTGCCACACCAGAAAAGTTGGGTTGAGCCCCCCTGCAGCCAACATAGATTTACCTCCCAGTGGTATCGCAGCAGTAGTGGCTCAGCATGGCAGGCAGGTGGACAGAATGACTGCTCCACATGCTACGTCGCACCCCATCCTGTGCAGGCCCGGCTGCTGGTGTCTGTGGTGCGAAGACTACAGCACCAACAGGAAGCCAGGCAGGGTGGAGAATGGATGGGGGTTTGGAGGAAGAGGACTCTGTGTGCTGTGCAACCTGGCCAGGTCCCAGCTACAGCAAAACAGAGTGGCACGGGGCACAGCCCTCCCTTGTCAAGCTTTTGATAGTAGCTGGTAGGCAGGATAGGATTAATTGGTGAGCTGGATATGGCCTGCAGACTGTATTTTGCCCACCCCTGGATTAGCATATAGTACAGTATTAACTGCACAAGTGTGTCCCTAAGAAAATGTGCCAGAGGAAATCATTTACTTTGTACCTGCTAAGGCAGCAATTTCAAGGTAACTTGCTGGAGTCAGATCTTTTCAATAATCCACAAATAAAGGAGGCATGTGTGTCTTGGGGGTACAGGTGGTGTGCTGTTTTCCATATAGTCATTTATACCTGTGCCAAATAGGTATCAGCTGCTACAAAATTACAAGTGTAGCATTATAGACACCCTTTTCCCTCAGTTTGTAAACACCTGCAAATCACCACAAAAGGTGGAAGATGGCAGAGTCAGACCCTGCAGGCTGGGTCCAAAGCACAGTAGACAGAGGTAGCTCTGACTCATCTACACAATAGCTTCAATTTTGTTCACTGTTAAAGCATAGGCATGTGAGAGAAAGCTTTGTCCTCAGTGCCAAAAAGGTGCATTTTACCACTGGAGAGCCAAAAGGTATCAACTCCTCTATTGTAACCTATGCAGATAGACAACCTCTGCCTTGTTGTTTTTACTGGTGCATAGCTGGATGAGGTTCACACTTTACCACTGTCCCCTGGTTTACCTCACCTAACCTACTTCCCAGTAGGCATGTCTACATAAGACACTTACTGCGCATTAGTCTAATAACACTGTGCAGTACCCTGTCACAGCACAAACCATGCTAATAGCCTGCTGTGCAGTGTTGTTAGGCTAATGCGCACTAAATAACTGTGTGCCGGAGCTATTGCGCAGAAATTCTAGGTACTGTGCATTTAGTTAGTACTTTATTAAGGAAGTACTAAACTAAATGTGCAGTATTCAAGGTGGATTAATGAATGTGTGGACACACCCACTGAGTATGATAGGGCCTTGCCTTTAAGAGGCGAATGCTACAAAAAACAGCATGAAGACAGCTAGAAAAGTCCTGTTAAGCTTAGGACCCCCAGAGCAGCTGAACTTGTCCTTTGTCCACACTATTACTGGACTACTGGAGGTGAAAGAAGAGATGGAATATACATTTCTGATCGGTAGCTGAGGTGGGGGCTAGAGTGGTGCTTTTGCTAAGGTGACTGATTGGCAGCTCAGAGGTTGCAAGTTTGAGGCCACACCAGAAGTGCTCACTGTGTGGCCCTGTCAGAGTCCAGCAAATCTATGAATTCTGCCAAATACCTTGTCACAAGGACAGAAAAAAGACAAGGAAGTAGCTGAGGCGAGGATGCCCCTCCTACAGGAACTCTCACAAGAAGAAAATATTGACAGCTCTAGCTTAATTTTAAACCCATTTTGCATTAGGAAAAAGTCTTTTCCATAGCAGAGATAAGGTGCTAAAAGCCTAGGGTTCATGTTGCTAAAGAAAACACATCCCTTTGTGACACAAGCTGAATATGACCCTTGAGCTTTGGCTGGTCTTGCAGTCACCCCATGAACACACTTCCCTCTGAAGTCTGTTTGTGGGAAAAGGATCAGGGATTTACTTCTCTTCCAGCTCTCAGTGGGGCCTGATCCTGAAGCTTTCTTTGAGTCTCGGGCTCCCAGTGAAGTGAAAAGCAAAAAATCTACCAGTCCAGGTGCTGCTGGCTCCTTCTACCTGCAAGATGGCATTTGGTGATGATGACCCTACTGTCTGATTAAAGTGCTCATTCTAGACATTTCCACCCCGTGCTTAATCAACAGACCAAACTAGCTTTTCACTGCTGTAAAGCATTTATCTGGGATTTTTTTTTATTCCTTTGAGTGAAAAGGGTAGAGAAATTTAGCTGGATGTTGTTGATCACCTAGGCCCTGATGCTGGTATCCCTGACAAGAATAAGCACATATCCTTCACCTGAAGCACAGGGCAGCAGTGCTAGTGGTGTCAGCCACTGTTCTGCTTCACCGGTGGCGGCACTGATCCAACCATACATTTTGTTTGGGAACTGGGAGGCAAAGAAACAGGCCTACAGATGATTAATAACTGCAATGTGTATGAACAAAGCCAAGGGATTTTGATTCCTATAGATATGGGAGCTGGGGGGTGTATTTCCTCCGCAATTTTACCCCATGGTAAACACTAGGCAAATCCCAGTCTTGTCTCAAGTTTTCTGCAGCTGGATGAAAGCTTTTACTTCTCCATTTCATTTTGGTAACGTGCTCAGACCGGGGCCTGATCCTTCTCCCATTTGCCAGTGGCAAAATCCCTGTGGACTGTGATGGGAGCAGGCTAGAATCCCTTTTTCCTGCAGGAGCAGCTCGTTTTGTTCTCGAAATAGGAAGGAGCCTTTCTTTCTTCAGACTTTATGCCTATCTCTTCAGCGAGAAGGACAACATAGTAACCAATACAGATGGGGAGAGGCACCACTCCAGACTTGAACTCCTTATATCCCGGGCCAAACCTTGCTCTGGGCTAGGCCAAGGCCACCCCAGGGAAGGCACCGAGGGAGACCTGGACCCGTGCTCCTGCCTGGATACACCTTGGCTTTGGCTCGGATCCCCGCTGCCTCCGTGGGGCCCGGGCCGTGCGTTTACCACGTTTCCCACCCGCTTCGCCGCCCCGAGGACCGTCGCAGGGGAGAGGCCACCATGCTCCCGCAGCGGCGGGGCTGCGGGGCGGGCACGGGGCACCTGCGGCCCCAGCGCGGCTGCGGCCCCGCCCCGGGGCCCGGCCCCGCCCGCGGCGCCCGGAGCCCGGGGGAGGCGGCGGCAGGCGGGTTAAAAGCCGCTGCAGGTGGCCGGGGAGGGACCGTCGAGCGCCGGGACCTGCCGCTCGCAGCCCCCGCCGGCCCGGCCCGGCCCGCAGCGACACCGCCCGCGACCCGCCGCCCGCCCATGGTGCCCGGCGCCCGCGGGCTCTGATCTCCGACACAGGTGAGGCTCCGCCGGGGCGGGCCGGGACCTGCCTGTCCCGGGCCCCGCTGCCGCCCCGGCCCGGCCCGGCTGCCGGCTTGTCCGACGGGCCGCGCGCGGGAGGGCCGGAGCTGCTCGGCGCGTCTTCGCCCGGCCGCGGCCGCACAGCGGAGCGCGGCGCTGGCGGTGCCGCCGGGCCGTGCCGCTCCCGCGCCCCGGCTATGCCGGGGCTCCGCGGGCCCGGGGCCGGGGCCGGGGCCGGGGCGGCTGACAAACGGGAGTCGCAAGGGAGATGCGCCCGGAGATCGCAAGCCGAAACCCGCCGCAGCGGAGGGGCCGCGCCAGCCCTTCCCCGCGCTCCGAAACCCGAGGAGGCGAAGCGTTGGCGCTTTCCAAGAGGTGCCTCCAGCCCAGCCAGGGGGCCTCGCAGCCAAACCCGTGAGAACTGCTGAGCCAGGACTCGTCTCTCCTGTGCCTTGCCCTGCAACACGGGAGGAGGTTTCAGAGCCTCGGTTCTGGCGCCTTTCGGCTCTTTGAATGTTTGCATTTGGGGGAAGGTTTAACTCCAAAGAGCGTCCTTGGTTTAGTTCATTAAAAGAACAAAACAAAACTTCAGTTATTTTTCCCAGAGTTACTTATTTATCCAGCAGTTGATGGTGTGCCTGTGAAGCTGGCCGGCCCATGATTTCAGGGAGCTGAACAAGCGCCTTGTATACAGATTATGCAAAGTACAGGGTAAAACAAAATGACAAGCAGAATGAAGACCTTGGCAATTAAAGATAATCTGTGACGCACCTACTCTGATGCACTTATTTTTTTTTTCAATGGAGACTCCCATGAGACTAAACACCTTGCATTAGTATACTAGACGGGTCCTGTGACCATTGGGTCACACCACCTCAGACATGCTTCCTTTTCACTGAGGAAATGACAATAAAACTGTGGGAGTCGGGACAAATATTTTGTGATGATTGGGGTGGCTGAGGTTGACAAGGACTTCATCACAAAGTCCTTATTTAGCCAAACTTTTGCAGATGCCAGTGAGAAGCTTGCCTGAGTACAGGCTATGTACTGTACAGAGCCCACTGTCGCTGACAATGGTTGAAATCTTCCCCATGGCACTCTGGGCAGATCTGTCTTCTTCCAGCCAGGAAGCGGGTGTCATTAGTACTGACAGAGCCAGATTCTGCAGGATTAAGTCCAGTTTCTGCTTCCATCTATGCAATATGCTCCATCACTCTTCATCCCCTTGCACAGAGCTATTCTGAGTAGAAGGGACTGTTGGTGATTCTCAACCAGGGTGACCCAAGAGCCTTTCCAGGGTGCCCTGGGGTACTACTCAATATGAGTACTGTTAGGTGTGTAAACATGATGTACGTGATAACCAGGGTTTTCAACTAGGAATCCAGTGTTAAAAACATTCTGACCTGTTGTAGTCTTTCTGCATCCCTTGCAACAGAAAAGCTGTTCTGCTATTCTTCCATAATCTGTGAACACCAACCCTTTGGCTGTGGCGTATGCAAAATGATGTTGTACTCTCAGTCTAGTTTCTAGTACAGAATTACTGTAAGAAGTGTGGGTGTCATAAGTCGGGCATGGGAGCAGGCTGCTAGAGATCTAGGCTTGTTGCTCATGCTAATCTATATTTCATGTATGATACACCTCTCTGCCTTTACCCAGTCTGTGAAATGAGGCTATTGGCATTTATTTTCAGCTTTTAAAAAAGGATGCTGTTGTCAATATTTGTGGGATGTTTCAATACTAGCAGAGAGGTGAAAAGCAGGGAATGTTCAGGTTATACAATCTGCTGTCCTTACCACTGCGTTTGTTCCTAGCTTCTGCTGAGGAGACCAGGTTCACTGCTACAGTCAAAAGTTTCCTGTTGCCTGTAGAGGTGGTTCCTCCAGATGTTGGCAGGGCACTGCAGAAACTCATTGCTCTTCCAGATGGGATTTGGGGCATGTCGGCAGGGCACAGTGGGGAGGCTTGCATTCATACTACCCATTTTGTCTGAGTTCTCTAACCCAAACTAAAAAAGGTTTTGTCCTCCAGGATTGTCACCCTAGTACGTCTCAAGGGGACTAAATAATATGTCAGAATGAGAACTGCTTAGTTCTGATACTCCTAGAGTGTATTTGGTACCCGTGTTGGTCTGGGACAAGAAGACATACAAAAAAAACTAGAACTCTCTTGTGATTTCCCAGTTGGTCTAATAAAAGGCATCACTTTGGAACCAAACATTTTAATTTTTTGTGTGATACTCTCAGAGAGCACTTTCCTCCCCTGCAGTGACCTTACATTTTCTGATCTTTGGACCTCTGCCCTGAGCTGCTGTTGTGCATCCCTTTGTGTATTTGGGAGACAGCTTTGGATTATTTATGTAAGATGTGATAGAAATGTAACTTGGAGAAGTGGAAAAAAGTGTGCACCAAAATCTTGTAGCACGGCTCATGTCTCCTAATAGGAAAGGAAAGGCCTAAATCAGCATAGCTTTCCTTTTTTATTGAAGCAATTTAATTGAAATTGTCTAAAAAAAATTTAGGTACAGTTTTATTCTTTGGAGACCTTTCCTCCTTGTTAGTTGCTGCAGTCTGATCAGGATAAAATGTTGTTTGAAAGGAGAACTCTGTGTGAGATTCACCTGACTGAACCCTGATTTGTTTAGGAAAAATCTTGTAAAGAGAGACTGTGCTGTCAAAGTAGAAAGAATGTAAAACGTATAAAGTTACATGAACTTCCTGTTAAATAACATCAAGAGCATAATACCAAACTTGATGTTTCCTACAAATTATGTCTGTCTTCCTCTGATACCCTCTTTAAAAAAAGAAGACAACCTGATTTTTGCATTTGCCAGAAATACTGTACACTTTTCAATGATGTATATATTTGGGAGTCGAGAGGGAAACTGCACTACAATAAAAACTCGTATTTCCCAAATTCTGTCAGCGCATGGTTCTGAGGAGGTTAGTCAGTAGCACAGAATTTTATAGATCAAGGGACGCAGAGAGATTACAGTTGATTTAACTTTCCTGAAAAGGAAGGAGCTCATTGTAATCGGAAAGATAATTAAATGGAAGTACAATGCAAAATGACCAATGTCTTAACTATAACTTAATGTTGTAACTATAACTGCCATCTTCATAGTCTGCCATGAAACAAGATTCAGAGTTCAAATTCACCCATGAAGAAAGCCGATCAAATGCTGTTGAGCTTAGGGGAGTTGCATCCACTTGCATCAGAACTGAATTTATCTTGAGGAATTTGGTTTCTGTTAAAATGCTCATTAATCCTGCAAGGTAAGTTTTTACAAGGTGGGGGAAGGGTTAATTAACTAGATTCAGGCAGGGAATCTTGTGCCTTGTTATGCCTTCAAGTGAGATCTGCATTCCTTGCATCCTTCTTTGCATAACTGGGAAGGGTCTTCTGGAGAGAAGAACAGCGAATGGGAACTTGTCACAAGCCTTCATTTACAATTCTGGGGCTAGTGAAACAAGTGACAGTGACTAAAAATTTACTTCAAATCTACATTCTTATCTATGTGAATTCTACAGGGAGTTGTGCCCAGGATAGTCATCATCCTGAGGCCTTATCTAATTTACATGTACACACTGCTACTTGCTTTGCAGTGATACCTATTAATCCATTAATTAAAGGGGTAATTATCTTTGAGTTCTGTGTACCAAGTGCTTAGTTTCCCTAAGCCTTGAGATGAAGAGCAAGGAAAACATGGCATTGCAACTAATGTTCAAGCCTGACCTGGTCATGGTCTGGTGGTGGGTACTTGGGACACAAAGAACAGACTGCCTGATCCTGACTTCTGTGTCAGATACACTGTGATCACTACTTGTTATAGTAAGTTTGTATATTTGTTTTTTGTGAATTGTTACCAGCCACTGGCAACAGATCTGGAACACAGCTTGAGAGCTGCTAGAGAGAATTTCACTGACTACTCAGATGGTCAGACTGCTCTTGATTTCCTCCCCCCCAACAACTCATAATTCTTTAATAAAAGTTGAGTGGTTTGTGAAGAGTACTCCAGTTGGATGCCCCTTGAGACTGATACGATTTGCAACTGTCATATTACAAATTGTTGCATTTCCTACCTGCCAGGAGCTGAGGTGCAAGTTAAATGTCCTTCTACAACAGAATGTGACTGAAAATTTAAAATAACATGGGAACCTGTATTCTTTTCAGCTACAGCCATGTTATCAGTTGTTGAAGGAGAAAAAATAAACCCTGATTTTTTGTCTTGGCAGATACTCATTTTAGTACTTTAGTTCCCCTACCTCCACCCCGCCCCCTTGTTTATAGTGTCTGAGGGTCTGACAGTCTTTAACATATTTATCTTCATACGTCTGGGGGGGCAGGTATTATCTACCAGTTATGGAAGAGCAGCAGAAGTACAAAAGCAAGCATAGCGCAAACCCAGAAGTGAAGACTAGAACTAGATCCTTGTGCTCTAACCTCCTCCTTCAGAAGTATTGAGAATTGCTAAGCATGAGTTAGGTCAGTACTGGGGTGGGCAAAATGTGGCCTGGGAGCTGGATATGGCCCGCCAGACCGTTCTGTCCAGCCCACGGGGCCCCTCAAATATTAATTTTCTTAATTTTATCTGCCCCCGGCTACCTGTCATGCGGCCGTTGATGGCTTGCCAGAACTCAGTAAGCGGTCCTCAGCTCTAAATAACTGCCCGCCCCTGGGTTAGCAGAATCTGTCCCACACACCTGCTTAAAATGACAAGTTTTGCCATATTGTTAGCTAAAGTATAAAGTTTCCCTGTGCCCCCCTGCCTTCCAGCATTGATAACACATGTATACAAGATACAAAAATCACCATTGTAGCTTATTTGGGCTAGGGAACCAAAACAAGGTACACCAGTATAAGACACCTTAACATTAATATACTTGTATCTAGATTTAGGTTTTTACTGGCTTCTGGGCTTTTACTGGCTTAGGCATCTAGGCAAAATTCACACTCCTGTCAGTACCATCAATAATACTTGAATGCAGACCAGCCCTCAGTATACAGTAGGATTGTTTGTTTGATAGGGGGCTCCAAGAACAGGCTAACTATGCTAGTGATATGGGATCCCAAAGAGTTTAACAATTCTACGGCTCTTTTGTGGAAAAAAAATTAGCATGAGAATTGCCACATTAGGACAGATCATTGAGTCCAGGCACTGACCTCCCAGCATTTGCTGATGCTAAATGCTTCAGTTGTAGATCTATGATAGGCACTTAAAACTTAAATAATAAGTTTTGTCTTGGCTGCTTGCTATGCCTTGGAAATGTGAAAAAGCATGCTGCTAGGTGCAACAAGAAAGAGATTCGTGGCACACCCAACTCTGGAGAAACCTGACCAGTAAATGGAATCACTGTATGCATTTATCCACAACCATCTATGGTTCAGAGAAACAAGTACGTCAGGAACCTACTGGTAGGCACACGTGAGGAGTGATATTATTCTGAATTTGTACAGCACCTATCACAATGGTAACCTTGCTCCTAACTGCATATTCCAGGTGCTACTTAATGCAAATACATATCATATATGTTTGGCTTTTTTAATGTTACTAAACTATTTGACTCCACTGTAGTAGTGAATTCTGTAAATTAGTTGTGCACAAAAAGAACATGCCTTCTATTGTATCTTTTTTTCACCGATCTAGTTGATATAAAACAAGCATATCTACATGCATCTGGTATACTGAAGCCATGTTTTTTTAAACTTCTGATTAAAAGATGGATATAGAAGGGGACTTGAGCAGAGAATGCAAGAGGCTTCCGATTTAATTGGGAAATGAAGCGACTATGATTTTGTAACTACAGGACCTTCATAGCATAAGTGGTGCTCTCTGTTAGAGGCTTTCTGTGCAGGCCTAAGCATCCCTATTCCTTGTGATTTGACTGGCTCTCCACTTCAGTGTCGTGATGGTCCATGCATCAAGTACCTCTCCCCCTCATGAAGGCACTGCTGTGCAGCTGGAGGAACAAAAACCCCAGTTGTAGAGCACTGATTGATGTTGAAATGCAAAAAGCTTGAACCCTACATCACTGTTTTTACATGGCTATATGTTGTCACTTAGGCTACTTAAGTGTTGATTTCCTGTAGCATACTTACTGAAAGCTGTTACTTACCACTAAGTTTTGCAATTGTTCTCCCTGCATTATGATCTTTCAGCTTCCTTCTTTGCCTCTATTCGTTTCTGCTTCCCTCCCTTTTTTGCTCCACACTTTTCCCTCCTCCTCCTCCTCCTCCTCCTCCCCCGCCCTCCCCTGTACATGCCTCACAACCTTTCTTTTTCTGATGGTGTTTACTGTTAAATACATTGTTGAATCTCGTCTGTGTACAGGATTGTAGTAGCTGTAGATATCTGTGCTAGTTCTAAAACATATGCAGTCATTGATGAGGCTGAAGGTTGGTTTACCTGCTTTGGTTGTTTTCCCTGTCTGTTTTGGCCGAGGGACAGAGGTGATTTAATACTTGTTGGTCAAAGGGCCTCAGAAGCAATCTTGGGATAAAGATAATCCACAGTAGTCAATTTTTAGAACCCAGATTCACATCACACGTACTAAAGCAAATTAATTATCTGGAATCTTCTTTTCTTCCAGTTGGGAATCTAGTAGTTTGCCATCCTTTATTTCCTCTGATGTGAGCCATGCTTGACTGAGGCCTTGAGCAGAGCTAACATGACCTCCTGGATTGCTGGCAGCAGGGAAGGGAGTGGCAATATTGACACTGATATTGGTTGTAGGAAGATCAAATTGTAAAAGTGACTATGGGCACTGACAGGTGTGCGGGGCCCCCACTCATCTAAGTCATGGCACAATGAGTTAGAGCCAACCCCCCTCCCCCCACCAGGAAAGGTGCGGGGGCAGGACTGAGCCTGCCTGCAGGTGATCAGTAAGCCCAGGAGCTGCCCCTCTCCTGGAGGGGGAAGCCTGAGCTGCTGGCTTGCCTGGCCTAAGCTTGGGGGTGGGGGGCAGTGGATTGGAGCCCAGATTCCCACCCCCACAGCTGAGGGATGTGGAGGGGGAGGCAGGAAGCAGGGGTGCTCCAGTCTACCTCCCCACCCTAGCTTGAGTCTGTCCAGCCAGCAGCTCCCTGCTGCTGTTACGAATCCAGATTCGTAGAAACTTGTTTCTTGCCAGACTTGATGTTAGTGCCAGGTCCCCAACATTTGCAAACCAAACATTTCTAGGACTCTAACTGTGGGGAAAAAAATAAATATGAATATATATAATTTCTATGACTTTTTTTTTTTTTTTTTTGAGTCCTAACTTAATCTGGTTATCTCTAACATTTAAATAAGTTAGTTACTAACCAAGCTAAGACTTCATAAATCAACAAGAAAAAGGGTTGTTAATGTTAAATATGAAGACAACTCCTTTCTGGCTATTGCTAGTGTTAGTTCTCAGTTCCTTTTGTTTTACTAAAGTAAGAGACAAAAGGGCTTACTCTACATATAACGCTAGCATAGTAGGTCAGGTTTGGACAACTAGAAGTTCACTGTTTGGAAACCTCCTGATTTTTGTTTTAACATTCTTGATATAACACTCATCAGGCTAACAACATTCTTTACTTCTTTACATTTCCAAAATATTGGTACTATATTAGCTCCCCCACCCACGCCCGAAACATCTTCAGTGTTCTAAGGTTCTCTAAAAATCCACATCAACAAAAGAGAGCACCTCGGTTACAACTCTTAAAACTTTGTTGCAACTTAAATATTTTTCAACCAACAGGTCTGTATAATTTTGTAGTGCCTGCTGCTGTTTAGGTATTGTTAGAAATATTTACTGAGCACTTCTGCATCTTTCTGCATTGTTGTTAACAATTCTACCGTGTCCCTATAGTAATAAAATATTACAAGAACTATTTTTGTTCCTGATGTACTTTAAAAAGCAGATTCTGTCTTATGTCTGTTGGCTTCTCTTTTTGATTTCCCCCCACCCCCATAATCCCTAGCATGTCTTCTATATATCCTGCTGTGTATCCATTCTCCTTTCTTCACTTGTTACATGGTTTTTATTTTTATTGTTTTTCCTTTCTATGCCAGGGCTTGGGTGTATTGAAACTACAGAAACAACATTCTTTCTGAATTGTAGGTGTTTATGTCTTTTGAGCTTCTAGTAAAATGTTCTTTAACAGTTTTCAGTTGTCATTTACATTTTCCTCTTTGTTTTCCCCCCTCTCTCTCTTCCCCCCCCCCCATTGAGGGGGTTTATTGTTTTCAATTTTAGTGAAATTAACTTAAAAGCACTCTGTGTGTGCATGCACACTATTGATTTGGAGCTTCTTGTTTTTCATGCGCAAACAGATAAGCCATGATCATTATGAACTATCCATGTATACTACTTCATTTCCAGTATTGGTTATGGCCACTTGTGGTGACAGTGTCACATTGTCTAGGAAACTGTTACTGTTGTCCCCCAAGATGCTGCAGTTATTTAACAACTCCTATATTCTGTGTCAACAGTGTCAATGGAACTGATTTCCTACATCTATTGATGATGACTTGTTGTTTGTGTTTTGTCTTACTAGGTAACGGGAGTTAAACAAGACAATGGATTGGGGATCACTGCAAGCTGTGGTGGGAGGTGTGAATAAACACTCCACCAGCATTGGAAAGGTCTGGCTCACTGTCCTGTTCATTTTCCGTATTATGATCCTCATAGTGGCTGCAGAGAAAGTCTGGGGAGATGAACAAGAAGACTTTGTCTGTAACACACTACAGCCTGGATGCAAAAATGTTTGTTACGATCACTTTTTCCCCATCTCTCATATTAGACTCTGGGCCCTTCAGTTGATCTTTGTCTCAACTCCTGCACTGTTGGTGGTAATGCATGTTGCCTACAGACGACATGAGAGGAAGAAGCAATTCAGGAAGGGAGATCAAAATTGTCAATATAAAGACATTGAAGAGATAAGAGCCCAAAGATTTCATATTGAGGGACCCTTGTGGTGGACATACACTGGCAGCATATTCTTCAGGTTGATTTTTGAAGCTGCCTTCATGTATGCATTTTACTTCGTGTATGATGGATTCCGAATGCCACGTCTAGTGAAATGTAGTGCTTGGCCTTGCCCAAACACAGTGGACTGTTTTGTTTCTCGACCTACTGAAAAGACGGTGTTCACTATTTTTATGATTGGTGTGTCTGGTATTTGCATTATGTTAAATGTGGCTGAATTCTGTTATCTGCTGATAAAATGTTTCCTTAGAAAGTCTAGAAGAGCAGGATCTCAAAGACATTCCCCCAGCCTTGAGAATAAAGAAGAAACTAAACAAAATGAAATGAATGAGCTAATATCTGATAGCTGTCAGAACACCGTTCCAGCATTTTCAAAGTAGCTAAGGTGATGTGAATGTTGGGATACACTCTTCAGAGAGTGAATGCTCATGTTTAGAGGTTCAGATTAAATCAATTGTATTTAAAGTTTTAATATATATTGTCAGGTGGGAATTTATACAACTAATTTGAAAGTCCAGAAAGCATGAAGATGGGAAAACTGAATAAGGATTAAGTAGGATACTACATCTTCTAAGAATATCCTTAACAAGCTGACTATGACAAATGGAAACTCAATAGTCTGTTTATACTGACATGAAACATAAAAACAATGTATTTAACAGCCACAAGAACAAATCTGTTTTCAAGCTAGATACTCTAGTATCTAGCACTTATAGCAGTGATAGGTTTTTACTCACTTGTGAACTTTCAATTAAATATTTTTGTAAAGTATGAGATTCCTTGTTACTTAAAGTGTTATAGTGTATAGCTGAGTAGCATGTATTTTGTTTTGGGGGTCTTTTTTACAACACAAGCAGATGCAACTACTAATGCCATTTTAATAGAGAAAGATTGGCTTAAGTATATCAATTTCAAACATAGAGCAGGTCCTGCTGTAAATAATTCTATTAGTATTTTTATATTGCAAACTGCCAATTTTATTAAATCATAGATATTATTGAAATAAGCCACCTATGTTTTCTAATGAATTAGACATGTTTTATTTCATGTACTGTATAAGGCTATGGAACCTTGTGGGTGGGGAAGTGTTTTGTTTGTTTAGACTGTAGACCGAGAATGCCAAAATGGTGTGACATTAGGGACTTGCTAGTTCCCTAACTAATAATGGGGGAGGAAAGCTGGAATCTGAGCTGTCTTTTGAATAAAAAGCAAACGCTATAACTTCTTGCAATGGAGTGTAATTATTTTTTCTGTGAGGTGTGTTGGTGACCTATGACACTCTGGAATCTTTGTTCTGCACTTCTATTACCTGCTTATAATTCAGTTTGTAAAGTCCTGGATATAAAAGTAAAATACGTCAGGCTAGCCTGCACTACCACTGAAGCTTAACCCATTTGTAACACCTCACCAAGATGTGGTAGAATGGTTTCTTTCAGAGTTAGCAGGGAATTGGGACCATCTTCCTGTTGTGTGTATGTGAAGTGGTAGAGCACCTGCGTTCAATCCTAATCATGGTCATCTGTTTTTGAGAGGATGATGGTGCCCAAAGTGAAGGAGAGAGAGGAAAAAAGAAAAGTGAATGCAGTACACTGGTAATATGGGAGGGGACTTTTCTATGAACGTCTCACTCTCCTTTTGTGAATCGCTGGGTTCAACTAGTTTTAAAAAAATAGTTGTAAATCCTTTGACTTCAACAGTTACTCCTCTTTACCCTAGCATAAACAGCAGCAGAATCTGATCCAAGGGCTTTGATATTATGATGATCTGCCTTGAGTTGACCAGAGTGGTTTACAAGAGAAAAATTATTACTTAGAGCAGAAAGTGAATGAATGAAGATGAGCATAGGTCCTTAACTCTCATCTTTCCTTCTACTAATATAATCCATTCCTGATCTTTTCAGGATTTTCCATGTCATTTTGTGAAAAGACACTGTGATTTTTCTTGGTATACTCACTGGCAAATGAGTGCAAATGCCAAAATTAAAGGAAGTAAACAAACAAATTAGACTTATTCTTTCTTCCTCCTCTAAGACTTTTCAGTGGGAGCTACAGGAAGTGGGAGTGAGATGTTATAGGCTTTATTCCTGTCCTCCTTAACTGTAGCTCCAGAACTCCACCAACACCTTTTTATAGGGTAAAGGTCTGGGGAATGATGTAACTAGCTAAACACCCATTTTAGAAAGAATAATGGAGCCAGTGCACTGGATATCATTCAAATTTTTCTCTTACCAGTGAACGCCAGGGCCATGTTAATTCAGACACCAAGACAATGCATGGTTAGCCTGAATGAAATAATCTTGTGCTAAATCATATTCCTCAATGGATTTTTATCCAAAAAATGCTGTGAATAATACCAGACAAAACATATAAACAGATGTCACTTGGACATTCCTAGGCATAATCATTAACTATCTTCAGTTATCTGATTGAAATAACCTTTACTCTCTGCTGTAAGGAAAGTTCCTATAGTTCAACTACAGTTTCCTTAGCTGAGGTATGAGGTTTCTTCAGATTTACAACAGAGTAGAAACCACTTAAATCCCAAGATTGTCATGTGACAATGACTGGGCTTCCCCCACTCCCACCCTAGTTTACAAGATTTATAAACAGCCTTTTTTATTCTAGTTTTCTTGCAGAAACCTCCAGCTCTTCCAAATGTTTTACATTAACCCCTGGTAAGCAGGCAACAGAGTAATATGGTACTTACCAGTTGAAGTTTTAGGTAACATGAATAGAATTGTAGAAATCAGTCATACATAAACTACATTCTCTTCTATATGCCACACCACTACGTTCTGTGCTCCCAGCAGTAAAAATAAAAAAGCCCTTATAACTAAACTATGTTGAGAGTTATCATAAATAAAGAGCCAAATGCTACGTGAATTGACTTCAACAAGGTTGTTCAGTCATCACCAACAGGACTCTGGTGATATAACTCAGGGTTGTCTCAACTAGAGATCTGTAAGGAATTACCCCATGGTCCCTGGGCTCCTGATGCAAATGCTGCATGGAATCCATTGCTTTCTTGCTGATGCTGTCACATGTTTTGTCTTCTTCACCCTCCTCCAGTTTCCTCTTCCCATCCAGGGAGCTTGTGGCTTGGGAAACTTGGAGGGCAGGGGTGGAGGGAGGCATTGCAGCCCTGACATAGATGATGAAACTATCAAACTGTTCCCTGTATCCCTTTCACTTTTTGAAACTACCCTTCATCCAGACTGACTTCTATTGATTACACTGAATAGTCCTTCAAGTACCTGAGCACTGCAGTACAAATTTACCCTCCTTCACTGTGTTAAGGTTGAATGTCTTAGTTCTGCATTATAACAAAAATACTTGCAGTAGCAGTCGTTCTGCAGTTTTCAATGGGCAAATCTCCATGAGAGATTTACTGTGGAGCTGCCTTATTAGCTGTGCAGTGAAGTCTCAGCATCTATGCATGCAGCCTTATTAGCCCATGGTAAACTAATTAATTCTGCTGTAGGTTAGTACTTGTAAACACAAGTGCTATCCTATGGCAGCGTTTTTTAGTATGCAACAATGCACATGTAGACACTGACGGGGCTGGCTGGGGGCAAGGGGACTGCCTGCCAGCTAGCCCTGGACTGCTGCACCCTTGTGCCCCAGCCAGCCCTTCTGCAGCACGTTGAGCCAGGTCAGAGCAACCCCGAGCTGGCAAGCTGACTCCCCAGGTCTCCTGCCAGCCGGGGCTGCTCCAACCCAGCTCAATATGCTGTGGTCCCAGGCACGCGTGTAAACACTGCCCCCAGGAACAATAAACTGGCGATTACTGCATCGAATTAATTTCACATGTAGATGTTCTCAGTGTCTGACAATCTGCTTCCTGCTGAGTATAATCAAGTAAAGCACATACATAAGACTGCCGCCCTCTCTGTACTGGCACTGTACTGTAGTGAATGTCATCAAAACTAGGGGATTGTCAGCTGGACACCATCTGATAATTCATAGAAAGAAATTATCCTCTCTCAGAGTGATCTGTTGGTAGATTTTTACACTGCCGAGGCCTCTGCAGCAGTTCACTTTTTCAAACCTTCCTCTATGTGTCCTTGGGACTGTTGCAGCCCTAACTGGAGTAGTAAAACTGTGTTTGACCAATGCTCACCATTCAGCCAGTCTTACACATGGGATAAAGCAGAGCAGGTTTTGCTCCATTCATTGAAAATAACCCCCTCCTCTTCTCAGGCTGGCCCTCATCAGTACTCTGTATTCCCTCTGTTTAAGTGCATAGGTACCAACAGGTCACACCCCTGTCTATCACTCAGAGAATTTTCCCACCATTTTGCTTCCCTCAGACCCAACACCTTCCCCAGAGTTGCTTGACACAGGGTCTATCTACATATGCAATTAGCACAGGGGCTAATGCGGCCCAGGGGCCGGATGCGGCCCGCCAGGCCATTCTATCCGGCCCACGGGGCCCCTAAAGAATTTAGAAAATGAATATTTATCTGCCCCTGGCTGCCTGTCATGCAGCCCTTGATGGCTTGCCAAAACTCAGTAAGCAGCGCTCTGCCCAAAAAAATTGTCTGCCCCTGAATTAGCACATAGCGATAAACTCTGGCACAGCTTGCACTGGACTTTATGTCTCCTTGGTGCAGTGTTTACACATACGCCCAGGACTACAGCACTTTGGGTGGAGCAGCCCTGGGGTGGCAGGGAACCTGGGGGGGGGGGTCAGCCTGCCAACCTGGGACTGCTCCACCCCAGCCCAGTACTTGTCCCAGACAATACTATCCTACAGCAGAGTTAATTAATTTCCTGTGCCCTAATAGGGGTGCATGTGTAGACAGTGATGCTTTACTGCTGAGCCCATTAGTCAGCTCTGCAGTAAAGCGCACATGTAGATGCACCCACAGGGTTCTCCCTATCCCCCAAAACCACAAGTCTCCCCTTTTCCTCCAAGCTCCCTTTGCAAAGTCATGTGACAGACTGAAATGCCAGTGTCAGGCAGATCTGTGGTAGTGGACAACAGAAGAAACTACTAGTAAAGGCAACAGTTTACAACAAAATTCCCACCACGGGTGATCTAACACATCCTGTACTCTCTTCCCCATGTTAGGTGGGCCTTAGAAAAAAAGAAATTCCAGGAGAGAACCAGAAATGCTAAATAGCAGGAGCAAGTGCAAGCAGCCATTTCAGCAGGGCCTGCTGGAAATGGATGAGGTCTGGCCACTCTCCATATTTTTCATGCTGGATATTCCCTCCCTATACTCACTGTTTTGTTTTTTTCCACCAGCCCTGTCCCTCATATGCACTTTTCTTAGCTTCTCCCTACCCTACCTGCATGATCCGCTTCTCCCTTGGCTACTCCCCTGCTATCTCTGCCTGCTCTTGGTTTTTCCACATACTTCATGTTCTCCAAATAATATCCCACACCTCCTCTCCCATCCTTTATCTGGTCTGCTTCCACTGGCTATACTTTGGAGCAGGGACTGTCTGGCCCAGAGCCTTAAAGGTAGGGAGGCACTCCCATTGAAATCACTAGGTGTTAGGTATTTAAACACTTTTGAGGATCTAGGCTGCTATTACTCATGTTTGTTACAGTACTAGTGTAATGAGACCCCATTCTCAACTGGCTCCAAGCATTTCATTGCAAAACACTGAATCATGATGACAATCTGTTGTGAGATTAAACTACTACCTCAGATTGCCTCCTACATTTTTCTAGTCTCTAAATGCTGATGTGCCCTGAATTATTCCTTTTATTAAACAACTGGAGGGGAAAAAACCCCAGGGCTGGCAGTAGCTTGTTTTCAGTACAACTTCTGGGAAAACTGGGAGCACTTTATAAAGTAACCAAGAATCAGGTCTCTTTAGTGCCATCTGCTGTAGCTGTGCGGCAAGTCAGGCAATCTTAAACCATATCCTGAGGTTTTAGAGGTCTGACAACAGCTACGTGACTCTGCATCCAGGGATAACAATCTTTAGTCCCTTCAAATGCCAGCAGATGGATGGAGTGAACAGCTGGTGATCCAGATAAATAAAGATCCCCTCACCTGTGGTCAGCTGTCCCTGTCTGCCTGTTTGAGGGGTGCTTCTTGTAGCAAAAGCCTGGAGGGGACCTAGTCTAAGGAGCTTTCTAACCACAATTTTTAAGTGAAATTAGTCCCAGAAGTCTGTAGGAGTGGTGAGCTCATTGTGGACAGGCGTTGTCTGTGGTTTCATAATTTCAGAGAGTTTAAGGACAGAAGGGACAATAAGATAACCTCATCTGACTCCTTGTGGATTGAAGGCCCTTACATTTCACCCCATTCCCCCTGAACTGAGCCCTACAGTTGGGACACAGGGAACAATAGTTTCAAAATAGTGATGTCAGCTCAGCCAGGAGGGATTTGCAAACAGAGCCCAGCTGATGTCCATCCATCCAGGCAGTCTGTTCCACTGAGACTCTGTGTAGGACCTGTGCTGCAGGAACCTTGCATCTGATGATGGCATCACTTAGCAACAATGGGCAGCCCTACATTTCCAAGTGTAGGGCCTAAATTTATGCACCTGAATTCAAGAGGCCTGATTACCAGATCCTCTTGGAATCAAACCTTGACAATTTCAGACAAAAAGTCAATCATTTTCATAGAATCACAGAAAATTAGGGTTGGAAGGGACCTCAGGAGGTCATCTAGTCCAACCGCCTGCTCAAAGCAGGACCATCCCCAACTAGGTCATTCCAGTGAAAGCTTTGTCTAGCTGGGTCTTAAAAACCTCCAAGAATGGAGATTCCACAGCCTCTCTGGGTAACCTGTTCCAGTGTTTCACAACCCTCCTAGCGAGAAAATTCCTCCTAATAGTTAACCTAAACTCCCTTGCTGCAACTTGAGACCTTTGCTTCTTGTTCTGTCATCTGCCACCACTGAAAACACTCCAGCTCCATCCTCTTTTAAACCCCGCTTCAGGTACTTGAAGGCTCCTATTAAATCCCCTCTCTGTCTCCTCTTCTCTAGACTAAAGAAGCCCATTTCTCTCAGTCTCTCCTCAGAAGCCATGTGCCCCAGGCCCCTCATCATTTTTGTTGCTCTCTGCTGGATCTTCTCCAAATTGTCCACACCCTTTCTGTAGTGGAGGGCCCAAAACTGAACACAGTACTCCAAAAGTGGCCTCACCAGTGCTAAAGAGAGGGGAATAATAATTTCCCCTGGCCTGCTGGCAACACTCCTACTGATGCAGCCCATATGCTGTTAGCTTTCTTTGCAACAAGGGCACACTGCTTTTTCACATTCAGCTTATTATTGTCTACTGTAACCCCCAGGTCCTTTTCTGCAGAGCTGCCACCCAGCCAGTCCAGAGGCTGTAGCAGTGCATGGGATTCTTCCATCCTAAGTGCAGGACCTTGCACTTGTCCTTGTTGAACCTCATGACATTCCTTCTGGCCCAATCCTCTAATTTGTCTAGGTCACTGAATCCTAGCCCTATGCTCAGAGCCAACCTGAGCAGGATGCAGGGCCTGGGACAAATCAGTCCATGCAGAGCCCCACCCCCACTTTGATCCCATGCGCCCTAGA
The DNA here is from genome assembly GCF_052110815.1 of Crocodylus siamensis. Classification (NCBI taxonomy): domain Eukaryota; kingdom Metazoa; phylum Chordata; order Crocodylia; family Crocodylidae; genus Crocodylus; species Crocodylus siamensis. The sequence goes on from NC_143395.1 coordinate 386,323,972, forward strand.
CCTGAAGAAGCTGCCACTACAATCGGCTGCAGTGGCAGTGGCAGTGGCAGTGGAGGTGGGTAGCGAGCAGCGGGATGCAAAGCCAGCAGCGGTGTCGCAGAGTCATTGTGGCTGCTCTGCCTAGCTCTGCGGGGACCCCCTGATTTACCCCTTCCCTAGGAATGGCCCTGCCTACCCTTCAGCATATCTACTACTCCCCCCAGTTTGGTGTCGTCTGCAAACTTGCCACCTTCCATGTTGTTGATGAAGACATTGATCAAAATTGGCCCCAGGACTACCCGTGGGGCACTCTACTTGATACTGTCAGCCAACTAGACATCAAGCCATTGATTACTACCCTCTGAGCCCGATGCTCCAGCCAGTTTTCTATCCACCTTACAGTCCATTCATCCAGCCCCGTACTTCCTTAACTTGCCTGTGAGAATGTTGTAGGAGACTGTATCAAAAGCCTTGCTGAAGTCAAGGTCTATCACATCCACTGCTCTTCCCACATCAACAGAGACAGTCATTTAGTCATAGAAAGCAATCAGGTTGGTCAGGCATGACTTGCCCTTGGTGAATCCATGCTGACTGTTCCTGATCACCTTCTTCTCCTCTAAATGCTTAGAAATGGATTCCTTGAGGATCCACTTCATGATTTTTCCAAGGACTGAGCTGAGGCTGACTGGTCTGTAGTTCCCTGGATCCTCCTTTTTCCCTTTCTTAAATATGGGCACTATGTTTGCCCTTTTCCAATCATCTGGGACACCTGAAAGCCATGAGTTTTCAAAGGTGATGGCCAATGGCTCTCCAATCTCATCAACTCCCTCAGCATGGTCAGGTGAATCCCATCCTGGCCCGTGGACTTGTACATGTCCAGGTTTTTTAAATACTCCCTAACCTGTTCTTTCACCACTGTTGGCTGCTCATCTCCTCTCCAAACTGTGCTGCTAGGTGCAGTAGTCTGGGAGCTGACCTTGCCTGTGAAGACTGAGGTGAAGAAGGCATTGAGCACTTTACCCTTTTCTGCATCCTCTGTCACAAAGTTGCCTCCCACATTCAGTGAAGCACCCACACTTTCCCTGATCTTCCTCTTGCTACCAACATACTTGTAGAAACCCTTCTTCTTACCCTTCACATCCTTTGATAGCTGCAACTCCAATTGTGCTTTGACCTTTCTGACTTTATCCCTGCATGCCCGAGAAAATACTCTTTTCTATTTATTTGTCCAAGTTTCTTCTTCTTATAAGCTTCCTTTTTGTGACTTTGTTTACTGACTAGTTCCTTGCTAAGCCAAGCTGGTCTTCTGCCATACTGGCTAGTCTTTGTGCATATTGGGATGGTTTGTTCCTGCATTCTCAGTCAGACTTCTTTAAAGTACAGGTTCTGAGATTTTCAGGCAATATTTTCAGGCAGAATTTCTCCTGCTCCCCACCCACCATCCTGTGTTTGCTTTTTCTACAGCAATGGAGTAAATTTGCCACTTCTAAGCTTCATGTACAGCGTGGGTGCCCCTCATGCTGGAGTTTCTTCTTCCTTAGCCCTCTCTTAGATTCAGCAGCATTGAAGGTGAGCACCTGGGGACAGCTAGGGCAGGAGTGGTAAAGGAGAGGCGGCTGCAGAGGACATGTTCAGATCCCCAAATCCTAGCAAAAATGGCAGTCATCCCCCTGCTGTATATGTGCAAAGTGAGGCACATAAATCAGACTACCACCTCCTCAGTTCTTGGCACTACAGGCAGAGGATTACCCTGTCCATACTGCAGAGTGGCTTTGCCTCTTCTGAGCTCAGAATTTCCACTTTTTCTGCCTGCAACAGTCTGGAAATTGCAAACCAATGTTGAAAGTGTCCAGAAGTGCAGCAGAAGTCCTAAGACCTGATTCAAAGCCCACTGAAGCCAGGAAGAAGATTCCTAGCAGCAGGACTTCAATGAGGTTGGATCAGGCCTTAACAATGGGCGTTCCCTCTTTGCAGCACCATAATACTCCTGGAACACTTTCCTATAGGGCTTTGTATCATCAAAGCCCTTCCCACAGAGTAGCCAGTGGCTCCTCATAACACCTTGGTGAGCAAGAGAAATAATTATCTCCTTTTAGCAGGTATCCACCCTTCACAGACATGAGTGCTCTCCAAGTGCAGCTCTGACTGACAAACCTAGTTTGACATTTATTCACTTTTTCAAAATCATTTTAGGCATTCCCAGTAATTTCTGCTCAGGCATCTGGGCAAAATAGCCAGTGGGAGTGAGAGAACACCCTTCTGCTTTGCTGTTATGGAGTAAAATTAATAAGATTCATATTGAGGCTGTATCTCCCACTGGCTTCCAAAATTGGCTAGTTCTTTGGACCTCTACCAAGTAAGCACAAAGTGGGTCTAAGATGCTACTAAATTAGAGTAACAGAACTTTACACTCACATTGCAAAGTGCTAAATGCCTCCTTGGTGTAAGCCAGTGGAGAACCAGGTTCAGACACTTCAGACGAGGGAAACAGGGCTGATGATATCAGCTGTAGTTCAGCTTAGTGTGTTGTAACATTGCTTTATTTATTATTATACAATGCACAGAAGACCTGGCTAATCTAATCTCTCTGTGTTATTCCTTTTCCCTGTTCTCCTCTCCCTGTCTCTTTTTAGATCATAAACTCATCAGAAGAGCAGGTCTACCTCTCTATAGTTCTGGGAGGCACCTAGTAAACTTGGAGAATTGCTAGGTAAGCACATCTACTACTGATGCAATCAGGCAAAAGAAAAGAATTGAAATTGTGCCTTTTTATGATTCTGTTTGATGTCTAGAAATGGCTGTAAAAAAGAAGCAACAGGTCAGATCCTTGGCCTTGGTTAGTTCCCTTTGTGTTACTGGAGTTCATAGATATACAGATTTTATGGCACAAAGGGTATGTCTACATGTGCTTTTATGTGCACCAAACTTTAATGTGCATTTGCCTAATGTGCGTTAAAGCAATTTAGACATGCATCTACACATACATACGCTAAGGCACATTAACAGAGAGTGTGGACCGACTTGAAACTAAGGTTAGTCCCAAGTCCCAAGTCAGTCAATATACACAGTGTTAATGTGCCTTAGTGCATCTACACATGTGTTAAGGTGCTTTAGCTATTTATGCCTAAATTTGAGGTATCAGATTTACGAGTGAATAACCTGAAAAACTCCTTAAAAATGGCCAAGGCGCCTGAAATTGGTACATGTAGAGGCACCCAAGGAGCCATCAAATTGTTTAATCCAGTGATTCTCAACAAGGGTGATATGGCATGCCCTGGGGTGCTTTGAGATCCTTTCAAGGGTGCCACAGAATGCCACACAATGTTAGCATCATTAAGTTTACAAATGTGATTCACAAGATAAACCCAGAGATTTTGAATAGAAATCCATAGTGTAATCTTTCTGAGCTTTTTGCAAAAGAAAAACTGCTCTATTGTTTTTCTGTAGGCAGAAAAGAATGAAAGCCAAGAGCTGGCATCAAGTCTATCCAGGGATGCTTCAGGTCTAAAAAAGTTGAGAACCAGTGGTCTAATCCTACTCTGGCCTCCCTCTCAGGTTAGTACCCTAACCATAAGACTCACTCCAGCCTAATAAATATTTAATTATCTATGCAAAGAGGCATCATTTGGACAAGAGAGACTTAGAGTTGGCAAAATCTTCAGATGACACAAAATTAACTTGGTTAGTAAAGACTACAGAAGACTGTGAGGGACTTCAGGGGTACTTGTACATGTGATGGGGGGTTTAGTCCTCAGGGTTTTGTTCTATGCCCCCTAAATTGAAATGGTGGGGCACAAAATAAAACCCTGAGGACTAAACTGTTTCAATTTTTCCACCACATTAAGTCGAGGGACTCAATCCTTTTTTTTTTTATCAGAGCCAGAGCCTCCCCACAGCCAGGGGGCAGGCTGTGGGTGGGCTGAGTGGCCCCTGAGCTGTGGGGGGTCCCAGTCCTTCCATCTATGGCAGCAGTGCCCCCTGGGGCTGTGTGGGCTGGTTGCTAGTGGGCCAGGTGCTACCCCAGTTTGGAGGCAGCATCCAGTTCTATCCAACTATTCCCCAAGCCCATCCTCTGGAAGCCAGCTGGGCACTGCTCCCTGGGCAGGTTTGGGGAACAGTTGGATTGTGCTGGGTGCTGTCTAAGAGCTGGGGCAGCACCTGGCCCACTAGCAACTCACCCAGGCAGTCCCAGGGGGTGCTGTCACAGCAGAGGAAAGAACCAGCCCTCCCCCTCCCCCCACTTAGGAGCTGCTAAACCTATCAGCAGCACACCCCCCAGCTGTGGCAGAGGCAGGCAGGTTCTGCCAAAAAAAAAAAAGGATCAGGCTCCTCACCACTTCTGCCTTCAGCAGGCTCCTATGGCTGGCAGGACACCTGGGGCCACCTGGGAACAGGCTGGCTTGCCCCGATGTAGTGTGGGGAGGGAGCAGGAGGGTGACTGGGTTTGCTGGCAGCCAGAGAAGGCAGCAGGGATGGTATATGTTGTGTGGGACCTCCCAGAAGGGCTGCTAGCTGGCCAGGTGCTGCCCTAGCTCACTGGCACCCGATCCAACACTTCCCAAGACTGCCTGGGCTTTCTGTGTCCTGTGCACTTTTCCTGATGCCTTCTCCAGCCGCCAGCAAACCCAGCCACCCTCCTGCTGCCTTCCTGTGCTGCCCTAGGGCAAGCCAGTCCATTCCCAGGCAGCCCCAGGTGTCCTGCTGGCAGTGGAGTACCAATGGGAGGAGGGGGGTTGGAAGGGAGGCCATGCCCTCAGGCACTAGCCGGGGGGGGCACTGGTTGGGCCCTCCACGGGGTACTTGGTTCTCCAGCGGCACTTCCATTTCACTGCCAGCACTTCTGGTTCTGCCGCCAGCATTTCTGAGCTTGGCAATCAGCCATGGGGAACCCCCCAGCTTAGTGATTGGCCTTTTGGGACCACCCCTCTCCCTGCTCAGTGATTGGCTGTAGATGGTAGGAGTGCAAATGCAAGTATTGGCCCCGAGGCATCGGAGATCCATGGTACACCACTGCATGCCAGCCGCAGAAGCCTGCTAAAGGCAGAAGCAGTGAGGTGCCTGATTTTTTTTCTTTTTTTTTGGCAGAGCCTGCCTACCTCTCCTAAGGCCTGGGGGGTGAGCTGACAGCTGCATTGTTGCAATTTGCAACATTGCAAACTAAACTACATTGGGTGTACTTTAGTTTTCAACAATGCAAACTCATTTAAAACCCCCAAAACTCTTGCACATGTATAGTGTGATGCCATTAAGCTACACAAGTGACAGTTTCATCATGTGTACATGGTAATGGCGTCACATGTACAAGCACCTCAGAATACTGGAGGGCTGGTTGAAAACAAATGGAATATAAAATGCATCACAAGGAATAACTTGAGCTATTCATATTACTTCTCGTGTTCTGAATTAACAGCAGGCACTAAAGTTTGACCCGAGTGCCCTGTTAACAACTCAATGAACACCTCACCTCTATGAGGAGCTGCAGTCTAGAAAACAATCTAAATATTGGGAGGTATATGGAAGCAAAAATCATTTTGACAATGAGATGACCCCACTCATTCTCATCATCTGCTGGGTGCAGCTGGGGATATGTTATCTCCAAAATATGTGAGGGATGAGCAGAAATAGAGGAATTCACAGACAGTTGATGAGTAGACTTGGCAGAATACAATTTTTATTTTTTTATTTTTTTGATGAATAATATCAATGCTTGTTTTTAAGCTTTTATTTTGATTTTTATCTATTTAAATATTCAGGATTGCACAAAATTATGGGTATGGGGGGCGCACAATTTATTTTGTGACTGAATTATTGAAATGAGACCAAAAAATCTCCACTATTATTATAAGGCAGTTTAACCACCTGCTGCAACAAATGTTAACTATTGTAGGACTGCCACCAGGTGAGTGGAAGAACTGCTATCAGTCCCGGCTCTGCTCTCCCATAGCCTTCTCATCTGTTTTGTCATTTCCTCTTCCTCTGCTCCCAATCTCTTGGGGTTTCTGGACGTTGCAGTCCAAACTGCAGTCAGCACCAGTCTGTAGGACTACTCCCTCTGTCATCACACACTCCATCAGCCATCGTTTTTCTTACTTTCCATTTCTATAAATTTTGATTATTAGCACTGGAAATATTTTCCCATCCATCTGTGAGTGTGAGGTGTGTGGCGGTCAGCAGTCCGGAGCTCCGGTGCTGGATGACGAGCTCGGCTGAACAGGCGGGGGCTAACAGGGCAGAGATGGCGCTGACATGTAATGGTTGCAAAGCTGTTTTATTACTTACGCTTGTAGAAAGCGTAGGTTTCGCAGTTACAGCAGTTGTAAACTTTTAGTTGTTTAGTACGATCAAACTTTAATTTGAAAATATGAAAACGACAGCTGACAAAAGCGAGTCAACTGGTTCCGAGCATGCAGGTGCGGGGTACGCCGGGAGACAACGGTGGCGGAGAGACCCTCACAAGTGGCTGGCTTGTGAGTGAGGTAGCCCAAGGTTTCTCTGAGCTGGTCTCTCCCTTGGGGGGGAACTGTGTTGACTTAAATACTTTTCAAGTAGCCAATCATATGATCCCTTTTGTGGAATGTTCTAGTCTGGTTACGTAATGGCTAACTGCTTAGTGCATGACTGGGCATGCATGCTCTGCCAGTTTGAATACCTTACTCCATCACACACTGGCCATGTGTGTGGCACGTATTTGAACATGCGCACTTGTCTTAGGGGCTTCCACCTGCATGTTCATAGTTGTTCCTTTTAACTCTGTGTCATCAGCACTTTCCAATTTTGGCTTAGACAAGGTGAAACTGACATTTGTCAGTGTTTACCAATAAAAATCGAATCCTGCCAAGCCTATTGTTGAGACTGCTCTGAGGCACGGGGAGGATTTTTATGTGAGCAAACATAGAAAGACTGAGGCTATCTTAAGTTAGGCTTGTCCACAATAGGCAGCCCCCAACACCAGAAGTTCTGGCAGCAGACAGCAACTCACACAGGTAAGCTGCCAAAGTATATGAACACCCATCTGGCTTTTGGATGATTCATGCATGATCATGCAGCTTTACTTAATCAACTGTCAGCAGGGTGTCAATCACACCTCAAGTAGGTAAAAGGTCTGTGGCAATTGAACAAGTCTGGTATGAACATGTCTACCTCTTCCTGTTGCAGGCTGCCAGATAGCAGCAATGACAACAGCAAGAGACTTCTTTTGGTCAGAGTACTGGTGTTGTTCTGACAGCAGAGTAGTTTCTGCCACCACCGGGGAACTGTGAGTATAGATGCACTCACAGAACCTGAGTGTGCTATGTAGTATAGAACATGACAAATACCAGGGGACATGATGGGGTATACAAAATGTAGCAAGTGAGGCTATGTCAGATTTGCTTTAACTTTTCTCAGTGGGGGTCAGAAGACCAGAGGGAATTCCATTATATTTTAACTCATCAAGTTTAAATCTTTAACACTGGAATTACTGTATGGAATTAACTGCTACAGGATAGCATTGCACCCAAGTCTTTAGCAAGGGTCTGAAAAAGGACTGAATTATAATATAGGTAATTTTCTGCATTTACATTAGGCTGTATGTAAGCCTTCCTACTTCAGAGTAAAAGCAAGTTGGTAAGGGAGCAGGTTAGGAAAAAATATCTCTCCGGTGGACAGCTTATACAGTTCCCCACTTCCACATTCCTATACCCTCCTCTGAATGAAATATCTGAGATAGCATATTGTGCCAGGTGAAGCTAGAATCTGCATATTCCTAGGCCCTGGAGGAGTTTTCCAGCTGTCTGTCTTGTACCAAAATCACACAGGTGTAGGGATGGAGAGTATAACACCACCTGGCATTGCCATAAATCACTCTTCTTACATCATTTTCAAAGGAGTATATGTCAGATTATGGAAGGATTATCATTTTCAAAGGATTATTCAGATTATGGAACACACCCTGATTTTCTTCAGCAATTCCACTTGTAAACTGTGCCTCATATGTAATGTGATAGCTTGGACGTGCGTTTTTCCACATCCATTTCTCTTTGAATTCTTCTGAGCAGGGGTGGGCAATTATATGGGCTGGAGGGCCACTTAGGGAGTTTTGGTCAACTGTTGAGGACTGGGGGGCTGGGGTTGCTGACTTGACTTGGTGCAATGGGGAAGTGGGGGTGGTGATAACCAGGGATCCTGATTTTCTGTTTAAAAATTGCAAATTCTCTTATAAAAATGTGCAATTCTCTGATTAAAAGCCTCCAAATCCACAAGTTTCCACCATTAAAATTATATATATGTATGTATTTATGTATGTATGTATGTATGTATGTATCAGTTGAACACAATGTTTTATTGATATATTTACAATTTTAAAGCAGTTTGGAAGCCTATCACTGCCTCAATAACTATAATAAAATAAATTCTAAATATCTAAATATTTTGGCATTTGATTTGGGTTTTTTTTTATCATGGAACATCAGAGCCTCCCTGCTCCTTTTGCTCACTGGGATGCAGGTTCTTCTGTGGCTATCCCTCCACACCGCTTTGTAGTGCTGAGCAGCCCTGATACACTGGTGCCCTGCCCATGACATCACCCCTCACTCCCGACCCACAGCCCCCCAGCCCTGCTGGTGCCCCTCACTCTTGCACCCACAACCCTCTGCCCCCCCAGGCCCGCCAGAGGGGCCCCCAGCTGTGAGGGCTATGGGGCCAGGGATTTGGGTCTGCAGTCCCCTGTTCCCCCACAGGGGTGCCCAAGCCCTAGCTGCCACCCAAGGGAGGTAGTGGCAGCTGTGGCAGAACGGCATATGTAGCCCGGTTCCCCCTCCTCCATGTGTGACGTGGCCAAAGTGGTGCCTGTTGAGGGGAGGGCAGGGGGATAGATGCAGGCTGCCTGCTGCCGGCTTTGAGCTCCCTGACCTGTTGCCCTCCCCCTGGGGCATGCGCAGCCCAGCAGCTGGGACCCAGCACAGAAGGGCAGAGGAGGGCCAGATGGGGAAGAAAATGCCACCACCAAAAACCCTGCACCACCACAGCAAGGCATCTCCTTCCCACCCAGCAGCAAGGGGCACAAATCTGCACTGCCACCCCCACTGCTGCTGGGCAGGCAGGGGGCACTTTACCATGGAGTGGGGCTTGCAGCTTCCCTGCCTGGCATTGAGCTACCCTGCCATGCCAGGTCCCACTCACTAGATTGCGGAGGCCCCTGGGGGAGGGTGGCAGGGTGGGGAGCCTGACCCCACAGAGGGCAGCCTACCCCTGGCCTATGGACAAATTTGGGGAGAATGCGCCCCCCCCATGCCACTCCTGGGTGGTGCACACAGCAGGGGGGAGCCAGTCGCCCCCTCAGATAAGCCACCTGCAGTCCCGTCCCACTCCCACCCCGGGCCCTGCAGTCACGCATTCCAGCCGTGGGCCTCAAGCACCACACAGCGCCTAGGCTGGGCAACAGCCCCAGCCCCTGCTCTGCCCAACTCCCTCCCTCCCTCACTATGGGGACCTCAATCCCCACCCCCATCAGACTTACCTGCAGGAGCTGCTCTCCAGGCTGCCATGTGCATGTGTAAGCATGCACATGCACATGGTGCCCCCTGCCTGACTGCCCTTCTCCTGCTCCCCGCAGCCCCTTACAAGCTGGAACTCTGCCAGCCTGCAGGGGAACCCCCCCCCGTTTCCAACGTTTTTCCCTTAAAATGAGGAAATACAGGTTTTACTGCATTCTTCTGTGGCAAATGGAAAGCCCAGATCCCTGGTGGTGACCTAGCTTGGTGTAGCAGGAGAGGGAAGGGCAGGGCAGGGCAGGCAATTGATCCTATCCAGCCCAGGCTTATCCACCCTGTACCTGCAATCGGGGCAGCAGACAGAGAAGGTGGGCAGGCAGGATCTTCATGGAATCCAGTCTGAGACTCCCATAGGTAGGGTGCACCCAACTGGGCAGATGGAATGGGGCTACAGGTGGGGGAATGGCAGGTGGGCAAGGCTAGGGCTGGGGCTGAGTTCTCAGGGCTGTGACACACAGGGCAGGGGCCCATGGCAGAGCCATGATCTGATCCCCACATCATGGCTCTGGCACTGTCACCACCCCATGATCCTAGTCCCAGCCCCACCCATCCATTTGTCCCACTCCCAGATGCCACTCCCTGCCTGCCCATGGTCCCATCCTATCTGCCCTGCCAACTGCTACCTGCTTGCAGCGGTCCTGGGCCAGTCTCCATGGAGACCCCACCCACCAGCATCATCTGGTGCCCTCAGTGATAGGTGTGGGGCCAACAGGTCAGGCCGGGGTGCCTGGGCAGAGGGACCAGGTCCGATGGTGGCAGTAACACTGGCAGCAGCAGCCAGAAGGAGCCACCACCACCAGGGCTGCCAGGAAGCTGAGTCTGGCTGCTGCACTGCCCCAGCCCGACTGCATGCTTAGGGGAGGCAGGACCAGACACATGAGCCACATTTGGGCAAGGCAGAGCCAAGGGACCTGCTGTGGGCTGGATAAAATCCCTTAGTGAGCCAGATCAGGCCCATGGGCCATATTTTGCCCATTCCTTGTTTACAGCCTAAGATGTCACTTAAAAATAAGTTTTACTTCTCAGAGTGTGCATCAAGTGTACAATCAGGCAGTCATGTCTGCCTGAGACTGCAGACAGTTGGAAAATGATGCTGAGGAGCATGAACTACCATTCCACAACAGGAAAGCCATTCCAACCTCTGACAACAATTCCCTGCCCAGCGTCCAAATCTCCATCTGCCTCTTGGTTTCCGGGAAACAAGAAGCATCTCACAGGACCTCCTGGGTGCACAACCAGTTGTTGCTAAACAATCCTGGCAGTTAGTTGAACATTTGTGGCAGCATAAAATAATTTGAATTTGCTATAAGAATAAATAACAAAGGGGATTGCATTGATTGTGTTATACTAAATGCGGGGGGGAGGAACAGGAAAGAGGAAAGAAGTTGTAAGGAAATGTTGTATAACTTAGGGGGCCCTACCTCATAACCTGGGTCTGCCATATAGGAATCTGGGCCTTCCTTATGCGTGTTTCAGTGACTATCCATATTGGCTATGCATACAAGATGCATAGAACATGTGTAATATAACCAAGCACACGACTCTCTTCCTGTCACTTGCACTAATTTTCCATGCTCATCATGGAGCAAATTCAATAAAAGCTGTAGGAATTGGCACCATGTAGGGCATGCACACGGGTGCATGTGCACTCCCTGAGCATGGCGGTGCCTGCAGGTGGTTGCCGCTTGCCACCCCACCGCCACCAACACCACCGATGGCTTCTGTGGGTTTTCCAGGATTACTGCTGGCTGCCGCCGCTGCTGCAGGTGCCATCTGCACTTACCACCCTGCCACCAACAGCACCGCCGCTGCCTGCAGAAGCTCCCCGCTTGCCACTGCCACGGTCCCAGTGCTGACACCGCCTGCAGGGGCTTGTCATGTCCCCCCAGCCTCTGGGGGCACACAGCATTCACGGCCATAGGTGCCTACAACTTAGGCACTGCAGGCCCTTGGAGTAGAATCTGGAGCCTGGAGTTGCACACCTCTTCTCCCTCTATAGCGCTTGGGGGAATTAGTGCTTTAGAATGGGATCAAGAACAGTCTGCAGGCTGAGCAAAGACCCACCTATAGTCAGCACAGGTGGCTAAAGGTAGCTAGTAGGAGATGCTGAGCACAGGAGATGCTGCCCCTCTCTGGAGTTCAGGTGCCAGTCAGGGCAGCAGGAATGTGCCACCGTCCACTCAGGACCCAGATCCTATAATCCTCTCCTGAGGGTAAGGACCTATATCTAGCCTTTCAAAGAGCTGAGCAGCACTCAGTGGTTTGGTCATAAATAGTGATGGTAGTGGGGCCCACTTTTGGTAAAGTAGCTTCCTGGAAACAAGAAACCAGGATTCTTCTACCAATTCAGACCCCAGTTGCTTTTAGTATCACTCTGCCTACCTCCCTGGTACCAACAGGGACCAATAAGCCAAGCACTTGGCTGTTCAGGCAGGACAAGAGCCAAAGCAAAACTGCAGATCCCTTAAAGAACTTCCAGAACAAGCAGGGGAGTGCCTGAAGAATGGCCATTAGGGGGAGGCTGGCTAAGCAGAGGTTGTTTTGGATCATCATTCTGGACATAAGCAGCTAAAGTTTGTACAAGTCATGTTTAGGTGCCGAAGTCCTTCTTTGATGTAGCCCTCACCATTTTTGGCCCTTTGGCCCTCTGCAAAACAGGCTGATTGAGGTCTTGGCAGTCATAGAAACAATCCTCAGCTAAGCTATTTGCTAAACTAGGAAAGAAATATTTTTACACTAGGATGTCACATAGAAAAGAGAAGTTGACCCAGAACAGATCCATTTTCCCTAGGCCTAACCAGTCTTTCAGCACCATCCAGCTCACATATGAGTCACTATTTCTGAATTTATTCATGAGAATGCAATTCAGCCTGGTACTTTTTTTTTAGAACAATTTTCTTTTATAAAGCATTCTTCGTTAAACAGCTGCAAGGCACTATCCCATTAAGCACTGGAAAATAATCAGTAATTAAGTATTATTAAAAACAACAGCAAATGCATATTTTAATCCAGATTTTAAATGTTGATGAGGACACTACCTTTTATCTTCAAACAGAAATGCTAAGGAAAACATAAAAATCATAGAAATATAAGGCTGAAAGGGACTTGAGATGCTAGGGACAGAAGTTACATGCAAACTGGCGTAAGTGATTGCAAACTAGTTCAAATCTGTAACACAACAGAAATTCAGTGCACATAAACTGGTTAAATCAGTTTATTTAATTGCTGTCCCAGATCCTCCACCAGAGTCAAACTAACTCTCAGTCTCCCAGCATCCCAGAATGCTTTGCACCTCCCCGGCAAACTCTCTTTGCAGGGTGGGTGGCTCAGCCTCGGCCCAAGATGTCTGCTCCAGCCAAGTAGAGAGGTATGCTGTAGCACCCCCCAGCTTCTGGCCTGGGCCACTGCAGGCATGTGGCTGCACTCCAGAATCAAAAGTGAAAATAGGCACTGACTTTGGTTTTTGCACAGCTGTGGCTCATGGTGTTGAGCACCCTGCTATTTTTTTTTGTTGGGTGCTTGAGCCCCACAGCATCCACGGAGTTGGTGCCTATGAAAGTGAATGTCTGTTCACTTTCTTATCAGTTCTGTCTATATAGCTTAGACTAATCTGTGAAGATTGAATTGATTCAGCCTTGGGCTTTTTGACTGTCTGTACTTAGCCCTAGTCCAACGGTTCCCAATATTTTGGGGGCAACGGTTCTCACAGTATCCTGTGGGCCACCATACACATTTGCCATCAGGCTGAATTGAAAGCTGGGGCAGTGTGATATGCAGGCTGCTTGCCATAATTTCATGAGCCACCAGTTGTCCACACACACAGTGTGTGGTGCTAACCATCTAATCCATTCCCCTGCTCTGTGGTCAGATTCAGTATATGTAGCTCATCCCTGACAACTAAGGTGTTGTCTGGATTAGAAAAGTTTCCCTGGATTAACTACAGTGATTTTGTAATTATTTAAACTGGTGGAAGCTTCTAATTGTAGGTGCTTTAAAGAAAGGTAAGCCTTACATGAAAGAATTCTTACTTCATTAAAGTGCCAGGACAGTCTAAGGCACATGGAGTAAGGGTCGAACTGTTAATGCTAGTCAGACCCTCAGGAAAGCAGAATCAAAGTCTGCATTGGGCACAATTCTGTTCTTGATGCAACTTTGAAAAGCGAGCTGCAGCAATTAAATGTTTCTTCCCTGGTATAAATGTATCATGAGGCTGCACTGCTTTCACTAAACTCATTGAAAATGAGCTTAATGACAGCAGTGCTATGAAATCTTTTGAAGGGTACAACAAGAAGTATAAGGAGATAAGTAGATAAGGGCTGATTCAGGTTCTTCCTGACTCACTGCTCCCCTACCTCTGCTACCTGGGTCTTCTGCAATGAGGCAAACACTGTAATAAATAAAATCATTATTAAAATGGGGTGTTGTTCAATCCACAAAAGTTATGGGTGGTGCCTTGAATCTAATGAAGTTAAGAATTACTGTTCTAGTTGATTCAAAGTCTTACTTTCATGTACTGCCCCTGGCTCAGAATCAGCAAAGCCAGATATGTGAGCCTTGCCTTTGAGGGGTGTGTTGAAGTAAGTTATAAATTGGAAGGGGTTTAGACACATAGCCAAGACCTCCATTGGCTCCACCTGCAGCAAAGATGCTGTTGTGTCCATAAGGATCATAGCAGTTGGGACATGAGTTAGGACTGCCCTATCCTAAACCAGAAGCCAGTGGGCTCTGATTGGTCCAGGACAGGGAAAGAACTTTCCTGAGCTCCATCAGTTGTTATGAAACAACACCTATAAATTGAAGACCAGCAAAATGGGGCTGCTGCTAAGTTTCTCAAGTATGGCCAACGTACAGGTAATGCTAAAGAAAGTGAAGAAGCAGGAAAAAAAAGGTGTGTCCTTAATCAGGTGGGCTAACTAAAATTACAGTGATAATAAAGACAAGATAACTTGGGTTCTACTCAGGTTATTAGCTCACAGTAACGCTTATATGGAAACCTAAAGTTAAATTCAAGTGCTAACTTGAGTTATGGTCCAAGTTTCCTTGTTTTCATTGCTCTTTAACTTGAGCGACCTACATTGAGGTGAGAAGTTCTTCTGAAAGGAAAAATTTATGATTTTCAAATTTCCAGTATCACTAAAGAATGACTCCTCTTCCTCCCTAACTATGTAGATTGAGGTCAGCACTGATTTGTTAAGCCCTTGTCTCCAGAGGAGGCTGTATGTAAACATCAAATCAGCCAGAAATCTAGGTCTGGCTACTATGTAGATGCTGCTGGTTGATCCCAAGTGTGGGATGGCAGAAGTCCCTTTGAAACTCAGCTCATATCCCTGGGCTAAGACAAAGAAAGGAACAAAAAGGATAATAGGAAGGGAAGGCTTTCTCCCTCCAAGGACTCAGAGAAACATCTCCCAATAGGTCTCAAGAAATGGACACCCAAATACTTTAAAGAAAATCAACCCCTTGGTTCTGTATCTTTTCTGAGGGTGCTTAGAAGGCCACTGGGCACAGGGAGAGGACAGGGCGTGTTGAATTGTTGAAGGCAGATGGTGGCTTCCCTCTCAGGAAGAGCACACACATGCTACTGAACAAAACATTCAAACAAAAAAGAACAAATCAGGAAATATAATTCGCTCCATTAGTTTCTATTATTGTTTCATATTTGTATGTAGTACAGAAATGGACATGGATGGTGCCTTGCAGACAAAAGAGAGGCAGAGGCCCTGACATGGTAAATTGGTTGGTACTGTACGTAGCTGTGTGTTGCTATATGGTGTGGGATTTTTCATCCTTGAGATCATGCAAACTCTTGCGTATTTTTGCTGAATCTCAGCCATTTTCCCTGTTCCAAGCAGTTTACAATTAGGCTAGACTCTAACATGTCTTAACACAGGAAGAGATGACATCAGTGGAGGAGGAGGCTTACCATGTGGAAATGAAAATGAAATGTTTCATCAGCAATTGTAATTCTAAGTGAAATCAGGAAACTGAATAAGATATGGCTCTGCCCTTTTTCAGGAGTTTCTTGAAAATTTCAATCAAAACATTTTTATATTACCTTTCAGAAATATTTGATAAAATAAAATTCCAATTTCATTCTCATTTTCCTGACATGCTACCCCCAACAAAACACTCTGATGAAAATGTGCCCAATAATGTTCATCACTTATCTGTACTAAAAGTTCGCACGGTCAGAAATCACGCACTGGTACTGCATGCTTTGACACAAAAATTTGATACAGGGTGGCTGAAACCCAGCTCTTGGTTGCCCATATAGAATAATCTCCCCAAAAAACACAAGCTATCAGCTAACATACAGCCACAGACATGATGCAGATGGACACTGTGTTTGTCCTAACAATCCTACATAGACAAGCTTGCGTTGTCTCTGCCCCTGCAACAATGATTCTGAAGTCATACTTTTGAACTCTCAGCTCAGGAATCCCAGGGACTGGAGGTCCACCCTCCTCACTTGAAAATCTTCAGCATGTTTTGGAAATGCTCTTTTCCTGCTAGCTCACCCCTGGGAGCATACCTCCCAGCTCCCCTTTGCAATCAGACAAGCATGGCTCCATTTGAAGAGAGATCATGAGCTAAACTTTGAGCTCCAGTGCACCCAGACCAGAAAAGCTTTCATCCACACTGTTGAGAGAAGTGTCTATATCAGCACACCCTGTGGGGCAGAGGAAGAACGGACATGCCTATGTGGACATGTGCAAGGAATGGGAGCTAAGGTGTGACAGGGACCAGAAACAATGTCAGGTGAAGATGAAGTCCTGTCAGAGGAAACACAGTAAACGGAAAATCTGGGGTCTTCACAGGAACCTGCTGGTACTGAGACGAGCTCTGTGCCATACGTGGCAAGGACCCCATCTCTACCCTGATTGTGATTGTGGACACACACATGACCTGGAAGAAGTAACTTCAGCAGAGCACAGTGAGGATGAGGGAGAAGTGGGTGTGGGTGGCAATGCAGAGACATGAACTTTTCTCTACTCAGATGGATTAGGGCCAGAGCCAGGGGAGCCAAGACAAGTCTGGTAAAGAAAGGCAAAGGAGCTCAGGTAGGTATCAAACGGCATGCTTTTTAAGTGTATGGGTTTTGTTTTTTCTTTAGGATAACTGAAATCCACCTCCGTTTAAAAACAGTGCTCTTTCATGCAGTTAGAGAACAAAAGAATAGATTTGTAAAGTAGCCAGTTTACTTTACAACTAGTTATTAGTAAGAAAATATGTGAATACTGGTGCATTTTGGTAGCTGGCATGTTTTAGCAACAAGATAGAATTTCAAGTATCCAAACAGCTATAATATATCTGAAATGTGTTTCATAACGAACAAACAAGATATATTTACCTAGACACCTGAGCATAACAAAAGAAGCTATACAGGAATATAAAAAAACCTATAGGTACACACCTGATGTCAACATTGCAGAGGACACTGTTTGGTTTAGAAGTCCTTTTTCCCCAGGACCAAACCAGTCACTCTCATATAATGCTTGGATGGCAGCAGAGGCAGTGTTCTGGCTCAGCTGTTTGCTTGCCTTTGGCTGCCACCATGCAGATGTTGCTTTCTTCCATCGTGACTCAAGGGAGGACATGTTCTTAGTGGGGATGTCCAGACTGCTTGTGTAGCCTTTCAGGAGCGTTCTTGAGTGACCTCCTTGCCTCTTCCACCTGGCACCCACCAAACCTGGAAATGAGGCAGAGAAGCTGCTCTGACAGAACTTCGGATATAGGGCTGGCCTTAGGGAAAATGGTGACCTGAGCAAACTTGTATTTTGGCTCTCTTTCTTTGAGTTGACATATGCAGTAGTATTAGCGAAAGTTACAAAATAAAGCCCAGGAGGAGCTACTGGGTTGGATCGCTAGACTTGCTTCCCCATGGCATTCCCTGCTGGTAGCCAACCAGGCCAAGAGGAGAAGGGCAGGGGAGAGAAATGGGGGGTTCATCTCTTACCAGCCCAGAAAACAGTGAGTAGTGCCAAATAGGCACCCATGACATGAACAGCAGAAACACAAGGCTCATACAGTAGTAGGACTCATAGAGCCAGCCATGAGTACAGCGTGTCAGGCACTGCTCACAGCCCGCCTGCTCCCACCTGTCCAGCAGGTAGTGGTACCTCCTTCTCATCGCTGAGCCCCGTAGCCAGCCAACTTCCACCACCCCCCACCCTAAGCCAGCAGTGCTGCTGCAGGCAGAGGCAGGGGTGCAGAGTGCAGTCTGGTGGGGTGGCAGAGGCAGTGCGTGTGAGGTGGGGGGAGGGTGATCCCTGACCTCTGCATCCTGGGCAGTCACCCACATTGTGCACCCATAAGGCCAGCCCTGCCTTGACACTACTCATGAGATCAGTCACTGGCATGCTTGAAAGCAGTGGGTGAGTGCACCCTGTGAGCAGCTTTACAGTGTCTCATTGCTGGGTTTGGACCAGTCAGAGCAGAGCAGAGCAGGGAATCACTGAGAGCAGCACTCCCAAAAGCTCTGTGGAAATGGTATAGAGATACCCAGGGATTCTCCAGGCCACAGAGGCTGCTGACCAGGAGCATAAGGAATGGGATGAAATAACTGTGTGTGGAATAGCAGGCAGAAAGGCTGGCACTGGCAGGACTGGGCTCATGTTGCAAATATTATAGAGCTGATGTGCAAACACTTTGTCCCCAGCAGTCACTGGTACCCAAAGAACAATTCACTGTTCACAGATTCATCTAATAATGCCAGGTCACATCTTTATCCCCTCCACTTCACTCTAAGGAGCTCAGAATACTCATGCAAACCTTTGATTCATACAGGAACAAGCTTTTAGTACTTTCTTTGGTGAGGCAATAGTAGTTTACACCATCATAAATTATTCTTTCCTTCCTTATCAGTGAATTGCTTGTATTTATTGTTTTTCCACTTGTACTCAGTAAAAAAATATGGTACTTGAATGCCATGGTAGTATTATTGGCAAATATTACCTGACAAAGAAAACAAAAGGGTTATTTTTAACTAATTTAAACTCAACCCTCAGCCCCAAATCCCAAAAGATTCATGGTTAAAGCGTTCTTTTAAAGCTTTCATTAACTATATAGCTTCTCCCTGGGCTTTGTCATTGCCCTGGTATCTGGCTGTTCCAAATCAGTAAAGTCTTTTCAGGGTGCAAGCAAGGGACCTGGGCTACGTGTCCTATCTACTCTGTCAGCATAGTTGCCCAGAGTCACAATTCTGTACAGCAGAATATGCCCAGTGACTACCATACCAGATGACAACCATCCCCACGGTAGATTTTTCAACCCCAGATTGATTGCCCACTGATTGATAGCAGTCTGGGCTTGCAAGCTACCAGAGTGGGATTGCCACTTCCATTTCCACTATCAAGAAGCTTTGATGGGTCTGAACAAGAGGGCTGGAGCTAGCTTTGCACTTGACTGGGGTGGTGGCCTTCCATGTCCAAAATTTTTTCAGCCTGTCTACACCACAATACAGTCCCATCGTGCAGTGCTCATTTCTTAAACACAATAGCACCACTCCACCATGTGCAGCTACCCAGGAAGTGTCTATCTCACCCTGATAATTTTATGCACTCTCTATATCATCCACTTGTCCATTCATTGCCGATTTCTGTCTCACCTTCATGCACACCATAATCACTGGGCACTAGTCACTGAAGTTCTGCAAATAAAGCAAAACCATGCAGTTCCTCTGTAAAAATGAACTCTGTGGATCTATGCAACATCCACATTGATGGAGTGAATGAAAACCAATTCAAGGGACTGAGGATTTTAAAAAATAGCTGGAAAATTGGGGCGGGTAGGTGCAGAAAATGTTATGAGACTGGGTGAAGGGAACTGTGAGAATTTGACCCTGCTCCAGACATTGGCATGGGGACAGTGGAATGTCTACCCGTGCGGTGCTGGAGCTTCTGCTGAAGCAATCACACGCAGCAAAGACATGGGGGCACAAATAGCCAAGTGTAAATCTGATCCAGTGAGACAGTGAGATATGGAGACTACTAGCATAGACTTAGCCTGTGAGTCAGACTAGGAAGTTTTTGATAATAGACTCTCCCTTTGTTTAACAGCTTCAAATCTTATTAGCAATGCCTTCGTTCTATGTGACACTTTCACAGAACAGATTTTCCCAGACTAATTTCAACTTCCCTGTGTGTGCATAATTTGGCAAGACGAGATGGCTTCCATCACATTTGCATGCAAGACACTACCTGGCAAGTATGATGCATCAGTAGGTGTAACTGTTTATTACTAAGTCATGCTATTCCTGTTTTTTCTGATTCAGATCTTGAACCTGAAGCCCTTGGCAAATCCTGTTGCATTACCTTCCCCCTCAGAATCATCCAGTTGCTAACAACAGAAGCAAAGAATGGATTTTAATTTCTAATTATGGTAACATAAACACCAAAATTCACTTTCTACACAGAAATTCTCCATGAAAATCCAACGTGTTGAATCAGACTGGAGTGTCCATCCAGCTTTTGTGCCCCTCCCACTCCACTGGATCCACAAGCTTCAAGAACATCATCTTACTCAAATATTGGGGCTTCTACTCTAATCTTTTCCTCCTTACCTGACTACTGGTTCTGATAAAATTGACTGCTCTCATCATTGATCCCTTTCAGCCTCTGTAGCACTGACTCTCACTACACAGTCTGCATTTATTCCTTTGTCATTACTTGTCCTTGTTTCTATAGATAACCATAGATTTCTGTCTTTGTCCCCCTTCTCTGCTCATCCCATTCTTTATCTCTGAGCTAGCAAACTCACATGGCTTCAGCTAGTGTCTGTACACATATTATATCTCAAGGAGAAGCAGCAAAAAGAGGGAATCTAGAGATGGGCAATAAAGATTATCTGGGACCTGAAAGGGCTTTCAGACAAGGAAAGCTTGAAACGAAAAGGGCTGGTTAGTGTAGAGAAAAGACAACTAAGAGGGAACATGAGGAAGGTATGGATAGATTAATGAATGGAATAGCGAAGGTATGTCAAACACTTCTATTGTCCTTTGCCATAATATAAGAAAAGTGGGTCTACCAGTGAAGCTAAAAGGCAACACATTTAAAAAAGCTACTGGGAATTTCACTGCTTTCAAACCTACTTGTCCTGCTCTCTGCCCAGCTCTTCAGTCCAATATAGCATTGATCTCTCCAACTTTTCTTCTTGGATCACTGACAACTCGCTGACATTGTCGGGATACCTTTTTTTAAAATCAAAGCCTTTTATATTTCCTCAGTCTGTCATGATTAGTGAAATGCCTCTCTTTCTCATTGCCCATGCTTACCACATGGAGGTTATCAGCCACTTCTCCCTCTCCTTTACCCTACACGTTCAAGCTTGGGACAGATAATGCCACT